>NC_091284.1:783059920-784364920 GCF_032444005.1 Ranitomeya imitator
CCTAACATGACTAGGTTATTTTTTATCTAAGTGGTGAAAAAAAATTCCAAACTTTGCTAAAAAAAAAAAAAAAAATTGCGCCATTTTCCGATACTCGTAGCGTCTCCATTTTTCATGATCTGGGGTCAGTTGAGGGCTTATTTTTTGCGTGCCGAGATGATGTTTTTAATGATCGCATTTTGGTGCAGATACGTTCTTTTGATCGCCCGTTATTGCATTTTAATGCAATGTCGCGGCGACCAAAAAAACGTAATTCTGGCGTTTCGAATTTTTTTCCCACTACGCTGTTTAGCGATCAGGTTAATACTTTTTTTTAATTGATAGATCGGGCGATTCTGAGCGCGGCGATACCAAATATGCGTAGATTTGATATTATTTTTATTGATTTATTTTGATTGGGGCAAAAGGGGGGTGATTTAAACTTTTATGTTTTTTTTATCTTTTTCACATTTTTTTAAACTTTTTTTTTAAACTTTTGCCATGCTTCAATAGCCTCCATGGGAGGCTAGAAGCAGGCACAACGCGATCGGCTCTGCTACATAGCAGCGATCTGCTGATCGCTGCTATGTAGCAGAAATTGAGGTGTGCTGTGAGCGCCGACCACAGGGTGGCGCTCACAGCCACCGGTCATCAGTAACCATAGAGGTCTCAAGGACCTCTATGGTTACAATATACAAGCATCGCCGACCCCCGATCATGTGACGGGGGTCGGCGATGACGTCATTTCCTGCCGCCCGGCCGGAAGCGGTAGTTAAATGCCGCTGTCTGCGTTTGACAGCGGCATTTAACTAGTTAATAGGTGCGGGCAGATCGCGATTCTGCCCGCGACTATTACGGGCACATGTCAGCTGTTCAAAACAGCTGACATGTCCCGGCTTTGATGCGGGCTCACCGCGGAGCCCTGCATCAAAGCAGGGGAGCCGGCATCGGACGGTATAGTACGTCCGATGCCGGTAAGGGGTTAATCATAGACCTGAAACAGGGACAAGGGGGCATCCTCTGCGTTTGGAGGAAAAAAGGTTTAAGCATAATAACAGACGCGGATTCTTTACTGTAAGAGCAGTGAGACTATGGAACGCTCTGCCGTATGATGTTGTAATGAGTGATTCATTACTTAAATTTAAGAGGGGACTGGATGCCTTTCTGGAAAAGTATAATGTTACAGGGTATATACACTAGATTCCTTGATAGGGCGTTGATCCAGGGAACTAGTCTGATTGCCGTATGTGGAGTCGGGAAGGAATATTTTTCCCCAATGTGGAGCTTACTCTTTGCCACATGGGTTTTTTTGCCTTCCTCTGGATCAACATGTTAGGGCATGTTAGGTTAGGCTATGGGTTGAACTAGATGGACATATAGTCTTCCTTCAACCTTAATAACTATGTAACTATGTAGATATATCAATAGATAAATAAATAGATGATAGATAGATAATACCAAACCCGATGTTTAGTATATCTATGCATCTATACATATATATCTATAAATCTATAGATTATCCATCTATCTATATAATCATCTAAAGGTACCGTCACATATAACGATATCGTTGCTTTTTGTGACGTAGCAACGATATCGTTAAGGAAATCGTTCTGTGTGACAGCGACCAACGATCTGGATCCTGCTGGGAGATCGTTGGTCGCTGAGGAAAGTCCAGAACTTTATTTCGTCGCTGGCTCTCCCGCTGACATCGCTGGATCGGCGTGTGTGACACCGATCCAGCGATGTCTTCACTGGTAACCAGGGTAAACATCAGGTTACTAAGCGCAGGGCCGCGCTTAGTAACCCGATGTTTACCCTGGTTACCAGCGTAAACGTTAAAAAAACAAACACTACATACTTACCTTCAGCTGTCTGTCCTCCGGCGCTCTGCTTTCCTCCTGCATCCTGTGTCAACGCTGGCCAGCCGGAAAGCAGAGCGGTGACGTCACCGCTCTGCTTTCCGGCTGACCGGCGCTGACAGTGCAGAGGAAAGCAGAGCCCCGGAGGACAGACAGCTGAAGGTAAGTATGTAGTGTTTGTTTTTTTAACGTTTACGCTGGTAACGATGGTAAACATCGGGTTACTAAGCGCGGCCCTGCGCTTAGTAACCCGATGTTTACCCTGGTTACCGGGGACCTCGGCATCGTTGGTCGCTGGAGAGCTGTCTGTGTGACAGCTCTCCAGCGACCAAACAGCGACGCTGCAGCGATCGACATCATTGTCGGTATCGCTGCAGCGTCGCTTAGTGTGACGGTACCTTAAGGGGTTCTTCCGTCTGTCTGTCACAGAAATCCCGCATTGCTGATTGGTCAGTCAGCACCAGTGTGTCGGACCAACTTTTTACTATTGATGCTGGCTATGCAGCATCAATAGTAAAAAGATATAATGTTAAAAATAAGAAAAAAAAAATAATCATGCTATTCTGACCTTCCGTCGCCTCCGCAGCTGTCCCGCTCCTCCCGATAGTCTCGGCAGCTTCCGTTCCCAGAGATGCATTGCGAAATTGGTCTCGCGAGATCGCTAAGTCATCTGGGTAATTTCGCAATGCATCTCTGTGAACAGAAGCTGGCGGCCGCATCGTGAGAAGCGGGACAGCTTCTGTGGACTACGGAAGGCGAGTATATAACTTTTTTAATTTAATTCTTTTTTTCACAGGGATATGGTGCCCACACTGCTGTATACTACGTGGGCTGCGCTATATATATACTACGGGGCCGACCGCGACCAATCAGCGATATTGGAGCGGAATTTAACCCCCACTCACAGCGCTACGTACATACATACGTACATATTTTAGAATACCCGATGTGTTAGAATCGAGCCACCATCTAGTGTATATATATATATATATATATATATATATATATATATATATATATATAAAATAGTCTAAGGGTCTGTCTAACGGAAAACCCACGTCGCTAATGGGCAGCTGGCACGACCAGCGACCAATCAGCGACAGGTGCAGTCCGGCCGCGAATTGGCGCGGGATTTAAACCATGCTACGCTGATTGCTTGCGCCCGGCCGGGACCAATCAGCGATATTGCAGCAGGATTTAAACACCACTTCATAAATAAACTACATACATATTCTAGACTACCCAATGCGTTAGAATGGGGCCACCATCTAGGTGATATGTAATAGCAAGGCCGATGTTTATTATTGAACGTTTAATTAAAAAAAAAAAAGGGGCTCCTGCGCAATTTTCTGCGCCAGAGGGGTAAAGCCGACGGCCGGGGGCCAATATTTGTAGCCTGGGAAGGAGTTAATACCCATGGCCCCCTCTCTAGGTTATGAATATCAGCCTGCAGATATCTGCGTAGCCTTTACTGCCCATTAAATTATGGGGAAAAAGTAAGGGAATGGGGAACGGTTTGCTGCTGTGATCGCAGATCAGTCACGCAGCAGCCAGCACAGCAGATCACACCAGGGGACACAGATCGCAGGAGGATCGCACTGGCCACCAGACTGAGGAATCACCATTTTAGATTAACCCCTTTGGAGCTGATTCACCAGTAACTATTGTTCAGCGGTACATAACCCCAATGCGACATGCAGGTAAATCGACATTGTATGTATAAAAAAAGTTTACAATATGATAGTTACACTGGAGAGACAAATGACCACCAGGCACCTGATGCTGCTTGGGCCTGGAAGAAAGAAAAGATGTATGCTGCCACATTCCCGTATATGATAATGTCCAGCATTGTGCCCTATGGGAGGGAGGATGAAACCAATGAGAAAACATACTGTCTGCTGCCACAAGGTGGCGGTGTACAACCATTTATTAGAAGATGGTCCCCAGCTTCTTAGAACTTTGAGAACAGCCAGAACTCTTTAGGTTATTATTATTAATTTTTTATTATAGCGCCATTTATTCCATAGCGCTTTACATGTAAGGAGGGGTATACATAATAAAAACAAGTACAATAATCTTAAGCAATACAAGTCATAACTGGTACAGGAGGAATGAGGACCCTGCCCGCGAGGGCTCACAATCTACAAGGGATGGGTGAGGATACAGTAGGTGAGGATAGAGCTGGTCATGCAGCGGTTTGGTCGATCGGTGGTTACTGCAGGTTGTAGGCTTGTCAGAAAAGGTGGGTCTTCAGGTTCTTTTTGAAGGTTTCCATGGTAGGCGAGAGTCTGATATGTTGGGGTAGAGGGTTCCAGAGTAGAGGTGATACGCGAGAGAAATCTTGTATATGATTGTGGGAAGAGGAGATAAGAGGGGAGTAGAGAAGGAGATCTTGTGAGGATCGGAGGTTGCGGGTAGGTAAGACCGGGAGACGAGGTCACAGATGTATGGAGGAGACAGGTTGTGGATGGCTTTGCATGTCATGGTTAGGGTTTTTGTTATGAATAGGTAATTCAGAACCACAATGGACCTTGAAGTTCAGAGCACACAAGTGACCTGACAAAAACCACAAAACATAGGACGAGCTCTGAGACGTGGAAACTCTGCTGACCGCAATCCCTAAACCTATCAAACCACACTAGAGGTAGCCGTGGATTGCGCCTAACGCTCCCTATGCAACTCGGCACAGCCTGAGAAACTAGCTAGTCCTGAAGATAGAAAAATAAGCCTACCTTGCCTCAGAGAAATTCCCCAAAGGAAAAGGCAGCCCCCCACATATAATGACTGTGAGTTAAGATGAAAATACAAACTCAGAGATGAAATAGATTTAGCAAAGTGAGGCCCGACTTACTGAATAGACCGAGGATAGGAAAGGTAGCTTTGCGGTCAACACAAAAACCTACAAACAACCACGCAGAGGGGCAAAAAGACCCTCCGCACCGACTAACGGTACGGAGGTGCTCCCTCTGCGTCTCAGAGCTTCCAGCAAGCAAGCAGAACCAAAAAAACAAGCTGGACAGAAAATATAGCAACAAAAGGACACAAGCAGAACTTAGCTAATGCTGAGCAGACAGGCCACAGGAACGATCCAGGAGGAAGCAAGACCAATACTAGAACATTGACTGGAGGCCAGGATCAAAGCACTAGGTGGAGTTAAATAGAGCAGCACCTAATGACTTAACCTCATCACCTGAGGAAGGAAACTCAGAAGCCGCAGTACCACTCGTGACCACAGGAGGGAGCTTGATCACAGAATTCACAACAGGTTTTGTACTGGAGTCTCTGGGTAATGGGGAGCCAGTGAAGGGATTGACAGAGGGGAGAGGCCGAGGAATAGCAGGGGGACAGGTGGATTAGTCGGGCAGCAGAGTTTAGAATAGATTGGAGGGGTGCGAGAGTGTTTAGAGGGGAGGCCACAGAGCAGGAGGTTGCAGTAGTCAAGGCGAGAGATGATGAGGGCATGGACTAAGGTTTTTGCAGATTCTTGGTTGAGGAATGAATGGATTCGTGAAATCTTTTTGAGTTGAAGTCGGCAGGAAGTGGAAAGGGCTTGGATATGTGGTTTGAAGGAGAGATCAGCGTCAAGGATTACCCCGAGGCAGCGAACTTGTGGGACTGGGGACAGTGGGCAGCCGTTTACTGTAATGGATAGATTCGTTGGGGGAGGTCACGTGAGATGGGGAAAGACAATGAATTCTGTTTTGTCCATGTTAAGTTTCAGAAATCTAGCGGAGAAGAAGGATGAAATAGTGGACAGACATTGAGGGATTCTGGTTAGTAGGGAGGTGATTTCTGGTCCAGAGATGTAGATCTGTGTGTCATCAGCGTAGAGATGATACTGAAAGCCATGAGATTCTATGAGCTGTCCCAGGCCAAAGGGGTAAATGGAGAAGAGCAGGGGCCCAAGGACTGAACCTTGTGGGACTCCGACAGATAGGGGGCGAGGTGAGGAAGTGGTGTGTGAATGGGAGATACTGAATGTCCGGTCTGTTAGGTATGATGAGATCCAGGATAGGGCCAAGTCTGCGATGCCAAGGGATGAGAGGGTCTGTAATAATAGAGAATGGTCCACTGTGTCAAAGGCAGAGGACAGGTCCAGGAGGAGGAGGATAGTGTAGTGTCGCTTGCTCTTGGCGGTTAAGAGGTCATTGGTGACCTTAGGGCAGTTTCAGTGGAATGGTGTGACCGGAAACCTGATTGTAAGCGGTCGAAGAGGGAGCAAGAAGAGAGATGGGAGGACAGTTCAAAGTAAACATGTTGTTCCAGTAGTTTGGAGGCATAGGGGAGAAGTGATATAGGGCGATAGCTAGATACAGAGGATGGGTCAAGAGAGGGCTTCTTGAGGATAGGTGTGATGGAGGCATGTTTAAAGCTTGAGGGGAAAACACCAGTTGTTACTGATATGTTCACACATAATCATTGTTTTTCTACAAAAAAAAAACACTAACTGCTTGGAGAAGTAAAGCATCGATTCCACTTGAAATTTAGATTTTTTTTTTCCCCTCTTTTTAGTGTTTTATTTTTTCTTAAGACAGATTTGCAGCTGGAAAAGCTGCATTTTAATTTTTTTCAAAGGGGGGGGGGGGGGAAAGCCGTAAAAAACCCCCAAAACACTAAGTCTCTGATTTATTAAAGTAATTTTACCAGAACTCAAAAGTAAATCGCTGTGACAATGAGAAAAATGTTCCATTTTTGGAGTTTTCACCACAGATTCATGACGGCAGAGGAGGTGGGAGACGAGGACATGAGACCACCGCTGGGAGGCGAGGACATGAGACCACGGCCGGGAGACGAGGACATGAGACCACCGCCGGGAGGCGAGGACATGAGACCACCGCCGGGAGGCGAGGACATGAGACCACCGCCGGGAGGCGAGGACATGAGACCACCGCCGGGAGGCGAGGACATGAGACCACCGCCGGGAGGCGAGGACATGAGACCACCGCCGGGAGGCGAGGACATGAGACCACCGCCGGGAGGCGAGGACATGAGACCACCGCCGGGAGGCGAGGACATGAGACCACCGCCGGGAGGCGAGGACATGAGACCACCGCCGCACCTCTAATACCTCATCTCACACCAGACCCTTTCCGAGAATGGAAAGAAAACCATTATCCTTCCTTATGGCCGCATGGTTCATTCTCCAGACATATTTATCCAAGACGGCAAAGGGGAAAAAAATGTAAATGGTAGAATTGCTGGTTTTGGTTTTTTCACCTCGAATAAAATTTTATTATTTTTTTTAAATCAGCCGCGATTGTTATGTGACCCCCCCTTCCCCTCATTTGCATTGTATGCATTGTACTGCAATGTAGCAGGTACATAGTGATCTCTGACCCCGCGACCTGTGCAGAGGCCAAAGTCGCTGAGTAGCTCCAACATTATGGGGGCGCTGTATGGACGCCGGGGCAGGCACAGTTACGGGGAGCACTGTATAGGAACATCAGGGCTGGCATAGTTATGAGGGCACTCTATAGGAACATCAGGGCTGGCACAGTTATGGGGGCGCTGTATAGGGACGTTGGGGCTGGCACAGTTATGGGGGCGCTGTATAGGAACACCAGGGCAGGCACAGTTATGGGGGCGCTGTATAGGAACACCGGGGCTGGCACAGTTATGGGGGCACTGTATAGGAACACCGGTGCTGGCACAGTTATGGGGGCACTGTATAGGAACACCGGGGCTGGCACAGTTATGGGGGCACTGTATAGGAACACCGGGGCTGGCACAGTTATGGGGGCACTGTATAGGAACACCGGGGCTGGCACAGTTATGGGGGCGCTGTATAGGAACACCAGGGCTGGCACAGTTATGGGGGCGCTGTATAGGAACACCAGGGCAGGCACAGTTATGGGGGCGCTGTATAGGGACATTGGGGCTGGCACAGTTATGGGGGTGCTGTATAGGAACACCGGGGCTGGCACAGTTATGGGGGCACTGTATAGGAACACCGGTGCTGGCACAGTTATGGGGGCACTGTATAGGAACACCAGGGCTGGCACAGTTATGGGGGCACTGTATAGGAACACCGGGGCTGGCACAGTTATGGGGGCACTGTATAGGAACATCAGGGCAGGCACAGTTATGGGGGCGCTGTATAGGAACACCAGGGCTGGCACAGTTATGGGGGCGCTGTATAGGAACACCAGGGCAGGCACAGTTATGGGGGCGCTGTATAGGGACATTGGGGCTGGCACAGTTATGGGGGTGCTGTATAGGAACACCGGGGCTGGCACAGTTATGGGGGCGCTGTATAGGGACGTTGGGGTTGGCACAGTTATGGGGGCACTGTATAGGAACACCGGGGCTGGCACAGTTATGGGGGCACTGTATAGGAACACCGGGGCTGGCACAGTTATGGGGGCACTGTATAGGAACACCGGGGCTGGCACAGTTATGGGGGCACTGTATAGGAACACCGGGGCTGGCACAGTTATGGGGGCACTGTATAGGAACACCGGGGCTGGCACAGTTATGGGGGCACTGTATAGGAACACCGGGGCTGGCACAGTTATGGGGGCACTGTATAGGAACACCGGGGCTGGCACAGTTATGGGGGCACTGTATAGGAACATCAGGGCTGGCACAGTTATGGGGGCGCTGTATAGGAACACCGGGGCTGGCACAGTTATGGGGGCGCTGTATAGGAACACCAGGGCAGGCACAGTCATGGGGGCGCTGTATAGGAACATCAGGGCTGGCACAGTTATGGGGGCGCTGTATAGAGACGTTGGGGCTGGCACAGTTATGGGGGCGCTGTATAGGAACACCAGGGCTGGCACAGTTATGGGGGCGCTGTATAGGAACACCAGGGCTGGCACAGTTATGGGGGCGCTGTATAGGGACGTTGGGGCTGGCACAGTTATGGGGGCGCTGTATAGGAACACCAGGGCTGGCACAGTTATGGGGGCGCTGTATAGGGACGTTGGGGCTGGCACAGTTATGGGGGCGCTGTATAGAGACGTTGGGGCTGGCACAGTTATGGGGGCGCTGTATAGGAACACCAGGGCTGGCACAGTTATGGGGGCGCTGTATAGGGACGTTGGGGCTGGCACAGTTATGGGGGCGCTGTATAGGGACGTTGGGGCTGGCACAGTTATGGGGGCGCTGTATAGGGACGTTGGGGCTGGCACAGTTATGGGGGCATGGTATAGGGACGTTGGGGCTGGCACAGTTATGGGGGCACGGTATAGGAACACTAGGGCTGGCACAGTTATGGGGGCACGGTATAGGAACACTAGGGCTGGCACAGTTATGGGGGCGCTGTATAGGGACGTTGGGGCTGGCACAGTTATGGGGGCGCTGTATAGGGACGTTGGGGCTGGCACAGTTATGGGGGCACTGTATAGGAACACTAGGGCTGGCACAGTTATGGGGGCGCTGTATAGGGACGTTGGGGCTGGCACATTCTTCATAGTAGATTAGCACTAGTTATAGTTTCTCCTCCTACCCATGGTCTTTACACTACAAGTCCCAGAATGCTCTGGCGAAAACCACCAACCCTGCAGCGTATCCCCCATACCGGCAGGTAGTACACAGCACGCTGCCTGCAGCACACCGTCACACAGCCGTACCGTCAGGTACAGTCACGTTACCTCTCTGGGCGCCGCCATGGTCAGGATTCAGTGCAGACACTGCAGCTCCCAGCAGCACGGTGTGTAGGGAGGAGGAGCTGCTGCAGCAGCGGATGATGACGTCTCCGGAAGGGGCGGGGCCTACAGCCGGCGACAGCGGGAACTTACTCTTAGCGCCAAGTGCTGGGGGCGGGGCTGAGCACTGAGGGGCCGCACACTGGGCCGTGTGCAGATGGGACTGGGGGCACCCGGCCGGGCTCAGGGGGGGGGGATTTTGGGACAAAGGAGTGTCCCTGTTTGGGGCTGATTGTTGGAGGAGGGGTCTTGTGTAGGGAAGGAGTTGATTGATGTTTTTCAGGGCTGCACTAGGAGGGGAGAGATGTCACAGTCTCGGGGGGCTGCATGGTGACGTGGGTGTGGCAAAGGGGCTTATTGCGGTTGTGTGGGGCTGCATGTGTGGGCTGTGAAGGTGGTGATGTTACTTACGTGGGGCTTGCTGCACACAGGCAAGTGGGTGATGGCACTTGGGGCTGCACGTGAGAGGGTCTGCACAGAGGGAACATGATGTCAGTTACGTGGGGCTGCACGTGAGAGGGTCTGCACAGAGGGAACAGGATAATGTCAGTTACGTGGGGCTGCACATGAGGGGGGTCTGCACAGTGGGAACAGGATGATGTCAGTTACGTGGGGCTGCATGTGAGAGGGTCTGCGCAGAGGGAACAGAAGATTGATACGATCAGAGAAAGCTTTGGCCCACAGCCCCCAATGCCCCTCTTAGCTCCTCAAAAACCAGCTTCTCCACCATGACAGAAGATCAGCTCTCCACCCTCCTGTCAAGATCACATCTCACCACCTGCACGCTCGATCCGCTCCCATCCCACCTCATCCCTAACCTTGCCATGGTCTTCATCCCAACCCTTACGCACCTCTTCAACCTCTCACTCACAACAGGTGTCTTCCCCTCATCCTTCAAGCATGCCAAGATCACACCCATCCTCAAAAAGCCCTCCCTCGACCCATCCTCTGTGTCTAGCTATCGCCCGATATCTCTTCTCCCTTATGCCTCCAAATTGCTGGAGCAACACGTCCATCTTGAACTGTCCTCCCACTTCTCCTCCTGCTCCCTCTTTGATCGGTTACAATCTGGCTTCCGACCACATCACTCAACTGAAACTGCCCTAACTAAAGTCACCAGTGACCTACTAACTGCCAGGAGCAAGCGACACTACTCTGTCCTCCTTCCCCTGGACTTGTCTTCTGCCTTTGACACTGTGGACCACTCCCTTCTGCTACAGATCATCTCATCTCTTGGCATCACAGACTTGGCCCTATCCTGGATCTCTTCTTATCTGACAGACCGAACATTCAGTGTCTCCCTCCCCCACACCACCTCCTCACTCCACCCCTTGTTTGTCGGTGTTCCTCAAGGCTCTGTTCTAGGACCCCTACTCTTCTCCATCTACACCTTTGGCCTGGGACAGCTCCTAGAATCCCACGGTATACAGTATCATCTCTACGCCGATGACACGCAGATCTACCTATCCGGACCTGACCTCTCCTCCTTACTTACCAAAATCCCACACTGTCTGTCTGCTATCTCGGCCTTCTTTTCTGCTCGCTTTCTACAACTGAACATGGACAAAACAGAATTTATCATCTTTCCCCCATCTCACTCTACCCCTCCACCACATCTATCCATCAATGTCAATGGCTGCTCACTATCCCCAGTCCCACATGCCCGGTGCCTCGGGGTGATCCTCGACTCTGCCCTCTCTTTCAAGCCACATATCCAAGCCCTTGCCTCCTCCTGCCGTCTCAAACTCAAAAATATTTCCCGGATCCGTGCTTTCCTTGACCGCAAAAACGCTACTGCATGCCCTTATCATCTCCCACCTCGACTACTGCAACCTCCTACTCTCTGGCACCACTCCAATCCATCCTACACTCTGCTGCCCGACTAATATACCTGTCTCCCCGCTATTCCCCAGCCTCTCCCCTGTGTCAAGCCCTTCACTGGCTCCCCATTGCCCAGAAACTCCAGTTCAAAACCCTCACACTGACATACAAAGCAATCCACAACCTGTCTCCTCCATACATCTGTGACATGGTCTCCCGGTACCTACCTACACGCAACCTCCGATCCTCCCAAGATCTCCTTCTCTACTCCCCTCTCATCTCTTCTTCCCATAACCGCATCCAAGACTTCTCCCGTGCTTCTCCCATACTCTGGAACCCTCTACCACAACACATCAGGCTCTCGCCTACCATAGAAACCTTCAAAAAGAACCTGAAGACCCACCTCTTCCGACAAGCCTACAGCCTGCAGTGATCCTCAACCTACTGAACCGCTACACAACCTGCCCTACCCTCTCCTAGTGTTTCATCACCCATCCCCTGCAGACTGTGAGCCCTCGCGGGCAGGGTCCTCCCTCCTTTTGTACCCGTGTGCCTGTTATCTGCTCATGTTTAATGTATTTGTCTATATTTGCCCCGTATTCACATGTAAAGCGCCATGGAATAAATGGCGCTATAAAAATGTATAATAATAATAATAAAATGTCAGTTACGTGAGGCTGCATATGTGAGGGTCCGCACAGGGAACAGGATGATGTCAGTTACGTGGGGCTGCATGTGATGGGGTCCGCACAGGGAACAGGATGATGTCAGTTACGTGGGGCTGCATGTGATGGGGTCCGCACAGGGAACAGGATGATGTCAGTTACGTGGGGCTGCATGTGATGGGGTCCGCACAGGGAACAGGATGATGTCAGTTACGTGGGGCTGCATCTTCCAGATGTGCCTTTTCTGGGGTGGCTGGGGGCAGGTTTTTTTTTAGCCGGGGGGGGGGCAATAACCGTGGACCCTCTCCAGGCTATTAATATCTGCCCTCAGTCACTGGCTTTACCACTCTGGCGGAGAAAATTGCGCGGGAGCCCACGCCAATTTTTTCCGCCATTTAACCCCTTAATTTACTAGCTAGAACGGCCAAATTTTGCACATACACACTACTGACAGTAGTGTGGAATATGCAAAAAAAATGGTGATATGAGATGGTTTACTGTATGTAATCATGTCTCATATCATGTCGGGTTTTAGGAAGGAGAAAGCAAAAGCCGGTAATTGAATTACCGGCTTTAAAGCTATCTAGCGCTGGAAGAAATATTAATATATATATACATATATGTGTCTCACTGACATATATATATATAGATATACCTATTCTATGTGTACACATTCTACCTATTCTACTGTAAGCTGTCAGTGTGATTTTACTGTACACCGCACTGAATTCCCGGCTTTTCTCGCTAACACCGCTGCGTATTTCTCGCAAGTCACACTGCTGGTCCGTGTGTGATCCGTATTTTTGGGGCTTCCATAGACTTTCATTGACGTTTTATTTGCGCAATACGGTGACAAACACAGCATGCTGCGATTTTCTACGGCCGTAGAAAGCCGTATAATACTGATCAGTAAAATACGGCAGATAGGAGCAGGGGCATAGAGAATAATTGTGCCGTATGTTTTGCGAGTTTTACGGACGTAGTTTCTGCCGGCCTAACAGCCCATATAGTATATAGCACAGCCACATAGTATATAACACGGCCCACGTAGTATATAGAACAGCCATGTAGGATATAGCACAGCCCATGTAGCATATAACTGCCCATATACATAATAGCACAGCCACATATTATATAACACAGCCCACGTAGTATATAGAACAGCCATGTAGTATATAGCACAGCCCACGTAGCATATAACAGCCCACGTAGTATATAACATGGCCCACGTAGTATATAGAACAGCCATGTAGTATATAGCACAGCCCACGTAGCATAAAACAGCCCATATCTATACTATAACGCTGGGAGCGTCACTCTGTCCGAAGCCTCTATAGACTGCGCAAGCGCCGGCGCAGTCTGGGCCTCACAGAGCGACGCTCCCGGGAGATCGCGGTGTGCGTTCACACTGAACACACACCGCGATCTCCACCGCAGAAGCAGGGACCGCCAGGAGGGTGAGTATCACCTATATTCACCTGTCCCCGTTCCATCGCTGAGCGGCGCCATCTTCCCGGTCTTCGGTCTGTGGCCTTCAGTTCAGAGGGCGCGATGACGCGCTTAATGCGCGCCGGCGCCGCCCTCTGACTGAACACTCACAGCCAGGAGACCGGGAAGATGGCGGCGCCCAGCGCTGGAACGCCGGACAGGTGAGTATAGTAAGTGCTGGGGGGGCCTGAGCTGGCGGCGATACCGGCACCTGACCCCCACAGCGCGCCGGTGTCCCCGCCTGCTCAGGCCCCCCAGCACTCGGCGCCGAGCGGGTCAGAGGCAGTATGGGACGCAGGATGGAGCAGCACATAAGGATGGGGACGCAGGATGGAGCAGCACATAAGGATGGGGACGCAGGATGGAGCAGCACATAAGGATGGGGACGCAGGATGGAGCAGCACATAAGGATGGGGACGCAGGATGGAGCAGCACATAAAAATGGGGACGCAGGATGGAGCAGCACATAAGGATGGGGACGCAGGATGCAGCAGCACATAAGGATGGGGACGCAGGATGGAGCAGCACATAAGGATGGGGACGCAGGATGCAGCAGCACATAAGGATGGGGACGCAGGATGGAGCAGCACATAACAGTATGGGGACGCAGGATGGAGCAGGACATAAGGATGGCGACGCAGGATGGAGCAGCACATAAAAATGGGGACACAGGATGGAGCAGCACATAAGGATGGGGACGCAGGATGCAGCAGCACATAAGGATGGGGACGCAGGATGGAGCAGCACATAAGGATGGGGACGCAGGATGGAGCAGCACATAAGGATGGGGACGCAGGATGCAGCAGCACATAAGGATAGGGACGCAGGATGCAGCAGCGCATGACAGGATGGGGACGCATGATGGAGCAGCGCATGACAGGATGGGGACGCAGGATGGGAGCAGCACGTAAGGATGGGGACGCAGGATGCAGCAGCACATAAGGATGGGGACGCAGGATGGAGCAGCACATAAGGATGGGGACGCAGGATGCAGCAGCACATAAGGATGGGGACACAGGATGGAGCAGCACATAAAAATGGGGACACAGGATGGAGCAGCACATAAGGATGGGGACGCAGGATGCAGCAGCACATAAGGATGGGGACGCAGGATGGAGCAGCACATAAGGATGGGGACGCAGGATGCAGCAGCACATAAGGATAGGGACGCAGGATGCAGCAGCGCATGACAGGATGGGGACGCATGATGGAGCAGCGCATGACAGGATGGGGACACAGGATGAAGCAGCACATGACAGGATGGGGACGCAGGATGGGAGCAGCGCATCACAGGATGGGAGCAGCGCATCACAGGATGGGGACGCAGGATGGGAGCAGCGCATGACAGGATGGGAACGCAGGATGGAGCAGCGCATGACAGGATGGGGACGCAGGATGGAGCAGCACATGACAGGATGGGGACGCAGGATGGAGCAGCGCATGACAGGATGGGGACGCAGGATGGAGCAGCACATACCATGATGGAGACAATATACCAATATAAATGCTCGCCACCCGGGCGTAGAACGGGTTCAATAGCTAGTAGTATATACTGTGGGGCAAAAAAGTATTTAGTCAGTCAGCAATAGTGCAAGTTCCACCACTTAAAAATATGAGAGGCGTCTGTAATTTACATCATAGGTAGACCTCAACTATGGGAGATAAACTGAGAAAATAAATCCAGAAAATCACATTGTCTGTTTTTTTAAAAAATTTTTGCATATTATGGTGGAAAATAAGTATTTGGTCAGAAACAAACAATCAAGATTTCTGGCTCTCACAGACCCGTAACTTCTTTAAGAGTCTCCTCTTTCCTCCACTCATTACCTGTAGTAATGGCACCTGTTTAAACTTGTTATCAGTATAAAAAGACACCTGTGCACACCCTCAAACAGTCTGACTCCAAACTCCACTATGGTGAAGACCAAAGAGCTGTCAAAGGACACCAGAAACAAAATTGTAGCCCTGCACCAGGCTGGGAAGACTGAATCTGCAATAGCCAACCAGCTTGGAGTGAAGAAATCAACAGTGGGAGCAATAATTAGAAAATGGAAGACATACAAGACCACTGATAATCTCCCTCGATCTGGGGCTCCACGCAAAATCCCACCCCGTGGGGTCAGAATGATCACAAGAACGGTGAGCAAAAATCCCAGAACCACGCAGGGGGACCTAGTGAATGAACTGCAGAGAGCTGGGACCAATGTAACAAGGCCTACCATAAGTAACACACTACGCCACCATGGACTCAGATCCTGCAGTGCCAGATGTGTCCCACTGCTTAAGCCAGTACATGTCCGGGCCCGTCTGAAGTTTGCTAGAGAGCATTTGGATGATCCAGAGGAGTTTTGGGAGAATGTCCTATGGTCTGATGAAACCAAACTGGAACTGTTTGGTAGAAACACAACTTGTCGTGTTTGGAGGAAAAAGAATAGTGAGTTGCATCCATCAAACACCATACCTACTGTAAAGCATGGTGGTGGAAACATCATGCTTTGGGGCTGTTTCTCTGCAAAGAGGCCAGGACGACTGATCCGGGTACATGAAATAATGAATGGGGCCATGTATTGTGAGATTTTGAGTGCAAACCTCCTTCCATCAGCAAGGGCATTGAAGATGAAACGTGGCTGGGTCTTTCAACATGACAATGATCCAAAGCACACCGCCAGGGCAACGAAGGAGTGGCTTCGTAAGAAGCATTTCAAGGTCCTGGAGTGGCCTAGCCAGTCTCCAGATCTCAACCCTATAGAAAACCTTTGGAGGGAGTTGAAAGTCCGTGTTGCCAAGCGAAAAGCCAAAAACATCACTGCTCTAGAGGAGATCTGCATGGAGGAATGGGCCAACATACCAACAACAGTGTGTGGCAACCTTGTGAAGACTTACAGAAAACGTTTGACCTCTGTCATTGCCAACAAAGGATATATTACAAAGTATTGAGATGAAATTTTGTTTCTGACCAAATACTTATTTTCCACCATAATATGCAAATAACATGTTAAAAAAAAACAGACAATGTGATTTTCTGGATTTTTTTTTCTCAGTTTGTCTCCCATAGTTGAGGTCTACCTATGATGTAAATTACAGACGCCTCTCATCTTTTTAAGTGGTGGAACTTGCACTATTGCTGACTGACTAAATACTTTTTTGCCCCACTGTAGCACAGCCACATATTATATAACACAGCCCATGTAGTATATAGAACAGCCATGTATTATATAGAACAGCCATGTAGTATATAGCACAGACATGTAGTATATAGAACAGCCATGTAGTATATAGCATAGACATGTAGTATATAGAACAGCCATGTAGTATATAGAACAGCCATGTAGTATATAGAACAGCCATGTAGTATATAGCACAGACATGTAGTATATAGAACAGCCATGTAGTATATAGAACAGCCATGTAGTATATACAGCACAGACATGCAGTATATAGCACAGACATGTAGTATATAGAACAGCCATGTAGTTTATAGCACAGACATGTAGTATGCAGCACAGCCCCTCTCCCCCCAAGAATGGCCCCATAGTCCAGTACTCACTGTTAGTTACAGAAAAAAAAAAACTCACCTCTCAACGTTCCCGCGCCGCGCTGCTCCTCCCTGCTCCGGTCTCGGCGACTGACACTGCACTGCCTGACACACCCGCAGTGTCGGAGGCAGAGTGGGGAATGATGGGAGAGGGAGCGTCAGGTGACGCTCTCTCCATTTGCTTTGAACTTTACCGGCAGACGGCGGTAAAGTTCAAAGCGGCGGCAGAGGAGTTGGCGCCTGCGACAGGCGGCCCCCCTGCCTCACAGGAGTCCCATAGCAGCTGCGTGATGTGCCGCTAGCTGAGGGCCTCTGGGGGAGCGGGGGCCCTAGGCACTGGCAGCTGCCTGCCCCTAATGCCAGCCCTGAATGGGCCCCCCTGTCTCACCAGGGTCCCGGCACTTGCCCGTGTACGCTGGGTGCTGACGCCGGCCCTGCATGTGGGGGTTGCCTGGTTGCTAGGGAATCCCCAAATGTAATCAAGCTGGCTAAGAGATGTAAATAATTCAGCTGAGGAAAACGAAACCTCCGAGCACTAAAAAATACTCGGAGGACCCCCAAGCGTGCTTGAGAAATCTCGAGTAACGAGTATATTCGCTCATCACTAGTGATAATCTCTTATGCAACCAATGTAATAGGTCCCAGCAGTCTTTTTCGGTGAATCCCGACCTTCTGTGGTGATTGGCCTGAAGTCACTGCAACCACGTATCAATCCCGGGCGTGCTATCTTGCTAGTGCCTGGTGATCCGGATGTCAGATGCCCACATGTGTCATGGCCACGTGACGTGTGAGCGCCCACGCTATGCTCACCAGTGTGTCCCCCTCCACTCTGTTTCGGGACGCATCTGACATGACACATGCGCTGTACACCCAGAGTCAGTGCGCATGCCCGGGGAGCAGATGGACAGTGCGCATGCGTGGGATTTGATACGTGGTTGTCGTGACTTCAGGCCACTCACTGCCGCCAAATGCAATGCTATGGGCATGGCTAATATCAAAAGCTACACCGAATGATCCGTGACTGAAAAGATGGTCACCACCCCGATGACTGAAAGAAAAGTTCTGTGAGGGAATCTAATGATATACAGTGTTTTTTAAACCTAATACTTGGAAAAAATGTTTTTCGAAAAACATGCTTGTAGCTGGCTCTTGGGACAAAATAAGCCAGAGGGCAGAAAACAGTGGCCCACGGGCTACACCATGCATCCACCCTCCCTCGCCGGCTTCACGATTTTACCACTACCTGCAGGTAGCATTGACTATTTCTTTCTCGCCTCATTGGGGGACACAGGTACCATGGGCGTATGCGGTTGTCACTAGGAGGCTGACGCTATGCAAATAAAGAAGCAGTAACTCCTCCCCGGCAGAATACACCCTCCGACAGGCACCAGGCAACTCAGTTTTCTGCTTAGTGTCTGTAGGAGGCGGACCTGGATCTAACCCCAGATCCGCATTTCTTTTACAGGGATTTGTTTTGTTTATTAACCTTTTCCCCTATTTCAGACTCTTTTCTTCAGGGTAACAGGGTGCAGTTTTTCTCACCCTGTTTTCCCCACTTTGAGCGACCGAGAGAGCAGTGTGGTATCACCCACATCGCACCCTCTTGGACCCGCTGGGCAGGACTTGTCCCCTGTCACCCATTCGGGTGTTCAGGGTGACCTTCCTCGGTGGCCAGTCCTGCCCGTTTCCCCTCCTCATCCCTCTCCTCGGAGTGGGCTGAGAGGAAGACGGCGGTCACTTCCAGTGACCCTCTCCCCCTGGTTAGGGGTCGACGCCGTCTTCTGCGCCGGAGAGTTTGTGGTGCGGGAAGGAGAACTTCTTCCAGGACCCTCTAGTCTACAAGGGATCCTGATGGTTCCTCATCTCCAGGTAAGGGATCTTCAATCAACAAAGCCCCCTCTGCCCCCCTTCCTTCCCTCACCCTGCCCGGCAGCGATCTCCATGTAGCTTACTAGGCTTCCCCTGTGATAGGATCAGAGATAACTTTATTCGTCCACCTATCAGGGACAAACAGTTTCTCCGCTGGACAACGATCAGGTTTATTAGCCTGAAACTTTTGCAGCACCCGCCGCAAATCAGGGGAGATGGCAGACACAATTACTCCTTCCTTGAGGATACCCGCCGGCTCAGATAAACCCGGAGAGTCGGGCACAAAACTCCTAGACAGAGCATCTGCCTTCACATTTTTAGAGCCCGGAAGGTACGAAATCACAAAGTCAAAACGGGCAAAAAACAGCGACCAACGAGCCTGTCTAGGATTGAAACGCTTAGCAGACTCGAGATAAGTCAAGTTCTTATGATCAGTCAATACCACCACGCGATGCTTAGCTCCTTCAAGCCAATGACGCCACTCCTCGAATGCCCACTTCATGGCCAGCAACTCTCGGTTGCCCACATCATAATTTCGCTCAGCAGGCGAAAACTTCCTGGAAAAAAAAGCGCATGGTTTCATCACTGAGCAATCAGAACCTCTCTGCGACAAAACAGCCCCTGCTCCAATCTCAGAAGCATCAACCTCGACCTGGAACGGAAGAGAAACATCTGGTTGACACAACACAGGGGCAGAAGAAAAACGACGCTTCAACTCTTGAAAAGCTTCCACAGCAGCAGAAGACCAATTGACCAAATCAGCACCCTTCTTGGTCAAATCGGTCAATGGTTTGGCAATACTAGAAAAATTGCAGATGAAGCGACGATAAAAATTAGCAAAGCCCAGGAACTTTTGCAGACTTTTCAGAGATGTCGGCTGAGTCCAATCATGGATGGCTTGGACCTTAACAGGATCCATCTCGATAGTAGAAGGGGAAAAGATGAACCCCAAAAATGAAACCTTCTGCACACCAAAGAGACACTTTGATCCCTTCACAAACAAAGAATTAGCACGCAGGACCTGAAAAACCGTTCTGACCTGCTTCACATGAGACTCCCAATCATCCGAGAAGATCAAAATGTCATCCAAGTACACAATCAGGAATTTATCCAGGTACTCTCGGAAGATGTCATGCATAAAGGACTGAAACACTGATGGAGCATTGGCAAGTCCGAATGGCATCACTAGATACTCAAAATGACCCTCGGGCATATTAAATGCAGTTTTCCATTCATCGCCTCGCCTGATTCGCACCAGATTATACGTACCACGAATATCTATCTTGGTGAACCAACTAGCCCCCTTAATCCGAGCAAACAAATCAGATAACAATGGCAAGGGGTACTGAAATTTAACAGTGATCTTATTAAGAAGGCGGTAATCTATACAAGGTCTCAGCGAACCATCCTTCTTGGCTACAAAAAAGAACCCTGCTCCTAATGGCGACGATGACGGGCGAATATGCCCCTTCTCCAGGGATTCCTTCACATAACTGCGCATAGCGGTGTGCTCCGGCACGGATAAATTAAACAGTCGACCTTTTGGGAATTTACTACCAGGAATCAAATTGATAGCACAATCACAATCCCTATGCGGAGGTAGGGCATCGGACTTGGGCTCATCAAATACATCCCGGTAATCAGACAAGAACTCTGGAACCTCAGAAGGGGTAGATGATGAAATTGACAGAAATGGAACATCACCATGTACCCCCTGACAACCCCAGCTGGACACCGACATGGATTTCCAATCCAATACTGGATTATGGGCTTGTAGCCATGGCAACCCCAACACGACCACATCATGCAGATTATGCAACACCAGAAAGCGAATAACCTCCTGATGTGCCGGAGCCATGTACATGGTCAGCTGGGTCCAGTATTGAGGCTTATTCTTGGCCAAAGGCGTAGCATCAATTCCTCTCAATAGAATAGGACACTGCAAGGGCTCCAAGAAAAACCCACAACGCTTAGCATATTCCAAGTCCATCAAATTCAGGGCAGCGCCTGAATCCACAAACGCCATGACAGAATACGATGACAAAGAGCAGATCAAGGTAACGGACAGAAGAAATTTTGACTGTACAGTACCAATGGTGGCAGACCTAGCGAACCGCTTAGTGCGCTTAGGACAATCAGAGATAGCATGAGTGGAATCACCACAGTAGAAACACAGCCCATTTCAGACGTCTGTGTTCTTGCCGTTCAACTCTGGTCATAGTCCTATCGCACTGCATAGGCTCAGGTTTAATCTCAGGTAATACCGCCAAATGGTGCACAGATTTACGCTCACGCAAGCGTCGACCGATCTGAATGGCCAAAGACATAGACTCATTCAAACCAGCAGGCATAGGAAATCCCACCATGACATCCTTAAGGGCTTCAGAGAGACCCTTTCTGAATATAGCTGCCAGCGCAGATTCATTCCATTGAGTGAGCACGGACCATTTTCTAAATTTCTGGCAATATACTTCTATCTCATCCTGAGCCTGACAAAGAGCCAGCAAATTTTTTTCTGCCTGATCCACTGAATTAGGCTCATCGTACAGCAATCCAAGCGCCAGGAAAAACGCATCGATATTACTTAATGCAGGATCTCCTGACGCAAGAGAAAATGCCCAGTCCTGAGGGTCGCCACGCAAAAAAGAAATGACGATCCTAACCTGTTGAACTGGGTCACCAGAGGAGCGAGGTTTCAAAGCCAGAAATAGTTTACAATTATTTTTGAAACTCAGAAATTTAGTTCTATCTCCAAAAAACAAATCTGGAATAGGAATTCTCGGTTCTAACAAAGAATTCTGAACCACAAAATCTTGAATGTTTTGAACTCTTGCCGTGAGCTGATCCACACATGAAGACAGACCTTTAATGTCCATTGCTACACCTGTGTCCTGAACCACCCAAATGTCTAGGGGAAAAAAAAGGCAAAACACAGTGCAAAGAAAAAAAAAATGGTCTCAGAACTTCTTTTTTCCCTGTATTGAGAATCATCAGCACTTTTGGCTTCCTGTACTGTTGTGATAGGCAATTCAGTATCACAATGGACATAGCGGTCAGAGCACATACAGTGATCTGACAATAACCCAAAATCATAGAACGAGCTCTGAGACATGGAAACTCTGCAGACCGCAATCCCTAATCCTCTCCAAACAACACTAGAGGCAGCCGTGGATTGCGCCTAACTCTGCCTATGCAACTCGGCACAGCCTGAGAAACTAACTAGCCTGAAGATAGAAAATAAGCCTACCTTGCCTCAGAGAAATACCCCAAAGGAAAAGGCAGCCCCCCACATATAATGACTGTGAGTTAAGATGAAAAGACAAACGTAGGGATGAAATAGATACAGCAAAGTGAGGCCCGACTTTCTTAACAGAGCAAGGATAGGAAAGATAACTTTGCGGTCTACACAAAACCCTAAAGAAAACCACGCAAAGGGGGCAAAAAGACCCTCCATACCGAACTAACGGCACGGAGGTACACCCTTTGCGTCACAGAGCTTCCAGCAAAACAATTAGACAAGCTGGACAGAAAAAATAGCAAACAAATAGCAAAGAAGAACTTAGCTATGCAGAGCAGCAGGCCACAGGAATGATCCAGGGAAAAACAAGTCCAACACTGAAACATTGACAGGAAGCATGGAACAAAGCACTAGGTGGAGTTAAGTAGAGAAGCACCTAACGACCTCACCAGATCACCTGAGGGAGGAAACTCAGAAGCCGCAGTACCACTTTCCTCCACAAACGGAAGCTCCCAGAGAGAATCAGCCGAAGTACCACTTGTGACCACAGGAGGGAGCTCTGCCACTGAATTCACAACAGGTTCTGTTTGAAGCACAGAGAGCATCATGAAGACCAAGGAACAGGCAGGTCCGTGATACTGTTGTGGAGAAGTTTAAAGCCAGATTTGGATACAAAATGATTTCCAAAACTTTAAACATCCCAAGGAACAATGTGCAAGCGATCATATTGAAATGGAAGGAGTATAATGCCACTGCAAATCTACCAAGACCCTGCCGTCCCTCTAAACTTTCATCTCAAACAAGGAGAAGACTGATCAGAGATGCAGCCAAGAGGCCCATGATCACTCTGGATGAAATGCAGAGATCTACAACTGAGGTGGGACAGTCTGTCCATAGGACAACAATCAGTCGTCCACTGCACAAATCTGGCCTTTATGGAAGAGTGACAAGAAGAAAGCCATTTCTCAAAGATATCCATAAAAAGTGTTGGTTAAAGTTTGCAACAAGCCACCTGGGAGACACACCAAACATGTGGAAGAAGGTGCTCTGGTCAGATGAAACCAAAATCGAACTTTTTGGCAACAATGCCGAATGATATGTTTGGTGTAAAGGCAACACAGCTCATCACCCTGAAAACACCATCCCCCCTGTCAAACATGGTGGTGGCAGCATCATGGTTTGGGCCTGCTTTTCTTCAGCAGGGACAGGGAAGATGGTTAAAATTGATGGAGAGATGAATGGAGCCAAATACAGGACCGTTCTTGAAGAAAACCTGTTGGAGTCTGCAAAAGACCTGAGACTGGGACGGAGATTTGTCTTCCAACACGACAATGATCCCAAACATAAAGCAAAATCTACAATGGAATGGTTCACAAATAAACGTATCCAGGTGTTTGAATGGCCAAGTCAGAGTCCAGACCTCAACCCAATCGAGGATCTGTGGAAAGAGCTGAAAACTACTGTTCACAAGCGATCTCCATCAAACCTCACTGAGCTCGAGCTGTTTGCCAAGGAAGAATGGGCAAGAATTTCAGTCTCTCGATGTACAAAACTGATAGAGACATACCCCAAGCGACTTGCAGCTGTAATCGCAGCAAAAGGCGCAGCAAAGTATTAAAGGGCCACTGTCACCCCCTCCAGCCGTTATAAACTAAAAGAGCCACCTTGTGCAGCAGTAATGCTGCAGTCTAACAAGGTGACTCTTTTAGTTTTTGTTGCTGATATTCCCACAATAAAGGTATTTATAATTTTGCTCAAATACCTGTCTTTGTACCTGGAGGCGGGTCTGAAGCCTCCTCTTTGAAGCGCCCAACTGCCGTCAGTCATCTCTTCTGGGGCGATTGTCGCCGCCTGTTGTGAATTCTGTGGTCAAGCTCCCTCCTGTGGTCATGAGTGGTACTTCGGCTGGTTCTGTCTATGAGCTTCCTCTGGTGGATGTGAGTGGGGCTGCGGCTTCTGAGTTTCCTTCCTCAGGTGACGAGGTTAAGTCGTTAGGTGCTGCTCTATTTAACTCCACCTAGTTCTTTGTTCCTGGCCTCCAGTCAATGTTCCAGTATTGGTCTTGCTTTCTCCTGGATCGTTCTTGTGGCCTGTCTGCCCTGCATAAGCTAAGTTCTGCTTGTGTTATTTTTGTTTGCTATTTTTTCTGTCCAGCTTGCTATATTGGTTTGTCTTGCTTGTTGGAAGCTCTGAGACGCAGAGGAAGCACCTCCGTACCGTTAGTTGGTGCGGAGGGTCTTTTTGCGCCCTCTGCGTGGTTGTTTGTAGGTTTTTGTGCTGACCGCAAAGCTATCTTTCCTGTCCTCGGTCTATTTAGTAAGTCGGGCCTCACTTTGCTAAAATCTATTTCATCTCTGTGTTTGTGTTTTCATCTTTGCTCACAGTCATTATATGTGGGGGGCTGCCTTTTCCTTTGGGGAATTTCTCTGAGGCAAGGTAGGCTTATTTTTCTATCTTCAGGGCTAGCTAGTTTCTCAGGCTGTGCCCGAGGCGCCTAGGTCTGGTCAGGAGCGCTCAACGGCTACCTCTAGTGTGGTGTGATAGGATTAGGGATTGCGGTCAGCAGAGTTCCCACGTCTCAGAGCTCGTCCTATGTGATTAGCAACTATCAGGTCATTTTCTGTGCTCGTAACCACCAGGTCCATTGTGGTTCTGAATCACCTGTTCATAACAGTACTGGGGGCCCAAAGTACTAATGCTTCTCAATAGAGGGAAAAGAGAAGTTCTGAGACCATTTTTTTTTCTTTGCACTGTGTTTTGTCTTTCTTTTCCCCTTTACATCAGGGTGGTTCAGAACACAGGTGTAGACATGGACATTCAAGGTCTGTCCTCTTTGATGGATAATCTCGCTATAAGTGTACAGAACATTCAAGATTTAGTGGTTCAGAATCCTATGTTAGAACCTAAAATTCCTATTCCTGAGTTATTTTCTGGAGATAGAGCTAAGTTTCTGAATTTAAAAAATAATTGTAAACTATTTCTGGCTTTGAAACCCCGCTCCTCTGGTGACCCAGTTCAACAAGTAAAGATCATTGATATATAAAAAAGAAAAAAACACACCGGCGCTCCCAGAGGGGATATCTACTAGAAAGCTGCAGGTGTTTTAGACAGTTACTGTGCTAAATCTGTCAAGAACCGCAGTAAAAAGATATAGATAAATAAAAACACCACGCTAACTAGAAAAGGAGGATCAATACATAAATAATAAGGCTATACCATCAGCAGGAAACAGTACTGCATAAAATGGGGATATTATCCCAGTAGTCAATAATGGGCAATAATATCTATATAAGGCAGTAAAAAAGAGCAAATGCTCACAAAACCAGCAGAGTAATCAATAATAATAATAAAGCATGTTGCAAAAAATGTATAATAGATCAATAAAAAGACCGCACACTTACTTAGTGGAAGGTGACTGCTGAGAGGCTGCTGGCGCTGTCTAAATGGAAGATAACTGCTGAGAGGCTGATAGCGCTGTCCTAACAAAAATGGGCGCTGTCCCAGGAGGTAATGAGACGGGATCTCCAGCGGTCCGGGTAGCTGAAGCTGCAGGATCCAAGATCACGACAAGAGGTGGCACAACACCTGTAGATATGGGGAGCGTCCTCCCCGGTGAGTGCACAGCCTCCGTGCGTCTGGAACGCTGCTAGGCGGCACACGTGGGCCAGAGGAAAGCCGCTGTACAGAGCGGTGAGAGAGAGGGAGCGTGGTCTGGGTGACATCACCAAGACAGAAGAGAAAGGAGCAGCGGACGGAGGCCGCACAGGGACAAACTTGCCTACGCGTTTCGAAGGTCACCGGACCTTCTTCTTCGCCCTGACGAAGAAGGTCCGGTGACCTTCGAAACGCGTAGGCAAGTTTGTCCCTGTGCGGCCTCCGTCCGCTGCTCCTTTCTCTTCTGTCTTGGTGATGTCACCCAGACCACGCTCCCTCTCTCTCACCGCTCTGTACAGCGGCTTTCCTCTGGCCCACGTGTGCCACCTAGCAGCGTTCCAGACGCACGGAGGCTGTGCACTCACCGGGGAGGACGCTCCCCATATCTACAGGTGTTGTGCCGCCTCTTGTCGTGATCTTGGATCCTGCAGCTTCAGCTACCCGGACCGCTGGAGATCCCGTCTCATTACCTCCTGGGACAGCGCCCATTTTTGTTAGGACAGCGCTATCAGCCTCTCAGCAGTTATCTTCCATTTAGACAGCGCCAGCAGCCTCTCAGCAGTCACCTTCCACTAAGTAAGTGTGCGGTCTTTTTATTGATCTATTATACATTTTTTGCAACATGCTTTATTATTATTATTGATTACTCTGCTGGTTTTGTGAGCATTTGCTCTTTTTTACTGCCTTATATAGATATTATTGCCCATTATTGACTACTGGGATAATATCCCCATTTTATGCAGTACTGTTTCCTGCTGATGGTATAGCCTTATTATTTATGTATTGATCCTCCTTTTCTAGTTAGCGCGGTGTTTTTATTTATCTATAAGTAAAGATCATTATTTCTTTATTACGTGGCGACCCTCAAGACTGGGCATTTTCCCTTGCGCCAGGAGATCCTGCATTATGTGATATTGATGCGTTTTTTTCTGGCGCTCGGGTTGCTTTATGATGAACCTAATTCAGTGGATCAGGCAGAGAAAATCTTGCTGGCTCTGTGTCAGGGTCAGGATGAGGTAGAGATATATTGTCAGAAATTTAGGAAGTGGTCTGTGCTTACTCAATGGAATGAATGTGCTCTGGCAGCAATTTTCAGAAAGGGTCTCTCTGAAGCCCTTAAGGATGTCATGGTGGGATTTCCTATGCCTGCTGGTCTGAATGAGTCTATGTCTTTGGCCATTCAGATCGATCGACGCTTGCGTGAGCGTAAAACTGTGCACCATTTGGCGGTATTACCTGAGCATAAACCTGAGCCTATGCAATGTAATAGGACTTTGACCAGAGCTGAACGGCAAGAACACAGACGTCTGAAATGGGCTGTGTTTCTACTGTGGTGATTCCACTCATGCTATCTCTGATTGTCCTAAGCGCATTAAGCGTTTCGCTTGGTCTGCCACCATTGGTACTGTACAGTCGAAATTTCTTTTGTCCGTTACTTTGATCTGCTCTTTGTCATCCTTTTCTATCATGGCATTTGTGGATTCAGGCGCTGCCCTGAATTTGATGGACTTGGAGTTTGCTAGGCGCTGTGGGTTTTTCTTGGAGCCCTTGCAGCATCCTATTCCATTGAGAGGAATTGATGCTACGCCTTTGGCCAAGAATGAGCCTCAGTATTGGACCCAACTGACCATGTGCATGGCTCCTGCGCATCAGGAGGATATTCGCTTTTTGGTGTTGCAGAATCTGCATGATGTGGTCGTGTTGGGGTTGCCATGGCTACAAGTCCATAACCCAGTATTGGATTGGAAATCAATGTCTGTGTCCAGCTGGGGTTGTCAGGGGGTACATGGTAATGTTCCATTTCTGTCTATTTCATCATCCACCCCTTCTGAGGTCCCAGAGTTCTTGTCAGATTACCGGGATGTATTTGATGAGCCCAAGTCCAGTGCCCTACCTCCGCATCGGGATTGCGATTGTGCTATCGATTTGATTCCTGGTAGTAAGTTTCCTAAAGGTCGACTATTTAATTTGTCTGTACCTGAGCACGCCGCTATGCGGAGTTACGTAAAGGAATCCTTGGAGAAGGGTCATATTCGCCCCTCGTCGTCGCCATTGGGGGCAGGGTTCTTTTTTGTGGCCAAGAAGGATGGTTCGTTGAGACCTTGTATTGATTACCGCCTTCTAAATAAAATCACGGTCAAATTTCAGTACCCCTTGCCGCTGCTGTCTGATTTGTTTGCTCGGATTAAGAGGGCTAGTTGGTTCACCAAGATAGATCTTCGTGGTGCGTATAATCTTGTGCGTATTAAACAGGGCGATTGTAACATCTCTGCTGGCATCACAGCATGGCCTCACATCTCTCACACAATCTTACCCACTGCTCCAGGTCATGATGTGGTTTCTGTTTCTGGCCAGCTCCATAGTCTGTTCCTCTGCTCTGTGCATGCCTCATGGCTATGTGTATAGTTGGCCGGCGCCTGAACTCTCTGGTTCTTATAGGAATCAGGTGCACCTGTCCAATCAGTTCCTGACCAATTACCGAGCGGCCTCCTGTATATAGTGCAGCTCCACCCTGTGGTCTGGGCCTGTGCAATGTGTTTGCTCAGTTAGTGTTTTGCTTCTGAGTTTGCCAGGTCTAGCTCTGTGTTGCTCCCTCTCTGGAGGCTTTTCTCTGTGCATTTGCCTTTATCTTTGTCTGCCCTCCAGGAGGCAGAATATCCTGGTCCCTGTGTCTTTGTCCCTGTGTCTTTGTCCTTGTGTCTTGTTCCATTGCCTTGTCTGTACTTAGTCTTGTCTCGGTCTCCTTGTGTGTGCCTTCCTTCCCTGCTGTGTCTTTCCTTGTGTTCTCGGTCTGCTTGCACTCCGCACTCTTGCGGCTCTGCCTGCTCTGCATCTTGGTGGCTTAGCCGCTGCTCCGCACTTCTGCGGTTCTGCTCCGTCTTGCTCTGCTCCGCTCCCGTTGCTGCAGAAACCTCTTGCTGCAGTTCCCCTCTGCAATCCTTGCGGTTCCACTTTGCTTAGCTTCTGCAGTATCTCTTGCTGCAGCTTCTCTCCACATTCTTTGTGGCTCTGCTCAGCTTTTGTCGCTACGCTACCGCTTGCTGCTTTTCCATTCCTATCTGCAGTTTTTCACTCCTCTCCTGTGTGAACAGGTCCCTACCTGTTCCTCCAAACTATATATCCCTACCTGTTCCTCCAAACTATATATCCCTACCTGTTCCTTCATCTCACTCACAATTGGACTGCACTCGGGTGTCATCTGAGTGCAGCCTGATTCTAATATCTCATCAGCTAGTCCTGTGTTTCCTGCCGTCCTAGCCAGTCCTGTCTCCTGCCGTCCTAAGTCAGTTCTGTGTCTCCTGCCGTCCTAGCAAGCCCTGTGTTCTCTGCCGTGTCTCTGCCAGCCCTGTGTTCCAAACTACAAATCTGTACCTGCACGTCCAGTGTGAACAGGCCCTTACCTGTTCCTTCATATACCACATCAACCAGTCCTGTGTTCTCTGCCGTGCCTCCCAATCCTGTGTTCCTGCCAGTCCTGCCGTTCCTGCCCTGCCTTCCAGTCCTGTGTTCCTGCTGTCCTAGCCAGTCCTGTTTCCTGCCGTGTCTCTGCCAGCCCTGTGTTCTCTGCCGTGTCTCTGCCAGCCCTGTCTCAGCCGTGCCAGCCTACTCGTCTGTGTTCCAGCCGTGCTCTTCTGCCAGTCCTGCCTAATGCCCGCACCAATCCTGGTCTTCCTGTCTCCCAAGTGGGATCAGCAGCCACAGCCAGACACCACCCTGGAGTAGCACCTGGCAGCTGCCTGCTGCACAAGCCTGTCCTCACCATCAGAGGCTCCAGTGAAAACCCAGGCAGCTGTCATAGTCACGCCCCTTCCAGGGTAGTCTGGTTTGTGGCACAGTGGGGCCACAAAACCCCCGAGCGCACACCCACCAGTCAGGGCGTGAGCGTAACAGCGATGAATGGAAAACAGCATTTAATACGCCCGAGGGCCATTTTGAGTACCTGGTTATGCCATTCGGGCTTTCTAATGCTCCATCAGTGTTTCAGTCCTTTATGCATGACATCTTCCGAGAGTACCTGGATAAATTCCTGATTGTATACTTGGATGATATTTTGGTCTTCTCGGATGATTGGGAGTCTCACGTGAAGCAGGTCAGAATGGTGTTTCAGGTCCTGCGTGCGAATTCTTTGTTTGTGAAGGGGTCAAAGTGTCTCTTTGGTGTTCAGAAGGTTTCATCTTTGGGTTTCATTTTTTCCCCTTCTGCTATCGAGATGGACCCTGTTAAAGTTCAGGCCATTTATGATTGGACTCAGCCGACATCTTTGAAGAGTCTGCAAAAGTTCCTGGGCTTTGCTAATTTTTATCGTCGCTTCATCAATAATTTTTCTAGTGTTGCTAAACCGTTGACTAATTTAACCAAGAAGGGTGCTGATGTGGTCAATTGGTCTTCTGCTGCTGTGGAAGCTTTTCAAGAGTTGAAGCGTCGTTTTTCTTCTGCCACTGTGTTGTGCCAACCAGATGTTTCGCTCCCGTTCCAGGTCGAGGTTGATGCTTCTGAGATTGGAGCAGGGGCTGTTTTGTCGCAAAGAAGTTCTGATGGCTCGGTGATGAAACCATGCGCCTTCTTTTCCAGGAAGTTTTCGCCTGCTGAGCGTAATTATGATGTTGGCAATCGAGAGTTGCTGGCCATGAAGTGGGCATTCGAGGAGTGGCGTCATTGGCTTGAAGGAGCTAAGCATCGTGTGGTGGTCTTGACTGATCACAAGAACTTGACTTATCTCGAGTCTGCCAAACGGTTGAATCCTAGACAGTCTCGTTGGTCGCTGTTTTTCTCCCGTTTTGACTTTGTGGTTTCGTACCTTCCGGGCTCTAAAAATGTGAAGGCGGATGCCCTGTCTAGGAGTTTTGTGCCCGACTCTCTGGGTTTGCCTGAGCCGGAGGGTATTCTCAAAGAGGGGGTAATTTTGTCTGCCATCTCCCCTGATTTGCGGCGGGTGCTGCAAAAATTTCAGGCTACTAGACCTGACCGTTGCCCAGCGAAGAAACTGTTTGTTCCTGATAAATGGACGAGTAGAGTTATCTCTGAGGTTCATTGTTCGGTGTTGTCTGGTCATCCTGGAATCTTTGGTACCAGAGATTTGGTGGCTAGATCCTTTTGGTGGCCGTCTCTGTCACGGGATGTGCGTTCGTTTGTGCAGTCCTGTGGGATTTGTGCTCGGGCTAAGCCCTGCTGTTCTCGTGCCAGTGGGTTGCTTTTGCCCTTGCCGGTCCCGAAGAGGCCCTGGACACATATCTCTATGGATTTTATTTCGGATCTCCCCGTCTCTCAAAAAATGTCGGTCATTTGGGTGGTTTGTGATCGCTTCTCTAAGATGGTCCATTTGGTACCCTTGTCTAAATTGCCTTCCTCCTCTGATTTGCTGCCATTGTTCTTCCAGCATGTGGTTCGTTTACATGGCATTCCGGAGAACATCGTTTCTGACAGAGGTTCCCAGTTTGTTTCGAGGTTTTGGCGAGCCTTTTGTGCTAGGATGGGCATTGATTTGTCTTTTTTCTCGGCTTTCCATCCTCAGACAAATGGCCAGACTGAACGAACCAATCAGACCCTGGAAACATATCTGAGATGTTTTGTTTCTGCTGATCAGGATGATTGGGTGTCCTTTTTGCCTTTGGCTGAGTTCGCCCTTAATAATCGGGCCAGCTCGGCTACTTTGGTTTCGCCGTTTTTCTGCAATTCTGGTTTCCATCCTCGTTTCTCGTCAGGGCAGGTTGAGTCTTCTGACTGTCCTGGTGTGGATACTGTGGTGGATAGGTTGCAGCAGATTTGGACTTATGTAGTGGACAATTTGACATTGTCTCAGGAGAAGGCTCAGCGTTTCGCTAACCGCAGGCGCTGTGTGGGTCCCCGACTTCGTGTTGGGGATTTGGTTTGGTTGTCATCTCGTTATATTCCTATGAAAGTTTCCTCTCCTAAATTTAAGCCTCGTTTCATTGGTCCGTATAGGATTTCTGAGGTTCTTAATCCTGTGTCTTTTCGTTTGACCCTTCCAGCTTCTTTTTCCATCCATAACGTATTCCATAGGTCATTGTTGCGGAGATACGTGGCACCTGTGGTTCCATCCATTGATCCTCCTGCCCCGGTTTTTGTTGAGGGGGAGTTGGAGTATATAGTGGAGAAGATTTTGGATTCTCGTATTTCGAGACGGAAACTCCAGTACCTGGTTAAGTGGAAGGGTTATGGTCAGGAAGATAATTCCTGGGTCTTTGCCTCTGATGTTCATGCTGCCGATCTGGTTCGTGCCTTTCATTTGGCTCATCCTGGTCGGCCTGGGGGCTCTGGTGAGGGTTCGGTGACCCCTCCTCAAGGGGGGGGTACTGTTGTGAATTCTGTGGTCAAGCTCCCTCCTGTGGTCATGAGTGGTACTTCGGCTGGTTCTGTCTATGAGCTTCCTCTGGTGGATGTGAGTGGGGCTGCGGCTTCTGAGTTTCCTTCCTCAGGTGACGAGGTTAAGTCGTTAGGTGCTGCTCTATTTAACTCCACCTAGTTCTTTGTTCCTGGCCTCCAGTCAATGTTCCAGTATTGGTCTTGCTTTCTCCTGGATCGTTCTTGTGGCCTGTCTGCCCTGCATAAGCTAAGTTCTGCTTGTGTTATTTTTGTTTGCTATTTTTTCTGTCCAGCTTGCTATATTGGTTTGTCTTGCTTGCTGGAAGCTCTGAGACGCAGAGGAAGCACCTCTGTACCGTTAGTCGGTGCGGAGGGTCTTTTTGCGCCCTCTGCGTGGTTGTTTGTAGGTTTTTGTGCTGACCGCAAAGCTATCTTTCCTGTCCTCGGTCTATTTAGTAAGTCGGGCCTCACTTTGCTAAAATCTATTTCATCTCTGTGTTTGTGTTTTCATCTTTGCTCACAGTCATTATATGTGGGGGGCTGCCTTTTCCTTTGGGGAATTTCTCTGAGGCAAGGTAGGCTTATTTTTCTATCTTCAGGGCTAGCTAGTTTCTCAGGCTGTGCCCGAGGCGCCTAGGTCTGGTCAGGAGCGCTCCACGGCTACCTCTAGTGTGGTGAGAGAAAACACCGTGTGCACAGCTATACTGTGGTGCTTAGACTAGGTTCCCAGACCTTCAATACAAATAGAAAGAAGTCTAGCACTCAACTTAAGCGGCAAAAGATTTGATTTATTTGTAGCACTCGAAACGTTTCAGTCCATAAGGACTTTCTTCAGTCACTACAAAGTCATAACAAAATAGGTACCTTAGTTAGAGTGCTGTAATGGTGTAGCACCCACAAGCTATAGAAAAGAGGGATAAATGTGCCTGCTGCCACTCCTTTGAACTATATGGCGCATTTATCCCTCTTTTCTATAGCTTGTGGGTGCTACATCCTGATGTGGGGCCATTGCCCCACCATTACAGCACTCTAACTAAGGTACCTATTTTTCCCTTATTTAAGTAACACATATATATGGCCTCTAGCTTTCAGATACCCTTTGCAGGTTCTGATCCATACCCTTTATTTTCTGCCTCACAGCTCTATTTTACCTCCATTCTCTATAACGCAAGCTGTGGCGGCTCTTTTTGTAAGTACCTTTTTTACATATGCCCTCTTTCTCCTCTTTCCCCCTGCTCCATTTACCGATTGTCTTCTTTCTGCATTTTATTAGGCACATTCTGTGCATCCCTGCTCTTTCTGAACCCAGCCCTACGGGCTTCTAACGGCACGGTACGTTTTTTGTTCCCTTTTTGCTTTCTTCTTGCTATATCGGTCCTCACAACAACTCACTATCACCTCATTTGGCACTGAGCGGAGCTATTTGCTATATATCCACTGCCTTCATATATTTACTCAGATATGATCGTTTATGATGTCCTCATTGTTATCGGCTTTATATGTTTATATGATATTTTGTTTTTTTGTCATTTGTATATACTTTCGTTGTTTTGTACTGGTTGTACTCTTTATTTTGTTTATTTTGTTATGACTTTGTAGTGACTGAAGAAAGTGCTTATGGACTGAAACGTTTCGAGTGCTACAAATAAATCAAATCTTTTGCCGCTTAAGTTGAGTGCTAGACTTCTTTCTACCTCTAGTGTGGTGTGATAGGATTAGGGATTGCGGTCAGCAGAGTTCCCACGTCTCAGAGCTCGTCCTATGTGATTAGCAACTATCAGGTCATTTTCTGTGCTCGTAACCACCAGGTCCATTGTGGTTCTGAATCACCTGTTCATAACAGCCGCCCCCTCAGCATCAGAGCTAGGAAGGCCGCTGCTCTATGCGCCTGCTCCAGGCAGAAGAGCAGAGCGCAGGCGCCGGATTTCGGACAATAACAGTGCTGAGGGGGCAGCGACAATCGCCCCAGAAGAGATGACTGACGGCAGTTGGGCGCTTCAAAGAGGAGGCTTCAGACCCGCCTCCAGGTACAAAGACAGGTATTTGAACAAAATTATAAATACCTTTATTGTGGGAATATCAGCAACAAAAACTAAAAGAGTCACCTTGTTAGACTGCAGCATTACTGCTGCACAAGGTGGCTCTTTTAGTTCATAACGGCTGGAGGGGGGTGACAGTGGCCCTTTAAGTTAAAGGGGCCGAATAATATTGCACGCCCCACTTTTCAGTTTTTGAATTATCACAAAAATTTAAAATAACCAATACATTTTGTTCAACTTCACAATTGTGTTCCAATTGTTGTTGATTCTTAACCAAAAATTTACGTTTGGTATGTTTATGTTTGAAGCATGATATGTGGGAAAAGGTTGAAAAGTTCAAGGGGGCCGAATACTTTCGCAAGGCACTGTATCTTGGGCGTGCGCGTAGATTATGTTTGTGTCACCGCAGATGCATGATTTTGCTCCCACAGTTGATTTCATCACACCAAGCTGCTTGCCTACTGCAGATTCAGTCTTCCCAGCCTGATGCACGGCTAAAATGTTGTTTCTGGTGTCCTTCAACAGCTCTTTCGTCTTCACCATAGTAGAGTTTGGAGTGTGACTGTCTGAGGTCGTGGGCAGGTGTCTTTTATACTGATAAGTTCAAACAGGCGCCATTACTACAGGTAATGAGTGGAGGACAGAGGAGCCTCTTAAAGAAGAAGTTACAGGTCTGTGAGAGCCAGAAATCTTGCATGTTTTTAGGTGACCGCTTATTTTCCACCATATTTTGCCAAATAAATCTTGCCAAATAAGACAAGGTGATTTTCTGGATTTGTTTTCTCATTTTGACTCTCATAGTTGTGGTCTACCTATGAAGTTAATTACAGGCCTCTCTCATCTTTTAAAGTGGGGGAACTTGCAAAATTGGTAGCTGACTAAATACTTTCCCCCCACTGTGAATATATATATATATATATATATATACACACACACTGTATATACTCGAGTATAAGCAGAGATTTTCAGCCCACTTTTTTGGGCTGAAAGTCCCCCTCTCGAGTCATTCCCAGGAGTCAGCAGGTGAGGGGGAGCGGGGGCTGTCTAATTATGCTTACCTGCTCCTGGCGCGGTCCCTGCAGGTCCCTGGCTTCCCGGCGGCGGCAGCTTCCTCTTGTACTGAGCGGTCACATGGTACCGCTCATTACAGTAATGAATACGTGGCTCCACCTCCCATACAGGTGGAGCCGCATATTCATTACTGTAATGAGCGGTAACAGTGACCGCTCACTACAGAAAGAAGCTGCGTCGGGGAAGCAGGGACTGCACAGCGCCAGGAGCAGGTAAGTATAACGGGGAGGGGGAGCGTTGCGCAATACTCACCTGCTCGTTTCGGCGCCGCTCCATCTTCAGCAGTGGCGCTCAGATCAGAGGGCATGGTGACGTAGTTAGTGCACGCCCTCAGCCTGAACGCCAGTGATGAAGATGGAGCGGCGCCGGAACGATCAGCACGTGAATATTGAAAGTGCCGGGGGCCTGAGAGACGGAGAGGTGAGTATGTGATTTTTTTTATCACAGCAAATGGGGCAAGTGTTTGTACGGAGCATCTATGGGACCATTACGCTTGTGCAGCACTATAAGGGGCCTGTTGTGAATTCTGCTTTTGGGCTCCCTCCGGTGGCTGTAGGTGGTAATGCAGTTGTCCCTGACCTGCAGTTCTGGACAGGTGTATCTGCTGATTGCAAATCTGACTGGGGTATTTAGGTTTGCAGGACTCATTAGTCCTTGCCAGTTGTCAATGTTTCTTGTGAAGTGTTGGATCACTTCTGGCTCTCCTGCTTAGCTGCCAATTCAGCAAAAGATAAGTGTCTGTTTCTTTTTTTGTGGCACACATGCGGTGTGCTAGTATTCTGTGCTATTCATTTGTTTTTCTCTTGTCCAGCTTAGACTGTGTCAGTGTTTTCTCAGTCTTGTTGGATTCTCTGGAGTTGCAGATATACACTCCACATCTTTAGTTAGATGGTGGAGTTTTTGTATTTTCTGCTGTGAATTTTTTGGAAGGATTTTTAATACTGACCGCTTAGTATCCTGTCCTATTCTTTCCTATTTAGCTAGTGTGGCCTCATTTGCTAAATCCTGTTTCCTGCCTGCGTGTGTCTTTTCCTCTACTACTCACAGTCATTATTTGTGGGGGGCTGCCTATTCTTTGGGGTTCTGCTCTGAGGCAAGATAGTATTCCTATTTCCATCTATAGGGGTATTTAGTCCTCCGGCTGTGTCGAGGTGTCTAGGTTTTGTTAGGCACACCCCACGGCTACTTCTAGTTGCGGTGTTAAGATCAGGGTTTGCGGTCTGTATAGTTACCACCTACTCCAGGGAAAGTTTTCATGCTGCTCCAAGGTCACCTGATCATAACAGGGGTCATAACGTTTGTGCAGCACTATATGGGGCCATAACATTTGTGCAGCACTATATGGGGCCATAACGTTTGTGCAGCACTATATGGGGTCATAACATTTGTGCAGCACTATATGGGGCAAGTGTCTATATGGGGCCATAATCAAGGTTTGTGCAGCACTGGGGCAAATATCTTTATGGATCATCTTATGGGGCCATAATCAGCATTTGTGCAGCATTATATTGGGCAAATATGTCTATGGAGCATCTTATGGGGCCATTATTAACCTTTATGCAGGATTATATGGGGCATATTTTAATATGGAGCATCTTATGGGGCCATAATGAACAGTATGGAGCATTATATGGGGCTCCTGATTCAATATGGATATTCAAAAACACTTATCCTACTGATGTCTCAATTAATTTTACTTTTATTGGTATCTATTTTTACTTTTGACATTTACCGGTAGCTGCTGCATTTCCCACCCTAGGCTTATACTCGAGTCATTAAGTTTTCCCAGTTTTTTGTGGCAAAATTAAGGGTCTCGGCTTATACTCGGATCGGCTTATACTCGAGTATATACGGTATATATCTATACCCACCTTGCTGCCATTCCCCCGATGCTCCGCTCTGGTCCGATCTTTGCTGCATGCACTGAGTCTCTGCACAGCAGATGTAATATCATGACATCTTAGCCTCTGCTTTCACAGTCCCACAGAGGGAACGGTTGAAAGAGCCAGCGGCTCCATCCTCCACCAATAGAGGGATTTTTGGTTCTTACCGTAAAATCTCTTTCTTGGAGCCTTCATTGGGGGACACAGGTAACCATGGGTGTATGCTGTTGTCACTAGGAGGCTGACACTATGTAAATAAAGAAGTAACTCCTCCCGGCAGTATACACCCTCCGACAGGCACCAGGCAACTCAGTTGGTGCAAAAGCAGTAGTGCAGTAGTAGGAACAGGTAATAAACTCAACCTATGTACCAACCCACAACAACGGCACGTTAGCCAACACGATACAACTTCAAGGGAGGGTGCTGTGTCCCCCAATGAAGGCTCCAATAAAGAGATTTTACGGTAAGAACCAAAAATCCCTCTTTCTTTCTCGCCTCATTGGGGGACACAGGTAACCATGGGACGTCCAAAAGCAGTCCCTAGGGCGGAATATTCTGCAGAAAAAGAGGAGTTAGGTCGGCCGGTCAGAAACTGCCGCCTGCAGTTTTCTCCTACCCAGGCTCGCGTCCGCAGAAGCTTGAGTATGCACCTTGTAGAATTTGACAAAGGTGTGAATGGATGACCACGTTGCGGCCTTGCAAACCTGCGAGGTTGAAGCTTGGTGACGAACTGCCCAGGAAGCTCCCACAGCCCGGGTAGAGTGAGCCCTCACTCCTGACGGAGGCCATTTGTCTTGAACACAGCATGCCTCCAGAACCGCCGAACGGATCCAACGAGCAATTGTGGACTTGGAGGCGGGGAGCTGTTATGAAAGGCAATTCAGAATCACAATGGACATGGAGGTCAGAGCACATACAGTGATCTGACAATAACCCAAAATAATAGAACGAGCTCTGAGACGTGGGAACTCTGCAGACCGCAATCCCTAATCCTATCAAACCACACTAAAGGTAGCCGTGGAGCGCTCCTGACCAGAACCTAGGCGCCTCGTCACAGCCTGAGAAACTAGCTAGTCCTGAAGATAGGAAAATAAGCCTACCTTGCCTCAGAGAAATTCCCCAAAGGAAAAGGCAGCCCCCCACATATAATGACTGTGAGTAAGATGAAAACACAAACATAGAGATGAAACAGATTTAGCAAAGTGAGGCCCGACTAGCTGAACAGAACGAGGATAGGGAAGATAACTTTGCGGTCAGCACAAAAACCTATAAATAACCACGCAGAGGGGACAAAAAGACCCTCCGCACCGACTAACGGTACGGAGGTGGTCCCTCTGCGTCTCAGAGCTTCCAGCAGACGAGAAAAACCAATAAAGCAAGCTGGACTGAAAAATAGCAACAAAATAACATAAGCAAAACTTAGCTTTGCAGAGCAGCAGGCCACAGGAATGATCCAGGGAAAAAACAAGTCCTACACTGGAACATAGACAGGAAGCATGGATCAAAGCATCAGGTGGAGTTAAGTAGAGAAGAAGCTAACGAGCTCACCAGATCACCTGAGGGAGGAAACTCAGAAGCTGCAGTACCACTTTCCTCCCCAAACGGAAGATCCCAGAGAGAATCAGCCGAAGTACCACTTGTGACCACAGGAGTGAACTCTGCGACAGAATTCACAACAGTACCCCCCCCTTGAGGAGGGGTCACCGAACCCTCACCAGAGCCCCCAGGCCGACCAGGATGAGCCACATGAAAGGCACGAACAAGATCGGGAGCATGGACATCAGAGGCAAAAACCCAGGAATTATCTTCCTGAGCATAACCCTTCCATTTAACCAGATACTGGAGTTTCCGTCTTGAAACACGAGAATCCAAAATCTTCTCCACAATATACTCCAATTCCCCCTCCACCAAAACCGGGGCAGGAGGCTCAACAGATGGAACCATAGGTGCCACGTATCTCCGCAACAATGACATATGGAATACGTTATGTATGGAAAAAGAATCTGGAAGGGTCAGACGAAAAGACACAGGATTAAGAACCTCAGAAATCCTATACGGACCAATAAAACGAGGTTTAAAGTTAGGAGAGGAAACCTTCATAGGAATATGACGAGAAGATAACCAAACCAGATCTCCAACACGACTACATCATACAGATTATGCAACACCAGAAAGCGAATAACCTCCTGATGTGCAGGAGCCATGCACATGGTCAGCTGGGTCCAGTATTGAGGCTTATTCTTGGCCAAAGGCGTAGCATCAATTCCTCTCAATGGAATAGGACACTGCAAGGGCTCCAAGAAAAACCCACAACGCTTAGCATATTCCAAGTCCATCAAATTCAGGGCAGCGCCTGAATCCACAAATGCCATGACAGAATACGATGACAAAGAGCAGATCAAGGTAACGGACAGAAGAAATTTTGACTGTACAGTACCAATGGTGGCAGACCTAGCGAACCGCTTAGTGCGCTTAGGACAATCAGAGATAGCATGAGTGGAATCACCACAGTAGAAACACAGACCATTCAGAAGTCTATGTTCTTGCCGTTCAACTCTGGTCAAGGTCCTATCACACTGCATAGGCTCAGGTTTAAGCTCAGGTAACACCGCCAAATGGTGCACAGATTTACGCTCACGCAAGCGTCGACCGATCTGAATGGCCAAAGACATAGACTCATTCAAACCAGCAGGCATAGGAAATCCCACCATGACATCCTTAAGGGCTTCAGAGAGACCCTTTCTGAATATTGCTGCCAGCGCAGATTCATTCCATTGAGTGAGCACTGACCACTTTCTAAATTTCTGACAATATACCTCTATCTCATCCTGAGCCTGACAAAGAGCCAGCAAATTTTTTTCTGCCTGATCCACTGAATTAGGCTCATCGTACAGCAACCCAAGCACCAGGAAAAACGCATCGATATTACTCAATGCAGGATCTCCTGACGCAAGAGAAAACGCCCAGTCCTGAGGGTCGCCGCGCAAAAAAGAAATGACGATCCTAACCTGTTGAATTGGGTCACCAGAAGAGCGAGGTTTCAAAGCCAAAAATAGTTTACAATTATTTTTGAAACTCAGAAATTTAGTTCTATCTCCAAAAAACAAATCTGGAATAGGAATTATCGGTTCTAGCAAAGAATTCTGAACCACAAAATCTTGAATATTTTGAACTCTTGCCGTGAGCTGATCCACACATGAAGACAGACCTTTAATGTCCATTGCTACACCTGTGTCCTGAACCACCCAAATGTCTAGGGGAAAAAAAAGACAAAACACAGTGCAAAGAAAAAAAAATGGTCTCAGAACTTCTTTTTTCCCTCTATTGAGAATCATTAGCACTTTTGGCTTCCTGTACTGTTATGAAAGGCAATTCAGAATCACAATGGACATGGAGGTCAGAGCACATACAGTGATCTGACAATAACCCAAAATAATAGAACGAGCTCTGAGACGTGGGAACTCTGCAGACCGCAATCCCTAATCCTATCAAACCACACTAAAGGTAGCCGTGGAGCGCTCCTGACCAGAACCTAGGCGCCTCGTCACAGCCTGAGAAACTAGCTAGTCCTGAAGATAGGAAAATAAGCCTACCTTGCCTCAGAGAAATTCCCCAAAGGAAAAGGCAGCCCCCCACATATAATGACTGTGAGTAAGATGAAAACACAAACATAGAGATGAAACAGATTTAGCAAAGTGAGGCCCGACTAGCTGAACAGAACGAGGATAGGGAAGATAGCTTTGCGGTCAGCACAAAAACCTATAAATAACCACGCAGAGGGGACAAAAAGACCCTCCGCACCGACTAACGTTACGGAGGTGGTCCCTCTGCGTCTCAGAGCTTCCAGCAGGCGAGAAATACCAATAAAGCAAGCTGGACTGAAAAATAGCAACAAAATAACATAAGCAAAACTTAGCTTTGCAGAGCAGCAGGCCACAGGAATGATCCAGGGAAAAAACAAGTCCTACACTGGAACATAGACAGGAAGCATGGATCAAAGCATCAGGGGGAGTTAAGTAGAGAAGAAGCTAACGAGCTCACCAGATCACCTGAGGGAGGAAACTCAGAAGCTGCAGTACCACTTTCCTCCACAAACGGAAGATCCCAGAGAGAATCAGCCGAAGTACCACTTGTGACCACAGGAGTGAACTCTGCCACAGAATTCACAACAGGGAGCCCCTTTCGCCGCCCTTCCGAGACGATGAACAGAGAATCGGTCTGACGAAAAGAGGCAGTTCTGGCGAGATAAATTCGGATAGCCCTGACCACATCCAACTTGTGAAGAGATTTTTCCAAGGGATGAACCGGGGAAGGGCACAAGGAAGGGAGGACGATGTCCTCATTGATGTGAAAAGTCGAAACCACCTTTGGTAGAAAGGAAGGAACCGGACGAAGAACCACTTTGTCCTGATGCAGTACTAGAAAGGGAGAATGACAGGATAAGGCCGCCAGCTCCAACACTCTTCTAATGGAGGTGATGGCGACCAAAAAGGCCACCTTCCAGGATAGAAACGAGAAGGAAATGTCCTTAATCAGTTCAAAGAGCGCACGCTGGAGGGCGTCCAAAACGAGGTGGAGGTCCCAAGGCTCGACAGGAGGACGATAAGGGGGAGCTATATCAGCGACCCCCTGGATGAAGGTCCGCACCTGAGGCAGGGAGGCCAGGTCTCTTTGAAAAAGAATGGACAGAGCGGAAATCTGACACTTCAAGGTGCTAAGGGAAAGACCCGAATCTAGACCCGCTTGAAGGAAACTGAGAAGAGATGGAAGGGAAAAGGTCATAGGAAACAGACTGTTGTCCTGACACCACCGGAAAAAGGCCTTCCAACACCTGTGATAAATATACGCGAGGAAGACGGTTTTCTCGCCCTTATCATAGTCTGGATGATGCTATGAGAAAAACGCACGTCCTTCAGGACCGCGGCCATACCGTTAAATTCAGAGACCGAGAATTCGGGTGGAAGAGGGGCCCCTGCAAAAGAAGGTCTGGAAGATCCGGAAGCCTCCACAGAACGTCCGATAGCATGTTCACCAGTTCCGCATACCAGGCCCTGCGAGGCCAATCTGGAGCTACTAAGAGTGCGGGGACCCCTTCTGTCTTGATCTTTTTTACGACCCTTGGGATCAAGGGGAGGGGTGGGAACTGATAGGGCATCTGGAACTGAGTCCACGGGATCACGAGTGCATCACATCCGACGGCCATCGGATCCCGAGATCTGGAGACGTACTGGGGAACCTTGTGGTTTGCCCGGGAAGCCATCAAGTCGACATCTGGGACGCCCCACCGCTGGCAAATCTGGCTGAAGATTGAGGGGAAAAGAGACCACTCGCCCGCCACGATGCCCTGGCGACTGAGAAAGTCGGCTTCCCAATTGTCCACCCCTGGGATGTGGACGGCTGACAGAGAGGGAATGTGATCCTCCGCCCAACGCAGAATTTTTGACACTTCCGCCATGACTTGTGTGCTGCGAGTCCCTCCCTGATGGTTTATGTAAGCCACGGCCGTGGCGTTATCCGACTGAATGCGGATCGGTTTCCCTGAAAGGAGAGACTCCCAGCGGATGAGGGCTAGGAAGATGGCTCTGATTTCCAAGAGGTTGATATGGAGGCGCCGCCTCCTGAGCAGTCCAGCGGCCTGGGCTGTGAGGTGGAGAAAAACTGCTCCCCAACCTTGGAGACTGGCGTTGGTGGTGATCACCTGCCAGCGGGGAGGTAGAAATGACGTCCCGCGCAGAATGGAGGTGGACAGCGTCCACCAAGAGAGAGACTGTTTTACTCTGGGGGAGAGGCGAAACGGGCAATCCAGGGAAAGTGGATTCATGTCCCCGGCCGATAGAAGGGCCAGCTGGAGGGGACGAGAGTGGAACTGGGCATAAGGGACCTCTTCCATGGAGGCGATCATCTTTCCCAGAACCCTCATGGCAAGGTGGAAAGACGGAGGATTCGGGCTCTTTAGTGCCCTGACCCCCGACGAAGAGAAAGGAACTTCTCTTAGGGAAGAAAGACCTGAGCCTGAGAGGTGTCGAATTCCATGCCCAGGAACTCCAGCCGCTGAGATGGAATCAGGGAAGACTTCTGGTAATTGATTATCCAGCCGAGGCGAAGAAGCGTGTCCAGAGTAAGCTGGAGGCTCTGGCTGCAATCCCGACGGGACGGACCCTTGATCAATAGGTCATTGAGGTATGGGATTACCAGAATCCCCTTTGAACATAGGATGGCCATGACAGCTGCCATGACCTTCGTAAAGACCCTGGGCGCAGACACCAGACCGAAAGGGAGGGCCGTGAACTGATAGTGATGACCCTGGATCGTGAACCGGAGGAATCTCTGATGTCGTACGCAAATAGGGGCGTGAAGATACGCATCTCGGATATCCACGGAACACAGAAACTCTCCCGATTCTATGGACGCGATCACCGACCGTAGAGATTCCATCCTGAAACGCCGAATCCGGAGATGGCGGTTCAGCCGCTTGAGATCCAAAATTGGATGGAGAGAACCATCTTTTTTTTGGAACCACGAACAGGTTTGAGTAAAAACCCAAAAAACGCTCGCGATGAGGCACCGGAACTATGACTCCTGAGGCGAGGAGCGACTCGACGGCTTGGAGAAGTCCTGAGAGGTGGGAGGGCTGTTTGGGAGGACGAGAGAGCAGGAAACGTCTTCCTGGGGGCGAAGAAAATTCTATCTTGTAGCCCGAAGTGACGATCTCCCTGACCCAGGCGTTGTCGACTACAGATAGCCACACCTCTGAACAGGAGAAGTTGGCCTCCCACCCTGGAGGGATTTCCAGGTGGGGGCGACCCGTCATTAATTAGAGGACCGGAGGCCCCAAGATCCAGATGGTCTTGCGGGTGGCTCCTAGCTCTCCAGCATGGTGGAGGCCTGAAAGAAGGTTTTCTTCGGTCTCCTTGTGAGGAAGAACGGTCCTGGTTGGGGTTTCCTGAGGAGGCGAAGGACCGAAAGGGATGAAAGGACTGAGGGCCCCTCCAGTTGAAGGGACGTTTTGGCTTGGATTGGGGTAAGGAGGTACTCTTACCACCCGTAGCATCCGAGATCATTTGATCCAGTTGCGTGCCGAAGAGTCTAGAACCCTGGAAGGGCAGACCAGTGAGAGATTTTTTAGAAGCGGGGTCAGCGTTTCACGCCTTTAGCCAGAGAATCTGGCGAATGGCCACAATGTTGCTGTTAGCCCTGGTGGAGCAGGCCGCTGCATCAAGGGTGGCATTCATGAGGTATTTTCCCGCAAGAGAAATCTGATCCGCCAATTCAGACAGTTCCTCAGCAGGAGCAGAGGCCAAAATGCCTCTGCGCAGGGTTTTGGCCCAGGCTGACACAGCCTTGGCTACCCAGGACGAGGCGAAACTAGGGCAGAGGGAGGCTCCGGAAGCCTCAAATGCCGATTTTGCTAATGCCTCGAGTTGCTTGTCCGTGGGGTCCTTAAGGGAAGCCGCATCCGGGATAGACAGAACCGTCTGCGAGGATAGCCTGGAGACGGGTGGGTCGACCTTAGGAGACTCTGACCATTTGGAAACAAGGTCGGAGTGAAAAGGGTATAACACGTCAAGCCGTTTCCTGCCAGGGAAACGCTTGCCAGGGTTTTCCCAGTGTGTAGAGGTAGTGTTATCAAACTCCTTGTGATTAGGAAAAAACCTAGAAGGACGTTTAATCCGTTTAAACGCAACGGAGACGTCCTGAGAGCTTGCCTCATCCTCCTTAAGATCAAGCGTCTGAATGATAGCCGAAATAAGGCTATCAACCATCTCCTGTGTTCCGGAAGTCTGATCTGCATCAGAGTCAGATTCCGACTGAGAGGATAGATCAGACCCGACGTCCGCCTGTGAGGAGGGGGAACGGGCAGATAGGGGAATCCCGTCCAGGGAACTGGAAGAGGATCTAGATAAGGTCAGTTTTCTGTCTCTTTTGTCCGGTCTGCCTCTGTGAGGGTCTAGGACAGGTGCGAGCGAATCGCCGTGTGAGGCGTTCGTGGCACTGGTGGCATTAGAGAGAAGCGGGATGCGTTCAAGTGCCTGGACCAGGGACTGAGAAACCTTAGGTTACCGTCACACTAAACGATATCGCTAGCGATCCGTGACGTTGCAGCGTCCTGGCTAGCGATATCGTTCAGTTTGACACGCAGCAGCGATCAGAATCCTTCTGTGATGTCGTTGGTCGCTGCAGAAAGTGCAGCACTTTATTTCGTCGCTGGACTTCCTGCTGAATCGGCGTGTGTGTCTTCGCTGGTAACCAGGGTAAACATCGGGTTACTAAGCGCAGGGCCGCGCTTAGTAACCCGATGTTTACCCTGGTTACCAGCGTAAAAGTAAAAAAAAAAAAACACTACATACTTACCTTCCGCTGTCTGTCCTCAGCGCTCTGCTTCTCTGCCCTGTGTAAGCACAGCGGCCGGAAAGCAGAGCGGTGACGTCACCGCTGTGCTTTCCGGCCGCTGTGCTTACACAGGGCAGAGAAGCAGAGCGCCGAGGACAGACAGCGGAAGGTAAGTATGTAGTGTTTTTTTTTTTTTTACTTTTACGCTGGTAACCAGGGTAAACATCGGGTTACTAAGCGCGGCCCTGCGCTTAGTAACCCAATGTTTACCCTGGTTACCGGCATAGTTGGATCGTTGTCGGTATCGCTGCAGCGTCGCTAAGTGTGACGGTACCAGTCAGGTCGGACACTGATTGAGACATAGCAACAGCCCACTCCGGGGGAGGGGGGTGCACTCATTCTGGGACCTAGGAGCTTCCTGAGGGACGGACATGGTGGGAGGAACGCAGGACGGGCAGAAGGGTGAAGGCTGACCTGAGGCCCACTTTTTCTTACAGTGAGCGCAGGCGTAATGGATGGCTATAGTGGCAAAGGCCAGGGTGGGGTCGGACATAGTTGGATATTACCTTGTCCTGGAGCGGAGAAGTACTGCCGGGAGGAGTTGAGCCCGAGAGAGCAGTAGCGCTGAGCATGCCGAAAAAACAGCGACAGCGGCAGCCGCAGGTGCCTGTTTTCCCCCGATAATCTTCTGTCCCACGCGGTGAGCAGACGCTGACAGGGAGCAGGAAGCGGTAAAAAGAGCGCTGAGACAGCGCGACGCTGTGGGCAGGCACAAGCGATGAAGGGGGAAGCAGAAGAAACGCCCCCAACAGCGCTGAAAGATTCCCGGCCGCAATAATGCCAGCCGCCACCAGAGGGCGATCAAGCGCCAAAAGGAAAGTGAAGAAAAGCTGGAAGAGGAAAAAACTCCTGGCTGCAATAATGCCGGCCGCCACCAGAGGGCGCTCAAGCGCCAAAAAAGGAGAAAAGCCGGGAGAGACAGAGAAAAAAATGGCGGGTGCGCCCTGCAAGTTTAAATAAAAAGGAGGGAAAGAATGCTGGCATTATGTGAAGCCTTTCCTCGCGGTTTAGCGCGTCCCAGCGCCTGAAAACGCGATCCTCTCTCCCAGGGCCGGCGTCAGCACCCGGCACAGCGGGCAAATGCCGGGGCCCTGGGGAGAGGGGGGGGCCCACTCATGCTGTCATAGATACAGCTGGGAGAGCAGAGCAGGAGATAACATGCTCTCTCCCCCCACAAAGTCACTGCTGGCTGCGTTCTATTAACCCCTATGTGCCAGCTCTGACACAAGCATCTTCTCACTCAGTCAGTGCAGCCAGGCAGGGTTAACAGAAGGCAGCCAGTGTGACATTGTGGGCGGAGAGAGCAGGTTCTCTGCTCTCCCCCCTGGGTGGCTGCAGACTGCTGAAGTTTATCAGGCAGATTCCGGAGGTGGTTGCAATTGTGGCTCAGTCTGCTGCTGTCTCCGCTGCCTAAAAATCTGGGTGATGTCTGGAGGAGCAGCTGGTGGGGTGCAGCCTGTAGCCGCCCAGCTCACCCAGAATACATGCATGCTGCACCAAACCTGCACCAGTGGGGTAAGGAAGAAGCTTAACCCCTTCCCATCTGTATGAAGGTTATTGCTGAACCTTAAAGATAACAATCCGACCCGCATAAATGGGGTTAACCAGATGCCAGGAGGAAGGGGAGCTGCTGCCATGGGTAATACTGAGCTGTGGGCTGTAGGTTGGGGCCCCGTAGCCCCAGGCTGGTGACTGGAGGGACTCTGCCCAGTGCTGGCATGTGGGTGATTTCTGCGTCTCAGCTTCTCTCCTCCACATCGCACTGTGCAGTCACAGCAACATTGGTTGTCTCTGTCCAGGTCCCAGCAGCTGCCACTGCTCCCACCAAGGACATGGCATCACTTAACCCTTCCCCTGCAGCCACCGGCAACAAATCCACATTATTCCTTGATTAAATCAGGTTCCAACCCAATAGAGGAGCAGACATTTCCTGCTGCCATTAGGGTCCGGGAGGGGGTGACATTGGCTGCCCTGGTACTCTGTAGTGGGGGTGACAAGTGTAACATGGGGTAACGATGACGGAGAAATGCACAGGATAATAGTGAGATCGACAGAGGGCAGTGTATGGTATGGCGCAGTCAGGGGGTGGGCTGCAGGATCCCCCCATACTGTACATGACTGCCCGGGACAGGGAGGCGTTTAATGAGCTTCTAATGACAGGGCACTAATTGGGTCATTAGGGTTTGTGGAAAGGATTCAGCATCAGGTCCCTCATTAATGCCCGAGCCGCCTGTTACTTTGTAGCACAGATCTGTTGGGGCCGCAAAACCAAACAACGTTGTTTATGTAGAAAAGTCTTTGTTTCATAGAAAAACTCAAAACAGAAAAGCACCTCTCCTGTATATATACACTGCACAGCACCTTTCCTCCTGTATATATACACTGCAGAATTTACAATAGCTGTCACTCATGTAAGAAGTGAAATCTGGCATTGTACTATACATTTCTCTGCCGTATCTGTGCATCATAAATCGGGGTATGTGTTAAAGGGGGGGCCCACTGAGACTCTTTCGCCCGGGGCCCTCGAAAACCTGGAGCCGGCCCTGTCTCTGAGGTTCATTGTTCGGTGTTGGCTGGTCATCCTGGAATCTTTGGTACCAGAGAGTTAGTGGCTAGATCCTTCTGGTGGCCATCTCTGTCGCGGGATGTGCGTACTTTTGTGCAGTCCTGTGGGATTTGTGCTCGGGCTAAGCCCTGCTGTTCTCGTGCCAGTGGGTTGCTTTTGCCCTTGCCGGTCCCGAAGAGGCCTTGGACACATATCTCTATGGATTTTATTTCAGATCTTCCCGTTTCTCAAAAGATGTCAGTCATTTGGGTGGTCTGTGATCGCTTTTCTAAGATGGTCCATCTGGTACCCTTGTCTAAATTGCCTTCCTCCTCTGATTTGGTGCCATTGTTCTTCCAGCATGTGGTTCGTTTGCATGGCATTCCAGAGAATATTGTTTCTGACAGAGGTTCCCAGTTTGTTTCGAGGTTTTGGCGAGCCTTTTGTGGTAGGATGGGCATTGACTTGTCTTTTTCCTCGGCTTTCCATCCTCAGACTAATGGCCAGACCGAACGAACCAATCAGACCTTGGAAACCTATCTGAGATGCTTTGTTTCTGCCGATCAGGATGACTGGGTGTCCTTTTTGCCTTTGGCTGAGTTCGCCCTTAATAATCGGGCCAGCTCGGCTACCTTGGTTTCGCCATTTTTCTGCAATTCTGGGTTCCATCCTCGTTTCTCTTCAGGACAGGTTGAGTCTTCGGACTGTCCTGGTGTGGATACTGTGGTGGACAGGTTGCAGCAGATTTGGACTCATGTAGTGGACAATTTGACCTTGTCCCAGGAGAAGGCTCAACGTTTCGCTAATCGCAGACGCCGTGTGGGTCCCCGACTTCGTGTTGGGGATCTGGTTTGGTTATCTTCTCGTCATATTCCTATGAAGGTTTCCTCTCCTAAGTTTAAACCTCGTTTCATTGGTCCGTATAGGATTTCTGAGGTTCTTAATCCTGTGTCTTTTCATCTGACCCTCCCAGATTCTTTTTCCATACATAACGTATTCCATAGGTCATTGTTGCGGAGATACGTGGCACCTATGGTTCCATCTGTTGACCCTCCTGCCCCGGTTTTGGTGGAGGAGGAATTGGAGTATATTGTGGAGAAGATTTTGGATTCTCGTGTTTCAAGACGGAAACTCCAGTATCTGGTTAAATGGAAGGGTTATGCTCAGGAAGATAATTCCTGGGTTTTTGCCTCTGATGTCCATGCTCCCGTTCTTGTTCGTGCCTTTCATGGGGCTCATCCTGGTCGGCCTGGGGGCTCTGGTGAGGGTTCGGTGACCCCTCCTCAAGGGGGGGGTACTGTTGTGAATTCTGTGGCAGAGCTCCCTCCTGTGGTCACAAGTGGTACTTCGGCTGATTCTCTCTGGGAGCTTCCGTTTGTGGAGGAAAGTGGTACTGCGGCTTCTGAGTTTCCTCCCTCAGGTGATCTGGTGAGGTCGTTAGGTGCTTCTCTACTTAACTCCACCTAGTGCTTTGTTCCATGCTTCCTGTCAATGTTCCAGTGTTGGACTTGTTTTTCCCTGGATCATTCCTGTGGCCTGCTGCTCTGCATAGCTAAGTTCTTCTTTGCTATTTGTTTGCTATTTTTTCTGTCCAGCTTGTCTAATTGTTTTGCTGGAAGCTCTGGGACGCAAAGGGTGTACCTCCGTGCCGTTAGTTCGGTACGGAGGGTCTTTTTGCCCCCTTTGCGTGGTTTTCTTTAGGGTTTTGTGTAGACCGCAAAGTTATCTTTCCTATCCTCGTTCTGTCTAGAATATCGGGCCTCACTTTGCTGAATCTATTTCATCCCTACGTTTGTCTTTTCATCTTACTCACAGTCATTATATGTGGGGGGCTGCCTTTTCCTTTGGGGTATTTCTCTGAGGCTAGGTAGGCTTATTTTCTATCTTCAGGCTAGTTAGTTTCTCAGGCTGTGCCGAGTTGCATAGGCAGAGTTAGGCGCAATCCACGGCTGCCTCTAGTGTTGTTTGGAGAGGATTAGGGATTGCGGTCTGCAGAGTTTCCACGTCTCAGAGCTCGTTCTATGATTTTGGGTTATTGTCAGATCACTGTATGTGCTCTGACTGCTATGTCCATTGTGATACTGAATTGCCTATCACAACAAGAACCCTGAGACTATAACAGAGGAGGTGCATTTATACGGAGACTTGATTACACACAGGTCACAGGTGGATTATATTTATCATCATTAGGCATTTAGGACAACATTGGATCATTCAGAAATCCACAATGAACTTCTGGAGTGAGTTTGCTGCACTGAAAGTAAAGGGGCCGAATAATATTGCACGCCCCACTTTTAAGTTTTTGAATTTCACAAAAATTTAAAATAACCAATAAATTTCGTTCAACTTCACAATTGTGTTCCACTTGTTGTTGATTCTTCACCAAAAATTTACATTTCGTATCTTTATGTTTGAAGCTTGATATGCTGGAAAAGGTTGACAAGTTCAAGGGGGCCGAATACTTTCGCAAGGCACTGTACTTGGAGAACACCCAGGCATGCTCAGAAATCTCGAGTAACAAGCACACTCGCTCATCACTACTAGAGAGCATTTGGATTAACATGAAGAGTATTGGGAGAATGTAATATGGTCTGATGAAACCAAAGTAGAAATATTTGCATCCGAAGAACACCATACCTACTGTGAAGTATGGGGATGGCAACATCATGCTTTGGGGATGTTTTTCTGCAAAGGGACCAGGACGACTAATCCATGTACATAAAAGAATGAATGGGGCCATGTATCATGAGATGTTGAGTGCAGACCTTCCATCAGCAAGGGCATTTAAGATGAAACGTGGATGGGTCTTTCAGCATGATAGTGATCCCAAGCACACTGCCAGGGCAATGAAGCAGTGGCTTCGTAAGAAGCATATGAAGGTTCTGGAGTGGCCTACCCAATCTCCAGATCTCAACCCCATAGAAAACTTTTAGAAGGAGTTGAAAGTCCTTGTTGCCCACTGACAGGCCCAAAACATCACTGATCTAGAGGAGATCTGCATGGAGGAATGGGCGAACATACCAACAACAGTGTGTGCCAACCTTGGGAAGACTTACAGAAAACGTTTGACCTCTGTCTTTGCCAACAAAGGATATATAGCAAAATATTGAGATGAACTTTCATTAATGACCAAATACTTATTTTTCACCATAATTTGCAAAATAAATCTTGCCGAATCAGACAAGGTGATTTTCTGGATTTGTTTTCTCATTTTGACTCTCACAGTTGTGGTCTACCTATGATGTCAATTACAGGCCTCTCTCATCTATTTAAGTGGGAGAACTTGCACAATTGGTGGCTGACTAAATACTTTTGTTCCCCACTGTGTATACAGAGTAATACAGGTATTGAGAATTACACCAGTATACAGGACCGGAGAAGTGGTACTGTGCAGTGTATGTATGTAGAATAAGGCCACATTCGCACGTTCAGTATTTGGTCAGTATTTTACATCAGTGTTTGTAAGCCAAAACCAGGAGTGGAACAATGAGAGGAAAGTATATTAGAAACACGTCATAACTTCTGCATTTATCACCTACTCCTGTAAAGCACAGCAATCGGATGGCCGCATCTTCAAGTCTCCTAAGGGTACTATTACATACAATAAGAAGTGAGAAAAAAAAGTTTTTGCAAAAATACAAAAAGACACAAACGCTCAAATCACCCCCCTTTTGCACTTTTGAAACTAAAGCAATAAAAAAGCACAAATTTGGTATTGCTGAGTTCAGAAATGTCTGATCTATCAAAATATAAAATAAATGAATCTGATCGGCAAACAGCGCAACGAGGAGAAAAATCAAAACACCAGAATTAATTTTTTTGGCTGCTGCAACATTTCAATAAAATGCAACAAGAGGTGATCAAAACACCGTATCTACCTCAAAATGGCATAAATTAAAGCTTGGCGTGCAAAAAATAAGTCATCGCATAGCCCGGATCTCAAAAAATGGAATTGCTTTGGATCTGGAAAAAATGGCAACGAACGCGAAAACTTTTTTTTTTCATACACATTTCTGAATTTTTTAAAGTACTTAAATAAAAAATAAACTATATTGCCAGATCAGTTTTACCATATAGTGAACGTGCTAAATAAAAAAACACAAAGAACAACTATGGAATTACACTTTTCTTTTGCAATTTAACCGCATTTGTATTTTTTTTCCCCGTTTTCCAGTATACTATATAGTAAAAGTATGGTACCATTCAAAGGGACAATTTGTTCCGCAAAAATCAAATCCTCATAATGGATTCTGAGTCTCCGGGCAGGACGGACACAGTCTCGGAGCCACTTGCAGGACTGGATACGGACACTGGTCAGACGGCGTGGATTCTGGGTCACTGGGCAGGACGGACACAGTCTCGGAGCCACTTGCAGGACTGGATACGGACACTGGTCAGACAGCGTGGATTCTGGATCACCGGGCAGGACGGACACAGACTCTGAGTCACTTGCAGGACTGGATACGGACACTGGTCAGACGGCGTGGATTCTGGGTCACCGGGCAGGACGGACACAGTCTCGGAGCCACTTGCAGGACTGGATACGGACACTGGTCAGACAGCGTGGATTCTGGGTCACCGGGCAGGACGGACACAGACTCTGAGTCACTTGCAGGACTGGATACGGACACTGGTCAGACGGCGTGGATTCTGGGTCACTGGACAGGATTAGAATTCGAATACTGGAACAGGCTCTGACTGTATGGACTCTGGGATCCTAACCAGGAAGACTCTGGTGCTGGTTCAAGTACATCCGGAACGGCTACATGTTTGGATGCCGCTAGAGCAGCATCAGGTTCAGAAACTTCAGGCGCGGTGTCAGGGTTCAGATACCGCAGGTGCGGCTTCAGAGTCAGGTACTGCAGGGAGCGTTGTCAGGGTTCACATACCGCAGGTTTAACTTCAGGCACAGGTACTGCAGGGAGCGTTGTCAGGGTTCACATACCGCAGGTATAACTTCAGGCACAAGTACTGCAGGGAGTGGTATCAGGTTCACGTACTGCGGGTGAGGATTCACCCACAGGTTCTGCAGGGAGCGGTGTCAAGGTTCATGTACCGCAGAGAGTGGTGTCAAGATCAGGTACTGCAAGGAGTGGTGTCAGGGTTCACATACCGCAGGTTTAACTTCAGGCACAGGTATTGCAGGGAACGATATCTGGTTTAGGTACTGCAGGGAGCGGTATTGGGGTTCACGTACTGCGGGTGCAGCTTCAGGCACAGGTTCTCTGCAGGGAGCCGTGTCATGCTCAGGTGCCGCAGGGAGCCGTGTCAAGATTCATGTACCGCAGAGAGTGGTGTCAGGATCAGGGACTGCAGGGAGCGGTATTGGGGTTCACGTACTGCGGGTGCAGCTTCAGGCACAGGTTCTGCAGGGAGCCGTGTCATGCTCAGGTGCCGCAGGGAGCCGTGTCAAGATTCATGTACCGCAGAGAGTGGTATCAGGATCAGGTACTGCAAGGAGCGGTGTCAGGGTTCATGTACCGCGGGTGCAACTTGAGGCACAGGTATTGCAGGGAGCGGTGTCGTGCTCAGGAACTGCAGGGAATGGTGTCAAGGTTCACGTACCGCAGAGAACGGTATCAGGCTCCGGTACTGCAGAGCTATGTCAGGGTTCAGGTGCCACAGATGCAGCTTCAAGATTCAGGGCTACACAACACAGGGTAAAGGCAAATGTTCACACTAACACAGTACATGATATAGGGACCTGGCAACTCACTAGTTGCTCATAATACCACTAAATGGAGAACGTTGCTCAGGCACCTCCCTACTGGAGAGCATGCCTATTGGCTGGGGGCATTTCCAGAGCACGTGTACTCACTAGACGCAATGCCAGGAGACCTGTGCGGCGTACACATACACAGGAGTACAGTAGGGAACTAGAACGCCGCTGTGGCGGTGAATATGTCGACGTCCCTGCCAGGAGGACGGCGAGTGACCACGCAGGGATGGTGGCATAGCGTTACACGTGACCTGCTAGATATAGTGAGCAGTAGCTCTCATCTCAGACTAAGTTATGGACCCCTCTATGTCATGCATCATCTATACACCTTAACGGGGCAGACAGATTATTATTATTAATATTATTATTTATATAGCACCATTGATTCCATGGTGCTGTACCTGAGAAGGGGTTACATACAAATTACAGATATCACTTACAGTAAACAAACTAACAATTGCAGACTGATACAGAGGGCCGAGGACCCTGCCCTTGCTTACATTCTACAGGATTATGGGGAAGGAGACAGTAGGTCGGGGGTTGCAATAGCTCTGATGGTGTTGAGGTGGCCGTGTGGTCATTACTGGTTGTAAGCTTCTTTGAAGAGGTGGGTTTTCAGGTTCCGTTTGAAGGATCCAAATGTGGTGGATAACCGGACGTGTTGGGGCACAGAATTCCAGACGATGGGGGATATTCGAGAGAAGTCTTGGAGGCGATTGGGTGATGAGCGAATAAGTGTGGAGGAGAGAAGGAGGTCTTGGGAGGACTGGAGATTACGTGAGGGAAGATATTGAGAGATTAGTTCGGAATTATATGGAGGAGAAAGGTTTTGGATGGCTTTGTAGGTCAGTGTTAGTAGTTTAAACTGGATACACTGGGAGATTGGGAGCCAGTGAAGGTATTTGCAAAGAGAGGAAGCAGGAGAGTAGCGAGGAAAGAGATTAATTAGTCGGGCAGCAGAGTTAAGGACTGACTGGAGGAATGCGAAAGTGTTTGAAGGTAGGCCACAAAGGAGGATGTTGCAGTAGTCGAGGCGGGAGATGATTAGGGCATGCACAAGCATTTTGGTAGAGTGAGGGTTGAGGAAAGGAAAGATTCTGGAAATATTTTTGAGCTGGAGGCTACAGGAGGTGGCGAGAGCTTGGATGTGCGGTTTGAAGGATAGGGCAGAGTCAAGGGTTACTCTGAGGCAGCGGATTACGGGGACAGGGGAAAGTGTGAATTCATTTATTGTGGTAGATAGATCAGGTAGGGAAGATATGCGAGATGGAGGAAAGATAATTACGGTAGTTCAGATTTGTCCACATGGAGTTTGAGGAAGCGAGAGGAGAAGAAGGAGGATATGGCTGATAGACACTCTGGGATTCTGGAGAGCAGAGAGGTGACATCTGGGTCAGAGATTGTGGTCATCTAGATGGTAAAGCGATTCTAGTCTGAAAATTTAAGCTGAAAATGAAATGAAAGTGCAGCTTCATTAATAATGAAGACTCTGAATTGAGTTACCTGTAGAAACATGATCCGCAGGGAGATCTCATAGTCACCTGTCTGAAACAAGAGCTGCCAGTCAGTAGGGCCCAGGTATCAATGAGCTGGTAACACACACCATTCTGCCCATGGACCCCCGGGTATTATCAGTAGGTGAGTGCCTCTTAGCTGTGAACACAGAGGGGCTTACTACATGGAAGTCGTTCTGTTGGCGTTTAGTGGCCTGTTCAGATGCCTCCATGCTGACGGAATGATTGTTATACTATTGCTCTGTGCTCAGACTCTCTCATTGTTCTCCTTTTCCAGCTGAAAACAATTTAAAACAAGTTTTAAAATAATTTTACCCATTGAACGACAGATTTTCTCATTCATTGAGTGACCGGGAGCCGCATACAATGGACGATTCTCAGGAAATGATTGTTCCTTGGAACACTTGTTTCGGCCAGTGTGAATGCACCCTTAGGGCACAATCAGATGACTGTATCAGTCGGAACGAGATCGGATCTCAATGCGCGGACTGGCCGGCGGGTCTCCCCACCTGAGGGCGACAGCTGCATGTACTTCTATGAAACTTTCATACTTGGGTCGGAAGATCCGCCGGTCAGTCCGTGCATTGCTGTCCGATCTCGACCCGATTTCTTCGGTCATCTGACTGTGACCTTACAGTGTGAATGTGACCTTATGATAAACCATCCACCACTGTACCGAGGCTAGGTGCAAATCAATAAAGGGTATATGAAAAAGATGAAAGGCAACACTGATGTTCCTGCATTAGCCAGTATGGGTATACCTGGAGAGCAGTGGGCCAGCGCCCAAGGTAATAATGGCACCAGGATGGGCACACTAAAAGACATTCCCAGAATTGCAAATTTTCTGCAATCCAAAGGATAGAGAGTAACTTATCGTTCTGGGTCCAACCGCTGGTACCCCCATGGAATCTGAGGAAGGGGACCTGAAAGAACAAGAAGGGAGCTCTGCAGTGAGCGGAGGTGCACATGTTCAACCTGCTCTCTATTCATTGTCTGTCTGATTGGAAATAGTGACGCGCTGCACTGGGGTTATTCCAGCAGTCCTGTGTACAATGAAGGGGCGGTGGTCGGGCACACAACATCCATTCAAGCCAGGGTGCTGCAGAGCCCCATTATTGTGATTCAGGGCCCCAGTTCTCAGGATCGCCTAGCGCCCCCTCCACTATTCTGTAGGTGGGGAATAATCCTTTATTGGGCTCTCTGTGTCCAGCACACATTGTAAACCCATCTATTTATCCAGTATATGATATATGATGTGTGTTGTGACCCCAGTATATGATTGTTACCCCAGTATGCAATATATCAGGTGTATTATGACCCCAGTATATGATTGTGACCCCAGTATATGACATATCAGGTGTATTATGATCCCAGTATATGATTGGGACCCCAGTATACAATATATCAGGTGTATTATGACCCCAGTATATGCTATATGATGTGTATTATGACCCCAGTATATGACATATCAGGTGTATTGTGACCCCAGTATATGATTGTGACCCCAGTATATGACATATCAGGTGTATTATGACCCCAGTATATGATTGTGACCCCAGTATATGATTGTGACCCCAGTATATGATATATCAGGTGTATTATGACCCCAGTATATGATTGTGACCCCAGTATATGACATATCAGGTGTATTATGACCCCAGTATATGATTGTGACCCCAGTATATGACATATCAGGTGTATTGTGACCCCAGTATATGATTGTGACCCCAGTATATGACATATCAGGTGTATTATGACCCCAGTATATGATTGTGACCCCAGTATATGACATATCAGGTGTATTATGATCCCAGTATATGATTGGGACCCCAGTATATGACATATCAGGTGTATTATGATCCCAGTATATGATTGTGACCCCAGTATATGATTGTGACCCCAGTATATGACATATCAGGTGTATTGTGACCCCAGTATATGATTGTGACCCCAGTATATGACATATCAGGTGTATTATGACCCCAGTATATGATTGTGACCCCAGTATATGACATATCAGGTGTATTATGATCCCAGTATATGATTGGGACCCCCAGTATATGACATATCAGGTGTATTATGACCCCAGTATATGATTGTGACCCCAGTATATGACATATCAGGTGTATTATGACCCCAGTATATGATTGTGACCCCAGTATATGACATATCAGGTGTATTATGATCCCAGTATATGATTGGGACCCCCAGTATATGACATATCAGGTGTATTATGACCCCAGTATATGATTGTGACCCCAGTATATGATTGTGACCCCAGTATATGATATATCAGGTGTATTATGACCCCAGTATATGATTGTGACCCCAGTATATGACATATCAGGTGTATTATGACCCCAGTATATGATTGTGACCCCAGTATATGACATATCAGGTGTATTGTGACCCCAGTATATGATTGTGACCCCAGTATATGACATATCAGGTGTATTATGACCCCAGTATATGATTGTGACCCCAGTATATGACATATCAGGTGTATTATGATCCCAGTATATGATTGGGACCCCAGTATATGATTGTGACCCCAGTATATGCTATATGATGTGTATTATGACCCCAGTATATGATTGTGACCCCAGTATATGATATATCAGGTGTATTATGACCCCAGTATATGATTGTGACCCCAGTATATGCTATATGATGTGTATTATGACCCCAGTATATGATTGTTACCCCAGTATATGACATATCAGGTGTATTATGATCCCAGTATATGAGTGGGACCCCCAGTATATGACATATCAGGTGTATTATGACCCCAGTATATGATTGTGACCCCAGTATATGACATATCAGGTGTATTATGACCCCAGTATATGATTGGGACCCCAGTATATGACATATCAGGTGTATTGTGACCCCAGTATATGATTGGGACCCCAGCATGTGACACTTTCCAGTCAGCATTACTCCCCGGCACTGTGTATGGGTGACATGTAGCTGCACTGCTCTGGCACTAAGGTGAGCAGGTGGGCGTGGTCTGAAACAATCCCCCTGTCTGATTGGCGGAGGCTGTCGGGGTCGCGCCTGTGTTGTTTCTGTGCGCGCCCCCGTGCAGTGGAGCAGCCGCCGGATCATGGGACCGTGAACCCCCGGAGCAGCCATCACACAGGTGAGAGCCCCGGGGCGTCGGTGTGCCTGTGTCACCGGCCTGTGCCGGGGGCTGAGCTGCACAGGTTATTGATGGGCTCGGAGCACACATGCTGCATGCCGGAGCAGGAGAGCGCTGCTCACAGGCGGGGAGACAAGGGGTTAATCATGCGGGAGACCGGGTGCAGCGCTCACAGCCAGTGATGGAGGCAGCGGTCAGGTGGGGGCTGTATCACACATGGAGTCACATTGTGCGGCATAGGCTGCTGCATACTGATCCCGTCCCCGGGGGGCAGGCTATGGGGGGCTTCTGTGGCCTCAGTGAGGGGCTTTTCTTCTAGGATTCTTCCTGTGTTGTTTGCCGCTGACGGAGGCGCTGGTATGATTGTTATTACACCATTGGTTCCTTATGTTGGGGATGGTCTGCAGCGTCGGTGTCTGTGATAATCTAACATTGTATGTAATATATGTCATGTCTGTAGTGGTAATATAATGGCTGTGTATGTAGTAGTGATAATGTATAGAATAATATCCTGTGCTTTGTGCTCACCTCCATCTTCCCATGTAAATAAATGGCAGAAAATAAAAACCCTGGACTATGTGAAGGAGCAGCAGGGGATATTGTTTCTGCTGTTTGGCATCCAGCATATTTGGGGGCTTCAGGGGGGCTGGATTGTCCGGCGAGCACTATAAGCTACTGGCTGTGATGTGGGTGATCTATAGGGGGCTGGCCTAATAAGCTAAATCTTTGTTCCAGTTGCCAAAATGACGGACCAGTGAGCCCGTAGACGAGCCAGTGAGCCCGTAGACCGACCAGTGAGCTCCGTAGACGAGCCAGTGAGCCCGTAGACAAGCCAGTGAGCTCCGTAGATGAGCCAGTGAGCCCGTAAACGAGCCAGTGAGCCAGTGAGCTCCGTAGACGAGCCAGTGAGCCCGTAAACGAGCCAGTGAGCCCGTAAACGAACCAGTGAGCTCCGTAGACGGATCAGTGAGCCCGTAGACGGATCAGTGAGCTCCGTAGACGGATCAGTGAGCTCCGTAGACGGATCAGTGAGCTCCGTAGACGAACCAGTGAGCTCCGTAGACGTACCAGTGAGCTCCGTAGATGAGCCAGTGAGCCCGTAAACGAGCCAGTGAGCTCCGTAGACGTACCAGTGAGCTCCGTAGACGTACCAGTGAGCTCCGTAAACGAACCAGTGAGCTCCGTAGACGAACCAGTGAGCTCCGTAGACGGATCAGTGAGCTCCGTAGACGGATCAGTGAGCTCCGTAGACGAACCAGTGAGCTCCGTAGACGTACCAGTGAGCTCCGTAGATGAGCCAGTAAGCCCGTAAACGAGCCAGTGAGCCCGTAAACGAACCAGTGAGCTCCGTAGACGGATCAGTGAGCCCGTAGACGAACCAGTGAGCTCCGTAGACGGATCAGTGAGCTCCGTAGACGAACCAGTGAGCTCCGTAGACGGATCAGTGAGCTCCGTAGACGTACCAGTGAGCTCCGTAGACGTACCAGTGAGCTCCGTAGACGTACCAGTGAGCTCCGTAGACGGATCAGTGAGCTCCGTAGACGAACCAGTGAGCTCCGTAGACGAACCAGTGAGCTCCGTAGACGAACCAGTGAGCTCCGTAGACGGATCAGTGAGCTCCGTAGACGGATCAGTGAGCTCCGTAGACGAGCCAGTGAGCCCGTAGACGAACCAGTGAGCTCCGTAGACGTACCAGTGAGCTCCGTAGACGAACCAGTGAGCTCCGTAGACGAACCAGTGAGCTCCGTAGACGAACCAGTGAGCTCCGTAGACGAGCCAGTGAGCTCCGTAGACGAGCCAGTGAGCCCGTACATAGACCAATGAGCCCCGCTGCTTTACTGGGCTCCCTATATACAGGATTAGGGCAGCAAATTGTTCCCCCGGTGATAGAAGAGCTGGCGCTAGCTTACCCGTCATGTGTGCACTTGTTGCATTTTCCTACATTACTGTTCTGATATCTGAGACTTCGGTGTTGTCCGTCTGTAGCTTCCAGTAGATCAGTATATAATTATCTAATATACTAATGTGTGGTCTTGTAACTAAAGATGATCTTGTTTCACTAAACAAATCGCTTGAAGTGATACTTAAGGAAGACATTTAGGGAGGCCTCTACCCATCCACATCCTTACAGGGGTTGTCTGGGACTAACATATTGATGGTTATCAATATTAGATCAGTAGGGGGCGTCCAAAACCCGCACCCTCAGTAACCAGCTGATATGATCCCAAGTCCTGGCAGTATGAAGACCATGTACGGAGCGGATCAGCACAGAGTCTTACATTTAGTGATCACTTCTGAGTGCTGCAGTTTATTCCGCACCGATCTGAGATTGATCACATATTTTACAGGTCATCATTGATATTAGTCCTGGATAAGTCCTTCAGCGTAAACGTGACCGTGTATTCCTGCTGCCCAAACTGTGTGCGCTATGAATCAGTCGTGTATTGTTTCCTTTGTAACGCTGCAGAGTTTCAGAGAGAACCTACTTTTAAAAGCCGAGTAGGGTCCATGAACCTCAGATGACTAGTCCCATAGGCGGGTCCCCTGCAGCTTCTGCCCTCTCCTCTTGTCTAGACTTACAAGCCTCTCCCTTTACACACAGGGTAGGCAGAGACCTGCCAGTCATGGTGGGTGGGGAGAAGCTGCTGGAGACCTGCTTTTTGGTCTACACTTCCCATACCAATTGTCCCAGGCAGGGCTATGGAGTCATGGAGTCCGAGACGGAGCCCATTTTGGTGGAGTCGGTGTCATGGAAATTGAGGAGTCGGAGGTTTTGCTTACCGACGCCATAGCCCTAGTCCCAGGACGTCTTTTATAATTGTGTTTGCTTTGACACTTAACAGCGTTCATAGTAAAACATTCACGGCTCCAATAATGGAGCCAGTGTCTGATTTCTGCTGCCTACAGTCTCCGCTCAGGTTCCTTTTAAGCTGGCCATACACACTAGATGATAAATGAATGCTCACCAGTCAAATGTTCATTTGTTCCGCAATAGCCCCATACACACATCCGATTACACCAGCTGGTGGTCTCCACTGGCCCCATCAAAAATCCAGACCAAACATTTGTCAATCATTTGTTGCTCCATTTCACCAATCCAGATGACGACTGGTCATTACAGCCAAAATTGTCAGTTTCTATCAACTATGCTCCAGTGTGTATGGGCACCTCTTAGAGTTGGTGCTAATTGATTCGCAAGGTCCATCGGCCATGTCAGTAATCTGTGGTTGCTGGATGGGGGCCTTTAGAACCACCTCCTACTTGATGGCTCTTGTTTTGATAATCCCTGCCTAGAGCGACTTGACTTGTGCATCACCGGCATTGATAACGTCATATCAGGCTGGTTAATCAAAAGAAGAGCTGGGGATACCGACGGGTACAAGGCCGTTCTCTGGGGGTCCTATCCGGCAGCCACAGATTATTGATGTGGCCAATGGACCTTGCATCCTGTGAACCAGCTCGAAGCAACTCTATTACCTTTACTTGGCTTACTTGTTTCTGGGCTCTTTGGAGGTCTTCACAAAAGCTGTTCCTTTACGACAGAGGTTTGCTTGAGCTCCATAGTAGCCTAATTACACATTCTCACGTGTGCTTCTGTGAAGGCACAGATGTGAATAAAACACTTATGTAGGAAAGATGGACAGATACCGAGACCCTCAAGAATGATGACTGCAAGTTAGCTCTTCAGTCAGGCGTATGAAGAAGCGCACTGGGGCAAAAACTGTCATCGAAGAGCTAAATCCAGTCTTCATTGCTAGTAGCTTTCATTGTGTGCAAGTGTTTGTGGTGGCATCTATCAATGCAGGGTAGTGCTGTTCACTTTCATAATAGTTTCTTTAGCGGGTACTTATAGAGGACCTGTATTTTTTTCCACCTAGGAGTAAATGATGCTGTTCTCGATAATCTGGTATCTTTCTCTTGTTTCTGCACCTCTCTATATATGAGATTTGACCTTCACTTCCATGTATTTTTAGCCAAGTGGTTGGGATCATCAACTCTTCTCTGTTGGTATGATCGTCGACTTTTCTTTATTATTATTATTTATTTATATAGCACCATTAATTCCATGGTGCTGTACATGAGAAAGGAGTTACATACAGGGTTATAGATATCGATTACAGTAAGCAGGTTTACATTGACAGACCGGTACAGAGGGGAGAGGACCCTGTCCTTGCGGACTTACATTCTATGGGATAGTGGGGAAGAGACAGAAGGTAGGGGCGAGGCGGTGGCTCTGGCGATGGTGAGGCGGCAGAATGGTTATTGCAGGCTGTAGGCTTTCTTGAAGAGATGGGTTTTCAGGTTCCGTCTGAAGGAGCCGAGGGTGGTGGATAGTCGGACGTGTTGAGGCATGGAGTTCCAGAGGATGGGGGATATTCGGGAGAAATCTTGGAGGCGGTTGTGTGAGGAACGAATAAGTGTGGAGGAGAGTAGAAGGTCTTGGGAGGATCGGAGAATACGTGAGGGAAGATATTGGGAGATTAGTTCAGAGATATAGGGAGGGGACAGGTTAAGGATGGCTTTGTAGATCAGTGTTAGTAGTTTGAACTGGATTCGTTGGGGAATGGGGAGCCAGTGGAGGGATTTGCAGAGGGGAGAAGCAGGGGAGTAGCGAGGAGAGAGGTGGATTATCCGGGCAGCAGAGTTGAGGACAGACTGGAGTGGTGCAAGAGAGTTAGTGGGGAGGCCATAGAGGAGGGTGTTGCAGAAGTCGAGGCGGGAGATGATGAGGGCATGCACAAGAGTTTTGGTAGATTGTGGGCTGAGGAAGGAACAGATTCTGGCAATATTTTTGAGTTGGAGGCGACAGGAGGTGGCAAGAGTTTGGATGTGCGGTTTGAAGGACAGGGCAGAGTCGAGAGTTACCCCGAGGCAGCGGATTTCAGGTGCGGGAGAGAGCGTGATGCCGTTTACCATAATAGATAGGTCAGGTAGGTGGGATACGTGAGATGGGGGAAAGATGATGAGTTCGGTTTTGTCTACATTGAGTTTTAGGAAGCGAGATGTGAAGGAGGAGGATATGGCTGACAGACACTTCGGGATTCTGTACAGCAGAGAGGTGACATCTGGGCCAGAGAGGTAGATCTGAGTGTCGTCCGCATACAGGTGGTACTGGAAGCCATGGGACTTTATGAGTTGTGCTAGGCCAAGAGTATAGATGGAAAAAGTAGGGGCCCTAGGACAGAGCCTTGAGGGACTCCAACAGAGAGAGGGCGGGATGAGGAGGTGGTGTGGGAGTGGGAAACCCTAAATGTGCGGTCGGAAAGGTATGAAGCAATCCAGGACAGGGCAAGGTCTTTGATGCCAAGGGAAGAAAGAATCTGTAGCAGTAGGCAGTGATCGACTGTGTCGAAAGCAGAGGACAGGTCAAGAAGGAGGAGGATGGAGAACTGTCTGTTAGCTTTGGCTGTAAAGGTACCGTCACACTAGACGATATCGCTAGCGATCCGTGACGTTGCAGCGTCCTGGCTAGCGATATCGTCCAGTGTGACAGGCAGCAGCGATCAGGCCCCTGTTGTGATATCGCTGGTCAGGGCAGAAAGTCCAGAACTTTGTTTCGTCGCTGGATCTCCCGCTGACATCGCTGAATCGGCGTGTGTGACGCCGATTCAGCGATGTCTTCGCTGGTAACCAGGGTAAACATCGGGTTACTAAGCGCAGGGCCGCGCTTAGTAACCCGATGTTTACCCTGGTTACCATCGTTAAAGTAAAAAAAACAACCACTACATACTTACCTACCGCTGTCTGTCCCCGGCGCTGTGCTTTTCTGCTCTGGCTGTGAGCGCCGGGCAGCCGGAAAGCAGAGCGGTGACGTCACCGCTCTGCTTTCCGGCCGCTGTGCTCACAGCCAGAGCAGAGAAGCACAGCTCCGGGGACAGACAGCGGTAGGTAAGTATGTAGTGTTTGTTTTTTTTACTTTAACGATGGTAACCAGGGTAAACATCGGGTAACTAAGCGCGGCCCTGCGCTTAGTAACCCGATGTTTACCCTGGTTACCGGCATCGTTGGTCGCTGGAGAGCTGTCTGTGTGACAGCTCTCCAGCGACCAAACAGCGACGCTGCAGCGATCCGGATCGTTGTCGGTATCGCTGCAGCGTCGCTTAGTGTGACGGTACCTTAAGTCATTTGTAATTTTGGTCAGAGCAGTTTCGGTGGAGTGGTGGGGGCGGAAGCCAGATTGGAGGTTGTCAAGGAGAGAGTTAGATGAGAGGTGGGAGGAAATTTGAACATGGACATGCTGCTCAAGGAGTTTTGAAGCAAACAGGAGCAGTGATATGGGGCGGTAGCTGGGCATAGCAGTTGGGTCAAGGTTAGTTTTTTTGAGGATGGGTGTGATGGTGGCATGTTTGAAGGCCGAGGGGAAGGTACCAGAAGATAGCGATAGGTTGAAGAGATGGGTTAGGGCTGGAATGAGCATGTTAGTGAGGTTGGGGAGCAGGTGGGAGGGGATGGGGTCAAGTGCACAGGTGGTGAGGTGCGATTTGGAGAAGAGGCGAGTAAGCTCTCCTTCAGTAATGTTGGAGAGGGAGGTTATTAGGGAAGGGCAGAGGTCTGGTATATGGAGTGGTTGGGGTGATGGAGCTGTAAGGGTTAGTCTTGTTCGGTCAATCTTGTTTTTGAAGTAGGTGGCAAAGTCCTCGGAGGAGATGAGGGGAGTTGGAGGTGGCAGTGGTGGGCGGAGGAGGGAGGTAAATGTGCTGAATAGTTGTTTTGGGTTGTAGGATAGTGAAGATACAAGGTTAGTAAAATAGGTCTGTTTAGCGGAGGTGAGGACAGACTTGAAGTCAAATGTAGCTTGTTTGAAAGCAGTGAAGTCGTCTGGAAGGCGTGTTTTCTTCCAACGCCGCTCCGCCACCTTGGATGCTTGTCGAAGTTTTTTTTGTGAGATTGTTATGCCAAGGTTGCCTATTGGTTTGTCGCACTGAGCCATGCATGAGAGGGGCGACTGAGTCTATGGCTGATGTGAGGGTGGAGTTATAGAAAGCGGTGGCACTGTCCGTGTCATGGAGTGAAGATATGGAGGACAGGGGTAGGAGTGAGTCTGAGAGTCTGTGAATGTCTAGGTGTGCGAGGTTTCTGCGAGGATGTGGTAATGGCTGGATATGGGGGGCAGGTGAGCACAAGGATGAGAAGGTGAGTAGATGGTGGTCAGATAGGGGGAAGGGAGAGGTGAGATTAGATAAGGAGCAGAGGCGGGTGAAGATGAGGTCTAGTTTATGTCGGTCTGTGTGGGTGGCTGTGGAAGACCACTGAGTGAGTCCAAAGGATGAAGTAAGGGCCAGGAGCTTGGAGGCTGCTGGCTGGCTGGTGTCAGTAGGGATATTAAAGTCACCCATGATGATGGTGGGGATGTCAGCAGAGAGAAAGTGAAGGAGCCAGGTGGAGAATTGGTTGATGAAGGCAGTGGTTGAGCCCGGTGGTCGGTATATAGGCTTGTTCATGTGAACCCTAACCCAGTTGGCTAAAAATACTAAATTTACATACAGAGAAGAGGGGACCTTATCTTAGGAACAGAGAAGTGTAGGAATAAAGGATGAACATCGCCAGATTAATGAGAACAGCAGCATTTATACCAGATAAAAAATTACACATTTATAGCAAATGACAAGTCCTTTTGGGTGGTGGCATCATTCCAGTGGTGTCGGCTTTGGCTGTCCTGGGGCCTCAGTGACATTATTTCACACGATCCCTGCAGCCAATCAGCGCTGGCCTAACTCTCCTCTCCTATGGACGTACCTGACATCCAGTGTGTGTTGGAACATCTGTACAAGTAACGTAAATCATTAATAGACTGTACTATGCAGCAACAAAATTGGAGCGTGGGTTACTTTGAGATCTGCAGTTGTCAACTGATGATGTTGGTGTGTCTCTACTGAAGCACTCCAAAGAAATGACAACAGTTGTTAGTAAAAACAAGTTTGGAATCTGTGATGTAATCACCTTGTACTTCTCCAGTTAAAAAACACCAATATAAGAAGAGATGGAAAATTAACAAAAACTTTCACGAGTTCTTGGCTGCCCTGTGTCTTTTTGGGACCCTCAAAGTCAATGTTACATGCTACAGGATGTGGAGTATGAGGAGGAGGTGTATAGATAAATATTATCTGATGCCTGGGGGAATCAAATTAATATTTGGGTTTGTAAAGGGAAATATACATTTGTAGTGTTTTTATTTTGTTTCATGTAAGCTCATGTTAGAAATCCAAGTATATGATGATAACCTAAATTTACTTTGAATTATTTATCTGCTGCATGGTTTTTGATTTTAGAGTTGAGGTATACGATTGGTGCCGGAGCATTTCTGACCTACTTAAGAGTGCTTTTGAGGTTTTTATGAGATGTATTCCATTTGACCAAGTATCCGAGCCGGCAACGCACATGTGATGATAGACCTTCAGCAGATCTTCTGTGATTTTCCAATATATACCCAGTTAGAGGTTACTGTAAGCCTCAGAGATCACATCACAAATGCTAAGTATGCATTGGAGAAAGCGATTGCTGAGTAGCAGACAAGCCTAAATGAGAATGATCCTAATCAGCATCTAAATTGTCCTAATAAAGACGATAGTGTGAGCTCAGAGCAGAATCAGCAATATGACGGGATGAAGGGCAAAATCTGGGGTCGTGTAGTGTCAGACTGGAGTGGCAGGGACCCACCAGCAACATTGACTCTGGGAGACCGCTATTCTGTTTAAATTCAACTGATATGTTACTCACATTCACAAATGAACCGCTGTTTCTAGATAATAATCAATACAGTAGTTTGTTGAAATAATTAGGAAGATGCTGCTTTTGTCTGTACTTAGTGAATCAAATGTGCAAGGGCCCACCAGGGGATTCTCCTGCTCTCCTTTGGGCCAGTCCGAGTCTGGATGTGTTCAGTGTAATGTTGTAGCAATAGTTTCACTGCCTTTGAGTTAGTGAAGAGACAAATGGGTAGTAGTATTAATAAGAGTAACTAATCCATTACTAATACTAGTAGTCTCTAACCTCTCTGTAATTCACTGAGAGAGTATATATTTTCCAGGATTGAAAAGTAGGGCAAATGATATGATGCTCGTTACATGCCACATCATCCTCTAATTCCAATCCCCAAAGGTTTCACAAGATTTTGGCAACATTACAATGTGTTCACCTCTCTCCTTACTTCTATGGGATAAGTGGCTAACCTGAATTGGAAGTTACAGGACCCCTGTTCCCCCAATAAGGGTACGTGTCCACGTTCAGGATGGCCGGCGCTTTGGACGGCGCGGAAAACTCATTCCGCCCCCTTCTGTAGACACGATGATTCCGGATGTGTTCATTGCACACATCCGGAATCATCGCACCCCACACATAGGGCCCTGTGTTTTACCTTGCGGCGGCGCAGCAGCGCCGCAGGGTAAATGGACATGCTGCGATCTAAAAAGACGCGCCGCGTGTCCGGAATCACAGGGCCGCCGGATGCGTGTTCGTACGCACAGTGGAGACGGGATTTCATAAAATCCCCTCCACCATGCTGTAACATCTGGACGCTGTGGATTGAACGCTGTGGCTCCATGCAGCGTTCAATCTGCAGCTAGTCCGGATGTAAAACGGCCCGTGGACACATACCCTAAGTTAGTATCGGGGGTGGAACTTGCTCCCATCAGTATAAGCCTGTCATGTTTCTGATGGAAACATAGTAAAATGTTGGTGCAAGTCTTTCTGCTTAAGACTGAGAGTACTTGACCAGATCCATCATACGTGATTGAACTTTTGGACACTTTGATTGGAATGGCAATGCTCATGCTGTACTGTACGGGCACACTGATGGTAAAAACGGGCACACGGAAGACACACTGATGGTAAAAACAAGCACACGGATGACCCACTGATGGTAAAAGCGGGCACACGGATGACCACTGATGGTAAAAATGGCCACACGGACGACCTACTGATGGTAAAACCGGGCACACGGATTTCCTACTGATGGTAAAAATGGGCACACGGATGACCCACTGATGGTAAAAACGGGCACCCGGATGACCCACTGATGGTAAAAACGGGCACCCGGATGACACACTATGGTAAAAACGGGCACCCGGATGACCCACTGATGCACAACACTGACAATATCGGATGTTTAAATATGGACATGTGAATGAATCCTAAATCTGTAACCAATCCGCCAACAAAATGTACATGCTGCACCCCACCGGTAATCACTTTCCTCAGGGAAAAGATCTTCAGCATTTACACATCCTATCCACTCCTGCCCCTGTAATCTGTGGTGACCTACTCTAGACCATTTGTAATATTGTGAACAGAAGTGTTTCAGTGCAACTGTCCATGGTCCTGAAATTGCAGATGCTTCACCTTATTCTGTGCCAGGACACATTTTGCTCAGATTTAGCACAGCTGTGCCAGTTCTGGCCGCCATTCACATAGGCATATTTATACATTTGTCTCCAGGCAGCTCCTAGCAATCCCATGTATCAGCCAACAATCAAAGTGAAGATTCTTTATATCTATATACAAAATGCATCGTAAAAGCGCACAAGCGAGATGGCCGACCCGGAATACAAACCCCGGGGTATAGTAGTACAAATACGGGCAGGTGGCTCCTACCTCTCGCTTCAAAGATGGAACCATTTCCATAGCTGTTGAGGCAGAAAACGTGTCTGCGCGTAAAATAAACCTTAGAGGAACCATCACAAGACTTCGTCTACACGGCAATAATAAGAATTGAAGCATTAATGACTTTGCCTTTCCATATTGTACAAGACGCTGGCTGCTTTTAAACAGCTGCCAATTAGCCGGGCTGCCTTTGTTCCCATGCCCTAAAGTCTTGATGCTACTCACACTGCTCCTCATTACCCTGCAATTTACTGACGACTATTTTGGGGGCATGTGTTTTGTGTACAGCACATTGGTTTATGGATATTTTATCATTTATTCTACGATCTGTTTTTTTCCCTCTTACCAGATGTGGATTTCCAGCTTTAGTGATTTTTATTTCTCATTTGTGATCTGTGTTCAGTCGGTGGGGGATCTGTAGACTTGGAGCATGTACTCGGTAGCCTTCATGTTTTGTGAATTATGAAAGCAACAGGATGAGTGCTCTGATCTTGGAGTAAGCAGTGACCTGCCCACTCGTGGTTGTGTTAGGGTATGTGCACACGTAGAAAGGAGCTCTGCACTGCGTTTTACCTGCGGATTTACCGCATATTTTGTGCGGATTCCACCTGCGGTTTTACACCTGTGGATTCCTATTATGGAGCAGGTGTAAACCGCTGCGGAATCCGCACAAAGAATTGACTTGCTGCGGAATGTAACCCGCAGCCTTCCCGCGCATTTTTTTCCCGCAGCATGGGCACTGCGGATTGCGTTTTCCATAAGTTTACATTGTGCTGTAAACGCTTTAAAAGCTGCTGCGGACCCGCAGCTGCAGATCCGCTGCAATCCGCAACGTGTGCACATAGCCTTACTAGGGACTTAAGTGGATGAGATGGGGTTAGCAGTATGGGGTAGACAGAGCAAGAAAGCTCAGTAGAAGGAATACTGAGAAGATCAGGAGAGAAGAGTTCTGATTTTTATGCAAGCAGTGATCTATCCAACAATGTATTAATGTGACAGAGAACTGAATGTGATAGAGTTAGGGATATGTAGAAGTGGCAGACAACTCATTTTAGCCTTTGTAGCAAAGTCAGGTACGACTGGGTTAAATCCTAGCACTGCAGGTCTTAATTAGATGCATCTGGCTAGCTTTGACTAGGAACCAGGAACTGGGTTTACCTTGTGTCAGTCTGCTGGATGTTGAGCAGAGTGGATTATGTTGAAGTTAGTGAGTGACCAGCCAAAATGTGAGCTGTAGAGCCAAAGATAAGCCAGTGTCTCCCTGAATGGAGACTGCATGGGTCAGCTAGGAAAGCTGAGCAGTCTGTGTGTTGGAGCTGCAGAGTAACATGTGGATACTGCAGCCTATTGAGTGTGAACTGTGCATTGAGATGAACACTTCTGTTGGGCGCGGAAAGCTGCTGGAACTCGGGCTGAAGGGTGTATCGATATTGGTAGGGGAGTACCTCTTCCGTGTGTAAAGTTTGCTCCTGCAGAAAGAACCTGCAATCTGTTCGGGTGAGCGCACTCTGACATATGTGACTGCTGAATACTCTGGTTATTTACTGTAATACCTTTATGCCCAGAAGAGGCTGTTTTCAGTTTTGAATTCCTTGGAGTTTTGAAAAAGCAATAAAACTGCATGTTTGGACCAAACTGCATTGCCTGTGTGAGCGCCACCTAATGCCTACCTGAGAGCGCGAATCCCTTCATCTTGTAGACTAAAGGAATGATGATGACGATGAAACAGCAGAAGAAAGGAGTGCTGAGTTTTAGTTAAGCAGTGACCTATTCAGTTATGTTACAGAAAACAGGACTGTGATAGTTAGGAGGTCGTTGTAAAAAGGCTGGATGAGAGGCAAATATTTGTACAATAGTAGATGAAAAGAGTTAGGATAACAACAGCAGCATAGGAAGAGAATTCTGATTTTGTTGTAAGCAGTGACCAGTCCAACCATATAGTTGCTATTGTGAACTTACCTGCATGTGATAGTTAGGTGTATGTAGTAGAAAGGGTAAGACTCTTTTTAGTTTAGTAGGTTAAGGGAATTGTGACAAAGAGGACAGTGTTGATTTTGATGTAAGCAGTGACTTATTCAGTCATGTACCGGTAGTTGTGTTGCGGAGGACTGGACTGCACGTTATAGGTAATGAAGTTGTCAGGTAAATAGTGGAGAGTGTGTTGTCCTCATGGTAAGCAATGACCTGTGCTATAATGAGGTTATGTTACTAGACCACGTATGATAGGATGATAAGAGTATCGTTCAGTGGTTAGCACTGCAGCGCTGGGGTCCGGTGTTCAAATCCCACCAAGGACAACATCTGCGAGGAGTTTGTATGTGTTTGCGTGGATTTCCTCTGAGTACTCCAGTTTCCTCCCACACTCCAAAGACAAGATAGGGAGTGTAGATTGTGAGCCCCAATGGGGACAGTGCCAATAATGTTTGTAAAGTGCTGTGGAATTAATGACGCTGTATAAGTTTGTAGATTGTGAGCCCTCGCGGTCAGGGTCCTCATTCCTCCTGTACCAGTTATGACTTGTATTGTTTAAGATTATTGTACTTGTTTTCATTTTGTATACCCCTCCTCATATGTAAAGCGCCATGGAATAAATGGCGCTATAACAATAAATAATAATAATAAGTGAGTAATATAAATTAAAAAAAATAAAGTAGGTGAGGAAATGGCAGCCAGTGAGTCCCAGCATGGCCAAATACCGAGGCAGGAAGCACGTGACACAAGCTTTTTATCCTACTCGTTTCACTCTGAAGCTGCCAGATCCGCCCAACTTCAGTCCCCCTTCTCCCAAGCTGCAGAGACATAGCTGTGCCTAGAGAGATCACAGTTTGGACCAGCAGGGCGACAATGCCGCAGGTCTGAACTGACACTCTTCAGCACTCTACTGCCTCCGGCAAAGCGGTAAGCCGGACATCAGGGCAATTTGTCACCAAATTTTTGACATTTAATCAGAGGAAGCGGTAGGTGGAAATGGATAGAAAACAGTATTTTGGAAGGTGCGCTAAAATGCTTGATCTTGCCAAGGGTTCACCGAATTGACCGACCGCTTCTACACTTCTACCATACATACCAATTTCTGTCAGCCTGCCATCTTCTCGTCGATATCTGTTCATTATAGTGCATTTTTAAGCCTATACCAAACATGGATAAAAAAACATTTTTTCCATCACAAGTAAGGCTGCCGTCACACTATCAGTATTTGGTCAGTATTTTACATCAGTATTTGTAAGCCAAAACCAGGAGTGGAGCAATTAGAGGAAGAGTATAATAGAAACATATGCACCACTTCTGTATTTATCACCCACTCCTGGTTTTGGCTTACAATTAATGATGTAAAATACTGACCAAATACTGCTAGTGTGACGGCAGCCTAAACGTAAGATTAAAAAAAAATTTGAAAGTATTTTACTTAAGCGAGGTTCCAGGATAATTGAGGCAGCCATGTGAGGTTTATTGAAAGGCTTTCTGGGCAATTTTTGTTTTTCCAAGCCTCGCCAAGGTTCTGTATTTTGACTTTTTGATCTCCCTTGAATATTTTTCTTTTTGTGAAGACTGTTGTCACTGTGGACACATGGGGAAAAATTCTTAATTAGAAATTTTAAGGGTTGGCACCGGAATTTAGGCTTCTTTTTTGCATAGTATTGAGCATAAACAGTCCTTATTATGATGACTTATTCTACACATTATGTAGACTTTTTGTAGTTTACAGGACTTTACAGTCTGGAAATTATATTAAACTAGATGGAGGCCGATGCTATTGCATCGGGAGGGCGGTAATGTCACGATGGGGGCAGGCTTTGCAGCGTTGAGAATCTCTCCCCATGTGCTCACCCTCCTATCCACTCTCTCTTTCCCCATGTGCTGACTTCTCCCATCTGTGCTATCTTCTTTGACATGTCTACCCCATGTGCTATCCCCCTTGTCTGCTGTCTTTCTCCTTCCTGTGCTCTGCCCTCAAGTGCTGTCCCGTTTGAGCTGTCTCCCCCTGTGCTCTGTCTCACCCCTGTGCGCTTTCTCTCTCCCCCATCTGCTGTCTTCTCCTCTCAGGTCATCTCTTCTTTGACCTGTGTACCCCATGTGTTATCTCCCTTGTATGCTCTCTCTCTCCACCACTGTGCTGTCTTCTTGTCTTTGTCTGACCGTGTACAGAACATACTAGAGCTCCTGGGCAGGGGAGGAAGCAAAAGACAATACTTACATTACAGCAGGAGATCACAGAGGATACATTTTGTGAGGTAAAATATTGTTTAAAAACAGTCAGTGAAATATTTTACCTCACAAAATGAATCCTCTGTGATCCCCCTGCTGTAATGTCAGTATTGTCTTTTGCTTCCTCCCCTGCCCAGAAGATGTGGTATGTTCGGTACACGGTCAGACACAGACAATTTTTAAAATGAACTTTCGTTCGTGGGAAAACCCCTATAATGTGACCGGCTTCCTCTGCCTGTAGACACGTCACACATCTGCGTCCGGAATCAGCCAAATGATTCACTGTGCCTGCGCGGAATTCGCGCAGTAAATCAGACCGCCACCATCTTTGTGCAGGCAGATAGCGGCGGTCACATTAAAACTGCGCATGCACTCCTCCTGTACAAAGATGGCGGAGGTCAGTGAATCATTCGACTAATCCTGGCGGCAGCCTGTTCGCGACAGTGTTCTGCTGGTGGTACTGCACATGAGGCTGCATACGGCGTTTACAGTGTGTGTGTTGCGTACGTCATATTCAGTGTGTGTGGTGCGACGGTGTTCCGCTGGTGGCACTGCACAAGAGGCTGGTACCACCAGCAGTTTCTATATTGAGACACCCATCACTTGGTTGTCCCAATATGGTGGTCGGTAAACTTCCGACGCTTGGAATTCTGGGATTCGGACACATCTGGACGGAACAGGATGTGAAGACATTACAAGGTAAGTATATATTAAGAAGGGATTGCCCACGATTAGATAAACATGACTGCCTTCCTCTAAACACATCATCATTTCGGGAGGAAGATTCAGTCCACAGCAAAAAAAATGTGGGCATCTTTGACTATCCTCATGCCCGTCCCACTTCCACTGCTCCCCCAGCTCCTCTTTGGTCTACTCTTCTTCCTCCGGGTCTTCATGTGGTTTGTCTCACTTACCAGACCTCTAGTCAGCAGTGGTGCCCACTGGAATTCCGGAAGGGGAAATCAAAGAAGAGAGCTGATCATAGAATAGAACATGGAGTGTTGGTGGCCGGACAAGGGCACAGGACAGGAGAGTATAAGAGTACATTATTATTTTGAGCCCCTTGCCAGGCCTTAAATCAAGCAAAATGGCGGCTGGCTGTCATTTTGTTGGATTCCTGCACATCACGAAACTTCAAATCAATTATTAAATTGGGAAGCATTTGATGTGGCCACGTTTTTTGGCAGACATCTTTAGAAGTACCATGACCTCTTCCGATGAGGGATGTCCTCCCTATTTGTATTTATAGAGCGTTTCTTCCTCCTGTCTCTTGTCTCTTGCATTTGTTGTTTTGCGTATACTTGCATTATTTTACCCTGCTTTACTCTAAGGCTGATTCTGATGTGTAGAGACATTAATAATACATCATCTTTGAAGCTAGTAAATTCTGGGAGGAAGCTTTTCATCTGAGAAGACGCAGGAGCAGTTTGATGATGGTCTCGTTCCTGATGAAATATAACAGAGGAAATAGAGTCTTAACTCTGGCACAATTTAGCTTTCTCCGAGGAGCAGTTATGTTCTTTTTAATTATCTCGTTCATGCAGAATTGAAGCCTGGGCGTACAGAAGATGTTCTTTGTCTTTTAGACTAGACATGAATATTGTGCAGCCGATTGTTTTTGATTCTCTGTTGTACACAGCATATCCTGGATTTTGGCCTCCATTTTTTTTTCTATTTTTCGCCATTTTTTTCATGCAGTGTTTAAGTGCAAAACAATGAAGAATAATTTTTACAAATAGTATGACTAATATTTTGTTGCTGCAAATTTAATCTGCATACAATTTCAGTTTAGAAGTTAGAAAATCCCAAATAATTTTACAGCAAATGCACTGTACAGAGGGTTGTCCTGTAATTTCACCCTGAGGGCAATAGGAGAAGGGCCAACTGGGTCACCGCTGTCACTAAATAGTCCACAGACTTGAACGTTTATAGAATAATTTCACCACGAGGGAAATAGATATTTGTGATCGCAGAATTATTCATGACAAGTGTATTTTAGTACATTTTAGAGCCCCTCTGGCTGTTATGACCTGCTGCAAATGTGATGCCATCAGCTTATAGAGGCATTCTTGAGGAATCTTAGCTTCTCCTGGGTAATATTCTTGGGTTTGCATGCTGTAACTGTATTCTTCAAAGCTCATGAAAGATTTTTTATGGTGTTTAAAAGGTTTATTCTGTCATAAACTACAAGTCTGCAGTCACTGCGCGCTGTGAGGCTTTTCTGGTGTCAGCTCTGGGAGCAGCTGGTCATGTGTATGCAAGTATGTGATATGCATACTCCTGGCCACAATCCGACAAGTCTGTTTTCAACCTTGCTCAATACACTTGCATTGAGCGACACTGGAAACAGTCTAGTCGGAATGTAGCCGGGAGTATGTGTATTCTATGAATATGTACACATGACCTCCCGCTCCCAGCGCCAACACTGTAGAATCCTCACAGTGCGCAGTGCACACAATGTGAGGATTCACAGGTCTGCAGTCATATAGAGGGACTGCAGACTTATAGCTTAAGGTAAGACGACTCCTTTAAGTTAGGCTACTGTGACAGCCACTCCAGAATCTTTCAGGACTAGTTCTGAAGCCAGATAGATACAGAGAAGACAGGCTAACGGAGTGCCAAGCTGGCGGTCAGGGGAGATGTTGATTGAGAAAGGTCCGATGCAGCTCCTCAAGGGTGCCTCATGAGAGGAATAAACAGTGAGTTGCAGGATACTCCGGTCACATGGGAGTGCACAGGACACAGATGAAGGGATTAAAAGTTTCTTTGTTTATTGAAATCCACAACGCTTTTCGACGGAACATCTCCGTCTTCATCAGGTGGCAGTATCACATGATGAAGACGATGTTCTGTCGAAAAGCGTTGTGGATTACAAAGAAACTTTTAATCCCTTCATCTAGTTCTGAAGCCAAGCCTTTATGAACTTTGAGTTGAACAATACTTGGTTGGGATCATTGTTGAAGTCCAATGATGCCCAATCTAATACCTGTTCATTCCAAATGTATGTACGTATACCTCATATGTATTGTAGTTATTAATTATTTTTAGCGCACCATTGATTCCATGGTTCTGTACCTGAGAAGAGGTTACATACAAAATACAAGTATAAAATATGGTGAACAAACCATCAATGACAGACTGGAACAGAAAGGAGAAGGCCCTGCCCTTATGGGCTTACAGACTACAGGGTAATGGGGAAGTAGACAGTAGGTTGGGGGGGGGGGGGGGGGTTGCGGCAGCTCCGGTTGGGGTGAGGTAGCAGTGGGGTCATTGCAGGCTGTAGCTTTCTTAACCAGATGGGCTTTCAGGTTCCATCTGAAGTTTTCCTAGTGTGGTGGATTATCAGATGTGTTGAGGCACAGAACGGCAGAGAATGGGGAATACTCGTGAGAAGTCGAGAAGTCTTGGAGGCAATTGTGTAAGGAACATACGAGTGTGGAGGAGAGAAGGAGGTCTTGGGAGGACTTCAGGATGCGTGTTGGAAGATATCGGGAGATATATGAAGGAGACAGATTATGGACGACTTTGTAGGATCTGATACCTATGTATACAACAATCACAAGTTTTGTCATCAAGAAACCAATTTATCTTTTATCCTATTATGCCTGCCAAGAGACGTAAATGAGTTCAGTTGATATCGATGGTTCTGCTCCCTAGGGGTTAGACCACATTGATGGATTATATGCCATTTACCTATGGTGCATTTATTATGGGTGAACTGCATCTGACCCTCCTGCATCATGGGTCATCGATCCCTGGTACAGACATCCAGTCTCTCCGCACATATTACAGCTGCTCGTTTCTCCAAAACATTTCTTCTATGGGAGAATTTTTCATAATACAAAATCCAATATGTGTGTGAAACCAGAGGCATAGAGATTACCCAAAGAAAAAAAGGGGCTGTTGCACCCGTTGTAGTCTTGTGCCCGTGGTATTCTCTCCACTCCTCATTGTTATGTCTCGGCACATCTGTGTAATAAACGATGCAGTCTGCAGCAATAGCGCAAATGTAAATGCAAAACACATAAGACGTAAGATATATAGACTGTAAAGTGCATCCGCGTAAAGCAGGTGTAATACAGCGGCTGAAAATGCCTAAGGAAGAACAAAGACCTATAAAATACAGTAAGCCGCCAAAGAGATGGTGAAAAATTCATTGCACTTTTATAGATAAATATACGACTAACGGGTTAAAAACAGGTATATCAGACGGTAACCAGACCCTCTAGTTCAGGATACTTTTGTAGCGGCCATATAACTGCTCCATAAAACATAAGGTGTGCTTACACCACCCGACTTGTGGGATTAGAGAACACTCCATCAGTTAATATTTAATGATCGGCGGTCAGTTAATAACCTGCTTACACAAGCGCGAGGCCGTGCGGACAGCGTCAGTTTCACCACTTTCCAAAGCCAGTAACTTTTTCAATTTTCGAGATATAGCGCTGTGTGAGGGTTTTTTTGCACCCTGAGCTGTATTTTTTTTTACTGATTTGGGGGTAGTGTTTTGATCGCCTCTTATTGCAATGTTACATCTCCTAAAAAAATCTAATTCTGGCGATTCATTTTTTTCTTCTTCTCATTTTGCAGTTTACCAATTGGATTAGTTTATTTTATATTTTGATAGATAGGACTTTTACGGTTGACACAATACCAAATATGTGTATTTTTTTAATTGCTTTATTTTTAAAGGGGCAAAAGGGGAGTGATTTGATTTTGTTTTTCATATTTTTAAAAACCTTTTTATTTTACTGTATTTAATAGTCCCCTTAGTGGACTTGAAGCTACGATCATCTGATCGCTTGTACTGTACATAGCAGTGCACCCAGACTCCATCCCATAGGGGTGGAGCCGCATATTAATTGCTGTAATGAGCGGTACCATGTGACCGCTCAACACGGGAAGAAGCTGCCGGTGCCCGGAGAACCAGGGACGTGCAGGGACTGTGCCAGGAGCAGGTGAGTATAACGGGGGTATTGCGCGATAGTCACCTGTCCGCGTTCCATCGCCGCTCCGTCTTCCGCGTCCTCTGCAATGACGCTCAGGTCAGAGGGCGCGATGACGCAATTAGTGTGCGCGACGCCCTCTGCCTGACCGTCAGTGCAGAAGACACAGCGGCGCCCGGGAGGTAAAACGGGGAAAGGTGAATATAGCAAGTGCCTGGGGCCTGAGCGACAAGAGGTGAATATGTGATTTTTTTTTTTAATTTTTTTTAATTTTTTTTTTAATCGCAGCAACAGCATATGGGGCAAATGTGTCTATGGAACATCTTATGGGGCCATAATCAGCATTTGTTTAGCATTATATGGGGCAAATATCTCTATGGAGCATCTTATGGGGCCATAATCAACAATTGTGCAGCACTATATGGGACAAATATCTCTATGGAGCATCTTATGGGGCCATAATCAACATTTGTGGAGCATTATATGGGGCAAATATCTCTATGGAGCATCTTATGGGGCCATATTCAACAATTGTGCAGCACTATATGGGACAAATATCTCTATGGAGCATCTTATGGGGCCATAATCAACATTTGTGGAGCATTATATGGGGCAAATATCTCTATGGAGCATCTTATGGGGCCATAATCAGCATTTGTGGAGCATTATATGGGGCAAATATCTCTATGGAGCATCTTATGGGGCCATAATCAGCATTTGTGCAGCATTATATGGGGCAAATATCTCTATGGAGCATCTTATGGGGCCATATTCAACAATTGTGCAGCACTATATGGGACAAATATCTCTATGGAACATCTTATGGGGCCATAATCAACATTTGTGGAGCATTATATGGGGCAAATATCTCTATGGAGCATCTTATGGGGCCATATTCAACAATTGTGCAGCATTATATGGGGCAAATATCTCTATGGAGCATCTTATGGGGCCATAATCAGCATTTGTGCAGCATTATATGGGGCAAATATCTCTATGGAGCATCTTATGGGGCCATAATCAGCATTTGTGGAGCATTATATGGGGCAAATATCTCTGGAGCATCTTATGGGGTCATAATCAGCATTTGTGCAGCATTATATGGGGCAAATATCTCAATGGAGCATCTTATGGGGTCATAATCAACGTTTGTGCAGCATTATATGGGGTGTATTTTGTATGGAGCATTATATGGGCCCATCATGAACTGTATGGATCATTATATGGGGCTCCTGATTTAATATGGATATTCAAAAACACTTAACCTACTGATGTCTCAATTAATTTTACTTTTATTAGTACCTATTTTTATTTTTGACATTTACCGGTATCTGCTGCATTTTCCACCCTAGGCTTATACTCGAGTCATTAAGTTTTCCCAGTTTTTTGTGGCAAAATTAGGGGTCTCTGCTTATACTCAGGTCGGCTTATACTCAAGTATATACGGTAATTGTTATTTTGGTAACTGCGCTATTGCACCCCTCTCTTTACCATTTCTAGTGCATGAAATCTGGTATGACCTCCTGCTGCCAGAACACTATGTGCTCCAGGTGCCTCCAGCCCACCCTCACTTCAACTCGAACTTGACATGAACCTCACACACTAACTCAGAATGACTAAACCAGGAAATAATTCCCCCTTTTACTTGACCTTGCACCCTCCCATTGAGGGCTGGTCCCAAACATTTAACTGTATCCTATTCTATGCCTGAGCGGAGTGTACAGAGTTACCTTAACCATTACCTACACCGTAGTATTGGCACTTATAACACACTATTCATTTTACATTATACCATAAAAAGCACAATAAAACCACATATCCGTATTCACACTACAATTGTTGTCTTCAGGGGAAGGTATACGACAGTCCCAGTCACACCCGACACTTATATTTAGAAAAATCACCATTTTGGGGTTTTTCACTCATAAAAATAATATGGGCGAGCCCAAACTGGGAACAGGCGCTCATGAAAGGCCCCATACATATTAGATAGCTGTTAGCTGAGTGTTCCCTTATATTCTGGAAAGCTCGGCTCAAGTTCTCGATTAACAGTTGTAATCCAACAATGTGCAAAAAGCCCCCAAAATTAAAAAGTTTCTTAGTCCTAAAAATCTAATTGTTATTGAATCCACAAAAATAGCTGCAGGGTCACAGCACATGGTTTATTGAGCTTTAAGCCTCCATTCATGTGTAAAAATGAATAATTTTGCTTCATTACTCTTCCCTGTCAGATCACGTCCCTTTCTTTTTATCCATTTCTAAAAATCACAATAAAGCTCAGAATAATTTGTGTTTTTTCATTCCTGTGATGGGGGGGGGGGGGGGGGATCCAGATTCGTTGGTTTTCATGGTGGCCCGCAAGAGTTACCGTGTTTGCCCAGAGGCTTCCACCATTGTTAAGTCGGCTTTGCTGGACCAGTTAGCGATGGATTCTTGATTATCAGCTGGTACCAGTATATTTTATAGAAGGTGGGGACATTCTAGGAGTGAGTTACCAGGGCAGGTATGACATACAGTTCCTTTGATAAAGTATTCATACCCTGTGAACCTTAAAACATTTTTTCCCGTTAGACCCACAAACGTAAATTGATTTTATTTTGTTTTTTTTTTTTATATTTCAGCACAAAGTATTTCTGAAGGAATTCATACATGGTTTTCTAAAATATTTAAAAAATATAAATCTTAAAACTCTGACGTACATTTGTTTTCAGCCCCCCTGAGACTAATTCTTTGTAGGACCTCCTTTTGCTGCAATCACTGCTGCAGTCTTTTGGGGTCCGCCTGTCCCAGCTTGGCACATCTAGAGGTGACATTTTTGCCCGCTCTTCTTTGCCCACATTCTATCGCTCAGTTAGATTGGATGGAGGCATCTGTGAACAGTAATTTTAAAGTCTCACCACACATTCTGAATGGGATCTAGGTCTGGTCTGTGACTTTGATCTGTATACAGGTCAGTATTGGGACCTGTTCTCTTCAACATATTCATTAATGATCTGGTAGAAGGTTTACACAGTAAAATATCGATATTTGCAGATGATACAAAACTATGTAAAGCAGTTAATACAAGAGAAGATAGTATTCTGCTACAGATGGATCTGGATAAGTTGGAAACTTGGGCTGAAAGGTGGCAGATGAGGTTTAACAATGATAAATGTAAGGTTATACACATGGGAAGAAGGAATCAATATCACAATTACACACTGAATGGGAAACCACTGGGTAAATCTGACAGGGAGAAGGACTTGGGGATCCTAGTTAATGATAAACTTACCTGGAGCAGCCAGTGCCAGGCAGCAGCTGCCAAGGCAAACAGGATCATGGGGTGCATTAAAAGAGGTCTGGATACACATGATGAGAGCATTATACTGCCTCTGTACAAATCCCTAGTTAGACCGCACATGGAGTACTGTGTCCAGTTTTGGGCACCGGTGCTCAGGAAGGATATAATGGAACTAGAGAGAGTACAAAGGAGGGCAACAAAATTAATAAAGGGGATGGGAGAACTACAATACCCAGATAGATTAGCGAAATTAGGATTATTTAGTCTAGAAAAAAGACGACTGAGGGGCGATCTAATAACCATGTATAAGTATATAAGGGGACAATACAAATATCTCGCTGAGGATCTGTTTATACCAAGGAAGGTGACGGGCACAAGGGGGCATTCTTTGCGTCTGGAGGAGAGAAGGTTTTTCCACCAACATAGAAGAGGATTCTTTACTGTTAGGGCAGTGAGAATCTGGAATTGCTTGCCTGAGGAGGTGGTGATGGCGAACTCAGTCGAGGGGTTCAAGAGAGGCCTGGATGTCTTCCTGGAGCAGAACAATATTGTATCATACAATTAGGTTCTGTAGAAGGACGTAGAGCTGGGGATTTATTATGATGGAATATAGGCTGAACTGGATGGACAAATGTCTTTTTTTCGGCCTTACTAACTATGTTACTATGTTACTATGTTACTATGATCTAAACCATCCATTATAGCTCTGGCAGTCCATAAATATAAATGGTAGGTATCCTGATAAACAGTCAAAAGTAAGGTATAGCTGTTGGTCAGGTGCACATATGCCTGCAGTGTTCAGTGTGATGCCGGTGAAAATGGATGTCAGACAATCCATGCAATATGTGCGTGAGGACGCCCCCTGAGGAAGCAACAGAAAGTGAAACGTACGTCAGGGTTAGTGAGCCGGTGCTCAGCCACAACCATACCAATGGGTAATTGCTAGTGATGAGCGAGTATACTCGTTGCTCGGGTGATCTCCGAGTATTTGTTAGTGCTCGGAGATTTAGTTTTCATCGCCTCAACTGAATGATTTACAGCTACTAGCCAGGCTGATTACATGTGGGAATTCCCTAGCAACCAGGCAACCCCCACATGTACTCAGACTGGCTAGTAGCTGTAAATCAATCAGCTGAGGCAATGAAAACTTAATCTCTGAACACTAACAAATACTCGGAGACCATCCGAGCAACGAGTATATTCGCTCATCACTAGTAATTTTACTCATATAATTCTAGATTTATGTCACCGTCCCTTTCTGTCATTCACCCCATGTACTTACCGTATTTTTCGGCTTATAAGACGCTCCGGATTATAAGACTCATCCCAAATTTTGAGGAGAAAAATAAGAATTTTTTTTTTTTTAATAAAATGGTAGTGCTTCTAATAATCCATGCGTGTTATTGCTTACCGGAGGTGGTGGGTGCTGAAATCTCATCTCTCGAGATCTTGGTCCCGAGATCACCATGCGCCGCCCCCGGCGGCGGCCATATTTCCGCAGTCCACCGCACAAGCACAAAGAAACGTGGAATTACCGGGGCTCTGGCCTGTCACAAAATGTTGGCAGAGCCCCAGGCAGCGCTGGACACTCACGCAGCTCCGCTGGGCTCTAGAGACACCCGCAGCAACCGCAGTTAAGGGGCCTTATTTCTCAGTGCCGCTTTTTGCAGGCGCTGAGAAATAAGTGTATAGTGCCTCCCAGCGTGGGAAAATCTCCGGCGTCTTGGCTACCAGGGGTAGCTGAGACCCCGGAGAACATGATTCAGATTGGTTTTTACCACCCCAGTCACGTGATCGCCGTTATTCACCGAATAACGTTGAACCCCAAAAAAAGTACATTAATTTCTCCTCTGATATGATCTAGCACATAAGAGGAGAGGGAAATGGGGTCCCCCGAGTCCACCCTGGTACCTCTTGCTCCTGCCCTCCCCATCTTCCTAGAAGAAAATGGCATGCGCATGCATGAGATTTTTCCTATTGGTTCATGATCACTGTGGGGTTAGGGTTGGGGTTAGAGCTAGCGTTGGGGTTAGGGTTGTGTTTCCAAAATTGTGCTGATGTAAAGTGGACATATGAGAAATGTTATTTATTAACTATTTTGTGTGACACGACTCTGATTTAAGGGCACAAAAATTAAAAGTTTGAAAATTGCTAAATTTTCATATTTTTTGCCAAATTTACGTTTTTTTTCCATATATAAACGCAAGTCATATCAAAGAAATTTTTGCACCAACATGAAGTCTTGGAATCCGTGGAATCTGTTGAAGCTTTCCAGCGCTATAACCTCATAACATGACAGTGGTAAGAATTGTAAAAACTAACCTGGTCGTTAAAGTCAAAATTGGCTAAGCACGTTTCCTTTTTTTTTTTTTTGGTTGGTTTTTAAAACATGGGTTTAGGCACAGAGTCCATGCCAAAAAGTTTGTCAGAAAACATCTGGGAGTGTTAAATCATTTTTAAAATTTTTTTTATACATGGGCTTTGAAGTAGAATCTCTTCAAAACCCACATCAAATAAAACTCGAAGCTTGTAATGTGGATTTTGAAGTGGAGAAAAAACCTCCATGTGAACATACCCAAATATCTCCTGGTGGGCAGGTGTGTTCCCACTTATCCAATTCATCATGGAATAGTTGGGAGCTAAACATAAAAAAAAAATTAGATTAAGAAACAGTTCACATTGAGTGTGTTTAGCATGTGGTCAGGGAAAGCTCCCGACATAAATATGTCCATAGGGTTATATTGGCTCAATGGAGGCCAAAAGAGTGTCCTCTGACCTCCATCATCTTGCTGTCGATCAGTATAACTCATTGGTTTAATGAGTTCCACCATACAAAAGGTGATGTCCCTTATGGACATTGTTCATGTTGTTGCCGCCATAGTTTGGCCAAATAAACTGTTATGCCCAGCCATGGCGCACATGGATTTATGGACCCACTGTGCCACAGGGCCTACCCAGGAAGGGGAGTAACTAAGCTGCTACCTTGGTGTTCACTGAAGTCTCTAGTGGTGAGGTCAGGCTTGTGTGGAAGGTAGCTGCCAGGTACCACTCTAGGGCAGAACCCGGTGCTGTAGCTTCTGACCCTAGGGGTCAGATACACTGACACTGATTTAGGGTTTAGTTTAGACATGCCGGTCTAGGATTCAGGATCAGGGATAGGCCACTTATGGACCGGGAAATAGTGTCCATGCACTGAGACCAGGGGACTTAGGGAGTAGGACTGACACTCCAGGACCAGGGGGACAGGGTTCAGGCACTGGCCGCTCTGCGACCAGTGAACAGGGCTCAGTCACTGTCCACTCCGGGAACAGGGGATGAAGTTCAGGCACTGGCCGCTCCTGCACCCGGGGACTAGGTTCATGCACTGGCCACTCCGGCACCAGCGGATGAGGCTACAGGACCGATGACCATTCTTTTGCTTTCCTCATGACACACAATCCAGAAATGTCAGTGGCTGGATGAAAGATGCTAGAGTCTGTCTGGATTAACAGAAACTCAGCTTTTATGCACACTCTGATTACAACCAAACAAGTCACAGGTGAGGATGTTACCTTTAGTAGCCATTCAAACCCATTTGTGTCAACGTCTGTTTATGTTATCAGGCCAAAATCACCAGGGTATGTGAACTTTCGATCAGGGTCATTTGGATGTTTTGGGTTGTCATTATGATTTAAAATGAGAAAATACTGTAGTTTGACAATAAACGGCTTCACCCAACCACTAACCATGAATGGAGAAAAAAGGTTTGGTGTTATCATTCTTACTCAATGAAATAAGGCCAAGGAAGTAAAAATTCTGCCGGGTTATGTAAACTCTTGAGCACAACTGTACTTTCATGATGTTCATGTTTTGTTTTATTTTGAATTATTAAAAAGGGATCGCGTTTCTTTCCTCAGAGCATAGGTGTATGATATATCAAGGACCTGATGAGAATAGCTCCTATCTTGGAATCTTTGATACAGATCAGCCACTTGTGTTTTCAAATCAGTTGATTTGGAAATAGTTCCTCCTGATGTAGAGGAACTCGCCCTTCGGTATTCTTTTTTTTATCAAAGCTAATGGATGGTGGCTAGCCCTCTATCCCCCTATTGCGTCTTATTATTGCAAGTCGAAACGCGTTGATCTTTTATCACAAGTGTGTTATAGTGCTGGACACAACATCTTAGTATAATTTTTACTTGGATTAATAAGTTATTTTTTAGCAACCTTCGCCTTTCGCTTGTTTCCTCACCTATTTTTGGGCATAAACTATAGGTAAGGTAGGTGCCTCTGGTATTAAGTATTTGTATTCAATGTTCGAGATGAGAGATTTCTCCCTGGCAACATCAAGAATGTCTGCAAGTGTCTTGGTTATGTATAAGGATTGGGTCAGACGGAAAAACCTTGTAGGTCTTTAGATCATTGAAGATAGAGGGGCACATGGACAGATAGATTTTTAATGATCATCTCCGTACATTTTGTGTTAACTCTTCATGGCATGCTCTTTCCAGTTCTTGAAAAGATGATCGCCAGGAGGTTTGGCATGTATGTGGGGTGTCCTCAGAGTTTTCATGAGTGGAACATGTACATTGGGGAAGGGGGGTAATTGCTGGAGATGGAGAGGCTGCAGGTCCTCCTGGTTCCTTGGATCTAAGGTGACTTAAACTACTCCATTTGTGGAAACCAATATTATAAAAATCCGGAGGTCATTTTTGCTGGAGATAGAGAGGCTGCAGGTCCTTGGTTCCTTGGATCTAAGGTGACTTAAACTACTCCATTTGTGGAAACCAATATTATAAAAATCCGGAGGTCATTTTTGAATGATCCTCTTACAGATTTTACCTATGGGCCCAGGAGATCCTCTTTCTGTATGTACCATTACTCATTATTTTATTACAGCATTTTATAAGAATTCATTTTCCTAATGCTTCTCCTTCCTGTCAGTAACATTCAGTACTAAGGTACTGGTACATCACACTGCGACGGCCCCTACATCCGCGCCGCCATGTTATTGTGTTCTCTGTAGCCGCTGCGTGCCGCTTAGCAACAGGGAATCAATTAAACATGTAGCCCAGATTCTGTGAACAAGGAGATCTCAGAGAGCAGGGAGCGAGGAAGAAATAGGAGGGGAGGGGGTAACAATATGTCCTCGGCCTGAGAGGAGGACGATGGCTGCATTTGCTGCATGAGATGAATGCAGATATCTTATTAGGAGCACTGTGGCCTCCATAGCCATGCTCCCCTCTCATGCCTCACTCCACATCTCTCGGAACCGTGAAACAATAATCGCTAATGAGCATATATCTCCAGTATCTACATAGCAAATACCTATTAATGGGGAAATATTTTTTTCCTGGCGTGTTTCATCAATAAAATGTTTTAAAGCCCAATATACAGTATGTGTGTGCGTGTATATACATGTATATATGTATGTGTGTGTGTGTGTGTGTGTGTATATATATATATATATATATATATATATATATATATATATATATATATATATATATATATATATATATATATATATATAGTCTAGCCCAGCCGCATTCCTTTCCTTGCACCCCCGGCCGTGAAGATGTTTTTTATGCATTTGGAATAAAGCTTACCCGCATCGGATGTCCAGGTTGTGCGCTCCTTTTCTTCACATTTGTGATACATTTGTGCTGCTTTCTCGTGGAGCTCTTGCACCCAGGACTGATCTTTACCTTCTAGACACAGGTGAGCGGTTCACTCAGCTTCTTTCCGTCGTTAGTGCCGTCCGGCTGTTTCTTCTTTGTATATATATATATATATATATATATATATATATATATATATATATATATATATATATATATATATTAGATGGTGGCCCGATTCTAACGCATCGGGTATTCTAGAATATGCATGTCCATGTAGTATATTGCCCAGTCACGTAGTATGTTGCCCAGTCACGTAGTATATTGCCCAGCCACGTAGTATGTTGCCCAGTCACGTAGTATGTTGCCCAGTCACGTAGTATATTGCCCAGTCACGTAGTATGTTGCCCAGCCACGTAGTATATTGCCCAGCCACGTAGTATATTGCCCAGCCACGTAGTATATTGCCCAGTCACGTAGTATGTTGCCCAGCCACGTAGTATATTGCCCAGCCACGTAGTATATTGCCCAGCCACGTAGTATATTGCCCAGCCACGTAGTATATTGCCCAGTCACGTAGTATATTGCCCAGTCACGTAGTATATTGCCCAGCACAGAGCCACGTAATATAGAGACTGAAAAAAAATAAACATATACTCACCTTCCGAAGGCCCGTTGGAAGTCCTGCTATACTCACCCTCCGCCGCCTTTGCCGCTCCTCGCCACGCTCCCGGGACCGCTCCATTGCAAGCGGCAGCTTCCGGTGGTCTCAGGGCTGGTGTGAGCAGGACCTATGATGACGTTGCGGTCACATGACCGTGACGTCACGGCAGGTCCTTGTCGCACACCAGCCCTGGGACCGGAAGCTGCCGCTTGCAATGGAGCGGTCCCGGGAGCGTGGCGAGGAGCGGCAAAGGCGGCGGAGGGTGAGTATAGCAGGTTTTTTGTTTTTTTTTATTATTTTTAACATGACCTATTTTTACTATTGATGCCACATAAGCAGCATCAATAGTAAATAGTTGGGGACACACAGGGTTAATAGCAGCGGTAACAGAGTGCGTTACACCGCGGGCCGTTACCGCTGCCATTAACCCTGTGTGAGCGGTGAGTGGAGGGGATTATGGAGCGGGCGCCGGGCAGTGAGTGCAGGGGAGTAGGGGAGAGACTAATCAGACTGTGCCCGTCGCTGATTGGTCGCGGCAGCCATGACAGGCAGCTGCCGAGACCACTCAGCAAACGAATAACCGTGACAGAAGGACAGACAGACAGACGGAAGTGACCCTTAGACAATTATATATATAGATATGTATGTGTGTGTATGTACATATATATATACTAGATGGTGGCCCGATTCTAACGCATCGGGTAGTCTAGAATATGTATGTCCATGTAGTATATTGCCCGTCCACGTAGTATATTGCCCAGCCACGTAGTATATTGCCCAGCCACTTGGTATATTGCCCAGCCACTTGGTATATTGCCCAGCCACTTGGTATATTGCCCAGCCACTTGGTATATTGCCCAGCCACTTGGTATATTGCCCAGCCACGTAGTATATTGCCCAGCCACTTGGTATATTGCCCAGCCACGTAGTATATTGCCCAGCCATTTGGTATATTGCCCAGTTACGTAGTATGTATACATTTTTTATGTTACTTTTAACTGTCTGACATAAATACTGGTCTTCTTTATAGCAAACAAGATCCGTTTTTCCTTTCAAACCTTTTTTAAAAGACAAGGCCTACTTATAATTGTTTCAGGGAACAGCCAGGCCTTGATGCCCATAGCAACCCATGAGAGTTGAGCTTTCATTTTTCATGATTAGCTTGAGAAATGAAAGCCGAGCTTTGATTGGTTGGTATGATGGTGCAAATGACTGACTCATTAGTAACTTGGTAATCCACAAGTCAGACTGGCTCCACTTATCCATCATGAATTCAGCAGCTGCTGGATCTACTGATGTGGCTCATAATATCAAGGCCTCTATTCTCTGATGCTCAACTTCTCTCCTGTAGAGTGTCAGCTCTTATGTGCAGGGTCCTCTCTCCTGTAGAGTGTCAGCTCTTATGTGCAGGGTCCCCTCTCCTGTAGTGTAAGCTCTTATGTGCAGGGTCCCCTCTCCTGTAGTGTCAGCTCTTATGTGCAGGGTCTTCTCTTCTGTAGAGTGTCAGCTCTTATGTGCAGGATCCTCTGTCCTGTAGAGTGTCAGCTCTTATGTGCAGGGTCCTCTCTCCTGTAGAGTGTCAGCTCTTATGTGCAGGGTCCTCTCTCCTGTAGTGTCAGCTCTTATGTGCAGGGTCCTCTCTCCTGTAGTGTAAGCTCTTATGTGCAGGGTCCTCTCTCCTGTAGAGTGTCAGCTCTTATGTGCAGGGTCCTCTCTCCTGTACAGTGTCAGCTCTTATGTGCAGGGTCTTCTCTTCTGTAGAGTGTCAGCTCTTATGTGCAGGATCCTCTCTCCTGTAGAGTGTCAGCTCTTATGTGCAGGGTCCTCTCTCCTGTAGAGTGTCAGCTCTTATGTGCAGGGTCCTCTCTCCTGTACAGTGTCAGCTCTTATGTGCAGGATCCTCTGTCCTGTAGAGTGTCAGCTCTTATGTGCAGGGTCTTCTCTTCTGTAGAGTGTCAGCTCTTATGTGCAGGGTCCTCTCTCCTGTAGAGTGTCAGCTCTTATGTGCAGGGTCCTCTCTCCTGTAGTGTCAGCTCTTATGTGCAGGGTCCTCTCTCCTGTAGAGTGTCAGCTCTTATGTGCAGGGTCCTCTCTCCTGTACAGTGTCAGCTCTTATGTGCAGGGTCCTCTCTTCTGTAGAGTGTCAGCTCTTATGGGCAGGGTCTTCTCTTCTGTAGAGTGTCAGCTCTTATGTGCAGGGTCCTTTCTCCTGTAGAGTGTCAGCTCTTATGTGCAGGGTCCTCTCTCCTGTAGAGTGTTTCTCTTATGTGCAGGGTCCTCTCTCCTGTAGAGTGTCAGCTCTTATGTGCAGGGTCCTCTCTCCTGTAGAGTGTCAGCTCTTATGTGCAGGGTCCTCTCTCCTGTATAGTGTCACCTCTTATGTGCAGGGTCCTCTCTCCTGTAGAGTGTCAGCTCTTATGTGCAGGGTCCTCTCTCCTGTAGTGTCAGCTCTTATGTGCAGGGTCCTCTCTCCTGTAGAGTGTCAGCTCTTATGTGCAGGGTCCTCTCTCCTGTACAGTGTCAGCTCTTATGTGCAGGGTCCTCTCTTCTGTAGAGTGTCAGCTCTTATGGGCAGGGTCTTCTCTTCTGTAGAGTGTCAGCTCTTATGTGCAGGGTCCTTTCTCCTGTAGAGTGTCAGCTCTTATGTGCAGGGTCCTCTCTCCTGTAGAGTGTTTCTCTTATGTGCAGGGTCCTCTCTCCTGTAGAGTGTCAGCTCTTATGTGCAGGGTCCTCTCTCCTGTAGAGTGTCAGCTCTTATGTGCAGGGTCCTCTCTCCTGTATAGTGTCACCTCTTATGTGCAGGGTCCTCTCTCCTGTAGAGTGTCAGCTCTTATGTGCAGGATCCTCTCTCCTGTAGTGTCAGCTCTTATGTGCAGGGTCCTCTCTCCTGTAGAGTGTCAGCTCTTATGTGCAGGGTCCTCTCTCCTGTAGAGTGTCAGCTCTTATGTGCAGGGTCCTCTCTCCTGTAGAGTGTCAGCTCTTATGTGCAGGGTCCTCTCTCCTGTAGAGTGTCAGCTCTTATGTGCAGGGTCCTCTCTCCTGTAGAGTGTCAACTGTTAGAGGACCTATCGTCAAGCTAAAAGTGGCCAGTTTTTGCTCTTCTTTTGGTCCCACTGATCTTCACAAGAGTGTGGCTCACAGAGCAGCCTAAAGACAAGCCCCCTTGAGAATCCTGTGAGCACCACCCTCTTTGTAAATACTGTAAAAATTAATGCTAAATAAAATAGCCCATATATCTGGAGCCGTATGGTGGATTTTAAGAAATCACATAATTGATTACTCAGGGGAACGGTGGGAAACATAAAAGTAAAGAAAAACCGGTCCTTTTTTTGACCTGACATGCCCTCTCCTAGGGCGGGAACCCCTTCTGTACAGTGTAAGCACTTACACCGTTGGTGCTGTAGAAAAGACTATTATTATGTAAGCAAATATCTGAAGCTGAAATATATTTTGTAAAATTTTATAGCATTTCATAAAGAATACTGTAACCTTTATTTGCAGAAACCAGAATACTCTTTAAGATTGTTGAAAGTATTATATTTTGTAAGTTGGATAAAGCCTATAATTTTTCTTGATCCACCTACATAAATATGTGATGTGGATTCATTCAGAGAGTTTCTCTACATAAATAAATGAAATGGGGCATACGACGTACGTGGAATTATAAGTATAAAGTGCAGGAACAGAGTTCTTCACGGCACATAGCTCGTGTGGAGTTCATAGCTTCTCTCTAAGCCAAATACCAATATTAAATGCTTTTTCTGTAACTTTATGCTGCATAAAGAGATTATTTAGTTAAGCAACCTCTTCATGTGCCAGCTTAATAAAAATGCAGGGTTTGTCAAAGCCGAAGCTGGATTTATGTTCATGTGTCTTGTCTGAAGAGTATTAATAATTCTAACGAGCTTAACTGAAATATTATCTGTTAACTATACATTGTTGGCTTCTTATACTCCATTTTACCTGGAGAGTGCCCACCCATAATTTTCACTCATAAAGACTAATTCATCAAGACTGGTGTTGTTCACGCCGGTCTTAATTTTTAGTTATTGTTATTGTTATTGCGCCATTTATTCCATAGCCCTTTACATGTGAAAAGGGGCATAAATCTGGAATCTGTGGGCAATCTGGAGTCTGTGGGCAATGGGGAGCCAGTGAAGGGATTGACAGAGAGGAGAGGCCGACGGATAGCTGGGGAACAGGTGGATTAATGGGGCAGCAGAGTTTAGGACAGATTGGAGGGGTGCAAGAGTGTTAAGGTACCGTCACACATAACGATATCGTTAACGATATCGTTAACGATATCGTTGCAACGTCACGCTTTTGGTGACGTAGCAACGATCTCGTTATGTGTGACAGCGACCAACGATCAGGCCCCTGCTGGGAGAACGTTGGTCGTTGGGGAATGATCAGGGCCATTTTTTGGTCGCTGATCACCCGCTGTCATCGCTGGATCGGCGTGTGTGATGCCGATCCAGCGATGTGTTCACTTGTAACCAGGGTAAATATCGTGTTACTAAGCGCAGGACCGCGCTTAGTAACCCGATATTTACCCTGGTTACCATTGTAAAAGTTGAAAAAAAAAACACTACATACTCACATTCTGATGTCTGTCACGTCCCCCTGCGTCCACTGTGTCAGCGCCGGCCGTAAAGCAGAGCACAGTGGTGACGTCACCGCTGTGCTCTGCTTTACGGCCGGCGCTGACAGTCAGTGCAGGGAAACTCTCGGCAGCAGCGCGTGCATTAGCAGCGCTCCTGCCGAAAGCAGTTTTAACCCTGTGGACGCCGGCGGGGGACGTGACCGACATCAGAATGTGAGTATGTAGTGTTTTGTTTTTTTACTTTTACAATGGTAACCAGGGTAATTATCGGGTTACTAAGCGCGGCCCTGCACTTAGTAACCCAATGTTTACCCTGGTTACCCGGGTGCTGCAGGGGGACTTCGGCATCGTTGAAGACAGTTTCAACGATGCCGAAGTCGTTCCCCTGATCGTTGGTCGCTGGAGAGAGCTGTCTGTGTGACAGCTCCCCAGCGACCACACAACGACTTACCAATGATCACGGCCAGGTCGTATCGCTGGTCGTGATCGTTGGCAAGTCGTTTAGTGTAACGGTACCTTTAGAAAGGAGGCCACAGAGCAGGTGGTTGCGGTAGTCAAGGCGAGAGATGATGAGGGCATGCACTAGTGTTTTGGCAGATTCTTGATTAAGGAATGTACAGATCCAAGTTGGAGTTGGCAGGAAATGGAAAGGGCTTGGATATGTGGTTTGAAGGAGAGATTAGAGTCCAGGGTTACCCCTGAGGCAGCAAGCTCGCGAGACTGGGGATAGTGAGCAGCAATTGACTTTGATGGATAGGTCTGTTGGGGAGGTTGGGGGAGATGGGGGAAAAATGATGAATTCTGTTTTATCCATGTTAAATTTTAGAAATGTAGCAGAGAAAAAGAATGAAATAGCGGACAGACATTGTGGATTTCTAGTTAGTAAGCAAGTGATATCGGGTCCAGAGATATAGATCTGTGGATTATTAGCATAAAGATGATACTGAAAGCCGTGGAACTGTATGAGCTGTCCCGGGCCGAAGGTGTAGATGGAGAAGAGCAAGGGTCCTAGAACTTGGGGGAACAGCAATAGATAAGGGGCGAGATGAGGAGGTGGTGTGTGAGTGGGAGTCGCTGAATGTCCTGTCTGTTAGGTATGAAGAGATCCAAGATAGGGCCAAGTCCATGATTCCTAAAGATGAGAGAATCTGTATTAAGAGGGAATGGTGGACTGTGTCAGAAGCAGATGACAGGTCCAGGTGGAGGTGGACAGAGTACTGTCGCTTAGATTTGGCAGTTAGTAGGTCATTGGAGACTTTAGACAGGGCAGTTTCGGTGGAATGATGTGATCGGAAGCCAGAATGTAAGCTGTCTCAGAGGGAGCAGGAGGAGAGGTGGGCTGATGATTTAAAATGGACATGTTGTTCCAGTAGTTTTAAGGAATAGGGAGAAGTGATATGCACCCCTCCCCCCCTCATTCTGGAACTCCCAACATATCAGACTGTCGCCTACTGTGGAAACCTACAAAAGGAACTTGAAGACCTACCTCTTCCGAGTGGCCTACAACTTACAGTAACCCCCGAACCACCATACAGCTTCACAATCGGCTCTACCCTCACCTTCTGTATCCTCACCCATCCCTTGTTGATTGTGAGCCCTCACAGGCAGGGTACCAGTCGGTGACTCGTTTTGTTCAAGATTATTTCACATGTTTTTTGTATATCCCCTTTCGCGTGTAAAGCTCCATGGAATAAAGGGCGCTATAATAATAATAAAAAAATAAATAATAATATGTGGCGATATCTAGACACAGGGAATGGGTCAAGGGAGGGCTTTTTGAGGATGGTTGTGATCAAGACATGTTTGAAGCATGAGAGGAAAACACCAGTTGTTAGTGATAGGTTGAAGAGATGGGTTAGCGTTGGAATGAAGACTGTGGTGGGGTTTGGGAGGAGTTGGGATGGTATCGGGTCGAGTGCACAGGGGGTGAGATGTGATCAGGATTCAGAAGGTGAGTGGAAATCAAGATGTTTGAGATTTCTCCAAGGGTATGAAAGTCTTTAGAGTGAGGATTGTGCACCAGGAGAGGAGGGAGAAGAGAATGTGAGCAGGTTGTGGTCAGACAGAGGGAGATGTGAGTTAGAGAGGTTAGATAATGAACAGATCGGGGTGAAGATGAAGTCCAGTGTGTGGCCGTCTTTGTGAGTGGCTGCAGAAGAACATTGAGCAAGGCCGAATGAGGACGTGAGAGATCTAAGCTTAGAGACAGCCGAGTGGGAAGTGTCAATGGTGACGTTGAAGTCCCCCATGATGATAGTGGGGATGTGAGTGGAAAGGAAATGTAGTGGCCAGGCGGTGAAGTGGTCAAAAAAACTACAAATACAGATTAAACAACAACCACAAGACGGATTTCATCACCCAGGTATCATTGTAATCAGTATAATGGCGCCAACCTGATGATGTCTATCGTTTACTGAGCAAAATCCTGACGACAGGTTCAATTTAAAGAATCAATGATAGCAAAAACTGTTACAGTATGTTCACATGTCTTGTTTTTGTTAATTTTTTTTCATGCTTATTAAGAGCTGCTTTTTAGGGTATGTGCACACGTATCCTGGAGGACTGCAGATTTTTCCGCAGCGGATTTTGGAAAACCGCAGTGCAAAACCGCTGCGGTTTTTACTGCGGATTTATTGCGCTTTCTACTGCGGATTCCGCTGCGGTTTTACATCTGCAGTTTTCTATTGGAGCAGGTGTAAAACCGCAGCGGAATCCGCAGAAAGAATTGACATGCTGTGGAATATAAACCGCTGCGTTTCTGTGCGTTTTTTTCCGCAGCATGTGCACAGCGGATTTCGTTTCCCATAGGTTAACATGGTACTGTAAACTCATGGGAAACCGCTGCAGATCCGCAGCAAAATCAGCAATGTGTGCACATACCCTAACAGTACCAGCAAAAGCGATGAGATGTCATAAATCTAATGCACACACTTTTTTTTCCTTTTTTTTTTTTTTTTAAACTTAAGCTTGTCAATTCTTTCAGCGTTTTTGCTGCTTTTTTGGTGAATGAAACTAACCTTATTAAACATGTACTGTAAAGAAGTTACACCCCAAAAATGCAACAAAACCTGTTTTTGTCATCAACTTTTTTTTTCTTCGCTACTGCCATGGGAGTATGTTTTGACCGCTGAAAAAAAGCGCCGCAAAATAAGCAACATGTGAACTTAGCCGCACTGTGTTCTACGTAATGCAGGTCTGATGGTACAATGCATTACTAGTTTTTTACTGTTACCTTCTGCATTACACCGCCCCTATACCCTGCACTAGTATAGCAGAAAGCTGCGGTATTGCACAGAGTACGCCTTTAACTCCACAATATGCACATCTACATTTTGGCTGCCATTGCCTTGTGCGGTCACAATATAAGGCCGGCTTCACACTCAGCGTATGAAAATACGGTCCATATATTACGGCCGTAATACGCTGAAAAGTCCCGAAAATAGTGGTCCGTAGCTCCTCCGTAGGCAGGGTGTGTCAGCGTATTTTGCGCATGGCATCCTCCGTATGTAATCCGTATGGCATCCGTACTGCGTGGTTTTCTCGCAGGCTTGCAAAACCAACATACCGCTATAGAAGTGATCCACGTGTCCCAAAAAGAAAAAATAAATAAATATATACTCTATATATATATATATATATATATATATATATATATATATATATATATATATATATATATATATATATATATATATATATATATATATATATATATATAGTCAGTAGACACATATATGTATATATATTAATATTTTTTCCAGCGCTATACAGCTTGAAAGCCGGCTAATTCAATTACCGGCTTTTTCCTTCTCCTTCCTAAAACCCGACATGATTTGAGACATGGTTTACATACAGTAAACCATGTCTTTTCTCCTTTTTTTTTGCAGATTCCACACTACTAATGTCAGTAGTGTGTATCTGCAAAATTTGGCCGTTCTAGCTCTTAAAATAAAGGGTTAAATGGCGGAAAAAAATTGGCGTGGGCTCCCGCGCAATTTTCTCCGCCAGAGTAGTAAAGCCAGTGACTGAGGGCAGATATTAATGGCCTGGAGAGGGTCCACGGTTATTGGCCCCCCCCTGGCTAAAAATATCTGCCCCCAGCCACCCCAGAAAAGGCACATCTGTAAGATGCGCCTATTCTGGCACTTGGCCACTCTCTTCCCATTCCCGTGTAGCGGTGGGATATGGGGTAATGAAGGGTTAATGCCACCTTGCTATTGTAAGGTGACATTAAGCCTAATTAATAATGGAGAGGCGTCAATTATGACACCTATCCATTATTAATCCAATTGGAGTAAAGGGTTAAATAAAACACAAACACATTTTTTAAAATTATTTTTATGAAATAAAAACAATGGTTGTTGGAGTATTTTATTCTACGCCCAATCCAGTCACTGAAGACCCTCGTTCTGTGAAAGAAAAAACATAATAAACCAACAATATACTTACCCTCCGCAGATCTGTAACGTCCAACGATGTAAATCCTTCTGAAGGGGTTAAAACATTTTGCAGCAAGGAGTTCCGCTAATGCAGACTGCTCCTTGCTGCAAAACCCCGGGGAATGAGGCTAAATATAGATCAATGATCTATATTTAGCTTCATTTGCGGTGAGGCGCCCTCTGCTGGATGTTCATAGATCGTGGGAACTTACCTAGAAAGCTCCCAGGCTTTCTAGGAAAGTTCCCACGATCTATGAACATCCAGCAGAGGGCGCCTCACCGCAAATGAAGCTAAATATAGATCATTGATCTATATTTAGCCTCATTCCTCCGGGGTTTTGCAGCAAGGAGCAGCCTGCATTAGCGGAACTCCTTGCTGCAAAATGTTTTAACCCCTTCAGAAGGATTTACATCGTTGGACGTTACAGATCTGCGGAGGGTAAGTATATTGTTGGTTTATTATGTTTTTTTACTTACAGAACGAGGGTCTTCAGTGACTGGATTGGGCGTAGAATAAAATACTCCAACAACCATTGTTTTTATTTCATTAAAATAATTTTAAATAATGTGTTTGTGTTTTATTTAACCCTTTACTACAATTGGATTAATAATGGATAGGTGTCATAATTGACGCCTCTCCATTATTAATTAGGCTTAATGTCACCTTACAATAGCAAGGTGGCATTAACCCTTCATTACCCCATATCCCACCGCTACACGGGAATGGGAAGAGAGTGGCCAAGTGCCAGAATAGGCGCATCTTCCAGATGTGCCTTTTCTGGGGTGGCTGGGGGCAGATATTTTTAGCCAGGGGGGGGCCAATAACCGTGGACCCTCTCCAGGCTATTAATATCTGCCCTCAGTCACTGGCTTTACTACTCTGGCGGAGAAAATTGCGCGGGAGCCCACGCCAATTTTTTTCCGCCATTTAACCCTTTATTTTAAGAGCTAGAACGGCCAAATTTTGCAGATACACACTACTGACATTAGTAGTGTGGAATCTGCAAAAAAAAGGAGAAAAGACATGGTTTACTGTATGTAAACCATGTCTCAAATCATGTCGGGTTTTAGGAAGGAGAAGGAAAAAGCCGGTAATTGAATTAGCCGGCTTTCAAGCTGTATAGCGCTGGAAAAAATATTAATATATATACATATATGTGTCTCACTGACATATATGTGTATATATATATATATATACATACCTATTCTATGTGTACACACTTATTCTACCTATTGGACTGTAAGCTGTCAGTGTGATTTTAATGTACACCGCACTGAATTACCGGCTTTTCTCTCTAACAGCGCTGCGTATTTCTCGCAAGTCACACTGCTTGTCTGTGTGTAATCTGTATTTTTCACGCTTCCATAGACTTTCATTGGCGTATTTCTTGCGCAGTACGGTGACAAACGCAGCATGCTGCGATTTTGTACGGCCGTAGAAAGCCGTATAATACTGATCAGTAAAATACGGCAGATAGGAGCAGGGGCATAGAGAATAATTGTGCCGTATTTTTTGCGAGTTTTACGGACGTAGTTTCTGCGCACTTACGTCCGTAAAACTCGCAAGTGTGAAGCCGGCCTAAATGTATGTGGTTCACTGCAGATCACACTGCATGGCGAAGGAGAGGACGTGCTGGGAGGACAGGATCGGCGTCATCTCAGCATTTCTCTCCATGCTGATGATTGCTAATAGTGATCGGACGTACAGCAGACCTCCATTCACTATTATTTGTGCTCTGCATACAGAGGAATGCTGGGATAATACAGATTGCATCTTCCCAGCCTCCTCTGCTGCACTCCAGTTCATTCACAGATCCCACGTACCACTTAAAAGACAGAAAAGGTGTTAAAAAAAAAATCTAGATCTTTGCAAATGTACATTATTGGCTATATAATATCAGAACACAAGTATCATTGTACAAAGAGGTTGTAGAATAAATTTGTATAGCTAAACAATAGCTTCAAATTACAGAAGAAAGGATAACAATTTTTTTTACTTTAATTTTTTTTAGCCCTGTTTTCAGGTCAAAAGTGGCTAATTTTGCTCTTATTTTATTCTTGCTGCTCCCCTGAGTATACCATTTTTGTTTCATTAAAATCCATCATAGTCTCACAGATGTGGATGTTTTTTTATTTAATGCCGATTAAGGTTTTACTGAGGAGTTGTGGCTTGTAGGATCCTCATGGGTGTGGCTTGTAGGATCCTCATGGGCGTGGCTTGTAGGATCCTCATGGGTGTGGCTTGTAGGATCCTCATGGGCGTGGCTTGTAGGATCCTCATGGGTGTGGCTTGTAGGATCCTCATGGGTGTGGCTTGTAGGATCCTCATGGGCGTGACTTGTAGGATCCTCATGGGCGTGGCTTGAGATTGCTCTGAATTATTACCTTGAGATTCATGTCCATTTTGGTAAAGGCAGAATAAATCAGTACTAAATAAACACGTCCATATCTCTGGAGCTGTACCACGGATTTAAAAAACAAAAGCAAAACTAAATGGAATCATTAGAGGAGCAGTGGAAAAAATAATAGCATAAAAAAAGATAAAAGTTCTGTTATACAACGATATTAAGTATCAAAAGGGCAGAAAAATAAAAAAAATATACCGTAATTGTCTAAAATTATATATCCCATTTTCAAATATTTTACTTTAGAACTTCTGACAAAAAGAGAGATCTGGACGGAAAAACCACAGGAAATTCATCCCATGTGAATGTTCCCTAAAACTTGATAATGTATAACTAAAAAAAACCCTTCAGCATAGTTTTTGCTTGTATAAAGCATATTCACGATCAGTATTCTATTTTATTTCATCCAACCTCCGTTACAGCTATTCATCCGCCCCTTCACTATGGGAAGTTGGGCGTGTGATCTCCAATCTGACAAATGATCCCGTACGCTGATGTGTAGACAGGAAGTCACACCCACTCCATCGGCTAACACTTAATGTTAAAGGGGCAGTGTGATGGTGCGATATGTTATGTGGGTGTCATTTTGTGTATATTTATATTTTACAGATTATCATGGTGTTCTCTTGTAGGACGAGTTATTTGCCATCTGATATCAGCCCCTGCAGTCCTGTACTGTTATCTCTCCACAGGGTCAGTGAATAATGTAGTTTGCTAATATGCTAATGACATGTTGACCCACCCCCCTAACCTGTGAATGAGGAGGGAGACTTGTAAAAATCAGGGAGGTGAGACACAGATCAGTCTTGTGTGGAATGATGATGTGAGCACAGCACCTCAGAGAGAAGGGGAAGTATATGGACCATTTTTTATCCTCTGTCTGCTGGATTATTGGACTCTCATCTTCTTGGACATTTATCCGGTTACTCAACTGTATTTGGCTTCTGGACTATCTTATCCTTTGTGTGGTGGATCGTATATGGACCTTTCATGTTTTTACCTAAATAAAGCTTTTGGAATTGTTCACTATTCTCTTGCTCTGTTGATTGTGTGGTATCGGAGAAGGACCCTGTGACAGGCAGTCTCACATTTTTTAGTTATTCCTTATTTTTAGCATGGGAGATAACTGCCTGAATGCTGGGGCCTCCACTGATATCAAGAACAGAGGAGCACTATTAAAGTAGTTACATGAGGGCAGTATTATTGTTATATTCTTGTACATTGGGGCAGTATTATAGTAGTTATATTCTTGTACATAGGGGCAGTATTATAGTAGTTATATTCTTGTACATAGGAGCAGTATTATAGTAGTTATATTCTTGTACATAGGAGCAGTATTATAGTAGTTATATTCTTGTACATAGGGGCAGTATTATAGTAGTTATATTCTTGTACATAGGAGCAGTATTATAGTAGTTATATTCTTGTACATAGGGGCAGTATTATAGTAGTTATATTCTTGTACATAGGGGCAGTATTATAGTAGTTATATTCTTGTACATAGGGGCAGTATTATAGTAGTTATATTCTTGTACATAGGAGCAGTATTATAGTAGTTATATTCTTGTACATAGGAGCAGTATTATAGTAGTTATATTCTTGTACATAGGGGCAGTATTATAGTAGTTATATTCTTGTACATAGGGGCAGTATTATAGTAGTTATATTCTTGTACATAGGGGCAGTATTATAGTAGTTATATTCTTGTACATAGGAGCAGTATTATAGTAGTTATATTCTTGTACATAGGGGCAGTATTATATTAGTTATATTCTTGTACATAGGGGCAGTATTATAGTAGTTATATTCTTGTACATAGGGGCAGTATTATAGTAGTTATATTCTTGTACATAGGGGCAGTATTATAGTAGTTATATTCTTGTACATAGGGGCAGTATTATAGTAGTTATATTCTTGTACATAGGGGCAGTATTATAGTAGTTATATTCTTGTACATAGGGGCAGTATTATAGTAGTTATATTCTTGTACATAGGGGCAGTATTATAGTAGTTATATTCTTGTTTATAGGGGCAGTATTATAGTAGTTATATTCTTGTACATACAGTCATGGCCAAAAGTATTGACACCCCTGCAATTCTGTCAGATAATACTCAGTTTCTTTCTGAAAATGATTGCAAACACAAATTCTTTGGTATTATTATCTTCATTTAATTTGTCTTAAATGAAAAAACACAAAAGAGAACGAAGCAAAGACATACTGATAGGGAATTTAGATTGTGAGCCCCATCGGGGACAGTGATGATAATGTGTGCAAAATGTAAAGCGCTGCGGAATATGTTAGCGCTATATAAAAATAAAAAATAAAGATTATTAAGCAAAAAGCAAAACATTGATCATTTTACACACAACTCCAAAAATGGGCCAGACAAAAGTATTGGCACCCTCAGCCTAATACTTGGTTGCACAACCTTTAGCCAAAATAACTGCGACCAACCGCTTCCGGTAACCATCAATGCGTTTCTTACAATGCTCTGCTGGAATTTTAGACCATTCTTCTTTGGCAAACTGCTCCAGGTCCCTGATATTTTTTTTTTTAAATTCGTTTATTAACGACAAAACAGTAACGTTACAAACATTTTGCATCCAAGATTGTCATACATAAACTGTAACATATATAAATTGCATATTATTAAGTTCAGAATAGAATACAGTTATCATCCATAACCAACATTGTACTGTGATTATTAAAGCTGTTGGATTATTGGTAACACATGAATTTTTACAAATATACTATATCTACGCTAACTACTAACTACTAACTTGTCGCCGTATTCTACAGTAGTCTTCTCTCAATACCTCTACTATACAACAATTCTATAGAGTAAGGTGGGAAGAATTCCACCTGCCCCAGATTTTTTCGAATTTGCCTGGACATCCTCTGTTTTGATACAGTGTGCGCTCATATGGAATGATAGAGTTGACCAGTTCGATCCAAGCTCCCCTAGTTGGGTTTGTACTACCCATCCACCTCAAAGCCAATACCTTTCTTGCCATAAAGAGTGCCTCACGTAAAAAAATATCAGTATAGTGATCCCAATTCTCCTCCTCCCATACTCCAAATATACATACTAGTGGGTCAAGGGGAACCGGGATGGACAACAGTGTTGTAAGTAGTGAAGTCACCTCCCTCCAGTATTGAAAAACAGGACAGCACCATATCATGTGAATGAAGTCTGCATCTAAGGAGTGACAACGCATACATTCTGATGTTTGAAATCGACCCATTCTAAAAAGCCGTGTCGGAGTTAAATACGATTGATGCATTATGTATAGTTGAGTCATTCTGTTATTAACTGATGGGGATACTTTGGTTGGGGATTCAAGAATGTCCTCCCATTCCTCCCCCTGCATATTAGAAAGAAGTCCCTCCCACTTCCCCCTAAAGGTACCTTCACACATAACGATATTGTTAACGATATCGTTGCTATTTGTGACGTAGCAACGATATCGTTAATGAAATCGTTCTGTGTGACAGCGACCAACGATCAGGCCCCTGCTGGGAGATCGTTGGTCGCTGAACAAAGTCCAGAACTTTATTTCGTCGCTGGACTCCCTGGAGACATCGCTGGATCGGCGTGTGTGACACCGATCCAGCGATGTCTTCACTGGTAACCAGGGTAAACATCGGGTAACTAAGCGCAGGGCCGCGCTTAGTAACCCGATGTTTACCCTGGTTACCATGCTAAAAGTAAAAAAAAACAAACACTAGATACTTACCTACCGCTGTCTGTCCTCCAGCGCTGTGCTCTGCTCTCCTCCTGTACTGTCTGTGAGCCGGAAAGCAGAGCGGTGACGTCACCGCTCTGCTTTCCGGCTCACAGACAGTACAGGAGGAGAGCAGAGAAGCAGAGCGCAGCGCTGGAGGACAGACAGCTGTAGGTAAGTATCTAGTGTTTGTTTTTTTTTACTTTTAGCATGGTAACCAGGGTAAACATCGGGTTACTAAGCGCGGCCCTGCGCTTAGTTACCCGATGTTTACCCTGGTTACCGGCATCGTTGGTCGCTGGAGAGCGGTCTGTGTGACAGCTCTCCAGCGACCAAACAGCGACGCTGCAGCGATCCGAATCGTTGTCGGTATCGCTGCAGCGTCGCTTAATGTGAAGGGGCCTTAACAGAGTTAACAGTAGATGCGTCTCCCGAAGATAGCATGTAAGTATATAGAGAGGAGATAAGACCCTGGGGTCCCTGTGACTTGAGAATTCCTATCAAGGGTAAAGAGGATATAGCGCGACCTGTACCTGACTGTCTCATATGTGATTGTACGGCTGACCTTAACTGTAAATATCGAAAGAACTGGGATCTTTGTATACCATGCTTGATCTGCAACTGTTCAAAAGACATGAAGGACCCCCCATCATACAAATCACCTATTGAGGAGATACCATGCCCGAGCCAAAAGTCAGTAGATGGGTGGCTCAGCAGAGTTGGGAAATAACTATTTCTCCACAGGGGCATCTCCGCCACGATATCCGTGAATCTTACAATTTTTTTAATCTGCCTCCAAACCGATCTCGCCAGGCGATGTAAAGGAAGCATACGAGGGATATTAATTTTCTCCAGTTCTAGAAAAGCCAGCGGATAGTTTGTTTGAGCTACATGGAGAAGATGGCTTTCTGAATTCGGAAGGTGACTATCGGGCATCCACTTATTCAGAGCCTTAACTTGACCAGCCAAATAATATAAATAGAAATCTGGTAGCGCCGCCCCGCCTCCCGACTTTGGTCTTTGTAGCGTGGATAGCTTAAGTTTGGGCCTAGATTTCCCCCATATGAAAGATGTAATCTGAGAGTTCAAATTTGTAAAAAAGGATTTAGGAATTAACACAGCACTATGTTGAAGACAGTAACTAAGCTTGGGGAGCACTATCATCTTGACTAAATTAATGCGGCCGGCTACAGATAACGGTAGTTTACTCCAAGCTGTGAATTTAAGTTTAACTAGTTCTGACAGCGGGAATATATTAAGTTGTAGATCAAGTCTACTGCTCTGAGAGATATATATGCCCAAGTATTTAAAGCTGGGTACAATAGGGAGGGAGGAGAGAGCCCCAAGGCCAGGCGATGGAGCATGAGAGAGGGGCATCAACGCTGATTTATCCCAGTTTATATACAGGCCTGAGTGTCTACTAAATATATCTATTGTGTCTATCACCCGCGGTAGTGTTACCTCCACCTCATCCATAAATATCACCATATCGTCAGCGTATAGACCAACCGTGTCCACCCGATCAGCGATATTTATACCTTTAATCTCGATAGAGGATCTTATGCGTATCGCCAAGGCCTCAATCGCAAGGGCGAAGAGGGCCGGGGAGAGAGGGCACCCCTGTCGGGTCCCTCTAGATAGTGAGAAAGACTTAGAAGTGGAGCCATTAACAACTATACGAGCCCTAGGTTTCATATACAATAGGCCTACCCACTTCAAAAAATTATCTCCGAAGCCATATTTTTCCAAACATGCTAGAAGGAAGGGCCACTCAAGAGAGTCAAAGGCCTTAGCTGCATCCAGTGACGCCAATGCCCAGGTGTTATCTGGTACCAATGAGCTGTACTGTACCACTGACTGGACCCGTCTGATGTTAATAGAGGTATTTTTACCCGGCATAAAACCCGTTTGGTCTGGATGTACAAGGTCAAGTATGACCGAATTCAATCTTGTGGCTAGAATTTTAGTAAAAACCTTATAATCCACGTTTACCAGCGAGATGGGTCTATATGATCCACACTCCAATGGGTCCTTCCCCTCTGTTTTAAGTAAAATGATGTTTGCCTCGTAGAATGTGTCAGTCATAAAACCCCTCTCACACACCCCCTGGAACACCCTCAACAAAAGCGGTGCCAGTATATCTCTGTACTTTCTATATAGTTCAATGGGAAACCCATCTGGACCCGGGGCCTTCCCAGAGGCCATATCCGTCAAGGCCTTTTCAACTTCCTCCAAAGTAAACTCTGCATCCATAAAGGCCTGCTGAGCCGGGGTCAATAAAGGAAATGTTATATCTGATAGATAATCTAAATTATTAGGAATATCGAAGTCACATTTAGAAGTATATAATGATTTATAATAATCATGAAAGCAGCAAATAATCTCCTCATTCGAGGACGCCAATGACCCATCTGGTGTTCGAATCTGCAATACAGTGTTGGAGACATTATGTTGGCGCACCAAAAAAGCCAAAAATTTGCTGGCCTGGTTTCCCATTTCGAAATAGGATTGGCGAGTAAAAAATAGTTTACGTTTAGATTTAGTATCTTTATATTGAACATATAGCCTCTGGGAAGTTAGCCACTCAAGTCTATTACCACTGGTTGGGTCAGATATATATGCGGACTCTGAGTTCTTTAGTCTTTGTTCCACCTCATCATCCTCCCGTGAGGTCACCCTTTTAATATAAGATATTGTAGAGGATAGACACCCCCTCAGATATGCCTTAAGGGTATCCCAAAATATATTAGTATTCTGGGGCTCCGGGTGGGATAAAATGAAGCTCTGTAGTTGGTCCACAGTTCTATCATTGGAATCTATCAACTTGAGCCAAAATGGATTCAATTTCCAGACTATACCGCCATTTGATTGCCCAAATTTAAGTTTAAGAACAACCGTGCTGTGGTCAGATATTCCCCTATTACCATGCTCAACACTATCTATCCATGTTGCCAACCCCGCTGATCCGAATATATAATCTAGGCGGGAAAGGGATCGTCTGGTAGATGAATGACAGGTATAGCCTCTCTCCCCTGGAATGGCGCACTCTCCATAGATCCACCCAACCACTACCTTCCATAAATGAAGCTAATTGGGATAAAGTTTGAGAGGAGGGCTCCCCCACCACGTCATCATCTAATCTCAGCCTATCTAAGCGAGTATCCATGACTAGATTAAAGTCCCCCATACAGATGATGTTTGCATCTGGAAAGCTCCAAGGCAAAGCTCATTGCCATTCGGAGTATTGATAGATTAGCTGGAGGAGGATTGTAGACACATAAGATGACGTATTCACGAGAATTGATTAACGCATTCACAAATACAAATCGACCCTCAGAGTCTCTCCTCGCCTCCCTCACCTCCCATATAACGTCTTTATGAACTAACAGTGAGACCCCCCTTGAGTAGCTGGTATGAAATGCGTGTATGGACCATTGCACCCACGGCTTTTGTACACACCGGGCTGTGTCTCTGGTCAAATGTGTCTCAACCAATGCTACAATATGTGGGTGATAGCGCTTGATCTGTGAGAACACCTTAATCTTTTTCCGGGGAGATTTGATACCGCGCACATTCCAGGTCATGTATATTATTTCCGACCCCATACTAACACAACATTATATGATAAGCAATAATTGTCCAGGCAAAACTTAGAGGTAGCACGTAGAGGTTGAGAGATCCATTGACGGCGAGTCTGTCTACAAAACAGATAAAACAAACATAGAAAAGAGAACAAACCAAAAAACCAAACAATGTAGGAGCATACTCCCATGCTCCTATTATCAAGTGAAATCGGGGATACCCTCGCCAAAAAATTAAGCGTTCGGTATTGTTAGCAGGATAGGCACCCACATGGAGAGCTTCATTATATAGTCATCCACTCAAAAGTTTTAGGATGTCTTCATACTGGACCCTTCATGGACCCGCAGCCACTCAGCCGCGTCCTCCGGATTGGTGAAAAATATCGAGGAACCCTCATGAACAATTCGCAAGCGGGCAGGATAGAGCATGGAATATATAACGTTCCGATCTCTGAGTCGTTTCTTAATATCCGGGAACCGTGCTCGTTGTTTCTGAAGCTCCATGGAAAAGTCTGGGAAGATCGAGATTGTGGCATTGTGGAACTTGATATGACTTTTTTGCCGTGCTAGGCGTAGAATGGCGTCCCTATCTCTACAATTGAGGATGCGTGCCAGGAACGGCCTCGGAGGAGCTCCAGGGGGGAGGGGTCTCGTGGGGACCCTATGGGCCCTCTCCACAGAGAAGGTTGAGGAAAATTCGCCTTCCAAAGAGGTTTTAAGCCAGTTCTCCAGAAATTCTTCAGGCCGCTGACCCTCCGAGTGCTCCGGCAGCCCAATAATACGAATGTTGTTCCGACGCATCCTGTTCTCCAGGTCATCCGCTTTTTGTTTCCAGGCATTAATGGAACCCGCCACTTTTGTCAGTTTAGCCTCCATGGGTGTAATAGTATCTTCTATCTGTGACACTCTCGTTTCCACCTCCACAATACGTCCTCCCATGGTCTGCATGTCTAGTCTCAGGCGACCCACCTCAGTGTGTACATCCTCTATTTTTTCGGTAAGAGAGGATCTGGTTAAGGAGATGGCCTGCATTAGTTGTTCAGAGGCTTGTTTAAGGGTTAATTCCTCCTGTACCCCTTCCTCATTACTAATAGAAGGCGGACCCTTACGCTGGACCTGCGCAGGGGTATTTCTGAGTGTCCGTCCACTATCCATAGTTCCTCTCTAGCGAATTTTTTCAATTTATCAGACGCCCCCAATCCTTTGGGGTGGTGCATTTGAATAAGGATGAAAGGCAGCAGAGTAGTTGAGATTATAATCCGAAGCAGTGCCCAGTTACAGTCACAGTATAGTATATTAGCAGAGTCGGCAGAGGCAGTTAATGTGGTGTTATGGGGGGACCACAGGAATATATAAAGTAATTATGACTGCAGGCGCAGCAGCGCTCAGAGTTCAACAGGTTCTCTGCACCAGGGGAGGGGGGGAGGACCACAACAGCGGCAGAAGCAGCAGGGGGGAGGGGTGCCAGACCCTCCAAATCAAGTGCACTAACAGGGAAGGTGTCTTAAAATAAGGGAACGTGGGACCCAATTTTCCAGGGCACTCACCGTTCGCTCCCTGATGTACTGCAGAATGTGTATCCACCTCCCAGACAGCGCTGTATGTGTGGTGCACAGCGCCACGTCCCCTCTCACCAGAGCGCGCGCTTGTGTTGACCGCTGCCCCGCCGGTACCGCCGTCCACAGTTCCCCAGCTCCAGCGCACCTGGGCTCAAGCGCCGACTCCGCAGTCTCTCAGAGCCCTCCGAAGCCTAGGAGGGAGTCCCGGGAGATAATGAGGGCCGACGCCGCTCTGTATCTCCTCAGAGTGCGCTCTCAAAATGGCCGCTGTCAGCACATGAGTCTCCCGCTCCGGCGGGTTTTACTGGTTTCCCGCTCCTCTCCGGACTCCGCAGCGCTCCCCGCAGTGACCTGGCACCTTCCAGGACCCAGTGAGGGGCACAAAATGTGAGCAGTCCACACTATGGGGGATTTGAGCGGCAGGATGATGGCAGGATAACGGGAGCTCATCCAAGGCACGTCTTCTCGCTCCAACTACATAGCCACGCCCCCCCCAGGTCCCTGATATTTGAAGGGTGCCTTCTCCAAACTGCCATTTTTAGATCTCTCCACAGGTGTTCTATGGGATTCAGGTCTGGACACATTGCTGGCCACCTTAGAAGTCTCCAGTGCTTTCTCTCAAACCATTTTCTAGTGCTTTTTGAAGTGTGTTTTGGGTCATTGTCCTGCTGGAAGACCCATGACCTCTGAGGGAGACCCAGCTTTCTCACACTGGGCCCTACATTATGCTGCAAAATTTGTTGGTAGTCTTCAGACTTCATAATGCCATGCACACGGTCAAGCAGTCCAGTGCCAGAGGCAGCAAAGCAACCCCAAAACATCAGGGAACCTCCGCCATGTTTGACTGTAGGGACCGTGTTCTTTTCTTTGAATGCCTCTTTTTTCCTCCTGTAAACTCTATGTTGATGCCTTTGCCCAAAAAGCTCTACTTTTTTTTCTCATCTGACCAGAGAACATTCTTCCAAAACGTTTTAGGATTTTTCAGGTAAGTTTTGGCAAACTCCAGCCTGGCTTTTTTATGTCTCGGGGTAAGAAGTGGGGTCTTCCTGGGTCTCCTACCATACAGTCCCTTTTCATTCAGACGCTGACGGATAGTACGGGTTGACACTGTTGTACCCTCGGACTGCAGGGCAGCTTGAACTTGTTTAGATGTTAGTCGAGGTTCTTTATCCAACATCCGCACAATCTTGCGTTGAAATCTCTTGTCAATTTTTCTTTTCCGTCCACATCTAGGGAGGTTAGCCACAGTGCCATGGGCTTTAAACTTCTTGATGACACTGCGCACGGTAGACACAGGAACATTCAGGTCTTTGGAGATGGACTTGTAGCCTTGAGATTGCTCATGCTTCCTCACAATTTGGTTTCTCAAGTCCTCAGACAGTTCTTTGGTCTTCTTTCTTTTCTCCATGCTCAATGTGGTACACACAAGGACACAGGACAGAGGTTGAGTCAACTTTAATCCATGTCAACTGGCTGCAAGTGTGATTTAGTTATTGCCAACACCTGTTAGGCGCCACAGGTAAGTTACAGATGCTGTTAATTACACCAATTAAAGAAGCATCACATGATTTTTCGGACAGTGCCAATACTTTTGTCCACCCCCTTTTTTATTTTTGGAGTGGAATTATATCCAATTTGGCTTTAGGACAATACTTTCGTGTTTTTTTTTCATTTAAGACAAATTAAATGAAGATAATAATAACAAAGAATTTTTGTTTGCAATCATTTTCAGGAAGAAAATTAGTATTATCTGACAAAATTGCAGGGGTGTCAATACTTTTGGCCATGACTGTAGGAGCAGTATTATAGAAGTTTTATTATTGTACATAGGAGCAGTATTATAGTAGTTATGTTCTTGTAAATAGAGGCAGTACAGTATTATATCAGTTATGTATATGCACAAGAATACCGTAATTATTAAAAAATGACGTTTCCTCATATGTTTGTTTAGAAATCAGTTGGGACTTGTAGTTCCATAAAATCTAGAATCACTCCTGAGTCCTGATATTCTGGGACCTCTATATCGATTTAGAGTATATATGAAGCATGTAGCCGCTGTAAGAACCACTTGGTCCTTGAGCTGTTGATGGAAAATGTGCATAATTTCCCCGTTTCTGCCCTGCTCCAGGAACTTTGTGACTGTACTGACAAGTGACAGCCAAGGATGGTGATCCTGTATCTCGTTCTGTTAGACGAGCGGTCCATCCTGGCGTGCGCTTTATCTGCTCAGACAGACGACTCCTGCTCGCCCCCTCAGACACCACTCTCATGGTAGCACAATAACGAGGTCCCTGAATGCTTCTTGCTTTGTCACAACAATTACTTCCCTGCTGAAATCATGTCCTACAGATAATCTGAGCGTAATGTGAACCTACAACTGCGCAAGACAGTGATGAGCTTATTTCCATAGTACATCTCCAGGTGGGTGTAAACTCCTGAGGGCGGATATTAGTTATTGTTCAAAATCTGCACCAGTATTTTCATGCGCCCTAGATTTTTTTCTGTGCTAATGTTTTTTTTTTGTCCATCTCGAAATAATTTTTAAAGAGTACTGTGATTCCTTATACCCGCCACCTGTCACCCCCAAAATGGAAGTTGAGCTAAGCCCACAGGCATCAGGGGCTAATCTACAGCATTCTGTAATGCTGTAGATAAGCCCCCGATGTATCCTGAAAGATGAGAAAAAGAGGTTAGATTATACTCACCTGGGCGGTCCGGTCTGATGGGTGTCGCGGTCTGTTCCCATCTTCTTACGATGACGTCCTCTTCTTGTCTTCACGCTGCAGCTCCGGCGCACTTCTCTGTCCTGTTGAGGGCAGAGCAAAGTACTGCAGTGCGCAGTTGCTGGGCCTCTCTGACCTTTCCCGGCGCCTGCGCACTGCAGTACTTTGCTCTGCCCTCAACAGAACCCACATAACCCACTTGGTTTCCACTCTATCTTGTTTCTAGCACTTCACAACATCACCGAACCTTATTTTTTCTGACATTCTCAGATCTGCTGTATTTGTTCCCTTTACCCTACATATTTGGCCTGAAATTGCAGCGTAATGGTTTCAGGGAAATGGAAAAGTGTAGTGGGAATTTATAATATTAATGACTATGTAAATGAAGACAAAGGCCGACAGTAATAGAAGTTCACAGACTAGCTGGCGAATCGCTGGCGAATTTTCTGTCGTCTTACCGCTCTTCCCTGCTGATTCTTTTCAGATTCTGTCGGCACCAGTCTATTATCGGGAACATTGCTGAGGATTCTGCGCTTGGATTGCTGAGGCGTCCACAATGAAGCACTTCATGAAGTGAGTAATCGCCTCTGTGGTTTCATGTTACCGCTGCTAGGTTTTTTAGGATGTACCTGTTGCTTACGGAGAATGGAGGGAGCCGTACTGTGAGGGTTTATGAGCACGTTCCATCACTGAGGCCGGTAACATTTCATTCATTCCGCCATGTTCCTTCCTTCTATCATTGAAGAGTTAAATAAAATGTTCTTGCTTAATTTCTGGATTGATCTAGATTAAAAAAAAAAACTCAAAGAGGCTGTCCAATTAAGAAAACCCATTATAATATACGCTTTATGGGAATTCATAATTAATAGAGGAGGGTCCTCATCTCCAGAAAACGACCTATTGTTTAAATCTAAGTATCTTATTAATGTTCTCCATCATTGTAATCCTGTCTGCAGTGATAATGAGACTGCTGAAAAGTCTCCTGTAACGATCAGGAAGTATGAATCTAGTATAAGATTGGGAGGCCTGTGTTGTTTGTAAAAAAAAAAAAAAAAATTACCGTATATACTTGAATATAAGCCGACCCCCCTAATTTTGCCACAAAAAACTGGGAAAACTTAATGACTCGAGTATAAGCCTAGGGTGGGAAATGCAGCAGCTACCGGTAAATGTCAAAAGTAAAAATAGATACCAATAAAAGTAAAATTAATTGAGACATCAGTAGGATAAGTGTTTTTGAATATCCATATTGAATCAGGGCCCCATATAATGCTCCATACAGTTTATGATGGCCCCATAAGATGCTCCATATTAAAATATGCCCCATATAATCCTGCATAAAGGTTAATAATGGCCCCATAAGATGCTCCATAGACATATTTGCCCAATATAATGCTGCACAAATGTTGATTATGGCCCCATAAGATGCTCCATAAAGACACTTGCCCCATATAGTTCTGCACAAACGTTATGGCCCCATAAGATGCTCCATACAGACACTTGCCCCATTTGCTGTTGCTGCGATAAAAAAAAAAAAAATCACATACTCACCTCTCCGTCACTCAGGCCCCCGGCACTTTCAATATTCACCTGACTTCGTTCCGACGCCGCTCCATCTTTAGCACTGACGTTGAGGCAGTGCTCTAACCTGAGCGTCACTGCAGAAGATGCTGAAGAGACAGAGCGGCGGCTGGAACGAGGAGCAGGTGACTATCGCGCAGCACTGCGCTCCCCTCCCCATTATCCTCACCTGGTCCTGGCGCTGTGCAGTCCCTGCTTCCCCGGCGCTGCTTCTTCCTCTACTGAGCGGTCACCGTTACCGCTCATTACAGTAATGAATATACGGCTCCACCCTTATGGGAGGTGGAGCCGCATATTCATTACTGTAATGAGCGGTACCATGTGACCGCTCAGTACCGGAAGAAGCTGGGGAGCCGGGGAAAAGACGTGCAGGGACCGCGCCAGGAGCAGGTGAGTATAATTAGACAACCCCGCACCCCCTCCCCTGCCGACCTCTGGGTATAACCCGAGTATAAGCTGAGAGGGGACTTTCAGCCCCAATAATGGGCTGAAAATCTCGGCTTATACTCGAGTATATACGGTATATTTAGCGTAAAAACCCCACAACATGTTTTCTTTAAACGGACATTATGTAATACTTTCTTTTGCCTGTAGTGGCGCTGCAGGAAAATTGAACATTAACTAACAGGTTTTTCTATTCGCCACGACAGCACCCACTAGAGAGAGGGGATCCGCCCCTAGGAACAGGAAACCTACAGAGAGATAAAAGGGGCGGCCCCCCCTCGCTCCTCACTAAAGAATATTTCTTTGAAGACGGTTTTGTTAGTGGCATTAGTCTCTGCCAGAAGAGTGAGCGATCTCCATGCATTATCTATAGATCCTCCCTTTTTTACGGTAACATCAGGTAGGATACTTTTAAAAACAGATCCTTGTTATCTCCCTAAGGTGGCTTCTACCTTTCATGGATCCCAGGAGATCTTGTTACCCACCTTTTATGAGAACCACTCAACTCCAGAAGAAGAAAGACTTCACACCCTAGATGTAAAAAGGTCTGTCCTAGCCTATTTAGAGAGAACTAGGGACTGGAGGAAGAGTAGGGCTCTCTTTGTGTCTTTCCAGGGTAAAACCAAGGGTGCCGGAGTCACAAAGAACACATTATCTCGCTGGATCAGAGAGGCCATAATCTTGGCGTATAAAGCTGGAGGGAAAGATCCTCCAATGCATGTCGGAGCGCACTCTACAAGAGCATTGTCGACTTCCTGGGCAGGAAGGGCGAATGTGCCAATAGACCTTATATGTAAGGCTGCAACTTGGTCTTCACCAAATACCTTCTATAAACATTATAGATTAGATCTATCTTCTGCTTCTGATCTAACTTTTGGTGTATCGGTCATTGACTCAGTAAACCCACCCAGTCTATAGTCTCTGCAATTCTCTCTAGTGGGTGCTGTCGTGGCGAATAGAAAATACCGGATTACGTACCGGTAATGCTCTTTTATAGAGCCCACGACAGCACCCGTTCACATCCCTCCCTTTTCTGTATATAGTTGCACATGGTGCTTGTTTGGTGAGGTGTAAATATTAGAAAGATATAATATAAGGTTGTAAATATGTATATATATGTATATACCTGAACCTGTTAACTAAAACTTGGCGGCGGTTCCTCCTATTCTCTGTAAAACAACTGAGGAGCGAGGGGGGGCCGCCCCTTTTATCTCTCTGTAGGTTTCCTCCTGTTCCTAGGGGCGGATCCCCTCTCTCTAGTGGTTGCTGTCGTGGGCTCTATAAAAGAGCATTACCGGTACGTAATCCGGTATTTTGCACAAATTGAAACTGACCGCTCGGAATCCTGGCAGAAGGGGGACAGTTTGTTTCTTTTCGCCTACAGTGGTGCTGTAGGGTAGCTGGACACTTACCATCAGGTCTTCTCAAGCACCGATCGCTGGGGCTCTCAACAAGTTATCAGTGTTGTGAAGGAATGTTCTAACAAGTAGTGATTGACCAAAACGGAGAAACTTTTTATTACCAGCAGGACAGAAAATTGCAGCTCTCTAATACACTTTTACAGTCAGTGAATGGAAGCTCATTGTGGCCACAAGAAAGCGATAATCATACTGTCGGCCACATTCCAACTAGACTGTTTCTTATCTAGCTATGTTTAGTCGAAACCATACCAAGAAAAAGATGACATAAGGTGTAAAATAGAGTATAAAAAAACAATACTTTATTGATTAAAACATTAGTAACCATCAATGATTGGAGACAATAAAACAAACAAAACCAGCTGAGTGTCACAAAACAATGGCAGGAGACAGGTTAGTGAGAGGTCCTAGTACATGATCCAACAATAAATGGGATAAAGCCCACTCCCATATAATTGGAAGTAAGTGGTAAGAACAAAAGTTACCAAAACTAGCAACATGCAGAGTAATCACCAAACATAACATGTATGAGCGGCCAGCAAATGTGATCCCAAATGGTTACGCTGCCGCTGTTTATACCACTGTTAATACCACTTGCATAGTAATACTGTGGGCATAACAAAGTCAATAAATAACCATGAGGCTTACCCACTGCAATGTAGGGACCTTCCACGAACCTGCCTCCGCCCCAACGTGCGTTTCGGCAAAAACAACCTTCGTCAGGGGGCGAGAAGTCGAGAAGTGTTGTCAATTTTGAAAGATATACCTTTATTAACATATAAAAAATACACACAATTAAAATAAGTGCCTCAGAACCAAATCAATTGTCGCAATAGAGGTAAGCAAAAGGGAACCACAGGTATCTGTTGTGAGTTCTGTTTTTGGGCTCCCTCTGGTGGTTACTGATGGTACTGGGTGATTTGTGTTCTGCTGTCTCTGGTGTCCACCTGTTCTATTAGGATTTGGGAGTTTCCTATTTAACCGGGCTTTCTTGTCATTTCCCCGCCGGCTATCAAGGTTATCAGAGTGTTTTGTTACCTCAGCTTCTGGCTTCAGTAATCTTCAGGACAAGCTAAGTTTTTGATTTTCTTGTTCCACGTTTTGATTTATTTTTGTCTTGTCCAGCTTGCATATAATTGTTTCTTTGCTGCTGGTTGCTCTAGCGGGCTGTAATTGCTCCTCATGTTCCATGAGTTGGAACATGAGTTCAAGTAATTACAGGATGGTTTTTTGAAGGGTTTTTTGCTGACCGCGCAGTTTACTTTTGTATCCTCTGCTATCTAGTTTTAGCGGGCCTCATTTTGCTGAATCTGATTTCATACTGTGTATGTGCCTTCCTCTCATTTCACCGTCATATGTGGGGGGCTGCTATTTCTGTGGGGTATTTCTCTGGAGGCAAGAGAGGTCTGTGTTTCTTCTAATAGGGGAAGTTAGATCTTCGGCTGGTGCGAGACGTCTAGGGTCAACGTAGGCACGTTCCCCGGCTATTGTTATTTGTGTGTTCAGGTTTAGGGTCGCGGTCAGCTCAGGTTCCATCACCCTAGAGCTCGTTGGTGCTTGTCCTTTTGTGATTCCCTGCCATTGGAATCATGACAGTATAGCCGGCCAAAAATGTTTGGGCTGAAGTAGGAGGAAAAGTAGTCTGAGGAAGTTTTTTTTTTTTTTTTTCTCCTCTGAGGTTGCTGCCTAGCCCTAATTGCAGCCTGGCTGATTTTTTTTTTTTCCTCCTCTTAATCCTTGTATGGCTCTGACCTTAGCTGTTTATCATGGACGTCCAGAGTTTAGCTTCCAGCTTGAATAATCTTGCTGTTAAGGTTCAAAATATACAAGATTTTGTTGTACATGCTCCTATGTCTGAACCTAGAATTCCTATTCCAGAGTTCTTTGCTGGAGATAGATCTAGTTTTCTGAATTTTAGGAACAATTGCAAGCTGTTCCTTTCTTTGAAATCTCGCTCTTCTGGAGACCCTGCTCAGCAGGTTAAGATTATTATATCTTTCCTGCGGGGTGACCCTCAAAATTGGGCATTTGCATTGGCACCAGGGGATCCTGCGTTGCTTAATGTGGATGCGTTTTTTCTGGCATTGGGTTTGCTCTATGAGGAACCTAACCAAGAGATTCAGGCTGAAAAAGCTTTATTAGCTCTCTCTCAGGGGCAAGATGAAGCAGAAATATATTGTCAAAAATTTCGGAAATGGTCAGTGCTTACTCAGTGGAATGAGTGCGCCCTGGCTGCAAAGTTCAGAGATGGCCTTTCTGAGGCCATTAAAGATGTTATGGTGGGGTTCCCTGCGCCTACGGGTCTGAATGAGTCTATGACTATGGCTATTCAGATTGATCGGCGTTTATGGGAGCGCAAACCTGTGCACCATTTGGCGGTGTCTTCTGAACAGGCACTTGAGACAATGCAATGTGATAGAGTTCAGTCTAGAAGTGAACGGCAAAACTATAGGTGGAAAAATGGGTTGTGCTTTTATTGTGGTGATTCAGCTCATGTTATATCAGCATGCTCTAAACGCACAAAAAAGGTTGATAAGTCTGTTGCCATTAGTACTTTACAGTCTAAGTTCATTCTGTCTGTGACGCTGATTTGCTCATTATCATCCATTTCCGTCGATGCCTATGTAGATTCAGGCGCTGCCCTGAGTCTTATGGATTGGTCATTTGCCAAGCGATGTGGGTTTAGTCTTGAGCCTCTGGAAGTCCCTATTCCTTTGAAGGGAATTGACTCTACACCTTTAGCTATGAATAAACCTCAGTACTGGACACAAGTGACCATGCGTATGACTCCCGTTCATCAGGAGGTGATTCGCTTCCTGGTGTTGTATAATTTACATGATGTTCTAGTACTTGGTCTGCCATGGTTACAAACTCATAATCCAGTCCTTGACTGGAAAACAATGTCTGTGTTAAGCTGGGGATGTCAGGGGGTTCATGATGATGCACCTCCGATTTCTATCGCTTCATCTACTCCTTCTGAGGTTCCTGTATTTTTGTCGGATTATCGGGATGTTTTTGAGGAGCCTAAGCTCAGTTCGCTTCCTCCTCACAGGGATTGCGATTGTGCTATAGATTTAATTCCTGGTAGTAAATTTCCTAAAGGTCGTTTGTTCAATCTGTCAGTGCCAGAGCATACTGCTATGCGGGATTATGTTAAGGAGTCCTTGGAAAAGGGACATATCCGTCCATCTTCGTCCCCTTTGGGAGCAGGTTTTTTTTTCGTGGCCAAGAAAGATGGGTCCTTGAGACCTTGTATAGATTATCGTCTTTTGAATAAGATTACCGTAAAATATCAGTATCCTTTGCCTTTGTTGACTGATTTGTTTGCTCGCATTAAGGGGGCTTAATGGTTCACTAAGATTGATCTCCGGGGTGCGTATAATCTTATACGAATAAAGCAAGGTGATGAGTGGAAAACTGCATTTAAAATACGCCTGAGGGCCATTTTGAGTATTTGGTAATGCCTTTCGGACTTTCTAATGCTCCTTCAGTCTTCCAGTCCTTTATGCACGATATTTTCCGTGAATATCTGGATAAATTTATGATTGTGTATTTGGATGATATTTTGTTTTTTTCTGATGACTGGGAGTCTCATGTTCAGCAGGTCAGGAAGGTGTTTCAGGTCCTGCGGGCTAATTCCTTGTTTGTAAAAGGCTCAAAGTGTCTCTTTGGAGTCCAGAAGATTTCTTTCTTGGGGTATATTTTTTCCCCTTCTACTATTGAGATGGATCCCGTCAAGGTTCGGGCTATTTGTGACTGGACGCAGCCTGCATCTCTTAAGAGTTTGCAGAAGTTCTTGGGCTTTGCTAATTTCTATCGTCGTTTTATAACTAATTTTTCTAGTGTTGTTAAGCCTTTGACGGATTTGACTAAGAAGGGTGCTGATGTTGCTGATTGGTCTCCTGCGGCTGTGGAGGCCTTTCAGGAACTTAAACGCCGGTTTTCTTCTGCTCCTGTGTTGCGTCAGCCTGATGTTTGGCTTCCTTTCCAAGTTGAGGTTGATGCTTCCGAGATTGGAGCGGGGGCGGTTTTGTCACAGAGAAGCTCCGATTGCTCGGTGATGAAGCCATGTGCGTTCTTTTCTAGAAAATTTTCGCCCGCGGAGCGGAATTATGATGTGGGTAATCGGGAACTTTTGGCCATGAAGTGGACATTTGAGGAGTGGCGTCATTGGCTGGAGGGTGCTAGACATCGTGTGGTGGTCTTGACTGATCACAAAAATCTGATTTACCTTGAGTCTGCCAGGCGTCTGAATCCTAGACAGGCTCGTTGGTCACTGTTTTTCTCTCGTTTCAATTTTGTGGTTTCATACCTGCCAGGTTCAAAGAATGTGAAGGCGGATGCTCTTTCTAGGAGTTTTGTGCCTGACTCCCCTGGAAATTCTGAGCCCACTGGTATCCTTAGGGATGGGGTGATTTTGTCGGCCGTCTTCCCAGACTTGCGACGTGCTTTGCAGGAGTTTCAGGCGGGTAAACCTGATCGTTGTCCGCCTGAGAGACTGTTTGTTTCCGGATAGCTGGACCAGTAGAGTCATCTCTGAGGTCCATTCTTCTGCGTTGGCAGGTCATCCTGGAATATTTGGTACTAGAGACTTGGTGGCCAGGTCTTTTTGGTGGCCTTCCTTGTCTAGGGATGTGCGTTCTTTTGTGCAGTCTTGTGAGGTTTGTGCTCGGGCTAAGCCATGCTGTTCTCGAGCCAGTGGATTGTTGTCACCTTTGCCTATCCCGAAGAGGCCTTGGACGCACATTTCCATGGACTTTATTTCGGATCTCCCTGTCTCTCAAAAAATGTCCGTCATCTGGGTTGTGTGTGACCGCTTTTCTAAAATGGTTCATCTTGTACCCTTGCCTAAGTTGCCTTCCTCCTCTGAGTTGGTCCCTCTGTTTTTCCAGAACGTGGTTCGTTTGCATGGGATTCCGGAGAACATCGTTTCTGACAGGGGATCCCAGTTTGTGTCTAGATTTTGGCGGACGTTCTGTGCTAAGATGGGCATTGATGTGTCCTTTTCGTCTGCATTCCACCCTCAGACGAATGGCCAGACGGAGCGAACTAATCAGACCTTGGAAACTTATTTGAGGTGTTTTGTTTCTGCTGATCAGGATGACTGGGTTACCTTTTTGCCGCTGGCCGAGTTTGCCCTTAATAATCGGGCTAGTTCTGCTACCTTGGTTTCTCCTTTCTTTTGTAATTCGGGGTTTCATCCTCGTTTTTCCTCTGGTCAGGTGGAGCCTTCTGATTGTCCTGGAGTGGACATGGTGGTGGATAGGTTGAATCAGATTTGGAGTCATGTGGTGGACAATTTGAAGTTGTCCCAGGAGAAGGCTCAGCAGTTTGCTAATCACCGTCGCCGCGTGGGTCCTCGACTTCGTGTTGGGGACTTGGTGTGGTTGTCTTCTCGTTTTGTTCCTATGAAGGTCTCTTCTCCTAAGTTCAAGCCTCGGTTCATCGGTCCTTATAGGATCTTGGAAATTCTTAACCCTGTGTCGTTTCGTTTGGATCTCCCGGCATCGTTTGCTATTCATAATGTGTTCCATCGGTCGTTGTTGCGGAGGTATGAGGTACCTCTTGTTCCTTCGCCTGAGCCTCATGCTCCGGTGCTGGTGGAGGGAGAATTGGAGTATGTTGTGGAGAAGATCTTGGATTCTCGTGTTTCCAGACGGAAACTCCAATATTTGGTCAAGTGGAAGGGTTATGGTCAGGAGAATAATTCTTGGGTGGTTGCCTCTGATGTTCATGCTGATGATTTGGTCCGCGCTTTTCATAGGGCTCATCTTGGTCGCCCTGCTGGTTCTCGTGAGGGTTCGGTGACCCCTCCTCAAGGGGGGGGTACTGTTGTGAGTTCTGTTTTTGGGCTCCCTCTGGTGGTTACTGATGGTACTGGGTGATTTGTGTTCTGCTGTCTCTGGTGTCCACCTGTTCTATTAGGATATGGGAGTTTCCTATTTAACCGGGCTTTCTTGTCATTTCCCCGCCGGCTATCAAGGTTATCAGAGTGTTTTGTTACCCCAGCTTCTGGCTTCAGTAATCTTCAGGACAAGCTAAGTTTTTGATTTTCTTGTTCCACGTTTTGATTTATTTTTGTCTTGTCCAGCTTGCATATAATTGTTTCTTTGCTGCTGGTTGCTCTAGCGGGCTGTAATTGCTCCTCATGTTCCATGAGTTGGAACATGAGTTCAAGTAATTACAGGATGGTTTTTTGAAGGGTTTTTTGCTGACCGCGCAGTTTACTTTTGTATTCTCTGCTATCTAGTTTTAGCGGGCCTCATTTTGCTGAATCTGATTTCATACTGTGTATGTGCCTTCCTCTCATTTCACCGTCATTTTATGTGGGGGGCTGCTATTTCTGTGGGGTATTTCTCTGGAGGCAAGAGAGGTCTGTGTTTCTTCTAATAGGGGAAGTTAGATCTTCGGCTGGTGCGAGACGTCTAGGATCAACGTAGGCACGTTCCCCGGCTATTGTTATTTGTGTGTTCAGGTTTAGGGTCGCGGTCAGCTCAGGTTCCATCACCCTAGAGCTCGTTGGTGCTTGTCCTTTTGTGATTCCCTGCCATTGGAATCATGACAGGTATCCAGACAAAGTCAATAAATTATATTGCTGCCGGAGCGCCCACAAATGTTCATTGGTCACCGGAAAATTGAATCCCTTGTAGCATGAATCTCCGAGTATAAAGTGACAGTGCAGAATGATTTCTGGTAACCTATACCACAGAAAGGTGCAAGTGCATATTGCTTATAAGTTATTTTTGTTTTAATCATATAATAATAATAATTTTATTTATACAGCGCCAACATATTCCGCAGCGCTTTACAAATGATAGAGGGGACTTGTACAGACAATAGACATTACAGCATAACAGAAATCACAGTTCAAAACAGATACCAAGAGGAATGAGGGCCCTGCTCGCAAGCTTACAAAACTATGAGGAAAAGGGGAGACACGAGAGGTGGATGGTAACAATTGCTTTCATTGTTCGGACCAGCCATAGTGTAAGGATCGGGTGTTCATGTAAAGCTGCATGAACGAGTTAACTGCCTAAGTATGTAACAGTACAGACACAGAGGGCTATTAACTGCATAAAGTGTATGAGAACATGATGCGAAGAACCTGATTATGTTTTTTTTTTTTTTATGATAGGCCACACAGGGATCGTTAGGTTAATGTGTTGAGGCGGTAGGCCAGTCTGAACAAATGAGTTTTTATGGCACACTTAAAACTGTGGGGATTAATCGTATTAACCTGGGTAGTGCATTCCAAAGAATCGGCGCAGCACGTGTAAAGTCTTGGAGACGGGAGTGGGAGGTTCTGATTATTGAGGATGCTAACCTGAGGTCATTAGCGGAGCGGAGGGCACGGGTAGGGTGGTAGACTGAGACCAGGGAGGAGATGTAGGGTGGTGCTGAGCCATGGAGTGCTTTGTGGATGAGGGTAGTAGTTTGTACTGGATTCTGTAGTAGATGGGTAACCAGTGTAATGACTGGCACAAGGTAGAGGCATCGGTGTAACGGTTGGTGAGGAATATGATCCTGGCTGCAGCATTCAGGACAGATTGGAGCGGGGAGAGTTCGGTAAGAGGGAGGCCGATTAGTAGAGAGTTACAATAGTCCAGACGAGAATGAATAAGTGAAACAGTAAGAGTTTTTGCAGAGTCGAAAGTAAGAAAAGGGCGAATTCTAGAAATGTATAAAAATTCATTCCCAGAAAATAGGTATTGCCACTACAAATTAATTACCATAAACTAGATTTTACTAATACACAAATTAAATTCCTACTGCCAGATGCCTAGAGTGGGAACACAAAGCATTGCACATTTGTCCACCTTATAAGTGCCGTATATTTGGTATGCCAGAAGGTTTCACAGAACCTGATAGATACTCCTGGCCTTATAAAGACTCATGGTCATAAACAATGTCTCCAGAGCCCAAAACAAACCCCACCTGCCAAACTGCACAATGTGGGACCACAAAATTGCATATGTTGTCCACCTTATATATAACCCATGTTCAGGGAACCTGGAGACTATATGCGCCCTATTCGGTACATATTACCTGGACATACTTGTAGTTCCCCTGCCTCGTGGCACGCTAAGCCTCTGCTACCCCGACACGCGTTTCGCATCTGCTTCCTCCTGTCTGCAAGAACTCTGTCTGTGCTCTGTTTCAGTCACAAATCTCTTCACAGTATGATGATCAATGTTAAGTTTTTGTGAAATATCTAATGTTTTCATACCTTGTCCAAGGCGTTGCCCTATTTAACGCTTTTCAGCAGCAGAGAGATCCTTTCTATTTCCCATATTGCTTGAAACCTGTGGCCTGCTTAATAATGTGGAACATCATGTTTAATTAGTTTTCCTTTAATTAGAATCATCTGTAAGGCCAGAGGAATGGACCGGTCACTTCTTTTAGCATCCTGGAGCCTTTCAAAGCCTGAAGCGGTTAAGGGAAGTCACAAACGATGGAACATATGCACCGCTTGTCATTTTGACGTTGTCAGCAGATTCCATGTGAAATCTGTCTGAAAAAGACATTACATGCACATAACCTAAGGGTTTATTCATAGTAAGTTGTTTGATTTTTTTTTTTTTTTTGCTAATTTTTTATGGCAGAAACTCCCTAAAAACCACAAGAAATTAAAAAAAACAACATTTGATGGAAAAATGTAAGTGGTTAAAAGAAGTGACATAAGACTGAACATGTTCACAGCAATATTGTTTTGACCTTGCTGTCCATTATGTTCATTTTTCGTGGTGCTTTTTAAGAGATTCCCAGCATAATATGCCTGAAAAACACGCCTTGTGCACATACGTTCACAATGAGTTTTAGGAGCAGAAGTTCTCTAAATGCTTTTGAAAAACTCAAAACTAACTACAAATCTTGAGTTTCTGCTCAGTTTCCACCAGAAAAATTCTACAAAAGACTGTGTGCACCCAAAATATTTTCAAGGCGGTAAAGAACGCTTTCTAGTGAAAACAACTTCAGGAAATGCTTCTTCTTTGAGGAGTTTTTCATTTCCTGAAAATTTTTTCAAGTGTTTTTTTTCAAGATTTTTTTTACCTGAAGTGTTTTTTTTTTTTTTGTTTTTTTTTGCAGCCTTCTGATGAGAGGGCCTACTTTGGAGTGAATTCCATCAAGAGACGTTTTAAAGAAGTGACATACTTTTCTATTTTTTCTCACGTGTGCGTTTTTCAAGTCCTAAAGCGGAGGAAAATAATAACCATTTTTTAATACTGTAAAATTCCTAGTGCTTATATTTAAATGTTCCCACTGTCCCATCTTAATGTTTGAGATCCTTCATAATAGAAAAAAAAAATTTTGTTTCAGCTCTGAAAACTTTAGTTGAACAAGCTAAAATAGCATGGCACCAGGCTTCATCCTGGAGCATCGTTACTCTGAATTTTGCGTTGTGTATGAATAAATTGACAACTTGTCCAATCAGTGTTGCTAGTATCAGACTTAGGACCCCATTGATCCTGAAGAAAGAGTCACTTCATAAGAGTGGCTAATTCTCTGGAAGACATCAACAGTCATCCTTGTTCCGTGGACACTCCAGGTGCGGGAGGAAAATTGTGGCCGTGGTGTCCAGGCACTGCAAAGGAGGAATGGTGGATCATGTATGTAGGATCAAATTTATTTAAAACAAATCTGTAAAACAACGCATTTAAGTTTAATTAACTCCTTCATCAGGTGCATCTGAAGGAGTTGGTCCAACTCCGAAACACGTAGTTTTATGCAATAAATCCGATCCATCATACTTTATCCTCCTTGCATCATCCGGACACCAACTTTTCCTCCAACACCTTGATTCTCTTCTCCAGTCGCTGGGTGTGCGTGCAGTGGTCGGAGCAGCAGCCTGCTATCATTGGTTCTTCTATACCTGAGTTGTGCCTCACACAACTCATCCAGGTGAGCTCCATACATCCTGCCATCCTCTCATACTGTTGATCACTCTGCGGTATTACACAGGAAGCACTCCCTCTTTCTCTCTGGTTTCTTTGCGGACACTCCAGGGGATATGATTGGCAGGAGAAGTCTACCAATGACAAAAAATCGGCAAAATTATTCTCAATGAAGGGGTCTCTAATTAGATAAAACTTTAAAATTTTGTTCCCATGAACAAGTTTCCGGCTTACTCTTTTGACTGTATCACAAATGTGATGACACAGAATTTATTCTTAATTATGCCAGGCATGTTATTCAGCAGTTCAAGAGATATAAGCCATTGTTCATATAAACCTGCACGTTGGCTAATGTTGTACTGTATATTGATTTGTTGAATGTCTGCGGAATATCTATTGTATCAACCTGTACAATTTATTCTTCTAAATAATCTTGGAGGACAAAGACTCAAGTTAATTGAACAATCAATGATTGTAAATTTAGTGAATGCCTGCTGATTGACTATTGTATCAGTCCATGCAGCTTGTTGTTCTGCAAATATTGGACAAACTATGCAGGTTAACTAAACACTGGAACAATAACAGATGACCTCCTCCCACCTTCCATCAAACCTGTGGATAATGGCCTGAAGGAGAGCTGTCGCAATAAAAGGGTAATCTGGAAACGGTCTCTTATCAAGCCTGCGGTTGCTAAGGTGGGGGTTCCCCTTAGCAACGCACTCCTGAGCAGCGCTCTCTCCTGTGAGTCATTCACGGACAACTACACCGTTCCTCGTTAACCCTCTTAGTAACTATTATTCGATAACCATTACACCCAACATAAAAGTCTTTCCTTATACGTGAGGGCTGATTCTCTCAGTGTCTTTTCAGTCCCATTACAACACCAGTATGAACCGAGATTTTCGCATCAGTCCACCCCGGGACGTACGTTTATTCTGATCTTTAGGTTGTATTTTCAAATATTTAACATGTTCCGATGCCGTAACAAAAAAAAAAGGTAATAAAGAGCGGGAAACCCAACGTGGCAGTCGGCGTTTACCATAAGAATTCTATGACACTGATCCCAGACCCGCTAACACTGATATGTACCCTGACCAGTATATTGATTATTATAGGCCGGGGTGCATTAAGGCGAAGCTTCCTGCAGACGAGAAGGTATTTGTTGGCTGAAGTTAATATGCAAGCTGCACAATCCTCTTAGCATCGTGCCTGTCGCTGTGATGAATCTGATGAAGAGGACGGGAACGCTATGTTGCCATGGAGATCCTCTTGCAGATTCCAGAGGTGAGAGCCGGAGATAGCTTCGTGCAAGAGGGAGCGAGAAAAAAGAAACTTGCCCAAATCACCAGAGGCGCAAAGGTCCACACATGATGCAGAGAAGACGTCTGCGACGAGGAGAAGGACTGATTCTAAATGGGGCTCGCGTAGCAGGGTCAGAAATCCTGCCGATTCAATTAGTATCAAACCTAAGGATTCTAGGACCTTTATCTAAAGGGGTTTTCCAATAATAACTGTTTGTGAGGTGACAGTGAGCCATAAGAGAGTCATATCAGCAGGGGATCGAGCGACGGTCATTTCTGTGAATATGGAAAAAATATGGGAAGAAGTGTCTGAATAACTGGCCGACAGCCAGTGAACGAAGCCAAGGAAAATATTCATTTATAAAGTAAAATTCCTTAAAAAAGAAAAAAAAAAAAGAAAGAAACCCCTGTGCTAACGATTAAGGACGTAGGAACAGTATGGATCCAGACTGGCCTTGTAGACCCCACGGAGAACATGGAGTCGTTGCCTCCGGTTAAGGAAAGGGTAATTTGATTACGAAGTCCCATAGCGTTCATTTATGGTAAATAAATAACAGTAATCTTTATTTTTATATAGCGCTAACATACTCCGCAGTGCTTTACAGCTTGCACACATTATCATCACTGTCCCCGTTGGGGCTCAGGTTATGACGACCTTTGACACACTTAGTGCAGGAATGAATGTGTCGCATGGATTTATGTCTTTTTACATCAATTAAGGAATTTTCACTTCATACCATGTGGGGTCATCATAACAGAACCAGACCCCAATCAGAGGACAACAAAACAGTCACTCCTAATCTAGGAACTTTCCAATATTTATGGACACCACTGTTTATCACTTACCACTCTCCCATAATGACAGTTCTGTGCTGTGTATAAATATGTGATTCTTCAGAATTTGTTTTAGTCTTTACCTGATGAAGAGACCTGTGTAGTCTCGAAAGCTTGCAATTTATTACCATCTTTTCAGTTAGCCATTAAAAGGTATCAACCACTGAGGACTCTCAATTCTACATATTTTTCTCATTTATAGTAAAGTTATTGAAGAAGTTAGTAACACCTGAAATAGTGAATAGACTTAACCCCTTCATGACCGTGGGATTTTTCGTTTTTCCGTGTTCGTTTTTCACTCCCCTCCTTCCCAGAGCCATAACTTTTTTATTTTTCCGTCAATTTGGCCATGTGAGGGCTTATTTTTTGCGGGACGGGTTGTACTTTTGAACGACATCATTGGTTTTAGCATGTCTTGTACTAGAAAACGGGAAAAAAATTCCAAGTGCGGTGAAATTGCAAAAAAAGTGCAGTCCCACACTTGTTTTTTGTTTGGCTTTTTTGCTAGGTTCACTAAATGCTAAAACTGACTTGACATTATGATTCTCCAGGTCAGTACGAGTTCGTAGACACCTAACATGACTAGGGTATTTTTTATCTAAGTGGTGAAAAAAAATTCCAAACTTTGCTAAAATAAAAAAAAAATAAAAAATTGGGCCATTTTCCGATACTCGTAGCGTCTCCATTTTTCGTGATCTGGGGTCAGGTGAGGGCTTATTTTTTGCGTGCCGAGATGACGTTTTTAATGATAGCATTTCGGTGCAGATACGCTCTTTTGATCGCCCGTTATTGCGTTTTAATAGAAGCTGGCACAGCACGATCACCTCTGCTACATAGCAGCGATCTGCTGATCGCTGCTATGTAGCAGAAATGGAGGTGTGCTGTGAGCGCTGACCACAGGGTGGCGCTCACAGCCACTGGCGATCAGTAACCATAGAGGTCTCAAGGACCTCTATGGTTACAATGGAGACGCATCGTCGACCCCCGATCATGTGACGGGGGTCGGCGATGACGTCATTTCCGGCCGCCCGGCCGGAAGCGGTAGTTAAATGCCGCTGTCTGCGTTTGACAGCGGCATTTAACTAGTTAATAGGTACGGGCAGATCGCGATTCTGCCCGCGCCTATTATGCGCACATGTCAGCTGTTCAAAACAGCTGACATGTCCCGGCTTTGGTGCGGGCTCACCGCGGAGCCCTGCATCAAAGCAGGGGATCTGACCTCGGACGTACTATCCCGTCCAAGGTCAGAAAGGGGTTTAAGGGGACTTTATCATTGTTGTTTAACGGTTTCCGTCTCACTCTGGATCCATGGTGACTTGATGGATGAACGATCTGTAGGAAGACCGATCTTGTGCAAGCCTAGATAGGTCCATCAGGGTCTTCTCCACTGTTATCTTGATTGTATCAAGCCATCGGGTTGCTGGTCTTCCTCTTTGCCTTGTTCCTTCTATGCCTCTGTCCATGATGTCCTTCTCCAATGGTTGCTCTCTTCTTATGATGTTTTGTACACACCTAATTTTTTTTTTTTTTTTTAAATCTAACTTGGTGAAAAAATAATAAACATAAAGATCATATCCTCTTTAATAATCCTCTGCTGCTCTTCTTCCATCACTTGTGTTCTCTGGCGGTCTTCATGCTCCCTCTTCCTGCTGCCTGTCGGACAGGCTTGTGACTGCTGCAGCCAATCACTGGCCCTGGCACCATCGGTGATTGGCTTATGCACTCACATATCTGTATGGCCAAAACAGGATGCACACAGACAAGTCTCCATATTTCCTCTTCCGAATGGACAGGCATGTAACCCATGCAGATGGTGAAATTTGTGGACCCTAATGCAAATGTTCCAATGTGGCACCCAGCTATTGCAAGTGTGCTAGTAGTAACCTTTATATATGGGCTAGAGGCACCTTTTGGACCCTTAGGCCTCAGGGCCCGGGTGAAATTGCAACCTCAGCCCCTATTAGTACACTCCTGCCTGCAGAAATCACTGGTCTTAGTTGGCACGTGCCTGTGTGTGTAGGAGGGGACGACCCTTGGGGGAAATCTGGGCAGTGCCTGAAAAAGTGTCAGTTGATCGGTAAAACCTCGTTCACACTTCTGTTCAGACTTTGTTTCATTTTATGAATAGACCAATGGAATTACTGTCCAGAACTGATCCATTGGTACCACTGATGTAAATAGAAGTAATAAAATGTACGGTAATCCAAGTAGACTCCATAATAATCAGTAGGGCTTCGCTGCTTCCATTTGTTATGTAACGGATCTATTTTATTTTGGTTGTTAAATCCGTTTATTACTAAAAAATAAAGTATCCAAATTGGAATGTAAACATAACCTAAAATCAGTATTATTATTTTTTTATTTATCATTATTTACCATGCTAAGTATTCTGACGAAGAAAAATATCATAGGTGGACAACCCCTTTCATAAGGGTTATAAATCAGAATAAACATGTTTACTAGTACTAATATATTATTGTAATACAAGAATGGATCCAATTCACAGTGGGGGCATCAGGAAGGGGTTTTTTTTCCACTGATGTATTGGTCTATGCCAGTCACGGGTTTTCTTTTTTGCTTTCCATTGGGGACAATTTTTTCTTACATGCTTGTACTTTAGGCTAAAATATTTACATGAAATATTTTGGGCAGTTTCGCTTTCATAGACATTAAAATGCAATAACGGGCGATCAAAAGATCGTATCTGCACAAAAATGGTATCATTAAAAACATCAGCTCGGCGCACAAAAAATAAGTCTCACCCAACCCCAGATCATGAAAATGGAGAGGTATCGGAAAATGGGTTTTTTTTTGTATTTTTTTTTGCAAACTTTGGAATTTTTTCTCACTACTTAGGTAAAAAAGAATCTAGACATGTTTAGTGTCTATGAACTCATAATGACCTGGAGAATCATAATGTGAGGTCAGTTTTAGCATTTAGTGAACCAAACAAAAAACAAGTGTGGGATTGCACTTTTTTTGCAATTTCACCGCACCTGGAATTTTTTTTTCCCGTTATCGAGTACACGACATGCTAAAACCAATGGTGTCGTTCAAAAGTACAACTCGTCTCGCAAAAAATAAGCCCTCACATTGCCATATTGATTGAAAAATAGCAAAAGTTATGGCTCAGGGAAGGAGGGGAGCGAAAAACGAAAATGCAAAATAAAAAAAAAGCTCCGGTCATGAAGGGGTTAAGTGAAAAAAAAAAAAGTGGACATCCCCTTTATCTAGGATTAATTAGTCTAAAGGTTTGAACTTGAGGGAACTGGGGTCTTTTAAATCCATGAGTCAATTAAAAATGGATGTTTTGAATTGATGGAGGGTGGAGGGTTAGCCCCCAGGAATATTTTCTGATGGGAACAACCAACACTGGGAAGTGGCAATTTTTAAAGGAACAGAACAAAAGTAGATGTGCCGTAAGCATTATATATCACCTACTTACAGTATGATCACTGGGAATCTGTTCTCCCTCCTGATCACGAGAATTAGGGGGTCCAAATACACGTATGTGAATGGAGAAATAGTGTGTGGCCACCATTCCTCTAGATCGTTAAGCAGAGATCGCACATGCCCATTAGTGCGCTGTTCACCCAGGGGACTTTGGGACCATTGTTCCCAGTGGCCAGACCTCCAACACTTAGCGTATACATCATTTATCACATATCCTGTTGACCCACAATAAATGTTCTGTATGGGACAAACCCTTAAAAGGGAGTCTGTCGGCACAAAATGACTACTCAAACCAATGAGTGGGTGCACAGTTCACCCTTGCCATGGGCAAGTAGATAGGTACAGCTTCCCGCCTGTTTCTTTTGCATCTATCTCCGTTTCCCTCTACCTTGATTGCCAGCTCTGACCTTACAGGACCTAGAGAATGGCGGAGATAAATGGACCGCGAGTAGGGAAGGTGCGCTGAATTGCTCCGCCACGCCAAGAGTGCACTGAGCGCATGTGCTTGGTTTGATCAGTCATTTTATAGAGATATATATTTGACTCTTTGCCGAGCTGGTCCTTGTGGTTGCCAAGCTGCCTCTCAGTCTGCTGGTAATTGCTGTTCTTCAACATCTGCCACGCTGTGGGATTTCTAAGTCTCCTTTATGTAAGAATCTCGGCACCGCAGCGCTGGCACCGCAGCGCTGGCACCGCGTAGGCTCCAGAAGTCGTATCACAGAGCATTCACACTGCCGTTGTGGACAGGTGCTTGATTCCCAGAAATGACTTTACAAACAATATGACACTAGGAGGTGCCATTCACAGCCCGAGCGGTGACTCACGGATGTGTTCACAACGGTTTCATTTCCTTCTAATCTCTTTTCTTTAGCCGGCGTATCATTACCTCCACATTATATACGTGGGCCGTTGTGACCGCTTTCTGTCACCACCTTTTATTTGTGACCGTACAATCAAAATTCTCCAAACATCGCTATATGCTAAGTTATTTTACATCTTCATTAACCATGTTATAATCAGGTCGTATAAATCCACCCCGCCTATTTATACATGGATTCTGTACAGAAGCGCTCACAGGAATCATAAGGCCCCACAGCAAAAATTTACAAACGTACCCCACCTCGGAGTTAAAAGGGTTTGGTAGGGTGACTCACTCAGTTGACACAGAGGTAGGCACAGGAACACTGTCTCTTTAAGTCCTTTCACGGGTTTATTATAGACATGCGGCATAAACCACAGTTAGGACAAAATAAACACAGCCCCTCAGGGCAAAACTGGAAAATAAAACAAAATACTATAACAGTCCATTCATGTGCGGGAAGTCCACCCGCTCAGGAGAAATCGGCATCCAAAGGTTCAGTTTTCCTTCACCGGAAACAACGCACTGGAGCTCCACTCTCCAGGCCTACTGAACCCTGACTGCCTCAGTAAGCCAGCTATTTAAGCCCCCAGCCTACACCCATGTGTGGAGATAAGGTGGACAACCTCCCACCCAGTATATGGTCGTCCACATGAAACCCAATCCGTTATGTAAATTAGCGGTTAACCCCTCACAGCACTTAGTTTGCTGGAGGAAAATCTATGAGTTTTATGTCACTGATGCCATTAAGCGTAGTGAAACGTATCTGCCCTCCAGCACTTTACCAGTGACTTTGTCACAGGGGTTATCTGGTTAAAAAAAAATTATTGCCCTTCCACAGAATAGGTGACTACTTACTGATCGGGGTGGAGGTCCGAGCACTGGAATCCACAATGATGGACAGAACTGGAAATTGTTGACCTCAACAGAGCATCTTTATTTCTCTTACAAAATAGGTCGGACTCCTAACCAAAACTCCATTAATTCTTCATGGGGCTACCGGAAAATACAGAGTACAGAACTTTAGGAAGGAATGGGGTGGTGGTCTAGCGTCTGCACTGCTGCTCCATTCTAGCAGAAGGAAAAGGTTCCCTGTTCTGCCAATCGAGGCGGGTCTCCACGGTAGGCTAACATCGATCAACAAGTTTTGATCTTTGCTAAGGATAGGTGATAAAGCAGTTGCCCAGTGAAAACATGTTAACGTCTGTCAATGTGGCCAAGTTGGACATGGTACTAGCTCCGGTACCTCTTCTAATAGTGGCAGAGATATTGTAAGTTTGTTAGGTATCTTTATGCTCTATGTGTCTGTGTGAGAATGTGTCAAATTTGTACAGTGATAAAATGAAGTCCTTTTTAAAGGGGTTTCTAGGATTAAACCCCTTAGTGACTTCCACCTTCCAGAAACCCAAGAGTGACTGCAGCAGTTTAAACTCTTTGATGCTGCTATCAATCATGACAACGGCACTTAAGAGGTTATAAACCGGGATGACCACGGCCCCCCGCTACAGCTCCCTTACACATTGGACTACAGTCGTCCATACCTATCGATTATTGGAAAGATCAGCCAGCAGTCTAATGTCTATACAGGCCTTCTGACCAGTGGCGTAACTAGAGTCTGATGGGCCCTGGTGCATGTTTTGGAACGGGCCCCTCCCATCCTGGTATATATATGCCCTCCATTCTGGTATACAGTGGGGAAAATACGTATTTGATATGCTGCCGATTTTGCCAGTTTTCCCAACTCCAAAGAATGGAGAGGTCTGTAATTTTTATCGTAGGTACATATCAACTGTGAGAGACAGAATCTAAAAATAAGAAAAGCTGAAAATCATATTGTATGATTTTTAAATAATTAATTAGCATTCTATTGCATGAAATAAGTATTTGATACAGTAAAAAAAACAGAATCTAATATTTGGTTCAGAATCCTTTTTTGAGGTCAGACATTTCCTGTAGTTCTTGTCCAAGTTTGCACACACTGCAGCAGAGATTTTAGTCCACTCCTCCATACAGATCTTCTCCAGATCTTTCAGGTTTCGGGGCTGTCGCTGAGCAACATTGAGTTTCAACTGCCTCCAAAGATTTTCTATTGGGTTCAGGTCTGGAGACTGGGTAGGCCACTCCAGGAACTTGAAATGCTTCTTACGGAGCCACTGCTTAGTTGCCTTGGCTGTGTGCTTCGGGTCATTGTCATGCTGGTAGACCCAGCCACGACCCATCTTCAGCAGAGAGAAGGAGGTTGGCCAAAATCTCGCAATACATAACCCCATACATCTTCCCTTCAATACGATGCAGTCTTCCTGTCCCCTTTGCAGAAAAGCACCCCCAAAGAATGTTTCCTCCACCATGCTTCATGGTTGGGACGGTGTTCTTGGGGTTGTACTCATCATTCTTTTTTCTCCAAACACGGCGAGTGGAGTTGATACCAAAAAGTTTTATTTTTGTCTCATCTGACCACATGACTTTTTCCCATACCTCCTCTGGATCATCCAGATGGTCATTAGTGAACTTCAAACAGACCTGGACATGTGTTGGTGTGAGCAGAGGGGATCTTGCGTACCGTGCAGGATTTTAATCCATGACGGCATGGTGTGTTACTAATGGTAATGTTTCATACTGTGGTCCCATCTCTCTTTGAGTCATTGACCAGGTAATCCCATGTAGTTCTGGGCTAATTCTTGACCTTTCTTAGAATCATCCTTACCCCACGAGGCAAGATCTTTTATAGGGCCCCAGATCAAGGAAGATTGACAGTCATCTTGTGTTTCTGCCATTTACTAATAATTGTGCCAACAGTTGTTGCCTTCTCATCAAGCTGCTTGCCTATTGTCCTGTAGCTCATTCCAGCCCTGTGCAGGTCTACAGATTTGTCCCCGGTGTCCTTAGACAGCTCTTTGGTCTTGGCCATGGTGGAGAGGTAACTAGTTCAAACAGGTGCAATTAATACAGGTAATCAGAGCAGAGTAGGAGGGCTTCTTAATGAAAAGCTAACAGGTCTGCGAGAGCCAGAATTCTTGCTGGTAGGTAGGTTATCAAATACTTATTTCATGCAAAAAAAAATGCAATTTACTGTAATTATGTAAAAATCATACAGTGTGATTTTATGTTTTTTTTTTTTTTTTTTTTAGCTTCTCTCTCACAATTGAGGTGTACTTAAGACACAAATTACAAACCTTCTCCATTCTTCGTAGATGGGAAAACGTGCAAATTCTGCAGTGTATCAAATACTTATTTTCCCCACTGTATATGTTTCTCATCCTGGCCCCATCCTGGTATATACAGTGGCATGTAAAAGTTTGGGCACCCCTTTAAGAATAAATGATCTCTTAAAAGCCTAAAGTTAAAGATGACATATTTCCTTTGTATTTTTAAGGAAAACAATAGTACCGTATATACTCGAGTATAAGCCGACCCGAGTATAAGCCGACCCCCCTAATTTTGCCACAAAAAACTGGGAAAACTTATTGACTCGAGTATAAGCCTAGGGTGGAAATGCAGCATTTACCGGTGAATTTCAAAAATAAAAATAGATAATTATTTCCCCATAGCTGTGCCATATAGTGCTCTACACCGTTCATTATTTCCCCATAGCTGTGCCCCATATAGTGCTCTGCACCGTTCATTGTGCCCCATAGCTGTGCCATATACGGAGCTCTGCACCGTTCATTGTGCCCCATTGCTGTGCCATATACGGTGCTCTGCACCGTTCATTGTGCCCCATTGCTGTGCCATATACGGTGCTCTGCACCGTTCATTGTGCCCCATTGCTGTGCCATATACAGTGCTCTGCACCGTTCATTGTGCCCCATTGCTGTGCCATATACAGTGCTCTGCACCGTTCATTGTGCCCCATAGATGTGCCATATACGGTGCTCTGCACCGTTCATTGTGCCCCATTGCTGTGCCATATACGGTGCTCTGCACCGTTCATTGTGCCCCATTGCTGTGCCATATACAGTGCTCTGCACCGTTCATTGTGCCCCATTGCTGTGCCATATACGGTGCTCTGCACCGTTCATTGTGCCCCATTGCTGTGCCATATACAGTGCTCTGCACCGTTCATTGTGCCCCATATCTGTGCCCATATACGGTGCTCTGCACCGTTCATTGTGCCCCATTGCTGTGCCATATACGGTGCTCTGCACCGTTCATTGTGCCCCATTGCTGTGCCATATACAGTGCTCTGCACCGTTCATTGTGCCCCATATCTGTGCCCATATACGGTGCTCTGCACCGTTCATTGTGCCCCATTGCTGTGCCATATACGGTGTTCTGCACCGTTCATTGTGCCCCATAGAAATCTCTGCCGCCGCTGCTGCATTAAAAAAAAAATCCACATACTCACCTCCCTTGATTGCAGCTCCCGGCGTCTCGTTCCGGCGCCTCCATCTTCCCGGTGTCTCTGCTCTGACTGATCAGGCAGAGGGCGCCGCGCACACTGTATGCGTCATCGCGCCCTCTGCCTGAACAGTCAGAGCGCAGACGCCGGGAAGATGGAGCGGCGCCCGGCGGCTGGAACGAGGACAGGTGAATATGCTATACTTACCTAGTCCTGGCGATCCTCGCGCTGTCCCTCTGCCTGGTCTTCGGTGCCGCAGCTCTTCCTGTCACCGGCACCGCTGATTAGAGGAATGAATAGGCGGCTCCGCCCCTATGGGAGGTGGAGCCGCTTATTCATATCTCTAATGAGCGGTCCCACGTGACCGCTGAAGAGGGGAAGAAGCTGCAGCACAGAAGCCCGTGGGACGGCAGGGACAGCGCGAGGATCGCTGGGACTAGGTAAGTATACCTCAGCGCCCTCACCCGCCGACCCTGCCACCCACATTGACTCGAGTATAAGCCGAGAGGGGCACTTTCAGCCCAAAAATTTGGGCTGAAAATCTCGGCTTATACTCGAGTATATACGGTAATTTTTCACGTTTAAAAAAATTACAAAAAGTAAAATGTGGCGATGCAAAGGTTTAGGCACTCTTGCAGATTGTGCCAAAAAACAGCAGCCATGGGTTCTTCTATGCAGCTGCCTAGCACTCTGAAAATGGTGGAGGCCCACAAAGCAGAGAAAGGCTATAAGAAGATAGCAAAGTGTTTTCAAGTTGCTCATTCCTCAGTTTGAAATGTAATTAAGAAATGGCAGTGACCTGGAACAGCAGAGGTCAAGATAAGGTCTAGAAGACCAAGCTAAATTTCAGTGAGAGGATTACTAGAGAGGCAAATCAGAACCCCTTCTTGACTGCAAAAGACCTTCAGAAAGATTTAGCAGACTCTGGAGTTGTGGTACATTGTTCTATTGTTTAGAGACACCTGCACAAATATGCCTTCATGGAAGAGTCATCAGAATAAAGCATCTCCGGCGTCCTCAGCAGAAAATTCAGCATCAGAAGTATGCATAAGAACATCTAAACAAGGCTGATGCATTTTGGAAACAAGTCCTGTGGACCTATGAAGTTAAAATAAAATTCTTTGGCCACAGTGATGAAAAGTATGTGTGGAGATAAAAGGGCACAGAATTTCAGGAAAGGAACAACCATTAAGCATGAGGGTGGATCAATCATGCTTTGGTGTTGTCTTGCAACCAATAGCACGGGGAACATTTCACAGGTAGAGGGAAGCATGGGATTCAATGATATTTCAACAAATTCTTGATGCAAACATAACACCATTTGTAAAAAGCTGAACTTGAAAAGAGGATGGCTTCTATGAATAATGATTAGTCATGAGCGAGTGTGCTTGTTACTTTGGTTTTCTCCGAGTATTTTGGGCGTGCTCGGAGATTATGTTTGAGTCGCCGGAGCTGCATGATTTTCGGCTGCTAGACAGCCTGAATACATGTGGGGATTCTGTAACAAACAGGCAACCCCCACATGTATTCAGGCTGTCTAATAATGATCATAAACACATGCCAATATCCACAACAGACAACCTCAAAAGTCACAAGCTGAAGGTGTTACAATGGCCCTCACAGTCCCCTGATCTGAACATCATTGAAAATCTGTGGTTATACCTCAAACTTGCAGTGCATACAAGACGACCCAGGAACCTCAGAGAACTGGAAGAATTTTTCCAAGGAAGAGTGGATGAAAATCCCTCAAACAAGAAGTGGCTACAAAAAGTATTTACAAGCTGTGATACTTGCAAAAGGGGGTATTATTAGGTACTAACCATGCAGGGTGCCCAAACGTTTGCATGAGCCCATTTTCCTTTTTGTAATTTTCTAAACTGTAAAAATTGACTGTATATATAATTTTACATTTGCCTAGAATGCAAAGGAAATGTGTCATCATTAACTTTAAGCCTTTTAGAGATCATTTCATCTTCAACTTGCTTAACTGTTCACAATAACAGTAATTTTGACCAGGGGTGCCCAAACATGCCACTGCATATCCCCCATCCTGGTATATATGTCCCTTATCCTGAGCCCCACCCTAGTATATATCCCCCATCCCGGTATGTATGTTCCCCATCCTGTTAAATATATATCCCCCATTCTGCTGCTGTTCTTTAATGCATGGAAAAAATACACCATTATACTCACCTTCCCTTTTCTCCCCCGCCGTGCTTTATGCTCTTCTGAAGCCGGTAGCGTGCAAGCTACAGGAGCGCATGACATCACTTCCATGCGCCCCCAGTCACATGCACACTGACGTCAGTTGCTGGCCTTTGATTGCCCGGCAGCGTGTATTGCCACGCACGGACCTGACTGGTCTCTACACCGTAATACATGTTAACTGAATGTGCTTCAGAGGATGCACATCCAGTTGAAGTTTGTGCTGGCGTCGGCGGGCCCCCAACTGCACGTGTCCGGTCGAAACACCGCTTTTATGATTGTTCCTCAACAGGTGATGTTGGTGCAAAGAAGGATCAGCACATTTGATGTCCAACAAGTGATCCTTTTATTCTCCTTAGAGCCATTATCAGAGGAGTCTTACAGAGAACACAGGAGCGTTCCGTCGATTCAAGCATTCCATTGTATGAAGGAGCCGGAGGAGACAGCTGTCGGCCAACGCTCGTAATTACAGGGGTCTCTATGGTTAACAATAAAGAGTTGAGTTTATTAATACTCTGAATAGATTGCGGACTCCCTCATACACGTGTACGCTCGGCTCGGCACGTGTTCGTAATGGGGAGAGAGGAATAAGCCACCTCTCTCAGCATATGTTGAGCTTGGCCTCATGCACATTAGATGGCTGATCAAATCTGGTAAAATGTTGCTGGCTTGACCTTCATTCATTTAATTGGGGCACACAACCTGCAGTCTAGGCTTCACAAGTGACTTGAGATACCATTCTGTGCGGCCCCCCAAGCCATCTCTAACTTCTGTGTTCAGTGCCTCTCATGAACTATGGGGATAGCTGTGCTCATTATATTGTCATCCGGATTCCTTTTTCCGCTAAATATGGGAACAAAGGACCCTCTTTGACTACAATGGTGGAAGTTCCCTTTTATTAGATTGTCATGTACAGTAATGTGGATATATACCTCGGATTAAAATACCGCTTCGAATTTACTGTGTCCATTGGGAATGGAACAATGACAACAATTGGCCCTTACTCCACTCCCTCCAACCACATACTTTTCACTATCCTACTTTTGCTAGATCAACAATAATTTTGGGGACAGATGGAAGAGAATATGATACACTGCGGAGACGTGTAGTCTGTAACCATGAACATGGATTGCTCTGCATTGGAGCCACACTGGCTGGCCATTAAACAGACAAAACCTAAGACGGAAACAAAATGTACATATACCCTGCTGTAAGTAAACACGTAAAAGCCATAATGCATACAAACAACATAGGGCAAAAAAAAAGTGTAAAAGCCATCCCACGAGCGTCAAGTTGTACCCAATCCAGGATTGCCCTAACCTCTACCATTAAAACCTTACTTGGTGTCAAAGTGATGTCAATCTGAATAAGGGCCGGGGCAGGACCGGTCCCGAATATAGATAACCAGCAAACGGAAAGCTATATAAACGTAATGTCCAGGTCAAAAAAACGGAGGCTACACTCTTACCTGCACCAACCAAATGCAGAAATCTGAAACTAAACCCAAAAAATGTAACTGGAGAATGAGTTGACATGCATGAACAATGAAGGCATGCTCACACTCGTCATTTTACGTGTTTACATACGGCAGGGTATGCGTTCATTTTGTTTCTGTCTTAGGTTTTGTCTGTTTAATGGCCAGTCAGTGTGAACATGCTCCTATTTTGCGTGCATGCCAACTTATACTCCAGTACATTTATTTTTTTAATATTCCAGAGATATTGTCCTTTTCATGGTCTTTACTAAGGGGACGCCTCTCAGGTTAACATTACAGAGCAGCCTAAAGACACGCCCCAGAGGATCCTGTGATCCACGCCCTCTTGATAAAATGTATAAAAATTAGCAGTAAATAAAAAAGTCCATATCTCTGGAACTGTATGGTGGATTAAAAAAAAAAAGTTAGCCTGGGATTTTGTAGTTGTTTGTTTACCGGTATGTTTAGGTCTGTGAAATATTGTCTAAATTCTATATCCATTGTACCATAAAGGAGGAAGGCTGCCTTTAAATACTGAATGCGATTAACGCCCACTATTGGTTTGCAGAATTAGATTCTACATATATAGATATATAGTACATATAATATATATAGTACATATATTGATATGATGATTATTTCTCTCCATAGAGTGCTGGCTCCGTGCATATTTGATGCAAACAACTATAAACCAAGAGAAACAGTTGAATAACTTGCAGGTAACTGTAGGAAGTAAGACCCCGTGCTGTTCCTCTTCCTACTAACCATGTGTATTCCAATTAATAGTAGACTATAAACTAATCTTTGTGTGAATATACTGGAGGTGCTGGGTGTAAGGTTCCCAAAAATGGTAGTCGTGGACGAGTTCCTGCTCTGGCACCCTACAGAAAAATTGTGTCCCTGTCCCAGTGTACTGATAGGTGTGAGGTGCATCACACTCAGTTGTGGACCATTGGCTCCAGGTTTCCATCTTCTGGAACCATCGCACACAATCCAGGGGACATCAAGTGCTTTTCAACAGTCAAACATTTCCTGAACAGCTCACCGTCATTACAGTGGAGCATGTGGGATAGAGCACAACCGGTTTCAGTCCTTCCCTCAGGTACTGGACATAACTTCAGCCCTAGTGCTCGTTCTACTTGGAGCGTCCTTTCCCTCCTGTCTCCACTAACACTAGGGATTCTTCTTCACCAATGGCAGTCCACCCGGGTCTGTTACGTTCATTCGCGTCTTTGCGTCCATCTTTCCCTGCAGTTCTGCAGGTATGATGTGCCCAATGGCCCCAACACCAGTCTCGAGATCTCGGGCCCAGGTATGATGTGCCCAATGGCCCCAACACCAGTCTCGAGATCCCGGGCCCAGGTATGATGTGCCCAATGGCCCCAACACCAGTCTCGAGATCCCGGGCCCGACCGACGGAGCCGCATGGAGGAGTTATAATCCATTGCCCCGAGTAATAGGCCCACGTTGGCCGCAGGAGCCCACTTGACCTCATCATTGAACTTGCTTTTCTTTTCATCTACTACCGACTCACTTCAATCGCTCTTTTATTAACACTATTGTTGCCTTCCCCTGCCATCTGTGCGCTTGTACCTAACTTTAACTATTTCTTATCAACTCCCTACCCTTACTTTATATTACTAATATCCTTTCCCCTTTTATCTATAAAAACACATTAATGGGGCTCCCACATTAACCCCGCTATTCTGCACATTGTTATATCACATCACATAAGGATTATATACATGGATATTAAATGGATAAAAACCGCATAACGCCATTTACATTACATTTATGTATACTTCCAGGCAGGAACGGGCTAAGACAGTCCACATCCTGACATGTGTAACTGGAGTGAACACTGATTAGTAGTTGTTTAACCTTCAATTAGACGCGTGGGGTCCATTGGACCCCAAGTAAGTTTATTTTCATCATATTTCCGCCAGTATGGAAAGTAGGTAACCATCTGTGTCGGTAGCTTCCTAGCTTGGGCGCCCCTCCGTCAGTGCATCGCAAGATGCGGTGACAAAGACACGTGCCACAGCGAGGCACAAGGAGTCCAACGGATCCTGCGCGACTACTAGTGTACTACTTTTTTGGAAAGCCTTCTTGGTCTGCAACTAGCCCACCTGCTGTCAAAGGTCGATGTTATGTGAGATCTAGTGACCGAAAAAACTAAATCAAACGTGATAATTGGAAGACATTTATGTGCAATGAGCAGCATAAGAATATATGTGATTCTTCTGCCAAATAATTACTTGTTTTTTCATAGTACATCAGTAGATGTTTAAATTTTCTTGACTACTAAAAACGTTATATTATCGTTTAGCCAAGATGTTGGACCTTAAGTTCCTAAATAAAGTATAAATTCTTCTTTAAAGGGAACTTGTCACCAGATTTGGCCAATAAGAGATCCAGTCATCACCTTTCAGGGATGATATAGAGGATTCTATAATGATGTATATCTGCCCCCAACCCGACCTGTAAGAGAAGAAAAATAACTTTTATTATACTCACCTGGAGGTAGGAATACAAAACAGGGCAAACATCACTGAACCATGGGAAGATAGGAATACTCTTGCTGGACCTGGAGAAATGGGCATCAATCCCTCTATTATCAAAGAACACTAGTTAAATGGACTTTAACCATCAGGGATTGAGCTTTTGCTCTCATCAACTAAGCCAGGCCACCATGGAAACAAGCATTGGTCCATTATTACCCTTGACCACAAGGGCTGCAGCCATGAAGTACCCCAGTACGCTATACAACCAGGGAAGTGATGCAACAGATGAAGCAGTTCGGGTGTAGTTCATTAGATAAAATACAGATGAGGTTTATGATTCCAGAAATGGCCATGTCAAAACCCATTGATATTAGGTTGGGAAAGAATTCATACCTCACCAAGATCGGATTAAAAGTCAAGTAGCAGCAGGAACGTGTGTATTGTGCAGATGAAGCTGAGGGCCATGCTGGATGTGCACAATGAAGTGGCAAATGCTTTCCCCTGCTTTATCTGTGCACTGTGCTGTCTTCTGCTGATGGACTCCTCCTTGGTATTATGTAAGTTTGTTTTTTTACTGCCTAATGATAAAACACATGTTTTTTGACATGGGTGTTTTTGAAAGGCTAAACACTAGCTGCGTAATGACACGCTGGTGGTCTAATGGCAGAAACCCAATGGCAGATTCCGTTTAAAGAGTAATTGCAATCAGTGGAGAAATGTGTAATGTATTACCGTGGTTAGAAGATGTTAACAGATTGCTTCATCAAATAAATGGCGCTTATGTCTAAGGGTCACTTCCGTCTGTCCGTCTGTCTTTCTGTCTGTCCCGGAAATCCCGCGTCGCTGATTGGTCGCGGCTGTCAGTGCCTGCTCCATACTCCCCTCCAGTCAGCGCTCACACAGGGTTAATGGCAGCGTTAATGGACCGCGTTATGCCGCGGTGTAACGCACTCCTTTAACGCTGCTATTAACCCTGTGTGACCAACTTTTTACTATTGATGCTGCCTATGCTGTGCGGCAGCTCTGGTGGTGGTGAGGCGGTAGCTCTGGTGGTAGTGATGCGACAGCTCTGGTGGTGGTGAGGCAGTAGCTCTGGTGGTAGTGAGGCGACAGCTCTGGTGGTGGTGAGGCGGTAGCTCTGGTGGTAGTGAGGCAACAGCTCTGGTGGTGGTGAGGCAGCAGAATGGTTATTTCAGGCTGTAGGCTTTCCTGAAGAGATGGGTTTTCAGGTTCCATTTGAAGGATCTGAGGGTGGTGGATAATCGGACGTGTTGAGGCGTAGAATTCCAGAGGATGGGGGATATTCGGGAGAAATCTTGGAGGCAGTTGTGTGAGGAACAAATAAGTGTGGAGGGCAGTAGGAGGTCTTGGGAGGATCGAAGATTACATGAGGGAAGATATTGGGAGATTAGTAGTGATGAGCGAGTGTACTCGTTGCTCGGATTTACCCGAGCACGCTCGGGTGGTCTCCGAGTATTTGTTAGTGTTCGGAGATTTAGTTTTCATCGCCGCAGCTGAATGATTTACAGCTACTAGCCAGCTTGATTACATGTGGGGATTTCCTAGCAACCTGGCAACCCCCACATGTACTCAGACTGGGTGGTAGCTGTAAATCATTCAGCTGAGGCGATGAAAACTAAATCTCCGAACACTAACAAATACTCGGAGATCACCCGAGCGTGCTCTGGAAAACCCAAGCAATGAGTACACTCGCTCATCAGTAGAGATTAGTTCAGAGATATAGGGAGGGGACAGGATGGCTTTGTAGGTCAGTGTTAGTAGTTTGAACTGGATTCGCTGGGGAAATGGGAGCCAGTGGAAGGATTTGCAGAGGGGAAAAACAGGGGAGTAGCGAGGAGAGAGGTGAATTAGCCAGGCAGAGAACGGGGAGGCCACAGAGGAGGGTGTTGCAGTAATCGAGGCGGGAGATGAGGGCATGCACAAGAGTTTTAGTAGACTGAGGGCTGAGGAAGGGATGGATTCTGGCAATATTTTTGAGTTGGGGGTGACAGGAGGTGGCAAGAGTTTGGACATGCAGTTTGAAGGACAGGGCACAGGCGAGAGTTACTCCGAGGCAGCGAATGTCAGGTGCGGGAGAGATCGTGATGCCGTTTACCATAATAGATAGATCGGGTAGAGGAGATACGTGAGATGGAGGAAAGATTATGAGTTCCGTTTTGTCTACATTGAGTTTTAGGAAGCGAGAGGTGAAGAAGCACGATATGGCTGATAGTCGCTCTGGGATTCTGGACAGCAGAGAGGTGACATCTGGGCCAGAGAGGTAGATCTCAGTGTCGTCAGCATACAGGCGGTACTGGAGGACATGGGACTTTGAGTTGTCCTAGGCCAAGGGTATAGATGGAAAAAAGTAGGGGCCCCAGGACAGAGCCTTTGGGGACTCCCAACAGAGAGAGGGTGGGATGAGGAGGTAGTGTAATGGAATACATTAGGTCGGACTTGTGATTTAAGTTATAATTCTCTGTTGCCACCAGTAGTATAGAGTAAAGATAAAATTTTAATTTGCATGGGAACCTGTAAAGAATAGCCTGTGGGAAAGCTCACTGTTTTAAACTTGGACCATGACCATGGCTCACAATCTCTTCTCAAGTTCTTCCCAAAGATATTTGGTAGGGTTGAGGTTGGGGCTCTGTGCAGCCGGTCATGTTTTTCCACACTAAATGTATCCAACCATGCCTTTATTGATCTTGCATTGGTCACAGTCCTGTTTGAACAATGAAGAGCCTTCATAAAACTGTACCCATACCAGTTGGAAGCTTCAGTTTTTGAACTATGTTTTATATGCTATGCGTTAACATTCCCCTTTATTGGAACTAAGGGGCCAAGGCCAACCCCTGAAAAACAGCCCACAGGATTATCCCTCCTCCACCAAACTTTACAGCTGGCACAATACAACCAGCTGGGTAATGTTTTTCTGGCATTCTTTAAACCTAGACTCATCCATTAGACCCCAGATAGAGGAGATCCATCACTCCACGGAGCATGTTTCCTCTGCTCCAAAGTCCATACTACGTTGTTCTTGGTTATGTAAAGCTTTCAGCTGCATGGAAGCCCATGCCATGAAGCTATCAGTGGGGGCACAGGACCACACAGATATTGGTGAGCTCCGTACAAAGAGCTATTTGGTCACACATGAGTTAAAGCAGATGAGATGGCAAGAGATCGGATATCATACACTAGGGACAATCGGACTAAATGAAAAACCTGAATTTAATGATTAAGAGGTGCATCGCAATACTTTTGTCCATATATACGTATATGTTTTCTTCACAAATCATTGCACTCTTCCTTTGACACCAGATCGACCCTTCAATTCCCCAGATTCTTACATAACTTGACGTAAACTCCATTAATTAGCCAATACCACAGTACACTGCATTGCTGTCAGTGATGATACATTATTTATTACATCTTGGCTGTGATCTCTAACGATATCTTCAAGTCGGATGGACATGATTTTAACAGATAAATCCTTAAGCTTCTGAAATGTTGGTGGTTCATGCCGTGGGCGGCATAAAAGAAAAGACCAGAAGTCCGCAGTTGTACTATATCCTAGATCAGGAACTGGGTCAGAGAAAAGTGCTCTTCTTTCAGGAATCAAAAATGAATTGCTCTTGGTTTCAGAATTGCGAGGGATTATGCCACCAAAGTAAGTATATTAACCCTAGCCCATAAAACAGTGTTCCCCAACTCCGGTCCTCAAGAGCCACCAACAGGTCATGTTTTCAGGATTTCCTTAGTATTGCACAGGTGATGGAATTATTGCCTGTGAAGGTGATGCAGTTATCACCTGTGCAATACTAAGGAAATACTGAAAACATGACCTGTTGGTGGCTCTTGAGGACCGGACTTGGGGAACACTGCCATAAAAGATATGCTGTTTTCTTGATCATGTTAGTCTTTCTGACGCTGAAAAAATCTCTGGTACCATCAACAATTAAAGAAATAGTTTTAGACTTTGCAGAGTATTACATAAGCATCCTGTCCGAAAAGATTACTCAAGAGTTATTAGAGGTCAGGATGTAAATCTCTAACCATACACATATATATTCTTGTTTGTAGAAGACCATGCAATAAGAGATGTCATGCAGTTAGGATCACAGTGATCCACCAGAGGATCCTCCTGTTGACCGAGGCTCTGAAACGATAATGAGCTGCAAATATGAAGCAGAAGACAACCTTGTTTGGAGGTGACTGTGGTGTCACCTATGACTATGATCTGTTTGTTAAAGGATGGCCGCAACCTATTCGATCGTAATGTTGATATATCTTATATATGTGGGGCAGCGCAGTGGTGATTAAAATCCCACCAAGGACATTATCTGCAAGGATTTTGTATGTTCTCCCTGTGTTTGCATGGGTTTCTTCTGAGTTCTCTAGTTTCCCCCCGCACTCCAAGACATACAGAAAGTAAATTTAGATTGTGAGCCCCAAAGGGGACAGCGGCGACGATCTCTGTAAAACTCTGCGGAATATGATGGCGCTATGTAAAATAAATAATTATGTGCAATCATAACAATATAGATCATGGTCGAGTTATTAGTGGATGAGCACATGGTCTTCGCAGAGGATAGTTAGACCTTCAGAATCATGTTCTCCAGTTGACCTAGTCTGACAGTGCGAACAAAAAATGTTCTTTGAGCTATTAGCACTTAATGTGGTAGCTCATGCAAATACATTACTTAGCACGAGATGATGATGAGCCATAAGTCCATCATCCCATGCGTATTTTATCTGTTATGACCAGAAGTCTCGCGATGGGGATGCCTGGAGTCCAAGAGCTCCTCAGCTTCACAAGAAGCTTTTTAATATTATAATTACACATCTTGAGCATGTAATGTTACCGATGTGGTTTTGTAACTTCAAGTTACCCCTATGCTTCAATGTTATAACACAATCCCAGATGCTGGGCACACTCTCTGGTCAGACTCTCTTCCGCAACTGGCTTCCGCTGTCGGTTGTCAGAATTCCTTTCAAAATGATCTCCAGTCATTTGTACAGAATTCACAGGCAGCTCAACTGGATTAAAAGGAGCACTCTGGAAGTGGTCAGAAACCTCTCTTCGAAACACTTTAGCAGTGGTGAAACTGTACAGTCCCCACCGGCCCCCACTGCTGTCTGATAGGTCAGTTTCTCACGGTCTTCAGTGCAAAACACTGCATTATATAGTTTACCTCCACCCTAGGACAGAGCTTGTGCACTGCCATACTAATTCATCTATACACAAAGACCCCAAATTACTAGTCACATACATCATAATGCAATCGTAGGTCCTTCAGTACATGGGAATTCAATTTTATCTCAACCCTTCAGGCTTATTTTTGGTGTCAAAATGGTATCAAATATGGTGATGGTGATAAATAAAATATATTTGATATCTATTGGCAAGAGAAGCTTCTACCAAATCTCATTTTTCTTGCTGAATACTGGTATTTTGAATATTTCCTTTTGGTGTCTTAAGAATTGAAGTGTAAGTCAAACTTCTCACGCTGTGCCGCTCGCCTAGCGCAGGAGTTTCGTGGAGAGGGGATGTGTATCTGCTACAGACGGATCTGGTTGTAGCTCATGGCTCTTATTAATTCTTTCTGTGTGGTAGACTCCTGGGAGCCAACGGTCTCACTGTTTTACAGAGCATTTTATCATTCTTCTTGCAACTTGCAAAAAATAAAGAAATACTGTGCCAATATTCAGCTTGACATGAACTCAGGCAGGGGTATACATAGAAATCATGTGGGTACCATGGCAAAAGTCCTAATTGGCCCCCAGCTCTACCCACCAGGCCCCTTCAAAAAAATAATCCATAGGATTATCCAGGCTTACACCGTGTAGGACCATTCACGGATGGACATACCTCCCAACTTTTAAAAATCGGGACATGTAATGAGTCACAAACTCTGTAATTGTTCTCCTACTGTAGCCTCTCTGTGTTCTCACCTATAATGATTCACCTTTCATGGCAACCATACAGTATTATTCCCCCCCCCCCTCCATAGTATGATGCCTCTACAGTGGTTGCTAGGGGATCCCCACATGTATTCAAGCTGTCTAGTAGCTGTAAATCATTCAGCTGCGGCTATGAAAACTAAATCTCCGAGCACTTACAAATACTCGGAGACCACCCGAGAATGCTCGGGAAAACCCGAGCAACGAGTACACTCGCTAATCATTAAGTATAATGTTTCCACAGCCCGTTTCATCCACTTTGGAAAAAACAGCTTGAATCGTCTTGTTCACGGTCTGCAGGCTTACTGTGGTGACACAGCCCGTTATACTCAGAGGGTAAGGGGCGAGGCAGTGAGGAGAAGGAAGAGGCCACATAGACGAATTAAGTGTATGAAAATGAGAGAATTTCCCTGAAACATATCATCAGGTCAAAAGCTTATTGCTTCCAGGTGGATTGATCCAGTTGTCCCAGGGCAGAAAGAACTTGTAAAATAAAATACATTTATCTATTATATTGGAAGAAGGAATATATAGGAAATGCAAAACTTTCTGTCTAGGAGATTGATGTATGACCAGAAGGGAATAGGATGATTGTAGGACTGTTAGACTTATTGTTTTGTAATACTTGTACCTGTGTTTTTTTTTTTTAAAAAAAACCTTATCTGATAAAGAAGAAAATATATACGGTATATTGCTTGTAGAGAGAGAAACTGGTGAAAAGGCAGGATACCAGCCATATAATGGTTAGACATAGTATTATTCTGCATGTTCACATACAAGACAACTTATTCTGAAAAGTTACCGTACTTGAAAATATATTTAACCACTACAAAGGTGGCTTGAAACCAAATTTTGAATTTCATCCCAAATGTCCATCTATCTACTATAATAAACTAATTGTGACCTAAACGTCCCGATGACCTTTCATTTGAGAATCAATAGTGCATGCTGGAATACTTAAATGTGACATCGGCAGGGATGTGTAGCTGTGGTCACTGCTGCAGTCACCTCTGCAGTTACTTTCCCCAACCTACTGTTTGGGGGGCTTATCTATGCTCTATTGAACATGCGTCGTTTGTCAATTCTGACGCATGCTCAAAATGCTAAATTCCTTTGCCCAGTGACAGTGCGCTCCCTCTCCAGGTCTAACGAGAAGTGACAAATCTGCAAGAAAGTACACTGTCAGTGTGTATTGAAAAGGAAAGAACTGAGCAAGCAGGAAGAACACACCAGTCCAGCCCCAAAACAGGCGTCACAGCCCTGAAACTGGATGTTTCTGTTCTCCTTTGACTGGGATTTTTGCACCGCTGGTCTAAACTGAGTAGTGTAGTGGGACTGAGGTTGGTCAAATTTAACTATCCGGTCAGTTTCTACGTTGGGCTCCAAAGTAATAGAGCCTACTTGTTGCACTTACTCCTTACCTACATAATGGGTCAATGTCAGGCTGTCGAGGTGGCCAGTAACCTAGTCTGCCGAGGTGGCCAGTAACCTAGTCTGCCGAGGTGGCCAGTAACATAGGCTCCTGAGGTGGTCATGTGACCGCGACGTCATCACAGGCCCTGCGCGAGAAAGACCAGCCATGACGTCACGGTCATGTGACCGCGACGTCATCACAGGTCCTGCGCGCCTGCGCGAGAAGGACCTGCAATGACATCACGGTCATGTGACCGAACTACAAGGGGCCCTCGGAAGGTCAGTATATGTTTATTTTTTTTAACCTGGGACATACGTGGCTGGGCAATATACTACGTAGCTGGGCAATATACTACGTGACTGACCAGTATACTACGTCGCTATGCAATATACTATGTGGTTGGGCAATATACTACGTGGACATGCATATTCTAGAATACCCGATGCGTTAGAATCGGGCCACCATCTAGTGTATAATATTTGTTCTCGAACAGAGAACAGTTTTAATAAGAGATAGTTGCTTGTTTTTGCAAACACTTACCCATTTAACATGTATATTCTTTGTTTGTTAAGACTTGCTCCACCCAAGGAATTCAGTCTGTAAACGGGTGACTTACATAAAATTCCGGTTTCTTACTCACACTGGGTGATGCTCTAATGGTCCGAGATGAATATCTCACGTGCTCGGTCAGAAGTCTCCATACCGGTATGCTGCTGTCATAGGACCAGGACAACGAGAAACCTGTAGACAAAAGCATCCTGCAATCAGATTATCTATTGCTTTACCTCTGGATTTATTACAACGTGCTTCCTTTAGAGTGGAGGGATTCTTTCAAGTTTTCATTTATGGAGACTTGTCATAACTTGAAAGTTTTTTTTTATTATTCTTTCTTCCCAGGATGGTGGTTCAGGTGTGGTTGTACTTCTACTGCATCTGTCTCTGGCGTTGTCTCAAGTTCCTGGTGAGGAAGCTGACCGGACGGTGTGAGCTGCAGAGAATCTGCTACAAGAACAAACCTGGTGCCGGACGGACCTTAAAATTAGGTAAGTCTGCTGTATAATGCCATTCCTTCATTTCTACCATTCGTGTCATATTGGTTGGAATTCCAGATTTGATAGTTGCTGGTTTGAACATTCATTTTCGAGCGTCTACAATTTTTGGGAAATTAACGCCAAATTTTAATTTGTGCCTAAACCTACAGAAAGACGGCTGAATCAAGAAGCAGCTATATTACCTAGATTAGTAATTGGTGAATTGTATTTAGAAAACCATCCTATGGGGTTATCTGTGCATTTGATGATGTGGTTATACAGTATGTACTCTTATATTGTCATTTGGGCACGATATGATACATGTAAGGAAACAGGACATCAGCCAGAGCTGCTGCTCAGGTCATCATCCAACTTCAAGAGGTCGAAGGAGGTTGTCCTCTCATACAGCCACATCAGATCTCAGGCTTTGCACTGAGGAGGAGCAACACCCCGAAACACGTGTCTGCAAATCGAGACTCGTTAAGGGGCAATATTGACTTTTAGGATTGATCCCCCCCAAGTCGCCTCGACTACTGTAACCTCCTGCTCTGTGGCCTCCCCTTGAACACTCTCGCACCCCTCCAATCTATTCTAAACTCTGCTGCCCGACTAATCCACCTGTCCCCCCGCTATTCCCCAGCCTCTCCCCTCTGTCAATCCCTTCACTGGCTTCCCATTGCCCAGAGACTCCAGTACAAAACCCTAACCATGACGTACAAAGCCATCCACAACCTGTCTCCTCCATACATCTGTGACCTCGTCTCCTGGTACTTTCCTGCACGCAACCTCCGATCCTCACAAGATCTCCTTCTCTACTCCCCTCTTATCTCCTCTTCCCACAATCGCATACAAGATTTCTCTCGCGTATCACCCCTACTCTGGAACCCTCTACCACAACACATCAGACTCTCGCCTACCATCGAAACCTTCAAAAAGAACCTGAAGACCCACCTCTTCCGACAAGCCTACAACCTGCAGTTACCACCGATCGACCAAACCACTGCATGACCAGCTCTATCCTCACCTACTGTATCCTCACCCATCCCTTGTAGATTGTGAGCCTTCGCGGGCAGGGTCCTCTCTCCTCCTGTACCAGTTATGACTTGTATTGTTTAAGATTATTGTACTTGTTTTATTATGTATACCCCTCCTCACATGTAAAGCGCCATGGAATAAATGGCGCTATAACAATAAATAATAATAGGTGGCATTAAAATTTAAGTCCTCTTCCCCTCCTAAAGAGGGAATTTGTATAACCAACTTAAAGGGAATCTATCACCAGGTTTTTGCCACCTAACCTGTGAGCAGAACAATATAGAGACAAAGACCCTGATTCCAGTGATGTCACTTACTAGACTGCTTGCTGTGTTTTTAATAAAATCACTGTTTTATCAGCAACAGATTAGCACTACAGGACTAATAAACCTGCTGCCAAGTAGGCCTCCATATTCACGATATCTGTATGACCTCACCCCACCACTGATTTGCAACTTTCTATGTACATTGTGCATAGGCAGAAAGCTGCCAATCAGTGGTGTGAGCGGGCTTTTACAGGGCTCAGCATTTAGAGCACTGCTAGATCTGCAGCAGAGAAAAGTGGGGTGGTCTTAAAATAACAGCAAGCAGCCCAGTAAGAGACACATCACTGAAATCAGGGTCTCTACCCCTGTATTATGCTTCTCTCAGATGGGGTGGCAAAAGCCTGGTGGCAGGTTCCCTTTAAAGAAACATGCACATTACTGCTCCTCTCCATTGGTAAGGACATCTGAACCATTGCTGCTTGTGATATCATATGTAATGGGCTCCACTATGAATATAGGGTGACCGGTGATCCCTGGTTACAGCATTGCATTTGGCTTTTTTGTTCCCCCACTTACCTTGCAAAATGTCTCAAGGAGCCTTGTTGTAAAGAACTGAATCTTTCTAAAAGTGATGAGGCCGAAATGCCCCCACTGAAAGATCTGACTTGTATATAAAGTGCTTATTGTCCATCTGCTTCACTGGGATTTATTTAATGCATTTTTTTTCCAGAATCCTCCTTGAAGTCATCTAAAAGTAAGGTACGTTTTCCCTCCCAGCTTAATAAATTCATTCACCATATCCCCCTATGTCCACTGCTTTTGTTTTAGAGGGGAGGCATTCATATGAAATGTCCGTCTACAACACCATGTCATGTCTAGGGCCAAAGTCCCGTGCCGATTAATTTTCCCCCATCTCATAAAACAATGGCACATAGGACATATGAGTTACGATACGTGATTTAGGGCCAGTGGGGGTCCTGAGAGCAGGTGAGCAAAAGGCTTCCACCCAGAGGCGTAGATAGGGTGTTGGTTCAGGGGGGCAAAACTTTTGAGTGGGTCCCTAGCCAGGTAACCCTGATTACAGCTATGGTGGTCTACCCTAATAGTGGATGTAGTGGAACCTCAGCAGATGATCTCTATACAAAGACCAACACTGATATTACTGCCATATAGTGACCATATAGTGGTAGATACCGGTCATATAGAACATATAAGAAATCATGGTGTAGTTCTAGGTGGTGACTTACCGCTGACGTTCTTTCTGATGGAATTCTTCACTTTCCGTCTTTTCCGTCTGGCCCAGACCGACATGACAACTCCTTCCAGCCATTACTCGTGTGCGGACATTACAATAAAGTCACATTTGACTAATCACATTGCCAGAATGGCCCCATCTGCTCCTAACCTGCACAAACTCCTCATCCTGCTGATACCCCAATACTGAGCCGCTGCTGCCGTATGTGTCCCTATTACTGCACCTGCTGTGTGTACTCTGTGCCCTCTAGATGGTAAAACAAGCCTCTAGAATATAGTAATGCCCTGTGCAAGTAGCCTAGAAAATAGTGCCCACATTTTGTCCCCTCTGTGTTCCCTTTTGACAGTCACAATAACAAGAGTTCCCCTATAATAATAAGTGCCCACTTTACATTTAATAATGTCCCGAGTCTCCCCCTGTACAGCTCCCCTATACACAGCATGATGCTCTCTGATGCACAGTATAATGCCCCCTCACAGTATAGTACCCCCCACACTATACTGACCTCTTAGTAGCCCTCAAACTGTATGATGGCTTCCACACTGTATGGTGGTCCGCTTAGTGTATGATGGCCCCGTCACTGTAATTCCTACACTGTATGATGGCCCCCTAAATAGCCTCCATATAGTATAATGCATCCCATAGTCTTCCATATATTATAACGTACTCATACGCCTCTATATAATTTAATGTACACCCCATAAACCTCTATACAGTATGCTGCACTCCTGGTAGGCTGTTGTGAAAGGCAATTCAGAATCACAATGGACATGGAGGTCAGAGCACATACAGTGAACTGACAATAACCCAAAATAATAGAACGAGCTCTGAGACGTGGGAACTCTGCAGACCGCAATCCCTAAGCCTATCAAACCACACTAAAGGTAGCCGTGGAGCGCTCCTGACCAGAACCTAGGCGCCTCGTCACAGCCAGAGAAACTAGCTAATCCTGAAGATAGAAAAATAAGCCTACCTTGCCTCAGAGAAATTCCCCAAAGGAAACGGCAGCCCCCCACATATAATGACTGTGAGTAAGATGAAAACACAAACATAGAGATGAAACAGATTTAGCAAAGTGAGGCCCGACTAGCTGAACAGAACGAGGATAGGGAAGATAACTTTGCGGTCAGCACAAAAACCTATAAAAAAAAACCACGCAGAGGGGACAAAAAGACCATCCGCACCGACTAACGGTACGGAGGTGGTCCCTCTACGTCTCAGAGCTTCCAGCAGGCGAGAAAAACCAATAAAGCAAGCTGGACAGAAAAATAGCAACAAAATAACATAAGCAAAACTTAGCTTTGCAGAGCAGCAGGCCACAGGAATGATCCAGGGAAAAAACAAGTCCCACACTGAAACATTAACAGGAAGCATAGATCAAAGCATCAGGTGGAGTTAAGTAGAGAAGAAGCTAACGAGCTCACCAGATCACCTGAGGGAGGAAACTCAGAAGCTGCAGTACCACTTTCCTCCACAAACGGAAGATCCCAGAGAGAATCGGCCGAAGTACCACTTGTGACCACAGGAGTGAACTCTGCCACAGAATTCACAACAGTACCCCCCCCCTTGAGGAGGGGTCACCGAACCCTCACCAGAGCCCCCAGGCCGACCAGGATGAGCCACATGAAAGGCACGAACAAGATCGGGAGCATGGACATCAGAGGCAAAAACCCAGGAATTATCCTCCTGAGCATAACCCTTCCATTTAACCAGATACTGGAGTTTCCGTCTTGAAACACGAGAATCCAAAATCTTCTCCACAATATACTCCAATTCCCCCTCCACCAAAACCGGGGCAGGAGGCTCAACAGATGGAACCATAGGTGCCACGTATCTCCGCAACAATGACCTATGGAATACGTTATGTATGGAAAAAGAATCTGGAAGGGTCAGACGAAAAGACACAGGATTAAGAACCTCAGAAATCCTATACGGACCAATAAAACGAGGTTTAAACTTAGGAGAGGAAACCTTCATAGGAATATGACGAGAAGATAACCAAACCAGATCCCCAACACGAAGTCGGGGACCCACACGACGTCTGCGATTAGCGAAAAGTTGAGCCTTCTCCTGGGACAAGGTCAAATTGTCCACTACCTGAGTCCAAATCTGCTGCAACCTGTCCACCACAGTATCCACACCAGGACAGTCCGAAGACTCAACCTGTCCAGAAGAGAAACGAGGATGGAACCCAGAATTGCAGAAAAACGGTGAATCCAAGGTAGCCGAGCTGGCCCGATTATTAAGGGCGAACTCAGCCAAAGGCAAAAAGGACACCCAGTCATCCTGATCAGCAGAAACAAAGCACCTCAGATATGTTTCCACGGTCTGATTGGTTGGCTCGGTCTGGCCATTAGTCTGAGGATGGAAAGCCGAGGAAAAAGACAAGTCAATGCCCATCCTACCACAAAAGGCTCGCCAAAACCTCGAAACAAACTGGGAACCTCTGTCAGAAACAATATTCTCTGGAATGCCATGCAAACGAACCACATGCTGGAAGAACAAAGGCACCAAATCAGAGGAGGAAGGCAGTTTAGACAAGGGTACCAGATGGACCATCTTAGAAAAGCGATCACAGACCACCCAAATGACTGACATCTTTTGAGAAACAGGAAGGTCAGAAATAAAATCCATAGAGATATGTGTCCAAGGCCTCTTCGGGACCGGCAAGGGCAAAAGCAACCCACTGGCACGAGAACAGCAGGGCTTAGCCCGAGCACAAATCCCACAGGACTGCACAAAAGCACGCACATCCCGCGACAGAGAGGGCCACCAAAAGGATCTAGCCACTAACTCTCTGGTACCAAAGATTCCAGGATGACCAGCCAACACCGAACAATGAAGTTCAGAGATAACTCTATTCGTCCACCTATCAGGGACAAACAGTTTCTCCGCTGGGCAACGATCAGGTTTATTAGCCTGAAATTTTTGCAGCACCCGCCGCAAATCAGGGGAGATGGCAGACACAATTACTCCTTCCTTGAGGATACCCGCCGGCTCAGATAAACCCGGAGAGTCGGGTACAAAACTCCTAGACAGAGCATCCGCCTTCACATTTTTAGAGCCCGGAAGGTACGAAATCACAAAGTCAAAACGGGCAAAAAACAACGACCAACGAGCTTGTCTAGGATTCAAGCGCTTGGCAGACTCGAGATAAGTCAAGTTCTTATGATCAGTCAATACCACCATGCGATGCTTAGCTCCTTCAAGCCAATGACGCCACTCCTCGAATGCCCACTTCATGGCCAGCAACTCTCGGTTGCCCACATCATAATTACGCTCAGCAGGCGAAAACTTCCTGGAAAAGAAAGCGCATGGTTTCATCACTGAGCAACCAGAACCTCTCTGCGACAAAACAGCCCCTGCTCCAATCTCAGAAGCATCAACCTCGACCTGGAACGGAAGAGAAACATCTGGTTGACACAACACGGGGCAGAAGAAAAACGACGCTTCAACTCTTGAAAAGCTTCCACAGCAGCAGAAGACCAATTGACCACATCAGCACCCTTCTTGGTCAAATCGGTCAATGGTTTAGCAATACTAGAAAAATTGCAGATGAAGCGACGATAAAAATTAGCAAAGCCCAGGAACTTTTGCAGACTTTTCAGAGATGTCGACTGAGTCCAATCATGGATGGCTTGGACCTTAACAGGATCCATCTCGATAGTAGAAGGGGAAAAGATGAACCCCAAAAATGAAACCTTCTGCACACCAAAGAGACACTTTGATCCCTTCACAAACAAAGAATTAGCACGCAGGACCTGAAAAACCGTTCTGACCTGCTTCACATGAGACTCCCAATCATCCGAGAAGATCAAAATGTCATCCAAGTACACAATCAGGAATTTATCCAGGTACTCTCGGAAGATGTCATGCATAAAGGACTGAAACACTGATGGAGCATTGGCAAGTCCGAACGGCATCACGAGATACCCAAAATGACCCTCGGGCTTATTAAATGCAGTTTTCCATTCATCACCTTGCTTAATTCGCACCAGATTATACGCACCACGAAGATCTCTCTTTGTGAACCAACTAGCCCCCTTAATCCGAGCAAACAGATCAGATAACAATGGCAAGGGGTACTGAAATTTAACCGTGATCTTATTAAGAAGGCGGTAATCTATACAAGGTCTCAGCGAACCATCCTTCTTGGCTACAAAAAAGAACCCTGCTCCTAATGGCGACGATGATGGGCGAATATGCCCCTTCTCCAGGGATTCCTTCACATAACTGCGCATAAGCGGTGTGCTCAGGCACGGACAAATTAAACAATCGACCTTTTGGGAATTTACTACCAGAAATCAAAATGATAGCACAATCACAATCCCTATGCGGAGGTAGGGTATTGGACTTGGGCTCATCAAATACATCCCGGTAATCGGACAAGAACTCTGGGACCTCAGAAGGAGTGGATGACGAAATTGACAGAAATGGAACATCACCATGTACCCCCTGACAACCCCAGCTGGACACCGACATGGATTTCCAATCTAATACTGGATTATGGGCTTGTAGCAATGGCAACCCCAACACGACCACATCATGCAGATTATGCAACACCAGAAAGCGAATAACCTCCTGATGTGCAGGAGCCATGCACATGGTCAGCTGGGTCCAGTATTGAGGCTTATTCTTGGCCAAAGGCGTAGCATCAATTCCTCTCAATGGAATAGGACACTGCAAGGGCTCCAAGAAAAACCCACAACGCTTAGCATATTCCAAGTCCATCAAATTCAGGGCAGCGCCTGAATCCACAAATGCCATGACAGAATATGATGACAAAGAGCAGATCAAGGTAACGGACAAAAGAAATTTTGACTGTACAGTACCAATGGTGGCAGACCTAGCGAACCGCTTAGTGCGCTTAGGACAATCAGAGATAGCATGAGTGGAATCACCACAGTAGAAACACAGCCCATTCAGACGTCTGTGTTCTTGCCGTTCAACTCTGGTCAAGGTCCTATCACACTGCATAGGCTCAGGTTTAAGCTCAGGTAATACCGCCAAATGGTGCACAGTTTTACGCTCACGCAAGCGTCGACCGATCTGAATGGCCAAAGACATAGACTCATTCAAACCAGCAGGCATAGGAAATCCCACCATGACATCCTTAAGGGCTTCAGAGAGACCCTTTCTGAATATTGCTGCCAGCGCAGATTCATTCCATTGAGTGAGCACTGACCACTTTCTAAATTTCTGACAATATACAGGTCCTTCTCAAAAAATTAGCATATAGTGTTAAATTTCATTATTTACCATAATGTAATGATTACAATTAAACTTTCATATATTATAGATTCATTATCCACCAACTGAAATTTGTCAGGTCTTTTATTGTTTAATACTGATGATTTTGGCATACAACTCCTGATAACCCAAAAAACCTGTCTCAATAAATTAGCATATCAAGAAAAGGTTCTCTAAACGACCTATTACCCTAATCTTCTGAATCAACTAATTAACTCTAAACACATGCAAAAGATACCTGAGGCTTTTATAAACTCCCTGCCTGGTTCATTACTCAAAACCCCCATCATGGGTAAGACTAGCGACCTGACAGATGTCAAGAAGGCCATCATTGACACCCTCAAGCAAGAGGGTAAGACCCAGAAAGAAATTTCTCAACAAATAGGCTGTTCCCAGAGTGCTGTATCAAGGCACCTCAATGGTAAGTCTGTTGGAAGGAAACAATGTGGCAGAAAACGCTGTACAACGAGAAGAGGAGACCGGACCCTGAGGAAGATTGTGGAGAAGGACCGATTCCAGACCTTGGGGAACCTGAGGAAGCAGTGGACTGAGTCTGGTGTGGAAACATCCAGAGCCACCGTGCACAGGCGTGTGCAGGAAATGGGCTACAGGTGCCGCATTCCCCAGGTAAAGCCACTTTTGAACCATAAACAGCGGCAGAGGCGCCTGACCTGGGCTACAGAGAAGCAGCACTGGACTGTTGCTAAGTGGTCCCAAGTACTTTTTTCTGATGAAAGCAAATTTTGCATGTCATTCGGAATTCAATGTGCCAGAGTCTGGAGGAAGACTGGGGAGAAGGAAATGCCAAAATGCCTGAAGTCCAGTGTCAAGTACCCACAGTCAGTGATGGTGTGGGGTGCCATGTCAGCTGCTGGTGTTGGTCCACTGTGTTTCATCAAGGGCAGGGTCAATGCAGCTAGCTATCAGGAGATTTTGGAGCACTTCATGCTTCCATCGGCTGAAATGCTTTATGGAGATGAAGATTTCATTTTTCAGCATGACCTGGCACCTGCTCACAGTGCCAAAACCACTGGTAAATGGTTTACTGACCATGGTATTACTGTGCTCAATTGGCCTGCCAACTCTCCTGACCTGAACCCCATAGAGAATCTGTGGGATATTGTGAAGAGAAAGTTGAGAGACGCAAGACCCAACACTCTGGATGAGCTTAAGGCCGCTATTGAAGCATCCTGGGCCTCCATAACATCTCAGCAGTGTCACAGGCTGATTGCCTCCATGCCACGCCGCATTGAAGCAGTCATTTCTGCCAAAGGATTCCCGACCAAGTATTGAGTGCATAACTGAACATTATTATTTGTTGGTTTTTTTGTTTGTTATTAAAAAACACTTTTATTTGATTGGATGGGTGAAATATGCTAATTTATTGAGACAGGTTTTTTGGGTTATCAGGAGTTGTATGCCAAAATCATCAGTATTAAAACAATAAAAGACCTGACAAATTTCAGTTGGTGGATAATGAATCTATAATCATTACATTATGGTAAATAATGAAATTTAACACTATATACTAATTTTTTGAGAAGGACCTGTACCTCTATCTCATCCTGAGCCTGACAAAGAGCCAGCAAATTTTTTTCTGCCTGAACCACTGAATTAGGCTCATCGTACAGCAACCCAAGCGCCAGGAAAAACGCATCGATATTACTCAATGCAGGATCTCCTGACGCAAGAGAAAACGCCCAGTCCTGAGGGTCGCCGCGCAAAAAAGAAATGACGATCCTAACCTGTTGAATTGGGTCACCAGAAGAGCGAGGTTTCAAAGCCAGAAATAGTTTACAATTATTTTTGAAACTCAGAAATTTAGTTCTATCTCCAAAAAACAAATCTGGAATAGGAATTCTCGGTTCAAGCAAAGAATTCTGGACCACAAAATCTTGAATATTTTGAAATCTTGCCGTGAGCTGATCCACACATGAAGACAGACCTTTAATGTCCATTGCTACACCTGTGTCCTGAACCACCCAAATGTCTAGGGGAAAAAAAAGACAAAACACAGTGCAAAGAAAAAAAAATGGTCTCAGAACTTCTTTTTTCCCTCTATTGAGAATCATTAGCACTTTTGGCTTCCTGTACTGGTTGTGAAAGGCAATTCAGAATCACAATGGACATGGAGGTCAGAGCACATACAGTGAACTGACAATAACCCAAAATAATAGAACGAGCTCTGAGACGTGGGAACTCTGCAGACCGCAATCCCTAAACCTATCAAACCACACTAAAGATAGCCGTGGAGCGCTCCTGACCAGAACCTAGGCGCCTCGTCACAGCCAGAGAAACTAGCTAATCCTGAAGATAGAAAAATAAGCCTACCTTGCCTCAGAGAAATTCCCCAAAGGAAACGGCAGCCCCCCACATATAATGACTGTGAGTAAGATGAAAACACAAACATAGAGATGAAACAGATTTAGCAAAGTGAGGCCCGACTAGCTGAACAGAACGAGGATAGGGAAGATAACTTTGCGGTCAGCACAAAAACCTATAAAAAAAAACCACGCAAAGGGGACAAAAAGACCCTCCGCACCGACTAACGGTACGGAGGTGGTCCCTCTACGTCTCAGAGCTTCCAGCAGGCGAGAAAAACCAATAAAGCAAGCTGGACAGAAAAATAGCAACAAAATAACATAAGCAAAACTTAGCTTTGCAGAGCAGCAGGCCACAGGAATGATCCAGGGAAAAAACAAGTCCCACACTGAAACATTGACAGGAAGCATAGATCAAAGCATCAGGTGGAGTTAAGTAGAGCAGAAGCTAACGAGCTCACCAGATCACCTGAGGGAGGAAACTCAGAAGCTGCAGTACCACTTTCCTCCACAAACGGAAGATCCCAGAGAGAATCAGCCGAAGTACCACTTGTGACCACAGGAGTGAACTCTGCCACAGAATTCACAACAGTAGGCCTCTTTATGGTTTAATGCTCTCCCCATAGTCCTACGTATAGTATAATGCACTCACTATAGGCCTCTATCTATATATATAATTGCCTAAGGGTTTTTCCGTCTGTCTTTCTGTCTGTCTGTCCTGGAAATCCCGCGTCTCTGATTGGTCGAGGCCGCAGCCACGATGATGTCATAATGGTTGTCATGGCGACGATGATGTCATAAAGGTTGCCTCGACCAATCAGTAACGGGCACAGCGACGATGATGTCATAATGGTTGCCATGGCGACGATGATGTCATAAACGTTGCCTCGACCAATCAGCGACGGGCACAGTCTGCCGCGAATTCTGGAATCATCATTGTCCATATACTACGGGGACATGCATATTCTAGAATACCCGATGCGTTAGAATCGGGCCACAATCTAGTGTAGTATAATTCTCTCCCCATAGGCCTCTATATAGTATAATGCACTCCTTATAGACCTCCATATAGTATAATGCACTCCCCATAGGCCTCTATATAGTATAATGCACTCCTCATGGACCTCCATGTAATATAATGCACTCCCCATAGGCCTCCATGCAGTATAAAAAACTCGCCATAAAAAATACAATACTCACGTCTCCTCATTGTTCCCCCACTGCTCCGAGCACCTGAACATCTCTGCACTGTGGGCGCCATGTAGTCACGTCATCGTCCCTGCTGTCCATGTGTGCGTCAGTAACGTCAGACGCAGAAAGAGAATGATGGGAGAAGAAGCGTGACGCATCATTGCTTTCAATTGTATAGGCACCCAACTAATACAGTTAAACTTGCGATGACGGGCGGGGGGGCATGCAAGGAAATCGAGTTTCAGTAACAGTAATGTTTCTTCCGGTTGGGCCTTCAAATCGCAAGGCCCGGGGCAACCGCCCACCTCTCCACCCCTGTAGCAAGGGTGCTGCTTCCACCAAATTGATCCTCCACCATCAGCTTTTCCCTAAAGGGTCTTGAATTTGAAGAGTTTTTGCCAAAATCAAATAATTCGGAAATATTGTAATTAGTGATCAGCAAATCTGTCAAATATGGCCAGGAAATTTTATGTGAATCGAATTTGCTTTATTATGTTCTGGGATTTTCTAGACCCCAGAGCATAATAAATGTAGAGCAAAAAAAATTGTAACCTCGCTGGTCAGCTGTCCTGCACCCTTAGCTCCTCCGTCTGGTCCTCCACACAGCTCCCATTGGGTGATGTGCTGCTGATAACAATGATTTTACTCCAACATAAAAGATGCTGTCTTCCAACAAATGAGCCTTTTGCTCATACATAAGGCGATCGCCGGCATATTTAAATAGTTTATTAAATTAACTTTTAGTCATCTTATAGAGCTCTATTTATAGAGGAAATGCCGACTATGGTCACGTCTGTCACGGGCAGTGCCGATCAGTCATAACGGCTCTACCATGCTGCAGGCATCTAAAGATCTTTTTAATCGCTGAGGCCAAAGAGGTCCATCCAATAAAATAAAAAAATAACTATTAACTCAATGCAGTGCATTAGGGGAGAATATTTGGGCAATTGACTAAGGCCCCCACTATCTTAGGGGCCCTCAGCGTTATTATTCCGAGGTTAAGACTTCTTAAAGGGGTTTTCCCATGAACAAAGTTCATTTTAATACACGTTTTAATCAATAGATCTTTGATTATTAATAAGTTCCACAATTGGATATGTTTAAAAAATAAAAAAAAATGTCCTTGAGCTTATCTTATAAATGTGCCCATGTCTGTGACTCACCGTGCAGGAACTTGGTCTAATCATACCATATCTCCTAGCCAGGGATGGGTGCAAAGAGTATCCAGATATTACAGCAGAGGATCAGAGCTGATTCTTTCTGTGAGGTAGAACATTGATTAAAAAGGCAGTGAAATGTTTTACCTCACAGAAAGAATCAGCTGCAATCCCATTCTATCCGGCTTCTATCCGGCCATTACACAGTAACCAGCAGGGGCACATTTATAAAATTATCTCATCACAGAAACATTTATTTTAACGCATACAATTGTGGAACTTATTATTAATCCAAGATCTATTAACAACTGGGGGAGTCTAGAGGAACTGAAGAGGAGACAGGCTGATATGTACCTTATGTACAGTGTGTGTATATTCATGTTGTAGCAGAACCAGGTAGGTTAGCGTTAAGTCCTAGCTGGCAGGATTTGGTTAGATGCATCTGCCTGTCTTTTTACTAGACCCAGGGCCTGTGTACACTAGGTTTGTCAGTCTTCTGGATGGAGCAGAGTCGAGTGTGTGCGGCTGGTGACCAGCCTAAATGTGTGCCAGTGTCTTAGCCTGTAATGAATAGTGCATGGGTCAGCTAGGAAAGCTGAGCAGTCTGTATGCTGGACAGGCAAAGAACTATGTGAAAGCTGCAGCCTGTTCAGTGTGAACTGTGCCTGCATTCTCCAACAATTGCAGGGATTCATTCTCTCTGGTAGGCATTAGGTAGTGTTCACACAGGCAATGTGGTTTGGCCCAAACTTGCAGTTTTATTGCTTTCATAAAACTCTGTGGGGTTTAAAACAAAAAGACACAAAGGTATTACAAGAAATAAACAGTTTCACTTCACAAGGCACATATGTCAGTGCTGGCTCACCTGAACAGATTACAGTCCATTCTGCCAGAGCAAACTTCGTACACAGAAGAAGCAAAATCCCACTGGTCTCTGTTTCCCCTTCACCCAAGCTCCAGCAGCTTCTTGTGCCAAACCGAAGTGTTCAGGGGAACAGTTCACACTGGACAGGCTGCAGCTTCCACACTGTTATCTGCCTCTCCAGCATACAGACTGCTCAGCTTTCCTAGCTGAACCATGCAGTCTTCATACTTAGAGAGACACCAACATGTCTCTTTCCCAGCTGCAGCTCACATTTTGGCTGGTCACTCATTAGCAGCAAGTAAACCAAGTAAACACAGGCCCTGGTTCTAGTAGAAAGCTAGGCAGGTACATTTAATCAAATCCTGAAAAGCTAGGACTTAACCCTGTACTACCTGGCTTTACTACAATGTGTATGTATGTTCAGTGTGTGTGTATTTGTGTGTGTATATACATGTGTATGTATGTGCAGTTTGTGTGTGTATACATTTGTATATACATGCAGTGTGTGTATACATGTTTATATTTGAATAAATGTTGATTTGTTGTCCAAGAATAAATATGAATTGCTGTTTATGGGGAAAAAAATAAGACATCCCCTGAATATGAGCCTTAATCCATCTTTCAAAGCAAAGAATAGTATAAGACCCTGTCTAATTTTCAGGCAAACATGGTATTAAGCACTGGGGTCTTGGTCAAACTTAGAAAACTAGATTAGCACAGCCAGTCTTGTAAAGGAAGGGACCCTTATTATGGATGACTTGGGTAGTTTATGCTTTAGATGTTTTCATAGGAATTGGTCAGAAAATAAATGTTTGCTTCTACATGAATTCAGAGCCGTAAGTACAGTAGAGTCGGCCCAAGAACATCCACGGCGGCTCGTTTGTGACTCTGTATCATACACCTCAAATTATGTCCTTTTGTGTAAGACCCTAAAATAAAGAAGTCTGCATATATTTTATTATTCAAGCGGTGATTCAGAAGGCTAGAAATCTGCTGTGTTATAGGAGCGTTATTAGAATGATTGGCAGAAATTATTCTTACAGCAGTCTCGCTTTCTTTCCTAGCTCCTGCAGTCGGCAGTGGTAGTGCACCCCGATGCAATTGAAAAAACCATAGAAGACATCCTGACTCTGAAGAAAGTGAATATAGACACCAATCCGCAGTAAGTCGTCTTTGCACAATCTGAATTGACGTTTATGAAATCTCTTTCCCTCGTCTAGACAGTCTCTTCATAAGTAAAATGCATCTGTCAAATACTCATAATCTTGAAAAATTAATTGAAAAATAAATAGAAATTTTTACCTAAGGAAAAAAAAGGAACTAAAATAATGTGGTTGCATAAATCTCCTCACCCTTACAATCACATTTTGATGAAGTACCCTTTAAATTGGCAATCTTTGCCCACTATTCCTTAAAGTAGCTCCAAATCTGTGACATTGAGGGGTCATCTCCTCTTCAGATTGTCACAGATTTCAGTAGGATTCAGGTCTTGTCTCTGGCTGGGCCATTCCAAAACTGATCTCCTGGCAAATCCAGTGTTTTGTAGATTTGGAGGTATACTTCAAGTCATTGGTGTGCTGAAAGGTGAAATTGTTTTTCATCTTCAGCTTTTTATCAGATGCCTGAAGGCTTTGTTTTGAAAATCACTGCTATTTGCAACTGTTTATAATTCCCTCCACTTTGACTAAAACCCCAGTCTCAGCTGTCGAGAGCCATCCCCAAAACATAATGCAGCCTCTACTATGCTTTACTGTGGGTATGGTGTGCTTTTGACAATGTGCAATGTTGACTTTATGCCAAATATACCTTTTGGAAATGTGGCCAAAAAGTTCACCCTGTCTCAGCTGACCGTAACACATTTTCCCTCAAGCTTTTGGCAGACTTAGTGTAAGTTTTGGCAAAACACAGTTGGGCTTAATGTCTTTCTACATAAGAAAAGGCTTCCGTCTTGCCACCCCACCCCACAGGCCAGACATGAAAAATATGGGAGATTGTTATCACATGCAGTACATAACCAATAGTAACCAGAAATTGCAGCAGCACCTTTAACCCCTTCACGACCTTAGACGTATCCATATGTCCAGGATGGAAAAGACTTCCCGACCTTGGACATATGGAGACATCCTGGTGATTTTGCTCGCACAGGGGCTATGCGCACAGGATCACCCGCCGGGTGTTGTGTTCAGCGATTCTGACAGCTGTTACCTGGCTTTCACTGCCAGGAGCTTTGCCCACACCGCTCCTGGCAGTTTAACCCTGTAAATACTGCGATCAATAATGATCACAGCTTTTTGAAGGCATGGAGAGGGAGGAGGCTCCTTTCCCCACTCCGATCGGCACACCTGCAACATCATCACTTGGGCCCTATCGTTGCCATGGTGAACCAATGTCATCATGACAACATCCAGGTCACTAGGCACTAGCAAGATGGTCTCACCATGTGCAGTGCATGGTCTAACAAGCTTATGACTGCAGCACTGACAGTTTATAAAGCATAGCAAGGCTTGTGCAGTGCTATGCTTTATAACTGCAATCACACTGCAAAAAGTGAAAGTCCCTCAGTGGGACAAAGTAAAAAAGTTTAAAAAAAATTGTAAATATATATATATTTATATATCACACATTAATAACAAAAATATATATTGTACCCATAAATAAATATTTTTATGAAAAAAAAAATAAAAACAAACCTGACTTATAAAAGTTTACCACTAATTAACCCCTTCAGTGAGCACTGTAAAAAAAAAAAAAAAAGGGCAAAAAATTATGCTTTTTCATCATACCAAGATAAGTGAAATAGAACGTGATAAAAATTCTGATGTAAATAAAAATGATATATTTGAAAATGTCATCTTATCCTGCAAAAAACAAGCCACCATACCATCAGCAGAAAAATGAAAAACTTATAGGTCTCAAAATAAAGTGAAGCAAAAAAAAAAGTTCTTTTGTTCTTTAAAATAGTTTAGTTTTTATTGTTTAAAATTGCCAAAACATAAACATAAATGTGGTATCTCTGTAATCTTACTGACCAAAAGAATAAAGCTGCTTTATAAATTTTACCACACTCGGAATGGCATAAAAATCTCCCCCAAAAAATTCCTGACTTGCTCTTTTTTGATCATTCTGACTCCCAAAAAACAGAATAGAAAGCGATTAAAAAAAAGTAATGTGCCTGAAAATGGTACCAATAAAAATGTCAACTTGTCCCGCAAAAAACAAGGCCTCACATGACTCTATCAGCAGAAATATTGAAAAACTACAGCTATCAAACTATGGCAAGGCAAAAGCTGTTTCTTGAAAAAAAAAAAAAAAGCGTCTTTTAGTGTATGACAACAGCTAAAGATAAAAACCAATATAAATTTGGCATTGCTGTACTCATTAATCGTCTAAACACTTATACATGAGGAACAGTGTAAAAAATAAATAAAACCAATTCTTCACCTGCTGTTGACTTGTTCATTCTGCCTCCCAAAGATCGTAGTAAGGATCAGCTAACATTTATACTCCGCTCTACAGCGAGTGCTTACACCGGGGTTTCCATTTAAATCTCTGAAATATGTGATTCAGGCAGAACCCCCAGTAGAAGATTCCCGATAATGAGGCAGATCATAGAATCATATAGAATGTTAGAGTTGGAAGGACCTCCAGGGTCATCGTGTCCAACCCCCTGCTCAATGCAGGATTCACTAAACCATCTCGGGCAGATGTCTGTCCAGCCGCTGTTTTAAGACTTCCATTGAAGGAGAACTCGCCACCTCTTGTGGCAGCCTGTTCCACTCATTGTGGAACAACAAATGGCGGTTTGTAGAAGGAGCGCTAGCGGCCGTCCCAATGAGGAGGAAATAAGTGCACAGGTACCCGCAGCTCCAGCCGGATACCCCACAACGGGGGAGAAAGACTTGCAACAGTAACAGAATAGCCGGTCTCAGGAGCACAGAAGGAAAACACAGACACCAGTTTTAGGGTAAAACCGTAACGCTTTTCAACGGCGTGCGCCGTCTTCTTCAATAGCCACCTGAAGAAGACGGCGCACGCCGTTAAAACGCGTTGTGGTTTTATCCTAACTGGTGTCTGTGTTTTCCTTCTGCGCTCCTGAGACCGGCTATTCTGTTCCTGTTCCACTCATTGATCACCCTCACTGTCAGAGTTTTTTCTAATGTCTAATGTGTATTGTCTCCCTTTCAGTTTCATTTAATTGCTTCATTGTTTCCATGTGCAAATGGTAATAAGGATGATCTCTTTACCCTGTGACATCTCTTCAGATATTTGTAGGTAGCAATTAAGTCTGCTCTTAGCCTTTTTTTTGCAAGGTAAACATTCCCAGATCCTTTAACCATTCCTCGTAGAACATACTTTGCAGTCCGCTCACCATCCTGGTAGCTCTTCTCCGAACTTGCTCAGTTTTTCGTTGTTTGTTTTTAAAATGTGGTGCCCAGAACTGGATACAATATTCCAGATGAGGCCTGACCGAGGAGGAGCAGAGTGGGAAAATTACTTCACGTGATCTAGACTCTAGGCTTCTTTTAATACATCCTAGAACTGTGTTTGCCTTTTTTACTGCTGCATCACACTGTTGGCTCATGTGCCGGCTGTGATCTATTAGTATGCCCAAATATTTTTCACACGTGCTTTTGCTTAGTTCTGTTACTTCCACTGTGTAGATATTTTTTTTTCTTGCCGAGATGTAGAATCTTGTATTTCTCACTGTTAAATACCATTTTATTAGTCTCTGCCCATTGTTCAAGCCTATATAGATCCTTCTGAATCCTTTCTCTGTCTTCTATAGTGTTAGCTATCCCTTCTAGCTTTGCATCATCTGATTAGTTTACCTTCCGTTCCATTATCTAGATAGTTTATTAAACTGTTGAACAGCACTGGGGTAAGGACAGAGCCTTGTGGTACCCCACTTGAAACACTTTTCCCATTGGATGTGCAACCATTTATAACCACTCTTTGAGTATCCTCACTGAGCCAGTTATGAATCCACCTAATTGTAGCCTTGTCAATCCTATACTTGGTCATTTTTTCAATAAGGATAGTATGAGATTCTTTCCACCCAGTCAGTGATTCCATCATAGAAGGAAATTAGATTAGTCTGGCATGACTTGTTTGCTGCAAACTCATGCTGGCTCTGGTTAATTACTGTATTCTTATACAACTACTTACAAACATGCTGTTTAATAATTTGTTCAAAGATCTTTCCTGGTATTGAAGTAAGGCTCACTGGCCTGTAATTTTCTGGCTCCGTCTTCTTTCCTTTTTTTTTTTGAAGATCGGGACCACATTTGCACTTTTCCAGTCTTCTGGGACTTCTCCTCTTCTCCAGGATTTTTCAAAGATTCTGGCTAGTGTTTCTGCAATTTCCTCTAATATCTCTTTTAGTACCCTAGGATGTAATTAATCTGGATCAGAAGTTTTAAATTAATTTAAATTAGCTAAGTCTTCCCTCACCATCTCTCTGTTTGTAGATAGTGTTTATTCTTCTATTCCTTCAATAGTACAGTGAAGATCAGTTGATGTGACATTTGCTTTCTCAGAGAACTCAGATGCAAAATAGAAAAATAAACGTTCGGCATTCTCAATATCATTTTTGACCACTTCACCCTTTTCACCCTGTAAAAGTCCTATAGCATCTTTGACTTCGTTTGCTTTTGACATACCACCAAAATCTATTTTATTGCTTTTGGTCTCACTTGCAAGCCTTGCTTCATTACTGGCTTTAGCGCTGCATTCCCTGCAGACAGCATTGTATTCTTCTTTAGCTATGCCCCTCTCTCCATTTAATATACATTTCTTGTTGTTCCTTTTTAACAAGTGTTTAAGTTTTGTCCATCCATCCTCGTCTCTTTAAATTCTTACAATTCCTCATTCTTTTCGGGATTATTACTGATTGTGCACTCAAAAGAACATCCAGCCATTAGACCTTTCATACCCTCTTTCTGAGTCCATTATAATCTGCCTTTCTGAAATCCAATCTTAAAGTCCTCGCTGATCTTCCTACTCTTGTAATCCAAAATTCTAGGATAGCATGATCGCTTCCTCCTAAATTCCCAGCCACCTTTACTTCCTCAACCATTTCCTCTCTGTTGCTAAAAAGAAGGTTAAAGGTGGCCGATCCACATGTTATTTCTTCTACCATTTGATAAAGTTGTCAGCAAGAGAAGATAAGAATTTTCTGGACTCATTACTTTTGCCTGAGAGAGATTCCCAACAAATATCTGGATAGTTAAAATCTCCCATAATTGCTGTGTTACACTTTTTTGAGAACCGAGACATCCGTTGTAAAAATAGGTCATCATTTTCTTCAGTCTGTCCAGATGGCCTATAGTAAGCGTCCTTTCTGTTCTTCCCACCTTGTATTCTTATCCAAACAGTTTCTGCAGAGCTACCATTCCCTGAACCTTGGATCTGTATGGAGATACATGTTTTCCTAATATACAATGCAACATCTCCTCCCCTCTTGTTAATGCTGTTTCTAATAAATAAGTTGTAGCCTTCAAGGTTTGTATTGCAATCATGTATATCAATCCCACTAAGTTTCAGTGATGCCTATGACATCATATCTCTTCCTGTGCTAGCAGCTCCAATTCTCCTTGTTTGATCCCATGCTCTGTGCATTTGTATAGACACATTTTAGTTTGTAGTCTGTTTCTCTTGTTCCTCTATTTTCATTCAGAATTTGTTGTTTTTGTTCTTTATTTCCACTTATAATAGTAGAGTTCTCAAAAAAATCATTGGTTGCATATTATTTCCTAGCTGCATATTTCCCTTAAAAAGTAATTGCAAACTTCTGCGCTCAAAAACAGTAAGGCAGAACCAAATACTCAGACCCAAATTAATTCTGATATGTAAAAAATCAACAACGTTTCGGCACATCATTGCCTTTTTCGAGATATATCTGTATGGTATGCGGTCACCAGGTGAAGGAGTGAAGTGTCCACACACAAGGCAAGTGTGTTTGCCATTACTATTTATGAAACTTATTTTCTTCAGAGCACCAATACAAACAGAGTGCACCCCATAGTCTATATTATTGTATATTTCCCATCCCATATTGCTTTAGTTCAAAGCTCTCCTGATGAGTGTTGCAAGGCGTCTACCAAATACGTGTTTTCCTGTTTTTGTGAGACGCAGCCCATCTGTAGCAGGTAATTCACTCCATGGTCAAGAAACCCAAAACATTGCTGACAGCACCATCAACGTAGCCAGTTGTTCACCTCTAGAATCCTGTTCAATCTCCTGGGTCTAATGTCCATCTACTGGGAGGATGGATGAGAAGACGACCTGCAATCCCAGTTTCTTCACTTTCCGGCCTAGGTCTTCAAAGTCTCTGCATATAGTGGAGTCACTGAGGAGGCCATCTGGCCTATAATCTGCCCGTCTTTTTAGATGTGCACAAAAGCACGGTCGGCCATAGTTTTGTGCACCTCTGAAACGAAGGACACCACTGAACAGAGGCCAGACGGTGTCCAGAGTAACTCTTCTGCCTCACTATACTGAATGGATCCCTCGGGGGTTTCATCTTAAAGATGTCATTCAGAGATTTAGATGGAAATTCCGATGCAAGTGCTTAGCGTAGAGCACAGGATAAATATGATACAAAATGTTTTGTAAAATGTTCTCAAAAAAGCATCAAATTCTCAAAAAAGCAAGTCTCCACTCAGGTCTGTCATCTGTTAATGAAAATATAGGGGGCTTCCATGTTACTGGTAGTACAAAGGCTTTGGAAAGCACTTTGGCTCCTCACCCCCAAAAAGGAATTCAGTGAATTCTGCGCTCTCAAATCCAAATTCCTCCCTTCTGAGCCCCACAGTGTGCCTAAACCACATTTAGTGTCCACATGTTTGGCATTTCTGTAACCATTAGAGCCCGCCTTTTTTAGCCTTTTAACGGCGGCAGTTAAGGGTACTTAAACCACATTTTCTCTTGGGTCTCAGTTGCCGGGGGTAGCCGAGACCCAAGAGAACATGATTCGGGGTTTTTTTTACCGACCCCTGGGTTGCGATAGCCGGTAATTAACCGTTCACCGGCGGTCGCCAAAAAAAAACAAAAAATGCAATTTCCCATTTAATTTCTCTGTCCTCCGATGTGATCGCACATCAGAGGACAGAGAAATGGGGTCCCCGATTGCCCCCCGATACTCATCTGTCTCCCCCGGTGCTCCTCGTGGCTCCCGATGGCCGCCGGCATCTTGTTCCGGCCAAAAAATGGCAGGCGCATGCGCAGTGCGCCCGCCGGCCGGCACCCGGAAGATCTTTGGGGTCTCGGCTGCCAGGGGCCTGTTTTGCGATCGCCGGTAATTAACTGTTTACCGGCGGTCGCAAAAAAAAAAAATGAAAAAAAAGCTATGTGTCATTCTCTGTCCTCTGATGTGATCGCACATCAGAGGACAGAGAAATAGGGGGATTCGGGGACTCTGTTATACTTACCGGTGTCCCTGGGTCCTCCTGCTTCCCCTCCTGCCCACCGGCTTCTTCATCTGGTAAGAAAATGGCGGGTACATGCGCAGTGCGCCCGCCATGATCTGCCGACCGGCAGCTAGAGGAGTTGGGGCTAAATTTAGGGTTAGGGTTGGGGCTAAATTTAGGGTTAGGGCTAGGGTTAGGCTTCTTTCACACTTGCGTCAGGACGGGGTCATCGCAATGCGTCTGCCCGACATACCGACGCATGTTGTGAAAATTGTGCACAATGTGGGCAGCGGATGCAGTTTTTCAACGCATCCGCTGCCCAGTCTATGTCCTAGGGAGGAGGGGGCGGAGTTGCGGCCACGCATGCGCGGTCGGAAATGGCGGACGCGACGTACAAAAAAAGTTACATTGAACTTTTTTTGTGATGACGATCCGCCAAAACACAACTGATCCAGTGCACGACGGATGCGACGTGTGGCCATCCGTCGCGATCCGTCGGCAATAATAGGCTATGGGCAAAAAACGCATCCTGCGGGCACATTTGCAGGATCCGTTTTTTGTCCAAAACGACGGATTGTGACTGATGCCACACGACGCAAGTGTGAAAGTAGCCTTAGGGCTAGGGTTAGGTTTGGGGCTAAAGTTAGGGTTGGGGCTATAGTTAGGGTTGGGGCTAAAGTTAGTGTTAGGTTTGAGGCTAAATTTAGGGTTAGGGCTAGGGTTTGGGCAATAGTTAGGGCTAGGGTTGGGGCTAAAGTTAGGGCTACTGTTGCGGCTAAAGTTAGGGTTAGAGTTAGGATTAGGGTTAGGGTTTGGATTAGGGTTGGTATTAGGGTTAGGGTTGGCATTATGGTTACGCTTGGGATTAGGGTTAGGTTTGGGATTAGGGTTAAGGTTAGGGTTGTGATTATCGTTAGGGTTGTGATTAGGATTATGGATCGGGTTGGGATTAGGGTTAGGGGTGTGTTGGGGTTAGGGTTGGAGTTAGAATTGGGGGGTTTCCACTGTTTAGGTACATCAGGGGGTCTCCAAATGCGACAGCCAATTTTGCGCTCAAAAAGTCAAATGGTGCTCCCTCCTTTCTGAGCTCTGCCGTGCGCCCAAACAGTGGTCCCCCCCACATATGGGGTATCAGCCTACTCAGCATAAATTGCACAATAAATTTTGGGGTCCAGTTTCTCCTGTTACCCTTGTGAAAGTAAAAATTTGGGGGTGAAAAGATCATTTTTGTGGAAAAAATATGATTTTTTGTTATTTTCATGGCTCTACATTATAAACTTCTGTTAAGCAGTTGGGGGTTCATAGTGCTCACCACAAATCTAGATATGCTCTCTGGGGGGCCTAGTTTCCAAAATGGGGTCACTTGTGGGGGGTTTCAACTGTTTAGGTACATCAGGAGCTCTGCAAATGCAACATGACGCCCGCAGACCATTCCATCAAAGTCTGCATTCCAAGCAGCGCTCCTTCCCTTCCGAGCCCCGATGGGTGCCCAAACAGTGCCCCCCCCCACATATGGGGTATCAGCATACTCAGGACAAACTGGTCAACAGAATTTGGGGTCCAATGTCTCCTGTTACCCTTGAGAAAATAAAAAATTGCAGGCTAAAAAATCATTTTTGAGGAAAATAAAAGGATTTTTTATTTTCACGGCTCTACTTTATAAATTTCTGTGAAGCACTTGGGGGTTTAAAGTGCTCACCACACATCTAGATAAGTTCCTTAAGGGGTCTAGTTTCCAATATGTGGGGGTTTCTACTGTTTTGGCACATCAGGGGCTCTCCAAACGCGACATGGTGTCCGATCTCAATTCCAGCCAATTTTACATTGAAAAAGTAAAACGGCGCTCCTTCTCTTCCAAGCTCTGCGGTGCGCCCAAGCAGTGGTTTACCCCCACATATGGGGTATCGACGTACTCAGGAGAAATTGCACAACAAAATTTATGGTTAAATTTCTGTTTTTACACTTGTGAAAATAAAAAATAATGGTTCTGAAGTAAAATATTTTTTTTAAAAAAGTTAAATGTTCATTTTTTCCTTCCACATTGTTTCAGTTCCTGTGAAGCACTTAAAGGGTTAATAAACTACTTGAATGTGGTTTTGAGTACCTTGAGGGGTGCAGTTTTTAGAATGGTGTCACACTTGGGTATTTTTTATCATATAGACCCCTCAAAATGACTTCAAGTGTGATGTGGTTCCTAAAAAAAAATGGTATTGTAAAAACGAGAAATTGCTGGTCAACTATTAACCCTTATAACTCCCTAACAAAAAAAAAATTTGTTTCCAAAATTGTGCTGATGTAAAGTAGACGTGTGGGAAATGTTATTTATTAACTATTTTTGTGACATATCTCTCTGATTTAAGGGCATAAAAATACAAAGTTTGAAAATTGCAAAATTTTTCGCCTTATTTCCGTTTTTTACATAAATAATCGCAAGTAATATCGAAGAAATGTTACCACTAACATGAAGTACAATATGTCACGAAAAAATAATCTCTGAATCAGCGGGATCCGTTGAAGCGTTCCAGAGTTATAACCTCATAAAGTGACAGTGGTCAGAATTGTAAAAATTGGTTCGGCGATTAAGTACCAAATTGGTTCTGTCACTAAGGGGTTAAAGGTGCATGTTTTCAGAAGCATAAACTGGACACTACAATGTACTGGGCACTACAATAGCAGATTTGCAATTTTCATTCAGCAACATCCAATGCTACTTGTTTCTGGAAAACATCCATGGAATCAAAATTATCATTATTCCCCAAGGGTGTAATTTCTAACATTCCTGCATTCTCATCGTTTCCCATTCCTCAGTTAAACGTGATGGACATGTCTTTTTTTCAACTGTTATTACTATATAAATTTTGCAAATAGCATAGAGGAAAAAAATATCCTATAAATTTGTGTATATAGCTGCTTCAAGGGGACATCCGTGACTTAAAAAAAAAAAGAGGAGTTGCTAACAGAAGCAACAACTACCTGCCTGTAGTACCTGATGCCCATCGTTGACCGCTCCTTCCAGAGTTTCAGCTACTCCCTGTTAACAGTGCAGCAGTTTCTCTTCCTGTTGACAGGACCGGACTACTGGTGTCCTGGTGATTGATAGCTGGCTTCCGATGCCAAAATACTACAGCTAGCCCTTTGTCCAGGTTCTTGCTCACCTTTTCATTAAAAAAAATCAATCAACTTAGATTGACAAATTCTGTCCTTAGGAAAACCGCGATGACGATCAATTGTATTCGGAAATTCTACCACACACTCATGCATATAATCCCTCACAAGTCCCTTAAACATTTTCCTACATTGTATGTTAGGTGTCTGATCTACAATTACCCTGGAAAGACCTGGAGCCCTTTTTGAAAATAATATCACTTTAGCATTACACCTGTCGCCCAGTCATGGGAGAGTCTCTATAGTTTATGTACGGAGGCCAAGCAATAACTGATCTAAGTACCTTAAGAACACTTGGATGCAGCCTATCTGGCCTGGGACCTTGTTCACATTGTTCATTTTGTACTTTACTTGATTTGATTTTTTTTTTTTTACAGATTCTGTTCGGCTATTTGTAGTTTGCCATCAGATAAATGCCCTTTGTTTTCATTAGTAACCATAAGTGTAAGCCATGTTGGATTTAATGTCTGTCATCTATGCTTGTTTCGTAAAGGAATATATTTTGTTGTCTGATTGACAATATAGACTTAAACGCTCCCATTTATCATGCATATCATTGTCTGACATTGGCTCCTCCAAAATTGCAGCTTTCAAGCTGGAAAAATTGGCCTTTTTTAAAAGTTATTTATATTTTTAGATTTATGGGAACAGTGAGCATAGACTTCACAGTTGTACTTCAGAACCAATTTCCTTTATTCCATTATCACCAAAAGTGATATATATATTTTTTTACATTTAGGTTTTCAGTGTCTCTTCAAGCTTGCCTTCTCCAGATCGTTGGCTACAGAAATCTAACCGTAGAGGTAGAAAAACTGCGCAGGGAGGCATATGACTCCGATAATCCTGAACATGAGGAGATGCTTGTTAAGGTGAGACGATAATGTGGCGCTGCCAACAGAAACACACATCACATGGCTGCTATTGTAGATGGTTAGTTGGTGTGAATTTATTCACAGGACCCGCACCATTGACCATGTCGGTAATCTGTGCCCGCTGGTTGGGAGCCCTGGGAACTGCCTCTTTCCTCCCGACATCACAGGGTCTTCTTTTGATTAACCAGCCTTGACGTCATTGTTGCATCAGAACACAAGAGACATCTCACCAGGCTGGCTGATCCAAAGAAGAGCCAAGGATGTCATCTGATAAGAGGCAATTCTTGCGACGCTTGTTCAACAACCGCAGATTGCTAAGGTGGTCAATGGACCAGGTCTTGTGAATCAATTCGCACCACATTTATGATGATAATTCCTTGCATAATTGGTAACAAATCCACATGATATGCAAAAAAAGTCTTCATAGTGACAGGGCCAGTCTTTCAAATTGTGGTCTCCAATGACCTTCTGTGAGTGACGAGATGGTGGAAAATATAAATATGCCATAAATTTCTAAGATCTGAATTATCCTTTAAGTTCACTTCATTAGAACCTCATAGCACCCCCAGTCCCCTGAAATCTGATGTTATGAAGTCTAGTCAGGTATTGTGCCTGGAAAGTCCAAAGAGAAGCATTTCTAAGTGTTTTTGACCCCATTTATGATAAAACTTGCCCTGAGGACCCAAGGCCTATTGCTTTGTATAAGCAGAACCGCTGGTACAGCCACCATTCATGGTGCCATCTTTCTTGTCATAATTGCTGCCCATGATAAAAACTTAAAAGCAAACAGTCCCAGTCCTATCTTGGACCATAACATGGTTTGGTAAGAGCATACGCAAAAGTGGAAGTTCCATGTCCCAAATTTTGAGATTTAAATATTTGAAAGTATGCAAAAGGAAAAATAAAAAGAACCCATCTCTGGTCCATCTCGTGTGCTTTTTTATTTATTTTACCATTCAAATAGGTGGGTGATTTATTTTTTCGGTTGATTTCTTTTTCCATAATCCTTCATTTTGGCATCAGATTTTTTATAGTAAACTGTATATTATTATTATTTTTTTTATTTTTTTTTAAATTGGATCAAAGATTAATTTGCACAGTCGTTTATTCACTTTGTTACCGCACCCGTCATTTTATTTCATGTGTGAGATCTCGATGAGAAGCCCAAACACTTCCCAAGATAACATTCATTTCTTATTTACAGCTGTGGAAAATGCTGAAACCTGGCGTTCCTCTGGAAGCGCGGGTCTCCAAGCAGTGGTGTGAAATTGGTTTCCAAGGCGATGACCCAAAAACCGATTTTAGAGGAATGGGTCTCCTGGGACTGTACAACTTGGTGTAAGTACCTGCTGGATCAGAGTAGAGCACGGTGCGGGGAGAACACGAGCAGAGAGAATTTGGCCATGATTTATTGAGTGTCGTCCTCGTGATCTGTCACTGCAGAAATTAGAAAATGATCTCTGAGCTTTGTCCATTTATATACAACTAGATGGCAGCCCGATTCTAAAGAATCGGGAGTCTAGAATCCATATATACTTTATTTATTCAAATGTAAGAATAATACAATTAATAAATAATAGTAAGAAAGAACAAAAATAATAGGCAGTATATGGAGAAAACACCAAACAAAAGTTCAAAATTGGTGTGAAAATGTCACTGAACCACTTCACAACTAAATATATATAGTTTTGGTAAATGGTATTATCATTTTTTTGACGAAATTCGGCAGGAGCTTGAAGAGCAACGTCACTGGGCCCGCCTCCACGCAGTAGAAACTTGCTGTGAGGTAAAAATTCAAAAATCACACCAAAATGGCGGGCGGAGTGTGTCACAGTACGGCACGTTTCTGATTGGTCGCTCGCAGCAGGCGGCAACCAATCAGACGCTGGACACTGTTGACGTCACTTATCTCCGGACATTAGCTCCGGACATTAGCTCCGGACATTAGCTCCGGACATTAGCTCCGGACATTAGCTCCGGACATTAGCTCCGGACAAAGCCACGGAAGTTGGCACAAATTGCAGGAAGTAGTATTCTAGGCAATTATATATTAGATGGTTTACTGACCTTTGCTATACAGTTCTCAGACTGCGTCAATCACAATGGGTGGGGTGATTAAGATGCACCTCTCCTGATTAACCACTTTGGTCAAGATTTATTGTTCACCCAATTTTAATCTAAAATGAGGATCACCACTCTGCATGCCATCTTCACCTCAACGTTGTTGTACGGAGTGGTTGTATACCCCCCTCAGTGTACCTTAGTGAGAGAAAAATCATTGGTGGCCAGTGCGATCCTCCTGTGATCTGCTCTCCTCCTGTGATCTGCTCTCCTCCTGTGATCTGCTCTCCTCCTGCTCTGTGTGCTGGCTGCTGTGTGACTGACGTGTAATCACAGTAGCAGTTCCTCAATCCTTGTTCCAGTCTCCCCAACCCCCCATTCCCAACTGTATTTTTGCACTTTTTTCCCTTTTTTTTTTTCCTGTGCATGACGTCCTGCGCTGAGCACTTGTTCTTTTCCCTTGGCCGCAGCGCTCTGATCAGTATAGCTGCTGATCAGAGTCCTCACCAAGAGACTTTTTTTTTTTTTTAGCTAGTTAGCGTAGTGGACACCGCAGTGTTAAGATTAAGCCCACTGAATGCCCCCTTGTCCTGGGGCTGAGTGGGAAAATTATGTGGGAATTGCCGCACCCAGTGCTGGATAACGGTTGTCACCTCTTCATAGATAACTTTTACACCTGCATGCCACTCTTCAAGACTCTCTATGTCAAAAATCAGAGAGGCCTCCATGAGCCGCTAATTGGGAAACTGGTGAGAAAGGGCAATAGCAGAGCCCAATACAGCGGTGGTCAAGAAAAGGGACAAGCGGGAAGTTCTTATCCTGACCACTATATACACCGTGAAAACGGCTCCCCTGTCTCTATCCAAGGTGCCACAACAAAAGTCCCACAGCTAGATGGTATCCTGGATTATAATAAGTACATGGGGGTGTAAATCTCTCAGATCAGGTCTTCAAACCACACAGCGCCATGCTAAAAGCTAAACTATGGTGCAAAAAATTGCCCGTGCACACTGTACAGATGGCAGTGTACAATGCGTTTGTGCTGTTTTGATCTGCAAGCAACACAGATACCTTCCTCCAGTTTTAGAAGGTAGTCCTCAAGACCCTAATGTTTGGCACTCAGGAAGGTGAGGGTCCCAGTACTTCGGAAACTGATGGTACCCATATCGTCCCAGGTCAACATTTTCAAACAGAGGTTTCCCAAACAACGAAGAAGGGAAGAATACAAAGACGGTGCAGAGTATGCTCCAAGAGGGGAATCCGAAAATGCACAATTAACCATTTTGAAACCTGCCCTGAGAAACTTGCCCTTTGCCTTAATGATTGCTTCAAAGTGTACCACATGTCCACAAAGTAATACAATTTGTTTTAACCCGGTTGACACAACACACTTGTATGATCTGATGTACTCCGTACATCTTACACATACCGCTACATTATAAATTGATACACCAGTAAAACCAAAAGCATTATTATCATTACTTTAACTGTGCCTCTAGATAAATTCATTGAGGGGTATATTTTGCAAAATGAGGTCACTTATGGGGGATTTCCACTGTTTAGGGACATCAGGAGCTCTCAAAAAACACAACATGGCATGTGCTGACCATCAGAGTCTGCTCTCCAAACAACCCTTCCTTCGCTTCCGAGCCTGCCATGCGCCAAAACAGTAGTTTTCTACCACATATGGGGTATCAGAATACGTAGTGGAAATTGTACAAAAATTTTTGGGGTCCATTTTTTCTGTTACCCTTGTGAAAAAAAAAATTGGGACTAAAAAACATTTTTGTCCAAACAAAAAAAAACTTACCAGCCAATTTTGCGTTCAAAAAGTCATACGGTGCTCCTTCCTTTCTGAGCCTGCCATGCTCCCAAACATTGGTTTTCCCCCACATATAGGGTATCCGCATACTCGGGAGAAATTGCACAACAGATTTTGAGGTCCATTTTTTTTCCTCTTACCCTTGTGAAAATAAAACATTTTTTTCCTTCCACATTTCTTCAGTTCATGTGAAGCAATTGAAGGGTTAATAAACTTCTTTAATGTAGTTTGAAGGGTGCAGTTTTTAGAAAGGTGTAACTTTTGGGTATTTTCTGTCAAAAAGACCCCTCAAAGTCTCTTCAAATGTGATGTGGTCCCTTAAAAATGGTTATGTAAATTTTATTGTAAAAATAAATTGCTGGTCAACTTTTAACCCCTCTAACTTCCTAACGAAAAAAGGGGCCTGTGGGAAATGTTATTTATTAACTATTTTGTGTGACACAACTCTCTGGTGTAAGGGCATAAAAATGAAAAGTTTAAAAATTCCCAAATTTTCTAAATTTTCTCTAAGTTTCCAATATTTTCACACATAAACAAAAGTCGTGTCGAACACATTTTACAACTATCCTGAAGTACAATATTTCATGAGAAAACAGTCTCAGAATCGGTGAGATCTGCGATTGAAGCGTTCCAGAGTTATTACCTCATTAAGTGCCACTCGTCAGAATTGAATTAATAGAATCCTACAGGGTCATCGTGGCCAACCCCCTGCTCAATGCATAATTCACTAAGGACTTTGATTGAAGGAGAACTCACCACCTCTCGTGGCAGCCTGTCCCACTCATTGATCACCCTCACTGTCAAAAAGTTTTTTTTAATATCTAATCTGTGTCTCCTCCCATTCAGTTTCATCCCATTCCTTCTCGTCTTTCCAAGTGCAAATGAGAATAATGATGATCCTTCTACAGTGTGACAGCCCTTCAGATATTTGTAGACAGCTATTAGGTCTCCGCTTAGCCTTCTTTTTTGCAAGATAAACATTCCCAGATCCTTTAATCGTTCCTCTTAGGACATACGTTGCAGTCCGCTCACCATCCTGGTAGCCCTTCTTTGAACTTTCTCCACTTTTTTAATGTCTGTTTTTAAAAGGTTGTGCCCAGAACTGGACACAGTATTCCAGATGAGGCCTGACCAAGGAGGAGTAGAGGGGGATAATCACTTCATGTGATCTAGGCTCTATGCTTCCCTTAACCCCTTTGCGCCATGCGCCGTACTAGTACTGCGCTGCCGGCACTGCATTAGTGCCAGCAGCAGTACTAGTACGGCGCACCGATCACCGCGGTCTCGCGCTGAGCGCCGCGGTGATCGGGTGCGGGTGTCAGCTGTATATGACAGCTGACACCCCGCAGCAATGCCCACGATCGGCGCTATCGCCGATCGCGGGCATTTAACCCCTCTGATGCCGCTGTCAGTAGTGACAGCGGCATAGAGGGGGATCGCGCAGGGACGGGGGCTCCCTGCGCTCTCCCACCGGAGCAACGCAATGAGATCGCGTTGCTCCGGTGACCCGGAAGGAGTCCCCGGATCCAAGATGGCCGCCGGACTCCTTCCGGGTCATGAAGTGACCTGGCTAGCCGGCGCCTGCTGAGAGCAGGCGCTGGAGAGCCAGCTAAGCTGCCTGTCAGATCGTTGATCTGACAGTGTGCTATGCACAGTGTCAGATCAACGATCTGATCTAATACAGAGATGTCCCACCCTGGGACAATGTTAGAAAGTAAAAAAAAAAAAAATAGAATGTGTAAAAAAAAAATAAAAAAAAATCCCCAAATAAAAAAAAAAAAAACATTTCCCAATAAATCCATTTATTTATGTAAAAAAAAAAAAAAACAATAAATGTACACATATTTGGTATCGCCGCGTCCGTAACGACCCGCTCTATAAAACTATCCCACTAGTTAACCCCTTCAGTGAACACCGCAAAAAAAAAAAAAAAAGGCAAAAAACAACGCTTTATTATCTTACAGGCGAACAAAAAGTGGAATAACACGCGATCAAAACGACGGATATAAATAACTATGGTACCGCTGAAAACGTCATCTTGTCCCGCAAAAAAAAAAGCCGCCATACAGCATCATCAGCAGAAAAATAAAAAAGTTATAGCTCTCAGAATAATGCGATGCAAAAAACAATTATTTTTTTATATAAAATAGTTTTTATTGTGTAAAAGCGCCAAAACATAAAAAAAATTACATAAATGAGGTGTCGCTGTAATCGTACTGACCCGAAGAATAAAACTGCTTTATCCATTTTACCACACGTGGAACGGTATAAACGCCCCCCCTAAAAGAAATTCAGGAATTGCTGGTTTTTGTTCATTCCGCCTCCCAAAAATCGGAATAAAAAGCGATCAAAAAATGTCATCTGCCTGAAAATGTTACCAATAAAAACGTCAACTCATCCCGCAAAAAACAAGATCTCACATGACTCTGTGGGCCAAAATATGGATAAATTATAGCTCTCAAAATGTGGTGATGCAAAAACTATTTTTTGCAATAAAAAGCGTCTTTTAGTGTGTGACGGCTGCCAATCATAAAAATCCGCCAAAAAAACGCTATAAAAGTAAATCAAACCCCCCTTCATCACCCCCTTAGTTAGGGAAAAATAATAAAATGTAAAAAAATGTATTTATTTCCATTTTCCCATTAGTGCTAGGGTTAGGGCTAGGGTTAGGGCTAGGGTTAGGGCTAGGGCTAGGGTTAGGGTTGGGGTTAGGGTTTCAGTTATAATTGGGGGTTTCCACTGTTTAGGCACATCAGGGGCTCTCCAAACGCGACATGGCGTCCGATCTCAATTCCAGCCAATTCTGCTTTGAAAAAGTAAAACAGGGCTCCTTCCCTTCCGAGTTCTCCTGTGTGCCCAAACAGTGGTTCCCCCCAACATATGGGGTATCAGCGTTCTCAGGACAAGTTGGACAACAACTTTTGGGGTCCAATTTGTCCTGTTACCCTTGGGAAAATAAAAACATAGGGGATAAAATATCATTTTCGTGGAAAAAAAAAAATTTTTTTATTTTCACGGCTCTGCGTTATAAACTGTAGTGAAACACTTGTTGGTTCGAAGCTCTCACAACACATCTAGATAAGTTCCTTTGGGGGTCTAGTTTCCAATATGGGGTCACTTGTGGGGGGTTTCTACTGTTTAGGTACATCAGGGGCTCTGCAAATGCAACATGACGCCTGCAGACCATTCCATCTAAGTCTGCATTTCAAATGGCGCTCCTTCCCTTTCGAGCTCTGCCGTGCACCCAAACAGTGGTTCCCCCCAACATATGGGGTATCAGCGTTCTCAGGACAAGTTGGACAACAACTTTTGGGGTCCAATTTGTCCTGTTACCCTTGGGAAAATAAAAACATAGGGGATAAAATATCATTTTCGTGGAAAAAAAAATATTTTTTATTTTCACGGCTCTGCGTTATAAACTAGTGAAGCACTTGTTGGTTCAAAGCTCTCACAACACATCTAGATAAGTTCCTTGGGGGGTCTAGTTTCCAATATGGGGTTACTTGTGGTGGGTTTCTACTGTTTAGGTACATCAGGGGCTCTGCAAATGCAACATGACACCTGCAGTCCATTCCATCTAAGTCTGCATTTCAAACGGTGCTCCTTCCCTTCCGAGCTCTGCCATGCACTCAAACGGTGGTTCCCCCCCACATGTGGGGTATCATCGTACTCAGGACAAATTGGACAATAACATTTGTGGTCCAATTTCTCCTGTTACCCTTGGGAAAAAAAAAATTGCGGGCTAAAACATCATTTTGTGGAAAGAAAAAATGATTTTTTAATTTTCACAATGCTACATTCTAAACTTTAGTGAAACAATTGGGGGTTAAAAGTGCTCACCACACATCTAGATAAGTTCATTAGGGGGTCTTCTTTCCAAAATGGGGTCACTTGTGGGGGGTTTCCACTGTTAAGGCACGTCAGGGGCTCTCCAAATGCGACATGGCGTCCGATCTCAATTCCAGCCAATTTTGCATTGAAAAGTCAAATGGCACTCCTTCCCTTCTGAGCTCTGCCATGCGCTCAAACAGTGGTTTATCCCCATATATGAAGTATCGACGTACTCAGGACAAATTGCACAACAACTTTTGGGGTACAATTTATCCTTTTACCCTTGGGAAAATAAAAAATTTGGGGCAAAAAGATCATTTTTTGTGAAAATTAATAAAAAATTTTGTTTTACGGCTCTACATTATAAACTTCTGTGAAGCACTTGGAGGTTCAAAGTGCTCACCACACATCTAGATTAGTTCCTTAGGGGGTCTACTTTCCAAAATGGTGTCACCTGTGGGGGTTTCCACTGTTTAGGCACATCAGGGGCTCTCCAATCGTGACATGGGCTCCGATCTCAATTCCAGCAAATCTTGCATTGAAAAGTCAAATAGCGCTCCTTCCCTTCCGAGCTCTGCCATGTGCCCAAACAGTGGTTTACCCCCACATATGGGGTATCGGCGTACTCAGGACAAATTGTACAACGACTTTTGTGGTCCAATTTCTCCTGTTACCCTTGGTAAAATGAAACAAATTGGACCTGAAGTAAAAATTTTGTGAAAAAAAAGTTAAATGTTCAATTTTTTTAAACATTCAAAAAATTCCTGTGAAGCACCTGAAGGGTTAATAAACTTTTTGAATGTGGTTTTGAGTACCTTGAGGGGTGCAGTTTTTAGAATGGTGTCACTTTTGGGCATTTTCTGTCATATAGACCCCTCAAAGTCACTTCAAGTGTGAGGTGGTCCGTAAAAAAATGGTTTTGCAAATTTTGTTGCAAAAATGAGAAATCGCTGGTCAACTTTTAACCCTTATAACGTCCTAACAAAAAAAAATTATGTTTCCAAAATTGTGCTGATGTAAAGCAGACATGTGGGAAATGTTGTTTATTAACTATATTATGTGATATAACTCTCTAATTTAAGGGCATAAAAACTAAGAGTTTGAAAATTGCTAAATTTTCATAATTTCCGACAAATTTTTGTTTTTTTCACAAATAAATGCAAGTCATATCGAAGAAGTTTTACCACTATCATGAAGTACAATATGTCACGAGAAAACATTGTCAGAATCACCAGGATCCGTTGAAGCGTTTCAGAGTTATAACCTCATAAAGTGACAGTGGTCAGAATTGTAAAAATTGGCCCTGTCACTTAGGTGAAAACAGGCTTTGGGGTGAAGGGGTTAATACATCCTATAACTGTGTTTGCCTTTTTTGCTGCTGCATCACACTGTTGACTCATGTGCAGTCTGTGATGTATTATTATAGCCACGTCTTTTTCACACATGCTTTTACTTAGTTCTATTCCTCCCATTCTGTCTATGTAATTTTCATTTTTCTTGTCCAGATCTTGCATGTGCCCCTGTTACAATTCTATTAGTTGCTGCCCATTGTTTAAGCTTACCTAGATCCTTCTGAATCCTTTCTCTGTCTTCTCTAGTGTTAGCTATCCCTCCTAGCTTTGCATCGTCTGCAAATTTGAATAGTTTACCATCCTGGTAAACTAAATAATTGGCCTGGTCAGGAAGTGAAAACAGGCTTTGGGGTGAAGGGTTTAAAATGTCAAAAAATGACCTTTTTTTCTTTCTAACATACAATTGAAATGTGTCATGTTTAACTTTAGGGAGTGAACCATTCTCTAGGCGTCGAATAGAATTAAATAAAAAAAGCATGACAACCAAAAGCATTGCAAAAGGACTTGGGAAGCAATAAAAAAAAATGGTAAAAAAAGTGCTGGGAAAAAAAATCTGCCTGCATTGCCTGAAGCATAAGGCTATGTGCACACGATGCGGATTTTGCTGCGGATCCGCAGCTGCGGGTCCGCAGCAGTTTCCCATGAGTTTACATTACAATGTAAGCCTATGGGAAACAGAAAACGCTGTGCCCATGCTGCGGAAAAAAAACGTGCGGAAATGCAGCGGTTTACAATCCGCAGCATGTCACTTCTTTCTGCGGATTCCGCAGCGGTTTTACACCTGCTCCAGTAGAAAACCGTAGGTGTAAAACCGCAGTGAAATCTGCACAAAAACCGCGGTAAATCCGCGATAAATCTGCAGCAAAAACACGGCGGTTTTGCCCTGCAGATTTATCAAATCCGCTGCGGAAAAATCCGCAGAGGACAATTCTACGTGTGCACATACCCTTATTCCCTGAAGCACAACAAAGTCGTTGTGTGCGCATACCCGTAAGCCAATGTTCATGTGGATTTTTTTTTGATGATCCTCTCCAAAATCCTCTTAAAAAAAAGACTTGGAAAAAAAGCTTGGCAAACTCTTCCTATTTATCTCTACGGTGAATCCACTTTCCTGTTTCATGGAAGCTTTTTTTTATCCCCTAAAAGTTTTTTGGGTGGGAAAAAAATGCATTTTCCTTTTTTGAAGTGAAGGAAACCTCTCCGAACTAGTTACTGTCAAATCAATAGGGTCTGTGCACACAGAGTTGTATAGGAGCGTTGAAAAACGACTTCACAAACGCTCCTACTTTGAGGAGTTTTAGGAGGAGTTTTTTTTTGTTTCCTGAAGCTGTTTTGGCGAATTCTTTACAAAACAAACCCTGAAGATATGTTCTGCAAAGTGATTTTACAATGGATATGAATAGGAACAATCTTTTTCAGGTATTTTGAATGCAATTATTGAGGTGTTTTTTTTGTTGTGGATCCACTTCAAAATCTCTGTGTGCACGTATGGCAAGGCTGCAAGAAAGCTTCAGAAAAAAAACCCTCCTCTTTAAAACTGCATCAGGAAAAGAAAAACTCTTGGAAAAGTCCACAGAAAAAGGAGCGTTTCCAGAATTGGCTTCCACATAAAAAACCCCTGAAACCTCAAAATCTTCAAGAACTTGGAATTTCTGCTCTGAAAACTCATCCTAAAGACTGTGTGCACATAGCCTAAGATACTGTTTTTGTTTCAGATTACTGTGACGTACCTGGGGTAACAAATGTACTCCTACCAAAATTACCAGATCACCTCGAACCACAAAGTTACGCTGGGACGATTGAGCTTTGAAGCCTGGGGAATTACTAATGCTTTATAATATGATAAATGTAATTTCTTGGGATTTTAACCCTATGTGATATAGTTTTGTTGTTTCTTACTCATTGCAGGTACTTTGCCGAAAAAGATAGCAACTCTGCTCAGCAGATACTTTCTGATTCCCTTCAGCCAAAATGCAGGTACAGTCATGTTATTTATGGATCTGGATTATTCTGTATTTTTCCTTTTACTTGCACAGTTTTTAATATAATAAGACTTATTTGTGAGTTACACGCCGTGCACTAACTCCGTTATACCCAAATCAGAGACCACTTCCTGCACTTCCGGCTCTGTCTCATAACAATGTTTTCAATTGGTCTCCTGGGCCAAAAGATTTAGGTTTATGGGAGTTTCATCCAAAAGTGGGCATTCGTAGTAAACTTAGGTGTTACCGGTATGGATGTGGGCGGCCCTAGGGGAAGGGCTTAATTGTCCCTAAATTGTTGGCATCTAAGCTAAAGGGATACCCATTTCTGAGGCAGAACTCAGAGGGAAAGTTCTGTTATAGAACATTCTGCAATATGGTGGCTCCATATGGTAACGCATTTCCTAGAATTAATATCTGTAGAGGTGCTATCACGCTTCTGCAATGCAGGTAGAAGCTAGCCCCTCTAGGTGGCGATAGAGTGGAGAGAGGTCATGCACACAGATGAAGCAGACCTGCCGTGCAGCAGTGAAACTACCACCTGGTGGCAGCAGACAAGTCAAACGAGCCGGGTAAAATCCAGCGTAGTACCAAAGGAATAAGCAAACTCGGGGTCAGAGACAAGCCAGGGGATCAGTAACGGTCAGGAGAGGATATGCCAAAGACAAGAGACAAAAGCAGGTCAAGGCCCAAGCCAAGAAGTACCAAGACGTCCAAACACAAAGGGGACACACAGGGACAGGGCAGGGATCAGGGTATAACACAAACACGGGTCGAGTTAGGAATAACAGCAGAACAAGTCAGGGTGTAACCGAGTCAGCTACTCACGCCGTAGGCAGAACTATTACTGACACCGCCTGCAGGATACAGTGAAGAGAAATAGCCAGCCTGAAGCCAAAACGAGGCAGAGAAAAGTTAATCCTTGACATGATCAGACCAGGAAAGAAATACAGAATACAAAACCCAGTCTGGATCATGACAGGTGCCTTCTATAGTTGTCATCTGAACAAGCTCCTTCAGCTGATTACTATCTAGTCCCGAACTCAACGGCCTCCTAAATGTCTATGAAGCTGTCATGTTTAGGCCCGGAACCCCACAGCTGTTCTGGACATTGCTGGCTGCACATGGTCTATGAATTGCAGATGTTTGATGCCTACCTAAGACAATGGAAACATAGTTCCGACATCATGATGTATGATATGTTTAGAACTTCTGTAGATGTTTTTGTCAAAATTTTATGCCACCTGTTGGTTGGCGCAATTTATCCCACTTTTTTGCTCCTACATTTGATGCACATTGTTGCTTTTTAAGCCCCCTTTGTGTTTAAAATACGTGGTGCTTTATTGTAAAATTTGATATGACAGTGTCCCATATTTTGCCTCGTTTTTCACCTTCGTCTGAGCGCAAAGAAATTAGTAACCCTGCCCCATTGTGTTATTAGCTCAGGATCATGCAAGATTGAAAGCTCTTTACATTTTCCTTTAGATTTTTAATGAACAGACCCTCAATCTTCTCCCTAATCTACCATGAGATCTGTATCCAGATATTACTGCTCCAAAATAAAGTACCCTGGCTTTATAGGTCGTCTTTTAATTTTTGCATTATCTATGTTGCCTATAGTATTTTAGTTGTTTTATTTTCTTTTTTTATGTTTTGCAATTTAAGGGATGTCAGTAAAGAGGACTTCAGGTATATCACTTTTTGTGTTTTATTATTTTTTTTGTGTGAAGTTTTAGCCAAAGATGCATTCCCACGCGTTTTAGTTACACATAAGATAAAAAGTATTATATTTTCTGGCTCTGCTCACATTTGGCATTAGGGATGATGTCAAGAACGAAATAATCTCCATTCCTAAAAAATAGGAATACAGCGGATACAACGTGGGATTTGAAAACTGAAACACTCGCTGCCATTTGAATAAACGGTGTAATATAATGAATGAAATTATAATATACAGATAAGTAATATCTGGTCATCAAACACAATTGATGCCACTTTCACAAACTGCTTGGTGTGAGCAGGACCTGTCTTAGTTCGGACAATTGTCTTATTTTTTTTATCCTATCCAATTTGATAGAATACTTTATAATGTATATACCGTATTTTCTGGTGTAAAAGACGACTGGGCGTATAAGACGACCCCCAACCTTTCCATATAAAATATGGAGTTTGGGATATACTCGCCGTATAAGACGGGGAACATCTTATACACCCAGTCATCTTATACGGCGTGTGCGGTGCGGATGGTTCCCAGGGTCTGGAGGAGAGGAGACTCCTTCAGGCCCTGGGATCCATATTCATGTAAAAAAAAGAATAAAAATAATAAATATGGAATATACTTACCCTCCGGCGGCTCCCGACTCTCAGCGGTGCAAGCGGCGGCCTTTGTTCCTAAGGATGCATTGAGCGAAGGACCTTCGATGACGTCGCGTGACCGGTCTTGTGACCGCAGGTCCTACGCTCAATGCATCCTTAGGAACGGAGTCCGCCGCTTGCACCGCTGAGAGCCGGGGGCTGCCGGAGGGTAAGTATATCCCATATTTATTATTTTTATTCTTTTTTTTTTTTTTACATGAATATGGATCCCAGGGCCTGAAGGAGTCTCCTCTCCTCCAGACCCTGGGAACCATGCAGGACCGCTCCCTGCACACGCCGTACCCGGCGTATAAGACGATCCCCGACTTTTCAGATGATTTTCAGGGGTTAAAAAGTCGTCTTATACGCCGGAAAATGCGGTATATATAATATATATTCTATATTTTTTTACATTTGGAACATTGATGATATTCAGTATTTGTGAGCAGGACTGCATCTTTGAAGCCATTCCTTACCATCCTGTTGTGTCTGCTTTGTGTTACTTGGTGTTGTGGTGTTTGTCTCAGTTCCGTACATGATTTCTGTGATGTTTCCGGAGGTTTTCTGAGAATTTATATTGGTGGTCTTTAGTTGTATGAGGCTGAGCTATAGTGCTACAGAGGGCTGTGTGTCTAAAAGTGTTGCTGTAAGACATTGACCTGGTCTGGGCTCTCTCTGGAGCAATGTGATCTTTTATGTCACCGATCCTTGGGGATCCAGGGGTCACACTGCCATAAAGCGCATCCCAACTTTCCTGAAAAACCTCTCTAACCCCTTTATAACCAGACCAGAAGGGGCCTGAAATGGAACCTGTCATGTTGAAAATGCTATCAGATCTGTAGGCAGGATGTTATAGAACAAGAGGAGCCGATCAAATCGGAAAAGTTTAATTATAACTTGCATTTCATTCATTGAAATCCCCGGTGTTTGTATGTTTGAGTCCAGTGGGCGGTCCTGCTTCCCGCTATGACTGTACACTAGGACTACCCACTTGACTCCTACATGCAAACACCAAGGATTTCTTTGAATGAAATGCAAGTTTATACTGAATATTTTCCCCCTAAACAATAACTCTTTTCTGCTCTGCTTCTTTTTTATATCGTACTGTCCACAAATTGGACTGCATGTACAACATGACAGGTTCCCTTTAAGCATTTTTGCCTCTGCAAAGTCACAATTTTAGTTTTTTTACCCCACTAATTTGGATGTATAAGACTTTTTATGCAGGACAAATTGTGTTTGGGGGTTTATATAAATTTCACCGTAATTGATATAATTTTTTTTTTAAATGCAAACATAAAAAAAGCAATTTATAGTTCTGTTCTTTTGTTACATTTTTTTTTTTATTTTTTGCAAAAAGTAATATATGCATTGTCCAGATTATTACAGGCAAGTGAATACCTAATGTGAGAAGGGTTTGTTTTAATATGTATATAATAAAATGTATTTTATCTGAAAAAAATTCCAGATTTTTTTTTTGTTAGTTGGGACTTTTTCCTTGTGTTACTTTTATTTGTGTGTATTTTTGCACCTTTTTTTTCTCCTTTTATTGATTGTGTTTTTCCAATGTAACTGGTGCATCCATAAGACCCCCGGTTAGGCTACTTTCACACTAGCGTCGGATTCGGCCCGTCGCATTGCGTCGGGCCGAGATTTCGACGCTAGCGTTTCTTGTGCTGCACAACGGGTGCAGCAGATGCATTTCTCCGGCGCATCCGCTGCCCCATTGTGAGGTGCGGGGAGGTGGGGGCGGAGTTCCGGCCGCGCATGCGTGGTTGGAAAAAGCGGTCCGTCGGCTGCAAAAAAACGTTACATTTAACGTTTTTTGTTCCCGGCGGTCCGCCACAACACGGCGCAACCGTCGCAAGACGGTTGCGACGTGTGTCAATACGTCGCAATGCGTCAGTAATGTAACTCTATGGGGCAAAAACGCATCCTGCAAACAACTTTGCAGGATGCGTTTTTTCCCCTAAACGACGCATTGCGACGTATTAAAAAAAACGCCAGTGTGAAAGTAGCCTTATAGGGGAAAACAGCCCACAGCCTTGAAATAAGTCACTGGAAGAGTTAATCTGAGTTTGATCTCACCCAGCATGATCTCAGGCACCCCGGTGATCATGTGATCACTAGATCCTACAGAAACATCGGCAGTACTACATGGCACTCATTGAGAAAAATAGAAGACAGAAGCGGTAATAAGCTGCTTTTGTCTTCTCCATTGCAGTAGCTTAGGTATCCATGGTTACGACCACTAAGAGCTAACTTACTGTCGCTATGTGGGTGGTCATAACCATGGATACCTAGAAAAATTCCAGCCATTACATATCAAATAAATGACAATATCCATATAACGTTTTACATAATAACTTGCTCTTATTGAGGCCGGTCACCCTGTTCTTCTCCTTCTATGCTTTGTTGTCCTGTTGCCACATTAGAACAGTTGAAATTTTCAGTGGCCGCAGGTGGACCGAGGAAAGTCCTTAAAAAAATGTCAGTAGAAGATATGATCAGATCACTTTCTCCAGTGGTGGCTACAATCTCATGGCATAATTAAAGGGGTGTTTGCATCCTATACATGTATGGTATATGTTGGATATGTCATTTTTTTTAATTTTATTTTTTTCGGATTAAGGGCTTACCAATAAAGCCTGCATCTAATCATGTTCTGTACTACCAGGGCAGGGCACTAGAGAAGAAGCATAATATGTTTAAATTTTAAAGCAGATCTGTCACCAGATTTCACAATACAAACTGTACTCCTAATTATAGAGATCTCTTCCATTAGAGGAGGCCGGTGTACCGTAATGTCCAAATTGCTGTATAATACCTTATTAAAACAAGCACTTTGAGAATCTGTAGAATGTAATATCTTCTGAATCCTTATCCAAGTGTATTTAGTCTCCATCCACCCAACGCGACTGACAGCTGCAGCTTATACTGACCAATGTGAGGTTTCAGCAGCAGCAGGGAGGAGGTACACTGAGGAGCCGCCAATCAGGCGAGCTAAACAGAGATTGAGTTAAAGGTTTATTAAGGATTATGCAAACATTCTGACAGAATTTTCAAAGTAAGTAAACTAGCCTCATCAGGTCTAATAAAATAAAAATAAATGATAAAAATCTATTTACTAATATTTGCAGTTTGTACTTTGAAATCAGGTGACAGGTCCACGTTAATGTTTCCAAAATGGGGTCTTCTATTGTGTATGTCCTAAAGGCAGAACATCTACCAGTTTGGAAGTCTTCTTGTGATAGAACAATTACATACCAAGAAATCATTTCTACAAACATTTTCCAGAACTGGAAACTCCCACATTTGTTGTGGGGTTTTTAACCGCACCAGTAAAACTTGTGTCTTCATGTGTTGGTTACACATCCCACTCATCTCTGGACCTTTACGTATTTATATGTCTCCAACCTATTCTTCTTGGTTTGTTAACTGGTATATTCTTTCTTCTAGTAAATTCAATAAAATGGAATGGGAAATGAAAAAGTTTGACAAGGCTATTGGGTATGTCCACAACAGAAAATGTGAAGTGTCTCTAAACTATACATGGTACCGAACAATATGTACGGTATTTCCTTTTTTTCATATTTGTACTTATAAACCATCATCAATGTATTATTTACCTGCTGTAATTTTTTTTATTTATTTTGTGCCTATGTGAAGTGTGTAGCTAACATCATGTCCGTCAGATGCTCAGAGCCACATTAAAGGGAACGTCTCATCAGAAAATAACCTCTTATTTAATTCAAAGTTTGAAAATTTCTAAATTTTTGCCAAATTTTCCTCTTTTTTCATAAGTAAACGCAAGTTATATCAAATAAATGTTACCACTATCATGAAGTACAGTATGTCATGAGAAAACAATCTCCGAATCCGTGGGATCCATTGAAGTGTTCAAGAGTTATAACCGCATATAGTGAGACTGGTCAAAAGTGAAAAAATTGGCCTGGTCAGGAAGGTGAAAACAGGCTTCGCAGGGTAATGGGAATAATGGGGTATATTTATATATATATATATATATATATATATATATATATATATATATATATATATATATATATATATATATATATATATATATATATATATATATATTATATATATATACCTATTAAAGCTCGCAGCCAGGGGGTTAGTGACTGAACCCACCCACAGTTATCTTTGAAACGAACAGTTCTCTGCTGCCCCCTTTCATCCGGAAAATTATGCAATTGACCTACGTTTAATGGAGGAGTCCACAGGCAATTTCCACAAACAGGACAGTTATCGGGAAACTAACAGTGAGCGTATGGTATATGCACCTCTGATTTCAGTGCAAGGAATATGTGTATATACCCCCAGTATGGTCACGGCTAACTCCACTATAACCAAAGACTACTTGCTGACACCACCATTCGTGTTTTATACAAGCTGACTGGAAGTCCGGTTTTTGTAGCATATGGCTTCAAGGTGCGGGTTACAGAACAAAAAGAACAGAACTGTTAAATTTTATATTTAATCCAAGACGATAGGCAGTGTTTGTTAAATCTTTTTTATATTTTTTTATAAAGGGGACAAAACAATATAACATACACAGTTTAATAAACTAAACGGATAAAAAAAAAGAAACGTACTATTCTGATCACAGATATGATTCGATCTAGCAAAGGAGAGCGCTTCAATTGAAAAACGTCCAGCGCGCAGGATTCATGGAATACACTATATCTTTCTACAACAAAACAGATTATAATTTGTCTTGATCTTTTATCAGCACCTAACATACACCCACACCCCCCGTCCTTCATGACCTCACATGGGCCGAGCTGTGGAATGTGCTCTGCCCTTCATGATTTTATGAATTTCTCAAGTTATCTGATATCTTCACTCCTGAAGTTCAAGGTCACCGCCATATTTTGTTATTAGGATTTTACCATTTCCCAGAGACCAAACATGACATGGCGCTTGTCATCGATCTGCCTACAATTGATTTGTGGCTTATATGCAGGGGTTACAATTATGAAAAAATATGCATCTTCTTCCCCGATTTGTCCTGAAGCTGAAAATGTACCGTTTATCCCATTACTATATGATTTATACGAACTCCAATATTCATAACGTTCTTTCAGAGACATAAGTCTGGTTTCAATATTAGTGATGAGCGAGTATACTTGTTGCTCGGATTTACCCGAGCAAGCTCGGATGGTCTCCGAGTATTTGTTAGTGCTCGGAGATTGCGTTTTTGTCAACTCAGCTACATGATTTACGGCTGCCAGCCAGCCTGAATACATGTGGGGGTTGCCTGGTTGCTAGGGAATCCCCACATGTATTCAAGCTGTCTAGCAGCCGTAAAATCATGCATCTGCTTCAACAAAAACTAAATCTCTGAGCACTAACAAATACTCGGAGACCACCTGAGCAATGAGTATACTCGCTCATCACTATTCAATATATAACATTTTACCCTGAAGGGAACAATGTATTTCCTCTTGACAAAAGAGCCTTTTTCACTTCTCTTTCTAGGTGTAAACACAAGTTCTTTTGTTATCCAACCTTTTGAAAAAAAAACCTCCTGTCTTAGCTACCTGTCCAATCTATATACCCTTGTCCTTGCACAGTAGTCATTCCCTTTTTCACTGCAGGGGTCCTTTATCCTAAAAGGGGCTGCCTTCATTTTTATTAAGATTGCCACTTCTCTTCCTCCCTAATCTATAAATCTCAATCTTACTCCTTTCCCAAATGTTAACTGTGTAATTCATCTACTAAAAAGATTTGTAGATTGTAAGCCCTTTTTCCTGCTGTACTTCTGTGTGTCAGACACTAGGGAGGGGGGTGAATACATCCTCTCTCATGTGGATTCATAAATTTTATTATTTTCTGTGACAATACCAATTAAAAAATGTTTTTTTCAATACTTACTAGCGCCATAAGGTAATTTGAACCTGTGATTCTTCGATCACATTGATAATATTACACTACAATCTACTTCTCTACTACATTACATTATTTCATGTCAGTCTTCAACTAAGGCCTTATTCACATTTTGAGTAATTGGTGAGTTTTTTACCTCAGTATTTGTAAGCCAAGACCAGGAGTGGGTGATAAATACAGAAGTGGTGACGTGTTTCTATTATACTTTTCCTCTATTTGTTCCACTCCTGGTTTTGGGTTACAAACACTGAGGTAAAAAACTGACCAAATACTGAACGTGTGACTGTGGCCTAACCGTTCCACTACTGGTGGAAACGAATTAGGCTGAGGTATATGGCAGACAGGAAGACCATTGTCAGGATTCCATGTTGCCAAAGGATCCATCGACACCTCGCAGTTAGGCTGCAGGGGTGACAAAGGGAGTCCTCACGTGTCGTGATCACTGCTGATCACGACATATGAAGGTTTAAAATGTTAAAATAGGCGCTATGTCCGGTCTCGGCACATGCAGCAGGAGCCTGGCTATTAGTGATGAGCAAGCATGCTCTGGTGTTATCCGAGTATTGTGGGTGGCTCGAGTAATATACTTAAGCTCCCGTGGCTGCATGATTCACGCCGCAACACATGCAGGGATTGCCTAATTAACAGCTGCAAATCATGCAGCAGCGGGGACTCTAACTATTACTCAAGCCCTTGCTATACTCCGATAACACTATATCGGAACACGGTCACTCAACACTACTGGTTATGTGTAACAGACGGCTCCTGAAGCCAATGGCAGTAGCACAACTCCAATGTCTTGCCATTTATCAGACACAAATGAGCCTTAATATGGACATACAGTTGCGTCCATTTGCGAGAAGTGGTTAAAAGTAAAATTAGTAATCTTGCAATATTCACACTGAAGATTTGGGAATTGTAGACTCTTACTTTCAGGAAGAGTTTACAGCACTTTCCTTATCATCAGAGACATTATTACGATGACAGGTAACACTTCTATTCACCGCTGATAACACAGGATCCACCAATCAGATCAAAGCTGACCTCCTCCCCTTCCCTTCACAATGACCTTCGCACACACTCATTGGATGAATCAATGCAAAAATTAGGGTCAGAGTCTGTTCATTGTGGCAAATGTACATGTGTTATTTCCTGAAACGGGAAGCTAAAAAAAGAAAACAATGACCATTGTTAAAATAGCAACATTTTTATTTTTAATATTGTAATATGGGAAAAAAATACTAAGTAAAAAAAAAAAATTAAACACATAAAAAATGATTTACACAATAAGTACGGTAATTTTCGGCTGACACATTCCCTTTACTAAGGCAGTTAGTCCAGTTATATACGTGGCCAATGCATCAATTATTTGTTCTTATATGTGTCTTGTATTCATGAATTTGCCTGACTTGGATTTTTTTCAAAACCATAAACATAATTACCGTAATATAAAGTCATAAAAGAAAAAAAAATGCAAAAAGAAACCGACACAAGCCTGGTCACTTATTTAGTTATGCTATGTATAACTCTTTTACTCTTTAATCATCACACAGATACTCATTTGCCATTGTTGGGATTAACATTACCGACCTGGCCTACAACCTGCTGGTAAGTGGGGCCCTGAAGACACATCTGTACAATGTGGCCCCAGAAGCTCCGTCCTTGCATCACTTCCAACAAACGTTCTGTAAGTGTTTATGAACACCTTTGTATTTCTGCTGTTCTGGGCTATAAATTATAGAGGGTTTTTTTCTTGTCTGAGGTTTTGTGTTTTTTTTTTTTGCCAATATCTAAATAAAAATCATGAAAGAACATAATTTGTAAAATGATGCTGCCAGGATAAAACTTTTTACATATTAAAATATATACCAAAGGTGAATTCCAGTGTCTTTTAACCTAAATGGGCAGTGGCTAGGGAAAGGCTAACGGAGAGGAGGTTTATTAGACAAAGTCGGTAATATGGGTTAGAAACAGTGTGAGAAATAAATTAGGATTAATAAATAAACTAACATCTCGTAGATTCAGTGCTTAATGCATTTGCTTATGGGTAACCTATGTTTCACCCTAAGGTATTTAGGAAGCTTAGTCTGCCAACATAGGTACCACAAGTGGCAATCAGCAGTAAAGATTTCTAATTGCCATGAGGAAAAGGATTGAATGAATGATAGCTCATCCTTTTACTTTGCCTTAGGGTACCGTCACACAGTGGCATTTTGATCGCTACGACGGCACGATTTGTGACGTTCCAGCGATATATCTGTGACGTTCCAGCGATCTCGCTGTGTCTGACACGCTCCTGCGATCAGGGACCCCGCTGAGAATCGTACGTCGTAGCAGATCGTTTGAAACTTTATTTCGTCGTCTAGTGTCCCGCTGTGGCGGCATGATCGCATGGTGTAACAAAGGTGTGCACGATATTGTATACGATGTGCGCATAGTAACCAACGGCTTCTACATCGCACATACGTCATGAAATTATCGCTCCAGCGTCGTACATTGCAAAGTGTGACAGCAGTCTACGACGCTGGAGCGATATTGTTACGATGCTGGAGCGTCACGGATCGTGCCGTCGTAGCGATCAAAATGTCACTGTGTGACGGTACCCTTAGAGTAATTAATCCTGTTACCAGGGTATTCATAAAAGGCTATAACTTGACTGATTATGTCAGTCCTAATTTGAAGAACCAATATTGTTTTACACAGGGAGCCTATAAATTTTATTGGATACCATGTAAAGCTTCTTTTCTCCTGCGGTAGCGCTGCAGGAATATTGAACACTTGCTTCTGAATTTCCACACCGTTTACAGCCTGATCTATGGTGTTGTCAAGTCTGTCTTCACTCATTTGCAATGGGATTCAATCCACTTAATCATTGATTTCTGATTGGTTAAAAGCTGACTAAATAGAGGTCCAGAAAAAAAGTATCTAACCCTCATGATCCCGACTTCAGCACACACATCTCCAATTTTGAGAACCTGCATCTCTTTATGTGAACTTAACAATTTTGAAATATTTCGCCCTAGGTTTTCTCATGCACGAGTTTCACAAATTTTGGATTGACGAAGATCCCTTGGACATAATGGAATTCAATCGCGTCCGCAACAAGTTTCACAAGCGTATCTTAAAGCAGCTCCAGAAGACGGACATGGCTTTGTGTCCCCATTTCGCGGCCTCGGAAAGCTTGGTCAATGTGTAGTCATCTACATGATAGAATCCCAGATCACTGCCTCACTATAGTGTCCATTATCATGGCGGCCGTGCTGTATGACCACAGCGATTGTATGCATGCTTTTTTTGGTAAAGTACTCATCTCTGTTTTGATTCTGAAATATAAAATCCAAAGGCTTTTAGGCACCTTGGGATTTGCTCATTTGATGGTTGCGCATATTGCGGGTTACGCAGTGTTATATTTTCATCTGACATGAGGTTTCTATTTTTTTAGATTTTATTTTTGTTCTCATAGTTCAGCATTGACGACTTGTGTTTGTACCATTTACCATAGGTTAATGTCTGACCGAGCCAGCTCTTGTACTGTAAGCATTTTATGATCCCTAATATTTCTACTGACCTGATGCTACGTTTACATCATTGAATTGTCTTTACTATATATACTGTATATACATTGCTTCTAGATGTGTCATAAGAAGGTAGCAATTCCAAAAAAAGTGTTAATATGAAGAGCTTAGAGCAAAATGGCAAGTTTCGAAAGGACTAAGTGTAAATTCCTCCCTCCCCGCCATGCTCTCCAAGTTGAGTATTCTTGGTGGCCATTTTATGGTCTCAGTGCACTTTGATTACATGTAGCAGATGGTTTACAGTTTCATAATAAAGTGATTGAAAATATATTACTAAATTAATGGTTGAAATGTATATAAAAAGTTGCCTATGTCAAAACGCATTGGCATGAGGCAACTTACTTTTGAGCTCTAGTTTAGAAAAGCCCATTTTCTAATTCACCATTTGGAAGTTTCTTAAAGGGAAAGTCCGTGTCCAGGACGCTCATCTATTGACCAGATCATATGATGCCTCTCACTCTGGAGGACTTAGTACATCCATACATCACACAAACAGTCCATTGATTTCAGAAGTCACCATGTAATACGTTATGTCCCAGGGCTGGCAATTGAACACGAGTGTCTAAGTTGATCAGTGGTGACCCAGTAGCTGGACTCCATATGAGAAGTGTAACTTCAGGGGTTCCTTTGTACAAAAAAATGCATTTGCCGAAACAAAAACCCCAATGTCAAGTCTTTATTGGAGCAAGAGATCGTCCGGTCTGTCAGCCATCGGGGTAATCTGCGATGGCCAAGTATCTGCTTGTGCGTGCTAGTATTAGGAAATGGTTTACAGATCTGTAATTGAGAATATAGAGAGTATAAACAAGATGGGGCATTGTAGAGATGTACGAGCACCAGGGTCAGTGTGAGTCTCTGTGCACGTCCTGAAATATCACTGCTAACCTTTTGGAATCCTCAGATCTTCTTTTGATTAGTTGACCTAGTGCGACGTCAGTTAGTGACAGGAATCCAGCACTGCTTTCATTCACATTGTGTGCTTTGAAACAGCAATGATGAAACGAACTAGACTCAGCAGCTTATTAACCGTCTCAATGGTGCTCCAATAGTAATGTAAGGAGAAAATGGGACACTCACCACTGTGCGTTAAAATAAGTTTTATTTGCGGTTCCAAACAGAGATTGAGGAGACAATGTGGCTGACAGCCGCTTCTTCTGAGCCATTATGGCTGACAGCCACATTGTCTCCTCAATTTCTGTGTAGAACCCCATATAAAACGTATTTTAACGCTCATTGTACAATAATTTGCATTTTTGAGACCTTGTAAAAAATAAAAGGGATAATAGAATGGATAATGTATACCTTAGTTCGATAAGATTTTCATTATGATGCTGCCTGGTGCCTTCACGCAGCCGTATGGAGCAGGGAGAAAATGAACTTTATTGTCCCCGCCAGTATTCGGTATTCAGTCATGGAATGCGGGGACGGCGCCAGTTCAGTCACTGCTCTGAGTATGCAGAGCGGCCGCTGAAACCGCGCTCTCCGGTCCTGACCAAGAGCCAGCTTCAACGTGGATCCAGTTTCAGTCACCGCCGGGGGTGTGGTACAGCGGCCGCTCTATATACTCAGTGGTGACTGAACCGGTGCTGCCCCCGCATCCATGACTGTTCTCCCCGCCAGCATTCGGTATTCAAAGTTACTTTTCTCCCCGCTGCATTAAGCTGCATGCAAGCCTCGGGCAGCATAATAATGCTGTTAAATCTGCAGTTTTACCACATATCTGCAGGTTAGCAGCTTTATTTCTGGCGACAGGTTCCCATTGATGGAACTACTCAAGATACAGTGTGAGCCAAATGTCAGGAACCACCCAAATATTTGGATCGTGTTATTTTGAATTAGTCTAATATACTTTATTGCATAAAAACAAAAATGAAATAAAAAGAGTATTCTGACTTATGGAACAAATAATGTGTTCCATGTGATAACCCCAGCAACTTGAAGCATAGCAGATTTTGGTATGTGGGAATTTATTTTAAAACTTAAGACTTGGGTGGTTCCTGACTTTATTAACTTTCATAATTCTGATGAAAAGTTAATTACGGTAACTTATTTGATGCCTGATACAATTGGTAACGCATATATCCCAATAAAATAGTTGAGTTGGACAGAGTAAAGCTAAACCGTAGGCCATTTGTGGTGCCAACGAAGGAGACTGGGATTGAGCTTGAGGAGGAACTACAGGACCCACTAGACCCAATCTACAGATATAAGGTTGACAACCAGCCTTGCACAGGCATGGAGAGAAATGAGTATGTTCTACATCCTGAAAGTGAAACACCGAGAGCGGTGAGATATATTTGAACCCTCCATCTTGGGCACTTACAAAGTTTGTCCCGCCCTTGAGGTCTAACCGGAAAAGCTCAACCTGTATTTCCCTAAAAGACAGGCTATAGGCAAGAAATCTTTCGGTCCCATAGATGTTACTTATGTTTTGTGTTGCATTACAAAACCATATGGGTCTGTGATTTTGAAGGTTTGGTTTAGGACAACCTCAGGGGTCTCGATCTTACTTCACAAATACAGAAAGTTAAACATGTGAACAATCCATATAAATAAGGCCTAATTAAAATGTACTGGTTAATTAGTGGGATTTTCTTCTCCCCAGTCAAGGAGGAAGTCAAAGTTTAGATAATCTCTGATAATGATTTTCTTTCTGGAATTACTGAGTTTTAAACTAATAAACTCTCAGTATGTATCAGAGTATAATATATCTATGACACTTTTATGGATAAATCATCTATTTTGTCAGAATACAAACTCTTCATAAGAAAATTTTGATGTAAAGCAATCTATTTTCCAAACAAACTTTTTTTATATTTGCTTACTTCAAAAACATTTCTCCTATTTTTGAAAGCTGAGGAACAATTTCAATAATGTTATTAAAGATAATGTAATAAGAGATGGAGCAATAAGGGGAAAGGACCTTGGAGCCCTTTGTCTGGGAGAATCCAGGCGCTTCTCCATTAAAGATCAGTGGTATCTTAAATTGGACGAATATCTTCCTATATAGTGGCGATGTTTTATTACATCCATTTTACTATATGGATACTATACAGACAGAGTCTGTTGGGGCATACTGGGAGATGCCGCTTTTCTACAGCTGGAAAGTTTCTGGTTGGAGACTTCTGCTGTGTTGCATGCCATTATAAGGGTAAGCCAGTAAACCACCGTGCAAAGTACAGATGTGTCCTTCCTTATGTGTAGCCTCTTGGTTCATCTTACCCCTAGATCAGTGTTCCCCAACTCCAGTCCTCAAGAGCCACCAACAGGTCGTGTTTCCTTAGTATGGCCCAGGTGATGGAATTGTTGCCTGTCTAGATTATGGAGTTCTCACCTGGGCATTACTAAGGAAATCCTGAAAACATGACCCGTTGGTGGCTCTTGAGGACCAAACTTGGGGAACACTGCCCTAGATGAAGATCACAAGATTACCAGCCTTGATAAAAAAATGTTTTTGTGATACTGTCTTATGCTATATGTGCCTAAAAGCAGACACCCAAATGTTTGTGGTCTGTATTGCGTCCTGTTGAGGGTTTTGCTTGCTAGCATGTCATGATAATGTATTGTATTTGTATGGTGAAAAAACTGAGGGTTTCAAAGGAAATTTGCAGAAAGGTAAAGGTAGATCCTTGAGATAAGCAATCGATTCGTGCTGCCATGGTCAACGGCCTTCACGTCTGAACCCGGCATCTTCTGGCTAGTCAGTAGGCCTTACTTGCCATTATTACGTGTGTCACTCCGTCACATTATGACGTTGCACAGTCTAGTAAGCGCAAGACTCGCCCAGGATGCTCGGTCCAAGAAGTCCAACTGCCACAGAAGACTGGACTGGACACTGGACCAGCAAAGCTCAAATGTAATTGCTCACTTTTGGTGTCCACCCTTGCCTCTCCACAAATTTCCTTTGGTGCACCATCCTCTCGGACCTTGCACTCGGAAGACTTTTTAGATATTAATCCTATGGGTATTAGGTGTGACTCAAAACCATTTTCCCCCCAATTTATTCCGCTGCAAAAAATGAACGTGATACTTGTTTTAAGAATGGATGTGAGCAGAACTGAGCTTTCTACTGCACAGTATCATTTTACGTGGGGGCTTCTTCTATACTGTGCTGTACAAATGGAAAAAAAATAGATGGAATTGCTATTTAATCCATAGACAACAAAGGCAGCAAATATATCGAGAAACATTTTCTGTAATGTTACCTAGGTAGTTCCTTTTTACAGCCCATTCATCGCAGTGTAACAATGTGGCAGTGGTTGACACATGCACAGGTTTCTCCCATGACACAGAGGACGGCTTTATATTTTGCTCATATTCATGCCTTTTTACTGAATGTTGCATCGTTTTTGAATATGCTGTCATTCGACTGTGATCTCATTTACTAGAATTCATTTTTTTTTTTTAAATTTCAGGCTTCTAATTGTGAAATCACTTGAATAAATCTCATGACGTTCCAAATAAATTTGCCTTTAGTTTGCTTTATTTTCTTGCCTTGATAAATCAATGGAGTTTTCTGCAAAAAGCTGCTCCAAACACCTTCTCTTATTCTGCAGATTTCATTACATCCATGAATTACATAGAGTACACACATTAGTAAAAACTGTCTAATACTTAATTTCCCCTGTGATGGTGCTGCAGGATATTGAACACTTGCTGCCAGGTTCAGCCACATATTACAGCTGCTCTCTGGAGATCTGAGAGGACAACTCATAACTCTGCTAGACCTCACTGGAGGGGGACATCTGTCCAGTAACTACCATAAAATCAATGGAAGAGGTTCAAAGGACCCCTGTTCTCTTGACAGCATAAGATCTTTCTAGCGTATGTACAATGCCTCCTTTGAAACAACCCCTTTAAAAGCTTTAATCTTTTCCTTCAAGAATAGCCATGATTGAGATGTTCTCTAGGACTTCTTATGTGATCTTTTAAGGTTAAACGTTTTTCAGTTTTACCCATATTTTCCAATTTATGCAGCAGCCATGAAGTACAGGACCTATGAGTCTCCTCCATATTGATGGCGTCGTTGTGCGCCATTTTCCTGGTTTTCTCTCGCCGGGGAAATTGGTGCAGTGGGCGGTACTGGTGACTGTTTCAGCTGTCACATTTTGCTTGAGCACAGGAATTACTGCGTCTTTCAGCTCAGAAAAAAACATATCATTACTGCCGGTCAGATGACAGCATGTGAACCAGCAGCTGTGACTGGCGGTAAAAAGTTTACCACTGGTTACAGGTGTCAGATGATGACAGTACTACTCTCATCAGCGTGCGCCTGCTTTCGCTGATAGCAGTGAGAGCAGGCGTGCAATGATGAGTATTCATTAACCAGTGACTGTGCTAGAAATAAAACAAAATATGACTTGGGGTCTCTTCTATTTTTGATAACAAGTGCAGGCAAAACCAACAGCTGTCGGCTTTATATGATGAACTCCAGTCACCTCACTTACAGCACCGCGGGCTGCGTGAGAGCTTTCTCACAGCGCTAGCGCTGACTTCAGTGAGGTGACTTGGGCTCATCAGCCATGAACTCTGGTGACCTTTCTCAGCAGCTCAACTCTGCACACTGCAGCAGCGTAATTCCGCTCCTGTCTCAGTGTGAGCCAGATGGCGTGGAGCGCCGTCACTGTCTTTTATTTTTTTGTTTGTTTCAGCTGTGAACTGATATTAATAGCCTCGGACCTTTTATGGCTATTGGCCCGTTCCCAGAATATTCACATCAGCCCCCAAGTCATTGGCTTTCAGTCTGCTGCTTATGAAAATTACAGGTGATGCTATGGCATTTTTTTATTTTTTTTTATTAACAGGTACAGTAAAATACACACTGAAGGTAACCTTAGTTCACAGCCTTCTCATGTTCCAGAAGTTGGAAACGCCAGTAACAATGAGGTTTCCGGGCCTCAAAGCTGCCAGAAGACCCGGTGGCTGTGAACTCTGGTAACCTGAAATGTTACCTGAGTTCAAGCCACTAGGCCTCATGGTAGCTGCAGTGCCAGACTGTTGAATGTGGAGTGCTGGACTCGTGGGCGTTTATCAGTCCAGCATTGGCACTTGCAAAGCAAGCGAAACAGTTACTATGATGTGACCCTACTGTTCTTGTTAATAAATTTAAAAAAATGCATGCGGGTGCTCCTTAATTTTCATAAGCAGCAGAGGGAACGCCAATGGCTGCGGGCTAATTTTAATATTCCTTGAAGGAGCCAATAGCCTTAAAGGTTCCCAGGCTATCAGTTCCCAGGCTATCATATCAGCTTACAGCTGTTTGCTTAGCCTTTATTATTATTATTAATATTATTATTTATATAGCACCATTGATTCCATGGTGCTGTACATGAGAAGGGGTTACATACAAATTACAGATATCACTTACAGTAAACAAACTAACTATGACAGACTGATACAGAGGGGCGAGGACCCTGCCCTTGCAGTCTTACATTCTACAGGATTATGGGGAAGGAGACAATAGGTTGAGGGTTGCAGGAGCTCCGGTGTTGGTGAGGCGGTCGCTTCGGTAGTGATGAGGAGGCAGCGGGGTCAGTGCAGGCTGTAAGCTTTCCTGAAGAGGTGGGTTTTCAGGTTCCGTCTGAAGGATCCGAATGTGGTTGATAGTCGGACGCGTTAGGGCAGAGAATTCCAGAGGATGGGGGATATTCTGGAGAAGTCTTGGAGGCGTTTGGATGAGGAGCGAATAAGTGTGGAGGAGAGAAGGAGGTCTTGGGAGGACCGGAGATTGCAAGAGGGAAGATATCGGGAGATTAGTTCAGAGATATATGGAGGAGACAGGTTGTGGATGGCTCTGTAGGTCAGTATTAGTAATTTGAACTGGATAAACTCAGGGAATGGGAGCCAGTGAAGAGATTTGCAGAGGGGGAAGCAGAGGAGTAGCGAGGAGAGAGATGGATTAGTCGAGCAGCAGAGTTAAGGATGAACTGGAGAGGTGCAAGGGTGTTAGCAGGGAGGCCGCAGAAAAGGATGTTGCAGTGGTCAAGGTGGGAGCCTTTACTGGTTATTATAGGGGAGACCCTCCAAAAAACCAATGTGCGGTCTCCCTATACTCATGAACCAGCAAAGGCTAAACAGACAGTTGTCGGCTGATATTAATAACCTAGGAAAGAGCCATGAATATTGGCTCCCAAACTAAAAACATCAGCTCTCAGCCACCCCAGAAATGCGGCATGAATAAGATGCGCCAAATCTGGTGCTTGGCCTCGCTTTTCCCATTTTCCCTGGTGCCGTGGCAAGTTGGGTAATAGTTGTAGGGTTGATATCAGCTTTGTAATGTCAGCTGACATCAAGCCCACAGGTTAATAATGGAGAGACGTCTATAAGACTCCCCCATTACTAACCCCATAGTCAATAAAGACACCAAGAGTAAAGTCCTTTAATTGAAATAAAGACACAGACACCTTTTTTTTTAAATAAAAATGAAAAAGCAAAGTTATACTCACCTTTACACCTAATGTCCCCTGTAAAAGACATAACATAAAAAAACACCATAATCCTCACTTGTCCAACAAGAAGATAATCAATTTGTCCCTCGACCAGTTCAACTCTGCTACATCTAGATGCCTTGCCTAAAATTGGCATGACGTGACCGTTAAGCCTGGCATCCAGCAGAGACACTGAGCTGCTTGAGATAGCAAAGCATCAGTGCCTTGCGGAGACGTGAACAAGGTCCCTGAAGTTCATAGCTGATGAACTCCGGTCATCTCACTTTATCACGCAGCGAGCGGTGTCATAAGTGAGGTTTCCGGGGTTCATCAGCTATGAACTTCGGTCAACTTTCTCATGGCAGCTGAATGCTACACACTGCAGGAATGTGATTACGCTCCTGTGTCAATGTGAGCCGGCTGGCATGGATAGCGATGAGCAGGCATACGCTGATGAGAGTAGCACTCTCATCAACCGATGCCTGTTACCGCCGGTCACAGCTGTTGGCTCATGCTGTCATCTGACAGCATGGGAACTGCAGCTCTCTAACCGGCGGTAACTAACTGATCACCGATCAGAGCTGCCAGTATTTCTCGAGTGGTAACACACTTGGCAGTGTGGGAAGCAGCCAATGTTCGGGGCCGTGAATGGACACTAGGTGTTCTGTACATATCCAGAACTTTACTGTACTTCACCCAGCTCTAATTTTAATGCTTATTTTCCCTGTGGGGGGTCTGCAGGCAAGTTGATTACAGCTGAAGGTTACCCCGTGATCAAGCAGGGATTGTCCAGAATGGACCACTCTTTTAATATCTGTTTATTTTAGTTCTCTAGCTTCCCTTGATGGTACTCTGCTGTCTACCCATCAGTATGTGTTTTGTATTCTGGGTGACGGGTGATTAGAAACATCACATATTTCATGGGCCGCTGAACCTGTAAGTATTTTATCAAACAGCATCACCTGTGAGCAGTGAAAATCCATTACAATACCCCCCCCCAATGCAGTAATATGCCACTGTACAACACTGATCTCAAGCATGACTGATGGGGGTAGTAACATAGTAACATAGTAAGGCCGAAAAAAGACATTTGTCCATCCAGTTCAGCCTATATTCCATCATAATAAATACCCAGATCTACGTCCTTCTACAGAACCTAATAATTGTATGATACAATATTGTTCTGCTCCAGGAAGACATCCAGGCCTCTCTTGAACCCCTCGACTGAGTTCGCCATCACCACCTCCTCAGGCAAGCAATTCCAGATTCTCACTGCCCTAACAGTAAAGAATCCTCTTCTATGTTGGTGGAAAAACCTTCTCTCCTCCAGACGCAAAGAATGCCCCCTTGTGCCCGTCACCTTCCTTGGTATAAACAGATCCTCAGCGAGATATTTGTATTGTCCCCTTATATACTTATACATGGTTATTAGATCGCCCCTCAGTCGTCTTTTTTCTAGACTAAATAATCCTAATTTCGCTAATCTATCTGGGTATTGTAGTTCTCCCATCCCCTTTATTAATTTTGTTGCCCTCCTTTGTACTCTCTCTAGTTCCATTATATCCTTCCTGAGCACCGGTGCCCAAAACTGGACACAGTACTCCATGTGCGGTCTAACTAGGGATTTGTACAGAGGCAGTATAATGCTCTCATCATGTGTATCCAGACCTCTTTTAATGCACCCCATGATCCTGTTTGCCTTGGCAGCTGCTGCCTGGCACTGGCTGCTCCAGGTAAGTTTATCATTAACTAGGATCCCCAAGTCCTTCTCCCTGTCAGATTTACCCAGTGGTTTCCCGTTCAGTGTGTAATGGTGATATTGATTCCCTCTTCCCATGTGTATAACCTTACATTTATCATTGTTAAACCTCATCTGCCACCTTTCAGCCCAAGTTTCCAACTTATCCAGATCCATCTGTAGCAGAATACTATCTTCTCTTGTATTAACTGCTTTACATAGTTTTGTATCATCTGCAAAAATCGATATTTTACTGTGTAAACCTTCTACCAGATCATTAATGAATATGTTGAAGAGAACAGGTCCCAATACTGACCCCTGCGGTACCCCACTGGTCACAGCGACCCAGTTAGAGACTATACCATTTATAACCACCCTCTGCTTTCTATCACTAAGCCAGTTACTAACCCATTTACACACATTTTCCCCCAGACCAAGCATTCTCATTTTGTGTACCAACCTCTTGTGCGGCACGGTATCAAACGCTTTGGAAAAATCGAGATATACCACGTCCAATGACTCACCGTGGTCCAGCCTATAGCTTACCTCTTCATAAAAACTGATTAGATTGGTTTGACAGGAGCGATTTCTCATAAACCCATGCTGATATGGAGTTAAACAGTTATTCTCATTGAGATAATCCAGAATAACATCCCTCAGAAACCCTTCAAATATTTTACCAACAATAGAGGTTAGACTTACTGGCCTATAATTTCCAGGTTCACTTTTAGAGCCCTTTTTGAATATTGGCACCACATTTGCTATGCGCCAGTCCTGCGGAACAGACCCTGTCGCTATAGAGTCACTAAAAATAAGAAATAATGGTTTATCTATTACATTACTTAGTTCTCTTAGTACTCGTGGGTGTATGCCATCCGGACCCGGAGATTTATCTATTTTAATCTTATTTAGCCGGTTTCGCACCTCTTCTTGGGTTAGATTGGTGACCCTTAATATAGGGTTTTCATTGTTTCTTGGGATTTCACCTAGCATTTCATTTTCCACCGTGAATACCGTGGAGAAGAAGGTGTTTAATATGTTAGCTTTTTCCTCGTCATCTACAACCATTCTTTCCTCACTATTTTTTAAGGGGCCTACATTTTCAGTTTTTATTCTTTTACTATTGATATAGTTGAAGAACAGTTTGGGATTAGTTTTACTCTCCTTAGCAATGTGCTTCTCTGTTTCCTTTTTGGCAGCTTTAATTAGTTTTTTAGATAAAGTATTTTTCTCCCTATAGTTTTTTAGAGCTTCAATGGTGCCATCCTGCTTTAGTAGTGCAAATGCTTTCTTTTTACTGTTAATTGCCTGTCTTACTTCTTTGTTTAGCCACATTGGGTTTTTCCTATTTCTAGTCCTTTTATTCCCACAAGGTATAAACCGCTTACACTGCCTATTTAGGATGTTCTTAAACATTTCCCATTTATTATCTGTATTCTCATTTCTGAGGATATTGTCCCAGTCTACCAGATTAAGGGCATCTCTAAGCTGTTCAAACTTTGCCTTCCTAAAGTTCAATGTTTTTGTGACTCCCTGACAAGTCCCCCTAGTGAAAGACAGGTGAAACTGCACAATATTGTGGTCGCTATTTCCTAAATGCCCAACCACCTGCAGATTTGTTATTCTGTCAGGTCTATTAGATAGTATTAGGTCTAAAAGTGCTGCTCCTCTGGTTGGATTCTGCACCAATTGTGAAAGATAATTTTTCTTGGTTATTAGCAGAAACCTGTTGCCTTTATGGGTTTCACAGGTTTCTGTTTCCCAGTTAATATCCGGGTAGTTAAAGTCCCCCATAACCAGGACCTCATTATGGGTTGCAGCTTCATCTATCTGCTTTAGAAGTAGACTTTCCATGCTTTCTGTTATATTTGGGGGTTTGTAACAGACCCCAATGAGAATTTTGTTACCATTTTTCCCTCCATGAATTTCAACCCATATGGACTCGACATCCTCATTCCCTTCGCTAATATCCTCCCTTAAAGTGGACTTTAGACAAGACTTTACATAGAGACAAACCCCTCCTCCTCTCCGATTTTTACGATCCTTTCTAAACAGACTGTAACCCTGTAAGTTAACTGCCCAGTCATAGCTTTCATCTAACCATGTCTCGGTTATTCCCACTATGTCAAAGTTACCTGTAGATATTTCTGCTTCTAGTTCTTCCATCTTGTTTGTCAGGCTTCTGGCGTTTGCGAGCATGCAGTTTAGAGGATTTTGTTTTGTTCCAATCTCCTCACTGTGGATTGTTTTAGAAATGTTCTTACCTCCCTTCTGAGTATGTTTTCCTGGGTCGTCTTTGTTCGAGTCTAATGTTTTTCTTCCCGTCCCCTCTTCTTCTAGTTTAACGCCCTCCTGATGAGTGTAGCGAGTCTTCTGGCGAATGTGTGTTTCCCAGGTTTGTTGAGGTGTAGTCCGTCTCTGGCGAGGAGTCCATCATACCAGTAATTCACACCGTGGTCCAGGAATCCAAATCCTTGTTGTCTGCACCATCGTCTTAGCCAGTTATTTGCATCAAGGATCCTGTTCCATCTCCTGGTGCCATGCCCGTCTACTGGAAGGATAGAAGAAAAAACTACCTGTGCATCCAGTTCCTTTACTTTCTTCCCCAACTCTTCAAAGTCCTTGCAGATTGTCGGTAGGTCCTTCCTTGCCGTGTCATTGGTGCCAACATGTATCAGAAGAAATGGGTGGACGTACTTGGAGCTGAAGAGCTTTGGTATCCTATCGGTCACATCCTTGATCATCGCACCTGGAAGGCAGCATACTTCTCTTGCAGTTATGTCCGGTCTGCAGATGGCTGCTTCGGTGCCTCTCAGTAGTGAGTCTCCCACCACCACCACTCTTCGTTGCTTCTTGGCTGTACTTTTTGCTGTCACTTGTTGCTGTGTGCCCTTTTCTTTTTTGCTTGCTGGTATTGCTTCATTCTTAGGTGTGCCATCTTCATCCTCTACAAAGATTTGATATCGGTTCTTCAGTTGTGTGGTTGGTGATTTCTCCATGGTCTTCTTGCTTCTTTTGGTCACATGCTTCCACTCATCTGCTTTTGGAGGTTCTCTGACACTTTTTGCACCTTCTGTGACCAGTAGAGATGCTTCTGTTCTGTCTAGAAAGTCTTCATTCTCTTTGATGAGTTTCAAAGTTGCTATTCTTTCTTCCAGACCCCGCACCTTTTCTTCTAAAAGGGCCACTAGTCTACACTTCTGACAGGTGAAATTGGATTCTTCTTCTGGTCGATCTGTGAACATGTAGCACATGCTGCAGCTCACCATGTAGGTTGTCACATCTGCCATGTTGCTCCTAGATCCTGCTGACTTGCTGTGTGTTTTCCTTCTTGTGTAATCTACTCAGCCAAGCTCTCTTGCAATAATGTCCTACAGGCAAAAATGGTTTGGTGATGCTTTCGAAGCAGCTGGTCCCGGCTGTACCCAACGATCTTCTAGCTTAGGGAGACTTCGCTTCTCCCAGAAGGCACCTGGAATATGCAAATTAGCCTCCTGAAGCTTGAATCCCTGGTATAGATATATCTATAGATAATACCAAGTCCGATGTTTAGTAATAAACATAATAAAATGGTAATAAAGAGTAAGGCCGGGATCACACAGTGCCTTAATACCCGGCACTGCCGCTGGCACTCAGGACCAGAGTGTGCATGTATTTCTATGCAGCTGAACGCTCCAGTCCGAGTGCCGGGTACTGAGGTGCAAGACTTGTGCGAGTTTCTTGCAAGTGTGATCCTGGCCTTAAATGCAATATCTGTTTATAATTTTTTTTTTTGTAAATGACGTGGGCTCCCGCACATTTTTCTGCACAAGACAGTGAAAGCCAGTGGCTGGGGTCGATGTTTATAGCCTGAGAAGTGGGTAATACCCATGGATCTTCCCAGGCTATGAATATCAGCCTGCAGCTGTATACTTAGCCTTTACTGGCTATTAAAATGGGGGACCCGCCAAAAAATTACGTGGGGTCCCCCTTTAATTAATAGAAAAGGCTATGCAGACAGCTGCGGGCTGATATTCATAGCCTAGGAAGGAGGCCATGGATATTGGCTCTCCCTGGCTACAAATACCAGCTGCCCCAGAAATGGCGCATCTCTAAGATGCACCAATTCTGGTGCTTAGCCTGTCTATTCCCATTGCCCTGTAGCTGTGGCATATGGGGTAATAAGGGGTTAATGTCACCTTTGTAAGGTGATATTAAGCCAGCTTAGTAATGGAGAGGATTCAATATGATACCTATCCATTACTAATCCTAATATTTGTAAAGGGGTAAATAAACACACATGCAGATTAAAGTATTTTAATGAAATAAAACACATTTTTTCCATATTTATTATACTGGTAATCCATGCAATGCCATCGATCTCCTGAAAATAAAGAAAAATAATAAACACAAATACTCCATGGTCCGATGCAGTCCTTAATAACGAGTGTCCCACAACGAGTCCAGCTCTGCTACATCTGGATGCCTGACATCCAGACATAGCAGAGCTTGTAGATGACCACCGGAGATCTCCGGCGATCACCTACACTCCAGTTCTCGCGGTCAGCTGGCCATGAGAAGTGAACTTGCCTATGGTGACCTGAGATAACCACCGCTCACGTGCACGACAGTTCTCGCGGTAAGCTAAGTTATCGCGAGAACTGCAGTGGACAAGGGACTTCCGGCGGTGTGACAGGTAAGACCTTATTTAAAATAGTAGACATAGACATGTGTAGTAAGCTGCGCTTATGCAGTTATTACGCATGTGACTAATCATCAGATGCGGTTTTACCGCATCTAATTATAGTCTATGGGACATTTACGCTGTGGGGACAGAGCGTCTCCGTATCGTAAATAGACATGCTGCAGTCTATAAAGACGAGCCGCATGTCCGGATCAGCAGGTCTGCCGCCTGCATCTCCGAACGCATAGTGGAGACGGGATTTCATGAAATGAAATCCCCTCCACTATGCTGTAATATCTGGACGCTGGGGGTTTGACGCTCCGGCTGCACGCAGCGTCCAACCCGCAAGTGTTTACTGACCGTGGAAACACAGCCTTACACTTTTCCTCTGATTGTTCCACTCCTGGCTTACAAATGCTGATTTTAAAATAGGGATAAAAGTTCCCCGTTCTTCCAATCAGTGCGATTTCCAATGGTCGGATTCCACCGATCAATATGTTATCACCTACCTAAGCTGTGGATCGGTGATAAATTGTTTTTTATTAAAGAACACCTTTAATGCACACTACCATAAACTGTTCATCCCAGCTCTGATGGTGCACAGTAGATGTGCAGGAGCAGCCTGTGTTTTACAGCTGACGTTCCACTGCAACAGGGATAGTAGTATTCGCATACATCTGTAGGATGGGCCCCTATGGGCCCTAGACACCCCAGTCTGACCCTGCTGATAGTAAGGGGAAGAGGAAAGTAGTAAGAGACGGCAAAAGATACAGTGAAAGCTTTGTCCTTAAAGCCCATAGTTTGTAAGCTTGCGAGCAGGGCCCTCATTCCTCCTGGTATCTGTTTTGAACTGTATTTCTGTTATGCTGTAATGTCTATTGTCTGTACAAGTCCCCTCTATAATTTGTAAAGCGCTGCGGAATATGTTGGCGCTATATAAATAAAATTATTATTATTATTATTATTATAAAGCTGATAGATCAGAGCATCGCGAGGAGGAGCTGTGGCGAATGCGGTAGAAAGAATCAAGATAAACAGCAGGACGCAGTGGCCATTGGATTTAGCTGTTAATAGGCCATTAGAGACTTTAATAAAGGCAGTTTCAGTAGTGAAAAGAACAGAAATCAGATTGAATAAATTAATTGCATCAACTGTTGCAATACCACCATTGACCACTAGGAGGCAACAACAGCTTTCATATAAGTGAATCATACTATTAATAATAGTAATTTTGTTTATATGGCGCCAACATATTCTGCAGCACTTTACAATTGAGCGGGGACATGTGCAGACCATAATTATGACTTAACAGAGTAGCACATAGTTCAGCAGTTACAGGGCCCTGCTGCTTGCGAGCTTACAATCTATAAGGAAATGGGGGGGACACGATAGGTAGAACGTGCTGTCATGTACCGTCCAGCCACCATCATAATAATAATAGGGGTTATGATATTAAGCTGCACGATCCGGTCATCGGCCAGCACCTAAGTACAGTTACCGCATGCTATAGGGTGCATGGAGGATGTGACGTGAGATGAATAAGAGGGATCAGATTCTGAGAAAAAAATGTGAAGGGAGAATAGGGAAGCGCTAGATTAGTGAAGTGAGGTGAGAATCCTGTCTTTAAAAAATGTGTTTTAACCCCTTAACAACCAGAGCTTTTTTCAGTTTTGCGTTTTCGTTTTTTGTTCCCTTTCTTCCCAGAGCCATAAGTTTTTTTTATTTTTCCGTCAATATGGCCAGGTGAGGGCTTGTTTTTTGCAGGACGAGTTGCACTTTTGAACGAATCCATTGGTTTTACCATGTCGTGTACTTAGAAAACAGGAAAAAATTCCAAGTGTGGTGAAATTGCAAAAAAATGCAATCGCACACTTGTTTTTTGTTTGGCTTTTTTACTAGGTTCATTAAATGCTAAAACTGACCTGATATGATTCTCCTCGTATTACGAGTTCATAGACACCAAACATGTCTAGGTTCTTCTTAATCTAAGTGGTGAAAAAAAATCCCAAATTTTGTTAAAAAAAATCTCGGGTCGGGTGAGAGCTTATTTTTTGCGCGCCGAGCTGACGTTTTTAATGATACCATTTTGGTGCAGATACGATCTTTTGATCGACCGTTATTGTGTTTTAATGCAATGTCACGGCGACCAAAAAAACATAATTTTGGCGTTTTGACTTTTTTTCTCACTACACCATTTAGCGATCAGGTTAATACTTTATTTGTTTTGATAGATCAGGCGATTCTGAACGCGGCAATACCAAATATATGTATGTTTGATTTTTTTATTGTTTTATTTTGAATTGGGCGAAAGGGCGTGATGTGAACTTTTATATATTTTATTATATTTTTAAAAACATTTTTTTTTATACTTTTGCTATGCTTCAATATAGGAGGCTAGAAGCTGCCACAACCCGATCGGCTCTGCTACATAGAGGTGATGATCAGATCGCCTCTATATAGCAGATATACTCACTTGCTATGAGTGCCGACAACTCGGTGGCGTTCACGGCAAGCTGCCACTGACAACCATAGAAGTCTCCAGAAGGCTTCAGTTTGGTCAGCACGGTGGCGCAGTGGTTAGCACTGCAGCCTTGCAGCGCTGGAGTCCTGGGTTCAAACCCCACTAAGGACAACATCTGCAAAGAGTTTGTATGTATTTGTATGTGTTTTTGTGGGTTTCCTCCGGGTACTCTGGTTTCCTCCCACATTCCAAAGACATACTGATAGGGAATTTAGATTGTGAGCCCCAACGGGGACAGTGATGATAATGTGTGCAAACTGTAAAGCGCTGCGGAATATGTTAGCGCTATATAAAAATAAAGATTATTATTATTGTCATGCCAACACACTGGTGACCTGCGTTGACGTGACAGGGGTCACCGGTGTGCGTATTTCTGGCACGAATGCCGGAAGCACTTGTCAAATGCCACTGTCAGAGTTTGACAGCGGCATTTAACTGGTTAATAGCCGCGGGTGGATTGTGATTCCACCCGCAGCTATTCCAGGCACATGTCAGCTGTTCAAAACAGGTGACATGTCCCAGGAAAGATGGGGGCTCACCGCCAGAGTCCACATCAAATGACATCGGTGTAAATGTATGCCACGTAGTCAGGGGTTAAAGCACGCATAAAAATGTGTGGGTTATGCATTAATCGGAGCCTCCAGGTTAGTACATTCGAGAAAACTGGAGCAGCACAAGACAAGTCTTGGAGACGGAAGTGTTTAGTTCAGATTATGGAGGATGTTAGTCTTAGATCAGTTGAAGAATGGAGAGGACGGGTAGGGTGATAGACAGCGATGAGGGAGGAGATGTAGCGTGTTGCAGAACTATGGAGAGCTTTGAAGGTGATAGCGATGAGTTTACAGTACATTGTACTCTATAGCAGATGGGCAACCTGGTGAGTGGCACAAGGTGGAGGCATGGGTGTAGCGGCTGGACAGAAATATGATCATGGCTGCCATATTCAGAATAGATTGGAGAGGAGAAAGTTTGGTAAGGGGAAGACTGATTGGTAGAGAGTTGCAGTAGTTCAGACAAGAATAAATAAAAGCGACAGTTAGATTATTTGTAGTTTCAAAGGTGAGAAAGGGTCGGATTCTAGAGATTTTTTTAGATGCAGGTGACATCAGTGAGTGAGAGATAGGATTTAGGGAATAAAGGAAAGATCTGAGTCAAATGTGACCCAGATACAACATACATGATGCTTAAGAGGTGTGCTTGAACCACCCAAGGTAATTGCAATATTGGGTACAGGTAGCTTATTAGAGGGGGAAAACACGAGAAGTTCAGTTTTGGGGAGATTGAATTTCAGATAGAGGGAGGACATGTTGTTAGAGACAGCAGATAGACAATTCATGGTATTTTATATTAAGGTGGGGGTGATGGCATGAGAAGAGGACTCATCAGCGTAGAGATGGTACTGGAAACCAAATCTGCTAAGGGTTTGTCCAATAGGGGCAGTATATAAGGAGAAGAGGAGGGGGCCTAGGACCGAACCTTGAGGAACTCCAACAGTAAGGGGAAGAGGAGAGGAAGATGAGTAGGCAAATGATACAGCGAAGGAGCGGTCACAGAGGTAGGAGGAGAACCAAGAGAGAACGGCGTGCTTGAGGCCGATATAGTGGAGCATAGTGATCCACAGTGTTGAATGCATACTATTTGTATGTAAATTGGAATAATGGAATTCAGTACTTGCCTCTCATAATTTATTTATTTATTATGCATTGCTTATAAAGTGCCATTAATTATACAGCGCTTTACAGATTTTATCATCGCTGACCCCAATGGGGCCCACAATCTAAATTCCCTATCAGTATATCTTTGGAGTGTGGGAGGAAACCCAGCAAACACAGGGAGAACATACAAATTCTCATTTCACCATTATTCTGGAATTGTTCTCTGAAATTTTTCACTTTTTCCTCCACTGCAATATGCAAATTGCCGTTTCAAAGAGGAAGAGGACTTAAACTGTAGCGCCACCTATTGGAAGTAGCAATCCTAAAAGTCAATATCGACCCTTTATCGAGTACATGACTTAGAATAAAAGCCAAAGAAGAATTTATTTGCCGACATGTCTTGAGGTGTTTTCCATTCTTTTCCCCACTGCCAAAAATATCCTTGATTACAAATCTAGTTGAGTTGGCTTAAAGGGGCAGTTGCAATACTACCTGTCGCTAAGTGGAACTAAGACAAAATATATTTTACCTAATTTGAGGAATTCATGGCCTAGACTCATGAAGACTACTGCTTTGTATACGATTCTCGATGAAGTGCTTGCTGGAGTAAAATGCGCCTCTTTATGAATTTGGTGCATATTTCTACTGCCGTGCACATCTGCCAGAAATGTACTCGTGTCAAGGGCTGGAATACATTTCTTTCATAATTAATTTAATGTATTTATATATTTACTTTTATGGGGTAAATAATGATGCATTAGTATGCTGGTTCAGAATCAGCACCAGTATCAACGCTAGGACTCTGATTCGTTTAACTATGTGCACACAGGCCTGGACAAACACTCTCTCCCTCCAATACGAACATACGAACTGTCCCTGAGCTGTGCAATGGGGTCAGTGTGCCGAGCGTGGCGGCGTCTGTTTTTTTATAAGCTGTGATGTGGTCATGTGGCCAGCCAATCACAGTAATGCCACTACCAAGATGGCTACGGCATTACAGGGACTGACAGGCAATCCCCGCATGTTTATTGGCTGTGTAACAGGTGCCAGACATACGGGACGGGGATTCGAGTTTCAAATCTGACCGCCACCCAATGCTCGTCAAGTGCTGAGCACAAACGAGCAACCAGATACTCGAGTGATATCCGAGTATCTGTCTCTGTGGAAAATAAACTATAACTGAATTTTAACAATCGATTCCAGGCAACATTAGTTGAGAGGCAGGAAGGAACAGAGTAAAAATATTCCCGGCGCTGTAGAAAAAAAGACTTGGACCGCACATGCAAAATTCATACTTTGATTTAATGGCACTAAGCAAAAATTCTCAAAACTGAACATTCAGATTAGATTGTATGAAGCCCACTGCCCCATTACAAAGAACCTCTCAGTGGGGAAATCCCTGCATGTATTCAGGTTGTCTAACAGCCGCAAATCATGCAGCTGCGAGGACACAAACATAATGTACGATCACGCCCAAGATACTCGGAGAACACCCAAGCATGCTTGGAAAATCGAGTAACGAGCACACTCGCTCATCACTGCTTGCCAACTCTAATTGCTTGGGGTCTGGTGAGTGTGATTCTTTTGGGGGTGTCTGCTTTCTTTTGGAGTTGTCTTTGTTCCTTGATGAAGGGTTCTACTGTATTTACTCTTTTTCATTGACCGTAACAAAAATTCAGCCAGCAGAGCGGTGCTGTAGGGAGAAAATAAGTATTTTTTTATATGTTCTAAAAGTATCATGTAATTACAGTACAGGTAGTGAATACTCGGCGCGACACACAGGCACCTTTTGAACATGAGTTAGAGGGTTTTGCTTCAATCTCATATGAGCACTGGCCTTTTTCCCACAATACATGTGACACCGGCAATATATTAAAGAACATTGCTTTGTTATTTTTACAATATGTGGTGTGTATATTCACTCCTATACTTGCCTTTGCTTACTTGTTAACTGCACATCTGCGGTTTGATTTTCCCTCTAAACGCCTCTTTTCATGTTCATTTGTGATTAGGGAGCCTCGCACATGTAATATTCATATTAGGTTCCTATCACGTTGTGATGTTCTCTGTCCTAATTACCTTATGCCTGTGTGGTCACACCATGGTTGCATTGTTGTCCGCTTGGGTTTATCAGTTTTTGTACATAAGGTGTGGAGCAATTTATATGTATATTTATATGCCCTGTTTTGGTTAAATTTAAAGGCTTTTTTTTATACTTTTGGCACCAGCAGGGTTAAGATTGACTTCGTGACTCTACTTATACACACACCTTCTTTCGACTTTGTTCTAGGGATTTAAGCTCCCAAAGGTTCTTTATTGCTATTTATGATTCATGAAGAGTATCTCTTATCAAGAAATATGATTGCTACATCTATCTTTGATTCTAGCTATGTTTTCTTAGGTAGTAAATACTGTAGCATCAATAATGGCACCCTGGAAACATTTTACTTTATACCATGAGTGTAGCTATAAATACTGCAGCATTGAAAAAGACCTATTCACTAATGATGTATAGCCATGAATAAATTATAAAACGTATCTTTATTATATCAAATATCACAAAAAGTTAAAAACCAGAGGAGCACTTTATAATTTATTCATGGCGATAGCTCATTTGTGAATACCGTAGATCTCTTTAACATTACAAGAAATGTACTGTACTGGTATGGTACATTTTGACCCACAGACAACATGACATGAGTTAAAAAAAAGACCTATTCCATCAAGTACAAGAAAGGAATCTTTGAGAACTCCATGACCAAAAAAAGCTTACTGCTTTCTACAAAGATAAGATGTTAGGTGTCCAAGTGGTCAGAAAATGCCGATCAGAGGATGATAACATCAGTCAACAAGTGTGTAAAGGTGCCGTTACACTTAACGATTTACCAACGATCATGACCAGCGATACGACCTGGCCGTGATCGTTGGTAAGTCGTTGTGTGGTCGCTGGAGAGCTGTCACACAGAAAGCTCTCCAGCAACCAACGATGCCGAAGTCCCCGCGTAACCAGGGTAAACATCGGGTTACTAAGCGCAGGGCCACGCTTAGTAACCCGATGTTTACCATGGTTACCATTGTAAAAGTAAAAAAAAAAGACTACATACTTACATTCCTGTCGCGTCCCCCAGCGTCAGCTTCCCTGCACTGTGTAAGCGCTGGCCGGAAAGCAGAATGGTGACGTTACCGCTGTGCTCTGCTTTATGGCCGGCCGGCGCTGACACTGGGGGACGCAGGGAAGCTGACGCTGAGGGACGTGACAGGAATGTAAGTATGTAGTGTTTTTTTTAGTCCCGGGAGCAACGCGACCCCTGCAGCACGGCGCCGGTGTTCTCTGAGGCCCCAGGTTACAGTAGCGCCCTCTCCCAGCGGCGCTCGTCCCCCTCCTGCGCTCTCCTTGGCCCCGTTACCTACGTCCTGCTTCTCTTTCCACAGCGCTACCGCTCCTGCGAGTATCTCGCCTCTCTGCAGCGCTCATCCCCCATACCTCCAGACTCTCAGGCGCTTTCTTCTCCCGGACCCCATCTGACGCTGGCACCTTTGTGGGCCCTTACACATTTATTGCGTCTTCCAGTACTCAAAAAACTATTTCTGATGAAGGTCTTGTGATTAGACCGAAAACGTTTAATTTTGAACTGGATGCACCAAATAAACGAATTGTTCACTTCTTATCTTGCAAAAAGATCTCCTGAGTGCCAAGTAATTTATTGCTTATATTTGACGGGTTGGATACCTAACTTGTGCACCTCCAAGAAGCCCTGAGTGCCGTGTCTACTATTGCTACATGACAGTGTTGATATCACTGCAATGTGCTGAGGCAACATTGCTGAACTTTCTTACCTCTACTCCTCTTTTCTCTTGTCCACTGGTGCTTTCTTACCTCACAGTTTAGTACCGTTGCACCCACTGTTTCTAATCCTTCCCTGTGATACTATACAGGTTGTGGGTTGTAGTAATCACCTAGCCAGGTTAACGATGCAACTATTTTTTCTTCCTCACAGCCATGGTCTTACAGCAACTCCAGGTAGATGGCAAAAATACAATGCCCCCAGTCCACAAAATCCCAACCTGGGGCCGGTAGTCCCACTGATCCTTTACCAGGTGATACCCACTGTCTCACAACTTTTGGTTGGCCCACAGCTTTTGCATCTCCCATCAGTAATGTCTTTATTCACAGTCCATGCTCCTCCAGACGATGGATACCACGACCGTAGCACATGTATCCAGCTCCAGCCATCAACAACTCCCCCTCATTCTGTAGTCAGTGTCCCATATACCCAACCCCCCCCCAGAATTGAGCCCGGTCCTCAGGAAACCCTCCTCCCTGTAGCAATATGTTATATGTTCATGTGGCCTCTAGGGGTCTCACTACTTTTATGTGTGTTCTATATTCTTTGTTTGGAACTTGTTGGATGTTGTTGTACTCGGAATTCATGTAATGGAGGTTGAGACATGATGTGAATAAAGAGCCTGGAGATACTCACAGAGTGTGATTTATGACAGGATTCATCAAACAGAACATGGTGGCAGCCAGGCACAGAACCTGCAAATTCTTAGAGCTTATATGAGGCTGGAACTGCACAGATCACTGCAACTGTAAGTACAGATTCCCTGACAGTACAGAAAAATGGAGACTGGTCTGAAGCCCCCTCAAAGACTGGATGTCACTTCATGTAATCTGTCCCAGACTTGGAGACATTGGAAGGAAGAGTTTACACTGTATGTGGATCTGACTGTGGGCCCCACTGATGACAAACGGAAAGTAAAGCTGTTTTATTACCTAATTGGGGAAAATGGCAGAGAATTAGCCCACACCTTGCTCCCAGACACAGACAACCTCCTCCTAGCAGACATTGTGCAGGCATTTGATAAACACTGTGACCCAAAGAAGAATGAGACAGTGGAAAGATATAACTTTTTCACAAGACATCAGGAGGATGGTGAAAATGTGGACAGATATTTGACAGAGCTGAGGAGACTTGCAGAAACATGTGGCTTTGGAGAGATCAGGGACAGTCTAATCAAGGACAGAATGGTGTGTGGCATAAAGGACAGTTATCTCAAAGAAAGATTACTGAGAGAGGAAGGCATGACTTTAGAGAAATGTATGCAAATCTGCAGGGCTGCTGAGCTCACAAAGCACAGCCTGAAGATGATGGCAGGCACCAGTGAGAATGATGATGACAAGGTACATGCAGTATCTATGAAAGGAAAGACAGGACCAGACTACCCTATAAACACTGTCCACTGCAAGTATTGTGGGAAAAGACAGGAGAGAGACAAAACCAAGTGTCCAGCATATGCGGAAACCTGCAGGTCATGTGGCAAGAAGAATCATTCCTCTGCTGTCTGCAGGCAAGGAAGAGGCAAACAGTACAGACAGCTCCACACTGTGACACCAGACACTGACAGTGCAGAGGACATTACATGGCTACAAATGCAGTCTACAACAGAGAAAGTCAATGTAGTCGGGCAGTCAGTAGTGAAGGATGCCAAGCAGCTTTATGCAACATTCTTGTTGGATGAGAAGCCCATTAGATTTCAGCTGGATTTGGAGCAAGCTGCAATGTAATTTCATTTGATCTGCTAAACAAACAGGTTTCTATTGAGCCAACTGACAAGGTACTGGTGATGTACAACAAAAGTGTTCTGAAACCAATGGGGACATGTAAGCTAAAAATACGAAACCCATGTAACAGAAAGAGTTATAGAGTTGAATTTACCGTGTTACGGGGTGGTAACCATGTACCATTACTGGGAGTAAAAGCAGTTCAGGCAATGGACTTAATAAAAGTACAGTCTCAGAACATTATGTCTGTTGAAGTTGCCCAGGATATACAAAATCCAAAACTAAATGCAGAGCACAACTTGGACATGCAGAAAATAAAAGCAGAGTATGCTGATGTATTTGAAGGTGATGGATGCTTTGAAGGTAAATATAGGCTAGAAATTGACAACACAGTGCAGCCCACCAGATTACCTACAAGAAGAGTGCCTGTAGCGTTAATGCAACCGCTGAAAGTAGAACTGCAAGATCTACAGAGAAGAGGCATGATAGCACCAGTCCATAAGAGCACAGATTGGATCAGCAGTTTGGTCATAGTGCAGAAACCATCGGGCAAGTTAAGAATATGTATTGATCCTAAGCCACTCAACAAGGCGCTGAAACGAAATCATTACCCAATGCCAACATTAGATGATGTTCTACCAGATTTATCAAAGGCTAAAATATTTTCTGTATGTGATGTAAAAAATGGATTCTGGCATGTGGCCCTGACTGAAGATTCAAGTTTATTGACAACATTTTCTTCACCATTTGGACGCTTTAAATGGCTGAAAATGCCCATGGGACTAAAACCTGCTCCAGAGATATTCCAGCAGAAATTGATGCAGGCTTTGGAAGGACTTACTGGAGTGAAGACAATAGCGGATGATATCCTAGTAGTGGGAGAAGGTGAAAATATGGAATCTGCAATCAAGGATCACGATCAGAAGATGATACAATTTTTGGACAGATGCAGAGAAAAAAAACATAAAGCTGAATTTGGACAAATTCAAATTGAAAATGACAGAAGTGGCCTATATTGGTCATCGACTGACTTCAACTGGGGTCAAAGTGGATCCTGAAAAGGTGAGAGCAATACAAGATTTGCCTACCCCTACTGATGTTTCTGGAGTACAACGATTTTTGGGCATGGTGAATTATCTCTCAAAATTTTGCAGACATCTGTCAGACATGTGTGAGCCACTGAGACAGCTAACCCACAAAGATGTGCGCTGGGAATGGACAGAAAGCCAGGAGACGGCTTTCCGAGCAGTAAAGAATGCCATTGCAGATACAGCAACCCTAAAGTATTTCGATCCAGATCGAGAAGTGGTGGTACAATGTGATGCCTCGGAAAAAGGCCTTGGAGCCACATTAATGCAGAACAAACAGCCAATTACATTTGCAAGCAGAACCCTTACAACAACAGAGCAGGGATATGCGCAGATTGAGAAGGAACTACTGGCTGTGGTATTTGGGATGGAGAAGTTTCACCAGTACACCTATGGTCGACGGGTAACAGTGCAGTCGGATCACAAACCACTGGAGAGCATTACAAAGAAACCATTACTAAATGCCCCAAAGAGACTACAGCGCATGCTGTTGCGACTTCAGAAATATGATGTTGACATCGGGTACTGTCCAGGAAGAGACTTACTGATTGCAGATACGCTAAGCAGAGCTTACCTTCCTATCACAAATGATGAGGAGGAAGACATTGAAACCAGCAATATGTGTAACTACCTTGCAGTGTCAAAAGAAAAGGTCAAGCAAATCCAGACTTTTACAGAGAAGGATAAAAGTCTCCAGAGTTTAAAGACTGTCATCTTGCAGGGCTGGCCAAAATACAAGCAGCATGCTCCGAGGGAAGTCTCACCATTCTTCCACATAAGAGATGAATTGTCAGTGCAGCAAGGAATCATCTTTAAAGGAGACAGGGCTGTTATACCTGAAGTTCTCAGAAGAGGCATATTGAAGACATTGCACTCTTCTCACTTAGGCATGGAAGGATGCCTACGTCGTGCACGAGAATCAGTTTATTGGCCAGGAATGAATGACCACATAAAAAATTACATAGCACAATGTGAAATATGTGCATCCTGCAATGATAAGCAACCAAAGGAGACATTGCAACCTCATGAAATTCCACATAGGCCTTGGTCAAAAATAGGAGCAGACTTGTTCACATGGAATGACAAAGAATACCTGATTACAGTGGACTATTTCTCTAACTTCTGGGAGGTTGATTTGGTGCAGGACACAAGGGCGAGAACAGTGATTAAAAAACTCAAGGCCCATTTTGCCAGGTATGGCATTCCAGATATCGTTTTCTCTGACAATGCGGCACAGTTAACGTCGGAAGAATTCAAAACTTTCAGTAAGAAATGGGAATTTGAACACCAGACGTCTTCTCCAAGATATCCTCAAAGTAATGGGAAAGCAGAGTCAGCAGTAAAAACGGCCAAAAGACTCATGCAGAAAGCAAACCAGGCGGGTGCTGATGTATATCTGTCTATAGTGGATCATAGAAACACACCCACCCAAGGCCTAGACAGCAGTCCGGCACAGAGGCTCATGAGTAGGCGTACAAAGACACTAGTACCAACTGCGTGTCATCTGTTAGAGCCAAAGCTGCTGGGAAACATCGAAGCTAAATTACAGAAGAATCAAGCTAGGCAAGCTTTCTATTACAATAAATCTGCAAAGGATCTGCCTGAGCTCCAGAGAAATGACAACATTCGGCTGCAGCCAAGCACCACATTTGACAAACACTGGCAAAAGGCAAAGGTTGTCCAGAAACTGGGACCTCGGTCTTACGAAATTCTAACAGACGACGGAAGAAGACTAAGGAGGAATCGAAGATATTTGAGGAAAACGCAAGAAAGAGATGATTCATGGCCTTTTGAACAGTATCCAGACACCCAAGACAACGAGGCAGCAACTACAAGTCAGGCACCAACAGTGACAGCTGATCATCAGGGTGAGGACTCTGGCCAGAGACAGACAATATCAGAAGAACTACCAGATGTACCAGATGTGGAAAGTGACACATCTTATATTACCAGAGCTGGCAGAATTAGCAAAAAGCCGGCGCACCTCAAAGATTATATCTAACTGGACGTACTAGGTTAATTTCTAACTTTGTCATAGTATACATTAGTTTAGTATCTTTTTTTGTTCCTCTAGTTAAAAGAGAAAGGATGTAGCAATATGTTATATGTTCATGTGGCCTCTAGGGGTCTCACTACTTTTATGTGTGTTCTATATTCTTTGTTTGGAACTTGTTGGTTGTTGTTGTACTCGGAATTCATGTAATGGAGGTTGGGACATGATAATAATAATAATAATAATCTTTATTTTTATATAGCGCTAACATATTCCGCAGCGCTTTACAGTTTTGTACACATTATCATCACTGTCCTGTCCCCGATGGGGCTCACAATCTAGAATCCCTATCAGTATGTCTTTGGAATGTGGGAGGAAACCGGAGTGCCCGGAGGAAACCCACGCAAACACGGAGAGAACATACAAACTCTTTGCAGATGTTGTCCTGTGTGGGATTAGAACCCAGGACCCCAGCGCTGCAAGGCTGCAGTGCTAACCACTGCGCCACCATGAATAAAGAGCCTGGAGATGCTCACAGAGTGTGATTTATGACAGGATTCATCAAACAGAACACTCCCCCAAAGCTAACTGTAGCATTGGTGGAGGCATTTTCCTCAGGCTATGTGCACACGTTCAGGTTTTTTCGCTTTTTTTTGCGCTAAAAACGCTATAAAAATTCATTAAAAACGCATACATTATGCATTCTATCATTTAGAATGCATTCTGCATGTTTTGTGCACATAGATGTGTGTTTTTTCCGCAACAAAAACGCATCGCGGTAAAAAAATGAGCATGTTCATTATTTTTGCAGATTTTCTGTGTTTTTCCCGCAATTCTATGCATTTGGGAAAAAACGCACAAAAAACGCATGCGGATTTCTGGCAGAAATGTCCGGTTTTTGTCAGGAAAATTTCTGCAAGAAATCCTGACGTGTGCACATACCCTGCACACGTCAGGATTTCTTGCAGAAATTTTACTGACAAAAACTGGACATTTCTGCCAGAAATCCGCATGCATTTTACTGCGATTTTACCGCGATTTTTCACGCTTTTTGGTGCGTTTATTGTGCGTTTTTCCCCAAATGCATAGAATTGCGGGAAAAACGCAGAAAATCCGCAAAAATAATGAACATGCTCATTTTTTTACCGCGATGCGTTTTTTTCACAGAAAAAAACGCATCCATGTGCACAAAACATGAAGAACGCATTCTAAATTATAGAATGCATAATGTATGCATTTTTAATTAGTTTTTATAGCTTTTTTAGCGCGAAAAAACCTGAATGTGTGCACATAGCCTAAAGGTACCGTCACACATAACGATATCGTTAACGATATCGTTGCTTTTTGTGACGTAGCAACGATATCGTTAACGAAATCGTTATGTGTGACAGCGACCAACGATCAGGCCCCTGCTGGGAGATCGTTGGTCGCTGGGGAAAGTCCAGAACTTTATTTTGTCGCTGGATCTCCCGCTGACATCGCTGAATCGGCATCGATTCAGCGATGTCTTCACTGGTAACCAGGGTAAACATCGGGTTACTAAGGGCAGGGCCGTGCTTAGTAACCCGATGTTTACCCTGGTTACCATTGTAAATGTAAAAAAAAAAACCACTACATACTTAAGGCCCCTTCACATTAAGCGACGCTGCAGCGATACCGACAACGATCCAGATCGCTGCAGCGTCGCTGTTTGGTCGCTGGAGAGCTGTCACACAGACAGCTCTCCAGCGACCAACGATGCCGATAACCAGGGTAAACATCGGGTAACTAAGCGCAGAGCCGCGCTTAGTAACCCGATGTTTACCCTGGTTACCATCCTAAAAGTAAAAAAAACAAACAGTACATACTTACCTACAGCCGTCTGTCCTCCAGCGCTGTGCTCTGCACTCCTCCTGTACTGTCTGTGTGAGCACAGCGGCCGGAAAGCAGAGCGGTGACATCACCGCTCTGCTTTCCGGCTGACCGACGCTCACAGCCAGAGCAGGAGGAGAGCAGAGCACAGCGCTGGAGGACAGATGGCTGTAGGTAAGTATGTAGTGTTTGTTTTTTTTACTTTTAGGATGGTAACCAGGGTAAACATCGGGTTACTAAGCGCGGCCCTGCGCTTAGTTACCCGATGTTTACCCTGGTTACCAGTGAAGACATCGCTGGATCGGTGTCACACACGCCGATCCAGCGATGTCAGCAGGGAGTCCAGCGACGAAATAAAGTTCTGGACTTTATTCAGCGACCAACGATCTCCCAGCAGGGGCCTGATCGTTGGTCGCTGTCACACATAGCGATTTCATTAACGATATCGTTGCTACGTCACAAAAAGCAACGATATCGTTAACAATATCGTTATGTGTGAAGGTACCTTTACATTCCCGGTGTCTGGTCATGTCCCCCGCCTTCAGCATCCCGCACTGACTCGTGAGCGCCGTAAATTACAGCACGTAAACAATTACTTTACGGCCGGCGCTCAGTCAGTGCGGGAAGCTGAAGGCGGGGGACATGACCAGACACCGGGAATGTAAGTATGTAGTGTTTTTTTTTTACATTTACAACGGTAACCAGGGTAAACATCAGGTTACTAAGCGCTGCCCTGCGCTTAGTAACCCGATGTTTACCCTGGTTACCCGGGGACTTCGGGATCGTTGGTCGCTGGAGAGCTGTCTGTGTGACAGCTCTCCAGCGACCAAACAGCGACGCTGCAGCGATCAACATCGTTGTCGGTATCGCTGCAGCATCGCTTAGTGTGACGGTACCTTTAGAGCTCCATCACTTGGGACTGTATGTGAGACCCCCTATGGCAGGGGCGGATTATCAGAGGGTCAATATGGGCGGTAGCCCAGGGCCCAGTGGTCTGGGGGGGCCCTGGGCTACCGCCCAGATTGACCCTCTGATAATCATCTGTGAATGCCGGCGGCCGCCGTACCCGGTGGGCAGAGAGAGGGGGCCCGCATCGGGCCCCTTCTCATCTGCTCACCGGGCCCCTTCCGGCGCTGCGGCAGTTTCCTATTGACGTGCGGGCGCGCGCCCGCACGTCAATAGTTAACAACAGCCGCCAGCCAATTGGAGGCTGGTGGCTGATGTCGGCCGCAGGCGCACACGTCGCCGGCGTCTGACGTCATTGTCAGTCGCCGGCGAGTGTGCTCTGTTGGAGGGAGCTCACCGCTGGAGCGCGGACAGGTGAGGACACTGGGGCAATGCTGGAGGACACTGGGGCAGATTGCTGGAGGACACTGGGGCAGATGGTTGTAGGACACTGGGGCAGATGGCTGGAGGACACTGCGGCAGATTGCTGGAGGACACTGGGGCAGATTGCTGGAGGACACTGGGGCAATGCTGGAGGACACTGGGGCAGATTGCTGGAGGACACGGGCAGATTGCTGGAGGACACTGGGGCAGATTGCTGGAGGACACTGGGGCAGATTGCTGGAGGACACTGGGGCAGATTGCTGGAGGACACGGGCAATGCTGGAGGACACTGGGGCAATGCTGGAGGACACTGGGGCAGATTGCTGGCGGACACTGTGGCAGATTGCTGGAGGACACTGGAGCAATGCTGGAGGACACTGGGGCAATGCTGGAGGACACTGGGGCAATGCTGGAGGACACTGGGGCAGATTTCTGGAGGACGCTGGGGCAGATTGCTGGAGGACACGGGCAGATTGCTGGAGGACACTGGGGCAGATTGCTAGAGGACACTGGGGCAATGCTGGAGGACACTGGGGCAATGCTGGAGGACACTGGGGCAGATTGCTGGAGGACACTGGGGCAGATTGCTGGAGGACACTGGGGCAATGCTGGAGGACACTGGGGCAGATTGCTGGAGGACACTGGGGCAATGCTGGAGGACACTGGGGCAGATTGCTGGAGGACACTGGGGCAATGCTGGAGGACACTGGGGCAGATTGCTGGAGGACACGGGCAGATTGCTGGAGGACACTGGGGCAGATTGCTGGAGGACACTGGGGCAATGCTGGAGGACACTGGGGCAATGCTGGAGGACACTGGGGCAGATGGCTGGAGGACACTGGGGCAGATGGCTGGAGGACACTGGGGCAATGCTGGAGGACACTGGGGCAGATGGCTGGAGGACACGGGCAGATGGCTGGAGGACACTGGGGCAGATTGCTGGAGGACACTGGGGCAATGCTGGAGGACACTGGGGCAATGCTGGAGGACACTGGGGCAATGCTGGAGGACACTGAGGCAGATTGCTGGAGACACTGGGGCAATGCTGGAGGACACGAGGGCAGATTGCTGGATGACACTGGGGCAGATTGCTGGAGGACACTGGGGCAATGCTGGAGGACACTGGGGCAACGCTGGAGGACACTGGGGCAGATTGCTGGAGGACACTGGGGCAATGCTGGAGGACACTGGGGCAATGGGGGAGGACACTGGGGCAATGCTGGAGGACACTGGGGCAAATTGCTGGAGACACTGGGGCAGATTGCTGGAGACACTGGGGCAGATTGCTGGAGACACTGGGGGAAATGCTGGAGGACACTGGGGCAATGCTGGAGGACACTGAGGCAGATTGCTGGAGGACACTGGGGCAGATTGCTGGAGGACACTGGGGCAGATTGCTGGAGGACACTGGGGCAATGCTGGAGGACACTGGGGCAATGCTGGAGGACACTGGGGCAGATGGCTGGAGGACACTGGGGCAGATTGCTGGAGGACACTGGGGCAGATTGCTGGAGGACACTGGGGCAGATTGCTGGAGGACACTGGGGCAATGCTGGAGGACACTGGGGCAGATGGCTGGAGGACACTGGGGCAGATGGCTGGAGGACACTGGGGCAGATGGCTGGAGGACACTGGGGCAGATTCAGGGGTGGATTAAGGGTAGCCAGGGCCCCGGGCTGTTCAGACACTGTGCCCCCCTCCCCCGGTCATGTGACGGGGGTCATGTGACGGGGGTCATGTTATACCCGAACCAGATTATTCCAGAAAAATGGCCGGGCCCTATTCTACTGTAACCTATTAAATATTTGTTAAAGTCTGCAATACAATTTAAGTATATTTTGACCAATAATATCACATACAAGGAACAAATACCACCGCACCATGACCAGACCACAAATTACAACCACAGTGATCGAATAATATCACATACAAGGAACAAATACCACCGCACCATGTCAAGACCACATATTACCACCACTTGGTGACCAAATATCACATACAAGGGACAAATACCACAACACCATTTCCAGACCACATATTACCACCACATAGTGACTGAATACTACAATACTGATCAGTAAAAAACAACAACACAATACTATCACCATAAGTGCCAGTATTCACAGGAGATCTGTACTCAGTATGCAGTGTCTGTGTAGAGGTAATACAGAGATCACTGGTGGTATTATACACAGGACCTCTATATAGTATACAGTGTATAGTGTCAGTGTATAGGTAACACTGACTCACCAGTGACGTCTCTAGGTGAAGTCCTTCATCTTTCATCCAGCACAGACCGCCATCATTTCTTCAAGCCAGGAATCGTTTCTGCAGGAAATAACACAGTTATCTCGAGCTCCGCTTGCAGAACACATTACTTAATTTTTCCCAACTTCTACATTACACCACATGAAGAAAAAAAGGCGATATAGTGTCACTCTGCACAGTAACAGGACCGACCCCCATTTAAAACAGTATACTCAAAAAATAAAATAAATACATCACTGCAGTAATAATATCCCTTAATTAGCCCCTATGGTAATAATATTCCACATCCTGGCCCCGTGTGTCTCATTCCTGGCTCCAGCCATATGTTCTCGCATCCTGCCCTCATGAGTATCCATTCTACCCCATATGATCTCCACATCCTGCCCCATATGTCTCCATCGTATCCATCCTGCCCCATGATCCAATCCTGCCCCATGTCTTTCATTCTGCCCCGTGTCTCCAATCATGCCCCGTCTACATTCTGCCCATGCCTCCAGTCCTGCCCCCAGTGTGTCCAGCAATCTGCCCCAGTATGTCCAGCATATTGCCCCAGTGTCCAGCAATCTGCCCCAGTGTCTCCAGCATATTGCCCCCAGTGTGTCCAGCATTGCCCCCAGACAGTGTGTCCAGCAATCTGCCCCAGTGTGTCCAGCAATCTGCCCCAGTGTGTCCAGCATATTACCCCCAGTGTGTCCAGCAATCTGCCCCAGTATGTCCAGCATATTGCCCCAGTGAGTCCAGCATATTGCCCCCAGACAGTGTGTCCAGCAATCTGCCCCAGTGCGTCCAGCATTGCCCCCAGTGTGTCCAGAATATTACCACCAGTGTGTCCAGCAATCTGCCCCAGTATGTCCAGCATTTCCCCCAGTATGTCCAGCATTTCCCCCAGTGTCTCCAGCAATCTGCCCCAGTGTCCTCCAGCATTGCCCCAGTGTCCTCCAGCATTGCCCCAGTGTCCTCCAGCAATCTGCCCCAGTGTCCTCCAGCATTGCCCCAGTGTCCTCCAGCATTGCCCCAGTGTCCTCCAGCAATCTGCCCCAGTGTCATCCAGCAATCTGCCCTAGTGTCCTCCAGCATTGCCCCAGTGTATCCAGCAATCTGCCTCAGTGTCCTCCAGCATTGCCCCAGTGTCCTCCAGCAGTGCCCCAGTGTCCTCCAGCATTGCCCCAGTGTCCTCCAGCAATCTGCCCCAGTGTCCTCCAGCTATCTGCCCCAGTGTCCTCCAGCCATCTGCCCCAGTGTCCTCCAGCCATCTGCCCCAGTGTCCTCCAGCATTGCCCCAGTGTCCTCCAGCATTGCCCCAGTGTCCTCCAGCAATCTGCCCCAGTGTCCTCCAGCAATCTGCCCCAGTGTCCTCCAGCCATCTGCCCCAGTGTCCTCCAGCATTGCCCCAGTGTCCTCCAGCATTGCCCCAGTGTCCTCCAGCAATCTGCCCCAGTGTCCTCCAGCAATCTGCCCCAGTGTCCTCCAGCAATCTGCCTCAGTGTCCTCCAGCATTGCCCCAGTGTCCTCCAGCATTTCCCCCAGTGTCTCCAGCAATCTGCCCCAGTGTCTCCAGCAATCTGCCCCAGTGTCCTCCAGCCATTTGCCCCAGTGTCCTCCAGCATTGCCCCAGTGTCCTCCAGCATTGCCCCAGTGTCCTCCAGCAATCTGCCCCAGTATGTCCAGCATATTGCCCCAGTGTCCAGCAATCTGCCCCAGTGTCTCCAGCATATTGCCCCCAGTGTGTCCAGCATTGCCCCCAGACAGTGTGTCCAGCAATCTGCCCCAGTGTGTCCAGCAATCTGCCCCAGTGTGTCCAGCAATCTGCCCCAGTATGTCCAGCATATTGCCCCAGTGTGTCCAGCATATTGCCTCCAGACAGTGTGTCCAGCAATCTGCCCCAGTGCGTCCAGCATTGCCCCCAGTGTGTCCAGAATATTACCACCAGTGTGTCCAGCAATCTGCCCCAGTATGTCCAGCATTTCCCCCAGTATGTCCAGCATTTCCCCCAGTGTCTCCAGCAATCTGCCCCAGTGTCCTCCAGCATTGCCCCAGTGTCCTCCAGCATTGCCCCAGTGTCCTCCAGCAATCTGCCCCAGTGTCCTCCAGCATTGCCCCAGTGTCCTCCAGCATTGCCCCAGTGTCCTCCAGCAATCTGCCCCAGTGTCATCCAGCAATCTGCCCTAGTGTCCTCCAGCATTGCCCCAGTGTCTCCAGCAATCTGCCTCAGTGTCCTCCAGCATTGCCCCAGTGTCCTCCAGCAGTGCCCCAGTGTCCTCCAGCATTGCCACAGTGTCCTCCAGCAATCTGCCCAGGGGCGGATTATCAGAGGGTCAATATGGGCGGTAGCCCAGGGCCCAGTGGTCTGGGGGGGCCCTGGGCTACCGCCCAGATTGACCCTCTGATAATCATCTGTGAATGCCGGTGGCCGCCGCCGGCATTTATGTGCCCCCGCCGTACCCGGTGGGCAGAGAGAGGGGGCCCGCATCGGGCCCCTTCTCATCTGCTCACCGGGCCCCTTCCGGCGCTGCGGCGGTTTCCTATTGACGTGCGGGCGCGCGCCCGCACGTCAATAGTTAACAACAGCCGCCAGCCAATTGGAGGCTGGTGGCTGATGTCGGCCGCAGGCGCACACGTCGCCGGCGTCTGATGTCATTGTCAGTCGCCGGCGAGTGTGCTCTGTTGGAGGGAGCTCACCGCTGGAGCGCGGACAGGTGAGGACACTGGGGCAATGCTGGAGGACACTGGGGCAGATTGCTGGAGGACACTGGGGCAGATTGCTGGAGGACACTGGGGCAGATGGCTGTAGGACAGTGGGGCAGATGGCTGGAGGACACTGGGGCAGATTGCTGGAGGACACTGGGGCAGATTGCTGGAGGACACTGGGGCAATGCTGGAGGACACTGGGGCAGATTGCTGGAGGACACTGGGGCAAATTGCTGGAGGACACTAGGGCAGATTGCTGGAGGACACTGGGGCAGATTGCTGGAGGACACTGGGGCAGATTGCTGGAGGACACTGGGGCAGATTGCTGGAGGACACTGGGGCAGATTGCTGGAGGACACTGGGGCAGATTGCTGGAGGACACTGGGGCAGATTGCTGGAGGACACTGGGGCAGATGGCTGGAGGACACTGGGGCAGATTGCTGGAGGACACTGGGGCAGATGGCTGGAGTACACTGGGGCAGATGGCTGGAGGACACTGGGGCAGATTGCTGGAGGACACTGGGGCACTGCTGGAGGACACTGGGGCAATGCTGGAGGACACTGAGGCAGATTGCTGGAGACACTGGGGCAATGCTGGAGGACACTAGGGCAGATTGCTGGATGACACTGGGGCAGATTGCTGGAGGACACTGGGGCAATGCTGGAGGACACTGGGGCAATGCTGGAGGACACTGGGGCAGATTGCTGGAGGACACTGGGGCAATGCTGGAGGACACTGGGGCAATGCTGGAGGACACTGGGCAGATTGCTGGAGGACACTGGGGCAGATTGCTGGAGGACACTGGGGCAATGCTGGAGGACACTAGGGCAGATTGCTGGATGACACTGGGGCAGATTGCTGGAGGACACTGGGGCAATGCTGGAGGACACTGGAGCAATGCTGGAGGACACTGGGGCAGATTGCTGGAGGACACTGGGGCAATGCTGGAGGACACTGGGGCAATGCTGGAGGACACTGGGCAGATTGCTGGAGACACTGGGGGAAATGCTGGACATACGGGGGGAAATGCTGGACATACTGGGGCAGATTGCTGGACACACTGGTGGTAATATTCTGGACACACTGGGGGCAATGCTGGACGCACTGGGGCAGATTGCTGGACACACTGTCTGGAGGCAATATGCTGGACACACTGGGGCAATATGCTGGACATACTGGGGCAGATTGCTGGACACACTGGGGCAGATTGCTGGACACACTGGGGCAGATTGCTGGACACACTGTCTGGGGGCAATGCTGGACACACTGGGGGCAATATGCTGGAGACACTGGGGCAGATTGCTGGACACTGGGGCAATATGCTGGACATACTGGGGCAGATTGCTGGAGGACACTGGGGCAATGCTGGAGGACACTGGGGCAATGCTGGAGGACACTGGGGCAGATGGCTGGAGGACACTGGGGCAGATTGCTGGAGACACTGGGGCAGATTGCTGGAGACACTGGGGGAAATGCTGGAGGACACTGGGGCAATGCTGGAGGACACTGAGGCAGATTGCTGGAGGACACTGGGGCAGATTGCTGGAGGACACTGGGGCAGATTGCTGGAGGACACTGGGGCAATGCTGGAGGACACTGGGGCAATGCTGGAGGACACTGGGGCAGATGGCTGGAGGACACTGGGGCAGATTGCTGGAGGACACTGGGGCAGATTGCTGGAGGACACTGGGGCAGATTGCTGGAGGACACTGGGGCAATGCTGGAGGACACTGGGGCAATGCTGGAGGACACTGGGGCAGATGGCTGGAGGACACTGGGGCAGATGGCTGGAGGACACTGGGGCAGATGGCTGGAGGACACTGGGGCAGATTGCTGGAGGACACTGGGGCAATGCTGGAGGACACTGGGGCACTGCTGGAGGACACTGGGGCAATGCTGGAGGACACTGAGGCAGATTGCTGGAGACACTGGGGCAATGCTGGAGGACACTAGGGCAGATTGCTGGATGACACTGGGGCAGATTGCTGGAGGACACTGGGGCAATGCTGGAGGACACTGGGGCAATGCTGGAGGATACTGGGGCAGATTGCTGGAGGACACTGGGGCAATGCTGGAGGACACTGGGGCAATGCTGGAGGACACTGGGGCAGATTGCTGGAGACACTGGGGGAAATGCTGGACATACTGGGGGAAATGCTGGACATACTGGGGCAGATTGCTGGACACACTGGTGGTAATATTCTGGACACACTGGGGGCAATGCTGGACGCACTGGGGCAGATTGCTGGAGACACTGGGGGAAATGCTGGAGGACACTGGGGCAATGCTGGAGGACACTGAGGCAGATTGCTGGAGGACACTGGGGCAGATTGCTGGAGGACACTGGGGCAGATTGCTGGAGGACACTGGGGCAATGCTGGAGGACACTGGGGCAATGCTGGAGGACACTGGGGCAGATGGCTGGAGGACACTGGGGCAGATTGCTGGAGGACACTGGGGCAGATTGCTGGAGGACACTGGGGCAATGCTGGAGGACACTGGGGCAATGCTGGAGGACACTGGGGCAGATGGCTGGAGGACACTGGGGCAGATGGCTGGAGGACACTGGGGCAGATAGCTGGAGGACACTGGGGCAGATTGCTGGAGGACACTGGGGCAATGCTGGAGGACACTGGGGCACTGCTGGAGGACACTGGGGCAATGCTGGAGGACACTGAGGCAGATTGCTGGATACACTGGGGCAATGCTGGAGGACACTAGGGCAGATTGCTGGATGACACTGGGGCAGATTGCTGGAGGACACTGGGGCAATGCTGGAGGACACTGGGGCAATGCTGGAGGACACTGGGGCAGATTGCTGGAGGACACTGGGGCAATGCTGGAGGACACTGGGGCAATGCTGGAGGACACTGGGGCAGATTGCTGGAGACACTGGGGGAAATGCTGGACATACTGGGGGAAATGCTGGACATACTGGGGCAGATTGCTGGACACACTGGTGGTAATATTCTGGACACACTGGGGGCAATGCTGGACGCACTGGGGCAGATTGCTGGACACACTGTCTGGGGGCAATATGCTGGACTCACTGGGGCAATATGCTGGACATACTGGGGCAGATTGCTGGACACACTGGGGGTAATATGCTGGACACACTGGGGCAGATTGCTGGACACACTGGGGCAGATTGCTGGACACACTGTCTGGGGGCAATGCTGGACACACTGGGGGCAATATGCTGGAGACACTGGGGCAGATTGCTGGACACTGGGGCAATATGCTGGACATACTGGGGCAGATTGCTGGACACACTGGGGGCAGGACTGGAGGCATGGGCAGAATGTAGACGGGGCATGATTGGAGACACGGGGCAGAATGAAAGACATGGGGCAGGATTGGATCATGGGGCAGGATGGATACGATGGAGACATATGGGGCAGGATGTGGAGATCATATGGGGTAGAATGGATACTCATGAGGGCAGGATGCGAGAACATATGGCTGGAGCCAGGAATGAGACACACGGGGCCAGGATGTGGAATATTATTACCATAGGGGCTAATTAAGGGATATTATTACTGCAGTGATGTATTTATTTTATTTTTTGAGTATACTGTTTTAAATGGGGGTCGGTCCTGTTACTGTGCAGAGTGACACTATATCGCCTTTTTTTCTTCATGTGGTGTAATGTAGAAGTTGGGAAAAATTAAGTAATGTGTTCTGCAAGCGGAGCTCGAGATAACTGTGTTATTTCCTGCAGAAACGATTCCTGGCTTGAAGAAATGATGGCGGTCTGTGCTGGATGAAAGATGAAGGACTTCACCTAGAGACGTCACTGGTGAGTCAGTGTTACCTATACACTGACACTATACACTGTATACTATATAGAGGTCCTGTGTATAATACCACCAGTGATCTCTGTATTACCTCTACACAGACACTGCATACTGAGTACAGATCTCCTGTGAATACTGGCACTTATGGTGATAGTATTGTGTTGTTGTTTTTTACTGATCAGTATTGTAGTATTCAGTCACTATGTGGTGGTAATATGTGGTCTGGAAATGGTGTTGTGGTATTTGTCCCTTGTATGTGATATTTGGTCACCAAGTGGTGGTAATATGTGGTCTTGACATGGTGCGGTGGTATTTGTTCCTTGTATGTGATATTATTCGATCACTGTGGTTGTAATTTGTGGTCTGGTCATGGTGCGGTGGTATTTGTTCCTTGTATGTGATATTATTGGTCAAAATATACCTAAATTGTATTGCAGACTTTAACAAATATTTAATAGGTTACAGTAGAATAGGGCCCGGCCATTTTTCTGGAATAATCTGGTTCGGGTATAACATGACCCCCGTCACATGACCCCCGTCACATGACCGGAGGGGGGGGGGGGCACAGTGTCTGAACAGCCCGGGGCCCTGGTTACCCTTAATCCACCCCTGCCCTATGGTGACGGCTACCATTCCCATCCACATAATGGGCCTAGTGGCTGGAAGAACAATGGCTTGAGGCCCCTGAGACCCTAAAGAAAGTAATGGAATGATTGCTTTACCTGATTACTAATCTTGTGTCTGGCCTTATGTATACATAAGATCCAGCCCTCAAATCTTCCTCTGCTCACTGTCAGGCTATGTGCACACGTTCAGGTTTTTTTGCGTCTTTTTCGCGATAAAAACGCTAAAAAAAAACATTAGAAACGCATACATTATCCATCCTATCATTTTGTGCACATGATGCATTTTTTTCCTCAAAAAAAAAACGCATTGCGGTAAAAAAAAGCAGCATGTTCATTAATTTTGCGGATTTTCTGTGGTTTTGCATTTGGGAAAAACGCACCAAAAACGCAAAAAAAAAAAAACGCATGCGGATTTCTGGCAGAAATGTCCGGTTTTTGTCAGGAAAATTTCTGCAAGAAATCCTGACATGTGCACATACCCTCACTGAATGGAAACATCGATTCCTGAGGCTGAACACTTTCCAGGAGAGATTTGTGTACGTAAATGACAAGCTGGCAAAATCTCTAATAAAACCCAACAAAATTGAAATAACAGGTGCTCCGTGCTGGAAAAAGTCTGCATCCCTTAGAGCCGTGGACTCCACTCTACGTCCATTGGTCCAATAGTATTTAGTCAGTGGCCAGCTCCTCACACAGATATTAAAGAGAACCTTCAGAGTCAAAACAAAAGAAAGTCAGAACCGCACCCTTTTCTTTATACATTGAAGGTCTCAGCGGACACAAGGGCGCACGTCCAAAACTAGGGAGCCCATCCCGGACAGTAAAAAGACCACAAAGAACGAAAAGACAGCGCCACAATGGATGGTGAAAAAATAAGAGCTGTGCTTGATAAAGGTCTGTTGACCGAAACGTCACTAGACAGTGACCGACCCCACTTCCTGTGATCTGTCTTGGTGTCTTTACTCTAAGAGACTAGTCTGAGACCATCTGGTGAAGGTGAAGTAATTTTGGATGCATCCATAAATTTACTAAATTAAAATAGAATGGATTTCAATGCTACTGACTAGATGCATGTTGACGATGGGTTATCACCATATAGTTGACACATTCAAAGATGTTTGGTTGTTTTTCCTGCCTCGATGGATATTTTAATTTCATCATAGATTGTTTTTGGTATTATATTCCCAAGTCTATCTATCACTAAAGGTACCGTCACACATAACGATATCGTTAACGATATCGTTGCTTCTTGTGACGTAGCAACGATATCGTTAACTAAATCGTTATGTGTGACAGCGACCAACGATCAGGCCCCTGCTGGGAGATCGTTGGTCGCTGGGGAAAGCCCAGGACTTTATTTCGTTGCTGGATCACCCGCTGACATCGCTGAATCGGCGTGTGTGACGCTGATTCAGCGATGTCTTCCCTGGTAACCAGGGTAAACATCGGGTTACTAAGCGCAGGGCCGCGCTTAGTAACCCGATGTTTACCCTGATCACCATTGTAAATGTAAAAAAAACAAACACTACATACTTACATTCCGGTGTCTGGTCACGTCCCTCGCCTTCAGCTTCCCGCACTGACTGAGCGCCGGCCAGCCGTAAAGCACAGCACAGCGGTAACGTCACCGCTGTACTTTACGGCCCGCGCTCAGTCAGTGCAGGAAAGCACAGCGCCGGGGGACAGACACTGGAATGTAATTATGTAGTGTTTGTTTTTTTTACATTAGTACTGGTAACCAGGGTATACATCGGGTTACTAAGCGCGGCCCTGCGCTTAGTAACCCAATGTTTACCCTGGTTACCAAGGGACTTCGCATAGTTTGTCGCTGGAGAGCTGTCTGTGTGACAACTCTCCAGCGACCAAACAGCGACGCTGCAGCGATCGGGATCGTTGTCTAGATCCCTGCAGCGTTGCTAAAAGTGACGGTACCTAAAGAGTGGCGCTGCTTCTGGAAACAAAGATGAGTTTATAATCCTGGATGGCCCCTTTAAAACGAAATACAGGAGAACACATTTAATGTAATATCATTTGGTGGGGAGATTTTTATTTCACTGAAAAATACATGGAATCCAAATGTTCAATTTTACTTTAATCCAAACATTCCTGGTTTTTATTTTGAAAGGCAAAAGTTTTACATTTTTCTCTTCACTTCCTCCGGTAGACTAAACATTTCTCATGTGTTTAAATCTCACTCGAATATGTGCGCACATCACAGCCAAGTAATCAATCATAGCCAAGTGAATGCTCAGGTTGGGAAGATCAGGATGAAGAACACTCTGGATACAAGGCCAAGGATAGGTGCATGTGTAGATTCGACATTGACCTAAAATGCCGGTGATGGATCGAGGGGCTTGGTGACAGGACACAGCACACCTTGAGGTGGAAAGAAAGTCTCACATTTTTCCATGGAGACAATTTTACTGCTCAATGGTCTTTTTGATGTCTTTAGCTCTGGTAAGATTTCACAAGGATCCACATGAGCATGACTGTGATCAGGACAATCATAAAGTTGAGGAACAGCTCCTGAGTTGAACGCTCCATTTTTGAGAAGCTTTGAGTTTTGGTTTGTGGATTTTGGTAACTTTACCCTTGGGATGACCTGCAACTCAGCTTGTCCTACAAAGTAAGTAAAGAAAAGTCAAGAATGGTTACCATGTAAAAAGTAATTACCCTAATGGTACAGTAAGGCAAATGATCTCCCTCTATGCGTTTTCCTTTACAACTGCGAATTATGCTAAATGGCAATGTAAAAAAAAACCTTGAGATTCCACAAAAGGAGCATGAGTGGAGTGAATTAACGAGTTGTATAAGCAGATGAGTAACGTATTCCTATGGGGGATCCAACTCATGTGGTAGAGGAATGGTTGAGCGTCTTTATGCACCAAATCACAGGTACAACTTCCACTATACCACAAATGCCGAAATAATAAGTTATAGCACAGGGATGATAAATTCACAATGAAAACAGTGTAGAAGTGATAAAAACAGTGATGTCACAGTGCAGGGGTAATAAACATTTTAATGTCACAGTGTAGGGCAAGCAAAATAGCTCTGTCACAAAATGAAAGAAACTATCTTACAAATACCACCTTGCAGGGGGTGGGGGATCTACCCTATAAATCAATGACCAATCCTTTTACGAGACTTGCAACATGACCAAAGAAAAATGGCAAGATAGAAAATGTACTCAAAGCCTGTTTTGGGGTCTTTGCAGCTCATCAGTTTAGGGCTGAGTACGTTGCCCTACAGACATTGTGGGGGAAGTCCTGGTTCTCCTTAAAGAGACCAGATGAATATGGAGCGTTAGGCCACGTGCACATGTTCAGTATTTGGTGAGTTTTTAACCCCAGTACAGTATTTGTAAGCCAAAACCAGGAGTGGGTGATAAATACAGAAGTGGTGCATATGTTTCTATTGTACTTTTCCTCTGATTGTTCCACTGCTGGTTTTGGCTTCCAAATACTGATGTAAAATACTGACCGAATAATGAACGTGTGCACGTGGCCTTACAGGCAATGCTTGATGGAAAAAAACTCATTGAAATGAGCATTTTTGAAGAATAAAAGTATCTCGTAAGACAGGTAGCTACCGTATACATCAATGCATGACAAGACTGGGTCAGTTGGTCTCTTTAAATAGAACCAGAACTTCCACATGTTGCCCAAAAGAAGTCAAACTCACCCAACCAGACTCTACTCCTCACTGATGAGGGGCAAACATCCCAGTACAGGGCTGTTAGTAGATGAATTTCTGATTTAGCATTTATCAACGGTCATGTTGTAGGGCTTGGAAGGTTATGTGCACATGTTTAGTATTTGCAGCAGATTTTTCTGTTGCAAAAAAAACAGAGTTGGCAGGAAAAATGCTGCCTAAAATACTGTACATGCATTTTGCCACGTTTTTGCAAGTGTTTATGATGTGTTTTTACATGTGCTCTTTCCCATTTATTTGAATGGGTGAAAAACGCAGCAAAAATGCTGCAGATCTGAAAAAAAAATGTGAAAGTCCAAATCTGCAAGTAAAAAATAAGTAGCGTGTGCGTGACATTTCCAAAATCTCATTCACTTTGCCGGTACTGTAGTACACTGCATTTTTATCACTGACAAAGTACAGCAAAAAAGCAATGTGTGAACAAACACTTAAAAGCTTGGACGTATATGACTGCGTCCTTTCCTAAGGAGTATTTGTGAGATAGGGTCCTATTAATTGTAGTAACACTCTTGTTTGACAGTCAGTATGAATTTCTGCTTTCTTGGCCGCAAATTTCACAGACATTTTCCTTTACCAATGAAATTACCTCCCAAAATCTCTACGGTAGATGTACATATTCCTTTTAGATTCCAGTGATGAGTCATGGGCTCTAAATGGGGTTGTCTTCTCCTGGACTTTGGAGTTCAGTATTGAATCTAAACTGACCCACCAGAAGTATTTCGCCAATACAATGGTTGGTCACTTTGATGCTAACCCACAAGTGCATTGATGTCTGACTTAAAATTAGTGGACCTTCACTTAAATTGGGCCATTGACCATGTCTGATCACACGTGAACATGTGTCTGACTACTTGTTTTATGTTTTCCGCTCATGAAAGCCCGGGAACCCTCATTAAGATGGTGAGGGTGATGGACGCTTCAGTCCATCACTCAGCACTGGAGCTGCAGAATTTCTCTTCTCAGACCGTGTGGACAGTGTATCTTCTGATAAGTAGCAGCTGCACATCCTCAAGATGACCATGAAAAAATTCCATGGAGATGTGGTTACTTAGTATCAAGTGTCTAATCAGACAGATCAGTCTTAATGCATAGGAGCCAGGCTGAGGACTGAACCTTTACATAACCTTTGACAACAATGTCAAAATTGTGATACCACCGATATATGGGGTCCTGAGAACATCAGCCAACACTTGTTACTTCGTAAATCATTTCTGGTCTAGGTAGCTAAGGAAGACATTACTATGGGTGGTCTCTCACACAGATTTTTCTGGGGAAAAACTGCACTTCAGTTTTTGATGCAGAATGTAGAGTCAAACCCAGAAGTGAAATCAGAAGGATTGGCAAATTTAAAGAGGACTTGCCATGTGCCATAAATACCGTATGTATTTTTCTTTTGTTTCTGAGTCTCTCTGTTCCTGAAATATGGCCTCCATTTTAAATCTAGTCTTTTTTATTTTTACCAAAGGCCCTCAACTTTTCTCCATGGGCAACTTTTTGAAGACCACACCTAGCTGGCTACAAAGACTAGCTTTACATAAAGGGAAAAGGAGGCCATATTTCAGGAACAGAGGGGTGCAGGAACCAAAAACATGCCAGTTTATGGAGAAGTAAAAAAAAAATATTCAAATTTTTGGCAAGGGAGAGGTGTTAACCCCATATCGATCTTTAATATTTTATTTTTGTATTTTCGTTTTTTGCTCATCTTCCAAAAGCTATCATGTATTTATTTTTCAGTCTACAGTGCTTGTTTTTCATGATTTTTAATGACTTCATTTATTCTACCATTCAGTGTTTTGAAAAGTGTGAAAAATAATTACAAATACGACTCTGCAATTGTTTTTTCTACAATGTTCTTAAGCTGTTCATTGTGCAGTCAAAATTACCTGGCAGTATGATTCTCCAGGTCAGACCGATTAAAGGGATACAACATTTCTATAGCTTTTTTTTGTTGTTGTTTTGTTTTTGCTTCTTTCAGTGGTTAAAAAAAATCAGAAATTTGTAAAAAAAATAAAAATAAAAATTTCTGTAGGAAAAGAGAAGTAATTTAAACTATACATTTTGAACTTGCTTTCTTTCCTTTTAAAAACTTTTTTTTTACTTAATTTTGAAGTCCCTTTGGGAAACGTACGCTTGTGCTCATTTGTTCTTTTATACTATATTTAAGTATTATATACAGCTCTGGCAAAAATTAAGAGAGCACTGCAAAATGTTCAGTTTGTCTGATTTTTCTCTTTTTATGTATATTTTATTAGTATATAACTCAGGAAGAGTTCAGAAATCAATATTTGGTGGAATAACCATGATTTTTAATCCCAGCTTTCATGCGTCTTGGCATGCTTTCCACCAGTCTTTCACACTGCTTCTGGCGCAAAAATGTAAGCAGTTCTTCTTTGTTTGATGGCTTGTGACTATCCATCATCCTCTTTATTACATTCCAGAGGTTTTTAGTGGGGTTCAGGTCTGGAGATTGGGCTGCCCAAGACAGGGTTTTGATCCGGTGGTCTCTTAATTTTTTGCCAGAGCTGTAGTACAAATCACAGTCTCCAATGAAGACAGCTACAGGATGGTTGGCAGGCAGCAGATCCTCATCTGCCAGGAAACGCATGTGCGTTTTTGCGGCTATGCCGCATGCGTTTTTTCGTTGCATAGTGGAGACGGGATTTCATTAAATCCCCTCCACTAAGCTGTAACATCTGGACGCTGCGTTTTTGACGCTGCGGCTCAACGCAGCGTCAAAAACGCAGCGTTTCCTGAATGTGGAAACATACCCTAAGTAAGACGCTGGGTGAGAAGGAGACAACTATTGGTGCAATAGTAACAAAAATGGAAGAAATACAAAATGACTGTCAATCAACATCAGTGTAGTTGAGGTGCCTACTCTTGACCTCTGCTCCGTTCATTGTCTATTTCCAGCAGTCCCATACACAATGAATGTAGTGCAGGTTGAGCATTTGTACCTCTGCTCCAATGAACTTTGCTCCTGTGGAACTCTGTTCTTAGGTTTCCAGAGCTGCAATCTTCAGATTGCTGGAGGCCTCAGCATTTGGACCCCTAGATAGCAGCAAGATATCTGATACCTTGTTATTCCAGGATCAACCCTTCATTTTATATTCTTCAAAGATTAACCAGAAATGTATAGGGAATCTGTCAGTCAAGCAGAGGAAAGCGGGGCTGAGTCGGGACTTTGGCCAGAGATGTAGTATCTTGGGAAGTGCTTTATCGCATTCAGAGCACTTAAGCTCCATATGCATATGAATTGAAATGTCGATTTTTCGATCAGGGAGTAACAGATTACATCAGAAAAGGTGAGGATGACATTATATTCCAGAGAGCGACACAGGTTGGAGTAGATCTTTCTATCAGATTCCCTTTGAAAACTTTTTAAAACTGACTCATTTAAAAATGTGAGAACTTTAAGAGAATTTAAAGAATATGCCAACAATTGAATTTTATCTATGGCCACCGATCATTGATTGCAACACCACGGCTTAGGACTTGTTGGGTTTGTTAGGGATTGGCTTCCCCATCCGTTTTTTGGAAGTATGCTTCCTCTTAAACGCCACAGTGAAAAACGCGCAGCCAGGCTCTTAAAAATATTGAGAGTAACAGCAAAGTTGGGCTTTCCGATATCTATGTGATAGGTAGATAGGTGGAGTAATGATTCTATGAATGGGACACGTCTCCACGATTGTGTGCAGGAGAGTTCGACAATGGTAACTACAGAGTCTCTCGGTGCTGGAAGATGAGACTGAGACCTGCGCATGGTCACTGGTTATAAACAATAGTAGACTCAGCTGTAAATGTATACACAGTAAGTTTATCTAGAATTTTTCTGTTTATTCTGTGTATGCTGCTCTTTAAACCTTATATATCTGTTGTGTTCTCAGATATACTGTACATTAAACAGACAAAAGTATTGAGACTCCTCCTCATTACACATCGGGCAGCACGGTGGCGCAGTGGTTAGCACAGCAGCCTTGCAGCGCTGGGGTCCTGGGTTCTAATCCCACCCAGGACAACATCTGCAAAGAGTTTGTATGTTCTCTCCGTGTTTGCGTGGGTTTCCTCCGGGCACTCCGGTTTCCTCCCACATTCCAAAGACATACTGATAGGGATTCTAGATTGTGAGCCCCATCGGGGACAGTGATGATAATGTGTGCAAAACTGTAAAGCGCTGCGGAATATGTTAGCGCTATATAAAAATAAAGATTATTATTATAAAAATAAAGATTATTACACCTACAGGGGCCTTTGTGGCCTGCCATTCTACATCCATAGACATTAATATGGAGTTGCTCCCCGCTTTGCAACTATAACAGCTTCCTCTCTTCTAGAATCTCTTCTACGAGATTTTGGAGTTATCATTGGGAATGTCTGCCCATTCATCCAAAAGAGCATCTGTGAGGTCAAACCCTGATGTTGGAGGAGAGGCCGGGCTCACAAGCTCCGTTCTAGATCATCGCAATGGTATAGTGTGGGGTTGAGGTCCAGGCTCCATGCGGCCAATCTCCACCAACCATATCTTTATGGACCTTGCTTTGTGCACTAGGACACAGTCATGGCAGACATAAAAAGGCTTTCCCCAAACTGATCCACAATATTTGAAGTTACAATTGTCCAAAATGTATTTGATTTCTGAAGCATTAAGATTTCCCTTCGGTGACACCCCATATTGTTATCAGTCTGCCACCAAACCTTACAGCTGCCACCATGGAGTCAGACAGGAAATGTTCTCCAAACCCAGACTCATCCATCAGACGCGAGATAGAAAAGTGTGATCCATCACTGCATATACCAGGTTTCCACTGCTCTAGAGTCCAGTGACAGCATGATTTATACCACTCCATTTGATGCTAGGCATTGTGCTTGGTGATGTAAGGCTTGCTTTCAACTGCTTAGGCTAGGTTCACATTGCGTTAATGGGTGTCTGCTAGCGGACTCCGTTACATGGCGAAATTGTCGCAATTAACGCTATGTAACGGGTCCATTAGCGCACCCATTGATCGCAATGTGCTAACGCATCGCTGATGCATGCCATTTTTGGCATGCGCTAGCGATGTCCCGTTAGTTTCGGACAGACCTCGAACGCTGCTTGCAGCGTCCGAGGTCCGTTCCTCACTAGCGCAGATCGGGCATCTGCACTAGCGGGATCGCCAGACGCGATCCCTTTTGTGACATTGCGTTAGCGCAATCCGCTAGCGTATGCGCTAAACGGATTGCCCTAATGCAATGTGAACCTAGCCTTACTGATGGAAATGCTGTGAAGCTCCCGATGCAGTTTTGTGCTCTTTAATGTCGTTGAACGTTTGGACTCTGCAGTCATGGAGTTAGCTGAATATGAAGTGACTTGTTGTGCCTTCTGCTTCTCTGTATTTGTCAACCCCGTTTTGTGACTTTACGTGATCTGGCTCAGTTGCTGTATTTCTTTTCATTTTATAATGATAGCACTCATAGTCATAGTTAACCCCTTTAGCCCCAAGCCCGTTTTCACCTTTATAACCAGTCCTAATTTTACAATTCTGACCAGTGTCAATCTATGTGGTAATAACTTTGAAAAGCTTCAACAGATCCCACTGATTCTGAGACTGTTTTTTTCCGTGAACTATTTTACTTCATGATAGTGGTAAAATTTGTATGATGTGACTTGCGTTTTATTGTTGTAAAAATTGGAGACATTTTTGCCATTTTCAAACTTTTCATTTTTATGCCTTTAAACCAGAGAGATATGTCACAAAACAGTTAATAAATAACATTTCCCACATGTATACTTTACATCAGCACAATTTTTTAAACCTAATTTTTGTTGCTAGGAAGTTAGAAGGGTTAAAACTTGACCAGCGATTTCTCATTTTTCCAACAAAATTTACAAAACCAATTTTTTAAGGACCATATCACATTTGAAGTGACTTTGAGGGGAGTATATCCTATATGATAGAAAAATCCCCAAAATTGACGCCATCCCAAAAACTTCACTCTTCAAGGTGCTCCAAGCCACATTCAAAAAGTGTATTAACCCCTCAGGTGCTTCAGAGGAATTCATGCAATGTGGAAGGAAAAAAAAACGAATATTTATATTTTTTTCACAAGGGTAACAAGAGAAAATTTGCCCCAAAACTTGTTATGCAATTTCTCCTGAGCACACCGATACATACATATGTTTGTAGGGGTGAACTACTGGTTAGGTGCACGGCAGGGCTCTGAAGTGAAGGAGCATTGTTTGACTTTTTTAACTCAAAATTGACTGAAATCGAAAGCGGACGCCATGTCGCATTTGGAAAGCCCCTAATGTGTCTAAACAGTGGAAACCCCCAACAATTGACCCCATTTTTTAAACTAGAATCCTCAAGGAACTTATCTAGATGTCTATTGAGCACCTTGAACCCCCAGGTGCTTCACAGAAATATATAACTTAAAATTAAAATTTTTTCCTCAAAAATGTCCTTGAGGCCTCACATTTTTATTTTCACAAGGGTCACAGGAGAAAATGGACCACAAAAATTGTTGTGCAATTTATCCTGAGTATGCCAATACCCAATATGTAGAAGAGAACTACTGTTTGGGTGCACAGCAGAGCTCAGAAGGGAAGGAAAGTAATTTGACTTTTTGAATGCAAAATGTGCTGGACTCATTAGTGGAGGCCATGTTACATTTGGAGAGCCCCTGATGTGCCTAAACAGTGGAAACCCCCCACAAGTGACCGCATTTTGGAAATTAGACCCCTCAAGGAATTTATCTAGGCTTGTGGTGAACACCTTGAACCCATAGGTGCTTCACAGAATTTTCCCCAAAAACTATTTTTCCCACAAAAATGTTGTTTTTGCCCCAATTTTTTTTAATTTTCGCAAGGCTAGCAGGAGAAAATGGACCTTCAACTTTGTTGTGCAATTTCTGCTTATTACACCAATACTCCATATGTGGAGGAAAAACTACTTTTGAGGCACAGTGCAAAGCTCAGAAGGGAAGAAGCACCATATTGCAGTTGAGATTTTGCTGCATTGGCTTGAGAGGGGCCAGGTCACATTGGCAGAGCCCCTGAGGTGCCAGAACAGCAGAAAACAAACATAAGTGACCTCATTTTACATTCTACACCCCCCAATAAACTCATCTAGGGGTGCAGTTATCATATTGACACCACATATGCCTCACAGAATTTTATACCATTGGGTAGTAAAGAAAGAATAATTACATTTTTACCACTAAAATTTTGTTTTTGCCCTACATTTTTAATTTTTCTGAGGTCCAGGAGGAAAAAATGCACCTCAGTTTGTTCTAAAAATTTCTCCTGAGGGCGCCAATACCCTTCATGTAATTGTGAAATACTTTTCAGGCAGAGTACAAAGCTCAGTAGGAGAGGAGCACCATATTATAGTGCAGATTTTACTGTTATGGTTTGCAAGTGCCATGATCCACTGGGTGAGCCTCTGAAGCGCAAGAACAGCCGAAACCCCCCAATCCCCCATAAGTGACCCCATTTTAGATAGAGTCATAAAACCATAGAATGCTAGAGTTGGAAGGGACCTCCTGGGTCATCGTGTCCAACCCCCAGAGTCCACAGTGTCTCTATCTACCTCATTATAGGGAATCTTCCACCGGAGGTTCCGCATTAATCTTGTATTTCAGAGATGTACATGGAAACCCCTGTGTAAGCGCTCAGCGCAGAGCACAGGATAAATGTGCGCCAAGCCTTACTGCAATCTTTGGGAGGCAGAATGAAAAAATCAACAGCAGGTGAAGAATTGGTTTTATTTATTTTTTACACTGTTCTTCATGTGGTACATCATACTGTGTAGGGGACTGTAGAGGCCATCATATTGTTTTGGAGGATGTTGGGTCCATCATACTTTGTAAAGGGCTGCGGGAGCATGGTCCTGCTTGAGGGAAATCATACTGTATATAGGGAGCTGTGGGGGCATCATACTGAGTGGGGGTTGTGAGAAACATGATGCTGCAAAGTAGAATGATACTGGCTGTGGAGCTGTGGGGACATCATAGTGTGTATAGGGCTGTGGAGGCCATCATACTGGAGTCCATACTCAACCTCCACTTCATTCACATGGTGGTTCTCCAAAGCCCTAATTCAAGCCCTGAGGTTAGTAAGGTAGAGGTGTCAATAAGATGCCCCCATTACTAACCCCATAGTCACATTGTATGAAAACACAGACACCCAGAAAAAGTCCTTTAAGTGAAAGCGTGGCACAGACTCCTTTAATAATCTATTTAAACCATACTTACAACCTTGACCAATCCCTCGATGCCCTCGTCATTTGCGAAAGAGTTAAAAAAAACAATATTCCTCACCTTTCTGCAGAGATGCTGCTAATCCATTTCTCCCATGACGGGTCTAGCTCTGCATGTCAGGCTGTCATTCGTGTGCTCAGTGTCTCCCTGTGAACTCATATTTCCTGTCTGAGGGTACCGCGAGTGTGAGAAAGTTCTCCTGCTTGTGGTGCTGTCAGACAGGTCCTGCGAGTTCACAGCCAATGAACTCACTTCACCTTTCTGACGTCAGTGTGAGCACTTTGTTAAATTTTCCCATGGCGTTCGCATTGACGTTAGAAAGGTAAAGTGAGTCTGCATACCCTTTGCTGGTTATTAATTATAGGGGGACCCTACGTCATTTTTTTTATGGCCCCCCATTTTAGTAGCCAGCAAAGACTAAGTATACAGTTGTGATATTAATAGCCTGGGAAGCTCCATGGGTATTACCCCCTTCCCAGGCTATAAACATCATCCCCCAGCCGTCGGCTTTCCCTCTGCTGGTTATGACACTTTTTTTTTCAGAAACAGAATCCCACTGTACTAATTGTATTTGGCACAGACATCTGTATATCTCCCTATTCTGTGCATTTACTGTATGTAATTCATCTCTTCTGTCCTGTCGGCTCGGTTCCTGCTGTGATGTTACAGTAAACGACAGATGATTTACCAGCTTTTCTTCTATCTAGCTATCTATGTAAGATACTGTATATACATCTATAAATGTGTGTGTGTCACTGACATTTATATATCTATGTATTCTATGTGTATATATCTATTCTATCTATTCTATTCTAACCTGTCAGTGTGATTTTACTGTACGCGGCACATGAATTCCCAGCTTTTACAAGGAGATCGGAGTGTAAAAATCAGACAGCACTCGCATGGTCCAAGTGCTGTGCGATTTTTTATTTTTTTTTCTCGCACCCATTGACTTCTATTGCAGGATGCAATCCAATTTCCAATTACAATTGCAGCATGCTGCGAGTTTTTTCCAGTCCGATCGTGATCCGATCCGAGCTGGTAAAAAAAAAAAGCAGATGAACACATATTGAAGAATTATATTGGAGAAAGATAACCTTTGGCACTCAATAAGATCCAAAATGACTTGAACTTGCAAATGGTAGATTTATTATTGAACAGCCAATAATCAATCAACAGACATCACAGTTTCCAACGTTTCGGCAATATACGCCTTTGTCAAGGAAGTCTATACATAGAAAAAATAACATGGGCACTCCATTATATTGTCATGGACAACAAATCTAAACACATCATATGGCTGAACAAGTTCTCTGGGATAGAAACAGAACAAGAAACTAACAATGAGTATAAGAAAAAAATAGGGAAAGAAACCAGGTAAATGAAAAAAAGGGGGACACAGAAACCTTGTTCAAAGGTGATTTAATAACCATATAAGACCCAACCGTGATCCATAGGTGAAGAGGGAGGGAAATATGAACAAGGAAAAAACCTATAGCGAATAAAAGAATAAATTCCAAGAGTGATATATATTTTATTAATAATATACCTTTACAGAATATACACATATATGTATATACTCATATATATACACATATATATATATATATAGAATACAAGCTCACCAGTGACCCACTAGCAAGATATGAATGCATGCATACAAAGTAGTGTGTACCAGCGCATAAGCTAAGGGAAATCACGTCCCATAAAACAAAAGAATATGTATACCTGTAGGTAGTGATAACTGCCTTAGAGAAGCATAAGCACTACGTGCTAATAAGAAAAATGGCAGAACGGGCTAAAGGAAAAGAAAAAGTAAATGAAACCCACAGTATATATGGCTATGGAAAGACGTGATAACAGGGAAAAAAACATAGCACAAGTTCCAAACGGTACCTGTATTAGCAATGCGATCGGCGTGCGTCCAACAACCAGGGAGGTGAAGTGAACAGTATGTCACAAAGCGGGTTTAAATGCTGCAAAACCCATGTGGTAATATCCGGTTAAAAGTACGTCATGCAAGGGGAATACCTGAACGCAGTGAGCCGGACGCGTGCGCGGACATATTGAAGAATTATATTGGTCCGAATGCAATCTGATTTTTAATCGAATTGCATACGTCTGATTTCATCGCAAGTGGGAATGAGCCCTAAGAGAAAGAGGGACAGATCACGGCAAATTTTTGCCACACACCAATGCACGCTCATTTACCATTTTTCTACCCTGGGGCAGGAGGAGATGTCAGAGGGGGCATGGCAGTGAAGGAAATTCAGCAGCTGCCCAAGACTGCATGGCGTAGAACCAAATCTAGGACTCTCCACTGTATCAGTGACTGTTGGGACTAGAGATGAGCGAATCGATTCATGGGTTTCTGGTCCAGCATGCAAGTCAGTGGTGCATGTGAGCTGGACGGGAGGCTGCAAGTCTCTAACCTTCCGGCTTCCCTGCCCGGCTTTTGATTAACCAGAGTTGGTGGGAAATCAACAGTGTGTCCTGCTCATCTCTAGTTGGGACCTATCAATTTAATGTTTGTTCCTTCATTTACATTCGGAGTCACCAAAACTTTCTCATCTTTATGTAGCTTCACTATACGACATTCAGCTTTTTTGTGTCTGTAAGGCCGTGTTCACACACTGCAGGAATACTGTGTTTTTTGCTTTTGACAAGATCTGCACCAAACTACACAACAACAATCTTTTTCTTCTTATTTGATGTGTGCAGATGTGAAGCCGCATTTATAATGCTGTTTTATAGTACAGAAAAGCTTTGATTCTGCACTGAAAAAAGTAATTGCAGTTTTTTACATGACTTTTTTTTAGGCTTCATATAGAAGAATCTAGAGAAAAAAGACCAAAACTACACTGTTTTAGACCACAGAGGGCGCAGTTCTCATGAAGTCACATCCACTTTGCTTGGACAGTTAAACAGCAGAATTTTTGTGCAATAAAAAGCAGTCGAAAATACGTACTATTAAAAACTCTGCTTCATATCTGCCCCAAATATTGCATAAAGCAGCAGAAATAACGTAGCGTTTACGTTATGTGTGTACATGGCCTCAGCATTACGGTTGTATTACTTTTTTATGGGTTTAATAGAGAAAAAATATAAATCACGCCATTTTTTACGTAATTTACCAATCTCCATAAATAATCTGGAAGCCGTGTTGAGCGGATCATTACGATTATGGAGACACCAAATATGTCTGTGTAATGTGCCGATTTGTGATGTTCATTATTTTTTTTAAACCACGCTAAAAATTACTTTTTTATTATCAAGTGTATTTAATTCATTATTATTTTTAGCAATTTTATAGGGTGAAAAAAATCTCTTATTCTCCCTCTAAATTAAAAATACATACATTGTACACAGCAGTGTATTTCATTCAGTGTAATCTGCTTGTAGTCAGAGCCTGCAGTACAAGTCAAGTACACAAAATTATCCATATCACATCACTAGCGCGTGTGGACCAGAAGCTTAAGTGTCTGTCTGCCTGTAATGCTGAAGGTTGTGCGTTTGAGACCTGAGACTCAAAGGAAACAAAAAAATGATATTTTTATAATTGTTCATTATTATTTCTATTACTTTTATAGGAACAAAAGCAAATCTTTTTCTTTACCTCAGCATACAGGCACCATAAAAGTACATTGTTATAAACATTCTATTTCTATGGCTATGTGTAATCTGTTTCTTTGTTCACTGCCTTCAATAGAAGCTGGGACAAAGGCTATGACGTGACGGGACTCAGGACTGAACACTCAAATCGGGACAGTCCCACCAAATCTGGGCAGTTGGGAACTATGCACAATGGATGAGGGCAGTGTGAACCGAATTGATCATCTCTAAGTTCGAATACTAGTTTTTACTTCACATTTTTAGCTAACAACAGCAGAGGGTCCATAAAAGTGGAAAATACTTATTTTTTTGTATCCACTCCTTGTTTTCATTAAAAGGGATTGTCCTACTACCACAACTGATCATCTATGTACAGGATAGGTAATAGGTTGCTGATTGCTATAGGTTTTACTGATATATAACAACATCTGTAAGATGTTTGTATCAGTGGCAAATTATAATGAGGTCAATCTGGGCGGTAGCCCAGGGCCCAGTGGTGTGGGGGGACCCTGGGCTACCGCTGAGATTGACCTCGGCCGCCATCAGAGCAATACTGCCCTGACTGGCATATGGGGCACGGTGGGCAGAAGGGGCCCGCATAGGGCCCCGTCTCATCTGCTCACCAGGCCCCTACCGGCGCTGCGGCAGTTTAACACTATTGACTTGCGGGCCCGTGCCCGCACATCAATAGTTAACAGCCACTGGCCAATCGGAGGCTGGCAGCTGACGTCAGACGCAGCGTGCACGTCCCCGGCGTCTGACGTGATTGTCAGTCGCCGGCGAGTGCGTACTTCAGCTGCGTGGAGGGAGCTTCGCCGCAGGAGAATTTTAATTGAGAGCAGCGATCCGGGGGACCCAGGGCAGAATGCTGGAGACACTGGGGACAGAGATGCTGGACACAGATGAGGGCAGAGATGCTGGACACAGATGGGGGCAGAGATGCTGGACACAGATGGGGCTGAGATGCTGGACACAGATGGGGCTGAGATGCTGGGCACAGATGGGGCAGAGATGCTGGATACACTGGGGGCTGAATGCTGGACACACTGGGGGCTGAATGCTGGACACACTGGGGGCTGAATGCTGGACACACTGGGGGCAGAATGCTGGACACACTGGGGGCTGAGTGCTGGACACACTGGGGGCTGAATGCTGGACACACTGGGGTCTGAATGCTGGACACACTGAGGGCAGAAATGCTGGAGACACTGGGGGCAGAAATGCTGGAGACACTGGGGGCAGAAATGCTGGAGACACTGGGGGCAGAAATGCTGGAGACACTGGGGGCAGAAATGCTGGAGACACTGGGGGCAAAAATGCTGTAGACACTGGGGGCATAAATGCTGGAGTCATAGGGTGCAGAATGGAGATACGGGGCAGGATTGGAGACACTGGGGCAGGATTGGAGACAGATTGTGCAGGATCATGGGGCAGGATTGGATCATGGGGCAGGATGGATATGATGGAGACAGATGGGGCAGGATGAGGAGATCATATGGGGCAGGATGGGAGAACATATGGCTGAAGCCAGGAATGAGACACACAGGGGCCAGGATGGGGAATATTATTACCATAGGGACTAATTTATGGATATTATTACTGCTGTGATGTATTTATTTTATTTTTTGAGTATACTGTTTTAAATGAGGGGGCGGCCCTGTTACTGTGTAGAGTGACACTATGTTGCCTCTTTTTCCTCATGTGGTGTAATGTAGAAGTTGGGAAAAATTAAGTAATGTGTTCTGCAAGCGGAGCTCGAGATAACTGTTATTTCCTGCAGAGATGAGCCCTGGCTGGAAGAAGTGATGGCGGTCTGTACTGGATGAAAGATGAAGGACTTCACCTAGAGACGTCACTGGTGAGTCAGTGTGTTACCTATACACTGACACTATACACTGTATACTATATACAGAGCTCCTGTGTATAATGTCACCAGTGATCACTGTATAACCTCTACACAGACACTGCATACTAAGTACAGATCTCCTGTGTATAATGGTACTTATGGTGATAGTATTGTGTTTTTTTTAAAATTACTGATCAGTATTGCAGTATTAGGTCATTATGTGGTGGTAATATGTGGTCTGGACATGGTGTTGTGGTATTTGTTCCTTGTATGTGCTATTTGGTCACTTTGTGGTGGTAATATGTGGTCTGGTCATGGTGCTGTGGTATTTGTTCTTAGTATGTGATATTATTCGGTCATTGGTGGTAATATGTGGTCTGGTCATGGTGTTGTATTTGTTCCTTGTATGTGATATTATTGGTCATTTTAAAAATTGAAAAATAAATAAAAATATACCTAAATTGTATTGCATATCTTAACAAATATTTAATAGGTTACAGTAGGGTAGGGCCCGGCCAAAAGTGTCTACCGTGTTATGCGGCTTGAAAAATCTTTTGGCCAAAACAAAAGCTGCCGGTTATATGTGTGATCTGGTGATGGGAACTGTTAACGTGTGATAGGTGAGAAGTGGAGTTTCACTCAGCAACTATTTTTCTGGAATAATCTGGTTCAGGTATATGATGACCCCGTCACATGACCGGGGGGTCAACAGAGTATGAACAGCCTGGGGCCCTGGCTACCCTTAATCCACCCCTGGTTTGTATGTTCTCCCCATGTTTTCTGGGTTTCCTCTAGGTTCTCCGGTTTCCTCCCACACTCCAAAAACATACTGATGGGGAATCTAGATTGTGAGCCCCAATGGAGGCAGCGATCATGATTTCTGTAATTCACTCTGGAATTAATGGTGCTATATAAGTGAGAAAAATTACTAAATAAACTGTAAGAGTGCACAGAGACATGAGTACATTTCATCCCATCACTCGGGGGGTACCTGTACCTGGGTCCCCTTATAGACAGCCCCAGGTACTGGAAATGTTATTTTAGCACTAAACATAAGCATTAAATATCTATTCGGTAAAACTAATGCGTTTTGTGATTGTCATATTCTTCTCCTTTGAATATTTTTTTTATTATTAGGGTAGCAAAAAACTTGTATTGTCACCGCTTCTACATAAAGAGTGGATCACAAAAAACCGGACCCCAATGTACTACACAGCTGGCAGAGATGGATGCCAGGGGGCTTATTTATGTCTTACACTGCTGTGGTAAAATGAAAGCCGAGCTCTGACTGGTTGCTATGGGCAACTCAGGCTATTTTACTGTAAGGCAGTACTGATAATTAGGCCCGATGAACGTATAATGTGCCTATAATCATGACATGAAAGCGTATCACAAAGCTAGATATATACACAGACCACAGTGTGTCCGTAATGGCCTCGTCACATTTCTGTCACTTGCACCATCAGTTATTTGCCAGTTTACATAGGGTGAAACGCAGCGGCCTGTACTGTTTACATGCAGGTCGGCCATGTTACACTGTACGTTAGTGCTGTAGCCTAATACAGGGGCCATGTATAAGATTTCTCCATACCTCCGGTAAGAACATGAAAAGTCACATAATATCGCAATATGTGTTACCATATATAGTCCAGAAAGAGCGTCCAGGCCCAGATTAGTATAGAGCAGCTGTGCCCATAATTGGCCATGAGAAATGATTTTCTATAATTACTGAACCACTTACAGAATTTGCCAAGAATCATTGCAGCCACAATAAACAGCGCTCGACGTCTATTAGTTGTGCAATAATATCTAGAAGGATTTTCCTAATTAAAGCATTATTGTTTAGTACAGTCTTAAAAGATAATCCCACTTTATTATACATATTTGATATTATTTCTCTACATACAAAGTAGAGTACATTAAATTTAACTAGCTTTGGTGAGTTTGAGCTACAGGAAATGTCATTTTTTGCCCACTGAACAGACATCACTTTACCTGTGCTCTAGGCTAAGTTCACACAGGCGTATAAAAAATAATCGGATTGTCATCCATATAACATCCGCTTTTTATCTTTTTTTTTTTTTGCAGCCCTATGGCATCCATTTTTTTTATATTAGCAGTTAATAACATTTAGAAAACTAAATACATTTTTTTTGGTCCAAGTGCGATCCAACACTCATACCAATGCTATTCTGGGGCCATGCACCTGTCCGATTATTTTCTTTGGACAGAGTCGGTCTGGTGAAAAAGGAAAAATCGCAGCACACGAGTTTGATCTGATATTCGGATCGCACGAGGCCATGCAAGTAATTGAGTGCATGGGAAACATCGGACTGTACTTGGATGACATCTGAGTGCAGTGACAAAACTGTACATGACAAAAGACTCCTTCATCAGGAAGTACCACAAAAAATAATATGCTGATTACTATGGTATACTATTCTTGAGGGGCTCTTAATTTTTGTTTATTTTTATTAGATAGATAATTTCTTCTTTTTTTAATATAACTTAATTTATCCCTTAGAGCTCATATCAGATTTCTGGAGGATAAATATTTATTTTCTGTATATATTTTCAGTTACATGGAAAATATCCAGTGATAAGTCACTGGCAGAGCTGATCTGGGTGAGATCAGATCATGTAACTGCGGGGGCTAATAGTAGCCTTTGGTGTGCCGATTGTATTCAGTACATGGAGCTCATTGAGCTCTGTAGCTACATAAGAGAAGACAGATAGTGGTGGTAAATGGACAGCACTGTGCACTGTGAGCTCAGCTGGTCACAGTGCTCACAATCCACTGTGTTTGTACTATGTGCAGTGGTGAGGCTAGTGCCCTTGCCAGCCAGTGGACTAGCCAGGGCAGTGTGAGGTGACAGCGAGAGACAAGGTTCCTGACGGTGGCAGGGGGAAGGACCAGCTTAGGGCATTAGGGGAGTGCAGAGGCAGGTTCAGATTGGAGCAGGAGGTGTCCATCCCTCATTCCCTATGGGTAGGGCCCTCCTCTCCCCATTTCCAGCCCATTGAGTGTTTGTTGTGCCATCTGCTGACCGACCCCTTGGTGGGATCGTGACAGGTATACTGTATGACAGCGGTGCCGACCTTTCTCTCTTCTTCAGAGCATCTTGTTTGCATATGGATCGCCCCCAGACACAGGTCCACGCGTTTCGGTACCGGGCCCCTCTGGTTCGGTTCTGAGGCTGTCACGGTGGCTAGACCCGGTCCGCGACCCTGCTAAGGGGCGTCCAATGAAAGTAGTGGAACAGTCTGTCAGGGGTTCGTAACGCCACCTGTGGTGTTCGGTCAGGGTGACCGACGCTGCTATGGGGTCTACTGGGGTGATGGAATGGCAGCCGGATGGTATAACTTCCCACAGGTGAAGTATGTACCCAGGGCTTCCCAGTGGTGTAGGTGGCGATGGTGTGAGGTGCAGGCAATAATGAGGACACAAGGTTGCAGTCTCTTTACCTCTTTACTGAAGGCTTCAGGATGCTCTATCCAGAGTACGTTTAACAGGGCTCTCAGAGACCGGCTGGTCCGATGGGCACATCCAGAGTTTCCTTCACAGATGGAAATCGTTGCCTACCAATAGCGCCTGTGTGTTGTAGTCCTACACTGCTGAGCATTCGGAATAGTCCTCACAACTGCTGTTCTCGTTCGTTCGTTCGTTCTCTACAGCTCTCTCTCTCGTTCTTTGGTTCCAGATGTTACTAGTTTCTAACGTCCCCCAGGTATGTTATGGCTAGGACGCCACCCGTATGACGGGAAGGCTTGGAGGTCTTCCTAGAGACGCCCCTCTCCCAATGTTGCCCCCTATGTCTTCGTAGGTGTAGTAAGGTAGACAGCCAACCTATAGCTAACTGTCCAGCGGAGTTTGAAGTAAGGCCTGAAGTCAGTTACTCCTACGGTGTTCTGGCCACCGACTACGCGCCTCAGTAAGATGTTGCCTCTCTCTCTCTCGGCACGACTCTTACTGGCTCTCCTTTGTGCTTGATCTCGTTTACACGGTTCCACAATATCCTTCCCTTCGTGTCTCCTTCTTAGGATACCGCCGCAGGGTGTGCAGGCGTGGTTCTGTTACGTTCTGTTCTGTTCGCTAGGCACCTGCCAAGTTCCCACGCCCGACAGGGGCCCCCCTGTGCCTTCTCCCTGCAACACCCCCTGTCACGGGATGTTGCCTGAATTCAACCCAGTCAGCTTCTGACTAACTTCCTCCCAGCCCCTAGTTTTACCAGTGTGAGGAGTGGCCCAATAAATAAAGCCTTTTTCTCCCCCTAGTGGCCGGAGTGTGATGTGTAATGTGTTCTGGTGATACCTGGTCAGGAGAACTCCTTAGTGCCATCAGACGTACCGCTACTCCCCTTAGCGGCAGAGTGCCATACTGCAACGACCAGGTCTCTGGGGCGCTGCACATACTTACCAATTTCTAGACGGCAACATTCTGTACATCTCTTGAATCTCTGGAAACACCCACAAAAATAAAAACCTTCCAAATTTGAAAGAAACTAAAGGGGGTAAGTGGTGGAGTAGGAAGCTGAATACTCCCTGTTCCACCTTTGTATTCAACTGTATCTTCTTGTAGACCCAGATACAGTGAAAGTCAGGATATACGGATGACCTCATGGAACAGCTTCCCATGTATGGTAAGGTTGGGAGGTACAACAAAATCACCATTTCATGCTTCAGTTTCTTAGTCCTGATTTTGGCAGAAGAAACCTATCAATACACATGATAGGTGTATACTCAAGAGGACATCCAGCTTGTTGAAGGACCAGCTTAATTCAATGCCAGATTGAACCTAGTGAGTCCTTCAACCACTTTTTGAATTAGTGGTTGGAAAACGAAGAGCCTTATCTTTCAAAACTATCTAAAATCAAAACCATAATCTATCTTTGTTGCAATAACATAAAATCAGAGAGCAGCTTTCATTTATTAAACATGTCTGATAAAATTAAAGTTGCTTTTTTAGACATTTTTGATAAATCTGTCAAATTTAATCAGTTGAGAGTGGTGGTTCTCATTTCAGAGGCCATGGGAAACTAGTCTACCTATTATAATATCACATACAACTTCTCCCTCAACATGAAACACTGATCTTCAAAGCATAAATAAATAAATTCCCTTGTCCGCAGTACTAGGGTCTGTCACTAAATATGGCACAGTACCGGACTAAAAGCCACAAGTAAAACCTCCTTATGTACTCGTGTGCCTTGTTATCTGCTCATGTTTAATGTATTTGTCTATATTTACCCCGTATTCACATGTAAAGCGCCATGGAATAAATGGCGCTATAAAAATGTATAATAATAAAAAATGTATAATAATAATAAAACGTCATCATGTTCTAATTTTTTTTTGTGGCTGCTCCTGAAAGTGACACAAAAACATAACTAAGATATTCTACTTTTTTCTAAAACTACAACATTTCTTAAATAATGAACAGATTTTACCACACTGTGTAAGATGGTCTGCGACTACAAAAAATATAACAAAGCAACGAATAAATGTGCTGTCAAACCACAGTAGTCAATGCAGTGACTGTATAAATTCACGGGGCAGCATGGTGTCTCAACAGTTAGCACTGTTGCTTTGCATCTCTGGGGTCCTGGGTTCAAATCCCACCGAGGACAACATCTGCAAGGAGTTTGCATGTTCTCCCCGTATTTCCGTGGGTTTGCTTCCACGCTCAAACACATACTGATAGGCAATTTACATTGTGAGCCCCAATGAGGACAGGGATCATAATGTATGTGAAGCGCTGTGGAATATGATGGCGCTATACAAGCAAAGCATAATAATAATTGCAAGCCATGTATAGCCACTGACAAAAAAAATATTGCCATGTTAAGCTATAATCCTGATTCAAAAATCCATTGTCTCAATTCTGGCTTGAATCTAATAAAAGTACAAGATTATTTTAAGAAAACACCAAGCTTTCAAATATGCAATGTGCTTCTTGGCTTTAGTCACCGAGTACAGTTCCCATGAGAATGTTCTGGTTATAATAATCTAACTGTGAGGCCAGTTTCACCCGCCTGACATTCACGGTCCAAATACAGACCATAATCTCCGGAACGTCCATAGGTCTCCTGACCTGAACTCAACTGCCTAATATGCATATATTAAACTGTTAAAGGGACTCTGCCAGGACAGAAGGACTATTCAAACCAAGCACAGGCGCTCGGTGCATCATGGCATACCCAAATATGTAAATGCAATTTCCCACCAGCTTGTTTTCCATCTTCCTCCACTCGTCTCAAGCTCTATGAAATCCGAGATGTCAATCATACAGGAGGGTGGAGAGTCAAGGAAAACAAGCAGTTACATATTTGGTGCCAATGTGGAAGCTGGGTCAAGAACACAACCTATGCAGATTTGTGGATGCTGGGTAAAAACGCCAATCTATGTGGATATTGAGTGACAACCCCAATATATATCAATGCTGGGTGCAACTGTAGCCTATGAGTACTTGAGTGACAACCCAAACATATATCAACGCTGGGTGCAACTGTAACCTCTGAGAACATTGGGTGACAGCTCCAACATATATCAGACAATTCTCTATACTCCTCCTTCTAGACCTGTCCTCTGCCTTCGACACAGTTGACCACTGCCTCCTACTACAGATCCTCTCTTCCTTTGGTGTCAAATACCTTTCCCTCTCCTGGATCTCCTCATACGTTACCGCACATTTAGCATTTTCTACTCCCATACTACCTCCTCATCTCGCCCTCTCTCTGTTGGTGTCCCTCAAGACTCTGTCCTAGGACCCTTAATCTCTCAATCTATACACTTGGACTGGGACAATTCAAAGTCCTATGGCTTCCAGTACCATCTATATGCTGATGACACTTAGATCTACCTCTCTGGCCCAGATGTCACCTCTCTGTTCTCCAGAATCCCAGAGTGTCTATCAGCCATATCCTCCTTCTCCTCTCACTTCCTCAAGCTCAACGTGGAGAAATCTGAACTAATTATCTTTCCTGCATCTCGCATATCTTCCCTACCTGATCTATCTATCAAAATAAATGAAATCACACTTTCACCTATCCCTGAAATCCGCTGCCTCGGGGTAACCCTTGACTCTGCCCTATCCTTCAAACCGAACATCCAAGCTCTCGCCACCTCCTGTCGCCTCCAGCTCAAAAATATTTCCAGAATCTTTCCTTTCCTCAACCCTCACTCTACCAAAATGCTTGTGCATGCCCTAATCATCTCCCGCCTCGACTACTGCAACATCCTCCTCTGTGGCCTGCCTTCTAACACTCTCGCACCCCTCCAGTCCGTCCTTAACTCTGCTGCCCAACTAATTAAACTCTCTCCTCACTACACTCCTGCTTCCCCTCTTTGCAAATCCCTTCACTGGCTCCCAATCTCCCAGCGTATCCAGTTTAAACTACTAACACTGACCTACAAAGCCATCCATAACCTTTCTCCTCCATATATTTCCAAACAAATCTCTCAATGTCTTCCCTCATGTAATCTCCGGTCCTCCCAAGACCTCCTTCTCTCCTCCACGCTTATTCTCTCCTCACCCAGTCGCCTCCACGCTTATTCTCTCCTCACCCAGTCGCCTCCAAGATTTCTCCCGAATATCCCCCATCCTCTGGAATTGTGTGCCCCGACACGATCGGTTATCCACCACATTTGGATGCTTGAAAAGAAACCTGAAAACCCACCTCTTCAAGAAAGCTTACAACCTGCAATGACCACACAGCCACCTCAACACCATCAGAGCTATGGCAACCCCCGACCTACTGTCTCCTTCCCCATAATCCTGTAGAATATAAGCCCGCAAGGGCAGGGTCCTCTTCTCTCTGTATCAGTCTGTCATTGTTAGTTTGTTTACTGCAAGTGATATTTGTATTTTGATGCAACCCCTTCTCATGTACAGCACCATGGAATTAATGGTGCTATATAAATAAATAATAATAATATATCAATGCTGAGTGACAACTGTAACCTGTGTGGACTTTGGGTGAGAACCCCAATATGTATGAAAGCTGGGTGACAACTGTAACCTATGTAGATGTTGGGTGACAACTGTTACCTATGTGGACGTTATGTGACAACTAGTGATGAGCGAGTATACTCGTTGCTCGGGTTTTCCAGAGAGTTTTCTCATTGCTTGGAGATTTAGTTTTCCTTGCCACAGCTGGATGATTTGCGGCTACTAGACAGCTTGATTACATGTGGGGATTCCCTAGCAAACAAGCAACCCCCCATGTACTCAGGCTGGCTAGCAGCCGTAAATCATCCAGATGTGGCAAGGAAAACTAAATCTCCGAGCAGTCATAAATACTCGGCGACCACCCGAGCATGCTCGGGAAAACTCGAGCAACGAGTATACTCGCTCATCACTAGTGACAACCCCAACATATATCAACGCTGTGTGACAGATGTAACCTATGTGGACGTTGAGTGACAAGCCCAACGTATATCAGCGCTGGGTGACAGATGTAACCTATGTGGATATTGGGTGACAACCCCAACATATATAAACGGTGGGTGACAACCACAACATATATCAACACTGGATGACAGTTGTAACCTATTATACAGCCGGAGAAAGAAGAGCAATCAGGTATTACTTAAAATGTAACAAAATGTATTAATATTATTAAACATCATTAAACAACACCAAGTTACACAGAAAAAATATAGCAGGAAGAGACACCATAAAGGAGACACAGAGCTCCACACTTTGTGCCTAGCCATCAAGTGCAAGGCAAGTTACATGTATAGCATAAGGTGCGAGTGCAATATCCAAACTGCATACAGGCAGCATCCCCATACATCCCAGGAAAAGTCACAGCAACAATATATAAATAAATAAATATCTCTGGGGGTGGAGTGCTTACCAAGAGCCAAAGTGTGGAAGTCCTGGACCGGGTGTGCGTGCCCCGACGCGCGTTTCGCGGGTGGAAAGCCCCGCTTAATCCATGACCCCAAGAGGATTAAACGAGTCACTTTCCTTCTCTTCCTTTCTTTGAGCATATCTACTATATATTTATATTTCTGGTTTCACCTTAAATTAGTTGTCTATGTATTTATAGTTATCCTTTCTTGTCTTTTATCCCCTGGGGTTTGGGTGTGTGGTTTTTTGCTTTTATTTATTTGTTTTTAAATTGTGGTGTATTTTTTTCATGATTTTTTATTTTATCTTTTATTGCTTTTTTGACCCGTTGTTTGTCTCAAACAAGCAGCATATCTAAACCTGGCCATGATCAACTATTATTGACCCGTCAGTGATTGAACGATTCTTGCCCTTGGAGAATATCAAGAACATGCAAGGATAGGGGACGGTATATTACGCAACGATGTGCACTGAACTGGACTATATTGGAATCCACCTATCGCCGCTGCACCACTATAATTAATCATGTGCACATCGCTCATATATTGTCTTACTTGTGTTTTTTTCCCCCTGTTCTTATATATTTTGTATTTATGTAAACGCTCTGGGGGCATCAATTTATCATTGGTGTCACAGTGGGGGTGCGCGCGCGCGCTGCGGTACCGGCTCCCGGCTGTGCAGCGGTGCATCTTTATCCTTGTCCGTGCGAGGGGGGATTGCTCCTCCTCCCCTCTCGCACGTGACGACGATGACGCCCTGCTTCACTGGCCGGGTGCCCGGGATCCGCAGTGTGCGTGCGCCGCTAACCTCACTTGTGATTGGCCGGCTGGACGTCACATGCCGGTTCAAAGGGCAATATAAGGTCCTGTTTGGGCAAACGCTGTATCCCCTTGATAAAGCGGGGCTTTCCACCCGCGAAACGCGCGTCGGGGCACGCACACCCGGTCCAGGACTTCCACACTTTGGCTCTTGGTAAGCACTCCACCCCCAGAGATATTTATTTATTTATATATTGTTGCTGTGACTTTTCCTGGGATGTATGGGGATGCTGCATGTATGCAGTTTGGATATTGCACTCGCACCTTATGCTATACATGTAACTTGATGGATAGGCACAAAGTGTGGAGCCCTGTGTCTCCTTTATGGTGTCTCTTCCTGCTATATTTTTTCTGTGTAACTTGGTGTTGTTTAATGATGTTTAATTATATTAATAAATTTTGTTACATTTTAAGTAATACCTGATTGCTCTTCTTTCTCCGGATGTATAATATTCTATTCTGAGCGAGGTTTTTTTCTGCGATATATTGGCTAATTGATATAGCCTTATAGGGGTGGCATTCTTATAATGTCATTGAGGTTGTGGTATTTACCAGTTGTAACCTATGTGGACATTGGATGACAACCCCAACATATATCAACGCTGGGTGACAGATGTAGCCTATGTGGACGTTGGGTGACAAGCCCAACATATATCAACACTGGCTGACAACTGTAAGCTATATGGATGCTGGCTGACAACCCCCACTTATATAGTCACTGGGTGACAAGCCCAACATATATCAACGCTGGGTGACAACTGTAAGCTATATGGATGCTGGCTGACAACCCCCACTTATATAGTCACTGGGTGACAAGCCCAACATATATCAACGCTGGGTGACAACTGTAAGCTATATGGATACTGGCTGACAACCACCACTTATATAGTCACTGGGTGACAAGCCCAACATATATCAACGCTGGGTGACAACTGTAAGCTATATGGATGCTGGCTGACAACCACCACTTATATAGTCACTGGGTGACAAGCCCAACATATATCAACGCTGGGTGACAACTGTAAGCTATATGGATGCTGGCTGACAACCACCACTTATATAGTCACTGGGTGACAAGCCCAAAATATATGGACGCTGGGTGACAACTGTAAGCTATATGGATGCTGGCTGACAACCCCCACTTATATAGTCACTGGGTGACAAGCCCAACATATATCAACGCTGGGTGACAACTGTAAGCTATATGGATGCTGGCTGACAACCCCCACTTATATAGTCACTGGGTGACAAGCCCAACATATATCAACGCTGGGTGACAACTGTAAGCTATATGGATGCTGGCTGACAACCACCACTTATATAGTCACTGGGTGACAAGCCCAAAATATATGGACGCTGGGTGACAACTGTAAGCTATATGGATGCTGGCTGACAACCCCCACTTATATAGTCACTGGGTGACAAGCCCAACATATATCAACGCTGGGTGACAACTGTAAGCTATATGGATGCTGGCTGACAACCCCCACTTATATAGTCACTGGGTGACAAGCCCAACATATATCAACGCTGGGTGACAACTGTAAGCTATATGGATGCTGGCTGACAACCACCACTTATATAGTTACTGGGTGACAAGCCCAACATATATCAACGCTGGGTGACAACTGTAAGCTATATGGATGCTGGCTGACAACCACCACTTATATAGTCACTGGGTGACAAGCCCAACATATATCAACGCTGGGTGACAACTGTAAGCTATATGGATGCTGGCTGACAACCACCACTTATATAGTCACTGGGTGACAAGCCCAAAATATATGGACGCTGGGTGACAACTGTAAGCTATATGGATGCTGGCTGACAACCCCCACTTATATAGTCACTGGGTGACAAGCCCAACATATATCAACGCTGGGTGACAACTGTAAGCTATATGGATGCTGGCTGACAACCACCACTTATATAGTCACTGGGTGACAAGCCCAAAATATATGGACGCTGGGTGCCAAATTCAATCTGCATGGGCACTGGTGACAACCTCCATCTATGTGGACACTGGGTGACAACCGCAACCCATATGAAAAATTCTTGTCTGATTAAGTCAGAAATGCATAACATTTTCTGGCCCCCGGGACTGCATTAGAGGTCTTAAGAGTATTATCATCTGAAGAATATATGCCATATCGTAGTATAGACCACATACTGTATGTATGACCAGTTGCAGCTCCACATCTGGAACTCGCTCCAATAGCAAAATGTTGGGTCACCTGCTCCTCAGTACAGAGAAGAGGCGATGAGGAGGTCACATATGCACATCTAGTAGCTATTTCCATTGTAGTTTATAAAAGTTAAGATAATAATTAAGGGTTTGACATCTTCCATAAACTGCAATGGAGAGAATTGTATCCATATCCTATTGATATGCCTTAAATGTCTAATATGGGAATTCATAGTTTAGGAATTATGGACAATGGATTTTTTGTAACAGGAAATCAGCAGTGAAATATACATAGGTAAAAACTGCATATATTCTTTTATGCAAGATAATCGGGCCGATTATGATAATGACACTCGGATCAAACTCTGCTAGAGCTTTATCCGAGTGTCATCTGAGTGTAAACCGATTCTCATGCATGAAAGAATCACAGCACAAGTGTGGAGAAGATGGAGAACTTAATTTCTCCATCTTCTCCATTGTCATCAGATTGCACTCAGTTAACATCCGAGTTCAGTCTGATGTTTTACATGCACCCATAGACTTGTATGGGGGCGCGTGATCTGATTATTGGATGCACGTGCAGCGTGCAAAAAAATGCTGATCGACACTGACCCATAGCATAATATTGGGCCGAGTGCTACATCGAATAGCACTTGGCTGTGTGATACGCCAGTGTGAGCCTACCTTTATGCTGACGAGACGATGCAAGACACAGGGAATTAAGGATCATCATCAGCAATAAGCATTACACAGAAGAGCATTATCTTGATTGCGCCTTTAAGTTGCTTAAAACAGAGCTAATACAGCCCTACAATGCCCTTCTCGTCTACCATCAGCTTTTCGGCTGAGCGGCATCACCATTCCATGAGCCCCAACATTATGAGTTTGCACAACACATTTAAACACCACACTACATGTAATACCAAGAGATTAAAAAAGAGTCCAATAGGTTCAATAACTATCATAAACAGAGCAAAGCAAATATATGAAAATGTTCTTCGTTTTCATATTACCGGAACGTGTCATTTCTATCATGGAGCCATATTTCTCAATATTCTGTAAGACAATGGGGGCTGAAACACAGAGTTGAAGTCAAGGTGCTGCCCATATACTACCTGTTTTGCATACGGACAGCACACGGACTGGTTATGTGCTCCTCCTAAAAGAGCCCTAAGATGGGGTCTTTTCAGACAGATCTTTTGGAATTACTTGAAGAATTGTGTGTGCAGAAAACCCGAACACATGGCGCCAAAACTATCAATGCACAGTAGTGGATGTTGGCTTACACAGAGTGCCGTTAAATATGCAGAACAATAATACAGATTTATAATTTGTTTACATATTTAATTTTATATTCTATGTGTACTCATTCACACCTTCCGTCCTTTGCCAGACCCCAAATATTAGAACCAAGACATTAAAAATTTCAAATAATCAGTACCAATGGCCCATAACCCTACACCACCAAAAATTTGCCCAAACAGTAGACCCCAAGTTAACCTCCACCTTCAGAAGACATGCTACTTCTAGCCCGTTCCAGCACATCAATACCGCAATTTCCTTTCACCAAACTTATAATACATCCAAAAAAGGTTTCTCACTTTTGTAAATGTGGTATTAAATAAACAGTTAATAAAATGAAATATAATCCAAATGTCATGAAAAAAAAGTTTAAATCTCGAAACTACTAAAAGCCAGGGAAAAAACAAAACTTGTGTATTACCTGCAGCTCAGCTCCTGGACAGTACTGCAGAGCTGATCTATACTTTTTGTTCCTCGCAGGGATTCTGCTCTCCGTCCTCTGGAATTCTAATCCCTGTGTTTGGACTGAAATAGTAGGAGGGAGGAGTCCTGTGGTTAATTGGCAGTGACGTCACAGTGTATAAATTGTGAGAATATCATTAGCAGAAGGTGAATGAAGGTCCTGCTGTACTGGAGACCATTGATAACTCATCTGCTTTTCACTGTGCAAATCTGAATGTGAGTTCAAATACTATTTTTACTTTTCTGCTATGTATCTGTTATTCCATCGCCTACTGCTATATGTCACCAGGATACTTGTTCTGTTAAAGGGAACCTTCCACATTAAACATGCAGCCTGATCTGACTGCAGAATGGTATAGAAGAAACCACACCAAAAAGATTAACACTTAAGTTTGTGGGAAAATATTTTCTAAAACTTGTTTTTTATCCAACCCCTGATCACAGTTTCCTCATGGATCTTCGTTGCTTGACAGACAGTGGATGTGTCTCACACCTGGTGAAATGAGGGATGGGCCTCGGCTCTTGGCTGGTGTCGTCTGGGCTACGAGTCTTGACTGGTGCAGTTTTGGTCTTCGGGCCTGGACCCGTGTCGTCTGGGTTACGGAGCTTGTATGGCGCCGCCTGAGTTCTGCTTCAGGCCGTGCCGCAATCCGCTGGTTCATGCTTCCTGCCACGGCCTGACACCCAGGCCTCAAAGTCTTCCTGGACACACGTCCTTACCAGCTCTTCTCTTGGTACCAAATCCGCTCTCGTTTTGGCACGCTAGCCTTTTCTACCAGGGAACTGCGTCATCAATGTCACCTGACCCGGTGTTCCATCTAAACTCGTCCCTCTGTGAGATTTGTGCCGGCTTATCAGGGTGGTATAAAATGTGTATACCTGTGTCCGCATCAGTATAATACTGTACCTGTTATAAATAGGTTTGATTAGTAAGTACCGTATTTTCCGGCATATAAGACGACTTTTTAACCCCTAAAAATTGTCCCAAAAGTCGGAGGTCGTCTTATACGCCGGGTACGGGTGCACGGAGCGATCCCGGATGGTTCCCAGGGTCTGAAGGAGAGGAGACTCTCCTTCAGGCCCTGGGATCCATATTCATGTAAAAATTAAAGAATAAAAATAAAAAATATGGATATACTCACCCCTCCGACGGACCCTGGCTCTCAGCGGTGCAAGAGGTTCCTAAGAATGCAGTGAGTGAAGGACCTTCGATGACGTCGCGGTCACGTGAGCGGTCGCGTGACCGCGACGTCATGGAAGGTCCTTCACTCACTGCATTCTTAGGAACGGAGGCAGACGCTTGCAGCGCTGAGAGCCAGGGTCCGTCGGAGGGGTGAGTATATCCATATTTTTTATTTTTATTCTTTATTTTTTACATGAATATGGATCCCAGGGCCTGAAGGAGAGTCTCCTCTCCTCCAGACTCTGGGAACCATACGCCATATAAGATGACTGGGCGTATAAGATGACCCCCGTCTTATACGGCGGGTATATCCCAAATTCCATATTTTATATGGAAAAGTTGGAGGTCGTCTTATACACCCAGTCGTCTTATACACCAGAAAATACGGTAATGTTATTCGATCATAAGATGTCGCTGTTGCCTAAGCATTATTGAAAGACTGCAATAAATACATGCATAATGTCAGAGGTGAAGCTACAATTTGAGGTGATGTGAAACACAGGAAGAGGATGTGCAGCCATCTTAAAAACAGACTACAGTTATTGTGAACAGGGAGAGGATATATCTGAGGGAAATCCAACGACATCCCACCCAGACCAGAGCAGCGGCAGAGTGGAGAAAGTATAGTAAGTACGGTATACATTGTTTGGGTGCCACACTGTACAGCACAAGGGTCTCAGCCTCCTGGTTGAATGTCTGTATAATGTTTTAAATGTTTTCTATTTTCTGGCTGAGTAACCCACATAACTTAGTAAAATATTTTCAGTGAGGAGTCCTCATGCACAAATGCCGCCCAGCTCTGGGAGTTCTCATCCTTTATGTCTCATCCTCTTATATATAGACAGTGAATGTCTCCTCAACACTTCATCATAAGTGTTGACATGGTTAGCACAACACAAGCTGAAGGGATTGGGTAAAAGGAGCACTCAAACACTTGCGCCCATCTCTCCCCAGATAATTATGCTGCAAGTGACTAGCACACTCCAAAGTGTTGTGATGCAAACGGGGGGTTTATTTACATACAGTAATCAAACGTTTCGGTCAATACAGGACCTTCATCAGTGTACATATAATGACTGTATATCTGGTAGAGCCCCCAAAAAAGAAAACATTGCATCCAAAAGACTGGCCTAAAACGATATGGGCCACAAGTGCAGTGGATCCTGCCCACTAAAGCGGAATACACGCGGTGTCCACCGCAAGTGTAAGACACCGCGTGTATTCCGCTTTAGTGGGCAGGTACACTGATGAAGGTCCTGTATTGACCGAAACGTTTGATTACTGTATGTAAATAAACCCCCCGTTTGCATCACAACACTTTGGAGTGTGCTAGTCACTTGCAGCATAATTATCAGGGTTTGGGAACCTATGACTGTGCACCTCCTCCTCTTAGGCTGTGCTGAGCATCTTCTATACTACATCTCTCCCCAGAGGCACATATCATTGAGCACTTGACCACTGTATACACAATACACCTTTACCACAGCCTCTTGCCATTTTTTGCTTTCTGTACATGTCCCTACCTACTTAATGTTTCTTGTTATGAAATAGGTTGGAAAAGTGGGGTTGAAAAGATTATTAAACGTTAATTATAGTGTTGTACAGAATGTATAGTAAAAGAAAAAGGAGCACTCACAATGGACGGGGCAGTGTTAAAGATAAAAAAAAAATCACAGCAAAGAAAAAGCATTACCACCACTGGAACCAGCTGTCGGGGCAATAGTCCTCCCAGACGCAGGTCACAATTGTCCTCCTCTGCCTTCTGAAGCCTAATAGTGGTGAATAAGTTGAGGGCATTATCTCTGATACTGACAATGTCTATGGGCAGTTACTGGTGTATGGGGCCCTGGGTGAGACATGAGGCAGCACAGCTGAGCCACTGTATAAACGGTCTGGCAGACTATGTGGCATGCTGGGGCCCGGGCTAATAACTTTCCTTTATTAAGCCCGCGGCTCCAGTCACCCACAGACGCACCCGCAGGGTCCTGATCGTTGCAGTAATGTTGTTCTTCCACCAGGGGGAGTGATGTTACGTCTGAAGGCAATAAAGGTATCACAAACCATTCAACACACTTCACACTCCAGTCCACCAGGGGGAGCTATGCTCCTATTTAGTAGGGCACTCTTCACAATTAGGTAAAACTGGTAGTCTGGATAGGAAGTTAGGCAGAAGCGAGCTGGGTTTCACCCAGTGAGCTGCTATCTGAGCTCCACTCAGGTAGTGGGTCCCTGACAGGGGTTGGATCCTGTCAGAGGCCTAGAGAGAAGGCCACGGAGTTGCGACTGCCTACCGATGCGGCAGCATCCTAAGAATGAGACATTGAAGGAGAATTGTATTGGAGAGGGTGAGAAACGAAGTCATAGCAAAAGGAGAGGAAACCAGAAGGAGTTCTGCCCTGCAACAGGCTGCCTCTTTCGGAGGCGCAGAATCCGGTGGCCGTTACACCGAGGGAGCAATTGTCTCCATGCCTTGCTCCAGAGAAGGCTGGACAGTTAATTGCACATTGCTGATCCGCACCTATACCCAGGAGGCACGGTGGCAACTATGGGAGGCCGGGGTGTGCTAGAGTCCCTATAAAAATCCTCAAGCAACCAGTCATACGGGTTTGTCCTATCCATCTGGGGGACAGAGAGAGAGACATAACATCTACAATAGTAGTGAGGACCTTACCGAGAAGCTCAGTAGGAAGGGACTACAACACTCAGGCGCTAGAGGAAGGCTACTGATTTCCACCTGGATAGGGGAACTCTATATTTGCCTTCAGACCGGCCGGACTCTGCCTGCCCTGTGATCTGGTGCTCTGGACTGTGGATGCTGAAGCCTTCAGTAAAAAGGTAGAGATTGCAACCTTGTGTCCTTGTTCTTCACTGCGCCTCACACCATCCACTATCTACACCTCTGGGAAGCCATGGGGACATACTTCACCTGTGGGAAGGTATACCATCTAGCTGCCATAACATTGTCCCATTGGACCCCGAAGCAGCGTCACTCACCCTGACCGAATAACACAGGTGGCGTCATGAACATTATCCCTTTAAAGACCTTTCCCCCTTTTACACGGACGTCCCTAGGGCCACGGACCGGGTCAGCCACCGTGAAATCCCCCGAGAACCGAAGGGCCAGGCTCCGAGTTCCCCTAGCCCTTGGGGGCGCTCCATCTTTTTGGCATCACAAACAGGATCTACTTAAGCCTGAAAATCAGGTCATGTGCGCCTAAGAACTGTGCCAGAATTGTATTTGAACTGTGATTTGCTAAAAGACTGTGTATTGCCATTGACCGCCCAAAATTCCTGCCAAAACTGCCGCCATTACAGCGCCACAAGGAGCGTAGGAGAAGAAGAAGGGCGAGTCGTCGTGGGCATGAACTAACTGAGAGCACGAAAAGTAATGGCCGCCCAATCCAAATATCTCTGTACCTTGAGGACGTGTCCGTCAGCAGCCGAGATCCGCCTCTTAATCCTCAATGGCAGGCGGAGACAAAGAACAAGAAACCGCCCCCGGAGAAGAGAGCGGGAAAAGGATGAGGAAGGAGCCAGCCACGTGGAGGACGCCATGGCTAGCCACCCGGAACCAGTGCGTGGGGTTGGAGCAGACGACTCTCCCAGCCACCTGGAGAGGCGCCGCAACCAGGCCTCCACCGTTGACGCTGACTTCCTGCGGACCGGAGTGGAAGAGCTCATCGACCAGCTCCTGCAGCTGCGGGCGAACACCAAGGCCCCATACCGCACAACGCCTGCTGAGGACCCACCGGCACCGACACCACTTCCTAAGCCGCTGCCAGCACCGCCGCAGACGACGCCGCCAGCAGAGCCAGCCGACATCGAGGACACCATCGCGGCAGGTAAGAACGCTGACACGGCCCCGGTGACAGAAGACTCGCTGATAGGCCTCGGAGCAGCTCCACCTTCTCGCGGTACCCACCACCTGCATCGTCTCGAACCTTGGGACCAGGCCATGGGGATGGAGCAGTTCATGCAGGCCCCAATCGCGCCTACCACCCGGACAGGTGAGGTATATGCAGAGCGGACTGTATAACTTTGGGTGAATCCCGGATCAGACTTTATGGAGTTACCCGGGGAAGACAAACAGAAAGGAGAGACTGTGGAAGTTTTGAGTTGGGAGGACTATCAGGCCCAGCTTGCCCGCAAGTGGGAGGAAAAGGAGGAGAGACATCAGGCCCAACGCAAAGCTTTTGATAAACGTGATCTAGCAGTCAAAGCCCAGTCCCGCAAGGACCGCACCACTAACCAGGCCCCACGTAAGCAGGGCACAGTCGTAGCCTTTAAACTCCAAGGAGGATGGGGCTTTAAAAAAGAAAAAGGACTATATGCCGAAATATTTATCAACCGCAGGAATGTAGAACCTCACCTCTGGGAAGGACATCCAGATAGAGACTTATACCCGGGAGACAATGTCACCTGCACCAGGCATTTTGGTGAAAAAGGCTGGTTTGCCCTGAATGTGCACAAGCAAAGAGACGCTATGACACACCATGCCAAAGTTCCGGCTATGCCGTCTCCTGTGACAACAGCGCCACCATGTGTTAAGACCATTGCTACTACTACTACTACCACTACATGCACTGTCACAACTACCAAAACTGTCGTGGCTACTGAGCCAACTCCAATGGTAGCCTGTGCTAAGGCTACCCCTGAACAGAACTTAGTGGGTACTCAGACCCCCATCTGGAGTGAAGGAGCTCCCTATGTAGCACCTGGTAGCCGCCAGTACCCAACCGGGCTACCTCCACCAGTGCTACCTCCAGAACTGCAATGAAACCTCGAAACACTGAAAAGGATGTACATAGTTAATTGTTTGCTGCTAAAGTACTGAACTCGTCTAGGGTTAACTCTTAAAGGGGTCCCATGCTTAAAGGGATCCTCAGTTTTGCATAAGTTACTTTATTGCCTAGAACTGCAGAATCATGAACTGTGCATGATCACAAACTGTCTTTGCAAATAGTTTGCACCTTCTTAAAGGTGCAACTTACTGGTTTTACAAAGGAGACTTTTACAGAGACTGCCTCTAACAGAAACTGCTGTGAATTTTGCTGTAAAAATAACTTAGCTTTGCAGACCTGATGAAAAACCCATTGGTGTGGCAGAATTCCGGGTCAGGATACACGTCTTGTAGCCCACCCAAGACCAACGTTGGGGGTTCGTCACGGGTCCCTCGCTTCACGTCACCTTTGTTGCTAAAACTGACTTGATTGATGATGTGATTAATGTTTTGCACTACCTCAGAAAAAGAATTGACTTTGCCCTTAAAGGGAATGTACATTTGTTGCACTTTGCTAAAGATTTAATTTGAACTTAGATAGTGATAATGTTTACATAGTTGATAGTATGTAGCTGATATGGTAGAATTAAAGTTAAGGTACCGTTACACTAAACGACTTACCAACGATCACGATCAGCGATACGACCTGGCCGTGATCATTGGTAAGTCGTTGTGTGGTCGCTGGGGAGCTGTCACACAGACACCTCTCTCCAGTGACCAACGATCCAGGGAAAGACTTCGGCATCGTTGAAACTGTCTTCAACGATGCCGAAGTCCCCGGGTAACCAGGGTAAACATCGGGTTACTAAGTGCAGGACCGCGCTTAGTAACCCAATATGTATCCTGGTTACCATTGTAAAAGTAAAAAAAAAAACACTACATACTTACATTCCGATGTCTGTCATGTCCCCCGCCATCAGCTTCCCTGCACTGACTGTCAGCGCCGCCGGCCGTAAAGCAGAGCACACCCTTATCAGAGCAGTCCTAACTAATGTATGCAATTTTTTCAAACTGAGTGTTTTTGGTTTTACTATTCTCTTTTGTGTCTTCAGGTTTCTTGGTGGTGTGTGAACATGATCATACAGACTTGTTCACTGTGCAAGTAGCCCATGTGTTCCTGTTTCCATAATTGTTCTCTTGTGTCTACAAGACTGGGGAGTTACCCACCACTCCTCTTGGGCTATCTGCACAAAAGCTGTTCTACTCTGTATGCACACATGGATTTTTCCTCTCTGAACCCTGTTCACACAGGTAATATACAGATGATCAGGTTTTTAAATACATCAGATAGGGATTGCATACATTAGTTAGGACTGCTCTGATAAGGGTATACCGTGAAGATTGGTAGAGCAGCTTAGTATACATTTTTTGCAAAAAACGTATCAACCAAATACCCTGTTTTTTACATCTTTTACTAGCACTTGCGGATTACTGCAATAATTTTTTCAAACTGAGTGTTTTTGGTTTTACTATTCTCTTTTGTGTCTTCAGGTTTCTTGGTGGTGTGTGAACATGATCCTACAGACTTGTTCACTGTGCAAGTAGCCCATGTGTTCCTGTTACTCTACAGAAGAGAGAGGACCCTGCTGACCATAAGAGCTTACTTTCTACAGAAGTGAGAGGACCCTGCTGACCATAAAAGCTTATACTCTACAGGAGAGAGGGAGGACCCAGCTGACCATAAGAGCTTACACTCTGCAGGAGAGAGAGGACCCCACTGACAATAAGAGCTTACGCTGTACAAAACAGAGTGAGTACCCTGCTGACAATAACAGCTTACACTCTAGAGGAGAGAGAGAGAGACGAGCGAAAGAACCCAGCTACCTATGAGAGTTAACACTCTAAAGGAGAGAGAGAGAGGACACTGCTGACCATAAAAGCTTACACTCTACAGGAGAGAGAGAGAAAGAACCCTGCTGCTCTTATGGTCAGCAGGGTGCTCTCTCCTGTAGAGTGTAAGATCTTATGGTCAGCATGGTCCTTTACTCTGTAGAGTGTAAGCTCGTAGGTCAGCAGGTTCCTCTCTCCTGTCGAGTGGAAGATCTTATGGTCACATGTAGGGTTGAGCGAAACGGGTCGAACATTTTCAAAAGTCGCCGACTTTTGGCTAAGTCGGGGTTTCATGAAACCCGATCCGACCCCTGTGCGGGGTCGGCCATGCGGTACGCGACTTTCGCGCCAAAGTCGCGTTTCAATGACGCGAAAAGCGCCATTTCTCAGCCAATGAAGGTAAACGCAGAGTGTGGGCAGCGTGATGACATAGGTCCTGGTCCCCACCATCTTAGAGAAGGGCATTGCAGTGATTGGCTTGCTGTCTGCGACGTCACAGGGGCTATAAAGAGGCGTTCCCGCCGACCGCCATCTTACTGCTGCTGATCTGAGCTTAGGGAGAGGTTGCTGCCGCTTTGTCAGAAGCAGGGATAGCGTTAGGCAGGGTCCATTAACCACAAAACCGCTTGTGCTGCAGCGATTTGCACTGTCCAACACCACCCTCGGTGTGCAGGGACAGTGGAAGTTTTTTTTTTTTTTTTTTTCCCCTCAGCGCTGTAGCTCATTGGGCTGCCCTAGAAGGCTCCCTGATAGCTGCATTGCTGTGTGTACGCCGCTGTGCAAACCAACTGCTTTTTTCAAAGCACAAATCCTCTTGTTCCTTCCTTTCTGCACAGCTATCTTTTTTGTTTGTCCACACTTTTTATTTCATTTGTGCATCAGTCCACTCCTTATTGCTGCCTGCCATACCTGGCTGAGATTACTGCAGGCAGGGAGATAGTAGCTGCCTGCCATACCTGGCTGAGATTACTGCAGGCAGGGAGATAGTAATTGTAGGACATTCCCTGTTTTTTTTTTTTTTTTTTTTTTGGTGGGAGATTAAGATTGGCAATTTGGCATTTCTGCTAGAGTGCCATCCCTGTGTGTGCCATCTCTCTCACATAGTGGGCCATAGAAAGCCTTTTCATTTTTCTGTATTTTTTTTTGTGGGGTGTATAAATTCTCCCTGATAAAAATACAGTGGGAGATTAATATTGGCCTTTGGGCTTGTGTGCCAGTCCTGAGTGTGCCATCTCTCTCACAAATAGTGGGCCATAGAAAGCCTATTTATTTTTTTTTTTGGTTTTATAAATTCTCCCTGAAAAAAAGGGAGATTAATATTGGCCTCTGGGCTTGTGTGCCAGTCCTGAGCGTGCCATCTGTGCCAGCCCTGAGCGTGCCATCTCTCTCACAAATAGTGGGCCATAGAAAGCCTATTTAATTTTTTTTTTTGTTTTATAAATTTTCCCTGAAAAAAGGGAGATTAATATTGGCCTCTGGGCTTGTGTGCCAGTTGTGAGCGTGCCATCTGTGCCAGTCCTGAGCGTGCCATCTCTCTCACAAATAGTGGGCCATAGAAAGCCTATTTAAATATTTTTTTGGTTTTATAAATTCTCCCAGAAAAAAAGGGAGATTAATATTGGCCTCTGGGCTTGTGTGCCAGTCCTGAGCGTGCCATCTGTGCCAGCCAGCCCTGAGCGTGCCATCTCTCTCACAAATAGTGGGCCATAGAAAGCCTATTTAATTTTTTTTTTTGTTTTATCAATTTTCCCTGAAAAAAGGGAGATTAATATTGGCCTCTGGGCTTGTGTGCCAGTTGTGAGCGTGCCATCTGTGCCAGTCCTGAGCGTGCCATCTCTCTCACAAATAGTGGGCCATAGAAAGCCTATTTAAATATTTTTTTGGTTTTATAAATTCTCCCAGAAAAAAAGGGAGATTAATATTGGCCTCTGGGCTTGTGTGCCAGTCCTGAGCGTGCCATCTGTGCCAGCCAGCCCTGAGCGTGCCATCTCTCTCACAAATAGTGGGCCATAGAAAGCCTATTTAATTTTTTTTTTTGTTTTATCAATTTTCCCTGAAAAAAGGGAGATTAATATTGGCCTCTGGGCTTGTGTGCCAGTTGTGAGCGTGCCATCTGTGCCAGTCCTGAGCGTGCCATCTCTCTCACAAATAGTGGGCCATAGAAAGCCTATTTAAATATTTTTTTGGTTTTATAAATTCTCCCAGAAAAAAAGGGAGATTAATATTGGCCTCTGGGCTTCTGTGCCAGTCCTGAGCGTGCCATCTGTGCCAGTCCTGAGCGTCCCATCTCTCTCACAAATAGTGGGCCATAGAAAGCCTATTTTATTTTTTTTTTGGGTTTTAGAAATTCTCCCTGAAAAAAGGGAGATTAATATTGGCCTCTGGGCTTGTGTGCCAGTTGTGAGCGTGCCATCTGTGCCAGTCCTGAGCGTGCCATCTCTCTCACAAATAGTGGGCCATAGAAAGCCTATTTAAATATTTTTTTGGTTTTATAAATTCTCCCAGAAAAAAAGGGAGATTAATATTGGCCTCTGGGCTTCTGTGCCAGTCCTGAGCGTGCCATCTGTGCCAGTCCTGAGCGTCCCATCTCTCTCACAAATAGTGGGCCATAGAAAGCCTATTTTATTTTTTTTTTGGGTTTCAGAAATTCTCCCTGGAAAAAAAAAGGGAGATTAATATTGCCCTTTGGGCTTGTGTGCCAGTACTAAGCGTTCCATCTCTCTCTCTCTCTCAGTCAGTGGGCCATAGAACGCATATTTTTGGTTTTATTTGTTTTCCAAATTCTCCCTGAAAAAATCATTTTATTTTATTTGGTTTCTAAATTCTTCCTGATGAAATCATATTTTTTTTATTATTTTTTTTTCTAAAGTCTCCCTGAAAAAAAAAAAAAAAAAACAACCAAAAAAAACAGTGGGAGATTAATATTGGCCTTTCTGCTTGTGTGCCAGTCTTGACTCCTGGGTGCGTCATCTCTCAGTCAGTGGGCCATAGAACGCCTATTTTTGGTTTTATTTGTTTTATAAATTCTCCCTGAAAAAATCATTTTATTTTATTTGGTTTCTAAATTCTTCCTGATAAAATCATATTTTTTTTATTATTTTTTTTTCTAAAGTCTCCCTGAAAAAAAAAAAAAAAAAAACAACCAAAAAAAACAGTGGGAGATTAATATTGGCCTTTCTGCTTGTGTGCCAGTCTTGACTCCTGGGTGTGCCATCTCTCTCTCTCTCTCTCTCTCTCTCTCTCTCTCTCTCTCTCTCTCTCTCTCTCTCTCCAATTGTGGTCCATAGAAAGCCTATATTTTTTTTCCTTGATTTGGGTTCTAAAATCTACCAGAGAAAATAACTACATCAATCATTGGTAGAAAAATATTGGCCTCTGGGTTTGTGTGCCACTCCTGACTCCTGTGTGCGTCATCTCTCAGTCAGTGGGCCATAGAACGCCTATTTTTGTTTTTATTTGTTTTATAAATTCTCCCTGAAAAAATCATTTTATTTTATTTGGTTTCTAAATTCTTCCTGATAAAATCATATTTTTTTTATTATTTTTTTTTCTAAAGTCTCCCTGAAAAAAAAAAAAAAAAAAAAACAGTGGGAGATTAATATTGGCCTTTCTGCTTGTGTGCCAGTCTTGACTCCTGGGTGTGCCATCTCTCTCTCTCTCTCTCTCCAATTGTGGTCCATAGAAAGCCTACATTTTTTTTCCTTGATTTGGGTTCCAAAATCTACCAGAGAAAATAACTCCATCAATCATTGGTAGAAAAATATTGGCCTCTGGGCTTGTGTGCCACTCCTGATTCCTGTGTGCGTCATCTCTCACTCAGTGGCCCATAGAAAGCATATAGTTTGTTACATTTGTTTTCTAAATTCTCCCTGCAAAAATCTATTTTTTTTTTTTTGGGGGGTTTCTAAAGTGTTCCTGAAAAAAATAAAAATAAAAAAAAAATAATAGTGTGACATTAATATTAACATTTGTGCTTCAGTGACAGTCCTGCGTGTGGGGCATCTCTCTAATTTGCAGCCACCAAAAAAAGAGTGTGTAACATTGGGCCTGATTTTCGCTGTGGTCTCACCAACCTGTAAAGGGGTAGCTAAATCATACTGAAGTTATAGCTCACCGTGTAAGTTGTGTGACTGCAACAAATAACGTTAGTTTGGTTACGTTTTTAAAACAATGAGGAAGTCTAGTGGAAGAGGTCGTGGCCGGGGGCGTTCATTGTCAGCTGGTAATGAGGGTAGTGGTAGTGGTGGAGCATCAGGTGGTCGTGGGGGAAAAAATATTGCACCTAAGTCTGGAGCTGTGGAGCCAGGTTCGTCGTCCGGCTACACAAGGCCTCGAACGCTCCCTTTTCTGGGATTAGGAAAACCGCTTTTAAAGCCGGAGCAGCAAGAGCAAGTTTTGGCTTATCTTGCTGACTCAGCCTCTAGCTCTTTTGCCTCATCTCGTGAAACTGGTAAAAGTAAAAGCAGCGCGTCGTTAGTGGATGTTCACGGTCAGGGACAAGTCACTTCCTTGTCCTCTTCAGCAAAAACAACAACAGAGAAGAATGCAGCAGGCGACACAACGGGTTACTCCATGGAGCTCTTTACACATACCGTCCCTGGCTTAGAAAGTGAAGCAGTTAACAGTCCATGCCCATTACAAATTGAATCTGACATGGAGTGCACTGACGCACAGCCACAGCCAGACTACTATGCTGGTCCTTTGACTCAGACCACAACATTGCCCTCGCAGGGTGCTGATCAAGAATCAGACCCTGATGAGACTATGTTGCCCCATCACGAACGCTATACCACCGAACGACACGGTGACACAGACGAAGTTGCGCAGGAGGTACAAGAAGAGTTATTAGATGACCCAGTTCTTGACCCCGATTGGCAGCCATTGGGGGAACAGGGTGCAGGCGGCAGCAGTTCTGAAGCAGAGGAGGAGGAGGGGCCGCAGCAGGCATCAACATCGCCACAGGTTCCATCTGCCGGGCCCGTATCTTGCCCAAAACGCGTGGCAAAGCCAAAACCTGGTGGAGGACAGCGTGGCCATCCGGTTAAAGCTCAGTCTGCAATGCCTGAAAAGGTATCCGATGCTAGAAAGAGTGCAGTCTGGCATTTTTTTAAACAACATCCAATTGATCAGCGCAAAGTCATCTGTCAAAAATGTTCTACTTCCTTAAGCAGAGGTCAGAATCTGAAAAGTCTCAATACTAGTTGCATGCATAGACATTTAACCACCATGCATTTGAAAGCTTGGACTAACTACCAAACGTCCCTTAAGGTTGTTGCACCCTCGGCCAATGAAGCTAGTCATCAACGCAACATCCCTTCCGGCAGTGTAGGACCACCATTTAGCGCACCACCTGCTGTATCTGTGCAGGTATCTTTGCCAGGCCAAAGCAGTCAGGGTCAGGGAATCACCAGTTTCGTAGTAGGAAACACTGCATCTAGGGCACCGGCGGCAACAATACCATCTCCCACCGTCTCTCAGTCTGCCATGTCCACCGGCACCCCCGCTAGTTCCACGATCTCCAGCTCTCCAGTCCAGCTCACCCTACATGAGACTATGGTTAGAAAAAGGAAATACTTAGCCTCGCATCCGCGTACACAGGGTTTGAACGCCCACATAGCTAGACTAATCTCGTTAGAGATGATGCCCTACCGGTTAGTTGAAAGCGAAGCTTTCAAAGACCTGATGGACTACGCTGTACCACGCTACGAGCTACCCAGTCGACACTTTTTTTCCAGAAAAGCCATCCCAGCCCTCCACCAGCATGTTAAAGAGCGCATCGTCCATGCACTCAGGCAATCTGTGAGCACAAAGGTGCACCTGACAACAGATGCATGGACCAGTAGGCATGGCCAGGGACGTTACGTGTCCATCACGGCACACTGGGTAAATGTGGTGGATTCAGGGTCCACAGGGGACAGCAAGTTTGGGACAGTTCTGCCTAGCCCACGGTCTAGTAAACAGTTGTCTGTAGCCGTTCGCACCCCCTCCTCCTCCTCCTCCTCGTCCTCCTGCAGAAGCAAGAGCTCGTCCACAGACCGCAGTCGCACAAACACTCCATCCGCACCTGCCACTGTTGCACACCAGGTCTCCCATTATGGGGCAGCTACTGGCATACGTCAGCAGGCTGTATTGGCTATGAAGTGTTTGGGCGACAATAGACACACCGCGGAAGTTCTGTCCGAGTTCTTGCAGCAAGAAACGCAGTCGTGGCTGGGCACTGTAGATCTTGAGGCAGGCAAGGTAGTGAGTGATAACGGAAGGAATTTCATGGCTGCCATCTCCCTTTCCCAACTGAAACACATTCCTTGCCTGGCTCACACCTTAAACCTGGTGGTGCAGTGCTTCCTGAAAAGTTATCCGGGGTTATCCGACCTGCTCCTCAAAGTGCGTGGACTTTGCGCACATATCCGCCGTTCGCCTGTACACTCCAGCCGTATGCAGACCTATCAGCGTTCTTTGAACCTTCCCCAGCATCGCCTAATCATAGACGTTGCAACAAGGTGGAACTCAACACTGCACATGCTTCAGAGACTGTGCGAACAGAGGCGGGCTGTTATGTTTTTGTGGGAGGATACACATACACGGGCAGGCAGTAGGATGGCAGACATGGAGTTGTCAGGTGTGCAGTGGTCGAAGATTCAAGACATGTGTCAAGTCCTTCAGTGTTTTGAGGAATGCACACGGCTGGTTAGTGCAGACAACGCCATAATAAGCATGAGCATCCCCCTAATGCGTCTGCTGATGCAAAGTTTGACGCACATAAAGGATCAGGCGTCTGCACCAGAGGAAGAGGAAAGCCTTGATGACAGTCAGCGATTGTCTGGTCAGGGCAGTGTACATGACGAGGTACCGGGCGAAGAGGAGGTGGAGGATGAGGAGGATGATGGGGATGAGTATATTTTTAATGAGGAAGCTTTCCCGGGGGCACGGGAAATTGGTGGCGTGGCAAGGCCGGGTTCTGGTTTTTTGAGGGACACAAGTGACGTAGATTTGCCTGCAACTGCCCCTCAACCAAGCACAACCGCAGATTTGACAACGGGAACTTTGGCCCACATGGCGGATTATGCCTTGCGTATCCTCAAAAGGGACACACGCATTACAAAAATGATGAACGATGACGATTACTGGTTGGCCTGCCTCCTTGATCCTCGCTATAAAGGCAAATTGCAAAATATTATGCCACATGAGAACTTGGAACTAATATTAGCAACAAAACAATCAACTCTTGTTGACCGTTTGCTTCTGGCATTCCCTGCACACAGCGCCCGTGATCGTTCTCACACGAGCTCCAGGGGCCAGCAGACCAGAGGTGTTAGAGGGGCAGAAATCAGAAGTGGCGTTGGACAGAGGGGTTTTCTGACCAGGTTGTGGAGTGATTTTTCTATGACCGCAGACAGGACAGGTACTGCAGCATCAATTCAAAGTGACAGGAGACAACATTTGTCCAGTATGGTTACAAACTATTTTTCATCCCTTATCGACGTTCTCCCTCAACCGTCATTCCCATTTGATTACTGGGCATCCAAATTAGACACCTGGCCAGAATTGGCAGAATATGCATTGCAGGAGCTTGCTTGCCCGGCAGCTAGTGTCCTATCAGAAAGAGTATTCAGTGCTGCAGGTTCAATACTAACAGAAAAAAGGACTCGTCTGGCTACCCAAAATGTAGATGATCTAACCTTCATTAAAATGAACCACAACTGGATTTCAAAATCTTTTGCCCCACCCTGCCCGGCTGACACCTAGCTTTCCTATGAAAAGGTCTTGCCTGTGGACTATTCTGAATGACTTTTCCAATCTCGTAATTTTCTTCACCTGATTGTCCAGCATACGACATGTTTCCACCTCACGAAATGGCCAAACTCCCCACACGGGGCCGTGCTATCGCCACTTTGCGCTTGGACCCTTGAGAGTGCTGTTTGTCTGAAGAGGTGGGTGTGGCCGCTTTTGGTCGACGGCACTGCCACTGGGTCCCTCATAGTACAATAAAGTGTCTCTGGCGGTGGTGGTGCGCACCCAACGTCAGACACACCGTTGTAATATGAGGGGCCCTGTGCCTGTACCGCCGGCCACAAGACAGTTCCCCCCCCCAGCTCAAACAGTGCTCTACCACTAGCAAAATTATCTCTCACAGCTTCACCAATGTGTAGTCTAGCCGCTGACATCCTTCAATGCCTGGCACTGACAATACCATTGTTTTGACATTTTTGTTATGTTAGGCCTTCGAAGCCTGTCTGCGGTCCCTTCTTTCTACAACTACTACACTGACCAGGCCACTGCTGGCCGTGTTACCCTGGAACCAATTTAAAAGTGCCTACAGTCAGCCCAATTTTGTTATGTTAGGCCTTCGAAGACTGTCTGCCGTCACTCCTTCCACTAGACTTCCACTGACCATACACTGCTGCCCATGTACCCCTGGAACCAATTTAAAGTGCCTACAGCCAGCCCAATTTTGTTATGTTAGGCCTTCGAAGCCTGTCTGCGGTCACTCCTTCCACTAGACTTCCACTGACCAGACCACTGCTGCCCGTGTACCCCTGGAACCAATTTAAAAGTGCCTACAGCCAGCCCAAGTTTGTTATGTTAGGCCTTGGAAGCCTGTCTGCGGTCACTCCTTCCACTAGACTTCCACTGACCAGACCACTGCTGCCCGTGTACCCCTGGAACCAATTTAAAAGTGCCTACAGCCAGCCCAAGTTTGTTATGTTAGGCCTTGGAAGCCTGTCTGCGGTCACTCCTTCCACTAGACTTCCACTGACCAGACCACTGCTGCCCGTGTACCCCTGGAACCAATTTAAAAGTGCCTACAGCCAGCCCAAGTTTGTTATGTTAGGCCTTGGAAGCCTGTCTGCGGTCACTCCTTCCACTAGACTTCCACTGACCAGACCACTGCTGCCCGTGTACCCCTGGAACCAATTTAAAAGTGCCTACAGCCAGCCCAAGTTTGTTATGTTAGGCCTTCTAAGCCTGTCTGCGGTCCATTCTTTCAACTACTACTACACTGACCAGGTCACTGCTGTCCGTGTACCCCTGGAACCAATTTAAAATTGCCTACAGCCATGTGTTATTATTTTAGGCCTTCGATGCCTGTCTGCGGTCACTCCTTCCACTAGGCCTCCACTGACCACACCACTGCTGTCCGTGTACCCCTGGAACCAATTTAAAATTGCCTACAGCCAGCCCAATTTTTTTATTTTAGGCCTTCGATGCCTGTCTGCGGTCCATTCTTTCAACTACTACTACACTGACCAGGTCACTGCTGTCCGTGTACCCCTGTAACCAATTTAAAATTGCCTACAGCCATGTGTTATTATTTTAGGCATTCGATGCCTGTCTGCGGTCCATTTTTTCAACTACTACTACACTGACCAGGTCACTGCTGCCCGTGTACCCCTGGAACCAATTTAAAATTGCCTACAGCCATGTGTTATTATTTTAGGCCTTCGATGCCTGTCTGCGGTCACTCCTTCCACTAGGCCTCCACTGACCACACCACTGCTGCCCGTGTACCCCTGGAACCAATTTAAAATTGCCTACAGCCAGCCCAATTTTTTTATTTTAGGCCTTCGATGCCTGTCTGCGGTCCATTCTTTCAACTACTACTACACTGACCAGGTCACTGCTGCCCGTGTACCCCTGGAACCAATTTAAAATTGCCTACAGCCATGTGTTATTATTTTAGGCCTTCGATGCCTGTCTGCGGTCACTCCTTCCACTAGGCCTCCACTGACCACACCACTGCTGTCCGTGTACCCCTGGAACCAATTTAAAATTGCCTACAGCCATGTGTTATTATTTTAGGCCTTCGATGCCTGTCTGCGGTCACTCCTTCCACTAGGCCTCCACTGACCACACCACTGCTGTCCGTGTACCCCTGGAACCAATTTAAAATTGCCTACAGCCATGTGTTATTATTTTAGGCCTTCGATGCCTGTCTGCGGTCACTCCTTCCACTAGGCCTCCACTGACCACACCACTGCTGTCCGTGTACCCCTGGAACCAATTTAAAATTGCCTACAGCCAGCCCAATTTTTTTATTTTAGGCCTTCGATGCCTGTCTGCGGTCCATTCTTTCAACTACTACTACACTGACCAGGTCACTGCTGTCCGTGTACCCCTGGAACCAATTTAAAATTGCCTACAGCCATGTGTTATTATTTTAGGCCTTCGATGCCTGTCTGCGGTCACTCCTTCCACTAGGCCTCCACTGACCACACCACTGCTGTCCGTGTACCCCTGGAACCAATTTAAAATTGCCTACAGCCATGTGTTATTATTTTAGGCCTTCGATGCCTGTCTGCGGTCACTCCTTCCACTAGGCCTCCACTGACCACACCACTGCTGCCCGTGTACCCCTGGAACCAATTTAAAATTGCCTACAGCCAGCCCAATTTTTTTATTTTAGGCCTTCGATGCCTGTCTGCGGTCCATTCTTTCAACTACTACTACACTGACCAGGTCACTGCTGTCCGTGTACCCCTGGAACCAATTTAAAATTGCCTACAGCCATGTGTTATTATTTTAGGCCTTCGATGCCTGTCTGCGGTCACTCCTTCCACTAGGCCTCCACTGACCACACCACTGCTGTCCGTGTACCCCTGGAACCAATTTAAAATTGCCTACAGCCATGTGTTATTATTTTAGGCCTTCGATGCCTGTCTGCGGTCACTCCTTCCACTAGGCCTCCACTGACCACACCACTGCTGTCCGTGTACCCCTGGAACCAATTTAAAATTGCCTACAGCCAGCCCAATTTTTTTATTTTAGGCCTTCGATGCCTGTCTGCGGTCCATTCTTTCAACTACTACTACACTGACCAGGTCACTGCTGTCCGTGTACCCCTGTAACCAATTTAAAATTGCCTACAGCCATGTGTTATTATTTTAGGCATTCGATGCCTGTCTGCGGTCCATTTTTTCAACTACTACTACACTGACCAGGTCACTGCTGCCCGTGTACCCCTGGAACCAATTTAAAATTGCCTACAGCCATGTGTTATTATTTTAGGCCTTCGATGCCTGTCTGCGGTCACTCCTTCCACTAGGCCTCCACTGACCACACCACTGCTGCCCGTGTACCCCTGGAACCAATTTAAAATTGCCTACAGCCAGCCCAATTTTTTTATTTTAGGCCTTCGATGCCTGTCTGCGGTCCATTCTTTCAACTACTACTACACTGACCAGGTCACTGCTGCCCGTGTACCCCTGGAACCAATTTAAAATTGCCTACAGCCATGTGTTATTATTTTAGGCCTTCGATGCCTGTCTGCGGTCACTCCTTCCACTAGGCCTCCACTGACCACACCACTGCTGTCCGTGTACCCCTGGAACCAATTTAAAATTGCCTACAGCCATGTGTTATTATTTTAGGCCTTCGATGCCTGTCTGCGGTCCATTCTTTCAACTACTACTACACTGACCAGGGCACTGCTGGCCGTGTACCCCTGGAACCAACATCAGAAAATATAAAAATAAGTATTTTGCTTATAAAAAAGAAAATACTGGTGAGATATCAAATGCAGACATTTTAACATTAAAAACAAACACACAACTCTAATCTGGTACAGTACTAAAAATGGCCACCAGCTACAATTACTTTCTCCTGCAAGTAGTTAACTGAAAGTTTTTTTAAATTGAAAACACACATATGGCATCCACCGAGTGTTGTCCTGTCGCGTCTTCTTTATATTATTGCCGAGAAGATGCAAAATAATGAAAATAATAAAATCATTAATTACCAAAATAATAGAGAAAGTCAACACCACATTGCAAATAAACATTCATTCCAAATAAAGAAGCAGGGCGCGTCCGAGGGTGAGTATATACCTAATAAGAATATAATCACCCTCGGACGCGCAATGCTTATTTCCAACAGCCTTCCTTCCTAAGAATCAGCCCTTCCGTCGTGTAGAGAGACGTTGTGTTACACTCCAAGGTGTTCCCCAGGTTGCCTTTCCTGAGCTTCGATCTTCCGGCTCTCGTTTAGTAGTTCTTGGAAACTACTCTGCATTAGGCCTTCAAATTGGGTATGGGGTGTAGAGAGATGGTGTGTTCCACTCCAAGGTGTTCCCCAGGTTGCCTTTCCTGAGCTTCGATCTTCCGGCTCTCGTTTAGTAGTTGTTGGAAACTACGCTGCATTAGGCCTTCAAATTGGGTATGGGGTGTAGCGAGAGGGTGTGTTACACTCCAAGGTGTTCCCCAGGTTGCCTTTCCTGAGCTTCGATCTTCCGGCTCTCGTTTAGTAGTTCTTGGAAACTACACTGCATTAGGCCTTCAAATTGGGTATGGGGTGTAGAGAGAGGGTGTGTTACACTCTAAGGTGTTCCCCAGGTTTCCTTGCCATTGCTTCGGTCTTCCGACTCTCGTTTAGTAGTTGTAGAAAAGTACACTGCATTAGGCCATACAAAATGGGTATGGGGTGGAGAGAGATGGTGTGTTACACTCCAAGGTGTTCCCCAGGTTGCCTTTCCTGAGCTTCTATCTTCAGGCTCTCATTAAATTGTGGTTAAATGGAACAACTGCATTTGGCGTACTAGTTGGTTTGGGGCCTACTATCGGTGTCTGCCACTCCTTGCTGTTCTCCTCCACTGAACAAAGCTGTGCCGCCTGTTTACTACGGTTGCCAATTTTGAACTGCATTTCGACTACTTACTGATTTGGCCCTACTCTCTGTGTCAGCCTCTCATTCCAGTTGTCCTCCACTGCAATGCCCCCTGGTTATTCCTGTGTTACCAATTTTGAACTGCATTTAGCCCACTTTCTTCTTTGGGCCTATATCTGTGTTTCCACTTCATCGTGCCCATTGCCCAGCCAGTGATAGATGAGTCTGCTGGTACATTGACCCATAACGCAACATTCCCCGTGCACGCTACACAACAACATTGTGACCCTGCTGAAAGTCAGGTTGCTCTTCCCGCATACCATACCACCTTACACGGGGACAAAGAGGAAGGTGCAGATGAAAGTGCAGGTTCCTTCATCAGGTGGGGGGAGGAATACTAGTTGGCGACGTCACTGGCACAGGGCCTCTCATAGTACGCAAAAGTGTTGCTGCCGGTGGGAGGCGCCCCCGCCGTGCAAACACACCGCTGTACTTTGAGGGGCCCTGTGCCAGTGCCAATGCCAACGAGTGGGCCCCCCCTGCTTGCTCAGGTTCACAGCACTTGCAAAGTTGAAATACTTACCTCTCCCTGCTCCACTGCCGTGACGTGGTCCAGATTTCCTGGGCCCACTAATTACTTGAACCAGCCCTACCCCCCACAACTTTAGCCAAATGACCCCCAATTTCAAATGCCTTCCAATTATTATAAGGTAAATTACGCTTGACAAGCTTCATTAAGAAGAATGGATGGTTTTGACATTAAAATGGCCACTCTAGGTGTTTTCCTGGCCCCCACTCACTGCCGACTATGCTGCCCCATTGACTTGCATTGGGTTTCGTGTTTCGGTCGATCCCGACTTTACGTCATAATCGGCCGATTTCACTCGACCCGACTTTGGACATAGTCGGGTTTCGCAAAACCCGGCTCGACTCTAAAAAGGTCAAGGTCGCTCAACTCTAGTCACATGGTCTCTTCTCTGTAGAGTGTAAGCTCTTATGGTCAGCAGGGTCCTCTCTCCTGTAGAGTCTAAGCTCATGTGATCAACGGAGTTGTCTTTCTATCTCTCTTCTGCAGAGTAGTGTGCAAGCTATTATGGTCTGCAAAGTCCTCTCTCTTCCTCTCCCTCCCTCTCCTGTTGAGTGCAAGCTTCTGTGGTCAGCAAGGACCTCTCTCCCTCTTTCCCTGTCCTATAAAGTGTAAGGTCTTATGGTCAGTGGTATCCTCTCTTTCTTCTGTAGAATGTAAGCTCTTATGGTCACCAGAGTCGTCTCTTTTCTGTAGAGTGTAAGCTCTTATGATCAGCAGGGTCCTGTCTCTCTTCTGTAGAGTTTCAGCTCTTATTGTCAGAAGGTTCCCCTCTCCTGTAGAGTGTGAGCTTTTATGGTCTGTGGGGTTCTCTCTCCCTACTTCTCTCCTCTCCCCCACATGCATTTTCTGAGAAATTAGCTTTCCAGTGTTAAGATTCGCACAAATATACTCGCCACAGATCGAATTTGGGGAGAAAATTTGGCCAAGCCAAAAAATTCAAATTTCAAAGATCAGTTAATTTCCACTTAGACATCCTATAGGACATCTAGCTTCGTAATGCATATACCGGTATATGTGTAGTATGAAAATTAGGCTACTGTGTAAGTTAGAAGTAGCAGCTTTAAATGAGGTTTTAACACTAGAAGTCCCAGAAATTTCGAGCTCCAAAGGTAGAAATGTTAAATGACCCCTCTCTGGAACTTCTAGTGTTAAAGGAGTTGTCCTTTATAAAAGGGTCACCTCATTACAGTAATGGTGCCACTCTTTTCCATGGACTCAGATTGCATCTCATCCGCTGTCAAAGAAATGTGGCTCATCTGACATATTAGGTATAGCCATGGATGAGAGTGGCACTGTTTCAGTTTTGAAATAAGAGATCCTTTCTTCTAACCCTAGGCACACCCTTAACATTTTATGACAAAAAATATAAATTGCTTAAATATTAATTGGTTCTAAAAATAGTTAGCCTTTATCCATCTGGTTGGTGGCACCTCGTAAATGTTCAACATAAGTGCACACATCCTTTTTGTGTATTTAGGGTAAATAGTGAGGCATATTTCATATGAAAAAGGTCACCAATTACTCATCACTGATTCCCTTCCGCTGGCAGTGTCACGTCTGGAATCTGGTTTCAGATTTCGAACCAGTTGTTCGCATTGACCCAGGATTTTGGCCATGTTAATTAACAAAGGCAAACTCCCAAAGATGCACAAAGTGTGGAGTTTACGCGGGAATGGCAAGTGTATTTTTACTGACGTGATAATTCCTCCTGTGTACTTATTTTTATCTAAGTGTTATGGGCTAAGTGCTCCTCAGAAGTCTTAAAAGAAATCGGTAAACGTGTGCCAAGTACTTAAGAACAACGGATAATTCCACTGAAGGGCTCTGATGTCCAATTATTTTTAGGATGAAGCTTTTGATCTTTCGTATGTCTAATAAAGATATCTGTACGTACGCTACTCCTATATGATGTGATGAGTTGAAAGATGATGCTACAGTGCCTGCCTGAGAAAATAACTTTTAATTAGGAGACTTTGGTGCACCCTTGGCGTGATCAAAAGTTTGGTGAACCATTATGCTTCCTCACTTGCACATTGGGCCCTTCCCCCCACTTATGATGGACAGTGCTCACTTCCTAGAGCTGATAGCGTCTCCCCATTGCTCAAAGTAACCACAACTACTGTAGTGTTGCAAGGTTACTTTGAACATCTGGAAGATGCTATAATAAGCTCTTAAGGGTCATATTACTTCTGGCTTGATGTAATGATCACAGCTTACAGTCTACGAAAAACTTTCAGACTGATAGGATTTTACACCTGTTTTAATGTTTACTCTTTGGATTTGTAATTTTTTTTTATATAAACTCTTTTCTTTATTATACTATTATTTTTTTTAGTTCCACTACAGTACTTGACCAGTGCAGTTATTTGATCACTTAAAATAATACCCTGCAAAACTTCTTTATTGGGGTGCATTATTACGGTCAAAGCCAATGAGCTAACACGTGTAGCCCTCTGCAAATCTGCTAATGCTTTTCAAAAGGGCTAGCTCATGATTCACCGAAACCAATGACCAGATGTCCATAAATTTCCATTACTGATCATTTTATGTGGTCTCTATTAACAAATTAGTTGCTAATAGAACTACTGATAAAAAAAAAACACCAAACCCTAGAAGGTAAATTGGAAGCATACCAATCAGGCAGAGGTTGCTCGTAACTGGGAGGAAATGTTGGAGTAATTGCTCCAACTTTCAGTTCTCATGTGAGCAACAAGGTTTGAATACAGTCATTGAGCCTGAATCAGCAGTGATACCACTGACCATGTCTGTACACATACTTACTCACTGTTGTTGGTCATCCTCTCACCATCAGAGAGTGCCACTACCAGTGAAGTTTGGATCAGTGTCACAGGTACTTGTCCCTCATACTGTTAGATAACTGAAGGACTCTGAGTTTGGGCTCCTGATATCTACTGTTTCTGCTCATTCTGAAAACTCTCACTGCATTTGCTGGATGTGTTTACTGGAAATGTGTGAACAGAAGGTAGATGATGTTGATGGGACTGACAAAGATAAAAGATGTTTCAGGAGTGGTCATGTCTGATGTTATGTGGCACGGGGCTGTAGCCGTGGTCGAGGTACTCGTCTGTTGAGCCATGGCATGTTACAAGAAAGTAGAGGTTCTGGTTGGGTATGTGGACTTGTGTTGTGAGGGTGCTACTCCCGTGCAGGCCACATGTCACCAATGTTGCTGGATTGCCAGGACTAGGTGTTGGACAGTTCAATGAGGGAGACCACCATTTCAAAAACGTTTTTCCTGAATGGGAACTTGGTAGGGAGTACTATATATACAAGAGATAGCAGGCACATAGTTTTATTAACTTTTCCTTTACAACTCAAAGCATTTTCCACACAGTTTCCTTCCTTCTCTTCTATTTTGTTCTCTATCTTCACCTTTCCTCATTACGCTTTCTACTTGTCCTATGTTTCCACTGTTTCTCACTACCTCACCTTAACTCAGCTCAACACTACAGTCCTGACTACCTAGAGTGATGTACCTGTTCTGCGGTTCCGCATCTTCTTGCCACTTACGGTGTCAGTATGGCCGATACTTATCTACTTCTTTGAAGATGCCCTGCAATTCTGGCCAGAGGCACATTACTCATCTCGTACTCAGTCCTGATTAGGCCCATTACCTTCAAGAGTTAAAAACTTGCGGCCTTGCGCATAGGCATCCTCTCCCAGGACCCAGGACCTCTCCGTTACATCATCCTGTTTCTTAGTCACTTCTGCTCCGGATCACACTATCTCTTTCTTCGGTCTCCTCTCACTTTAGGGACATCCCAGAATGCAGCTTTGCTTACGATGGACCTTAGGTCCTCCATTTAAGTACTCCAGGCCCCACTTCAGATATTAGCTATCAAAGAATTTGGCACCCAGTAAGTTAACTTTTTGTAAATACAAGTAAGTGTTATCAGACAGTTTTCATTGGGGGTGTGTACTTCTTCTCCTTCTATGATACTGACCAATCATAAGCAGGCAGCAAAAAGCCAAAGGAAAGACTAACTACTATAGCCTGGAGAGGATTTATCAGTGTGTGATATGTATGACAGCGCTGTTCTCATGGTCTGACTTCCTGTATGATAAGAAAGTACAGATGACTAAAGGTACCGTCACACTCAGCGACGCTGCAGCGATATAGACAACGAGCTGATCACTGCAGCGTCGCTGTTTAGGTCGCCGTAGAGACGTCAAACACAGCAGCTCCAGAACGATGCAGGAGCGATCCAGTGACGTAACGGCGACTCACTTATCGTTGTAGCTGGTTGTTAGCTCCATATAAAACATTGCTGGCATTGTTGCTTTTGCTGTCAAACACGACGATACACGCCGACCTGACGACCAAATAAAGTTCTGGACTTCTAGCTCCAACCAGCGATATCACAGCGGGATCCAGATCGCTGCTGCGTGTCAAACACAACGAGATCGCTATCCAGGACGCTGAAACGTCATGGATCGTTGTCATTCTCGTTGTAAAGTTGCTGAGTGTGAAGGTACCTTAAAACCTTACTGATACTGATAAGGTCCCTGTGTGGTAGGGGCAGCACAACTGAGTTTAGCTGTGTCAAATTACAAACCTTTCTATCAGCTCTCCTGCTCTCCTAGCACTGTCATATTTGCTGTTCTGCCCCTCAACCACATTGCTTCTCAAGGGATGAGTGCAACTTGTAATTGCTCTACAGTGAGAAAGAGCAGGCTGTCATTTCATCTCACACAGGAGTAGTCCAGAACAGAAATGTAATGACAGCCCTGATGTCAATGCAGAGCAAGTACAAGTTGCTAGAGCACAGCAGACATTAGTGTGATTCCTGAATCACTCAGTAATCAGGTAGCGTATAGAAGGGTTTGTAATGTGACACAGCGAAACTAAGCTGTGCTGCCCCTCCTCTCACACTGACTGATGCAGGAGGTTAGACCAGAGTCATACAGGCGAAAGATGTACATGCCTCCTTTGAAAACTGTTTAACACCCAGTTATACTTAAAAAAAAAAAAAAAGTTAACTCATTAGGTGCTAAATATGATGATTACTGATATCTCTGCAAAGGACAGGCAAAATTTAAAATAAAAATGATTAATTCCGCTCTACATTCAGTACTACATCCTGTGTCCAGTTCACTCAGGATATACATCATGTCACTGTGACCAAAAATATGGTGAAAGGTCTTCTTTAAACAACTTTTAGTCTCATTTGATAGATAATCTGAAAATAGGAAACCAACAAATTACCTTATTTAAAAATGATGTTCTGGTGATGTTGCCGTCTGCCTATCTTGCTATCTCCAATGTTCACTGACTGTTTCTAAGTGTGACTCATTTCCTAGCACCAGAGATACCTATACAAAAGTTGGGGAGAATTTTTGTAATTCTGCTTTATTTTCCTGTCTGCAAAGTTATAATGGTGGACTTTCAGTTCAGAGAAAGCGAGGCATTGGACAATGGCAGACTCAATGAATGCCGAGAAATGAGGGGAAAGAGTATCACTGCACGTATAGTGCTGATAGAATGCTGATAAATAGATCCCACCCACACGGAAAGTGTATGGCAAGTTACAAGGCATGAGAATCAGTACAATTTCTGAACAAATTATACTGGTATGTGAACCAAAGGCAATTTATCAGCAATTAATCCCCCAAGATTGTGGGACCAAGTTTTGTACAGGGTAGGTATGCTTTAAATAGGTTGTCTAACCTTCTTAAATGGGTAAAATTGAGTAGTTCTCATAAGTAAAGGGATTTTTAGTTTTATAATTTACTGCTCATAACCTAGGTTCCTCCTCTGAAGCTGTCCAGCATCAGTTCCCTACGCTCCTCTGATGATGCAGAGGAAAAGCTGCCTTTGATTGAAGCATTGGAAAGCACAAAGTTCCGGCCAGCGACTCAACCATGCCGCTGGGCCAAACTGTCAATCATCAGTACACCACTCCTCGCCAACCAGAAAGTCAGGAGGCTGAGGAACGGAGCACTCATGAAGAATGAAGTTGGGACAAGCCTTATTAAATAATTTCTGCACCTTGAAGAGTCACAAACAATCTAATGAACACACAAATATGGTTTTATTTTCAACTTTTATTTATTGAGCTGAAAACTTGTTGTGTCCCGGTGTCAGTTGATTTGTTTTCATCTTGGCTCAAGGTGATGACAGCATTATATTGCAGGTACTGATGGTGGTGCTAGTACCATATCGTTGATCTTCACAGGTGTTCAATATCTTCACGATCAGTGGCAGACAGGGGTATGGCTAAGATTTTCTTTTGTGTTTTGGAAAAGCAACAAGTTCTGGGCGTAGACAAATAACTTTCTTTGGTTCCTATGAATTCTTACAACTAACCACCAAGTGAAAGCATGGATGTTATGTACAAAGTGCCATGGACGTATTAACGGAGCCCCTTCAGTGCCGAGACAACATCACCGTCACTGAAGGGGCTGAAAACATTGACTTAGATATTTCTGAGGAGCATCGTACAGTCCTTTTATTCTAGGTAAGACTTGACCAGAAGCCACATCAACATCACGGTGATCAACACGATCATAAAGTTAAGGAAGAGCTCTTGTGTGGATCGTTCCATCTTCAAGTCCTAAGAGAGGGTTTGTGTACTTCTGAGAAGTCACGAAAAGCCACCAAGATCTTCACCAAAGTTCAGTCTAATAAGGAAAAAGTAAAGAGAATAAAAGAAAATGTATAGATGACTAATTAATAGAAGTAAGTGAATAAGTTTTCCAGACTCTGGTCCAACAGTCACATCAGTATTTCACGGTCGCTGTACAGAAGTCCTGCAAAACCACTTTTACCTGCATATTCGGCTCCACTTTTGCTTGGTCGACCTGGTGCAAAATAGTGTGTGCATCACTCCGCAATGATGATGTCTTTCACACAAGGTCTGCTAAACAAAAGGGGATGACACAATGGCAACAAATCAAAACAGGAACCAAGGATTCCGTCAGGTACGAGGCGGTGCGCAAGGATTCCATACAGTCGCCAGAAAATACTGACCTGGCTGCTAGACTATGGTCCTGCTAATTGATTTGCTATCTCTACTAATTAAAGGGAATATGTCAGTAGGATCAACCCTCCTAAGTTGTCTATATGGACATATAGGTCAAGTAAAGCTGAATATAATGATACCTTGACATTTACAATCCAATGTCTTATTCCAGAAAGATCCACTTTTTCTTAATATTTAAATGAGCTAAGAGGAGAACATAAATCTCTCTGAGAATCTGCCTCCAGATCTTATTTAAAAGGGGTGTTACAAGTGTGAGGCATGTAATGACTGATAGTCTGCTCTCCTGATCTACATGTCTCACACTGGTAATGCCTCCTTTCATTTAAAATAAGCTGTGGAGGAAGATTCTGAAGGAATTCTATGTCTGGCCTATAGATCTTAACGGCTAATTTACATATTAAGAAAAAATGTGCATATCTCTGGACAAAGACATTGAATTGTAGATATCAAGGTATCATTTTATTCAACTTTCTATGACCTGTATAACCATATACATGGCTTAGGAGGGTTGTTCCTACTGACAGATTCCCTTTAAGAATGATGACCATTGACATAACCTAAAATTAAACAGCCCTATACCATGTTACCCAGAAAATTTTGCATCTACATGTATCTCCCAGAACAGAACTTTCAATTTTCTCCCAGAACAGCATCACTCTTTATGGAAATATGAGATTTAGACCATCCCTACTTCTTAAAGGAGGAAACATGTGTAATAATAATATTAATCCAAGTTACTGATGCCAAAGTCACTTCCAAATGAAGGTGTCGAATCTGATTTAGATTTCTTGTTGTTTTTTTTCTTATATTATCATTAAATAATTAGTTTTCTAGGGTAACCTGTTATGGTATGATGTAGTTGTTTGTATGTGTTTGTCTTCCTGAGGATATCAATAGATCACAATGTGCCGAGGATCTGTTCTGATGCCAAGTCTTCCTAATATAATAGGCTGGCAATTACAAGGAGTCCTGTCACTGTGTATTACATTCATGGTCTAATACACTTAGTCCTCTCTTATTGCTCATAGTTTTGACTTAAGCTTCCTATTTGTCATCACCGTTCAGTAACTAATAAAAGGTGTCAGCTTCAGCGTTATTAAAGTGATTATATCAGATTAGATAAAAGGTCTGCCTATTTTTTTCAGTGCCTCTTTTCTTTATGGCTTTGTCTTGCATTGCAGGTTGGACACATTCAAGTGAATAGGGCTGTTGAATTTGGATCAAGAGACTCTCTTCTGGTCCTGACATTGTGGCTGTACATGGACCTTGAAAGTCGGAAATGTAAAACTAGGCCTAAAGGGGTTGTCCTAAAAAAAATGCCTTACTTTTACCCAAGATAAGGGATTAATGTATGATCTCTGAAGAACCCATCACTAAGACCCTACTGATAAAAAAAAAATGTGTGAGACATGTAATGACTGACAGTTGGCTCTCCTGATCTACATGTATCACACTGATAATGCCTCCTTTCATTTAAAATAATATCTGAGGTAGATTCTCAGGGAGATCTATGTCTGGCCTATAGATCTTAACAGCTCATTTACATATTTAAAAAAGTGTGGATTTCTTTGGAATAAGACATCAGATGGCAGATATCAAGGTATCATTTTATTGAACTTCCAAGGTCCTACATGCCCATGTAGAGGGGGGATCCTACTGACAGAGGATGCTTGGGTTCCTCAGCACTCTGTGACCCTGCTCTGTGACTTTACATGGTCTTTACTTTGTGGCTGAGTTGCTGCGGTTCCTTCACTTCCTAATAACCGGTGATTTTTAGGTTATTTAGATAGCAAGAAATGTCATGCTCTGACTTGTTACATTGGGGGCTCCTATTACAGGACAGCACTTGAATTCACAAATGTTAGTAAAGGCATAATGCATGGTGAGGGGCTGAATTTTACATACTTTTATGTGTGAGATATTAATTATTTCTAGAAATCCAAGTCATAGCGGCAGTCAGAATAAAAGAAAGGAAGCACAGAGATTGTTTGGCTGCGCGGGATGACTTGCCTGCTGACGTTCAACAGGGCATTTCGATATGCGTCACATTTACTCTACATGTATTGTTGGAAACAGGGCCGGCTGCAGGTTTTTGTTTGCCCCAGGTGAAAGAATCTCAGCGGGCCCCTTTAACCCAGACCACGATTCATGATGCACAGATATGGGAGAGAAATATAAGTACAGTACAATGTCAAAGATTTCACTTAGGCGAATCCTCGCAGCGCAAAGAGTGTGCACTGGGGGGAAGGGGGTTTAGCAAATCTACAGTCACGTAGAGTGACTACAGACTTTTCATTCTAGACCGGACAGTATAGTCCTCCATTCAGTATTGTGGGCACCACATATTCCTCCATAAAGTATTATGGGCTCCACATAATCCTCCATACAGTATTATGGGCACCACATAGTCCTCTATACAGTGTTATGGGACCCACATAGTGCTCCATTCAGTATTATGGGCACCACATAGTCCTCCATACAGTATTATGGGCAAAACATAGTCCTCTATACAGTATTATGGGCCCCACATAGTCTTCCATTTAGTATTATGGGCAACACATATTCCTCCATAAAGTATTATGAGCCCCACATAGTCTTCCATTTAGTATTATGGGCACTACATAGTCCTCTATACAGTATTATGGGCCCCACAATGTCCTCCATTCAGTATTATGGGCACCACATAGTCCTCTATACAGTATTATGGGCCCTACATTGTCCTCCATTCAGTATTATGGGTGCCACATAGTCCTCTATACAGTATTATGGGCCCCACATAGTCTTCCATTTAGCATTATGGGCAACACATATTCCTCCATAAAGTATTATGAGCCCCACATAGTCCTTCATACAGTATTATGGGCACCACATTGTCCTCCTTTCAGTATTATGGGCACCACATAGTCCTTCATGCAGTATTATGGGCACCACATAGTCTTGTATATAGTATTATGGGCACCACATAGACCTCCACAGAGCTCAAACGCAGAGGGGGGATGATGGGAAAGGGAGCATCAGCGGACCCTCCCTCTCCCATCATTGTTTTCAACTGTTTTGAGGGAGTGCTGTGTCGGCGCTGGCATTGGGCCCCATAGCGTGCAAGTGTCACCGAAGGCAAGTGGGCCCCCCCGTTTGTCCAGGAACCTGGCACTTTCACGAGAGCGCTGGGTGGGGACGCCGGCCCCGGTTGTAAAAGAAAATTACGGTAAGTTTCTTTTTTTATTGTTAGTTAAAAAATAAAAATTTAAACTGTGACTGACATTTATTCGATGAGTCGTCTTTATTCTAAATAGCATAGGTGGAGAGTTGGGAGCACTTGGGGTCTGTTTGATTTTGGTTCTCAATGGTCTAAACGAGGATGGACACTTTTTCTTTTTTTTTGTTTCCTTTGGGCCTTTGTAGTTGGATTGAAAAATCTGAATTTTATTCAGTCACTAAGATGTGTGTCCCAATACTCTTGATCATATGGTGTAAGAGCTCAGAAAACAGAATTCTATAATATATTTCCTTTTTAACTGCTACCGGGAGTCACAATTGGCTGTTAATTCCTAATCTCTGATCACTAGCATATCACACACTGTATAACGTATAGTGTTACAACAGCTGATTCTTTGCCACCCCGGGTCACACCTGTTATCTGATATAAATCTCCGTGACCTCCTGCATTAGCCGTAAGCTTAGAGATGATTCCTTATAAGCCTCAGACATAGAGGAGTCGTGGAGGTTGTGAGCCTGCCGCACTCTATATAGAAACGGCAGAAGAAATATGACCGCACTCAGATAAGCATTTACACCATGCGCTATAAACACAGACTGTATCCTTAACGCCTTACTAATATCCACAGCTTTATTTAGAGAAACGGGAGGGCGCCACATTAATTATAAAAGCAGCAGCTACCGCACAAAAGAGCCAATTGTCACTGCGTTTGGCGTTCCTAGATGTGTTTGAAGAGGAAGTAAACTATTAAACTGACTTAATTAATATACTATTTTTATTAAAGCTGCCCTTGTGTTCAAACATAAGGGCTTGTCCTCTTTCAGGAACATTTTTTTTTTTAACTTAAATCCATATATTTATTTTACTTGTAGGGGTTGACCGGCCCTAGAATACAAGTTTGCAACCACTCTAAATGACTACAGACTTGTGAATCCTCACGGCGCACAGTCAGGGTTCTCCGGTGCTGGTAGCAGGAGGTCATGTGACTGCAAGTATGCGATCTGCATACTTCCGGCCTTATTTCAAGTAGCCGTGTCCGTCATCGCTCAATAGGCTGTACACATCAAGTCAGCACATAATCGCATGTATACAAATCACATATTTGTGGTCACGAGCCCGCCACTCCTGGTGCCGGCACCGGAGAACCCCCCATAGCGCGCACATTGTGCTCTTCAATGATTCACAGGTCTGCAGTCATATAGAGTGACTGCAGACTTGTACTCTAAGGCTGGACAACCCTTTTAAATAACTATACTTGAGGCTGCAAAAAATCTTTGCAATTAGGTTTCATTAAAAATTTTCACAATTTGGTACTTACAATATCACTGTTTTCCTGTAAATTCAACTCCGATGTTGTCTGTAGTCATAAATCAGCTGTGTGGAGCTCAGAAAAAGACAGGTAAAAGAGGTATAAACTTTCCTATCAGAATGAGCTCATTGGCGGATTCTGAGTTAACTCATTCTGCAGCCAGCAACACAAAAGCTATATTAGGAAAAAGGTGCAACATTTTTAATTGAACCCAATTGCAAAAATGATTTTATTAACCCCTCTCTGACCTTAGACGTACTATCCCGTCGAGGTTCCCTGGGCCTATCTGACCCTCGACGAGATAGTACGACATAGCGATCAGCCGCGCTCACGGGGGGAGCGCGGCCGATTGCAGCCGGGTGTCAGCTGCCTATCGCAGCTGACATCCAGCGCTATGTGCCAGGAGCGGTCACGGACCGCCCACGGCACATTAAACCCCGGCACACCGCGATCAAACATGATCGCAGTGTGCCGGCGGTATAGGGAAGCATCGCGCAGGGAGGGGGCTCCCTGCGTGCTCCCCTGAGACCCCCGCAGCAACGCGATGTGATCGCGTTGCTGCAAGGGTCTCTTACCTCTCCTTCCTCGCTGCAGGCCCAGATCCAAGATTGCAGCGGCATCAGGGTCCTGCAGGGAGGGAGGTGGCTTCACTACGCCTGCTCAGAGCAGGCACTGTGAAGCCTGCAGCTGTGCATGTCAGATTGCTGATCTGACACACTGCACAGCAAGGTGTCAGATCAGCGATCTTACACTATAACATGATTCCCCCCCCCCAATGTTATAGTGTAAAAAAAAATATTCCAATGTGTAAAAAAATAAAAAAAAAAATTCCAAAAAATTCCCCCCCCCAAAAAATATATTGTTCCTATAAATACATTTCTTTATCTAAATAAAAAACAAACAAACAATAAAAGTGCACATATTTAGTATCGCCGCGTCTGTAACGATCCAACCTATAAAACTATATCACTAGTTAACCCCTTCAGTGAACACCGTAAAAAAAAAAAAAAAAAAAAACGAGGCAAAAAAGAACGCTTTATTCTCATACTGCCAAACAAAAAGTGGAATAACACGCGATCAAAAAGACAGATATAAATAACCATGGTACCGCTGAAAGCGTCATCTTGTCCCGCACAAAACGAGCCACCATACAGCACCATCAGTGAAAAAATAAAAAAGTTATAGTCCTCAGAATAAAGCGATGCAAAAATAATTATTTTTTCTATAAAATAGTTTTTATCGTATAAAAGCGCCAAAACATAAAACAATGATATAAATGAGGTATCGCTGGAATCATACTGACCCGAAGAATAAAACTGCTTTGTCAATTTTACCAAACGCGGAACGGTATAAACGCCTCCCCCAAAAGAAGTTCATGAATAGCTGGTTTTCGGTCATTCTGCCTCACAAAAATCGAGATAAAAAGCGATCAAAAAATGTCATGTGTCCGAAAATGTTACCAATAAAAACGTTAACTCGTTCCGTAAAAAACAAGACCTCACATGAATTTGTGGACTCAAATATGGAAAAATTATAGCTCTCAAAATGTGGTAACGCAAAAAATATTTTTTGCAATAAAAAGCGTCTTTCAGTGTGACGGCTGCCAATCATAAAAATTCGCTAAAAAACCCGCTATAAAAGTAAATCAAACCCCCCTTCATCACCCCTTTTGTTAGGGAAAAATAAAAAAATTAAAAAAATGTATTTATTTCCATTTTCCCATTAGGGTTAGGGCTAGGGTTAGGGTTAGGGCTAAGGTTAGGGTTAGGGCTAGGGTTAGGGTTAGGGCTAGGGTTAGGGCTAGGGCTAGGGTTAGGGCTAGGGTTAGGGCTAGGGGTAGGGCTAGGGTTAAGGCTACAGTTAGGGTTGGGGCTAGGGTTAGGGTTGGGGCTTAAGTTAGGGTTAGGGTTTGTATTACATTTACGGTTGGGAATAGGGTTGGGATTAAGGCTAAGGTTGTGTCAGGGTTAGGGGTGTGGTTAGGGTTACCGTTGAGATTAGGGTTAGGGGTGTGTTTGGATTAGGGTTTCAGTTATAATTGGGGGGTTTCCACTGTTTAGGCACATCAGGGGCTCTCCAAACACGACATGGCGTCCGATCTCAATTCCAGCCAATTCTACGTTCAAAAAGTAAAACAGTGCTCATTCCCTTCTGAGCTCTCCCGTGTGCCCAAACAGGGATTTACCCCAACATATGGGGTATCAGAGTACTCAGGACAAATTGGACAACAACTTTTGGGGTCCAATTCCTCCTGTTACCCTTGGGAAAATACAAAACTGGGGGCTAAAAAATAATTTTTGTGGAAAAATTTTTTTTTTATTTTCACGGCTCTGCGTTGTAAACTGTAGTGAAACACTTGGGGGTTCAAAGTTCTCACAACACATCTAGATAAGTTCCCTGAGGGGTCTAGTTTCCAATATGGGGTCACTTGTGGGGGGTTTCTACTGTTTAGGTACATTAGGGGCTCTGCAAACGCAATGTGACACCTGCAAACCAATCCATCTAAGTCTGCATTCCAAATGATGCTCCTTCTCTTCCGAGCTCTGCCATGCGCTCAAACGGTGATTCCCCCCACATATCGGGTATCAGCGTACTCAGGACAAATTGGACAACAACATTCAGGGTCCAATTTCTCCTGTTACCCTTGGAAAAACACGAAACTGCAGGCTAAAAAATAATTTTTCGGGGAAATTTTTTTTTCTTCACTGCTCTGCGTTATAAACTGTAGTGAAACACTGGGGGGTTCAAAGCTCTCACAACACATCTAGATGAGTTCCTTAGGGGGTCTACTTTCCAAAATGGGGTCACGTGAGGGGGGTTTCTACTGTTTAGGTACATTAGGGGCTCTGTAAACGCAATGTGACGCCTGAAGACCATTCCATCTAAGTCTGCATTCAAAATGGCACTCCTTCCCTTCCGAGCCCTCCCATGTGCCCAAACGGTGGTTCCCCCCCACATATGGGGTATCAGCATACTCAGGACAAATTGGACAACAACTTTTGTGGTCCAATTTCTCCGGTTACTCTCGGGAAAATACAAAACTGGGGGCTCAAAAATAATTTTTGTGGGAAAAAATTTTTGTTTTATTTTTAAGGCTCGGCATTATAAACTTCTGTGAAGCCCTTGGTGGGTCAAAGTGCTCACCACACATCCAGATAAGTTCCTTAGGGGGTCTACTTTCCAAAATGGTGTCACTTGTGGGGGGTTTCAATGTTTAGGCACATCAGTGGCTCTCCAAATGCAACATGGCGTCCCATCTCAATTCCTGTAAATTTTGCATTGATAAGTCAAACGGTGCTCCTACCCTTCCGAGCTCTCCCATGCGCCCAAACAGTGGTTTACCGCCACATATGGGGTATCAGCGTACTCAGGACAAATTGTACAACAACTTTTGGGGTCCAATTTCTTCTCTTACCCTTGGGAAAATAAAAAATTGGGGGCGAAAATATAATTTTTGTGAAAAAATATGATTTTTTATTTTTACGGTTCTGCATTATAAACTTCTGCGAAGCACTTGGTGGGTCAAAGTGCTCACCACACCTCTAGATAAGTTCCTTAGGGGGTCTAATTTCCAAAATGGTGTCACTTGTGGGGGATTTCAATGTTTAGGCACATCAGTGGTTCTCCAAACGCAACATGGCGTCCCATCTCAATTCCTGTCAATTTTGCATTGAAAAGTCAAATTGCCCTCCTTCGCTTCCGAGCTCTGTCATGCACCCAAACAGTGGTTTACCCCCACATATGGGGTATCGGCGTACTCAAGACTAATTGTACAACAACTTTTGGGGTCCATTTTCTCCTGCTACCCTTGGTAAAATAAAACAAATTGGAGCTGAAGTACATTTTTTGTGAAAAAAAGTTAAATGTTCATTTTTATTTAAACATTCCAAAAATTCCTGTGAAACACTTGAAGGGTTAATAAACTTCTTCAATGTGGTTTTGAGCACCTTGAGGGGTGCAGTTTTTAGAATGGTGTCACACTTGGGTATTTTCTATCATATAGACCCCTCAAAATGACTTCAAATGAGATGTGGTCCCTAAAAAAAAATGGTGTTGTAAAAATGAGAAATTGCTGGTTAACTTTTAACCCTTATAACTCCCTAACAAAAAAAAATTTTGGTTCCAAAATTGTGCTGATGTAAAGTAGACATGTGGCAAATGTTACTTATTAAGTATTTTGTGTGACATATCTCTGTGATTTAATTGCATAAAAATTCAAAGTTGGAAAATTGCTAAATTTTCAAAATTTTCGCCAAATTTCTGTTTTTTTTCACAAATAAATGCAGGTAATATCAAAGAAATTTTACCACTATCATGAAGTACAATATGTCGCGAGAAAACATTGTCAGAATTACCAGGATCCGTTGAAGCGTTCCAGAGTTATAACCTCATAAAGGGACAGTGGTCAGAATTGTAAAAATTGGCATGGTCATTGACGTGCAAACCACCCTTGGGGGTAAAGGGGTTAAACCCAAAATATATAAATCCAAGTAAAAAAAAAAAAAGCAAAAAAACCCCCAAATGAATATCATCCCCAAAGTTGGACGACCCCCTTAAGCACAGGTACTCTGGACCAGTCAGTTCCAGGAGAGAGCTTCTTCCGCTGCCTATGTCAGTGACATACACTGCTCAAAAAAATAAAGGGAACACTCATCACATCCTAGATCTGAATGAATGAATGAAATATTCTCATTGAATTCTTTGTTCTGTACAAAGGTGAATGCGCTGACAACAAAATCACACACAAATCATCAATGGAAATCAAATTTATTAACCAATGGAGGTCTGGATTTGGAACGATACTCAAAATCAAAGTGGAAAATCAAATTACAGGCTGATCCAAATTCAGTGGAAATGCCTCAAAACAAGGAAAAGATGCTCAGTAGTGTGTGTGTGGCCTCCACGTGCCTGTATGACCTCCATACAATGCCTGGGCATGCTCTTGGTGAGGCGTCGGATGGTCTCCTGAGGGATCTCCTCTCAGACCTGGACTGAAGCATCTGCCAACGCATGGACAGTCTGTGGTACATCGTGACGTTGGTGGATGGTGCGAGACATGATGTCCCAGATGTGTTCAATCGGATTCAGGTCTGGGGAATGGGCAGGCCAGTCGATAACTTCAATGCTTTCATCTTGCAGGAACTGCTAACACACTCCAGCCACATGAGGTCTGGCATTGATCTGCATTAGGAGGAACCCAGGGCAAACCGCTCCAGCATATGGTCTCACAAGGGGTCTGAGGATCTCATCTCGGCACCTAATGGCAGTCAGGCTACCTCTGGAGAGCACATGGAGGGCTGTGCGGCCCTCCAAAGAAATGCCACCCCACCCCATTACTAACCCACTGCCGAACCGGTCATGCTGAAGGATGTTGCAGGCAGCAGATCGCTCTCCACAGCGTCTCCAGACTCTGTCACGTTTGTCACATGTGCTCAGTGTGAACCAGTTTTCATCTGTGAAGAGCACAGGGCGCCAGTGGCGAATTTGCCAATCCTGGTGTTCTGTGGCAAATGCCAAGTGTCCTGCACGGTGCTGGGCTGTGAGTACAACCCCGATCTGTGGACGTTGGGCACTCAAACCATCCTCATGGAGTCAGTTTCTAACCATTTGTGCAGACACATGCACATTTGTTGCCTGCTGGAGGTCATTTTGCAGGGCTCTGGCAGTGCTCCTCCTGTTCCTCCTTGCACAAAGGCTGAGGTCGCTGCTGGGTTTTTGCCCTCCTACGGCCCCCTCCATGTCTCCTGGTGTACTGGCCTGTCTCCTGGTGGTGCCTCCAGCCTCGAGACACTACGCAGACAGACAAAGCAAACCTTCTTGCCACCACAGCTTGCATTGATGTGCCATCCTGGATGAGCTGCACTACCTGAGCCACTTATGTGGGTAGTAGAGTCTGTCTCATGCTACCACGAGTATGAAAGCACAGCCAACATTCGAAAGTGACCAAAACGTCAGCCAGAAAGCATTGGTACTGAGATGTGGTCTGTGGTCCCCACCTGCAGAACCACTCCTTTATTGAGTGTGTCTTTATAATCGCCAATAATTTCCATCTCTTGTCTATTCCATTTGCACAACAGCATGTGAAATTGATTGTCAAACAGTGTGGACAGTTTGATTTCACTGAAGTTTGATTTACTTGGAGTTATATTCTGTTGCTTATGTGTTCCCTTTATTTTTTTGAGCAGTATATATGAAAATGGCTGGCAATCTGGATTAGTTCAATAATTGAATGGGATTGTCCAGTAGACATTACTTAAATACTACAGTGCCCCATATAAAATGAAAAATCCATATAGTCACCTTTCGAACAGAAGCTAGTCACCTTTCGAACAGAAGCTGTCCCAGCGATGTTGGCCCCTTGTCTCCAAGCATTCATGAAACTCTGTTATGTGAGCACTGAAGCCCATCTGTGGCCACTGATGGGCTGCAGCCTTCCCAGTTAACATAGCAATGTATTGTGACTGCAGGGATTTTTCATTTTATATGGGACACTGTAGTATTTAAGAAGGGATAGTTCAGTAGGGACAGCTGCTTAATGCTAGACCCCTTCTACATCATAGTTAATTAAGAGTCAAAAAGGGGTCTGGGTTAGCTGAAAAATCCAGTTGGCTAGCCAAATCTCAGGCACAGGAATGGCTGGAAAGATTTCTACCTCTGTTGAAAACAACGCAGAAGTGGAGCCGATTGGCATAAATCTCTGGGTCCCAGTGGAATTATGGGCCCCATAGCAAGTAGAGAAGGTGTCTAGGACTGCGAGGGGTTAATAAGAAATTAAGACGTTATGACAAAGCTGTTACTTGAGTCCTGTGGACGTGCAGGACACCGGATTGGTGGATGGATCGTTTGAGGGAGGGAAGAAGGGGACCTTTTTCATATCACATCATCATTGGAGGATCATCCACCCTCCCGACCCTTTGGTTTTGTGGTAAATGGTTTATGCATGGTAGTCATCATGGAGTTTTGGCCCAGAGGTTTACACATGATCACTGCCTTGAGTGGTGACTCGGCATGCGGTGAGTTATCTTTTGGTGCTATACTGGGATAAAAATAAAATAAACGTGTTCCGTTATTTATTTGGTAAATCAATAAAGCTGTGGCTATTTTGTTCACCCAACACTGGTCTTTGTGTTGAGTTTTTTTTTATAGGGCCTTGTTATTCAGGTAAGGTAAATGGAAGCAGTCAACCTGTTCCACCAAGGAATGTCTTCCAAGGAAGTGGGACTGCTTTATTTTGGTGGAATTTACATGAATCCTGAACCTTTTTAGTCCAAAACATCCCTGAGTTTGTTGAGATTATATCTAAAAAATGGGAGCATTACAATGAATTATAGGCTGTTGGTAACAATGAGACCTATCAAGAGCGATTTATCCTTTCTTATGTGAGAGAGGGGCTTCTCAGGCCCCAAGACTGAGGGTCATTGTTACCTATGCCTAGCCCTAGTTGCCAACAGTAAAAGATTGTAACCTGTACGCCAAGTAGAGTTGAGCAAACGATTCGCAGGTCCAGCAGGCACATTGGTCCTCCGTGTCAACCAGACCAAAGCCCTGCTATCGTCCTGCTACTTAACTGAATCTTGACTGCCTCATCTGATTAGTAGGCTCCAGCAATGTCGTGAATGGCCTATTAATAAGAAGAGGCGCGCAGCATGCCAGCAGATAGAAGCCTTGAACTTCCAACATGGCCACTAGTAGAGTGTTCATTTTAGGACATGATCACATATCAAAGTCAAACATCAGAAATACTCTGTCTGATACCTGATTCTGATATTTGACTCTGATACCTGACTTTGATACCTGATCCTGATTCTGATAGCTGACTCCGATACCTGACTTTGAAACCTGAATAACATAGTAACATAGTTAGTAAGGCCGAAAAAAGACATTTGTCCATCCAGTTCAGCCTATATTCCATCATAATAAATCCCCAGATCTACGTCCTTCTACAGAACTTAATAATTGTATGATACAATATTGTTCTGCTCCAGGAAGACATCCAGGCCTCTCTTGAACCCCTCGACTGAGTTCGCCATCACCACCTCCTCAGGCAAGCAATTCCAGATTCTCACCGCCCTAACAGTAAAGAATCCTCTTCTATGTTGGTGGAAAAACCGTCTCTCCTCCAGACGCAAAGGATGCCCCCTCGTGCCCGTCACCTTCCTTGGTATAAGCAGATCCTCAGCGAGATATTTGTATTGTCCCCTTATATACTTATACATGGTTATTAGATCGCCCCTCAGTCGTCTTTTTTCTAGACTAAATAATCCTAATTTCGCTAATCTATCTGGGTATTGTAGTTCTCCCATCCCCTTTATTAATTTTGTTGCCCTCCTTTGTACTCTCTCTAGTTCCATTATATCCTTCCTGAGCACCCGTGCCCAAAACTGGACACAGTACTCCATGTGCGGTCTAACTAGGGATTTGTACAGAGGCAGTATAATGCTCTCATCATGTGTATCCAGACCTCTCTTAATGCACCCCATGATCCTGTTTGCCTTGGCAGCTGCTGCCTGGCACTGGCTGCTCCAGGTAAGTTTATCATTAACTAGGATCCCCAAGTCCTTCTCCCTGTCAGATTTACCCAGTGGTTTCCCGTTCAGTGTGTAATGGTGATATTGATTCCTTCTTCCCATGTGTATAACCTTACATTTATCATTGTTAAGCCTCATCTGCCACCTTTCAGCCCAAGTTTCCAACTTATCCAGATCCATCTGTAGCAGAATACTATCTTCTCTTGTATTAACTGCTTTACATAGTTTTGTATCATCTGCAAATATCGATATTTTACTGTGTAAACCTTCTACCAGATCATTAATGAATATGTTGAAGAGAACAGGTCCCAATACCGACCCCTGCGGTACCCCACTGGTCACAGCGACCCAGTTAGAGACTATACCATTTATAACCACCCTCTGCTTTCTATCACTAAGCCAGTTACTAACCCATTTACACACATTTTCCCCCAGACCAAGCATTCTCATTTTGTGTACCAACCTCTTGTGCGGCACGGTATCAAACGCTTTGGAAAAATCGAGATATACCACATCCAATGACTCACCGTGGTCCAGCCTATAGCTTACCTCTTCATAAAAACTGATTAGATTGGTTTGACAGGAGCGATTTCTCATAAACCCATGCTGATATGGAGTTAAACAGTTATTCTCATTGAGATAATCCAGAATAACATCCTTCAGAAACCCTTCAAATATTTTACCAACAATAGAGGTTAGACTTACTGGCCTATAATTTCCAGGTTCACTTTTAGAGCCCTTTTTGAATATTGGCACCACATTTGCTATGCGCCAGTCCTGCGGAACAGACCCTGTCGCTATAGAGTACCTAAAAATAAGAAATAATGGTTTATCTATTACATTACTTAGTTCTCTTAGTACTCGTGGGTGTATGCATCCGGACCCGGAGATTTACAGTGGGGCAAAAAAGTATTTAGTCAGTCAGCAATAGTGCAAGTTCCACCACTTAAAAAGATGAGAGGCGTCTGTAATTTACATCATAGGTAGACCTCAACTATGGGAGACAAACTGAGAAAAAAAAATCCAGAAAATCACATTGTCTGGTTTTGTATCATTTTTTTTGCATATTATGGTGGAAAATAAGTATTTGGTCAGAAACAAACAATCAAGATTTCTGGCTCTCACAGACCTGTAACTTCTTCTTTAAGAGTCTCCTCTTTCCTCCACTCATTACCTGTAGTAATGGCACCTGTTTAAACTTGTTATCAGTATAAAAAGACACCTGTGCACACCCTCAAACAGTCTGACTCCAAACTCCACTATGGTGAAGACCAAAGAGCTGTCAAAGGACACCAGAAACAAAATTGTAGCCCTGCACCAGGCTGGGAAGACTGAATCTGCAATAGCCAACCAGCTTGGAGTGAAGAAATCAACAGTGGGAGCAATAATTAGAAAATGGAAGACATACAAGACCACTGATAATCTCCCTCAATCTGGGGCTCCACGCAACATCCCACCCCGTGGGATCAGAATGATCACAAGAATGGTGAGCAAACATCCCAGAACCACGCGGGGGGACCTAGTGAACGAACTGCAGACAGCTGGGACCAGTGTAACAAGGCCTACCATAAGTAACACACTACGCCACCATGGACTCAGATCCTGCAGTGCCAGACGTGTCCCACTGCTTAAGCCAGTACATGTCCGGGCCCGTCTGAAGTTTGCTAGAGAGCATTTGGATGATCCAGAGGAGTTTTGGGAGAATGTCCTATGGTCTGATGAAACCAAACTGGAACTGTTTAGTAGAAACACAACTTGTCGTGTTTGGAGGAAAAAGAATACTGAGTTGCATCCATCAAACACCATACCTACTGTAAAGCATGGTGGTGGAAACATCATTCTTTGGGGCTGTTTCTCTGCAAAGGGGCCAGGACGACTGATCCGGGTACATGAAAGAATGAATGGGGCCATGTATCGTGAGATTTTGAGTGCAAACCTCCTTCCGTCAGCAAGGGCATTGAAGATGAAACGTGGCTGGGTCTTTCAACATGACAATGATGCAAAGCACACCGCCAGGGCAACGAAGGATTGGCTTCGTAAGAAGCATTTCAAGTTCCTGGAGTGGCCTAGCCAGTCTCCAGATCTCAACCCTATAGAAAACCTTTGGAGGGAGTTGAAAGTCCGTGTTGCCAAGCGAAAAGCCAAAAACATCACTGCTCTAGAGGAGATCTGCATGGAGGAATGGGCCAACATACCAACAACAGTGTGTGGCAACCTTGTGAAGACTTACAGAAAACGTTTGACCTCTGTCATTGCCAACAAAGGATATATTACTAAGTATTGAGATGAAATTTTGTTTCTGACCAAATACTTATTTTCCACCATAATATGCAAATAAAATGTTAAAAAAACAGACAATGTGATTTTCTGGATTTTTTTTTCTCAGTTTGTCTCCCATAGTTGAGGTCTACCTATGATGTAAATTACAGACGCCTCTCATCTTTTTAAGTGGTGGAACTTGCACTATTGCTGACTGACTAAATACTTTTTTGCCCCACTGTATCTATTTTAATCTTATTTAGCCGGTTTCGCACCTCTTCTTGGGTTAGATTTGTGACCCTTAATATAGGGTTTTCATTGTTTCTTGGGATTTCACCTAGCATTTCATTTTCCACCGTGAATACCGTGGAGAAGAAGGTGTTTAATATGTTAGCTTTTTCCTCGTCATCTACAACCATTCTTTCCTCACTATTTTTTAAGGGGCCTACATTTTCAGTTTTTATTCTTTTACTATTGATATAGTTGAAGAACAGTTTGGGATTAGTTTTACTCTCCTTAGCAATGTGCTTCTCTGTTTCCTTTTTGGCAGCTTTAATTAGTTTTTTAGATAAAGTATTTTTCTCCCTATAGTTTTTTAGAGCTTCAATGGTGCCATCCTGCTTTAGTAGTGCAAATGCTTTCTTTTTACTGTTAATTGCCTGTCTTACTTCTTTGTTTAGCCACATTGGGTTTTTCCTATTTCTAGTCCTTTTATTCCTACAAGGTATAAACCGCTTACAGTGCCTATTTAGGATGTTCTTAAACATTTTCCATTTATTATCTGTATTCTTATTTCTGAGGATATTGTCCCAGTCTACCAGATTAAGGGCATCTCTAAGCTGGTCAAACTTTGCCTTCCTAAAGTTCAGTGTTTTTGTGACTCCCTGACAAGTCCCCCTAGTGAAAGACAGGTGAAACTGTACAATATTGTGGTCGCTATTTCCTAGATGCCCGACCACCTGCAGATTTGTTATTCTGTCAGGTCTATTAGATAGTATTAGGTCTAAAAGTGTTGCTCCTCTGGTTGGATTCTGCACCAATTGTGAAAGATAATGTTTCTTGGTTATTAGCAGAAACCTGTTGCCTTTATGGGTTTCACAGGTTTCTGTTTCCCAGTTAATATCCGGGTAGTTAAAGTCCCCCATAACCAGGACCTCATTATGGGTTGCAGCTTCATGTATCTGCTTTAGATGTAGACTTTCCATGATTTCTGTTATATTTGGGGGTTTGTAACAGACCCCAATGAGAATTTTGTTACCATTTTTCCCTCCATGAATTTCGACCCATATGGACTCGACATCCTCATTCCCTTCGCTAATATCCTCCCTTAAAGTGGACTTTAGACAAGACTTTACATAGAGACAAACCCCTCCTCCTCTCCGATTTTTACGATCCTTTCTAAACAGACTGTAACCTTGTAAGTTAACTGCCCAGTCATAGCTTTCATCTAACCATGTCTCATTTATTCCCACTATGTCAAAGTTACCTGTAGATATTTCTGCTTCTAGTTCTTCCATCTTGTTTGTCAAGCTTCTGGCGTTTGCGAGCATGCAGTTTAGAGGATTTTGTTTTGTTCCAATCTCCTCACTGTGGATTGTTTTAGAAATGTTCTTACCTCCCTTCTGAGTATGTTTTCCTGGGTCTTCTTTGTTCGAGTCTAATGTTTTTCTTCCCGTCCCCTCTTCTTCTAGTTTAACGCCCTCCTGATGAGTGTAGCGAGTCTTCTGGCGAATGTGTGTTTCCCAGGTTTGTTGAGGTGTAGTCCGTCTCTGGCGAGGAGTCCATCGTACAAGTAATTCACACCGTGGTCCAGGAATCCGAATCCATGTTGTCTGCACCATCGTCTTAGCCAGTTGTTCGCATCAAGGATCCTGTTCCATCTCCTGGTGCCATGCCCGTCTACTGGAAGGATAGAAGAAAAAACTACCTGTGCATCCAGTTCCTTTACTTTCTTCCCTAACTCTTCAAAGTCCTTGCAGATTGTCGGTAGGTCCTTCCTTGCCGTGTCATTGGTGCCAACATGTATCAGAAGAAATGGGTGGACGTCCTTGAAGCTGAAGAGCTTTGGTATCCTATCGGTCACATCCTTGATCATCGCATCTGGAAGGCAGCATACTTCTCTTGCGGTTATGTCCGGTCTGCAGATGGCTGCTTCTGTGCCTCTCAGTAGTGAGTCTCCCACCACCACCACTCTTCGTTGCTTCTTGGCTGTACTTTTTGCTGTCACTTGTTGCTGTGTGCCCTTTTCTTTTTTGCTTGCTGGTATTGCTTCATCCTTAGGTGTGCCATCTTCATCCTCTACAAAGATTTGATATCGGTTCTTCAGTTGTGTGGTTGGTGATTTCTCCATCGTCTTCTTGCTTCTTTTGGTCACATGCTTCCACTCATCTGCTTTTGGAGGTTCTCTGACACTTTTCTCACCTTCTGTGACCAGTAGAGATGCTTCTGTTCTGTCTAGGAAGTCTTCATTCTCTTTGATGAGTTTCAAAGTTGCTATTCTTTCTTCCAGACCCCGCACCTTTTCTTCTAAAAGGGCCACTAGTCTACACTTCTGACAGGTGAAATTGGATTCTTCTTCTGGTCGATCTGCGAACATGTACATGCTGCAGCTCACCATGTAGGTTGTCACATCTGCCATGTTGCTCCTAGATCCTGCTGACTTGCTGTGTGTTTTCCTTCTTGTGTAGTGCATAGTGTGTAATCTACTCAGTCAAGCTTTCTTGCAATAATGTCCTACAGGCAAAAATTACGGCGCGCGGTTTGGTGATGCTTTCCAAGCAGCTGGTCCCGGCTGTACCCAACGATCTTCTTGCTGAGGGAGACTTTTCGCTTTTCCCAGGAGGCACCTGGAATATGCAAATTATCCTCCTCAAGCTTGAATCCCTGGTTTGGTGATGCTTTCCAAGCAGCTGGTCCCGGCTGTACCCAACAATCTTCTTGCTGAGGGAGACTTTTCGTTTTTCCCAGAAGGCACCTGGAATATGCAAATTATCCTCCTCAAGCTTGAATCCCTGGTTTGGTGATGCTTTCCAAGCAGCTGGTCCCGGCTGTACCCAACAATCTTCTTGCTGAGGGAGACTTTTCGTTTTTCCCAGAAGGCACCTGGAATATGCAAATTATCCTCCTCAAGCTTGAATCCCTGGTTTGGTGATGCTTTCCAAGCAGCTGGTCCCGGCTGTACCCAACGATCTTCTTGCTGAGGGAGACTTTTCGCTTTTCCCAGAATGCACCTGGAATATGCAAATTATCCTCCTCAAGCTTGAATCCCTGAATTTTGAATCTGATACCTGACTCTGATACCTGATTCTGATACTTGAGTCTGATACCTGACTCTGATAACTGATTCTGATGCCTGACTCTGATACCTGACTCTGATACCTGACTCTGATACCTGACTCTGATACTTGAGTCCGATATCTGACTTTGATACCTGAGTCTGATACTTGACTCTGATACCTCACTCTGATACCTGACTCTGATACTTGAGTCTGATACCTGACTTTGATACCTGAGTCTGAAAGTAGTCAAGTATCAGGTATCAGACTGATTTATTGAAATCACAGAGCAAGGAGTTTCGGCCACATGTATACATCGACAGTCACATAAGCAAATAGAAGACTGATATCCTTCAATTGAAAGTATAGCACAGTGGTAAGGTGTGCAGGCTTATAAACAGAGGTTTGAGTTCAAATCCCGGCAATGGAACTTAATTATTTGTCTTATTATTTTAGACCAAAACTATGTGTGATGCAGATGCTTCACCCTTAGGCTATAGATTATTAGACTTCAGTAGGATAGTAAGAATGTCAGATATTAAAAGTGGAGCATGATTGGAGTGTGTGTGGTAACCTGCATAACTTAAAAAAAAATCAAACATAGGATTTGAACCCAGAAAAAACTCCCATCACCTGGCATCCTTACCATTGTACCACAACCTCAAGCTATACCAAATATGATTTTTTTTTGTTAATTAAATCTTCTTTGCAACTCTCAATGAGTGGGAAAATCTTTAGAATTTTTATTTTGACATATGATATGTGACTTTCTTCACTCATCAAAGTGAAACATCTCTAAGGTTTATGTGCCAGGAAGCATAAGTTGAAAAACAAAGTTTACTTTCCCTGGGCTTGAACTCAAGTTTCTATTCCATAAGCCACGAATTAACCACTCAGCCATTAGCTCAAATGGTAGTGAAATTATATAATTTCTTCGCTTATGAAATGAACCATTCAAGCACTGTATTGAGGGTATCTGAAAAACCTTCTGATTCTGATGTTTAAATGTTTCATGTATCAAAATCAGGTATCAAACTCAGGTATCAGAATCATGTATCAGAGTCTGGTATCAGAGTCTGTTATCAGAGTCAGGTATCAGAGTCAGGTATCAGAATCAGGTATCATCAAATTCAGGTATCAGACTCAAGTATGAAAGTCAGGTATCAGAGTCAGGTATCAGCGCCAGGTATCAGAGTCAGGAATCAAATTCAAGTATCAAAGTCAAGTATCAGGATCAGGTATCAAAGTCAGGTATCAGAGTCAAGTATCAGAATAAGGTATCAGACAGAGTATTTCTGATGTTTGACTTTGATATGTGATCATGTTCTGAAATGAACACTGTACGCTAGACCAGGATCCAACAAGGAGCGCTGCCTGCATTGAATCTTCATCCCTGCATACACAATGGCATTGTGTGTAGGTGTGTTCTCATTCCTCTACTGTCTGCACGGCGGCTTGCTGCACCCAGGATTGCTCAGAGGTTGGCAGTCATTGCTGACAGAAGAGGGAAATGTGAGGATGTTCTGACACTGTCAAAGCCTGCTCTTGTCTCCATCTCCTGTCAGCATCGGCCACCTACTGCTATGCAATCCCGTGTGCAGTGAGAGGGCACTGCATGAGACAGGACCGGGAGATCTGAGGGCACCTGCGCACACTGACAATGCACAAGCTCATACCAGATCAGTGTGCGTGGGCATCCTCCAATCCACCTGTCCGTATCAGCGGCCACTCACTGCACACAAAATCACACTTTAGCAGGTGGCCAACATGGACGGGGGAGGGAGAGAGATGAGTGCAGATTCTGACACTACAGGATCTGAGTGTACAGTGTCAGAGCGTGCTCTCATCTCCTCTTCATTGGCTGCTAACTGGTATGCAATGCTGTGTGCAGCAAGTGGCCGCTACACACAGGAGACGGATGGGAAGGCACCTGTGTGCACTGACACTGTGTGTGCTCTACACTTCTGCGGTGACAGTGTTTTCAGGACTGAGGATTTAACACAAACAGGGCTCCGAAGCAAGCACTGTCAATCATCATAGGGGAAGGGGCGGAGGATGGTAACTGAGAAGTTGGACGATGAACTGAGAACTTTTTCATCTTAAGGGTGCATTTTTTACATAGAACAGAATAAGTAACGTCTGTACCACAAGTATGATTTTTTTTATAGGGACTAGGAGTCCTATATGAACGTACATATGGTGTAAATTCAGTTTTTGGGGTGATAAATTCCCTTTAACAAAACATTTATCTCTTTTAAACCTTTATATCTCTGTCCAGTGGTGGTGGAGCTGGCTTTGTCAATGTAGCAGTGCTGAGTTTGTCATTTTGCGTGACTCATCATGATATTACTGTGCAATGAGTGGTGTTACCCATGACTGCTCGTAGAGGTTCTGTATTATCTAATGTTACTAGGATGTTACAGGATACAGTGCCAAATAGCATAGCCATAAATTGAGTTCTGCTACATCTGTGCATCTGAAATATTCTGAATACTACAGCTCTGGCGTTGTCAGTGTAAAAGTGCTGATCCTGTCATTGGGAATAACTTATGAGATCACAATGTTGTCTACAGTTTTACCTAGGATTTCAGATAAACCTTCTATAATGTATGCTAGCTGTGCTTTGGCCTACGGCTTTCTCCCCCGGCATTCCCCAAACACAAGAGTGTTCTGCTCGGCCAAGTGCTCCTTTGCTCTCTATGAGAGTCACACTGTTTCTTACGCAAACAAAGGAAATAATAATAATAATAATCTTTATTTTTATATAGCGCTAACATATTCCGCAGCGCTTTACAGTTTGCACACGTTATCATCACTGTCCCCGATTGGGCTCACAATCTAAATTCCCTATCAGTATGTCTTTGGAATGTGGGAGGAAACCGGAGTGCCCGGAGGAAACCCACGCAAACACGGAGAGAACATACAAACTCTTTGCAGATGTTGTCCTGGGTGGGATTAGAACCCAGGACCCCAGCGCTGCAAGGCTGTAGTGCTAACCACTGCGCCACCGTGCTGGAAATCCGACGTGCTGGATCATTCTCTCTCAATGCGTTCGTTGGGGGACAGTCGAGAACCCCCCCATACACATTAGACTGTTGGACGATGAGTGGGTTTAACCACATTAGTTAATACTTTCTCACCAGTCAGACCAATTTTACAAAGAGGTGCATCTCACAAAATTAGAATATCATCAAAAAGTTAATTTGCTTCAGTTCTTCAATACAAAAAGTGAAACTCATACATTACATAGAGTCATTACACACAGAGCGATCTATTTCAAGTGTTTATTTCTGTTAATGTTGATGATTATGGCTTACAGCCAATGAAAACCCAAAAGTCATTATCTCAGTAAATTAGAATAATTAACAAAAAAAAACACCTTGCAAAGGCTTCCTAAGTGTTTAAAAAGGTCCCTTACTCTGTTTCTGTAGGCTCCACAATCATGGGGAAGACTGCTGACTTGACCAAAGCGACTGTATTTTCATGATCATCAGAGATGGGGCTTTCGTACATCCACATTTTTGGTGAAGATGCACTTTTTTCTCATCTCATTAATCTCTTGTAACCCTTCTAAGATCGCTTTTTGCCTGTGTCAAAACCAATTGAGAAGCGGAGCAGATTGCCATAACGTCCTGGGTACTTATGGAAAATTTGTGCCAGACCTCATGGGACCGAAGAAAGAAATGAGCATTAAATTGGCCAAAATTTTATGCCCCGCGACCAATCCGATGCAAAATGTGCAGGTCATATATGTGGATTTTTATACAGATTTGCTACGAAAATGCTGCAGAATGGCTGGGGATTAAATCAGCAGCAAATCCACATCAAAATCCTCATGTAAGAAATGCTGATTTTTCTCATTTCCAGGATTATTTGCCAGGAACATAAAATAACAGCCTGTGTGAATCCATCTTAAGGAAATCTCTTATTACAGTGCTTATAATAGAGTTGTATATAAATTAGATGGACACCTTTAGAGTGGGGTGAAGAGATTTTTCCTTTTACCAAAATAGTTTCATTAACATTTTAGCACCATTTGTATTTTTTTTTGTTTTTTGTTTTTTTATAGTTTTTGGTTCCCTGCTCATTGCTGGCTGCAGAATGAGTTAACTGAGATTCTGACAGTGAGTTTGCAATTATTTTTTTTTTTTAGCTTTTTTTCAGAGCTCCTCACAGCTGGTTTATGACCACATCAAAGTCTAGCTCAACTTTGATGTGTTCTTTGGTCATAAAGCAGCAGGAAGGAGTTTAGAAAAAGATAGATAAAAGAATTGTAAGTTCCATGTCAGAAGGAACTCGCTGACAGATTCCTGTTTCACTCATTCTGCAGCCAGCAATATAAAGTAAAACTTAAAAGATTATTTTTTTGTTTGTTGTTGTTTATGAAACCCAATTGCAAAAATTAGTTCTACCCCAAAATACTGGCATTTAAATAAAAAAATAAAAAAAAGACACCATAGGCATCTACATCCTTTGAATGCGGCTCTATTAAAATGGAGATGACAGATTTTGTCCTGGCAGATGAGATACTCAGGTATTTTGATGAAGTTTTTTGAAACCAAAGTCAAGAATGGCTCATAAATGGAAGACATCTGTATAAAAAAAAAAAAAGGAGTCTTCTAATTTTTAATGAATTCCCTTTTTTGCTTTGGAATTAAAAAAAAACTGCATCTAAAAACCTGAGCTTCTGAATATGACCTAAAGCTACCCTTTATCGATATTTTCATCTAGGACTGTATCTGAATCCACTATATCATTTTATTTTATAGGGATGTTAATGGAGACAGCCCTTAAGTGTTACAGCAAAGCCACATTCTGCCCCCTTAAAAAAACAAACAATATTTTTATGCTACATTGCCAAGATTATTTGACATATTTTGCAGTATACAGATAATGTATGGATTTATATTTTTTGCTCAATTTAAAAAAAAAAAAAAAAATTTTTGATAGTCTCAGCTGAAGTTAAAAAATTATTTTTAAAAAATTTGCAAGAAGATAAAGAAAAAAATTGAAATGACTTCTAAGTGTCTGTAATGGTGCGGATTTATATGCGCAGTGTAAGCCTAGCGGGCAATGCTCTTACATCGGGCACTTACTATATCTACACGAGCTGCCAAGAATGCCGTATCCTATCTGAAATGTAGAAATACAGGACAGCTGAGCTGCGCCTGGCTGATGCCATTGTCTAGCACATACCATCCTGCTACATTCCAGGCTTAGAATAGACTGTAAAGTATAATAGAGACTACATGTTAAGCCCATGGAAACACAGCGCCCTAATAAAGTGTGATAGCAGGAGAGCTGATTACCTGAGCTAATGGCGCGGATCGGTCAGTCCTGGGGCACTTGGATGTTATCAATCCCTTCTTGGCTTTGACTCTCGTCACCTCCCTGGGCAATGTGATTTGCAAGTGTCTGTGTTGGAACTAAAGTAGCAAAGAGGGTGGAGAGCATCAAATGAACGGGCAGAATTTCTGATGAGGTCATGCTTTCTGAATATATATGGCAAGAAGTGAACATACATAGTCGTATTGAGTCTACGCTATAGGTTAAAAAAAATCAATCGATTCATGGATTTTACCAACTCCTTTATTTGCCGAGATGGCTCCTCTCGTTGGCGACCTAGCATCTGTTTTTAGATCGTGTTCAACGCCTACGATCTCTGCGGAGATGCACGTTAATGGCTCGTTAAGAGCTTGTCAAGCCCCCTTATAAATACGCAGCTATTTCCATCCCACCCACAAACGTCACTTTTGATACTGTAGATCCGCTATTCTTTAGGGACACAATTAGGTGCCTGCCCTTGAGTTGGTCGTTAATTCTATCACGTGATCTTTTAAAATTCTCCTCCTTCCACTTTACACAATCGGCCCGTCGAAGCCAAGGGGCTTATATGTCATCTGATATCACAGCACAATAACGTGACCTCTAGATATTTAGGATGAAATGTTCTAGAAGGAATTACTGCTCTTTGGCTTAGTTAAAAGAAAGCTGCAAAGTGAAGCCCGTATAAACAGCTTACTTTTCCAAAAAAATGTCCACCCTTTGGGTCAAAGTTAATATAAGGGGATCGGGCAACATGTATCAGCTATCAGGTTACCTTTAAAAGGAATCTGTTAGAAGGATCAACCCAGCTCCACTGATGACTCCTGTCAGCGTCGCAGCTCTTCCTGTATGAGCGGTCACGTGGTGCCGCACATTACAGTGATGCATATGCGGCTCCACCTCCCATAGGGGTGGAGCCGCATATGCATCACTGTAATAAGCGGCACCACGTGACCGCTCATACAGGAAGAGCTGCGACGCTGAGAGGAGTCGTCGGGGGAGCTGGGTAAGTATTTTAATGCCAGCGGGCGGGCGCACAGGAGGAGGGAGGGGGGAGATAACCAGGAACTTTACTTTAACCACAAAAAAAATTTAAAAAATAAGATTTTTCATTCCTTCTCTCCAGCGAACGCTGCTGGAGAGAAGAAATGAATGGGGCTTCAGCACCACAAGCTGGGGGGACAGTGCTTACTGTAGCGCTGTCTCCTGCACGCCACACAGACTGCACACGGACAGCATCCGTGTGCGGTACGTGTTTTACACGGACCCATTGACTTTAATGGGTCCGTGTGATCCGTGCGTTCCCACAAACACTGACATGTCTCCTTGTTTTTCAAACGGACACACTGTCTGTGAAAACACGCTGACATGTGCAGAGACACATTGATTTTAATGTGTCTACGTGAGTCAGTGTCTCCGGTACGTGAGGAAACTGTCACCTCACGTACCGGAGCCACTGACATGTGAAACCGGCCTTAGACCTACATGCTCAAATAGATGGCTTTAGGGCTAAAGGTACTTTCACACATAACGATTTCGTTAACGATATCGTTGCAACGTCACGCTTTTGGTGACGTAGCAACGATCCCGCTAACGATCTCGTTATGTGTGACAGCGACCAACCATCAGGCCTCTGCTGGGAGATCGTTGGTCGCTGGGGAATGATCAGGACCTTTTTTTGGTCGCTGATCACCCGCTGTCATCGCTGGATCGGCGTGTGTGACGCGGATCCAGCGATGTGTTCACTTGTAACCAGGGTAAATATCGGGTTACTAAGCGCAGGGCCGCGCTTAGTAACCCGATATTTACCCTGGTTACCATTGTAAAAGTAAAAAAACCAGTACATACTCACATTCCGATGTCTGACACGTCCCCCGCCGTCAGCTTCCCTGCACTGATTGTCAGTGCCGGCCGTAAAGCAGAGCACAGCGGTGACGTCACCGCTATGCTCTGCTTTACGGCCGGCGCTGACACAGTCAGTGCGGGAAGCTGACGGCGGGGGATGTGACAGACATCGGAATGTGAGTATGTACTGTTTTTTTTTTTTACTTTCACAATGGTAACCAGGGTAAATATCGGGTTACTAAGCGCGGCCCTGCACTTAGTAACCCGATGTTTACCCTGGTTACCCGGGGACTTCGGCATCATTGAAGACAGTTTCAACGATGCCGAAGTCGTTCCCCTGATCGTTGGTCGCTGGAGAGAGCTGTCTGTGTGGCAGCTCCCCAGCGACCACACAACGACTTACCAACGATCACGGCCAGGTCGTATCGCTGGTCGTGATCGTTGGTAAGTCGTTTAGTGTAACGGTACCTTAACACTTTCGCACCTCCCCAGTCCATCCTTAACTCTGCTGTCTGATTAATCCTCTGCCTATGCCAGTCGCCTCACTGGCTTCCAGTTCCAAAATGAATCTAGTGTAAACTAGCTATCAATGACTTAGGGTACCGTCACACTATAACATTTCGATCGCTACGACGGTACGATTCGTGACGTTCCAGCGATATCGTTACGATATCGCTGTGTCTGACACGCAGCAGCGATCAGGGATCCTGCTGAGAATCGTACGTCGTAGCAGATCGTTTAGAACTTTCTTTCATCGCTGGATCTCCCGCTGTCATCGCTAGATCGGTGTGTGTGACACCGATCTAGCGATCTAGCGATGCGATCCAGCGATGCGTTCGCTTGTAACAAGGGTAAACATCGGGTAACTAAGCGCAGGGCCGCGCTTAGTTACCCGATGTTTACCCTGGTTACAAGCGTTAAACTAAAAAAAAACAAACAGCACATACTTACATTCTGGTGTCCGTCAGGTCCCTTGCCGTCTGCTTCCCGCACTCAGTGACTGCCGGCCGTAAAGTGAAAGCAGAGCACAGCGGCTGTGCTTTCACTTTCACTTTACGGCCGGCAGTCACTGAGTGCGGGAAGCAGGCGGCAAGGGACCTGACGGACACCAGAATGTAAGTATGTGCTGTTTTTTTTTTTTTAGTTTAACGCTTGTAACCAGGGTAAACATCGGGTAACTAAGCGCGGTCCTGCGCTTAGTTACCCGATGTTTACCCTGGTTACCCAGGGACCTCGGCATCGTTGGTCGCTGGAGAGCTGTCTGTGTGACAGCTCCCCAGCGACCACACTACGATTTACTTACGATCACGGCCAGGTTATATCGCTGGTCGTGATCGTAGGTAAATCGTATAGTGTGACGGTACCATTACAAGGCCATCCATAATCTGTCTCCCCACATACATCTCCAAACGAATATCTATGTAATCTCTGGTCCTCATTCACAATATCTCCTTATCTCTACTGTTCTCCTATGTTCCTCATCCAACTGTATCCCAAAATTTTTTTGAGTGTTCTCTATTCTCTTGAATTCAGTTCCTCAACACGTCCGATTGTCTCCCACAACTCAAACCTTCAAACGCAAACTAAAAAATGAATCTCTATAGGAAGACTTACTGCTTGCAACAACCCCACCACCTCAAACCACTGGAGCTGCTCCAGCTCCCTGAGCTATGGTCCCCCCCAACACCCTATAGATTGTAAGCCATTGAGAGCAAGGTCATCACCCCTCTGTACCAGTCTGTCACTGTTAGTTTATTTACTCTATTTGTTTTCTGTGTCTTATATATGTATTATATGTATGCAAATCCTACAATCATATGGAGGGCCTGTTAAATATATGGTACCATGTCGCTTCAAGACCTCATAATTTGCGAGAACTGATTAAAGGTATTATCCTCTAATTCACCCAAGATTTGCTTGCTAAAATGTAAACCTAGAATATGGCGCACAAGTACATATCGTCCTAGGCAAAACCAGACCTTCACCGGTACATCCCATTGTTTTTGCAGTTTCCATAATAGTATTGATTATATGTATATTCATAATATAAAAAGCAGATGTTTCCAGGTCTATTCATTCCTGTAATTAAGCAGCCATACTCAATGCCAGGTGGGAGCTTCAAAAGCAAACCAGATTTTAGCATGCAAAAAAGAGAAATAAAACCCCCATGCTCCCAGTGTAATATTACATTGTACGATCACATCTAGAATTTGGGATACAGTTTTGGGCACTACATTCTAAATAAGAATATTGAAAAGCTAAAGAGAGTTCAGAGGTAGTAAAGAGATTATTACATGGGATGCAATTCAAGAGACTAGAAAAACTGGGCTAGATTAGGTTAGAAAAAAAGTCGCTTAAGATAGGATTTCATTACATTTATATTTCATTATATTTATACAAATATATAGATCAATGCAGGAAAGGGTTCTTCACAGTTAGAGCAGTCAGACTATGGAATGCAGAATAAGGAAAGGTATTTATGACAGATACTATACTATATCAGCATTTAAAAAAGGATCTGGATAAAGTTATAATTAATCTAGCAATACATTTTGTAAAATAGGCTGAGACAGGTTGAACTTTATGGACTTATGTCTTTTTTAACCTATTCAACTGTCATAGGCTGTTATTCACTAAACTTCCAGTAAGAAATAAGCCTGTGATCTTATGGTGGCAGATGATTGAGGAATGAGAAGATTTTAGAATCCTTATTATATGGAGAGGCAAATAGGTTTCTCAAATTATATATTTTTGAAGACTTTCATTTGTACGGGACGTCAAGTCTTTTAATGTAAGAATCTATCACTAGTTCTAGAAAGTATGGGATTTCCTATTCTGCAAAAATATATTTATGTTCAGTGTGTTTTCTGTGTGCGGAGGTGTATGGAATTTTGTTAAATGCTGAGGCCAGAGGAACCTTTTTGACATAAAACCAACAAGGTAAAAGAGTTAAGATAACATTTTTCACCTCCATCTGTGACGAGTCTGTTTTCTCACTGTCTGAAAACTGTCCTGTCTCAAAACTCATTAGTTTTCAGGCATCTGTTGCTGTCATCGGTTTCTAATATAGACCCAGCAGCTTCTCCAGTGTCTCTTTATGTAACCCGGAGACAACATCCAGAAAGTTTTAACGTTTATTGAAGTCTAATAGTACATACTACTTGCCATAGATCATTGAAAGGTAATTTCCCAGCCCTACTCAGATTTTTCACTCCATACGTTATTGTCCTTTTTGGCATAGTGCAAATTCTAGAAGAAAGTATAATTCTGGTATAGTGCCAAGATGAGCCCCTTCTGTTGTGTACATATGATGCCTCTTATACAGAAGAGGTGAAGATTGATTGAGCCTGTAGCATACTTGTTAACTCTCCCAGAATGTCCGGAAGGCTATCAGAAGAGTTGCAAAATTTCTTAGGTGCCAGTAAAGCATTCAGAAACTTCTCAAAAAAGTAACATCTCTCAGAAGGTTTCCTTTGCGTGATGTTAAAGATGCTTTCACCCTCCCTGGTATTGAGATGCACATTTAGGAGACAAGAAACTTGTACAAAGAAGTCATCATTAAGTGTGTGAAGAAAATGGTTTTGGCTCCTGTGTAATTTTCATGACCGCAGATTGAAAATCGACCGCTGGGGGCTGATGTTAATAATCTGGGAAAAGGGCCAATATCCCAAAAGGTTCCCAGGCTATTAATAACACCTCACAGCTGCTGGCTTAGCCTTTACTAGTTATTTTACAGGGGACCCCAGAAAAAAAATGATGGAGTAGAGTCTTCATATAATTCCTCACCAGCAAAGGATAAACAGACAGCTGTGGTGTCACGGTTCCATCCCTCAGAGTGTCTGGGATGCAGTTATTGACAGCTCAGCCATCCAATCTGGTATGGGGTGTGCTAAAACTGTCAGTACTTTGATTGACAGCTTGGCCATCAAATCTGGTACAGTGGCGTGCTGAGCTGTCATTATGTTGATTGACAGATCCACTATCTAATCTGAGACCGAGAGGCATTCGCTGTCTCCATGTGTTCGTTATTCCAGGTGATTGCCATGCTACTTAACTGAGCTGTGTCTCCCAGACCTCTGCCAGACATACATTCAGCTTGTGAGATTTGTGCTCCTGTGCCTTGAGTTCTGTATGCTTGATCTGTTGTTGCCTGACCTTGGACTTCTATCTGACCATTTGTTTGTTTACCTCCTTCAGTTCTGATCCGTTATCCTCCCAGTACTCTGACCTCGGGAACGTTACCTGGCCACGCTTTTGTCTCTTCCTTCTGTTTATGACGTACTCTCCTGGCTACTGACCTTGGACTCCTTGATCATTCTGACTCACGGCTTGAATTTGAGAAGTGACTTGCATCACATGTGGGCTGATAGTAATAGCATGGGAAGGGGCCAGAAATATTGGTCCCTCAACCAGGCTAAGAACATCAGTCCTCAGCTGCCTCAGAAATGGTGCATTCATAAGATGAGCCAAATCTGGCACTTAGCCTCGTTCTTCTCACTTGCCCTAGTGTGGTGGCAAGTGGGGTAATAGGGTTGGGGTTGATGTCAACTATTTTATGGCTGCTGTCTATAATACACCCCCATTACTACCGCTGGGCTTGATGTCAGCAACCATAAAATAGTTGACATCAACCCCAACCCTATTACCCCACTTGCTACCGTACCAGAGCAAGTGGAACTAGTGAGGTTAGGGGCCAGATTTGGCGCATCAATTTTCAACCATTATACTTGCTGTTTGTTATAATAAAGGCGTGGCCAATTAAAATCCATCCAGGTTTGCAGTTTGTATATTTGGAGAAATGGGATGGGGCCTGGTGAAAGTATTTTGGAGGTTGTTAGGGTTGGCGGATCACACTAAATGTAGGGAGGAGAACCAAGTTGATGGTCTCTCCTGCGTATCTGGGCCAGAATCGTCTGGGCTGTCACCAATTTTGTAAGATACCTGACTGATGCAGGCGGGTCAGACTTAAATAGCATTTTTAGCAGGAAGACAGGACACTTGCCGGGAACCGAGCTTGTGAATTGTAAGATGGTTAACTCCCTCTTCACAGACCCACACCGGCTAGCAGTGCCTATACCCTCAGCTAGCCAGACTGCTGACACTTCCTACTCTCAGCCCAGAGAGACTTCTTCACTGGGTATTGAACAGGATAGAGTACGGACCACCGCAGAGGCACCGCTTAGTCCCATCTTTGTGGTGCCTGCTGAGGACCGGCCAGTGCCTGTGGCTGTGTCCGCTGGACTGTGTGCTCCTACTGTGGCCTTGCTCACTGAACTCTCTGCTTCTTCTTCTGTGCCGCCGACCATCACCTCTGCCTCACCGTGTGCACTGATCAGGAGATCACATGCTGATGAACCTGGAGGATTTGTCATCGCAAGGAGAAAGTGCATCACTCATCTGTGGGACCGAATCGGAGACATCCCGCGCCGCCTGAGGCGCCGTCGTGGGATCTTCCAGCCGCCTTCCTCCAGCGCACAGAGACTGATAAGTTAACCTATTAGATTCTATTGCATTTGACTTTCCCCCTATCCTCCAATCACATTCCTTACCCCCCTACTTGTACCATTACTGTTCCCATACATAAAGAACCTCTTAACCCTTGTTCTGCCTCCTGTGTGTCACTACATCCCATGCACCTGCTAGCATCCTACACTAAACATAACTAAAGATGAAGTGCGATCGCAACCCGGGGTCCACAGTGCGGAGATGTAAAACCGCAGCTAGTGAACAATGGTGGAAGCGTGCGGCAAGCAATCTAGAAAGCATACAGGGTTAAATGTCATCCGCTGTGAACAGAAAGTAATTACCCAGCTCTGTTATCTTCACAGAGGGGTAGAGTCTGAATGCAGCTCTCTCTGGACTGTATGGCGCAGCTAGATGCCACGCTAGTCGAAATGGCACTATGTGAAAGCCCTTGTTACTTCACAGGAGAGCGCTACCCTCCCAGGGGCAAGGGAACAGGTAATGGACACAGTCACAATGTATGCACTCACACGAACTCCTCTCCGGAGGTGCTGGAATTCTAAGGCTATATGCCCGCTCTGAGCACATGCACGTACTCCTTTCTGGAGAAGCCAGAGTTCTAAAGGCTATATGCCTGCCCTGAGCACACGCAGACAAGTCCACACTAATGTAGTGTTCCACACATACAAGTAACGTAAATTATCTTAGCGCATTGACGGGCACGCCAAAGATCCTTTTACAGATTGTGCCAATCAGACAGGAGCTTGTTCGTGGGCCAATCCAGAACAGGCACAGGGCCTGAGCAGCTGACTACCGACCACCAATGAGAGGTCGCCTCACGAGCATGCTCAGTGGAGAGATTTCTGGATTTCGATGCAGGAACGTCTGCTTGCTGCCGCATATTGCTAGTTACTATAGCTGTAACTGGAGAGCCAGCAGTAACGAGACGAACAGCACAAGTCTGAGCAAGACGCTGAGACCGATGTCTCTGCTGCGCAGGCTCCACTGTGGTTGAAGAAGAATGGGAGACCGCAGAGGGAGACAAGGCTTGGAATCCACCTCATGCAGAAGGAGAATCCCGGCGACTAACATTGGTGACATCACGTCTTATTTGCCAATAAAGTTTGTCATGCGCATTATTTTTGGCCCACCATGCCCACTGCACTACAGAATCTCCCACACAACCACTTAATTCCTCACTTTCTTCAGACAAAACTGGCACCTGGAAGAAGTGAGATGAGCTGCTGCTCTCTGACTTCATCCGAATATTAGTTATTATGTCCTGTCCGAATGAAGTGGTAGTGAAGCAGATGCTGATTGGCTACAGGACTCCTGTGATGTAACAAGGTCATGTGAGCCCCAGGAGATCCAGTGCTGACAACACTAGAACAGCGCCGACTGGTTGTGAGTACATGCTGTTTATATTACCTATTTAAGGGGGAATATATCAATTGAGTAGGAGTTGTCCAAGTAATGGACAACCCCTTCAAAGTAATGATGGATTGTCATTTTTCTCTACTTAGTTGCGTAATTCTTGCCATATTTGGGGTTAGAAAAAATGTGCAGTGGACTCAGCACTGTTTGGCGCTGTCTACCAACATTATCTCCAGAAAACACATACTTTCTGATAGCCGGAGATTAAACAATTAAATTCTTGGCGAGGCATACCCGTTCATTGGAATACATCCCAGGTGATAAACTGATGAAGCTGCTTGAAAGACAAGGGTATGTAAAGCTGTCATCAGAGTAATAGAGGGGTACTCTGAGGAATTTAAGGATAAGCACATATTGTTTATTTTACGTGTATTTCTTTACTCCTTGTTCCTTCATGGTGTCATGCCACCTTTAGTCTGACTCTATAATGGGCACATTCTGATTATTATAATGTCTAAACTTTTGACTTGCACTGTGTATAACATAGTAACATAGTTATTAAGGTTGAAGGAAGACTTTGAGTCCATCTAGTTCAACCCATAGTTCAACCCATAGCCTAACCTAACATGCCCTAACATGTTGATCCAGAGGAAGGCAAAAAAAAACCCATGTGGCAAAGAGTAAGCTCCACTTTGGGGGAAAAAATTCCTTCCCGACTCCACATACGGCAATCAGACTAGTTCCCTGGATGTATATATATAAATAAAGAAAAAAATAAATATGGAGCTGGCATTTGTCGGTAAGAGGTCACAAATAATACATTCCAAAGAAAGTCAAGACCACATCTGAATTATTTTAGTGAACTAATTACAACTTCCTCTGCTCTGAAAATAGAAACTCTTTTTAATGTATTCACTACTTGCTAATCTAGCAGTTGTAAAATTGCAACACCTAATAGCTAGGTAATGGTGGTATGAATCCAGCATGTGACTACAAAGGATTTGTTTGCAGTCTGTTACCATGGAAAGGAATAGGTCTGCACAGGAGCAGTGAAAAAGAAAACAATGGAAAACTTTTATTCAAGACTATCTGCCATGGAAAGCTTTTATTCAAGACTATCTGCAAAGTAATCTTATTAGACGAACTGGAACACTAAACAAATTGTCAAGAAGGTGGATTTACCTAATAATTTACATGTAGCAGAACAAATAAAAAATTCAAGTTTCACAGGATATGAAAACTACAGGTTATATCATCTTTTCTTCTGCACTTCTGAATTTACCCCAAAAAATTAGAAAAAAGGGGGAGTCTCACCAACGTGATATTAGATAATGAGCAAAAGTAGAAAACACAACATTTAATAAATCATTCATAGGGCACAAGAAAACATATATAATTAGAGCCCTAAAGGATCTTCAACACAACCAACAAGTTCAATTAGGGCACCAAATGGCAATACTGTACTACCTATGCCAGTGCCACTGACAAGTAGTGAGAAACCTAATAGGGTTTTATTACAAGTCCATATAAATCCATATAAAATAATTAAACTGGAATGACCTCACCCAATTTAGGTTAGTGTTCGTACCTCTCGCAAAGATTTTTCAGACACTCATGTGGAGCTGTAGTCAGTCAGCCACTGAAAAGTCATCCATATCATGGGTTGAAATCATTAGTGCCAGTTAAGAGTAAACCGCCTCCTGACACGTTTCATCCCATCCGGTACTTATCAGGGGATATGCAGCCAGGATGAAGGGCTCCATCATACCAGGTAAAAAGAAAAAGCCTGCAATAGCCTCCTATGCTCTTTCTTTTTACCTGGTATGGTGAGGGCGGGAGGCGGATTACTCTTAACTGGCACTAATGATTTCATCCCATGATATGGATGACTTTGGGTGAGACCATTCCAGTTTAATTATCTTATATGGATTTATATGGATCGGTAATACCCTATTAGATTTCTCACTACTTGTTAGTGGTACTGGCATAGTGTAATGCTCGTGCCCAGATAGGTTGGCGCTGGCGTGCGGGGGTGTGGCCCCACTGGACCACTGACCAGACTACCCTGGAAGGGGTGTAACTAAGTAGCTACCTTGGTGTTCACTGGAGCCTCTGATGGTGAGGTCAGGCTTGTGCGGCAGGTGGCTACCAGGTACCACTCCAGGATGGTGTCTGGCTGTGGCTACTGATCCCACTGGGGAACGGAACACTCGGACGGGTGCGGGCGAGTGTCGACATGCAGGACTGACAGGCAGGCAGAACAGGCGGGCAAGGGTGACCCTCAGGCAGGGCAGGCGGGACCGGCTGCCACACTGGCAGGACAGGTGGGCATGACTGGCACACTGACAAGACTGGCGGACAGGACTGGAACTCTGGCAGGACAGGTAAGTACCGGAATACAGGCTGATATATGGAAACAGGTAGGAACCTATTCAGACAGAAGAGTATATGGGAACAGGTAGGAACCTGTTCGGAAAGTTGCAGAACGGAGGTAGAGCAAGACAGCAAGAGCCGATGCAAAGCAGAACCACAGGAGGCGGAGCTAAGAGCAGAAACGTAGGAGCAGAGCAAGGCAGAATCGCAAGGAGCGGAGAGCGAGAGCAGAGCTGAGACGCAGAGTGCAGAGCCCAGAGCCGAGCAAAGCCACAGAGTGCAGAGCCGAGAGCAGAGCAAAGCCACAGAGTGCGGAGCCGAGAGCAGAGCAAAGGCACAGAGTGCAGAGGAGAGAGAAGAGCAAAGCCGCAGAGTGCGGAGCCGAGAGCAGAGCAAAGCCACAGGGTGCAGAGCAAAGCCGCAGAGCCACAAGTTATGGTGAGCAAAGCAGAGAGGCGCAGAGCCGTAGGCTGTGGCGAGTAGAGCAGAGAGGCGCAGAGTTACAGGTTGTGGTGAGCAGAGCAGAGAGGCGCAGAGCCACAGGTTGTGGCGGGTAGAGCAGAGAGGCGCAGAGCCACAGGTTGAGCAAAGCAGGAGGGAGAGAAGATAAAGGTAAGCACAGCAGATTGGGAAAGACTAACAGGCAAGGAACATCAGGAACAGACATAGGCCAGAGTACAGACAGGAACTGACACGGACACAAGAACTGGACACGGATATAGGCCTGGGTATTGCAGACCACAGAGGCAGAGACAGGACAGAACCTGGCAGCTCAGTAGTAAGATACTAACTGAGGGAAATAGTTTGCTCAGGCATCCTCCAATGGGTGAGGACGCCTTAAGTATCAGAGGCCTCTAGGCAACTGGCCGGGGACACCATAGGGGGATACACACAGTCTCAATAAGAATCTGGATTTGCCAGCGCCGCCCCCCTATGCACACAGCCAGGAAGTAGGCAGCCATGAGGCACACCACATGGAGCCGGCAGCAGACAGAACTCACAGCATGGCCCGGAGGGAGTAAGTTGATGTATCAGGTAGGTGGGAGATTGGAGGCCATGTGGTGATGCCGGCAGGTTGTTACACATAGGTAGTACAGTACACTGTGCAGAATTATTAGGCATGTTGTATTTTGATCACATGATACTTTTTATACATGTTGTCCTACTCCAAGCTGTTCAGGCTTGAGAGCCAACTACCAATTAAGTAAATCAGGTGATGTACATCTCTGTAATGAGGAGGGGTGTTGTCTAATGACATCAAAACCCTATATAAGGTGTGCTTAATTATTAGGCAACTTCCTTGCCTTTGGCAAAATGGGTCAGAAGAGAGATTTGACGGGCTCTGAAAAGTCCAAAATTGTGAGATGTCTTGCAGAGGGATGCAGCAGTCTTGAAATTGTCAAACTTTTTCAGCGTGATCACTGATCAATCAAGCGTTTCATGGCAAATAGCCAACATGGTCGTAAGAAGCGTGTTGGGCTAAAAAGGCACAAAATAAATGCCCATGAATTGAGGAAAATCAAGTGTGAAGCTGCCAAGATGCCATTTGCCACCAGTCTTGCCATATTTCAGAGCTGCAACGTTACTGGAGTAACAAAAAGCACAAGGTGTGCAATACTCAGGGACATGGCCAAGGTAAGGAAGGCTGAAAAATGACCACCTTTGAACAAGAAACATAAGATAAAACGTCAAGACTGGGCCAAGAAATATCTTAAGACTGACTTTTCAAAGGTTTTATGGACTGATGAAATGAGAGTGACTCTTGATGGGCCAGATGGATGGGCCAGAGGCTGGATCAGTAAAGGGCAGAGAGCTCCACTGACTCAGATGCCAGCAAGGTGGAGGTGGGGTACTGGTATTGGCTGGTATCATCAAAGATGAACTTGTGGGACCTTTTCGTGTTGAGGATGAAGTGAAGCTCAACTCCCAGACCTACTGCCAGTTTGTGGAAGACAACTTCTTCAAGCAGTGGTACAGGAAGAAGTCGGTATCGTTCAAGAAAAACATGATTTTCATGCAGGACAATGTCCATCACATGCCTCCAACTACTCCACAGCGTGGCTGGCCAGTAAAGGTCTCAAAGAAGAAAAAATAATGACATGGCCCCCTTGTTCACCTGATCTGAACCCCATAGAGAACCTGTGGTCCCTCATAAAATGTGAGATCTACAGGAAGGGAAAACAGTACACCTCTCGGAATAGTGTCTGGGAGGCTGTGGTGGCTGCTGCACGCAATGTTCATCGTAAACAGATCAAGCAACTGACAGAATCTATGGATGGAGGCTGCTGAGTGTCATCATAAAGAAAGGTGGCTATATTGGCCATTAATTTGTTTGGGTTTTGTTTTTGCATGTCAGAAATATTCATGTTTAAATTTTGTGCAGTCATATTGGTTTACCTGGTGAAAATAAACCAGTGAGATGGGAATATATTTGGTTTTTATTAAGTTGCCTAATAATTCTGCACAGTAATAGTTACCTGCACAAACAGATATCCTCCTAAGATAGCCAAATCTAAAAAAAAAACCACTCCAACTTCCAAAAATATTAAGCTTTGATATTTATGAGTCTTTTGGGTTGATAGAGAACATAGTTGGGGGGTGGGGTCAGAACAGTTAATAATTTAAGAAATAGAAGTACAGAGAGGAACATAAAGTGCATGTATACTAATGCCAGAAGCCTCGCCAACAAAATGGACGAATTAGAACTAATGTTGTTGGAGCATAATTATGACATGGTGGGGATATCTGAAACGTGGCTGGATGAGAGCCATGACTGGGCTGTTAACTTGCAGGGCTACAGCCTGTTCAGAAATGACCGTACAGATAAGCGAGGGGGAGGGGTGTGTCTATATGTAAAATCATCCTTAAAACCCATCCTGCGCGATAATATAGGTGAATTTAATGAAAATGTAGAATCCCTGTGGGTGGAGATAAGGGGAGGGGGAAAAAATAATAAATTACTGATAGGGGTTTGTTATAAATCTCCAAAAATAATGGAAGCAATGGAGAATATCCTCGTAAAGTAAATAGATGAAGCTGCGACTCAAGGAGAAGTCATTATTATGGGGGACTTCAACTACCCTGAAATAGATTGGGGAACAGAAACCTGCAGTTCCAGCAAAGGTAATCAGTTTTTGACAATTATGAGAGACAATTACCTTTCACAACTGGTTCAGGACCCAACAAGAAGGGGGGCACTGCTAGACCTAATAGTAACCAACAGACCAGACCGCATATCAAATATAAGGGTTGGGGGTCACTTGGGAAATAGCGATCACAAAATAATAAGTTTTCAAGTATCCTTTAAAAAGATGTGTAGTAGAGGGGTTACAAGGACACTAAACTTCAGGAGGGCAAATTTCCAACGGATGAGAGAGGATCTTGGAGCAATTAACTGGGATGATATCCTGAGACACAAAAATACACAAAGAAAATGGGAGACGTTTATTAGCATCCTGGATAGGACCTGTGCACAGTATATACCGTATGGGAATAAACATACTAGAAATAGGAGGAAACCAATATGGCTAAATAGAGCTGTAAGGGGCGCAATAAGTGACAAAAAGAAAGCATTTAGAGAATTAAAGGAAGTAGGTAGTGAGGAGGCATTAAATAAATACAGAAAATTAAATAAATTCTGTAAAAAGCAAATCAAGGCAGCAAAGATTGAGACAGAGAGACTCATTGCCAGAGAGAGTAAAAATAATCCTAAAATATTCTTTAACTACATAAATAGTAAGAAACTAAAAAATGATAGTGTTGGCCCCCTTAAAAATAGTCTGGGTGAGATGGTGGATGAGGATGAGGAAAAAGCCAATATGCTAAATGACTTTTTTTCATCAGTATTTACACAAGAAAATCCCATGGCAGACAAAATGACTAGTGATAAAAATTCCCAATTAAATGTCACCTGCTTAACCCAGCAGGAAGTGCGGCGGCGTCTAAAAATCACTAAAATTGACAAATCTCCGGGCCCGGATGGGATACACCCTCGAGTACTGCAGGAATTAAGTACAGTCATTGATAGACCATTATTTTTAATCTTTAAAGACTCCATAATAACAGGGTCTGTGCCACAGGACTGGCGTATAGCAAATGTGGTGCCAATATTCAAAAAGGGAACAAAAACTGAACTCGGAAATTATAGGCCAGTAAGCTTAACCTCTACTGTGGGTAAAATCCTGGAGGGCATTCTAAGGGACGCTATACTGGAGTATCTGAAGAGGAATAACCTCATGACCCAGTATCAGCACGGGTTTACTAGGGACCGTTCATGTCAGACTAATTTGATCAGTTTCTATGAAGAGGTAAGTTCCGGATTGGACCAAGGGAACCCAGTGGATGTAGTGTATATGGACTTTTCAAAAGCTTTTGATACGGTGCCACACAAAAGGTTGATACATAAAATGAGAATAATGGGGATAGGGGAAAATATGTGCAAGTGGGTTGAGAGCTGGCTCAGGGATAGGAAACAAAGGGTGGTTATTAATGGAGCACACTCGGACTGGGTAGCGGTTAGTAGTGGGGTACCACAGGGGTCAGTATTGGGCCCTCTTCTTTTTAACATATTTAATAAATAAATAATAATCTTTATTTTTATATAGCGCTAACATATTCCGCAGCGCTTTACAGTTTGCACACATTATCATCACTGTCCCCGATGGGGCTCACAATCTAAATTCCCTATCAGTATGTTTTTGGAATGTGGGAGGAAACCGGAGTGCCTGGAGGAAACCCACGCAAACACGGAGAGAACATACAAACTCTTTGCAGATGTTGTCCTTGGTGGGGTTCGAACCCAGGACTCCAGCGCTGCAAGGCTGCTGTGCTAACCACTGAGCCACCTATTAATGACCTTGTAGGGGGCATTCAGAGTAGAATTTCAATATTTGCAGATGACACTAAACTCTGCAGGGTAATCAATACAGAGGAGGACAATTTTATATTACAGGATGATTTATGTAAACTAGAAGCTTGGGCTGATAAATGGCAAATGAGCTTTAATGGGGATAAATGTAAGGTCATGCACTTGGGTAGAAGTAATAAGATGTATAATTATGTGCTTAATTCTAAAACTCTGGGCAAAACCGTCAATGAAAAAGACCTGGGTGTATGGGTGGATGACAAACTTAAATTCAGTGGCCAGTGTCAGGCAGCTGCTACAAAGGCAAATAAAATAATGGGATGCATTAAAAGAGGCCTAGATGCTCATGAGGAGAATATAATTTTACCTCTATACAAGTCACTAGTTCGACCACACTTAAAATACTGTGCACAGTTCTGGTCTCCGGTGTATAAGAAAGACATAGCTGAACTGGAGCGGGTGCAGAGAAGAGCGACCAAGGTTATTAGAGGACTGGGGGGTCTGCAATACCAAGATAGGTTATTACACTTGGGGCTATTTAGTTTGGAAAAACGAAGACTAAGGGGTGATCTTATTTTAATGTATAAATATATGAGGGGACAGTACAAAGACCTTTCTGATGATCTTTTTAATCATAGACCTGAGACAGGGACAAGGGGGCATCCTCTGCGGTTGGAGGAAAAAAGGTTTAAGCATAATAACAGACGCGGATTCTTTACTGTAAGAGCAGTGAGACTATGGAACTCTCTGCCGTATGATGTTGTAATGAGTGATTCATTACTTAAATTTAAGAGGGGACTGGATACCTTTCTGGAAAAGTATAATGTTACAGGGTATATACACTAGATTCCTTGATAGGGCGTTGATCCAGGGAACTAGTCTGATTGCCGTATGTGGAGTCGGGAAGGAATTTTTTTCCCCAATGTGGAGCTTACTCTTTGCACATGGGGTTTTTTTGCCTTCCTCTGGATCAACATGTTAGGGCATGTTAGGTTAGGCTATGGGTTGAACTAGATGGACATATAGTCTTCCTTCAACCTTAATAACTATGTAACTATGTATAGTTGTTGATCAATAATAAAAATAATCCTCTAAAATACAACTTGCCTAATAATTCTGCGCACAGTGTATAGCCAATTGGTGCCCTAATTGAACTTGTCGGTTGTGTTGCAAGTCCTTTAGGGCTCTAATCATATTTGTGTTGCTGTGTCCTGGTACACATTTTAATTTTTTAAATGTTACCTTTTAAATTCCTACTTTTGCTAAATATCATCTTCTCTTCTAGAAACAAATCCCCATTTCCTGACTTGTAGATGGAAAGGATTAGCCACAGGGAAAAAGTGACTGCAATATCTATTTTGTCATATTTAATGCACTCTTAATTTAGACAGTACTGAATTGTAAACCTCTGAGACCTTCATAAGGTCCATCATCACTCACAATTACAACAAGATATCTCCTACTGACACAAGCAAACGGATGTCTTCAAACTCTTACAGCTGGCCAGCGGTATGTTCCATTACGTAATAAAAGTATTTATCTGGTAGTGTACATGTGTCATTCTTATAAATGGAATTGTATAGTGAAAATTGTGCCAATAATGAATGGCAATTGGCCATTGTCTAGAATAAGGTCAACTGTACAGAGATCCTTCATCTATTCAACTGAGATTGTCATATTTAGGGCTCATTCACATTCATGAACATGTGTGTGTCATCCTATTGTTATGCACCTATCTCAAGGGAAACCCAACATTTCATCAACTGTCAGAATAGATAGGTAAATGGATATATAGATAGATAGAAATATGTCAGTAAGATATAAGATAGTGCAGTGAGTGTAGTTTATTGTACACGTATTTAGCAAATAAAAAAAAATTAAATATATAAAAAAGGGCTTTGGATGCCCCATATTTTTATTAACCATCTAAGGGAAAGCAGCCAGCCAGCTGTGAACTGGTGTTATTATTCTGGGAAGGGGCCAATATCCATAGAGCGTCCCAGACTATTAATATCAGCTCACAGCTGACTGCGTAGCGTTTGCTTGTTATTAAAAAGGGGGAAACCCCTCAAAAATGGTGTGGGGTCTCCCCGATTTTTAATAACCAGCAAAGGTTAAGCAGACAGCTACAGGCTGTTATTACAAGTCTGGGAAGGGCCATGGATATTGTCCTCTTCCCAGACTAATATACAGCAGTATAACATGGCACTTCTGACAGCAAGTGCACAAGTAGGAGCCCAATTCACAGTATAATATCTATGAGGAACTTGGCACTCAATTGATATATATATATATAAAAAAAATGTTTTATTTGCAATCTACAGTGAACATATATGACATTTCGGTCTTAGCTTAGACCTTCCTCAGATATACAGATATGAAGAAGGTCTAAACTGACACCGAAACGTCATGTGTGTTTACTGTGGATTGCAAATAAATCATCTTTTTTCAACATCAATTGCATTCCAAGTCGTTCATAGACCTTTCCAGTTTAATAACACCAACCCTCACCACCTCAGAAATGGTGCATCCATTACTTGCGCCATTTCTGTCTCTTAGCCTCGGATCTTCCTGATTGCCTTGGTGCATTGTCACTGGGAGTAATGGTTTTGGGGTTGATGTCAGCTCTGTAATGTGCACTTACATCAAGCCCAGGAGTTAGCAATGGAGAGGCGTCTATCAGACACCACTATTACCAACCCCGTAAGTTTAAAGCAAAAAACACACAGGGAAAAGTCCTTTATTTGGAAAAAGTGCTCCCTGGCAATTACTCTCTTTTACCCATTTAATACCATTAACCCCTTTACCCCCAAGGGTGGTTTGCACGTTAATGACCAGGCCAATTTTTACAATTCTGACCACTGTCCCTTTATGAGGTTATAACTCTGAAACGCTTCAACGGATCCTGGTGATTCTGACATTGTTTTCTCGTGACATATTGTACTTCATGATAGTGGTAAAATTTCTTTGATAGTACCTGCGTTTATTTGTGAAAAAAACGGAAATTTGGCGAAAATTTTGAAAATTTCGCAATTTTCAAACTTTGAATATTTATGCAATTAAATCACAGAGATATGTCACACAAAATACTTAATAAGTAACATTTCCCACATGTCTCCTTTACATCAGCATAATTTTGGAACCAATTTTTTTTTTTGTTAGGGAGTTATAAGGGTTAAAAGTTGACCAGCAATTTCTCATTTTTACAACACCATTTTTTTTTAGGGACCACGTCTCATTTGAAGTCATTTTGAGGGGTCTATATGATAGAAAATGCCCAAGTGTGACACCATTCTAAAAACTGCACCCCTCAAGGTGCTCAAAACCACATTCAAGAAGTTTATTAACCCTTCAGGTGTTTAATATGAATTTTTGGAATGTTTAAATAAAAATGAACATTTAACTTTTTTACACAAAAAATTTACTTCAGCTCCAATTTGTTTTATTTTACCAAGGGTAACAGGAGAAATTGGACCCAAAAAGTTGTTGTCCAATTTGTCCTGAGTACGCTGATACCCCATATGTGGCAGTAAACCACTGTTTGGGCGCATGGGAGAGCTCGGAAGGGAAGGAGCGCAGTTTGACTTTTCAATGCAAAATTGACAGAAATTGAGATGGGACGCCATGTTGCGTTTGGAGAGCCACTGATGTGCCTAAACATTGAAACCCCCCACAAGTGACACCATTTTGGAAAGTAGACCCCCTAAGGAACTTATCTAGAGGTGTGGTGAGCACTTTGACCCACCAAGTGCTTCACAGAAGTTTATAATGCAGAACCGTAAAAATAAAAAATCATATTTTTTCACAAAAATTATATTTTTGCCCCCAATTTTTTATTTTTCCAAGGGTAAGAGAAGAAATTGGACCTCAAAAGTTGTTGTCCAATTTGTCCCGAGTACGCTGATACCCCATATGTGGCAGTAAACCACTGTTTGGGCGCATGGGAGAGCTCGGAAGGGAAGGAGCGCCGTTTGACTTTTCAATGCAAAATTGACAGGAATTGAGATGGGACGCCATGTTGCGTTTGGAGAGCCACTGATGTGCCTAAACATTGAAACCCCCCACAAGTGACACCATTTTGGAAAGTAGACCCCCTAAGGAACTTATCTGGATGTGTGGTGAGCACTTTGACCCACCAAGGGCTTCACAGAAGTTTATAATGCAGAGCCATAAAAATAAAACAAAATTTTTTTCCCACAAAAATTATTTTTAGCCCCCAGTTTTGTATTTTCCCTAGGGTAACAGGAGAAATTGGACCCCAAAAGTTGTTGTCCAATTTGTCCTGAGTACGCTGATACCCCATATGTGGGGGGGAACCACCGTTTGGGCGCATGGGAGGGTTCGGAAGGGAAGGAGCGCCATTTGGAATGCAGACTTAGATGGAATGGTCTGCAGGCGTCACATTGCGTTTGCAGAGCCCCTAATGTACCTAAACAGTAGAAACCCCCCACAAGTGACCCCATATTGGAAACTAGACCCCTCAATGAACTTATCTAGATGTGTTGTGAGAACTTTGAACCGCCAAGTGTTTCACTACAGTTTATAACGCAGAGCCGTGAAAATAAAAAATATTTTTGTTTTCCCACAAAAATTATTTTTTAGCCCCCAGTTTTGTATTTTCCCAAGGGTAACAGGAGAAATTGGTCCACAAAAGTTGTTGTCCAATTTGTCCTGAGTACGCTGATACCCCATATGTGAGGGTAAACCCCTGTTTGGGCACACAGGAGAGCTCGGAAGGGAAGGAGCACTGTTTTACTTTTTCAACGCAGAATTGGCTGGAATTGAGATCGGACGCCATGTCGTGTTTGGAGAGCCCCTGATGTGCCGAAACAGTGGAAACCCCCCAATTATAACTGAAACCCTAATCTAAACACACCCCTAACCCTATTTCCAACGGTAACCCTAACCACACCTCTAACCCTGACACACCCCTAACCCTAATCCCAACCCTATTCCCAACTGTAAATGTAATCTAAACCCTAACCCTAACTTTAGCCCCAACCCTAACTGTAGCCCCAACCCTAGCCCTAACCCTAGCCCTAACCCTAGCCCTAACCCTAACCCTAGCCCTAACCCTAGCCCTAGCCCTAACCCTAGCCCTAACCCTAGCCCTAACCCTAACCCTAGCCCTAACCCTAGCTCTAACCCTAGCCCTAACCCTAGCCCTAACCCTATCCCTAACCCTAGCCCTAACCCTAGCCCTAGCCCTAACCCTAGCCCTAACCCTAGCCCTAATGGGAAAATGGAAATAAATACATTTTTTTTTTATTTTTCCCTAACTAAGGGGGTGATGAAGGGGGGTTTGATTTACTTTTATAGCGAGTTTTTTAGCGGATTTTTATGATTGGCAGCCGTCACACACTGAAAGACCCTTTTTATTGCAAAAAATATTTTTTGCAATACCACATTTTGAGAGCTATAATTTTTCCATATTTTGGTCCACAGAGTCATGTGAGGTCTTGTTTTTTGCGGGACGAGTTGACGTTTTTATTGAAAACATTTTTGGGCACGTGACATTTTTTTATCGCTTTTTATTCCGATTTTTGTGAGGAAGAATGACCAAAAGCCAGCTATTCATGAATTTCTATTGGGGGAGGCGTTTATACCGTTCCGCGTTTGGTAAAATTGATAAAGCAGTTTTATTCTTCGGGTCAGTACGATTACAGTGATACCTCATTTATATCATTTTTTTATGGTTTGGTGCTTTTATACGATAAAAACTATTTTACAGAAAAAATAATTATTTTTGCATCGCTTTATTCTCAGGACTATAACTTTTTTATTTTTTTGCTGATGATGCTGTATGGCGGCTCTTTTTTTGCGGGACAATATGACGCTTTCAGCGGTACCATGGTTATTTATATCTGTCCTTTTGATCGCGTGTTATTCCACTTTTTGTTCGGCGGTATGATAATAAAGCGTTGTTTTTTGCCTCGTTTTTTTTTTTTTTTTCTTACGGTGTTTACTGAAGGGGTTAACTAGTGGGACAGTTTTATAGGTCGGGTCGTTACGGACGCGGCGATACTAAATATGTGTACTTTTATTGTTTTTTTTTTTTTATTTAGATGAAGAAATGTATTTATGGGAATAATATTTTTTTTTTTTTTTCATTATTTTGGAATATTTTTTTTTATTTTTTTTACACATTTGGAAAATTTTTTTTTTTACTTTTTTACTTTGTCCCAGGGGGGGACATCACAGATCAGTGATCTGACAGTTTGCACAGCACTCTGTCAGATCACTGATCTGATAGGAGTGCAGGCTGCTTCACAGTGCCTGCTCTGAGCAGGCTCTGTGAAGCCACCTCCCTCCCTGCAGGACCCGGATCCGCGGCCATCTTGGATCCGGGGCTCGAGCAGGGAGGGAGGTGAGGAGACCCTCGCAGCAACGCGATCACATCGCGTTGCTGCGGGGGGCTCAGGGAAGCCCGCAGGGAGCCCCCTCCCTGCGCGGTGCTTCCCTGCACCGCCGGCACATCGCGATCATCTTTGATCGCGGTGTGCCAGGGGTTAATGTGCCGGGGGCGGTCCGTGACCGCTCCTGGCACATAGTGCCGGATGTCAGCTGCGATAAGCAGCTGACACCCGGCCGCGATCGGCCGCGCTCCCCCCGTGAGCGCGGCCGATCGGCTATGACGTACTATCCCGTCCAGGGTCAGATAAGCCCAGGGCACCTCGACGGGATAGTACGTCTAAGGTCACAGAGGGGTTAAAGGAAAAAGTAATCGAAAGGGTCCGCCGTAATCCGTAATCTGGACATCCCACGACTAGGGTTGAGCGAAACGGATCGTTCATTTTCAAAAGTCGCCGACTTTTGGCAAAGTTGGGTTTCATGAAACCTGACCCGATCCCTGTGTGGGGTCGGCCATGCAGTACGCGACTTTCGCGCCAAAGTCGAGTGTCGTATGACGCGCTTGGCGCCATTTTTTCAGCCAATGAAGGAGCGTGGGCAGAGTGATGACATAGGTCTTAGGGGTGTGGACGCCTATCGCCATCTTATCGCTTGTGCGCTGTAGCGATTTGCAATGTGTAACATCAGCTTTTCTGTTCAGGGACGGAGGAGAGAGAGAGAGAGAAAGAGAGAGAGAGAGAGAGAGAGAGAAAGAAAAAAAAATCCCATTGACTTTGCATTGGGTTTCGTGTTTCGGTCGATCCCCGACTTTTCGCCATAATCGGCCGATTTCACTCGACTCGACTTTTGAGATAGTCGGGTTTCGCAAAACCCGACTCGACCTTAAAAAAGTAAAAGTCGCTCAACCCTACCCACAACGATCCTCCACTCTGCTACATCCAGAGGCTGTGATCAGCAGCGACATCAGTAATGCTACTGCTCACCACGGCAGCTGGAAAACACTAAGAGGAGCGTGAGAACCTGGCTGCAGTAATGAGCGGTGACTTCATTAAGGTTACCACCGGTCACAGCCAGCGGTTCTCATGGTAACCACTCTGTGAGCGGCCAGGTGTGAACTGGTTTAACATTACTAACGTCACCACTCGCAGAGTGAGAAAGTTCACAATTTTTTTTTAGGTTGGTTTCACATTTGCGTTGGGCAGAGCTGTGGAGGGCTGTGTAGTTCCTCCATTAACCCCTGCCCACAGCTGCACCTCTTCCATTCAGCTCCGCCTATGTCAGCATGTGTCCTGCGTACCTATCTTTAACATTGGGTATGCAGACCATGCGAATGTATGCTGATGCCTCCGCATGCGTCGTTTTGATGCTGTGCCAAACGCAGCACGTTACATTTTGTAGCAGTCGGCGCAGCATCAAAACGACTCACGTGGAGGCATCTGCATACATTCGCATGGCCTGCATACCCAATGTTAAAGATAGGTATGCAGGACGCATGCCGACGTAGGCGGAGCTGAATGGAAGAGGTGCGACAGTGGGCAGGGCTAAACAGAGGAACTACGCAGCCCTCTGCAGCTCTGCCCAACGCAAATGTGAAACCAGCCTTATGCAGCTTTTTCAACTCGAGGCTGTATAACCTTGAATTCTTATTGTATGAAGCAGATTAGGTGATGAGTGTTTGTGCAATGAGGAGGGTGCGGAAAAAGGATACAACACCCTTTATCAAGGTGCAGAGTTATTAGGTTGCTTCTTGTACTCAGGCAAAATGGGCCAAAAAAGATTTAACTAAATCAGAAAAATCAAAAATTTGTTACAAGTCTTACAGAAGGTGCAGCGCTTCTGAAATTGCTAAGATATTGGGATGCAATCACATGACCATGAAAAGCTTTGTTGCAAGTTGTCAACAGGGTCACAAAAAATATGCTGAAAGAAAAAGCTGCACATTAATTGCCAAAGATTTGGTAAGAATCAAATGTGAAGAGACCAGGAAGCCATTATCCTCCAGTGCCGTCATATTCCAGAACGACAACCTCCCTGGACGACCAGATGTATTATTATTATTTACTTATATAGCACCATTGATTCCATGGTGCTGTACATGAGAAGGGGTTACATACAAATTACAGATATCACTTACAGTAAGCAAACTAACAATTACAGACTGATATAGATGTGTGACGACCCTGCCCTTGCGGGCTTACATTCTACAGGATGGTGGGGATGAAGACAATAGGTTGAGGGTTGTAGGAGCTCCGGTGTTTGTGAGGCGGTAGCTCCGGTAGTGGTAAGGAGGCAGCTGGGTCAGTGCAGGCTGTTAGCTTTCCTGAAGAGGTGGGTTTTCAGGTTCCGTCTGAAGGGTCCGAATGTGGTTGATAGTCGGATGTGTTGGGGCAAAGAATTCCAGAGGATGGGGGATATTCTGGAGAAGTCTTGGAGGCGGTTGGGTGAGAAGCGGATAAGTGTGGAGGAGAGAAGGAGGTCTTGGGAGGACCGGAGATTATGTGAGGGAAGATATCGGGAGATTAGTTCAGAGATATATGGAGGAGACAGGCTATGGATGGCGTTGTAGGTCAGTATTAGTAATTTGAACTGGATACGCTGAGGGAATGGGGGCCAGTGAAGAGATTTGCAGAGAGGGGAAGCAGAGGAGTAGCGAGGAGAGAGATGAATTAGCCAGGCAGCAGAGTTAAGGATGGACTGGAGAGGTGCAAGGGTGTTAGCAGGGAGGCCACAGAAAAGGATGTTGCAGTAGTCAAGGTGGGAGATGATGAGGGCATGCACAAGCATTTTAGTAGATTGACGCTTGAGGAAAGGACGGATTCTGGAGATATTTTTGAGCTGGAGGTGACAGAAGGTGGAAAGAGCTTGGATGTGTGGTTTGAAGGACAGGGCAGTGTCAAGGGTTACTCCGAGGCAGCGGACTTCCGGTACGGGGGAAAGAATGATGTCGTTAATTGCGATAGATAGGTCAGATATGGAAGATCTATGAGATGGGGGAAAGATGATGAGTTCAGATTTGTCCACATTGAGTTTGAGGAAGTGAGAGGAGAAGAAGGAGAATAAGGCTGATGGACACTCCGGGATTCTGGACAGTAGAGAGGTGACGTCTGGGCCAGAAAGATAGATCTGAGTGTCGTCAGCGTAAAGGTGGTACTGAAATCCATGGGGCTTTATGAATTGTCCCGGGCCAAGTGTGTAGATTGAGAAGAGTAGGGGGTCCTAGAACAGAGCCTTGGGGGACTCCAACAGAGAGAGGGAGGGATGAGGAGGCAGTGTGGGAGTGGGAGACGCTGAATGTGCAGTTGGAAAGGTATGAGGAGATCCAGGATAGGGCGAGGTCTTTGATGTGAAAGGAGGAGAGGATCTGTAGTAGGAGGCAGTGGTCAACTGATCAGCAGAGGACAGGTCTAGAAGGAGGAGTACAGAGTGTTGTCCATTAGCTTTGGCTGTCAGTAGGTCATTAGTGATTTTGGTCAGGGCTGTCTCAGTTGAATGATGGGGCGGAAACCAGATTGTAGATTGTCAAAGAGCAAGTTAGATGAGAGGTGGGAGGAAAGTTCAGCATGGACATGCTGCTCAATGAGTTTGGAAGCGAATAAAAGCAGCGATATTGGGCAATAGTTGGACATAGCTGTTGGGTCGAGGGTTGGCTTTTTAAGGATAGGCGTGATTGTGGCATGTTTGATAGAAGAAGGGAAGGTGCCAGAAGTTAGTGATAGGTTGAAGAGGTGGGTTGGGGATCGGATAAGTGTAATGGTGAGGTTGGGGAGGAGGTGGGATGGGATGGGGTCAAGCACACAGGTGGTGAGGTGCGATTTGGAGAGGAGACAATTAAGCCCCCCTTCAGTGATCTTGGAGAGGGAGGTTAAGGACTTTGGGCATTGGTCTGGTATACAAAGGGGTTGTGGTGGTTGAACAATGAAGACTTGCCTTGTTTGGTCGCTCTTATTTTTAAAGTGTGTGGCAAAGTCCTCAGCAGAGATGAGGGAGGTTGGAGGGGGCAGTGGGGGGCGGAGGAGGGAGTTAAAGGTTTTGAATAACTGGTTGGGGTTGTAGGATAGGGAGGATACGAGTGTTGTGAAGTAGGCCTGTTTAGCAGAGGTGAGAGCAGATTTAAAAGCGAGTGTTGCCTGTTTGAATGCAGTGAAGTCATCTTGCGAATGTGTTTTCTTCCAATGTCGCTATGCAAACCCTGGACAGTTGCCAGAGCTTCTTAGTGGTGTTATTGTGACAGGGTTGTCTATTGATACATCACACTCTGCCATGAACGAGAGGGGCGACCGTGTCAATAGCTGATGCGAGAGTGGCATTGTAGAAAGCAGTGGCAGTGTCTGTGTCGTGGAGAGAGGATATGGATGCCATTGGTAACATAGTAACATAGTAACATAGTAACATAGTTATTAAGGCCGAAAAAAGACATTTGTCCATCCAGTTCAGCCTATATTCCATCATAATAAATCCCCAGATCTACGTCCTTCTACAGAACCTAATAATTGTATGATACAATATTGTTCTGCTCCAGGAAGACATCCAGGCCTCTCTTGAACCCCTCGACTGAGTTCGCCATCACCACCTCCTCAGGCAAGCAATTCCAGATTCTCACTGCCCTAACAGTAAAGAATCCTCTTCTATGTTGGTGGAAAAACCTTCTCTCCTCCAGACGCAAAGAATGCCCCCTTGTGCCCGTCACCTTCCTTGGTATAAACAGATCCTCAGCGAGATATTTGTATTGTCCCCTTATATACTTATACATGGTTATTAGATCGCCCCTCAGTCGTCTTTTTTCTAGACTAAATAATCCTAATTTCGCTAATCTATCTGGGTATTGTAGTTCTCCCATCCCCTTTATTAATTTTGTTGCCCTCCTTTGTACTCTCTCTAGTTCCATTATATCCTTCCTGAGCACCGGTGCCCAAAACTGGACACAGTACTCCATGTGCGGTCTAACTAGGGATTTGTACAGAGGCAGTATAATGCTCTCATCATGTGTATCCAGACCTCTTTTAATGCACCCCATGATCCTGTTTGCCTTGGCAGCTGCTGCCTGGCACTGGCTGCTCCAGGTAAGTTTATCATTAACTAGGATCCCCAAGTCCTTCTCCCTGTCAGATTTACCCAGTGGTTTCCCGTTCAGTGTGTAATGGTGATATTGATTCCCTCTTCCCATGTGTATAACCTTACATTTATCATTGTTAAACCTCATCTGCCACCTTTCAGCCCAAGTTTCCAACTTATCCAGATCCATCTGTAGCAGAATACTATCTTCTCTTGTATTAACTGCTTTACATAGTTTTGTATCATCTGCAAATATCAATATTTTACTGTGTAAACCTTCTACCAGATCATTAATGAATATGTTGAAGAGAACAGGTCCCAATACTGACCCCTGCGGTACCCCACTGGTCACAGCGACCCAGTTAGAGACTATACCATTTATAACCACCCTCTGCTTTCTATCACTAAGCCAGTTACTAACCCATTTACACACATTTTCCCCCAGACCAAGCATTCTCATTTTGTGTACCAACCTCTTGTGCGGCACGGTATCAAACGCTTTGGAAAAATCGAGATATACCACGTCCAATGACTCACCGTGGTCCAGTCTATAGCTTACCTCTTCATAAAAACTGATTAGATTGGTTTGACAGGAGCGATTTCTCATAAACCCATGCTGATATGGAGTTAAACAGTTATTCTCATTGAGATAATCCAGAATAACATCCCTCAGAAACCCTTCAAATATTTTACCAACAATAGAGGTTAGACTTACTGGCCTATAATTTCCAGGTTCACTTTTAGAGCCCTTTTTGAATATTGGCACCACATTTGCTATGCGCCAGTCCTGCGGAACAGACCCTGTCGCTATAGAGTCACTAAAAATAAGAAATAATGGTTTATCTATTACATTACTTAGTTCTCTTAGTACTCGTGGGTGTATGCCATCCGGACCCGGAGATTTATCTATTTTAATCTTATTTAGCCGGTTTCGCACCTCTTCTTGGGTTAGATTGGTGACTCTTAATATAGGGTTTTCATTGTTTCTTGGGATTTCACCTAGCATTTCATTTTCCACCGTGAATACCGTGGAGAAGAAGGTGTTTAATATGTTAGCTTTTTCCTCGTCATCTACAACCATTCTTTCCTCACTATTTTTTAAGGGGCCTACATTTTCAGTTTTTATTCTTTTACTATTGATATAGTTGAAGAACAGTTTGGGATTAGTTTTACTCTCCTTAGCAATGTGCTTCTCTGTTTCCTTTTTGGCAGCTTTAATTAGTTTTTTAGATAAAGTATTTTTCTCCCTATAGTTTTTTAGAGCTTCAATGGTGCCATCCTGCTTTAGTAGTGCAAATGCTTTCTTTTTACTGTTAATTGCCTGTCTTACTTCTTTGTTTAGCCACATTGGGTTTTTCCTATTTCTAGTCCTTTTATTCCCACAAGGTATAAACCGCTTACACTGCCTATTTAGGATGTTCTTAAACATTTCCCATTTATTATCTGTATTCTCATTTCTGAGGATATTGTCCCAGTCTACCAGATTAAGGGCATCTCTAAGCTGTTCAAACTTTGCCTTCCTAAAGTTCAATGTTTTTGTGACTCCCTGACAAGTCCCCCTAGTGAAAGACAGGTGAAACTGCACAATATTGTGGTCGCTATTTCCTAAATGCCCAACCACCTGCAGATTTGTTATTCTGTCAGGTCTATTAGATAGTATTAGGTCTAAAAGTGCTGCTCCTCTGGTTGGATTCTGCACCAATTGTGAAAGATAATTTTTCTTGGTTATTAGCAGAAACCTGTTGCCTTTATGGGTTTCACAGGTTTCTGTTTCCCAGTTAATATCCGGGTAGTTAAAGTCCCCCATAACCAGGACCTCATTATGGGTTGCAGCTTCATCTATCTGCTTTAGAAGTAGACTTTCCATGCTTTCTGTTATATTTGGGGGTTTGTAACAGACCCCAATGAGAATTTTGTTACCATTTTTCCCTCCATGAATTTCAACCCATATGGACTCGACATCCTCATTCCCTTCGCTAATATCCTCCCTTAAAGTGGACTTTAGACAAGACTTTACATAGAGACAAACCCCTCCTCCTCTCCGATTTTTACGATCCTTTCTAAACAGACTGTAACCCTGTAAGTTAACTGCCCAGTCATAGCTTTCATCTAACCATGTCTCGGTTATTCCCACTATGTCAAAGTTACCTGTAGATATTTCTGCTTCTAGTTCTTCCATCTTGTTTGTCAGGCTTCTGGCGTTTGCGAGCATGCAGTTTAGACGATTTTGTTTTGTTCCAATCTCCTCACTGTGGATTGTTTTAGAAATGTTCTTACCTCCCTTCTGAGTATGTATTCCTGGGTCGTCTTTGTTCGAGTCTAATGTTTTTCTTCCCGTCCCCTCTTCTTCTAGTTTAACGCCCTCCTGATGAGTGTAGCGAGTCTTCTGGCGAATGTGTGTTTCCCAGGTTTGTTGAGGTGTAGTCCGTCTCTGGCGAGGAGTCCATCATACCAGTAATTCACACCGTGGTCCAGGAATCCAAATCCTTGTTGTCTGCACCATCGTGTTAGCCAGTTGTTTGCATCGAGGATCCTGTTCCATCTCCTGGTGCCATGCCCATCTACTGGAAGGATAGAAGAAAAAACTACCTGTGCATCCAGTTCCTTTACTTTCTTCCCCAACTCTTCAAAGTCCTTGCAGATTGTCGGTAGGTCCTTCCTTGCCGTGTCATTGGTGCCAACATGTATCAGAAGAAATGGGTGGACGTCCTTGGAGCTGAAGAGCTTTGGTATCCTATCGGTCACATCCTTGATCATCGCACCTGGAAGGCAGCATACTTCTCTTGCAGTTATGTCCGGTCTGCAGATGGCTGCTTCTGTGCCTCTCAGTAGTGAGTCTCCCACCACCACCACTCTTCGTTGCTTCTTGGCTGTACTTTTTGCTGTCACTTGTTGCTGTGTGCCCTTTTCTTTTTTGCTTGCTGGTATTGCTTCATTCTTAGGTGTGCCATCTTCATCCTCTACAAAGATTTGATATCGGTTCTTCAGTTGTGTGGTTGGTGATTTCTCCATGGTCTTCTTGCTTCTTTTGGTCACATGCTTCCACTCATCTGCTTTTGGAGGTTCTCTGACACTTTTTGCACCTTCTGTGACCAGTAGAGATGCTTCTGTTCTGTCTAGAAAGTCTTCATTCTCTTTGATGAGTTTCAAAGTTGCTATTCTTTCTTCCAGACCCCGCACCTTTTCTTCTAAAAGGGCCACTAGTCTACACTTCTGACAGGTGAAATTGGATTCTTCTTCTGGTCGATCTGTGAACATGTAGCACATGCTGCAGCTCACCATGTAGGTTGTCACATCTGCCATGTTGCTCCTAGATCCTGCTGACTTGCTGTGTGTTTTCCTTCTTGTGTAATCTACTCAGCCAAGCTCTCTTGCAATAATGTCCTACAGGCAAAAATTCGCACGCCGTAAGGCGCGCGGTTTGGTGATGCTTTCGAAGCAGCTGGTCCCGGCTGTACCCAACGATCTTCTAGCTTAGGGAGACTTCGCTTCTCCCAGAAGGCACCTGGAATATGCAAATTAGCCTCCTGAAGCTTGAATCCCTGGTTTGGTGATGCTTTCGAAGCAGCTGGTCCCGGCTGTACCCAACGATCTTCTAGCTTAGGGAGACTTCGCTTCTCCCAGAAGGCACCTGGAATATGCAAATTAGCCTCCTGAAGCTTGAATCCCTGGTTTGGTGATGCTTTCGAAGCAGCTGGTCCCGGCTGTACCCAACGATCTTCTAGCTTAGGGAGACTTCGCTTCTCCCAGAAGGCACCTGGAATATGCAAATTAGCCTCCTGAAGCTTGAATCCCTGGTTTGGTGATGCTTTCGAAGCAGCTGGTCCCGGCTGTACCCAACGATCTTCTAGCTTAGGGAGACTTCGCTTCTCCCAGAAGGCACCTGGAATATGCAAATTAGCCTCCTGAAGCTTGAATCCCTGGTTTGGTGATGCTTTCGAAGCAGCTGGTCCCGGCTGTACCCAACGATCTTCTAGCTTAGGGAGACTTCGCTTCTCCCAGAAGGCACCTGGAATATGCAAATTAGCCTCCTGAAGCTTGAATCCCTGGTTTCAGCTTCAGTTTCAGTTTCAGGTAGGATAGAGTCAGAGAGCGTGTGGGAGTCTAGGTGTGCAAGGTTTCTGCGGGGGTGCGCATGTTGCTGGGCATGGGTGACCGGTGAGGAGGACAGGGATGAGAAAGTGAGCAGATGGTGGTCGGATAGAGGGAGAGGGGAGGTGGTAAAGTTATATAGAGAACAGAGACGGGTGAAGACCAGGTCTAGGGTATGTCTGTCTGTGTGGGTGACTGAGGAGGACCACTGAGTAAGTCCAAAAGATGCAGTACGGGACAGAAGTTTGGAGGCTGTTGACTGAAGGGTATCAGTGGGGATGTTGAAGTCACCCATGATAATGGTGGGAATGTCAGCAGAGAGAAAGTGAAGAAGCCAGATGGAGAATTGGTCAATAAAGGCAGTGGCTGGGCCTGGAGATCGGTATATGACGGCCACTTGGAGGTTGGAGAGAGAGTAGATGCGGACAGAGTGGACTTCAAAAGAGGGGAGGATAAGGGAGGGTAGAAATGGGATTGGGTTAAAGGTGCAGTTAGAAGAAAGGAGAAGACCCATTCCTCCACTATGTCTGTTGCCGGGACGAGGGGTGTTGGTGAAGTGGAGCCCACCGTAACACAGCGCAGCAGGGGAGGCAGTGTCAGAGGGTGTTAGCCATGTTTCTGTGAGGCCAAGGAAGGCAAGCTTGCATGAGAGAAAAAGGTCATGAATCACATGAAGGTTATTGCAGATTGAGCGGGAATTCCAGAGTGCTCCAGGGAGAGGAAGCAAAGGGTGGGCGTCAGGGGCACGGGTTTTATATTGGAAAGATTGCGGTAGTTTGTATTAGATAGGAAGAGATAGGAGGGGGTAGTCATGGGAGGTATGAGCTGTGGGGGTCCAGGGTTGGGAGATATGTCGCCAGCAGTGAGGAGAAGCAGAGAAAGGGAGAGCAGGTGGGAGAAGGAGAGTGGCTGACTTGTTTTATGTTTTATTAGGACAGATTTGAGGTTGGGGAGCATGTCAGTAGAGGAGGACAGGTGGGGAGGTAAGAGTGCAGTGGAGATGATTATTTGGTTAGTGGGTGCTGGGGTTTGTGGATAGCGAAGTAGTGAGAGTATTAGTGGAGCAAACACTGTAAGGGCATATGTAAACATGCTGAAGGAGTAAGATGGGTTAATAGAAAAGTTAGTACAATAAGAAGTGGTTATTCAGCAGACATACCCAAAAGAGACAGATACATAGAGTGGGGTCCTGACTCCTGCCGTGACTAACTGCCATTGAAATAACTGCGGCATCTGTATGTTTAGCTGCGTGATGCTTTGCTGCAGGGATGCGCAAGGTGTTCAGTGATCAGAGACATGACTGAGGTAAGGAAGATGAAAATCCGACTAACAAAGAGCAAGACACAGAAATACAAGGTGTTCAGTGTATCTCTGTAGGTCCTTCAACAATATCTCAAGGATCACCTAGTGAGCTGGGTCCATGAAGCCACAGGTCAGGGAGGACACATAGACCGAGGGTATCGGCACTGCATGGTAGTACGCACATGGTACAATGAGGACTTGGATAACTGGCTATGCTGGACAGCAGATAAACAGGTAATGGATGACACGCTAGAAGTCAGAGAACTAGGAGTACAGATGTAGGAAAAACGGCAGATCTGAAACAGGCATACAATTGTAAGTAATGCAAACAGGCTCCAACAACAGTTCAAGATGTTCGCAGTAGTCAATGGGTTAAATAGCAGCAGATGCAGGTAATGCAAATATAATACAATAATGAGTCGAGAAGCTTATGACAAGGGATAAGTTAACCAGCTGGTATTATACAGAGTTCACTGACGTCTGATGAGACTACAATGATTGTGGATTTGGGTATAGTCTGAGTATAATCACAAGTCTGTTAGTTGTCTCCAGTCAGTAAATTACCTTGAAAAATGATGTCAAGTAGACACATGGAACCATTTGGAAAACTCAACTTTGAGCACAGCAAAAGCAGTGACCATATGGCAAATGGGGTCACGACCCGGCCGAGCCAAGAGAGGTTCCTAACGTGGCGATTCCAAAACTTTATTTTTATTCTTATTTAACAATTCTTTTGTAGAACGACCTGTGTGCTTTGGGTCACTGTTTTACTGTTAGACCCATGTTCTCTTGAGATTCTATTCATGGACAGATATCCACAGATATTTTTTAATCATTTGCTGGTATTAATCAGAATTCATTAATCTGTCATTGATGGCAAGCCGTCCTGCCCCTGATACAGAAAAACAAACCCAAATCACCTTGTTTCACAGATAGTATGATATTTTATGCTGAAATGCAGAGTTTTTCTTTATCCAAATATAACGCTTCTAATTTAATTTAAAAAATGCTCTATTTTGGTTCAATTCATGTACAGGACATTGTTCTAAAAGTCTTATGGCTTGTGCAAGAGGTCTTTAGCAAACTGCTGATAGGCAGCAATGATCTTTTAGGAGATTAGTGCATTTCTCTTGGCAATTCTGCCATGTTCACCATTATTGTTCAGTGTCCTCTTGATGATGGACTCATGAACATTAACAGTAGAGAGTCGCCCGCCAGGGCCGTGGGGTACCCGGTACCGAGTCCGGTATTCATTGGGGTATAGGATGGTGGCGACTCGGTCCGTGGCCCTGGGCGCCCATGTAAAAGGGAAATTGAATAAAGTTTATGTTCGTGACGCCACCTGTGGTATTCGGTCAGTGGGGACCGACGCTGCTTTAAAGGATCCTCTGAGGTGATGTTATGGCAGCTAGATGATATAACTTCCCACAGGTGAAGTATATCCCCAGGGCTCTCGGTGCGTAGATGGAAGATGATGGTGAATGGTGCAGTAAGGAACAAGGACACAGGTTTGCAGTCTCTTTACCTTGTTTACTGAAGACTTCAGGCAGCCTCAGTCCAGGGTACCAGATCACAGGACAGATAGAGTCCGGTCGGCTTGGAGGCAAGTTGGGAGTTCCCTTTTCCAGGTGGAGATTAAAGCCTTCCTTCTAGCACAGTGGTAATGTAGTCCCCTACTGCCTATGGCTTCTGATAAGGTCCTCACAGTTCTTCTCTCTGTCCCTCATATAGGCTAGGACACAAACCCGCATGACAGCTGACTCAAGCCTTTTTACAGGGTCTCTATCACGACCCGGGCTCTATGTGTCACTGTGTCTCCTGGGTGTTAGGGTGAACAAGTGATATATAATCCAGCTGCCATGCTGGTTTCTGCTATGTGTCTTAGAGTCTCACAAAAGCCTCGGTCTTCCGGCTACTGGGGTCTGCGCTTTGCCAGGGAGACAGTCTGTTCGCTGCTGTCCTCCCCTGGTGTCCTTGCCTGTGCTTCTCTCTCCTACACGCTTGCTAAAATCTATTCTGCTTTCAGTTTATCACGGTCCAGGAGCTGCAGCACTTTTTTGTGGCTGTACGGCTCCTCATACATTCTTCCTGCCTCAGACTGCTCTAGTCTGCTCTCCGGTACTATCTGACTCAACTTTCCCTCCAAACCACAACATATGTAGGGGAGTCACCTAGGAATAGGATCAAAAGCTCCCCCTTGTGGCCTGGAGTGTGAACATGTTGCATGTTTGTGTTTACCTGGTGAAAGTTATCCTTCCTTGCCTCCAAGCGTGACATCACTCTCCCTGTGAGGAAAGCAATGCCACTGTGACGACCAGGACCCTGGCGCGTCACACTAGCTAATGTGAAAGAGGCCTTTAGTTGATTAGAGGTTACCTTGGGTGACTAACCCGATCTATTATATGCCTTGTTGATGGGATGATCTTTGTTGATTGATCTTGTGATGTATAATAATGATGTTGAATATTTTTAATTTGTACACACTCTGATGGTTGATTGGTGAGGTACAAACTCTTTAGAGATGGTTTTGTAACCTTTTCCAGACTGATAATCATCAACAACTCTTTTTCTGGGGTCCTCAAATATCTCTGTTGATCTTGCCATTATACCTTTCCACAACCATATTGTTAAAATCAAACTTTGATATACCCCTAATCTTTTAATATAAAAAAAGGTTCCCCACCCACACCTCATTGTCATCCATTGCTTAAAAACACCAATCTCTAAATTCACCTTTTAAATTATCTGCTGCTTTTTTTTAGTTTCATATACTTTTGCCACTCACGGACACATGACATTGAATCATTTTCCACGATAAAAACTGACAAAGTCTAATAATTTTTACTAATTTATTTGATTTGATTCTCTTTATCTACCGTTAGGACTTGAAAATTAAAGTCTCATTTAGTTTTCAATTCAATTTTTGCAGAAATATGGAAATTGTTTTCAGGTTCACAAACCTTCAGGCATCAATATATTTTGTAGCTTTGAATTTTCTATTTTTATTGATAGTTCATACGTAGCTCTGATCTATTACAGAATTGGATTGGCTTACCAGAGTACAAGAGGATTCTCCTGTGAGCATAGTCTTTGACCAACCAAAAACAGATCCCTAAGGTCAGCAGAAGGCAAAATAATTTCTTTTGTTTTGGGGGGCCAATCACTTATTACTAAGGTCCATTTCTCATGGCATTATTCGCATAGCCTATTGGATCTTAGTAATGATATGTCATTTGTACACATTTATAACAACAAAGACTATGTGCCCGTGTTCTGTATAAAGAATAGCAAAACATTCAACAATTATCTCTTACAATAAATTTTACTAGAATAAAGTTTTTATATTAATTTTGGATGATTATAACAGCAATAAATTCCCTGTTTCAGCCCTATAGGAGTTCACTTCATTGTCCACTGTGGTTGTGCAGCGCCCCAGAGTCCTGGTCATTGCAGTAATGTCGCTCTGCCACTAAGGGGAGTGATGTTATGTCTGATTGCACTAAAGGAGTTCACCTGACCAGGTATCACAGTCACACATTACACTTCACACTCCGGCCACCAGGGGGAGCAAAAGGCACTATGTATTAGGCCACTCCACACACTCTGGCAAAACTGGGGGTTGGATAGGAAGTTAGTGAGAACGCAGCCTGGGAGAGCTCCAGGGAGGACCTGTCAGGGGTGGGTTCCTGGCAGGTACCTAGCAGAAAGGACAGAGCATATGGAGCCGCGCCTGCACTACCTTGCGGCGGCATCCTAAGGAAGGACATGAAGCGAAGGATATTGTGGAGAAGTGAGAAACGAAATCGCAGCACAAGGAGATATCCAGTAGGAGTCGTGCCCCGTGATCGGCAACATCCTACTGAGGCGCATAGCCGGTGGCCGGAACGCCGAGGAAGTAACAGACTCCAAGCATTACTTCAAACAGCGGCAGGACAGTTGATTTTAGGTTGGCTGTCTACCTTACATCACCTAAGCAGACATAGGGGGCAAAGTTGGAGAGGGGCGTCTCTAGGGTCCCAGAATAGCTCCGAGCCTTCCCGTCAAACGGGTGCGTCCTATCCAGACAATAACTTGGGGGACGGAGAGAAAGAGAACAGATACGAAAGTTGTGAGGACTATCCCGAATGCTCAGCAGGGAAGGACTACAACACACAGGCGCTAGTTGGTAGGCACTGATTTCCACCTGCAAAGGGAACTCTGGATGTGCCTTCGGACCGGCCGGACTCAGCCAGCCCTGTTAGCAGGGCTCTGGATTGCGGATCCTGAAGTCTTCAGTAAAAGGTAAAGAGACTGCAACCCTGTGTCCTCGTTATTAACTGCGCCTCACATCATCGCCACCTACACTACTGGGAAGCCCTGGGGATATACTTCACCTGTGGGAAGGTATACCATCTAGCTGCCATTCCATCACCCCAGCGGACCCCTAAGCAGCGTCGGTCACCCTGACCGAAGACCACAGGTGGCATCACGAACCCTTGACAAACTATCATCACCCCTTTTATTGGACGCCCCTTAGCAGTGTCACGGACCGGGTCCAGCCACCGTGACAAACCAAGCACCGAGACAGAGGACCAGTACCGAGTAACCCGCGGCCCTGCGTCTGGGGGCGCTCCAGTTGTATTGTAGATTCAAAAACACTTTGCCATTTTATTTGGGCTGATTGATTAACTTCTCAATAAACATCGGGGTTGAAAACATTTGCTTAAAGGTTAAAATGTTATATTTTTAAGAGGACAACATCTTGATTGATGTAAGTATTGGATAATACGTTGGATGTTTGTTAAGATGATACTCATAATTCTTGGCTTTGGATAGAAAGTTCTAACCTTACACTACAGCTGCGCCAGAATTTCCTGCCCATCCCTTACATATCCACTGTTATGGCTTTGGTCTACATTTAGTAATGCTGACTGTCCAAAAATTCTTCCTGGGATTCAGATCAAGAGGCATGCAGCCTCTGAAAATAACTAGTAACCACTTGGGCATGTAAACTTACTCATCTCCAAAGGTAAAGCAACCACCTACTAAATGCAGCATACTTGTCAATCTAACTTCTTCACGGTTAATGATATTTGTTTCTAATCATTTTTCCATTTGCAAAAGTTTAACCTATGATTTCTTATTAAAATGACTGGAAAAACAATACTAATATCATGAAATCATACTCATCCTAATTTAATCTTCTGTTTATAAAAACAATTTAGCTTGCAGTTTCTCTATTTGATTATCACAACCCATTAACCCACCTCCATAACATACTTAAATAAAGGCATCATGTAGAAGAATTCCCACTGCTCTGGAAGAACCACATTCCTCTTTACTCCATGATTGTAGTACCACGGGTTCCTTCACCTATGGGCAATAGTAACTTCCACACTTTCTTTGGACAGCCCAGTGATTCCATCTCTTCATATACTGGTACAAGCGGATTTTTGCATTTCTTCGTCCAAGGAAGACATTCCACACATACCCCATTCAAACTATGTTGAAGGTACATTACCCAAAACATTGAGATTAGCAATGAGCAGACACGTGGATGTCCGGGTTCTTCCGGACTTTTTTTAAAGTCTGGTTCAGGATCCGAACTTGACCCCGGACCCCAAACCCAATATAAGTCAAAAGGACCCAAACTTCAATGCTGTAAAACAGCCGTATAATTGTTGGAGTAAGTGCTAGGGACTTAAAAAGGGAGCAAAGTGTAGGTAAGAGCATGATAATTGTCCTGCAAAGAAACGTGGCTAAGGAAATTACTTAAAGCGGTTCTTTCACCATAACAATCATGGTAAAATAGGAAGTAAATGAATAACGTAAAAATTTTAACAGTACTCCAACAGAGACTGAGGTTTGCTAACAGCAGTCCAGTTAAAAATTTCACCCACAAAGCATGGGGAGAGTACCCCCACAGAGGCAACTTACAAATTTCATCCACAGACCATGGGGCAGAGTACTCCTACAGAAGCAGCTTACAAATTTCACCTAGAGAGCATGTTTTCACATTTCCCCGTCAGCTCCAAACTTTCAGCTCTAGGAGCGTACATTACAGCAGTCACCGATGAAAAGCTGCTAGCATGATGTTAGATCGAGCTGGTGGTCCACCACGGGGCTTACTCCTGGGAATCCAGTTAAAAATGTTACCCACAGATCATGAGGCAGAGTGCCCCCACAGAAGCTGATTAATAATTTCACCCACAGAACGTTTTCACATTTCCAACACAACTCCAAAATTTTAGCTCCAGCAGCGCACATTACTGCAGCCGCTGATGAAGTTTTCAGTGTTCCTGCAGAAGATGACAGAATAGAAAAATCTATTTAGAATGTTCGAAGAGAAGTCTCTTTCAATGTATCCGCAGAAGAAGAAAATTGGAAGCATGTAACCCAAAGAAGCAGGAGGAAGGGGAGGCAGTCAGCACCCATACCGCTGAAGAACCGCTACCACGCTCTACCAGGACAACTATGGAGATGTATATCAAAGAAGTTCTTTGCCCAGAAAGAACACCCCGGTAAGAAATCAGAAGCCTCTTGAAGGGAAAAAAAGAAGGGCTGTGATGAAGAAGAAAAGGAGAGTGCTGATCGTGGGGGATTTCCTACTGAGAGGAACAGAAGCCGGCTATCTGGCGACCGGACATTACTTCACAAGTGTGTCTGATAGGGTATCAAGACTCTTCAGTGCTAAAGATGACTAACCATGTTCACCAATACAAATGGGAACAAATGACACAGCAGGAAAGGACCTCGAAACTATAGGCAGAGACTTTGAAGACCAAGGCTAGAAAGTGAAGGAACTAGGAGCGCAGGTTCTTCTCATCCATTTTCCCAGTGAATGGTCATGGACCAAGGAGATTGAACAGGATTCTACAGGTGAACAACTGGCTATGTCAATGGTGTCGTGAGCAATGTTTTGGATTTCTTGACCATGCAGTGAATTACCTGTATGATGGAATCCTTACAAGAGATGGGATGCTTCTTACGAAAACAGGAAAACACATATTTGTTAGACACCTTTCTACACTCATCAGGAGAGCTTTAAACTTGAGCAAAGTGGGATGGCTCATATATATATATATATATATATATATATATATATATATATATATATAATTAATTATTTTGAGAAACCTGCTATTAGAAGTGGAAAGGAAGAATAAAAACATCAAACTCTGAATGAAAATAGAGGAGCAAGAGAAGTCGACTACAAACTAAAACGTGTCTATACAAATGCACAGAGCATGGGAAACAAACAAGGAGCTGCTAACACTGGAAGAGAGATATGATGTCATAGGCATCACTGAAGCTTGGTAGAATGATACACATACTTGCAATACAAACCTTGAAGACTACAACTTATTTATTAGAAACAGGATTAAAAAGAAGGGAGGAGGTGTTGCATTGTATGTTAGGAAAATGTATATCTCCACAGAGATCCAGACAGGCAGCTCTGTAGAAACTGTTTGAAAGACCTGGCTATTTATTGCTTGCGTTGAGAAACACGTGATGATGTCTCCACGGCTTTTCTACATGCATTTGCATATTTCCCACAAGGGATGGGGGCAGTGTTCTGGATCACGGCATTGAGAAACACGTGATGGTGTCTCCGCGGTGTTGGATGTTTTGGTCTCCCCGAGGCCAATCATCTGTGCCTTTATAGCCTTTTTACTAGGCACTGCTCCTATTAGCCAGTTTCCTACTCCACACTGATGAGGGGCAAATACCCCGAAACAGCTGTCTGTGGATGGATACCATGTTTTAGCATAGGTGGTTTTCCTTTTGGATGCTGCCCTTCCCGTGGTTGTTCCTTCCCGGTGAAAGACCTGGCTATTTATTGCTTGCGTTGAGAAACACGTGATGGTGTCTCCGTGGCTTTTCTACATGCATTTGCATATTTCCCATAAGGGATGGGGGCAGTGTTCTTGATCACTGCGTTGAGAAACACGTGATGGTGTCTCCGCGGTGTTGGATGTTTTGATCTCCACGAGGTCATTCATCCTTATGTTTATAGTCCTTTTACCAGGCACTTCTCCTAATAGACAGTTTCCTACTCCACACTGATGAGGGGCAAATACCCCAAAACAGCTGTCTGTGGATGGATACCATGTTTTGGCATTTGTGGTTTTCCTTTTGGATGCTGCCCTTCCCGTGGTTGTTCCTTCCCGGTGAAAGACCTGGCTATTTATTTCTTGCGTTGAGAAACACATGATGGTGTCTCCGCGGCTTTTCTACATGTTTCTGGTTTTTGGCATGACAATGCATATGTTTGCTTTAACCCTTTACTTTTTTCCCACTAATTTGAGCTGGAATACTGTTGGCTGTTAACTGGATGGAGCCTTCTCAGTTCCCTGCTCTGCTGCGCAGCCGTACATGGTGGTTACTGTAGGTCTTTTCTGCTGTAGGACCATCCGCATATGCGGTCCCTGGTTGCTGCTGCGGAAGCTGTCGGCGGGTTGTGAGGTCATTTGCAACTGGTGTATGACTTTCCACATGTGTCAGTGCATGCAGTCACAGCCAGGTGCCCTAAGCCACAGTTCCTGCACTGTTTGTGCTGTAATTGTTTCTGTGTATGCTAAGGGTGTGCACGGCCACACCTCTCCTGCTTTTATCAGGGTTAAGGTGTGTACGTGAAATGCTGTCTCCAGCCAATTGCTGAGGGGCAGCTCCTATATAAAGTTCCCCTGCCCTTTGCTACTCACAAAGCTCCTGAACTTTGCTATGTGTGTTTGTGTTCCTGCACCTCTCCTGTCTATGTTTTGGTACCAAAGTCCTTACCTTGATTCCTGTTTTGTCCTTTTCTGGCGCCTGTCCTGGAGGCGGTATACCCATGCCCGAATCCTTGATCCTGTACCTGTCCTAAGCCTGAACCTGTCTGAACTGTGTCTGCTGTGATTATGTCCTGGAATCCCCCTGCATCTGGAGCCTCATTTCCAGTGACTTTGAGTCTCTTGAAACCAGTGTTTCTGCTGAGCATCTACGCTCTGACTACCATGCGGTGTTAACCCCGTCTGGCTCACGTCCAGTACAGCGGTGCTTGCACCATCATGCTTGAGTTCCTTCCTAGGTCCGATGCCCGGAGCCTGACAACCGCAGTTTGGAACCTGATGACCGCTGCCTGGAGCTAGAGCCTGATGACTGGTGGTGCCTGTAAGTCATGTCGGATGTCCGGAACCAAACGACTCCTGTCTGATGTCTGCCGGTGACCCTGGGTCCAGATGTCCTGATGTCCTGTGTGTACCCTGATGTCCTACCTGTGTCCTGATGACCTCATGGACCTTGATTTCCTGACATTTTCGTGTGTCCTGATGTCTTACCTGTGTCCTGATGACCTCATGGACACTGATGTCCTGATGTTCTCGTGTGTCCTGATGTCTTACCTGCATCCTGATGACCTTGTGTTCCCTGATGTCCTGATGTCCTTCCTGTGTTCGATGTTCTGATGTAACTGATAACCTGGGCTGCCATGCCAGTGTCCCAGATATCTATCCAGTATTCCTGTGTCCTGATGCCCTGCCTGTGTCCTGATGTCCTGAGGTCTTTCCTGAGTCCAGATGTATCCTGATGTCCTGTCTGTATCCTGATGTCTTGCCTGAGCCCTGATGTCCTTGTGTACCCTGATGTCCTGCCTATGTGTGCCTCCGTGATCCGTTGGTGCCTTGGGGTCCACTGGGTGGTACCCTTCTGGAGGTGTGGAATCGGGAGCCTGACATCGTCATGTTTTGTTTATGTACTGTGTGACTTTACTTTAGTAAACTTTACTTTCTCTATACTTGAATTTGTGCGGTGTAATCAAGTTCTACGTGTCTCTTTCCTTGTCCACCTGCTCAGCTGCCACAGAACCCCGGTTTCTGCCCTCCCCTAGTTCGGGTAGGCCCGGGTACCCCTCTATGGTTTAAAGGGTCCATATTTCATCCCCGGGGGACACGCGCCCCACGCCTTCTGAGGTTGGTCGGCTTTGGGGCGTCTATGGGCTGGGCCGCATCTGCGGCTGCAGCTGATCGTGACATCGTCCTTCACCTCTGCCTTGTTATTACACTGACCCATTGTCAGATGGAAAAGCCATCAGTAGTTTTTCTACCAGAGTGTGCTTGTATTCCCACATTTTGCAATCCCTCTCCAGAAGGACGTAATGATGGTACGTTGTCATTATAGCGGGGACCAACAGGGTAGTCACCCAGTAGTCCGCACTGGTAACTATATGGTCAACTCGGTGGTCAATGCGCAGGCCACAGCAGCATTTATTGGCTTATGTGTACCAAACTGCCCAGAGGCAACTACAAGCTGGGAGGTGTATCGTCTCAGTATTGGGCATCCCCAAGTCACGCCTGAGAGCTGCTCTGAGTGCCACCCTGCTGTGATCAAAGTTTTTCAAAAAACACACAGCAGTCCACAAAAATTATTTGTTAGTAGTACAAATGGCTGCTACACACGTGGTCAAAATTGTTGGTACCCCTCGTTTAATGGTCACAGAAATAACTTGAATCTGACAAAAGTAATAAATAAAAAATCTATGAAAATGAACAAATGAAAGTCAGACATTGATTTTCAACCATGCTTCCATAGAATTAAACAAAATATAACTCATGAAATAGGGGAAATCCCTGCAATCTAACAATTCCTGTAACTGTCAATGAGACTTCTGCACCTCTCGACAAGTATTTTGGCCCACTCCTCAAGAGGAAACTGCTCCAGTTGTCTCGTGTTTGAAGGTTGCTTTTTCCAGATGGCATGTTTCAGCTCTTTCCAAAGATGCTCAATTGGATTTAGGTCAGGTTTAGGTCACTTCAGAATAGTCCAATGTTTTCCTCTTAGCCATTCTAGGTTGCTTTTAGCTGTGTGTTTTTGCTCATTATCCTGTTGCAAGACCTGCGACTGAGACCAAGCTTTCTGACACTGGGCAGCACATTTTCTATAGAATCCCTTGATAGTCTTGAGATTTCATTGTACCCTGCACAGATTCTAGACACCCTCTGCCAGATACAGCAAAGCAGCCCCAGAACATAACAGAACCTCCCTCATGTTTCACGGTAGGGACAGTGTTCTTTTCTTGATATGCTTCATTTTTCCATCTGTGAACATAGAGCTGATGTGCCTTGCCAAAATGTTCAATTTTTGTCTCATCTGTCCATAGGACATTCTCCCAGAAACTTTGTGGCTTGTCAACATGTAGTTTAGCAAATTCCAGTCTGGCTTTTTAATGATTCTTTTTCAACAATGGTGTCCTCCTTGGTCGTCTCCCATGAAGTCCACTTTGGCTTATACAATGACAGATGATGCGATCTGACACTGATGTCCCTTGAGCTTGAAGTTCACGTTTAATCTGTTTCGAAGTTTTTCTGGGATCTTTTGTTAACATTCATATTATCTGTCTCTTTTATTTGTCATTAATTTTCCTCATGTGGCCAGTCACGTCCAGGAAGGTTGGCTACAGTCCCATGGATCTTAAATTTCTGAATAATATGTGCAACTGTATTCACAGGGACATCAAGCTGCTTGGAGATGGTCTTATAACTTTTACCTTTAACATGTCTATTATTTTCTTTCTAATCTCCTGAGACAACTCTTTTCTTTGCTTTCTCTGGTTCATGTTGAGTGTGATACACACCATGTCACAACACAGCACAGTGAGTATCTGTAGCCCTATATACAGGCCCACTCACTGATTCCAAAATTGTAGACACCTGTGATGCTAGTTAGTGGACACACCGTGATTTAACATGTCCTCTTTGTCACATTATTTTCAGTGGTACCATCATTTCTGTCCAGGCCTATTTCATGAATTTTATTTTTTTTAAATTCAGTGGAAGCATGGTTGAAAAGCAATGTCTGACTTTAATTTGTTACTTTTCATAGATATTTTATTTATTATTAGTTTTATCAGATTCAAGTTATTTCTGTGACCATTGTGTTTTTTTTCTGTCATTATACGAGGGTACCAACAATTTTGACCATGTGTGTAAGATTTATTTATTTACTACACTAGTAAAAAACACACAGCAGTCCAGGAAAATTATTTATTTGCCCTACAAATGGCAATGAGGGAGTTGCTGAGATTAATTAATTTTCAACACTGCTGAAAACACACAGAGGTCCATAAAAATTATTTGTTAGCCCTACAAATGGCTGCAGAGATTTTCTTATTTGCCACACTATTGGAAAACACATAGTGGTCCAGAAAAATTATTAATTTGCCTTACAAATGACTGCTAAGATTAATTTATTTGCCACACTACTAAAAAACACACAGTTGGCTAGAAAAATGATTTGTTTGTCCTATAAATGGCAACAAGACGGCTGCTGGGCTTTATTTATTTTCCACTCTACTAGAAAACAAACAGCAGTCCTGAAAAATCATTTATTTGCCCTTCAAATGGCAACTAGACAGCAGCTGATATTTATTTGCCACACTACTAGAAAAGACACAGCAGTCCATACAAATTATTTGTTCGCCCTACAAATGGCTGCTGAGATTTGCCAAAATACTAGAAAGCACACAGCGATTCAGAAAAATGATTTGCTTGCCCTACAAATAGCAACGAGATGACAGTTGAGATTTATCTATTTGTCATAATAATAGAAAACACATAGTAGTCCAGAAAAATTATTTGTTTGCCGTTCAAATGGCAATGACACGGCTGCTGAGATTTCTTTATTTGCCACACAACCAAAAATTACACAGCGTTGCAGAAAAATTGTTGCCCTACAAATGGCAATGAGACGGCTGCTCAGATTTACTTATATGCTACACCACTAGAAAGCACAGAGTAGTCCATAAAAATCATTTGTTTGCCCTACAACTGGCAACAAGACAGCTACGGATAGTGATTTATTTGCCACACTGCTAGAAAACACACACAGTGGTCTAGAAAATTTGTTTGCTGCACAAATGGCTACTGGGATTTATTTATTTGCCACACTAATAGAAAGCACACAGCAATCCATAAAAAATTGTTTGCCCTACAAATGGCAATGAGATAGCTGCTGAAATTTATTTATTTGCCATACTACTAGAAAGCACACAGAGGTCCAGAAAAAAATATTTGTTTGCCCTACAAATGGCAATGAGACAGCTGCTGAGACTTATTTATTTGCCACACTACTAGAAAACACACAGAGGTACAGAAAAAGTATTTGTTTGCCCTTTAAATGGCTGCTGAGATTTAATTATTTGCCACACTACTATAAAACAAAGAGCAGTCCTGAAAAATCATTTATTTGCCCTTCAAATGGCAACTAGGCACACCAGTCCAGAGAATGTATTTGTTTGTCCTATAAATGGCTGCTGAGATTTAATTATTTGCCACACTGCTACAAAACACACAGCGGACCAGAAATATTATTTGTTTGCCCTACAAATGGCAACAAGACAGCTGTTGAGATTTATTCATTTGCCACAATACTAGAAAACACACAGCGGTCCAGAAAAATTATTTGTTCGCTGTCACTGTGCACTGTCCTTCTCAGTGCACAGTGACAATGCGCTCTGATCTGAAGTGAAGACAGGCAACAGAGCGCACTGTCATTGCACAGTGTAAGTAAAGAACAAGCAAGCAGGGACCAGCACCGCCCCTGTAAGTGACTTGATATAGCTCAGCCAATCAGGCGGGAATTTCATAGCCTGTATAAAAGCTGAGGCAGGGAATGCCAAAGCCATTTTAAGGTGATTTATGATAGCGAGAAGACATTAGAGCCCACAGATCAGCAATACAGATGGGAAAAGAAAGTACACACACATTGAACAAATAAACAGTAATGTGTTTTACAGCTGCAGCACTGAAGAAGATGAGTGGAGTAGTTAGGAATAAAATATAGATGAAATTGACAGGGGAAAAAATAAAAGATGCGTGATTGCTTAGTGATATGGAGCAACTGACATTTGTCCTGCATTTGAATTATAGTTACACATTTTTTTTTTTCATTCATAATGCACTAGAAAGCAGCAGCAATCCAGCACAATGGGGTTTTTTTCAGAAAGAAATATTCTGAAATCAGTGTCAGTCAGAGATGATGGTCTTACTTGTCATAAGTGACTGTACTGAGTTTTTGCATTTCTTGTGCAATTTTTTTTGTGAAGGAAGAACCAATTTTTTTTTTCAAATCACAAAAGAAGATTGTCTAAAATCCATGACATTTTACTGTCTACCTCAAAAAGTGTACATGCAGCATAAGCGACCCCACCAGCACTGGCACCAACTGTCATTCAGTAAAACTACAAAACGCAGGTCATTATCCACCTCTTTTGCCTCAGCCATGTGCATTAACCCCTTTACCCCCAAGGGTGGTTTGCACGTTATGGACCGGGCCAATTTTTACAATTCTGACCACTGTCCCTTTATGAGGTTATAACTCTGGAACGCTTCAACAGATCCTGGTGATTCAGATACTGTTTTCTCAGGACATATTGTACTTCATGATAGTGGTAAAATTTCTTTGATATTACCTGCGTTTATTTGTGAAAAAAAATGAAATTTGGCGAAAATTTTGAAAATTTTGCAATTTTCCAAATTTGAATTTTTATGCAATTAAATCACAGAGATATGTCACACAAAATACTTAATAAGTAACATTTTCCACATGTCTACTTTACATCAGCACAATTTTGGAACCAACGTTTTTTTTTGGTAGGGAGTTATGAGGGTTAAAAGTTGACCAGCAATATCACATTTTTCCAACACCATTTTATTTTAGGGACCACATCTCATTTGAAGTCATTTTGAGGGGTCTATATGATAGAAAATACCCAAGTGTGACACCATTCTAAAAACTGCACCCCTCAAGGTGCTCAAAACCACATTCAAGAAGTTTATTAACCCTTCAGGTGTTTCACAGGAATTTTTGGAATGTTTAAATAAAAATTAACATTTAACTTTTTTTCACAAAAAATGTACTTCAGCTCTAATTTGTTTTATTTTACCAATGGTAACAGGAGAAAATGGACCCCAAACCTTGTTGTACAATTTGTCCTGAGTACACCGATACCCGATATGTGGAGGTAAACCACTGTTTGGGCGCATGACAGAGCTCGGAAGCGAAGGAGCGCCATTTGACTTTTCAATGCAAAATTGACTGGAATTGAGATGGGACGCCATGTTGCGTTTGGAGAGCCACTGATGTGCCTAAACATTGAAACCCCCCACAAGTGACACCATTTTGGAAAGTAGACCCCGTAAGGAACTTATCTAGATGCGTGGTGAGCACTTTGACCCATTAAGTGATTCACAGAAGTTTATAATGCAGAGCCGTAAAAATAAAAAATCATATTTTTTCACAAAAGTGATCTTTTTGCCCCCAATTTTTTATTTTCCCAAGGGTAAGAAAAGAAATTGGACCACATAAGTTGTTGTACAATTTGTCCTGAGTACGCTGATACCCCATATGTGGGAGTAAACCACTGTTTGGGTGCATGGGAGAGCTCAGAAGGGAAGGAGCGCCGTTTGACTTTTCAATGCAAAATTGACAGGAATTGAGATGGGACGCCATGTTCCGTTTGGAGAGCCACTGATGTGCTTAAACATTAAAACCCCCCACAAGTGACACCATTTTGGAAAGTAGACCCCCTAAGGAACTTATCTAGAGGTGTGGTGAGCACTTTGACCCACCAAGTGCTTTACAGAAGTTTATAATGCATAACCGTAAAAATAAAAAATCTTTTTTTTTTCGCAAATTATCTTTTCGCCCCCAATTTTTTATTTTCCCAATGGTAAGAGAAGAAATTGGACCACAAAAGTTATAGTACAATTTGTCCTGAGTACGCTGATACCCCATATGTGGGAGTAAACCACTGTTTGGGCGCATGGGAGAGCTCGGAAAGGAAGGAGCGCCGTTTGACTTTTCAATGCAAAATTGACAGGAATTGAGATGGGACGCCATGTTGCGTTTGGAGAGCCACTGATGTGCCTAAACATTGAAACCCCCCACAAGTGACACCATTTTGGAAAGTAGACCCCGTAAGGAACTTATCTAGATGCGTGGTGAACACTTTGACCCATTAAGTGATTCACAGAAGTTTATAATGCAGAGCCATAAAAATAAAAAATCATATTTTTTCACAAAAGTGATCTTTTTGCCCCCAATTTTTTATTTTCCCAAGGGTAAGAGAAGAAATTGGACCACAAAAGTTGTTGTACAATTTGTCCTGAGTACGCTGATACCCCATATGTGGGGGTAAACCACTGTTTGGGCGCATGGGAGAGCTCGGAAGGGAAGGAGCACTGTTTGACTTTTCAATGCAAAATTGACAGGAATTGAGATGGGACGCCATGTTGCGTTTGGAGAGCCACTGATGTGCCTAAACATTGAAACCCCCCACAAGTGACACCATTTTGGAAAGTAGACCCCGTAAGGAACTTATCTAGAGGTGTGGTGAGCACTTTGACCCACCAAGTGCTTTACAGAAGTTTATAATGCAGAACCGTAAAAATAAAAAAATCATTTTTTTTTTCACAAATTATCTTTTCGCCCCCAATTTTTTATTTTCCCAATGGTAAGAGAAGAAATTGGACCACAAAACTTATTTTACAATTTGTCCTGAGTACGCTGATCCCCCATATGTGGGAGTAAACCACTGTTTGGGCGCATGGGAGAGCTCGGAAGGGAAGGAGCGCCGTTTGACTTTTCAATGCAAAATTGACAGGAATTGAGATGGGACGCCATGTTCCGTTTGGAGAGCCACTGATGTGCTTAAACATTGAAACCCCCCACAAGTAACACCATTTTGGAAAGTAGACCCCCTAAGGAACTTATCTAGAGGTGTGGTGAGCACTTTGATCCACCAAGTGCTTCACAGAAGTTTATAATGCAGAACCGTAAAAATAAAAAATAATTTTTATTCACAAAAATTATATTTTGCCCCCAATTTTTTATTTTCCCAAGGGTAAGAGAAGAAATTGGACCACAAAAGTTGTTGTACAATTTGTCCTGAGTACACTGATACCCCATATGTGGGGGTAAACCACTGTTTGGGCGCATGGGAGAGCTCGGAAGGGAAGGAGCGCCGTTTGACTTTTCGATGCAAAATTGACAGGAATTGAGATGGGACGCCATGTTGCATTTGGAAAGCCACTGATGTGCCTAAACATTGAAACACAAGTGACACCATTTTGGAAAGTAGACGCCCTAAGGAACTTTTCTAGATGTGTGGTGAACACTTTGACCCACCAAGGGCTTCACAGAAGTTTATAATGCAGAACCGTAAAAATAAAACAAATATTTTTTCCCACAAAAATGATTTGGGATGGGCTCGGAAGGGAAGGAGCGCCATTTGGAATGCAGACTTAGATGGAATGGTCTGCAGGCGTCACATTGCGTTTGCAGAGCCCCTAATGTACCTAAACAGTAGAAACCCCCCACAAGTGACCCCCTATTGGAAATTAGACCCCCCAAGGAACTTATCTAGATGTGTTGTGAGAACTTTGAGCCCCCAAGTGTTTCACTACAGTTTATAACGCAGAGCCGTGAAAATAAAAAAATTTTTTTTCCCACAAAAATTATTTTTTAGCCCCCAGTTTTGTATTTTTCCAAGGGTAACAGGAGAAATTCGACCCCAAAAGTTGTTGTCCTATTTGTCCTGAGTACGCTGATACCCCATACGTTGGGGAAAACTCCTGTTTGGGCACACGGGAGAGCTCGGAAGGGAAGGAGCTCTGTTTTACTTTTTCAACGCAGAATTGGCTGGAATTGAGATCGGACGCCATGTCGCGTTTGGAGAGCCCCTGATGTGCCTAAACAGTGGAAACCCCCCAATTATAACTGAAACCCTAATCCAAACACACCCCTAACCCTAATCCCAATGGTAACCCTAACCACACCTCTAACCCAGACACACCCCTAACCCTAATCCCAACCCTATTCCCAACAGTAAATGTAATCCAAACCCTAACCCTAACTTTAGCCCCAACCCTAACTGTAGCCTTAACCCTAGCCCCAACCCTAACCCTAGCCCTAACACTAACCCTAGCCGTAACCCTAGCCCTAACCCTAGCCCTAAACCTAGCCCTAACCCTAGCCCTAACCCTAACCCTAGCCCTAGCCCTAACCCTAACCCTAACCCTAATGGGAAAATGGAAATAAATACATTTTTTTAAATTTTTTAATTTTTCCCTAATTAAGGGGGTGATGAAGGGGGGTTTGATTTACTTTCATAGCGGGTTTTTTAGCGGATTTTTATGATTGGCAGCTGTCACACACTGAAAGACGCTTTTTATTGCAAAAAATATTTTTTGCGTTACCACATTTTGAGAGCTATAATTTTTCCATATTTGAGTCCACAGAGTCATGTGAGGTCTTTTTTTTTGCGGGACGAGTTGACGTTTTTATTGGTAACATTTTCGGGCACGTGACATTTTTTGATCACTTTTTATTCCGATTTTTGTGAGGCAGAATGACCAAAAACCAGCTATTCATGAATTTCTTTTGGGGGAGGCGTTTATACCGTTCCACGTTTGGTAAAATTGATAAAGCAGTTTTATTCTTCGGGTCAGTTTGATTACAGCGATACCTCATTTATATCATTTTTTTATGTTTTGGCGCTTTTATACGATAAAAACTATTTTATAGAAAAAATAATTATTTTTGCATCGCTTTATTCTGAGGACTATAACTTTTTTATTTTTTTGCTGATGATGTTGTATGGCAGCTCGTTTTTTGCGGGACAAGATGACGCTTTCAGCGGTACCATGGTTATTTATATCTGTCTTTTTGATCGCGTGTTATTCCACTTTTTGTTCGGCAGTATGATAATAAAGCGTTGTTTTTTTTTTTTTGTTTTTTTTTTCTTACGGTGTTTACTGAATGGGTTAACTAGTGGGACAGTTTTATAGGTTGGGTCTTTACGGACGCGGCGATACTAAATATGTGTACTTTTATTGTTTGTTTGTTTTTTATTTAGATAAAGAAATGTATTTATAATAATATTTTTTTTTCTTTATTTAGGAATTTTTTTATTTTATTTTTTTTACACATGTGGAAATTTTTTTTTAACTTTTTTACTTTGTCCCAGGGGGGACATTGCTGATCTGACAGTTTGCACAGCACTCTGTCAGATCACCGATCTGACTTACAGCGCTGCAGACTTACCAAGCGCCTGCTCTGAGCAGGCTCTGTGAAGCCACCTCCCTCCCTGCAGGACCCGGATGCCATGGCCATCTTGGATCCGGGCCTGTTATAGGGAGGGAGGTAGGAGACCCTCGCAGCAACGCGATCACATCGCGTTGCTGCGGGGGGCTCAGGGAAGCACGCAGGGAGCCCCCTCCCTGCGCGATGCTTCCCTATACCGCCGGCACACCGCGATCATGTTTGATCGTGGTGTGCCGGGGGTTAATGTGTCTGGGGCGGTCCGTGACCGCTCCTGGCACATAGCGCCGGATGTCAGCTGCGATAGGCAGCTGACACCCGGCCGCGATCGGCCGCGCTCCCCCCTGGACGTACTATTCCGTCCGTGGGAATTAAGGCCCACCCCACATGGACGGAATAGTACATCCGATGGCAGAAAGGGGTTAATGGGATGGAAGTGGAGAGCAATAGGATAAATATTGGACATCAAGCTCATCTCAGGCACAGCAGGAAGATGTTACCTCTGACAGCAACACTTTCAGAATAAGTCATTGTTGTGCACAGAATGGTCTGCTTGATTACAAAAAACTAGGAGAGATAATCTTTTGACTGTTTTTTTACTTTGTAAAACAATAAAAGCCTCTCAGTGTGCTGGTGATTACTATCAGCTGCCATCCGTTTCTATTGTGTATTTCACTGTGTTTATGCTAAAGAGGTTGGATACAGTCCTAGGAGACCTCAGAATCTAAAGGTACCGTCACACATAACGATTTCTTTAACGATATCGTTGCTTTTCGTGATGTAGCAACGATATCGTTAACAAAATCGTTATGTGTGACAGCGACCAACGATCAGGCCCCTGCTGGGAGATCGTTGGTCGCTGGGAATGATCAGGACCTTTTTTTTGGTCGCTGATCACCCGCTGTCATCGCTGAATTGGCGTGTGTGACACCGACCCAGCGATGTGTTCACTGGTAACCAGGGTAAATATCGGGTTACTAAGCGCAGGGCCACGCTTAGTAACCTGATGTTTACCCTGGTTGCCACTGTAAATGTAAAAAAAAAAAAACAGTACATACTCACATTCCGGTGTCTGTCACGTCCCCCGCCTTCAGCTTCCCTGCACTGACTGTGAGCGCCGGCCGGCCGTAAAGCAGAGCACAGCGGTGACGTCACCACTGTGCTTTACGGCCGGCACTCACAGTCAGTGCGGGAAGCTGACGGCGAGGGACATGACAGACACCGGAATGTAAGTATGTACTGTTTTTTTTTTTTTACATTTACAATGGTAACCAGGGTAAACATCGGGTTACTAAGCGCGTCCCTGCGCTTAGTAACCCGATGTTTACCCTGGTTACGCGGGGACTTCGGCATCGTTGGTCGCTGGAGAGCTGTCTGTGTGACAGCTCTCCAGCGACCACACAACAACTTACCAACGATCACGGCCAGGTCGTATCGCTGGTCGTGATCGTTGGTAAATCGCTAAGTGTAACGGTACCTTTAGGCCGGAGTCACACACAGGACGCATTACAGTTAGCACTGGGCAGCCCGCCACAGGGCATTATTAACAGGCTATGATCCAGATGCTGTGCATTCTCTGTGTGAACACTGCTGCAGATTATTTGTTTGCACTGGTGTGCCAAGCGGCCAATCCCTGATTGTAGGCTGGCTGTCTTATTGGTATTTTCGCACCTGTGTAGTTGCCATCTTTACTTGCGCCCTCTGCATTTGATTCTTAATGTGTGTGTGTATTTTTTTAACCCATTCATACAATTGGATTAATAATGGATAGGTGTCTTATTGACACCTCTCAATTATTAACCGGGTTTAATGTCACCTTATAATAGCAAGGTGACATTAACCCCTTATTACCCCTTATGCCACCACTACAGGGCAATGGGAAGAGAGAGGCTCAGTGCCAGAATTGGCGCTTCTTATAGATGCGACTTTTCTGGGGCGGCTGGGCGCTGGTATTTTCAGCCAGGAAGGGGTCAATATCCATGGCCCCATCCTAGGCTTTGAAAATCAGCCCACAGCTGTCTGCATAGCCTTTCTGGCAATTAATTATAGGGGGACCCCACATCATTTTTTTTGGGGGGGTACCCCTATTAGAATAGCCAGTAAAGGCTAAATATACGGGCTGATATACATAGCCTCGGAAGATCCATGGTTATTAACCCCTTCCCAGGCTACAAATATCGGCCCGGCCGCCGACTTTCCCTCTCTGGTGAAGAAAATTGCACGGGAGTCCACGCAATTGTTTTCGCTTGTAGAATGGAACTTGTGGAGCCAATAAATAGGCTTCCACATTATTTACTCATGATTTTCTGGGCCGGGATCCATTATATGTCCATTTTGCAAGCCGGCGAAAAAATCTCGCCATACAGATGTCACCCGGATGCTTACATGCGAGAAAATCGCATCCTCGCATTGCACACGGATGTCATACGGATCACTGTGCGGGAACATTTCTGTGATTCTCGGCTGTGAAAAACGGACCGATTTTTTTATACGTCATGTGTGACTCCAGCCTTACACACATCTTTTCAGGGTAATTGGAGACTTTGCAGTACTGCAATCTGTGCAAAAATCAATTCACTGCAAATAGTTTTTTTGGGAAATAAATCATCAACCCTAATTGATCAAGTGTGTAATCATCACATAGACAGTCACTTCAGGAATCTGACGGCACAGTAGTCTGTTTGTAGTCAGGATCGCACCAGTTAGCACAGACTTACGTATGCCTCCAGCATATACACTTTGTCTTTAAATAGGGCTAATATGGTAATATTTGTAACTAAAATTGGCTTATTTCTCTCCTGACGTACTTTAACAAATATTGTGTTGTCTCTCCTGAACATTGAACATGTGTAGATAAAATGACAAGTAGATGTTAGTATTCCCCTTGTGTATAGCGCAGGTCACAACACAGTCTGACCCATTCGAAGAGCGATTGGACATTGTCAGGCTGTATAGGGATTCCTGCCAGGAATCGTGCACATGTCATATTCTAATTAATAGAGAACGTGCACAATACTGTACCTGTTGTGCTTTGGAAGCTTCCTTTACCTGGCCAAGCTTCTGCAGAAGGTAAGTGTATTCCATATCATTAATAATAATCGATACATCACAAAAAATAAATTTTCAATGCTGTCCTATTGTTTACATATTTACATCATTATAATATCTCTTCTCCCTTATGCCTCCAAATTGCTGGAGCAACACGTCCATCTTGAACTGTCCTCCCACTTCTCCTCCTGCTCCCTCTTTGATCGGTTACAATCAGGCTTCCGTTCCCATCACTCAACTGAAACTGCCCTAACTAAAGTCACCAATGACCTACTAACTGCCAGGAGCAAGCGACACTACTCTGTCCTCCTTCTCCTGGACTTGTCTTCTGCCTTTGACACTGTAGACCACTCCCTTTTGCTACAAATCCTCTCATCCCTTGGCATCACAGACTTGGCCCTTTCCTGGATCTCGTCATATCTGACAGACCGAACATTCAGTGTCTCCCTCCCCCACACCACCTCCTCACTTCGCCCCTTGTCAGTCGGTGTTCCTCAAGGCTCTGTTCTAGGACCCCTACTCTTCTCCATCTACACTTTCGGCCTGGGACAGCTCATAGAATCCCACGGTATGCAGTACCATCTCTACGCTGACGACACGCAGATCTACCTCTCCGGACCTGACCTCTCCTCATTGCTTACCAAAATCCCGCACTGTCTGTCTGCCATTTCAGCCTTCTTTTCTGCTCGCTTTCTACAACTGAACATGGACAAAACAGAATTCATCATCTTTCCCCCATCTCACTCTACCCCTCCACCAGACCTATCCATCAATGTCAATGGCTGCTCACTATCCCCAGTCCCACACGCCCGGTGCCTCGGGGTGATCCTCGACTCTGCCCTCTCTTTCAAGCCACATATCCAAGCCCTTGCCTCCTCCTGTCGTCTCAAACTCAAAAATATTTCCCGGATCCGTGCTTTCCTTGACCGCAACACTGCAAAAACGCTAGTGCATGCCCTTATCATCTCCCGCCTCGACTACTGCAACCTCCTACTCTCTGGACTCCCCTCTAGCACTCTGGCACCACTCCAATCCATCCTACACTCTGCTGCCCGACTAATCCACCTGTCCCCCCGCTATTCCCCAGCCTCTCCCCTGTGTCAAGCCCTTCACTGGCTTCCTATCGCCCAGAGACTCCAGTTCAAAACCCTCATACTGACATACAAAGCCATCCACAACCTGTCTCCTCCATACATCTGTGACATGGTCTCCCGGTACCTACCTACACGCGACCTCCGATCCTCCCAAGACCTCCTTCTCTACTCCCCTCTCATCTCTTCTTCCCATAACCGCATCCAAGACTTCTCCCGTGCTTCCCCCATACTCTGGAACTCTCTACCCCAACACATCAGACTTGCGCCTACCATAGAAACCTTCAAAAAGAACCTGAAGACTCATCTCTTCCGACAAGCCTACAGCCTGCAGTGATCCTCAACCTACTGAACAGCCGTACAGCCAGCTCTTCCCTCTCCTAGTGTATCCTCACCCACCCCCTGCAGACTGTGAGCCCTCGCGGGCAGGGTCCTCCCTCCTTATGTACTCGTGTGCCTTGTTATCTGCTCATGTTTAATGTATTTGTCTATATTTGCCCCGTATTCACATGTAAAGCGCCATGGAATAAATGGCGCTATAAAAATGTATAATAATAATAATAATCATTAGTGAAACTACATACTGTATGTAAAGCAATCTAGAGCAAAGCTGCCGCACAGCCCTTCCTTAACCAACAGCGATACAGACGGTGTGCGTGTCACTTCTATGGGTCCGACTCTCCGGTCGAGGTGCACGCTGGAAAAAAAAGTCACGCCACTGGTACTATGTAAGAAGAAGTGGCAACACTCACCGGTCCTGTGTGGTCCAAGTTTTTATTAATAAAACACAAACATGGTATCTTCACGGCATCGGGAAACAGACGAACAAGGAGGTGAGCAGGATGTGACGACGGCCGTTTCGCGCCGACGATAGCGCTTCCACGGGTCGTCACATCCTGCTCACCTCCTTGTTCGTCTGTTTCCCGATGCCGTGAAGATACCATGTTTGTGTTTTATCAATAAAAACTTGGACCACCCAGGACCGGTGAGTGTTGCCACTTCTTCTTACATAGTACCATTAGTGAAACTACCTAGGTGTACTGTATATATTACCAGGGTCTCTTCTGACCTTCAGCACCGTCCATTCTGATATGAGGGGAGATTATGATGACAAGTTCAGTGTAACCTGACCTTCTATTTTCCTCATCTAAGAATAGCATATTCTAGGCTGCCCGCCACCAAGATTGCAGCTGTTTCCAGGATTATTTTCTTGCATGCCTTCGCAACCACATTTTATTGCACAAAAAAAGAAAACTATTGCCATTTTATTGCAAGCACAGTCAAATCACCTGGTTGTTCCTTTCCAGGTACAGTTTTTCAAGGCTAAAATTTGAATGTATGCAAATGACAAAAATACAGTTTTAGTTGCATTGTCGTGTCTGCATTTTTCTTATATGTAAATGAGTTGTTAAGATCTATGGGTCGGACATAGATCTCCCTGAGATTCTGCCTCCAGAGCTTATTTTATATGAAAAGGGTGTTTCCAGCATGAAAACTGTAATATTACGGTCTGCTCTCCTGATCTGAACGTCTGACATTGCTAATACTCCCTTTCTTTTAACCCCCTAGTGACAGAGCCAATTTGGTACTTAATGACCGAGCCAATTTTTACAATTCTGACCACTGTCCCTTTATGAGGTTATAACTCTGGAACGCTTCAACGGATCCTGCTGATTCTGAGATTGTTTTTTCATGACATATTGTACTTCATGTTAGTGGTAACATTTCTTCGATATTACTTGCGATTATTTATGAAAAAAACGAAAATATGGCAAAAAGTTTTAAAATTTTGCAATTTTCAAACTTTGTATTTTTATGCCCTTAAATCAGAGAGATATGTCATGAAAAATAGTTAACAAATAACATTTCTCACATGTCTACTTTACATCAGCACAATTTTAGAAACAAAATTTTTTTTTGTTAGGGAGTTATAAGGGTTAAAAGTTGGCCAGCAATTTCTCATTTTTACAACACCATTTTTTTTTAGGGACCACATCACATTTGAAGTCATTTTGAGGGGTCTATATGATAGAAAATAATGAAGTGTGACACCATTCTAAAAACGACACCCCTCAAGGTTCTCAAAACCACATTCAAGAAGTTTATTAACCCTTTACGTGCTTCACAGGAACTGAAACAATGTGGAAGGAAAAAATGAACATTTAACTTTTTTTTGCAAACATCTTAATTCAGAACCATTTTTTTTATTTTCACATGTGTAAAAACAGAAATGTAACCATAAATTTTGTTATGCAATTTCTCCTGAATACGCCAATACCCCATATGTGGGGGTAAACCACTTTCTGGGCGCACCGCAGAACTTGGAAGTGAAGAAGCGCCGTTTGACTTTTTCAATGCAGAATTGGCTGGAATTGAGATCAGACGCCATGTCACGCTTAGAGAGCCCCTGATGTACGTAAACAGTGGAAACTCCCCACAAGTGACACCATTTTGGAAACTAGACCCCTTAAGGAACTTATCTAGATGTGTGGTGAGCACTTTGAATCCCCAAGTGCTTCACGGAAGTTTATAACGTAGAGCCGTGAAAATAAAAAATCGCTTTTGTTTACGCAAAAATGATCTTTTCGCCCACAAATTCTTATTTTCACAAGGGTAACAGGAGAAATTAGACCACAAAAGTTGTTGTGCGATTTCTCCTGAATACGTCGATACCCCATATGTGAGGGTAAACCACTGTTTGGGCGCACCGCAGAGCTTGGAAGAGAAGGAGTGCCGTTTTACTTTTTCAATGTAGAATTGTCTGGAATTGAGATCGGACGCCATGTTGCGTTTGCAGAGCCCCTGGTGTGCCTAAACAGTGGAAACCCCCCACAAGTGACACCATTTTGGAAACTAGACCCCTTAAGGAACTTATCTAGATGTGTGGTGAGCACTTTGAACCCCCATGTGCTTCACAGAAGTTTATAACGTAGAGCCGTGAAAATAAAAAATCGCATTTTTTCTACAAAAATGATCTTTTTGCCCCCAAATTTTTATTTTCACAAGGGTAACAGGAGAAATTAGACCACAAAAGTTGTTGTGTGATTTCTCTTGAGTACGTCGATACGCAATATGTGGGGGTAAACCACTGTTTGAGCGCACTGCAGAGCTTGGAAGAGAAGGAGTGACGTTTTACTTTTTCAATGTAGAATTGTCTGGAATTGAGATCGGACGCCATGTCGCGTTTGGAGAGCCCCTGATGTGCCTAAACAGTAGAAATCCCCCACAAGTGACCCCATTTTGGAAACTAGACCCCCCATAGAACTTATCTAGATGTGTGGTGAGAACTATGAATGCCCAAGTGCTTCACAGAAGTTTAGAATGCAGAGTCGTGAAAATAAAAAGTATTTTTTTTCCACAAAAAAGATATTGTAGCCCCCAAGTTTTTATTTTCACAAGGGTAACAGGAGAAATTGGACTGCAATAGTTGTTGTTCAATTTATCCCGAGTACACTGATGCGCCATATGTGGGGGTAACCCACTGTTTGGGCGCACGGCAGAGCTCAGAAGGGAGGGAGCACCATTTGACTTTTTGAGCGCAAAATTGGCTGTCATGTTTGGAGACCCCCTGATGTACCTAAACAGTGGAAACCCCCCAATTCTAGCTCCAACCTTAACCCCAACACACCCCTAACCCTAATCCCAACCCGATCCATAATCCTAATCACTAACCCTAACGATAATCACAACCCTTACCCCAAAACAACCCTAATGTCAACCCTAACCATAACCCTAATCAAAACCCTAAATCCAACACACCCCTAATCTTAATCTCAACCCTAACTTCAAACCTAACCATAATCCCAATACACCCCTAATCATAACCCTAACCTTAACCCTAATCCCAAACCTAACCCTAATCCCAAGCATAACCCTAATGCCAACCCTAACCCTAATACCAACCCAAATCCAAACCCTAACCCTAATCCCAACTCTAACCCTAACTTTAGCCCAACCCTAGCCCTAACTTTAGCCCCAACCCTAACCCTAGCCCTAAGGCTACTTTCACACTTGCGTCGTTTGGCATCCGTCGCAATCCGTCATTTTGGACAAGAAACGGATCCTGCAAATGTGCCAGCAGGATGCGTTTTTTGCCCATAGACTTGTATTGCCGACGGATCGTGAAGGATGGCCACACGTCGCGTCCGTCGTGCACTGGATCAGTGTTTTGGCAGACCGTCAGCACAAAAAAACGTTCAATGTAACTTTTTTTGTACGTCGCATCCGCCATTTCTGACCGCGCATGCGTGGCCGTAACTCTGCCCCCTCCTCCCCAGGACATAGATTGGGCAGCGGATGCGTTGAAAAACTACATCCGCTGCCCACGTTGTGCACAATTTTCACAGCGTGCGTCGGTATGTCGGGCCGACGCATTGCGACGGCCCCGTACCGACGTAAGTGTGAAAGAAGCCTAACCCTAAATTTAGCGCCAAGCCTAACCCTAAATTTAGCCCCAACCCTAAGCCTAAATTTAGCCCTAGCCCTAACCCTAGCCCTAACCCTAGCCCTAACCCTAGCCCTAGCCCTAACCCTAACCTTAGCCCTAACCCTAGCCCTAACCCCAGCCCTAGCACTAACCCTAGCCCTAACCCTAGCCCTAACCCTAGCCCTAACCCTAACCATAGCCCTAGCCCTAACCCTAACCCTAATTTTAGCCCCAACTGCTCTTCTCCTGCCGGCCGGCAGATGGAGACAGATGGCGGGCGCACTGCGCATGCGCCCGCCATTTTCTTTTCCCCAGAAGATGTCGGCGGCCAGGAGGAGCAGCAGGAGGATCCAGGGACACCAGTGAGTATAATAGGGTCCCCGAATCCCCCTATTTCTCTGTCCTCTGATGTGCGATCACATCAGAGGACAGAGAATTACACTTTGCTTTTTTTTTTTTTTTTTGCGGTCGCCGGTAAACAGTTAATTACCGGCGATCGCAAAACAGGGGTCGGTAAAAGCGACCCCGATCATGCTCTTTGGGGTCTCGGCTACCCCCGGTAGCTGAGACCCCAAAGACTCTCCCGGGGCCGGCCGGCAGGCGCACTGCACATGCGTTCGCCATTTTGAAGATGGCGGCGCGCAGCGGGAGCCACGAGGAGCACCAGGGGAGATAGCTGAGTATCGGGGGGCGATCGGGGACCCCTTTTCTCTGTTCTCTGATGTGCGATCACATCGGAGGACAGAGAAATTAAAAAGAAATCGCGTTTTGTTTTTTTTTGCGATCGCCGGTAAACGGTTAATTACCGGCGATCGCAAAAGCGGGGTCGGTAAACCCCCCCCCCCGAATCATGTTCTCTGGGGTCTCGGCTACCCCCGGCAGCCGAGACCCCGGAGAAAATCCGACTCTGGGGGGAGCTATTTACTTTTTCCACAGCGCCGTTAATTAATGGCGCTGTGGTTTAAGTACCCTTAGCGGCCGCCGTTAAAAGGCGTATCGGCGGTCGCTAAGGGGTTAAAATAACCTCTAGAGCAGGGGTGAAGAACCTCCGCAAATTGTCTGTAGTGTCCTTTTCTGCTGTTCCCAGGCAGATTTCTGGGGACTGCAGTGCTCGTGCACTGATGACGCTGACGCACCTTGGAGTCTGCGCTCAGTGCTCCAGTCCCTCCAATAGTGATGACAGCAGCGGCAGCCCCAGCTCATCCTGTGATATCTATGTGCCTCTAGGCCCTCGTGTGATGCCTATCTGCCCCAGTCCCATTTATGATGTGTATATACCCAAGCATCTTCTGTGAGACTTACATACCCCAAGCCCCTTCTGTAATGCGTGTGTGCCCCATCATCTCCTGTGATGTGTATATTCCCCCAGCCCCTGCTGTGATGTGCATATGTTCTTAGCTTTTCTTGTGATGTGTATATGCCCCCAGTGTCTCCTGTGACGCATGTATGCCCCCACTCCTTCCTGTGATGTATATATGCCCCAGCGTCTCATGTGAAGTATAGGAACCTAGCGTCTCCTGTGATGCGTATATGGCTTGAGCCCCTCTTGTGATGCCTGTGATATATATATGCCCCAGGCCTTCCTGTGATATACAGTGGGTATGGAAAGTATTCAGACTCCTTTAAATTTTTCACTCTTTGTTTCACTGCAGTCATTTGGTAAATTCAGAAAAGTTCATTTTTTTCTCATTAATGTACATTCTGCACCCCATCTTGACTGAAAAAAACCCAAATGTAGACATTTTTGCAAATTTATTGAAAAAGAAAAACTGAAATATCACATGGTCATAAGTATTTAGACCCTTTGCTCAAACACTCATATTTAAGTCACATGCTGTCCATTTCCTTGTGATCCTTGAGATGGTTCTACTCCTTCATTGGGGTCCAGTTGTGTTTAATTAAACTGATAGGACTTGATTTTCAAAAGGCACACACCTGTCTATATAAGACCTCAGAGCTCACAGTGCATGTCAGACCAAATGAGAATCATGAGGTCAAAGAAACTGGCCAAGGAGCTCAGTGACTGAATTGTGGCAAGGCACAGATCTGGCCAAGGTTGCAACACAATTTCTGCAGTAATCAAGGTTCCTAAGAGCACAATGGCCTTCATAATCCTTAAATGGAAGAAGTTTTGAACCACCAGAAGTCTTCCTAGACCTGGCCGTCCAGCTAAACTGAGCAATCATGGGAGAAGAGCCTTGGTGAGAGCGGTAAAGAAGAACCCACTGTGGCTGAGCCCCAGAGATGCAGTAGGAATGGGAGAAAGTTCCACAAAGTCAACTATCACTGCAGCCCTCCACCAGTCAGGCCTTTATGGCAGAGTGGCCCGACGGAAGCCTCTCCTCAGTGCAAGACATATGAAAGCCCGCATAGGGTTTGCTTAAAAACACATGAAGGATTCCCAGACTATGAGAAATAAGGTTTTCTGGTCTGATGAGACAAAGATAGACCTTTTTGGTGATAATTCTAAGCGGTATGTGTGGAGAAAACCCGGCACTGCTCGTCACCTGCCCAGTATAGTCCCAAAAGTGAAACATGGTGGTGGCAGCATCATGCTATGGGGGTGTTTCTCAGCTGCAGGGACAGGATGACTGGTTGCTATTGAAGTAAACATGAATGCGGCCAAATACAGAGATATCCTGGATGAAAACCTCTTCCAGAGTGCTCTGGACCTCAGACTTGGCCGAAGGTTCACCTTCCAACAAGACAATGACCCTAAGCACACAGCTAAAACAACAAAGGAGTGGCTTCAGAACAACTCTGTGACCATTCTTGGCTGGCCCAGCCAGACCCCTGACCTAAACCCAATTGAGCATCTCTGGAGAGACCTGAAAATGGCTGTCCACCAACGTTCACCATCCAACCTGATAGAACTGGAGAGGATCTGCAAGGAAGAATGGCAGAGGATCCCCAAATCCAGGTGTGAAAAACTTGTTGCATCATTCCCAAGACTCATGGCTGTACTATCTCAAAAGGTGCTTCTACTCAATACTGAGCAAAGGATCTGAATACTTATGACCATGAGATATTTCAGTTTTCTTTTTCAATAAATTTGCAAAAATTACTATATTTCTGTTTTTTTCAGTCAAAATGGGGTGCAGAGTGCACATTAATGAGAAAAAAATGAACTTTTTTTGAATTTACCAAATGGCTGTAATGAAACCAAGAATGAAAAATGTAAAGGGGTTGGAATACTTTATGTACCCACTGTATATATGCCACAGCGTATCATGTGTTCAGAACTTACTGCTGCGAGTTCTTTTCACAATTCATCACTTAGAGTTGATTCCAGACCAATGCAAACCCGGAAAAGCAGTTGACAGTAGTACTATCATCACTACCACCTAACAGCACAAGTCTCAGCAAAGAGAACCAGCTCCAGCCATCACATTAGGGGTGAGTTAATTAATTGTCTGATCAAATACAGGAGAATAAATTTCAAATTGATATTTTTTTAAGGCCTGTGATTGATGGCATAAAATATCCAAATGGAAGAAAAAAAGATTCCCCACCTCTGCTCTAGAGGTAGATTCTCAGGGAGAGCTATGTCCTGCCCTTTGATCTTAACAGCTCATTTACATATTTAAAAAAATAGGGATTTGGGGGGAATAAGACATCAGATTGAAAATATCAAGGTATCAGTTTATTCAGCTTCCAATGGCGTGCATGCCAAAATGGACAACTGCGGAAGATTGATCCTAATGACAGCTTCCCTTTAAAAGGTAATCAAGTAATCATTGCATAGGTCTAGTCCAGTGTTTCCCAAACTCTAATACTCACAGCCCCCAACATGTCATGTTTTGAGAATTTCCTTAGAATTGTACAGGTGATAGAATTATTATTAAGGCATCTGAAACTGCTACAGATTCACCTGTGCAATACTAAGGAAATCCTGAAAACATGATGTGTTGGGGCCGTGTAGAGCAGATTTTGGAAACACTGATCTAGTCAATGCCATCATTTACACTCATCAGTACTGCCGTGAATTTTCTTGCACAGTGAGGCTCCCAGCTACGAGTCGTGCAGACAGATATAACACGGCCCTATTTACTTTGGTTTCATGTTTAGCAAAGGTCTCAAAGGTCAGACCCTCAATGATCCGAATACTATGTCATATACTAGTAACATTATACAATGGAAATATTCTTTTAAGTTGCATACTTGTGCAGCGTGGTCTACATAAACCAAATATTGTATTATAATTTATTACCTAAGGAATAGGCTAATAGTAACTAGCTGAGTATCAGGAATAGATGGTCTAGATTAATATTTGGAAGAGGTCACATGTCTAGACCAGTCGAAAGTCTCAGTTTCAGAGGAGGGTTTACACAAGAGATCAACCCATGAAAAACAGATCCAATGTTGGGGTCAAAAGTTAAGATCAACAACAAAGTTTTGCTTTTAGAGCATAACCACTTCAAAGCCACTCCAACGTTCCAACGTGGAAAAACGAGTAAACAACTTGTCAAGATAGGACTAGTTCATTGTCTACTTGATGTAGTATTTCCATCAATTCAATTCATGTACAGTATCAGAACAACGTGATTTCAATGGTCAACTTGCCTATATTTTTTTTCAGTCATATTGTTTCCTGACTTTAGGACAGCTCAACACCAAATTTGGAAATTATATTTGCTGAGACTCCCAAATGGTTTGCCAAATGTGTGCCACAGACATACGCAACTTGTTTAGTCTAGCACCGAATACTACAAAGTGGACTTACGTTTTGACATTATTAAATATCACATTTGATTGAAATATAGAAACCATAACCAATTGGTGAACCCCTTTCTGACATCAGACGTAATAATCCGTTCATGTGCCATGGGGTGGTCAAACACTGCTCCTGGAACTTTAACTCCCGAAATGCTGTGATCGAACATGATCGCAGCATTCCAGGAGCCGGCAGAGGACTGACAGACCCTCTGCCTTTGGATCGGAGGTCCCGATCGTTGCCATGGTGACCCGATGTTGTCATGACAACATCTGAGTCACCAGAGCTAGGAAAGTAGCTGATCATGCGCACGCCGTGCAGAGCTGACAGTTTCTACAGCATGGTGATGCTTCTGCATACCCATGCTGTAGAAGCGATCAGTGTTGTGAATTCTGTTGTCGGGCTCCCTCCTGTGGTCATGAATGGTACTTCGGCTGGTTCTGTCCATGGACTTCCTCTGGTGGGTGTTTCTGAGTTTCCTTCCACAGGTGACGAGGTTAATTCGTTAGCTGGCTGCTCTATTTAACTCCACTTAGATCATTGCTCCATGCCACCTGTCAATGTTCCAGTATTGGTCTAGTTCACTCCTGGATCGTTCTTGTGACCTGTCTTCCCAGCAGAAGTTAAGTTCCTGCTTGTTTTTCTTTGGTTTGCTATTTTTCTGTCCAGCTTGCTATTTTTATTGTTGTCTTGCTTGCTGGAAGCTCTGGGACGCAGAGGGAGCGCCTCCGCACCGTGAGTCGGTGCGGAGAGTCTTTTTGCGCCCTCTGCGTGGTCTTTTTGTAGGTTTTTGTGCTGACCGCAAAGCAACCTTTCCTATCCTCTGTCTGTTCAGTTAGTCGGGCTTCACTTTGCTAAATCTATTTCATCTCTGTGTTTGTATTTTCATCTTTACTCAGTCATTATATGTGGGGTGCTGCCTTTTCCTTTGGGGAATTTCTCTGAGGCAAGGTAGGCTTTATTTTTCTATCTTCAGGGCTAGCTAGTTCCTTAGGCTGTGCCGAGTTGCATAGGGAGCGTTAGGAGCAATCCACGGCTATTTCTAGTGTGCGTGATAGGATTAGGGATTGCGGTCAGCAGAGTTCCCACGTCCCAGAGCTCGTCCTTATTATCAGTAACTATCAGGTCATTCCGTGTGCTCTTAACCACCAGGTCCATTATTGTCCTGACCGCCAGGTCATAACAGTACAGGTGGCTGTTGTGAATTCTGTGGCTGAATTCACTCCTGTGGTCACAAGTGGTACTGCAGCTTCTGAGCTTCCTTCCTCAGGTGTTCTGGTGAGCTCATTAGCTGCTTCGTTACTTAACTCCACCTGATGCTGCTATCCTTGCTCCTAGTCAATGTTCCAGTGTTGGATCTGAGCTTCTCCTGATTGTTCCTGTGACCTGCTGCTCTGTATAGCTAAGTGCTTTTTTGCTATTTTGTTGCCTTTTTTCTGTCCAGCTTGTCTTTTGTTTTGCTGGAAGCTCTGAGACGCAAAGGGTGTACCGCCGTGCCGTTAGTCCGGCACGGTGGGTCTTTTTTTGCCCCCTTTGCGTGGGTTTTGCTTTAGGGTTTTTTGTAGACTGCAAAGTTCGCTTTACTGTCCTCGCTCTGTCTAAGAATATCGGGCCCCACTTTGCTGAATCTATTTCATCCCTACGTTTTGTCTTTTCATCTTACTCACAGTCATTATATGTGGGGGGCTGCCTTTTCCTTTGGGGTATTTCTCTGGGGGCAAGTCAGGCCTATTTTTCTATCTTCAGGCTAGCTAGTTTCTTAGGCTGTGCCGAGTTGCATAGGTAGTGGTTAGGCGCAATCCACAGCCACTTTTAGTTGTGTTTAGGATAGGATCAGGTGTGCAGTCTACAGAGTTTCCACGTCTCAGAGCTCGTTCTTTTGTTTTTGGGTATTTGTCAGATCACTGTGTGCGCTCTGATCGCTAGGCACACTGTGTCTCTGGATTGCCTTCATTACACCTTTCATTAGCAGACATAACAGGTGGCCCAAAGTACTAATGCATCTCAATAGAGGGATAAGAGAAGTTCTGAGACCATTTTTTTTTCTTTGCAGTGTGTTTTGTCTCTCTTTTCCCCTTTACCTCTGGGTGGTTCAGGACACAGGTGTAAACATGGACATTCAAGGTCTGTCCTCTTGGATGGATAATCTCACTACAAGGGTACAAAACATTCAAGATTTTGTGGTTCAGAATCCGATGTTAGAGCCTAGGATTCCAATTCCTGATTTCTTTTTTGGTGATAGATCTAAGTTCTTGTATTTCAAAAATAATTGTAAATTGTTTCTTGCCTTGAAACCTCGCTCCTCAGGTGACCCTGTTCAACAAGTAAAGATCATTATTTCTCTGTGACGTGGTGACCCTCAAGACTGGGCATTTTCCCTTGTGCCAGGAGATCCGGCATTGCGTGATGTTGATGCGTTTTTCCTGGCGCTTGGATTGCTTTATGACGAACCTAATTCAGTGGATCAGGCAGAGAAAATCTTGCTGGCTCTGTGTCAGGGTCAGGATGAAGCGGAGATATATTGTCAGAAGTTTAGAAAGTGGTCTGTGCTCACTCAGTGGAATGAATGTGCCCTGGCAGCAATCTTCAGAAAGGGTCTCTCTGAAGCCCTTAAGGATGTCATGGTGGGATTTTCCATGCCTGCTGGTCTGAATGAGTCTATGTCTTTGGCCATTCAGATCGATCGACGCTTGCGTGAGCGTAAAGCTGTGCACCATTTGGCGGTACTATCTGAGCATGGGCCTGAGCCTATGCAATGTGATAGGACTTTGACCAGGGCTGAACGGCAAGAACACAGACGTCGGAATGGGCTATGTTTTTACTGTGGTGATTCCATTCATGCTATCTCCGATTGTCCTAAGCGCACTAAGCGGTTCGCTAGGTCTGCCACCATTGGTACGGTACAGTCTAAATTTCTATTGTCCGTTACTCTGATTTGCTCTTTGTCATCCTATTCTGTTATGGCATTTGTGGATTCAGGCGCTGCCCTGAATTTGATGGACTTGGAGTTTGCTAGGCGCTGTGGTTTTTTCTTGGAGCCCTTGCAGTATCCTATTCCATTGAGAGGAATTGATGCTACGCCTTTGGCCAAGAATAAGCCTCAGTACTGGCATAATGCCCCTGTGTCCGGCATAATGCCCCTGTGTCCAGCATAATGCCCCTGTGTTCATCTTTCTGCCCCTTTGTCCAGCATCTCTGCCCCAGCGTTTCCAGCATAATGCCCCTGTGTCCAGCATTCTGCCCCTGTGTCCAGCATTCTGCCCCTGTGTCCAGCATTCTGCCCCTGTGTCCAGCATCTCTGCCCCAGCGTTTCCAGCATAATGCCCCTGTGTCCAGATTTCTGCCCCTTTGTCCAGCATTCTGCTCCTGTGTCCAGCATTCTGCCCGTGTCCAGCATTCTGCCCCTGTGTCCAGCATTCTGCCCCTGTGTCCAGCATTCTGCCCCTGTGTCCAGCATTCTGCCCCTGTGTCCAGCATACTGCCCCTGTGTCCAGGATTCTGCCCCTGTGTCCAGCATTCTGCCCCTGTGTCCAGCATCTGCCCCAGCATGTCCAGCATAATTCCCCTGTGTCCAGCTTTCTGCCCCTGTGTCCAGCATTCTGCCCCGGGCCGGTCCCCCCACCCCGGATCACCGCTCTCAAAAAAAAAAAAAGAGTTCTTACCTGGCCGTGCTCCTGCGGCGGGCGAAGCTCACTTCCTCCATGTAGGTGAAGGACGCACTCGCCAGTAGCTGACAATGACGTCAGACGCCGGCGAAGTGCGACTGCGCACTGCGTGGAGGAAGTGAGCTGCCAGCCTCCGACTGGCTGGCGGCGGCTGTTAACTATTGATGTGCGGGCACAGGCCCGCACGTCAATAGTGTGCCGCAGCGCCTGCAGGGGGGGGCCCGGTGAGCAGATGAGACGGGCCCCCTCTGCCCACCAGGCCCCATACGCCAGTCATGGCTGTAATGCCCTGATGGCGGCCCTGGCTGTCGGCCACAGTTTTGTATACTTCTGAAAAGAAGAATACCGCTAAACAGAGGCCAGACGGAGTCCAGATTAACTCTGGTGCCTCATTATAGAGAATGGATCCCTCGGGGGTTTCATCTGAATCATGTCACTCAGAGATTTAGGCCGGCGTCACACTAGCGAGTTTTACGGATGTATGAGAGGTGCAGAAAATACAGATTGCATACGGTACAATGATTCTCTCTGGCCCAGCTCCTATCTGCCGTATTTTACTGATCCGTATTATACAGTCTTCTACGGCTGTATAAAATCGCAGCATGCTGCGTTTGTCACCGTATTGCGCAAAAAAAATCGCCAATGAAAGTCTATGGGGGCGAGAAAATTACGGATTACACATGGACCAGCAGTGTGACTTACGAGAAATACGCAGCGGTGTTCTATAGAAAAGCCGGCAATTCAGTGTGGTGTACAGTAAAATCACACTGACAGGTTAGGCTGGTTTCACATTTGCATTTAAAAATGCAGCGTTTTAAACGCAAATGTATGTGGTGAAAAAAACGCATGTAAACGCGTTAAAACGCCGCATTTTTTAGACGCATGCGTTTTTGCATGTTTTAATACAAACGCGGCGTTTTGATGTGTTTACATGCGTTTTTTCCTGCGTTTGCGTTTTTCAAACGCATGATGAGAAGTGTGTGACAGCTGCCAATCATCAAAATCAACAAGAAAACCCACTTTAAACAGAAATAGCTAGGGTTAGGGTTAGGATCCCTAGTAACCCTAGGGATCCTAACCCTAACCCTAAGGGATCCTAACGCTATCCCTAACCCTATCCCTAACCCTATCCCTAACCCTAACCCTATCCCTAACCCTATCCCTAACCCTAACCCTATTCCTAACCCTAACCCTATCCCTAACCCTAACCCTAAGGGATCCTAACCCTAACCTTAACCCTAAGGGATCCTAACCCTAACCCTATCCCTAACCCTATCCCTAACCCTATCCCTAACCCTATCCCTAACCCTAATGGATCCTAACCCTAACCCTAACCCTAAGGGATCCTAACCCTAACCCTTAGGGTTAGGGTTAGGATCCCTTAGGGTTAGGGTTTTGGTTTGGGGTTGGCTTATCAGTGTGTATTCTTGTGTTTTTCTATTAAAACGCATGCAAACGCATGTGCTTAAAAACGCATGCGTTTACATAGACAGCAATAGGTTTTTTTGCGGCAAAAAAACGCCGCTAGAAATTACTACATGTTGCATTTCTGCAACACAACGCATGCATAGAAAAGACGCATGCCGCGGCAAAACGCGGCAAAATGCATGCAAAAAAAGCATGCGTTTTTAATGTTAAGTATAGGAAAAAAACGCATGCGTTTTTTTGCGCTAAAACGCAGCGGCAAAAAATGCAAATGTGAAACCAGCGTTAGAATAGAATAGCTAAGATAAATGTCTACACATAGTATAAGGGTATATATATATACATATATACATATAAATATATATGTCAGTGAGACACATATATGTATATATATTAATATTTCATACAGCGCTAGATAGGAGAAAAGCCGGTAATTCAATTGCTGGCTTTTCCTATCTCCTTCACAAACCCGGCATGATATGAGACATGGTTTACATACAGTAAACCATCTCATATCCCCTTTTTTTGCATATTCCACACTACTAATGTTAGTAGTGTGTATGTGCAAAATTTGGGCCCTCTAGCTATTAAATTAAAGGGTTAAATTGCGGAAAAAAATGGTGTGGGCTCCCGCGCAATTTTCTCCGCCAGAGTGGTAAAGCGCGTGACTGAGGGCAGATATTAATAGCCTAGAGAGGGTCCATGGTTATTGGCCCCCCTGCCTAAAAATATCTGCCCCCAGCCACCCCAGAAAAGGCACATCTGTAAGATGCGCCTATTCTGGTACTTGGCCACTCTCTTCCCATTCCCGTGTAGCGGTGGGATATGGGGTAATGAAGGGTTAATGTCACCTTGCTATTGTAAGGTGACATTAAGCCAGATTAATAATGGAGAGGCGTCAATTATGACACCTATCCATTATTAATCCAATAGTATGAAATGGTTAAAAAAACACACACACATTATTACAAAGTATTTTAATGAAATAAATACACAGGTTGTTGAAATATGTTATTATACTGGTAATCCACTTGAAGACCCTTGTCACCTGAAACAAATGTAAACAAAACAAACAACAATATTCCATACCTTCCGACGATCAGTCTCGTCCCACGCTGTAAATCCATCTGAAAGGGTTAACTAATTTTACAAGCAGAAGCCTGCTAATGCAGCCGCCCCTCGCGAATGAATGGAATGTAGGTGAATGACCTGTAGTTACCTCGAGTTGCAGTGATGCGCCCTCTGCTGGATCTCCTCATATGAACTCGAGCCTGGGAACTTTTCAGAATATTTTCTCACTGTTTGGGCGCATGGCAGGGCTTATAATTGAGGGAACACCATTTGACTTTTTGAACGCAAAATTGGCTAGAATCAATGGTGGTCTCCATGTTGCATTCAGAGATCCCCTGATGAACCTAAAAAGTGGAACCTCCCCAATTCTAACTCCAACCCTAACACAAGCCCTAACCTCAACCGTAACCCCAACTCACCCCTAACCCTAATCCGAACCCTAACCATAACTCTAACCACAACCCTAACCACAACACACCCCTAACCCTAATCCCAACCCTAACCCTAATCCCAAACACAACCCTAACCCCAACACCACCCTAACACCAACACCATGACCCTAATCGCAACACAACCCTAGCCCCAACCCTAACCCTAGTCCAACTCTAGCCCACCCCTAACCCTAGCTTTATCTATAGTCCAACCCTAACCCTAGCACTAACCCCAACCCTAGCCCAACCCTAACCCTAGCTCTAACCCTAACCCAACCCTAACCCTAGCTCTAACCTCAACACTAGCCCAACCCTAACCCTAGCCCAACCCTAAACCTAGCTCTAACCCCAACCTTAACCCCAACTCTAACCCTAATGGAAAAATTGAAAAGAAATTTTATTTTATTAGTTTTACCTAACTAAAGGGATGATAAAGGAGGGTTTGATTTACTATTTTTTTATTTTGATCAAAATGAAGCAATAGGAAAAATGTCCTATTGTTGCCGGGTGGTAGATCTCGGCGGGTGCACTGTGTTAGGTGTCAGGATTTTTCCGCTGTGAGGGATAGATCCCAAGCATTGCCTGGTGCTGTGGTCCCCCATTCAGCTCTGGCCAAGGCGGGTGTTGCTCAGCACAGACGTCAGTCCCAGCATCTTGCTCAGGCTTGTGAAATTCACTTGGTTACTGGTTGAGCATGTCCATGATGTGCTGCCTTCTCACTGGTGGTCGGGCGTTAGCTGCTTTGTTGATGTGGCGGCTCCAGATTGGCCCGCAGGTGATGTCACGGCTGACTCTGCATGAGTGTTTGCGGTGGAGCCTAGGGTTTAGAAGGCTCTCAGCGGTGCATGGTGGCGCTAGTATCACTTATGTGTGGTGTTTGTGAGTGGATACTCTACCACTTTTTTGCACGTGACGCTCCATACACTGAGAGTTCTTACGTTGGCAGGTGCGGGTAGGGTTAGGACTTTGTAGCTCTCCTTGGCTTAGCATCTGTTTCCTTCATGTGTGTGGTTAGCACAGCTGAGTTACAGAGCAAATCCAACCCTCAGGCTATTTCTCTCCGGGCCAGCGTCAGGGCTTTTCACCTAGTGTCACATTAGTTCTTTCATATGGAGTCATATGGTGTTTACACCGAGATATATCTAGCTTTTTGAATAACACCTGTGTTTGACGTGTGCCCATTATCTGCATTAATGCATTTAACTCCTTCCGCACCTCCTTTTATCTGATCTTTTGAATATAGTTTTGTACTTTTTATCATTACGCAGGATATTTGATTGTTTCTTTTTTCTCTGTTTTTGTCATGTTCCTTCAGCAAATTGTCCTGATATTACTTATGAGGTTGGTCCCATACAGTGCGTGTTATGTTTAGCATTTTGCTATCACACTATATATTAGAATCGTGCGGTTATTTCCCATGAGCTATTTATGGTTTAACAAAAAATCTGCAAATTATCACATAAATGGAGGCATAACTCCACGGGTCTGTTTTGCCATATTTGTGTAAATTGTCAATTTGGAGACACATAAACACGACACCGATATTATGGGCAGGCTGGGGTTGCCTTTTGTGGCCTTCACGTGAACCCTGCCTAGCATTTCTGGTTCATCTGGCAGAGCATAAAAAACAAATCTCGTTCGCAACACCTTGAAAAAAATCTACAGGTCTCCAAATTTTTGTACTTTTTTAAAATAAATGTATGGTATTTCCACAATCATACATAAAGAATAATATTGCTAAATTATTTTTACCACTCAATGAACACCATGAAAGCAACAACAACAAAAAAGAAATATCAGAATTGCTAATTTTAATTTTGGCAATTTCTATTCAATTTCATCCCCCACAAAAAAACAAACAAACAAAGAAAAAACAAAAAAACAAGCCCTTGTACTTCTATGTCGATGAGAACAATAAAAAGGTCATGGCTCTTGGAATAAGGAGAAGAATAAAACGAAAGTGGAAAAAAAAATGAAAAATTCCATTTTCACTAAAAGGTTAATATAAAAGACTATAGTGAAGAAATGACAGTGAAATATTCCACATTTACTAATTTCAAGGAATCTGTGCGCGTTGTGCATACGCATCCCTAAATGTTATGTCGTCCTTTGATCTGGAGCCGGCAGATCGGCAGCTCTTATGATTTTGTGTCTGAGGATATCAGTAGAAAGTGACTAGTGAGAGGCGGTATGTCTCGCCCGCAGCTATGCCATTAAATCATGGTACTTGACTCTGCAGCAGTTTGTCACTATTGACTCGTGTTGCTGAGCGGGATCGGCAGGGATAGCCTTTAATCGTGTAAAAGGTAAATATGGCTCCAGGCTGTTGCTAAGGGCCGGCTGACATGGAAGGTCTGGGCTATATATAGAGGCTTATTAATATACGGTCATGGCTGGGATCAACTTCTCCTTAATAGGATTCTCTGTATTGTTTTGCTTTTTCTTGTATTTTCGGGGATTGAACTATCATGTTGTGTACTCTATTGAGTAGGACATGATTATTTCATAAGAATCTGACAGAAAAAACTCTCTGTATAGCTCTGCATTAATGGGAAGGAAATCTGTGGTAACAATCATGAATAGAACGCTAGCTCTCCAGTGAAGACTGACATATATAGATGTACGGCAGCGTGGCGTGATGCCACACAAAGCCGTCTCAGGTGATAAAAGCCTGACATGGTCCCGACGCATACAGTATTATATATACAGTTGAAACCATAGGTTTACATACACTATATAAAAAAGACACATATGCATGTTTTTTCTCACTATCTGACATGAAATCAGAATAAACTTTTCCCGTTTTAGGTCAATTAGGATTACCATAATAATTAATATTTGCCAAATGCCAAAATAATGAGAAAGAGAATGTTTAAGGCATTTTTATTACTTACTGCAAAGTCAAAAGTGTTCATACATTTCATTAGTATTTGGTACCATTGCCCTTAAACTGAATAAACGTTTGGGATATCCTTCCACAAGCTTCTCACATTAGTTAGTCGGAATTTGGGCCCATTCCTCCTGAGAAAACTGGAGTAACTGATCAAGATTTGAAGGTTGTCTTGCACGCACTGGCCTTTTCAACTTTAAGGTACCGTCACACTAAGCGACGCTGCAGCGATACCGACAACGATGTCGATCGCTGCAGCGTCGCTGTTTGGTCGCTGGAGAGCTGTCACACAGACAGCTCTCCAGCGACCAACGATCCTGAAGTCCCCGGGTAACCAAGGTAAACATCGGGTTACTAAGCGCAGGGCCGCACTTAGTAACCCGATGTTTACCCTGGTTACCGTTGTAAATGTAAAAAAACAAACACTACATACTTACATTCCTGGTGTCTGGTCATGTCCCTCACCTTCAGCTTCCAGCACTGACTGAGCGCCGGTCGTAAAGTACAGCGGTGACGTCACCGCTGTGCTGTGCTTTACGGCTGGCCGGCGCTCACCAGTCAGTGCGGGAAGCTGAAGGCGAGGGACCTGACCAGACACCGGGAATGTAAGTATGTACTGTTAGTTTTTTTACATTTACAACGGTAACCAGGGTAAACATCGGGTTACTAAGCGCGGCCCTGCGCTTAGTAACCCGATGTTTACCCTGGTTACCAGTGACGACATCACTGAATTAGCGTCACACACGCCGATTCAGCGATGTCAGCGGGAGATCCAGTGACAAAATAAAGTGCTGGACTTTCCCCAGCGACCAACGATCTCCCAGCAGGGGCCTGATCGTTGGTCGCTGTCACACATAACGATTTAGTTAACGATATCGTTGCTATGTCACAAAAAGCAACGATATCGTTAACGATATCGTTCAGTGTGACGGTACCTTTACCCATAAATATTCATTAGCATTGCAATCAGGGTTTTGTGATGGCCACTCCAAAACATTGACTTTGTTTAGCCACTTTGTTACCATTTTGGCAGTATGCGTTGGGTCATTGTCCATTTGGAAGTCCCATTTCCGCCCAAGCTTTAAACGAAGCTGTCACCAGGTTTGGCCGATATAAGAAACTGCTACCGCCTTTCAGGGCTTATTTACAGCTTTCTATAATGCTGTAGATAAGCTCCCAATCTGACCTGCAAGAGAAGAAAAATACGTTTTATTATACTCACCCCGGAGGTGGTCCGGTCCGATGGGTGTCGCAGGTCCTGGTTCGGTGACTCCCATCTTTTTGTGATGTCTACCTTCTGCTTGCTTCATAGCTTCCCGGCATCGCGCTCCTGCTGAGGGCACAGGAAAGTAATGCAGTGCGCAGGCACCGGGAAAGGTTAGAGAGGCCAAGCGCATGCGCACTGCAGTACTTTCCTCTGCCCTCAACAGAGCAGATAAGTATGCCTGCGCAGGAGCGCAATGCCAGGGAGCCATGAAGCAAGTAGGATAGTGGTATCGCAAGAACATGGGAGGCGCCGGACCAGGACCTGCGACACCAATTGGACAGGACCCGGACCTGCGACACCAATGGGATTGAACCACCCCCAGGTGAGTGTAATAAAACTTATTTTTCTTCTCTTGCAGGTCAGATCGTGGGCTTATCTACAGAATGCCGGTGGCAGCATCTTATATGGGCCTAACCTGGTGACAGGTTTGCTTTAACTTTGCTTTAACTTCCTGGTTCTCCCTGCATGCCTCTGTAACCTGCATTTTCCAGGAAGACGACACCAGGCCGGGGGACAAAGGAGAAGGGACTGGGGGATGGCGGAGATACCGAGGATCTCAGGGGGGGGGGAACCATTTCTCTTTCCTGACATGTATATCATGTCAGAAGAGAGAAATCATTGGAACAGCTGACACCAGAAAATCTGGCCCTGATGATGTTCTCCGGGGTCTCAGCTACCCCAATAGTCAAGACCTCGGAGATTTCTGGGGGGCACTACAGCCTTATTCCCGATCGCCGTTTTAAAACGGCAATAAAGGAATAAGTACCCTTAGCGACCACCGTTTCAATGCTTATCAAAGGTTGCTAACATATCTTTAATAAAAATTATGTTTTAATATATAACAGCATTTGACATTTAGTGTTTAAGTCCATGATAGTCCAGTTTTTCTTACACTAAATATGTATAAATTGGTGATAGATGTATACACAGTGGTCTCATTGTCTCCTATGTGATGTATATACAGCAGTCTCAGTGTCTCCTATGTGATATATATACAGCAGTCTCAGTGTCTCCCAGGTAATATATGTACAGCATTCTTGGTGTCTTCTTTGTGATCTATATATAGCAGAGTATTGATGTCTCCTATGTGATGTACATACAGCAGTCTCAGTCAGGAGCAGACACTGACAGTGAAGGGTCCCGTATAGTAATTGTGTCTGGGCCCCCCATCAAGACCCAGATAGATGTATTTTCATGCATATTCATATTAAGCACAATATAATACAATATGCACATACCCATTTACACATTACACACATGTACAGACATACACAAAAGAATATACAAACATGGCCAAAAGTGTTTACACCTTTGAAATTGTTCCAGAAATTATTGTTCCAGAAATTTAAGTATTTCTCCCCCAAAATTATTGCAATGACATGTTTTCTTATACACATGTGTATTTCATTTGTGTGTATAAAAACAAGACAAAAAAAACAGAAGAGAATGGCCAACTGGACATAAGTTCACAGAAAACTTCAAAAATGAACAGGACAAAATCATAGTAACATAGTTAGTATAGTAACATAGTTAGCAAGGCCGAAAAAACACATTTGCCCATTCAGTTCAGCCTATATTACATCCTCGGAGAGATATTTGTATTGTCCCCTTATATACTTATACATAGTTATTAGATCGCCTCTCAGTCGTCTTTTTTCTAGACTAAATAATCCTAATTTTGCTAATCTCTCTGGGTATTGTAGTTCCCCCATCCCCTTTATCCATTTTGTTGCCTTCCTTTGTTTTCCCTCTAGTTCCATTATATGCTTCCTGAGCACTGGTGCCCAAAACTGTACACAGTACTCCATGTGCAGTTTAACCAGGGATTTGTACAGGCAGTATAATGTTCTCACCATGTGTATCCAGACCTCTCTTAATGCACCCCATGATCCTGTTTGCCTTGGCAGCTGCTGCCTGGCACTGACTGCTCCAGGTAAGTTTATCATTAACTAGGATCCCCAAGTCCTTCTCCCTGTCAGATTTACCCAGTGGTTTCCCGTTCAGAGTGTAATGGTGATATTGATTCCTTCTTCCCATGTGTATAACCTTACATTTATCATTGTTAAACCTCATCTGCCACCTTTCAGCCCAAGTTTCCAACTTATCCAGATCCATCTGTAGCAGAATACTATCTTCTCTTGTATTAACTGCTTTACATAGTTTTGTATAATCTGCAAATATCGATATTTTACTGTGTATACCTTCTACCAGATCATTAATGAATATGTTGAAGAGAACAGGTCCCAATACTGACCCCTGCGGTACCCCACTGGTCACAGCGACCCATTTAGAGACTAAACCATTTATAACCACCCTCTACTTTCTATCACTAAGCCAGTTACTTACCCATTTACACACATTTTCCCCCAGACCAAGCATTCTCATTTTGTGTACCAACCTCTTGTGCGGCACGATATCAAACGCTTTGGAAAAATCAAGATATACCATGTCCAATGACTCACCGTGGTCCAGCCTATAGCTTACCTCTTCATAAAAACTGATTAGATTGGTTTGACAGGAGCGATTTCTCATAAACCCATGCTGATATGGAGTTAAACAGTTATTCTCATTGAGATAATCCAGAATAACATCCCTCAGAAACCCTTCAAATATTTTACCAACAATAGAGGTTAGACTTACTGGCCTATAATTTCCAGGTTCACTTTTAGAGCCCTTTTTGAATATTGGAGTATTGATATAGTCGAAGAACAGTTTGGGATTAGTTTTACTCTCCTTAGCAATGTGCTTCTCTGTTTCCTTTTTGGCAGCTTTAATTGGTTTTTTATATAAAGTATTTTTCTCCCTAGAGTTTTTTAGAGCTTCAATGGTGCCATCCTGCTTTAGTAGTGCAAATGCTTTCTTTTTACTGTTAATTGCCCCTCTTACTTCTTTGTTTAGCCACATTGGGTTTTTCCTATTTTGTGTCCTTTTATTCCCACAAGGTATAAACCGCTTACAGTGCCTATTTAGGATGTTCTTAAACATTTCCCATTTATTATCTGTATTGTTATTTCTGAGGACATTGTCCCAGTCAACCAGATTAAGTGCTGCTCCTCTGGTTGGATTCTGCACCAAATGTGAAAGATAATTTTTCTTGGTTATTAGCAGAAACCTGTTGCCTTTATGGGTTTCGCAGGTCTCTGTTTCCCAGTTAATATCCGTGTAGATAAATTCCCCCATAACAAGGGCCTCATTATGGGTTGCAGCTTTATCTATCTGCCTTAGTAGTAGACTTTCCATGATTTCTGTTATATTTGGGGGTTTGTAACAGACTCCAATGAGAATTTTGTTACTATTTTTCCTTCCATGTATTTCGAACCATTTGGACTCGACATCCTCATTCCCTTCGCTAATATCCTCCCTTAAAGTGGACTTTAGACAAGACTTTACATAAAGACAAACCCTTCATCCTCTCCGATTTTTACAATCCTTTCTAAACAGATTGTAACCCTGTAAGTTAACTGCCCAGTCATAGCTTTCATCTAACCATGTCTCAGTTATTCCCACTATGTCATAGTTATCTGTAGATATTTCTGCTTCTAGTTCTTCCATCTTGTTTGTCAGGCTTCTAGCGTTTGTGAGCATGCAGTTTAGAGGAATTAGTTTTGTTCCAATCGCCTCCCTGTGGATTGTTTTAGAAATTTATTTACCTCCCTTCCAAGTATGTTGTCTTGGGTCTTCTTTGCCACACCTCATATCCTTCATCAGTATATTTTCTGGCTTCATGGTCAAATCTAATGTTTTTCTTCCCATCCCCTCTTCTTCTAGTTCTACGCCCTCCTGATGCCCTCCTCCAGCACCAGAGCTTGGCGCTGGAGCGCCGCTGCATACACTGAGCCTGAGAGCCTCACTTCCATTGTGTAGGGACTGGATAAACCCAAAAGGACTATCATTTCTATATAGCCTCTACTGGGCATTACAGGGTCTTCTATCCCTCTGCACTGCATTTTTTCTCTTGGCATTGGATTAAGCGATTCTGTGATAAAGGCTCCGGAGGAGCCGAAACGTTGTTGTTTTGTTAATATAATAGCTTCCACTGCACAATTCTGTTATGCTCCCTGATTTATTGTATGAATAAAATTGCAAGCTATTTGGAAAAATAACCCACAAAGAGCATGCAGTGAATTTTGATAATCTATGCTTAGGACCTTTGGTCCATTATACCAGCACCTCGTGATTTTTGGGCTGAGTGAATGCTAAAAATTAATTTCTATGTGCAGATAGTTCACACCGTGGTCCAGGAATCCAAATCCTTGTTGACTGCACCATCATCTTAGCCAGTTGTTCGCATCAAGGATCCTGTTCTATCTCCTGGTGCCATGCCCATCTACTGGAAGGATAGAAGAAAAAACTACCTGTGCATCCAGTTCCTTTACTTTCTTCCCCAACTCTTCAAAGTCCTTGCAGATTGTCGGTAGGTCCTTCCTTGCCGTGTCATTGGTGCCAACATGTATCAGAAGGAATGGGTGGACGTCCTTGGAACTGAAAAGCTTTGGTATCCTATTGGTCACATTCTTGACCTTCACACCTGGGAGGCAGCATACTTCTCTTGCGGTTATGTTCGGTTTGCAGATAGCTGCTTCAGTGCCTCTCAGTAGTGAGTCTCCCACCACTACCACTTTTTGGTGTCACTTCTGGGTTTTGCTGTGAGCCCTTTTCTTCTTTGCTTGCTGGTAGTGCCTCATCCTTAGGTGTGCCATCGTCGTCCTCCACAAGACCTTGGTATTGGTTTCTCAGTTGTGTGGTTGGTGATGTCTCCATGGTCTTCTTGCTTCTTTTGGTCACATGCTTCCACTCGTCAGCTTTTGGAGGTTCTCTGACAGTTTCTTAACCTTCTGTGACCAGTAGAGATGATTCTGTTCTGTCTAGGAAGTCTTCATTTTCTTTGATGAGTTTCAAAGTTGCAATTCTTTCTTCCAGACCCGGCACCTTTTCTTCTAAAAAGGCCAGTAGTCTACACTTCTGGCAGGTGAAGTTGGATTCTTCTTCTGGTCGAACTGTGAACATGTAGAACATGTTGCAGCTCACCATGTTGTTCCTAGATCCTGCTGACTTGCTGTGTGTCTTCTTTCTTGTGTAATCTACTCAATCAGCCAAGCGTTCTTGCAATAGTGTCCTAGAGGCAAAATGTGCGTGCCATAAGGCGGGCGGTTTGACGATGCTTTCCAAGCAGCTGGTCACGGCTGTACCCAATGTTCTTCTTGCTGAGGAAGACTCTTTGCTTTTCCGAGAGGTCACTTGGAATATCCAAATTGTCCTCTTTAAGCTTCAATCCCTGGCTTGGCGATGCTTTCCAAACAGCTAGTCCCGGCTGTACCCAACAATCTTCTTGCTGAGGGAGACTCTTTGCTTTTCCCAGAAGGCACCTGAAATATGCAAATTGTCCTTTTCAAGCTTCAAACCCTTGTTTGGCGTTGCTTTCCAAGCAGCTGGTCCCGGCTGTACCCAAAGATCTTCTTGCTGAGGGAGACTCTTTGCTTTTCCCAGAAGGCACCTGGAATATGCAAATTGTCCTCCTCAAGATCCAATCTCTGGTTTGGCGATGCTTTCCAAGCAGCTGGTCCCGGCTGTACCCATTGCTAGAACCCTCGACTTAATATTTTGTTGCACACCCTTTGGAATAAATAACTGCAATTCATCAATTTCTATAACCATCAACAGGCATCTAAACACCTCTGACCTGTAATTTTGGACCACTCTTCTTTTAAAAACTGTTTCAGGTTTCCCGTATTTAAGGTGCCTTCACCCAACAGAAATTTTAAGATCTCTCCTCAGGTGTTCAATGGGATTTACATCCGGGCTCATTGCTGGCCACTTCAAAACTTTGCAACACTTTGCATCCATAAATTTCTGAGTGCTTCTTTAAGTATGTTTTGGGTCAATTACCTGCTGGAAGACCCACGACCCAGGGCGTAAACCAAGCTTTCTGACACTGGGTACTACATTGTGACCCAAAATCCTTTGGTACTCTTCTGATTTCATGATACCTTGATCACAGTCAAGGCACCCGATGCCAGAGGCAGCAAAACAACCCCAAAACATCTTTGAACCTCCACCATATTTGACTCTAGGTACTGTGTTCTTTTCTTTGTAGGCCTAGTTTTGTTTTTGGTAAACAGTAGAATTATCTATTTTACCAAAAAGCTGTATCTTGGTCTCATCTGTAACCAAGATGCTTTCCCAGAAATATTTTGACTAATGTAAAGTTTGGCAAACTGCAGTCTAGCTTTAGCTTTTTTATGTCTCTGTGTCAGCAGTGGGTTCATTTTGGGTCTCCTGCCATAGCATTTAATTTAAATGTTGATGGATACTTTGCGCTGACACTGATGCACCCTGAGCCTGCAGGACAGCTTGAATTTCTTTGGAACTTGATTGGGGCTGCTTATCCACCATCTGGATTATCCTGAATTGCAACCATTTATCAATTTTTATCTGCCATCCACGTCCAGGGAGATTAGCTACAGTGTCATGGGTTATAAAATCCTTGATTATGTTGCCACTGTAGACAAAAGAACATCAAGATCTCTGTTGAACTTGTAACCTTGAGATTCTGGATAATATTAAACAATTTTGGTCCTCAGACAGTTCCCGTCTCTCCTTGTTCTCAATGCTTAGTGTGGCACACACAGACACACAATGGAAAGATTAAAGAGAACCTGTCACCCCGAAAATCGCGGGTGAGGTAAGCCCACTGGCATCAGGGGCTTATCTACAGCATTCTGCAATGCTGTAGATAAGCCCCCGATGTTACCTGAAAGAGGAGAAAAAGACGTTATATTATACTCACCCAGGGGCGGTCCCGCTGCTGGTCAGGTCAAACGGGTGTCTCCGGTCCGCTGCGGTGCCTCCCATCTTCATTACAAGACGTCCTCTTCTGATCTTCAGCCACGGCTCCGGCACAGGCGTACTTTGCTCTGCCCTGTTGAGGGCAGAGGATAGTACTGCAGTGCGCAGGCGCCGGAAAGGTCAGAGGCCCGGCGCCTGCGCACTGCAGTACTTTGTCTGCCCTCAACAGGGCAGAGCAAAGTACGCCTGCGCCGGAGCCGTGGCTGAAGATCAGAAGAGGACGTCTTGTAATGAAGATGGGAGGTGCCGCAGCGGACCGGAGACGCCCATCCGACCTGACCAGCAGCGGGACCGCCCCTGGGTGAGTATAATAGAACGTCTTTTTCTCCTCTTGCAGGTAACATCGGGGGCTTATCTACAGCATTACAGAATGCTGTAGATAAGCCCCTAATGCCAGTGGGCTTACCTCACCCGCGAATTTCGGGGTGACAGGTTCCCTTTAAATCAATTTTTTATCTGGTTTCAGGTGTGATTTTCAAATTGCCAACATCTATTACTTTCACATGCTTGAAACTAAGTTGTTTTCTCACAATTTTGGAAAGGTGCCAACAATTTTGTCCAGCACCTTTTGGGGGTTTTGTTTAAAATTATGTCCAAATTGCATGTTTTTCTCTGTTTTCTTGTGTTGTTCCAATAGACAGAAAGAAAATAAACATATGTATAACAAAACATGTGTAATTTCAATAATTTCTGGGAGAAATACTTCTTTTTCTGGATCAATTTCAAGGGTGCCAACACTTTCAGCCATGACTGTATATAATATGCACATACACAATGACATTTTTGTGATACACTTGTTAACATCATTAGGTTATTTTTTTTTACTCATTGATACCTGTAACAGTCATACCTTTTAATAATGTAATGTTCACTATATAAAGATTGTTTGTTTTTTTTGGTATATCCTCCCCTGGTCTCAGTGTATCCTATGTGATGTATATACACCAGTCTCAGTGTCTCCTATTTAATGTATATTCAGCAGTCTCTGTGTCTCCTTTAAGATGCATATATAGCAGAGCCTCAATGTCTCCTATGTGAAGTATATACACCAGTCTTGGTGTGTCCTATGTGATGTATATACAACAGTCTTGATGTGTCCTATCTGATGTAGACTGTAGACCTCCTACTGTTTGAGTCAACAAACGTTATGTGAGCACTGATGAATTTCTCATTATGAGGAGACATCGATGGAAGTATACATCTACATTTGGAACAATTTTCTGCTGTGAGTTCTTTACAAAACTTATCGCAAAGAGTCAACACAATCAAAGAGTCCAGAACGACACAAACCTAGGTAAGCAGTTACAAGTAGCAACATCATCCATACCAGCTACCATCAGATATCTCATCAGATGGGTCACCAATCTAACCCAAGAAGAGGTGCGAAACCGGCTAAATAACATTAAAATAGATAAATCTCCGGGTCCGGATGGCATACACCCACGAGTAGTGTTGAGCATTCCGATACCGCAAGTATCGGGTATCGGCCGATACTTGCGGTATCGGAATTCCGATACCGAGATCCGATATTTTTGTGATATCGGGTATCGGTATCGGAAGTGTAAAATAAAGAATTAAAATAAAAAATATTGTTATATTCACCTCTCCGGCGGCCCCTGGACATCAGCGGGAGGATCCGGCGTCCGGCACGGCTTCTTTCTTCAAAATGCGCGCCTTTAGGACCTGTGGTATGACGTCCCGGCTTCTGATTGGTCGCGTGCCGCCCATGTGACCGCCACGCGACCAATCAGAAGCCGCGACGTCATTCCTCAGCTAAAGTCCTAGAATGAGCGCCTTCTAGGACCTGAGGAATGACGTCGCGGCTTCTGATTGGTCGCGTGGCGGTCACATGGGCGGCACGCGACCAATCAGAAGCCGGGACGTCATTCCACAGGTCCTAAAGGCGCGCATTTTGAAGAAAGAAGCCGTGCCGGACGCCGGATCCTCCCGCTGATGTCCAGGGGCCGCCGGAGAGGTGAATATAACAATATTTTTTATTTTAATTCTTTATTTTACACTTTAATATGGATCCCAGGGCCTGAAGGAGAGTTTCCTCTCCTTCAGACCCTGGGATCCATGAGGATACATTCCGATACTTGATGTCCCATTGACTTGTATTGGTATCGGATATCGGTATCGGCGATATCCGATATTTTTCGGGTATCGGCCGATACTATCCGATACCGATACTTTCAAGTATCGGACGGTATCGCTCAACACTACCCACGAGTACTAAGAGAACTAAGTAATGTAATAGATAAACCATTATTTCTTATTTTTAGGGACTCTATAGCGACAGGGTCTGTTCCGCAGGATTGGCGCATAGCAAATGTGGTGCCAATATTCAAAAAGGGCTCTAAAAGTGAACCTGGAAATTATAGGCCAGTAAGTCTAACCTCTATTGTTGGTAAAATATTTGAAGGGTTTCTGAGGGATGTTATTCTGGATTATCTCAATGAGAATAACTGTTTAACTCCATATCAGCATGGGTTTATGAGAAATCGCTCCTGTCAAACCAATCTAATCAGTTTTTATGAAGAGGTAAGCTATAGGCTGGACCACGGTGAGTCATTGGACGTGGTATATCTCGATTTTTCCAAAGCGTTTGATACCGTGCCGCACAAGAGGTTGGTACACAAAATGAGAATGCTTGGTCTGGGGGAAAATGTGTGTAAATGGGTTAGTAACTGGCTTAGTGATAGAAAGCAGAGGGTGGTTATAAATGGTATAGTCTCTAACTGGGTCGCTGTGACCAGTGGGGTACCACAGGGGTCGGTATTGGGACCTGTTCTCTTCAACATATTCATTAATGATCTGGTAGAAGGTTTACACAGTAAAATATCGATATTTGCAGATGATACAAAACTATGTAAAGCAGTTAATACAAGAGAAGATAGTATTCTGCTACAGATGGATCTGGATAAGTTGGAAACTTGGGCTGAAAGGTGGCAGATGAGGTTTAACAATGATAAATGTAAGGTTATACACATGGGAAGAAGGAATCAATGTCACCATTACACACTGAATGGGAAACCACTGGGTAAATCTGACAGGGAGAAGGACTTGGGGATCCTAGTTAATGATAAACTTACTTGGAGCAGCCAGTGCCAGGCAGCAGCTGCCAAGGCAAACAGGATCATGGGGTGCATTAAAAGAGGTCTGGATACACATGATGAGACCATTATACTGCCTCTGTACAAATCCCTAGTTAGACCGCACATGGAGTACTGTGTCCAGTTTTGGGCACCGGTGCTCAGGAAGGATATAATAGAACTAGAGAGAGTACAAAGGAGGGCAACAAAATTAATAAAGGGGATGGGAGAACTACAATACCCAGATAGATTAGCGAAATTAGGATTATTTAGTCTAGAAAAAAGACGACTGAGGGGCGATCTAATAACCATGTATAAGTATATAAGGGGACAATACAAATATCTTGCTGAGGATCTGTTTATACCAAGGAAGGTGACGGGCACAAGGGGGCATTCTTTGCGTCTGGAGGAGAGAAGGTTTTTCCACCAACATAGAAGAGGATTCTTTACTGTTAGGGCAGTGAGAATCTGGAATTGCTTGCCTGAGGACGTGGTGATGGCGAACTGAGTCGAGGGGTTCAAGAGAGGCCTGGATGTCTTCCTGGAGCAGAACAATATTGTATCATACAATTAGGTTCTGTAGAAGGACGTAGATCTGGGGATTTATTATGATGGAATATAGGCTGAACTGGATGGACAAATGTCTTTTTTCGGCCTTACTAACTATGTTACTATGTTAGAAAGAAGCAGCTCCAGCCATCTCATTAGGGGTGTGTTAATTAAATGTTTAGCCAACTATAGTAGGGATATATTTAAGTTGATAATTTTGAACTGGCCCCGAATGATGTTATAAATATGCAAAAGGCCCCTGGGAGAAAAAAGGTTCCCACCCCTGACCTAGCTTGTATCCGCAGAGCAGTGTAAATGATAATAATGTTCTAGGTGTATGTGTGGGTTTCCTCTGGGTTCTCCAGTTTCCTCCCACACTCAAAGACATACTGATAGGGAATTTAGCTTGTGAGCCCCATTGGGGATAGCGATGATTATGTATGATAGCGCTATATAAGCAAAGCATAATCTATATACATAATTGTCTAAGGGGTACTGTAACGCTCGCTCCGAGACTGGTTGGCGCGGGCGCCTGGGGGTGTGGCCCCACTGGACCACAGACCGAACCTCCCTGGGAGGGGTGTAACTAAGTAGCTTCCTAGGTGTTCGCTGGAGCCTCTGATGGTGAGGTCAGACTTGTGCAATAGGAAGCTACCAGGTACCACTCCAGGGTGGAGTCGGACTGTGGATGCTGATCCCACCGGGGACAAGACACGGGCAGGCAGGCACGGCTGTGACACTGGCTGACAGACGGGTATGGCAGAGGCCCTGACGGGCGGACTGGCTTGACGGAGATACAGGCAGGCAGACGGGCGCGGCTGGCACTCAGGCAGACACGGCTGGCAATGGCAGACAGGACTGATACTCTGGTAGGAACTGGTATTCAGATGGATGTGTGGAAACAGGTAAGAACCTGTTCAGACTGGAGAATATAAAGGAACAGGTAGAGACCTGTATGGAAAGTAGCAGAATAAAGATAGAGCAAGAGTGGAAGCAAAGCTGAATCGCAGGAGGCGGAGTACGAGTAGAAGGTGGAGCTAAGAGAAGAGAAGGAGAAGGCAGAGCTATGAGCAGAGAAGGAGAAGGCAGAGCTATGAGCAGAGAAGGAGAAGGCAGAGCCAAGGACGGAGCCGCAGGAGGCGGAGCCAAGAGCAGAGACGCTGGAGGCGGAGCCAAGAGCGGAGACGCTGGAGGCGGAGCCAAGAGCGGAGACGCTGGAGGCGGAGCCAAGAGCGGAGACGCTGGAGTCGGAGCCAAGAGCGGAGACGCTGGAGGCGGAGCCAAGAGCAGAGACGCTGGAGGCAGAGCCAAGAGCTAAAGACGTAGAACCGCAAGGAGCGGTGCTAGGTAGAACCGCAAGGAGCAGAGCCACAGAGCAAAGCCACAGAGTGCGGAGCAAGGTCTGAGTGCAGAGCTGAGAGCAAAGCCACAGAGTGTAAAACAAGGTCAGAGTGCAGAGCAAAGATACAGAGAGCAGAGCTGAGAGAAAAGCTGAGAGACACAGAACCACAGGTTGTGGTAGAACTGAGCAGAGACAAGCAGAGCCACAGACAGTAGCGAACAGAGCAGAAAGATAAGGCAGAGGTACACACAGCAGAGTGGGAAATGACTAATGACAAAGAAGGAGCCGGGACGGACATAGACCAGAGTACAAACAGAAACGGACACGGATACACAAACAGAACACAGATGAAGGCCTGCAGTATAGCAACCCTCTGAGACAGGAAACAGACACGACCTTATTGCACGACCTGAAACATTATTGCAAGAGAGCTTGGCTGAGTAGATTACACAAGAAGGAAAACACACAGCAAGTCAGCAGGATCTAGGAGCAACATGGCAGATGTGACAACCTTCATGGTGAGCTGCAGCATGTGCTACATGTTCACAGATCGACCAGAAGAAGAATCCAATTTCACCTGTCAGAAGTGTAGACTAGTGGCCCTTTTAGAAGAAAAGGTGCGGGGTCTGGAAGAAAGAATAGCAACTTTGAAACTCATCAAAGAGAATGAAGACTTTCTAGACAGAACAGAAGCATCTCTACTGGTCACAGAAGGTGCAAAAAGTGTCAGAGAACCTCCAAAAGCAGATGAGTGGAAGCATGTGACCAAAAGAAGCAAGAAGACCATGGAGAAATCATCAACCACACAACTGAAGAACCGATATCAAATCTTTGTAGAGGATGAAGATGGCACACCTAAGAATGAAGCAATACCAGCAAGCAAAAAAGAAAAGGGCACACAGCAACAAGTGACAGCAAAAAGTACAGCCAAGAAGCAACGAAGAGTGGTGGTGGTGGGAGACTCACTACTGAGAGGCACCGAAGCAGCCATCTGCAGACCGGACATAACTGCAAGAGAAGTATGCTGCCTTCCAGGTGCGATGATCAAGGATGTGACCGATAGGATACCAAAGCTCTTCAGCTCCAAGGACGTCCACCCATTTCTTCTGATACATGTTGGCACCAATGACACGGCAAGGAAGGACCTACCGACAATCTGCAAGGACTTTGAAGAGTTGGGGAAGAAAGTAAAGGAACTGGATGCACAGGTAGTTTTTTCTTCTATCCTTCCAGTAGACGGGCATGGCACCAGGAGATGGAACAGGATCCTTGATGCAAACAACTGGCTAAGACGATGGTGCAGACAACAAGGATTTGGATTCCTGGACCACGGTGTGAATTACTGGTATGATGGACTCCTCGCCAGAGACGGACTACACCTCAACAAACCTGGGAAACACACATTCGCCAGAAGACTCGCTACACTCATCAGGAGGGCGTTAAACTAGAAGAAGAGGGGACGGGAAGAAAAACATTAGACTCGAACAAAGACGACCCAGGAAAACATACTCAGAAGGGAGGTAAGAACATTTCTAAAACAATCCACAGTGAGGAGATTGGAACAAAACAAAATCCTCTAAACTGCATGCTCGCAAACGCCAGAAGCCTGACAAACAAGATGGAAGAACTAGAAGCAGAAATATCTACAGGTAACTTTGACATAGTGGGAATAACCGAGACATGGTTAGATGAAAGCTATGACTGGGCAGTTAACTTACAGGGTTACAGTCTGTTTAGAAAGGATCGTAAAAATCGGAGAGGAGGAGGGGTTTGTCTCTATGTAAAGTCTTGTCTAAAGTCCACTTTAAGGGAGGATATTAGCGAAGGGAATGAGGATGTCGAGTCCATATGGGTTGAAATTCATGGAGGGAAAAATGGTAACAAAATTCTCATTGGGGTCTGTTACAAACCCCCAAATATAACAGAAAGCATGGAAAGTCTACTTCTAAAGCAGATAGATGAAGCTGCAACCCATAATGAGGTCCTGGTTATGGGGGACTTTAACTACCCGGATATTAACTGGGAAACAGAAACCTGTGAAACCCATAAAGGCAACAGGTTTCTGCTAATAACCAAGAAAAATTATCTTTCACAATTGGTGCAGAATCCAACCAGAGGAGCAGCACTTTTAGACCTAATACTATCTAATAGACCTGACAGAATAACAAATCTGCAGGTGGTTGGGCATTTAGGAAATAGCGACCACAATATTGTGCAGTTTCACCTGTCTTTCACTAGGGGGACTTGTCAGGGAGTCACAAAAACATTGAACTTTAGGAAGGCAAAGTTTGAACAGCTTAGAGATGCCCTTAATCTGGTAGACTGGGACAATATCCTCAGAAATGAGAATACAGATAATAAATGGGAAATGTTTAAGAACATCCTAAATAGGCAGTGTAAGCGGTTTATACCTTGTGGGAATAAAAGGACTAGAAATAGGAAAAACCCAATGTGGCTAAACAAAGAAGTAAGACAGGCAATTAACAGTAAAAAGAAAGCATTTGCACTACTAAAGCAGGATGGCACCATTGAAGCTCTAAAAAACTATAGGGAGAAAAATACTTTATCTAAAAAACTAATTAAAGCTGCCAAAAAGGAAACAGAGAAGCACATTGCTAAGGAGAGTAAAACTAATCCCAAACTGTTCTTCAACTATATCAATAGTAAAAGAATAAAAACTGAAAATGTAGGCCCCTTAAAAAATAGTGAGGAAAGAATGGTTGTAGATGACGAGGAAAAAGCTAACATATTAAACACCTTCTTCTCCACGGTATTCACGGTGGAAAATGAAATGCTAGGTGAAATCCCAAGAAACAATGAAAACCCTATATTAAGGGTCACCAATCTAACCCAAGAAGAGGTGCGAAACCGGCTAAATAAGATTAAAATAGATAAATCTCCGGGTCCGGATGGCATACACCCACGAGTACTAAGAGAACTAAGTAATGTAATAGATAAACCATTATTTCTTATTTTTAGTGACTCTATAGCGACAGGGTCTGTTCCGCAGGACTGGCGCATAGCAAATGTGGTGCCAATATTCAAAAAGGGCTCTAAAAGTGAACCTGGAAATTATAGGCCAGTAAGTCTAACCTCTATTGTTGGTAAAATATTTGAAGGGTTTCTGAGGGATGTTATTCTGGATTATCTCAATGAGAATAACTGTTTAACTCCATATCAGCATGGGTTTATGAGAAATCGCTCCTGTCAAACCAATCTAATCAGTTTTTATGAAGAGGTAAGCTATAGACTGGACCACGGTGAGTCATTGGACGTGGTATATCTCGATTTTTCCAAAGCGTTTGATACCGTGCCGCACAAGAGGTTGGTACACAAAATGAGAATGCTTGGTCTGGGGGAAAATGTGTGTAAATGGGTTAGTAACTGGCTTAGTGATAGAAAGCAGAGGGTGGTTATAAATGGTATAGTCTCTAACTGGGTCGCTGTGACCAGTGGGGTACCGCAGGGGTCAGTATTGGGACCTGTTCTCTTCAACATATTCATTAATGATCTGGTAGAAGGTTTACACAGTAAAATATCGATATTTGCAGATGATACAAAACTATGTAAAGCAGTTAATGCAAGAGAAGATAGTATTCTGCTACAGATGGATCTGGATAAGTTGGAAACTTGGGCTGAAAGGTGGCAGATGAGGTTTAACAATGATAAATGTAAGGTTATACACATGGGAAGAGGGAATCAATATCACCATTACACACTGAACGGGAAACCACTGGGTAAATCTGACAGGGAGAAGGACTTGGGGATCCTAGTTAATGATAAACTTACCTGGAGCAGCCAGTGCCAGGCAGCAGCTGCCAAGGCAAACAGGATCATGGGGTGCATTAAAAGAGGTCTGGATACACATGATGAGAGCATTATACTGCCTCTGTACAAATCCCTAGTTAGACCGCACATGGAGTACTGTGTCCAGTTTTGGGCACCGGTGCTCAGGAAGGATATAATGGAACTAGAGAGAGTACAAAGGAGGGCAACAAAATTAATAAAGGGGATGGGAGAACTACAATACCCAGATAGATTAGCGAAATTAGGATTATTTAGTCTAGAAAAAAGACGACTGAGGGGCGATCTAATAACCATGTATAAGTATATAAGGGGACAATACAAATATCTCGCTGAGGATCTGTTTATACCAAGGAAGGTGACGGGCACAAGGGGGCATTCTTTGCGTCTGGAGGAGAGAAGGTTTTTCCACCAACATAGAAGAGGATTCTTTACTGTTAGGGCAGTGAGAATCTGGAATTGCTTGCCTGAGGAGGTGGTGATGGCGAACTCAGTCGAGGGGTTCAAGAGAGGCCTGGATGTCTTCCTGGAGCAGAACAATATTGTATCATACAATTATTAGGTTCTGTAGAAGGACGTAGATCTGGGGATTTATTATGATGGAATATAGGCTGAACTGGATGGACAAATGTCTTTTTTCGGCCTTACTAACTATGTTACTATGTTACTATGACCTGGCAGCTCAGTAGCAAATGCTAACTGAGGGGAATAGTTTGCTCAGGCATCCTCCAATGGGTGAGGATGCCTTAAGTATCAGAGGCCTCACGGCTATTGGCCAGAAGCACCTTAGGGAGGTGCACACAGTCTCAATAAGAATCCGGAGTGGCTGGCGCCGCCCCCCTATGCACACAGCCAGGAAGTGTACACAGAGCAGGCCGCCATGAAGCACATGGCATGGAACCAGCAGCAGACAGATCTCACAGCATGGCACTGGGTGAATGAGTAGATGTAACAGGCAGGTGGGGAATGGAAGGCCATGCAGTGATGCCAGCAGGGTTGTTACAGGTACTTCCGTCTGTCTGTCTGTCCTTCTGTCATGGTTATTCATTCGCTGATTGGTCTCGGCAGCTGCCTGTCATGGCTGCCGCGACCAATCAGCGACGGCCACAGTCCGATTAGTCCCTCCTTTGCACTCACTGCCTGGCGCCCGCTCCGTAATCCCCTATGCTCACACAGGGTTAATGGCAGCGGTAACGGCCCGCGGTGTAACGGACTCCGTTACCGCTGCTATTAACCCTGTGTGTCCCTAACTATTTACTATTGATGCTGCCTAGGCAGCATCAATAGAAAAATATGCATGCTAAAAATAATAAAAAAAAAAAAAAACCTGCTATACTCACCCTCCGCCTCCTTTCTCGCTCCTCGCCACGCTCCCGGGACCGCTCTATTGCAAGCGGCAGCTTCCGGTCCCGTCCCAGGGCTAGTGTGCGGCAAGGACCTGCCGTGACGTCACGGTCATGTGACTGCGACGTCATCATAGGTCCTGCTCACACCAGCCCTGGGACTTGCAATGGAACTTGGCTTCAGGAAAATGGCCGCCGCGATCTCCATCTGTGCACGCACGGCATCCCGCGGCCATTTTCCTGAAGCCCCGAGAAGCCGAGCACTACCATCTGCGCACGCGCGACCTCTGAAAGATGGCTGCCGCCAGCGATAATCCGTGGAATAGCGCAGATCGCGCACTTTTTCTTCAGCTGCGCAGTGGATTCGGCTGTTGGGCATGCGCAAACCACTACGCCACCAACGGAAAAATTAGCAAGATCTGGGTGAGAAACAGCGATGTCACCACGCCCATATGACCAGACCAGCGTAAGTGACAGCCCAAAACGGCGACTTTACAAAGGTATTTCGGCAGCATAGGTAGGGAATAAAGGCCCAAAAAATACACTAATGTAAAGCACAGCTCTGCCCCTATTAAACGCTATTTTTACTACGTGGCTGGCCAATATACTATGTCGCTGGGCAATATACTACGTGGGCTGTGCTATATACTGCGTGGCTGGGCAATATACCACGTGGCTGGGCAATATACTACGTGGCTGGGCAATATACTACGTGCCTGGGCAATATACTACGTGGCTGGGCAATATACTACGTGGCTGGGCAATATACTACGTGACTGGGCAATATACTATGTGGCTGGGCAATATACTACGTGACTGGGCAATATACTACATGGCTGGGCAATATACTACGTGGCTGGGCAATATTCTACATGGACATGCATATTCTAGAATACCCGATGCGTTAGAATCGGGCCACCATCTGGAAAATAATAAATAGGAACAGGGGATGAAAGACTAATTAACGTTAAAGTAATAATGAGAACTGATGCATATATCTACTATATAATTGTCTAAGGGTCACTTCCGTCTTTCTGTCTGTCTGTCACGGATATTCATTGGTCACGGCCTCTGTCTGTCATGGAATCCAAGTCGCTGATTGGTCTCGCCAGCTGCCTGTCATGGCTGCCGCGACCAATCAGCAATGGCCACAGTTCGATTAGTCCCTCCCTACTCCCCTGCAGTCAGTGCCCAGCACCCACTCCATACTTCCCGCAGTCACCGCTCACACAGGGTTAATGCCAGCGGTAACGGACCGCGTTATGCCGCGGGTAACTCACTCCGCCGCTATTAACCCTGTGTGACCAAGTTTTTACTATTGATGCTGCCTATGCAGCGTCAATAGTAAAATGATCTAATGTTAAAAATAATAAAAAAATAAAAAGTCATTATATACTCACCTTCCGCCGCCTTTCCCGCTCCTCGCGACGCTCCGGTAACCGCTCCATGCAAGCGGCAGGTAAAGGATGGCAAGGATGGTATGCGACAAGGACCTGCCATGACGTCATGGTCATGTGACCGCGACCTCATCACAGGTCCTGCGCGCCTGCGCGAGCAGGACCTGCCATGACGTAACGGTCATGTGACCGCGACATAATCACTGGTCCTGCGCTACCAACCCTGGGACCGGAAGCTGCCGAGTACACCACACACAGGCGACATGACTACTAGGGCTCCCTCGGAAGGTGAGTATATGTTTATTTTTTATTTTTTAACCTGTGACATACGTGGCTGGGCAATATACTACGTAGCTGGGCAATATACTATGTGACTGGCCAATATACTACGTGGCTGGGCAATATACTACGTGGCTCTGTGCTGTATACTACGTGGCTCTGTGCTGTTTACTGCGTGGCTCTGTGCTGTATACTACATAACTGGGCAATAAACTACGTGGCTGGGCAATATACTACGTGGCTCTGTGCTGTATACTACGTCGCTGTGCAATATACGTGGCTCTGTGCTGTATACAAAAAATACACTAATGTAAAGCACAGCTCTGCCCCTATTAAACGCTATTTTTACTATGTGGCTGGCCAATATACTACGTCGCTGGGCAATATACTACATGGGCTGTGCTATATACTATGTGGCTGGGCAATATACCACATGGCTGGGCAATATACTACGCGGCTGGGCAATATACTACGTGCCTGGGCAATATACTATGTCACTGGGCAATATACTACGTGACTGGGCAATATACTACGTGGCTGGGCAATATACTACGTGGCTGGGCAATATACTACATGGCTGGGCAATATACTACGTGACTGGGCAATATACTATGTCACTGGGCAATATACTACGTGACTGGGCAATATACTACGTGGCTGGGCAATATACTACGTGGCTGGGCAATATACTACATGGCTGGGCAATATACTACGTGACTGGGCAATATACTATGTCACTGGGCAATATACTACGTGACTGGGCAATATACTACGTGGCTGTGCAATATACTACGTGGCTGGGCAATATACTACATGGCTGGGCAATATACTATGTGACTGGGCAATATACTACGTCGCTGTGCAATATACTACGTGGCTCTGTGCTGTATACTACGTCACTGGGCAATATACTACGCAGCTGTGCAATATACTACGTGACTGGCCAATATACTACATGGCTGGGCAATATACTACGTGGCTCTGTGCTGTATATTATGTCGCTGTGCAATATACTACGTGGCTCTGCTGTATACTACGTCACTGGGCAATATACTACGTAACTGGGCAATATGCTACGTGGCTGGGCAATATACTACGTGGCTGGGCAATATACTACGTGGGCTGTGCAATATACTACGTCACTGGGCAATATACTACGTGGGCTGTGCAATATACTACGTGGACATGCATATTCTAGAATACTGGATGCGTTAGAATTGGGCCACCATCTAGTAATAATATAATCATTGACAGTAATCCACCCAAAACATCCCATCAGCTCAACACTGTCAGAAACAGAAAGCGGCCTTCCTTGTATTTAATAATATTACATTCTAGGGTTCCCTCTGTCTCACTATGCAATAAAGGAGGATAAGGCTAAGGCCGGGGTCACACTAGACCGTAATACGGACGAGTGCAATGCGATAAAAAATCGCATAGCACTCGTCCCAATGTTAATCTATGGGGCAGCTCCCTGTTATGGCCGGCAATCAGGCAACACAGCGTGCAGTAATCAGCGCACATACAGAGATCTGGCAATAACCAAAAACAATAGGACGAGCTCTGAGACGTGGAATCTCTGTAGACTGCAGTACCTGATCTATCCTCACACAACTATAAGCAGCAGTGGATTGCGCCTATCAACTACCTATGCAACTCGGCACTGCCTGAGGAGCTGACTAGCCTGAAGATAGAAATACAAGCCTGACTTACCTCAGAGAAATACCCCAAAGGAATAGGCAGCCCCCCACATATAATGACTGTTAGCAAGATGAAAAGACAAACGTAGGAATGAAATAGATTCAGCAAAGTGAGGCCCGATATTCTAGACAGAGCGAGGATAGCAAAGAGAACTATGCAGTCTACAAAAAACCCTAAAACGAAAACCACGCAAAGGGGCAAAAAGACCCACCGTGCCGAACTAACAGCACGGCGGTGCACCCCTTTGCTTCTCAGAGCTTCCAGCAAAAGTTAATAGCAAGCTGGACAGAAAAAAACAGAAAACAAACTAGAAGCACTTATCTAGCAGAGCAGCAGGCCCAAGGAAAGATGCAGTAGCTCAGATCCAACACTGGAACATTGACAAGGAGCAAGGAAGACAGACTCAGGTGGAGCTAAATAGCAAGGCAGCCAACGAGCTCACCAAAACACCTGAGGGAGGAAGCCCAGAGACTGCAATACCACTTGTGACCACAGAAGTGAACTCAGCCACAGAATTCACAACAGTACCCCCCCCTTGAGGAGGGGTCACCGAACCCTCACCAGAACCCCCAGGCCGACCAGGATGAGCCACATGAAAGGCACGAACAAGATCTGGGGCATGGACATCAGAGGCAAAAACCCAGGAATTATCTTCCTGAGCATAACCCTTCCATTTGACCAGATACTGGAGTTTCCGTCTAGAGACACGAGAATCCAAAATCTTCTCCACAATATACTCCAATTCCCCCTCCACCAAAACAGGGGCAGGAGGCTCCACAGATGGAACCATAGGTGCCACGTATCTCCTCAACAACGACCTATGGAATACATTATGTATGGAAAAGGAGTCTGGGAGGGTCAGACGAAAAGACACCGGATTGAGAATCTCAGAAATCCTATACGGACCAATAAAACGAGGTTTAAATTTAGGAGAGGAAACCTTCATAGGAATATGACGAGAAGATAACCAAACCAGATCCCCAACACGAAGTCGGGGTCCCACACGGCGTCTGCGATTAGCGAAAAGCTGAGCCTTCTCCTGGGACAAGGTCAAATTGTCCACTACCTGAGTCCAGATCTGCTGCAACCTGTCCACCACATAATCCACACCAGGACAGTCCGAAGACTCAACCTGTCCTGAAGAGAAACGAGGATGGAACCCAGAATTGCAGAAAAATGGAGAGACCAAGGTAGCCGAGCTGGCCCGATTATTAAGGGCGAACTCAGCCAACGGCAAAAATGACACCCAATCATCCTGGTCAGCGGAAACAAAACATCTCAGATATGTTTCCAAGGTCTGATTGGTTCGTTCGGTCTGGCCATTAGTCTGAGGATGGAAGGCCGAGGAAAAAGATAGGTCAATGCCCATCCTACCACAAAAGGCTCGCCAGAACCTCGAGACAAACTGGGAACCTCTGTCAGAAACAATATTCTCAGGAATGCCATGTAAACGAACCACATGCTGGAAGAACAAAGGCACCAAATCAGAGGAGGAAGGCAATTTAACCAAGGGCACCAGATGGACCATTTTAGAAAAGCGATCACAGACCACCCAAATGACCGACATTTTTTGAGAAACGGGAAGGTCAGAAATGAAATCCATCGAAATATGTGTCCAAGGCCTCTTCGGGACCGGCAAGGGCAAAAGCAACCCACTGGCACGTGAACAGCAGGGCTTAGCCCTAGCACAAATTCCACAGGACTGCACAAAAGCACGCACATCCCGTGACAGAGATGGCCACCAGAAGGATCTAGCAACCAACTCCCTGGTACCAAAGATTCCTGGATGACCGGCCAGCACCGAACAATGAAGTTCAGAGATAACTTTACTAGTCCACCTATCAGGGACGAACAGTTTCTCGGCCGGACAACGATCAGGTTTATTAGCCTGAAATTTCTGCAACACTCTCCGCAAATCAGGGGAGATGGCAGACACAATGACTCCTTCCTTGAGGATACTCGCCGGCTCAGATAACCCCGGAGAGTCGGGCACAAAACTCCTAGACAGAGCATCCGCCTTCACATTTTTAGAGCCCGGAAGGTATGAAATCACAAAATCAAAACGAGCAAAAAATAACGACCAACGGGCCTGTCTAGGATTCAAGCGCTTGGCAGACTCAAGATAAGTAAGGTTCTTATGATCAGTCAAAACCACCACGCGATGCTTAGCACCCTCAAGCCAATGACGCCACTCCTCGAATGCCCACTTCATGGCCAGCAACTCTCGGTTGCCCACATCATAATTACGCTCAGCAGCAGAAAATTTCCTGGAAAAGAAAGCACATGGTTTGAACACTGAGCAACCAGAACCTCTCTGTGACAAAACCGCCCCTGCACCAATCTCAGAAGCATCAACCTCGACCTGGAACGGAAGAGAAACATCAGGTTGACACAACACAGGGGCACAGCAAAAACGACGCTTCAACTCCTGAAAAGCTTCCACGGCAGCAGAAGACCAATTAACCAAATCAGCACCCTTCTTGGTCAAATCGGTCAATGGTCTGGCAATGCTAGAAAAATTACAGATGAAGCGACGATAAAAATTAGCAAAGCCCAGGAATTTCTGCAGACCTTTTAGAGATGTCGGCTGAGTCCAATCCTGGATGGCCTGAACCTTAACCGGATCCATCTCGATAGTAGAAGGGGAAAAGATGAACCCCAAAAATGAAACTTTCTGCACACCGAAGAGACACTTTGATCCCTTCACGAACAAGGAATTAGCACGCAGTACCTGGAAAACCATTCTGACTTGCTTCACATGAGACTCCCAATCATCTGAGAAGATCAAAATGTCATCCAAGTAAACAATCAAGAATTTATCCAGATACTCACGGAAAATGTCATGCATAAAAGACTGAAAAACAGATGGAGCATTGGCAAGTCCGAACGGCATCACCAGATACTCAAAATGACCCTCGGGCGTATTAAATGCCGTTTTCCATTCATCTCCCTGCCTGATTCTCACCAGATTATACGCACCACGAAGATCAATCTTAGTAAACCAACTAGCCCCCTTAATCCGAGCAAACAAGTCAGAAATCAATGGCAAGGGATACTGAAACTTAACAGTGATCTTATTAAGAAGGCGGTAATCAATACACGGTCTTAGTGAACCATCCTTCTTGGCTACAAAAAAGAACCCTGCTCCCAATGGTGACGACGATGGGCGAATATGTCCCTTCTCCAGGGACTCCTTCACATAACTGCGCATAGCGGTGTGTTCAGGTACGGACAAATTAAATAAACGACCCTTAGGGAATTTACTACCAGGAATCAAATCAATAGCACAATCACAATTCCTATGCGGAGGTAGGGCATCAGACTTGGACTCTTCAAATACATCCTGAAAGTCCGACAAGAACTCTGGGATGTCAGAAGGAATGGATGACGAAATAGACAAAAATGGAACATCACCATGTACTCCCTGACAACCCCAGCTGGTTACCGACATAGAGTTCCAATCCAATACTGGATTATGGGTTTGTAGCCATGGCAACCCCAACACGACCACATCATGCAAATTATGCAGTACCAAAAAGCGAATAACTTCCTGATGTGCAGGAGCCATGCACATGGTCAGCTGGGCCCAGTACTGAGGCTTATTCTTGGCCAAAGGTGTAGCATCAATTCCTCTCAACGGAATAGGACACCGCAAAGGCTCCAAGAAAAATCCACAACGTTTAGCATAATCCAAATCCATCAGATTCAGGGCAGCGCCTGAATCCACAAACGCCATGACAGAATATGATGACAAAGAGCACATTAAGGTAATGGACAAAAGGAATTTGGACTGTACAGTACCAATAACGGCAGAGCTATCGAACCGCCTAGTGCGTTTAGGACAATTAGAAATAGCATGAGTAGAATCACCACAATAGCAACACAGTCTGTTCAGACGTCTGTGTTCGTGCCGTTCTACTTTAGTCATAGTCCTGTCGCACTGCATAGGCTCAGGCTTACTCTCAGACAATACCGCCAGATGGTGCACAGATTTACGCTCGCGCAAGCGACGACCAATCTGAATGGCCAAGGACATAGACTCATTCAAACCAGCAGGCATAGGAAATCCCACCATTACATCCTTAAGAGCTTCAGAGAGACCCTTTCTGAACAAAGCCGCTAGTGCAGATTCATTCCACAGAGTGAGTACTGACCATTTCCTAAATTTCTGACAATATACTTCTACATCATCCTGACCCTGGCATAAAGCCAGCAGATTTTTCTCAGCTTGATCCACTGAATTAGGCTCATCGTAAAGCAATCCCAGCGCCTGGAAAAATGCATCAACATTACTCAATGCAGAATCTCCTGGTGCAAGAGAAAACGCCCAGTCCTGTGGGTCGCCGCGCAAAAAAGAAATAATAATCAAAACCTGTTGAATAGGATTACCAGAAGAATGAGGTTTCAAGGCCAAAAATAGCTTACAATTATTTCTGAAGCTCAGGAACTTAGTTCTGTCACCAAAAAACAAATCAGGAATCGGAATTCTTGTTTCTAGCATCGATTTCTGATCAATAGTATCTTGAATCTTTTGTACATTTACAACGAGATTATCCATTGAGGAGCACAGAGCCTGAATATCCATGTCCACAGCTGTGTCCTGAAGCACTCTAATGTCTAGGGGAAAAAAAAGACTGAAGACAGAGCTAAGAAAAAAAAATGATGTCAGGATTTCTTTTTTCCCTCTATTGGAAATCATTGGAGGGCTCCTTGTACTGTTGGCCGGCAATCAGGCAACACAGCGTGCAGTAATCAGCGCACATACAGAGATCTGGCAATAACCAAAAACAATAGGACGAGCTCTGAGACGTGGAATCTCTGTAGACTGCAGTACCTGATCTATCCTCACACAACTATAAGCAGCAGTGGATTGCGCCTATCAACTACCTATGCAACTCGGCACTGCCTGAGGAGCTGACTAGCCTGAAGATAGAAATACAAGCCTGACTTACCTCAGAGAAATACCCCAAAGGAATAGGCAGCCCCCCACATATAATGACTGTTAGCAAGATGAAAAGACAAACGTAGGAATGAAATAGATTCAGCAAAGTGAGGCCCGATATTCTAGACAGAGCGAGGATAGCAAAGAGAACTATGCAGTCTACAAAAAACCCTAAAACGAAAACCACGCAAAGGGGCAAAAAGACCCACCGTGCCGAACTAACAGCACGGCGGTGCACCCCTTTGCTTCTCAGAGCTTCCAGCAAAAGTTAATAGCAAGCTGGACAGAAAAAACAGAAAACAAACTAGAAGCACTTATCTAGCAGAGCAGCAGGCCCAAGGAAAGATGCAGTAGCTCAGATCCAACACTGGAACATTGACAAGGAGCAAGGAAGACAGACTCAGGTGGAGCTAAATAGCAAGGCAGCCAACGAGCTCACCAAAACACCTGAGGGAGGAAGCCCAGAGACTGCAATACCACTTGTGACCACAGAAGTGAACTCAGCCACAGAATTCACAACAGCTCCCATCATCCGATATTTTCTCGGCCGTATTCAGGATCCGAGTGAAATCGCAGCATGCTGCGATTGTCAGCGTTTCTCGGCCGAGAATCGCCAATGAAAGTCTATGGGGGTGAGAAAAAATAGCACAGCACACGGACCATCAGTGTGACTTGCGAGAAATTCTCAGGCATTGGGCAGGTGACAGGAAAGGCTCAGCCATTATTTGCTCATTTTGCAAGCGTGTGAGAAAATCTCACCACACGGATGCCATACGGATGTCACACGGATGTCACACGGATCATTTGATGCGAGAAAATCGCATCCTCGCACTGCACACGGATCACTGTTTTGGTAACATTTGTGCGATTCTCGTCCGTCAAAAACGGACCGTTTATTTATACGTTGTGTGTGTCCCCGGCCTTAGGATGAGGATTTGGTTGCAGTCACGTACAATCCTTGCACTGGAATTTAGCATCTGATTGCTGGGATTACAAGGATTAATGGCAGATACATCTCACCATGGAAATTAGCTCGGCACTCTTATTTGCCCACATAGCTATGCTAAATCAGAATAAGACAATTAGAGGAACGTTTTTGTCAATACAGTGTTACATGATAAAATCCTTAATTTATAATTAGACTAAACTATAAATAGTGATTACAAATTATAATCAGAGATAGTTAATGACTAAATATAGAGACATATGTGGAATTGAAAAGGAATTTTACCCTTAATATGCGGCAATTAACATCTGCCTCATGGGGTTTTTGCCATGGAGCAACATAAGTTCCAGGTTTGAGTATAATGGACTTGTGTCTATTTTCAACCTTGAAATGTGGTCTTCAAATGGAAAAGGAACGTCACACCAATCCTATTTCCTAATACAGCTAGTAAAAATAATCCCTGTAAGGTCATATGTGGCGCCCCTAAGGGTCCAGTTGCCACAGAGGTACTGCACCTTAGCCAGAGGTGTGGTATCCCACTCTCGGGTAAGGAGGGGGCACTACCCGGTACCCGCACACTAGCATCCAACACCACACCACTCCAGGCCAGGGGGTCTGGGCGGACCCTATTTAGGGAGGGCCCCATCTCAGGCTGGAGGGGGAACTAGGTAGAGGGTGTGGGTGGAGGAAGTAGATAAGAGTCAGAGACCAGAGGTAGAGTGACAGTTGGGAGTGGAGTGTTGTCATGGAAACAGGAGTAGGAGGCAGTTGGTTGGTGAGAGTAGTACGGAGGTGTTGGCGAGGAGCTCCAGAGAGAAGGGGTCCTAGGAGCCAGGAAAGTGAAGAATCCACCTGTGGTACCCGGATCCACGCTGACCGTAGTCGGGTGGAGGGACCAGTTTGCAGTGGGGACCCGCCCCAGACTAGTGGAGAGACTGTAGGACTCAGCTAGCAAACCGGAGGCTGTGGTGTCTGTATGTGCCAAAGCCAAATCTAAATACATTCGCTAAAAAGGCAGCCACATAGGGTCAAGGGGACCAGGAGGACGTCGCCTGACAGGACCTGAGGCTGCTGGCTTGGGACACTGTACGTAAGGCGCAGGGTAGGAGGGTGAGACCCAGCACAGAGAGACGACACGGAAAGGTACACAAGAAGGGGGTCCTGGAAAAGTGCACCCCAAACTACCTGAGAGCTGGCTGGACCGCAAACCTGGAGGACACAGCACGCGTCTGGTGTTTGTAACCCAAAACTGTGAGTAAAGTGTGAAGACTGCACCCTGCTGTGTCCTCAGAATTATTTAGTGCGTCACCTGCCCTGGACCACAAGGCTCTAAAAGTGAACCTGGAAATTATAGGCCAGTAAGTCTAACCTCTATTGTTGGTAAAATATTTGAAGGGTTTCTGAGGGATGTTATTCTGGATTATCTCAATGAGAATAACTGTTTAACTCCATATCAGCATGGGTTTATGAGAAATCGCTCCTGTCAAACCAATCTAATCAGTTTTTATGAAGAGGTAAGCTATAGACTGGACCACGGTGAGTCATTGGACGTGGTATATCTCGATTTTTCCAAAGCGTTTGATACCGTGCCGCACAAGAGGTTGGTACACAAAATGAGAATGCTTGGTCTGGGGGAAAATGTGTGTAAATGGGTTAGTAACTGGCTTAGTGATAGAAAGCAGAGGGTGGTTATAAATGGTATAGTCTCTAACTGGGTCGCTGTGACCAGTGGGGTACCGCAGGGGTCAGTATTGGGACCTGTTCTCTTCAACATATTCATTAATGATCTGGTAGAAGGTTTACACAGTAAAATATCGATATTTGCAGATGATACAAAACTATGTAAAGCAGTTAATACAAGAGAAGATAGTATTCTGCTACAGATGGATCTGGATAAGTTGGAAACTTGGGCTGAAAGGTGGCAGATGAGGTTTAACAATGATAAATGTAAGGTTATACACATGGGAAGAGGGAATCAATATCACCATTACACACTGAACGGGAAACCACTGGGTAAATCTGACAGGGAGAAGGACTTGGGGATCCTAGTTAATGATAAACTTACCTGGAGCAGCCAGTGCCAGGCAGCAGCTACCAAGGCAAACAGGATCATGGGGTGCATTAAAAGAGGTCTGGATACACATGATGAGAGCATTATACTGCCTCTGTACAAATCCCTAGTTAGACCGCACATGGAGTACTGTGTCCAGTTTTGGGCACCGGTGCTCAGGAAGGATATAATGGAACTAGAGAGAGTACAAAGGAGGGCATCAAAATTAATAAAGGGGATGGGAGAACTACAATACCCAGATAGATTAGCGAAATTAGGATTATTTAGTCTAGAAAAAAGACGACTGAGGGGCGATCTAATAACCATGTAGAAGTATATAAGGGGACAATACAAATATCTCGCTGAGGATCTGTTTATACCAAGGAAGGTGACGGGCACAAGGGGGCATTCTTTGCGTCTGGAGGAGAGAAGGTTTTTCCACCAACATAGAAGAGGATTCTTTACTGTTAGGGCAGTGAGAATCTGGAATTGCTTGCCTGAGGAGGTGGTGATGGCGAACTCAGTCGAGGGGTTCAAGAGAGGCCTGGATGTCTTCCTGGAGCAGAACAATATTGTATCATACAATTATTAGGTTCTGTAGAAGGACGTAGATCTGGGTATTTATCATGATGGAATATAGGCTGAACTGGATGGACAAATGTCTTTTTTCGGCCTTACTAACTATGTTACTATGTTACTATCATCAATCTACCATATATCTGCCCTGGGGCGCCGCTCCACCCGTGGCGAGCTGTACCATCTTTGCTGCATCACCATAGGCCCTAGTGGACATGGACAGCAGCGTTGGCTGTTCCTCGCCGAGCACCATGGGTGGCGTCACGAATCAATTCCATATAACTTTTCCCCTTGCATTTTTATTGCACGCCCAGGGCCACAGAGTCGGGTCACGGCCCTGTGACTTTCCCAAAGAGCTGTCCGACCCGGTTCCGAGCATCCCACGGCCCTGGTGAGCCTTTCACATATAAATAAGATATGGTCTAGGCGTACTAATGGTCACTAATGTATTGTCCTCATATGTATAGTCGGTAGGTCCCTATATGTACTGATATCCATAACATTAGATCTATAATGAGGGGTAGGAACCCACTTTTTATCATTGTTCTCATTTTAATTTTGTGAATAATTAATGCTAGCCTTCTTGTGTTTGGAAATTAGCTATATGAAATGCCATTTATATTATTTATTGGACATTTGAGGTATACTATCTCCCATATATTTAGTATGCTGGTCCCCACATACATGTAGTATGATGGTCCCTACATATATAATATGATATGATGGCCCCAACCCCCACATATATAGTATTATGGCCCCCACAGATATAATATCATGGCCCCACACATACACACGTGGTCAAAATTGTTGGTACCCCTCGCTTAATAACAGAAAAACCCACAATGGTCCCAGAAATAACTTGAATCTGACAAAAGTACGGTAATAATAAATTTAAAAAATCTATGAAAATGAACAAATGAAAGTCAGACATTGTTTTTCAACCATGCTTCCACAGAATAAAAAAAAATAAATAAAACTCATGAAATAGACCTGGACAGAAATGATGGTGCCCTTAACTTAACCCCTTAATCCCATATGACGTACTATCCCGTCCAGGTGACCTGGGACTTAATTCCCATGGACGGGATAGTACGTCATATGCGATCGGCCGCGCTCACGGGGGGAGCGCGGCCGATCGCGGCCGGGTGTCAGCTGCCTATCGCAGCTGACATCCGGCACTATGTGCCAGGAGCGGTCACGGACCGCTCCCGGCACATTAACCCCCTGCACACCGCGATCAAAGATGATCGCGGTGTGCCGGCGGTGCAGGGAAGCATCGCGCAGGGAGGGGGCTCCCTGCGGGCTTCCCTGAGACGATCGGTACACGGTGATGTGCTCACCGTGTACCGAGCGTCTTCTCCCTGCAGTCCCCGGATCCAAAATGGCCGCCGGGCTGCATCCGGGTCCTGCAGGGAGCACTTCCGGGTCAGGATCAGGCTGCAGCTGCAGCTCTAATCCTGCCCGGCTGTATGTCAGATCACCGATCTGATAGAGTGCTGTGCACACTGTCAGATCGGTGATCTGTGATGTCCCCCCCTGGGACAAAGTGAAAAAGTAAAAAAAAAAATTTCCACACTTGTAAAAAAAAAAATAAAAAAAAAATTCCTAAATAAAGCAGAAAAAAAAAAATATTATTCCCATAAATACATTACTTTACATAAAAAAAAAACAAAAAAACAATAAAAGTACACATATTTAGTATCGCCGCGTCCGTAACGACCCGACCTATAAAACTGGCCCACTAGTTAACCCCTTCAGTGAACACCGTAAGAAAAAAAAAAAAAAAACGAGCCAAAAAACAACGCTTTATTATCATAACGCTGAACAAAAAGTGGAATAACACGCGATCAAAAAGACGGATATAAATAACCATGTTACCTCTGAAAACGTCATCTTGTCCCGCAAAAAACGAGCCGCCATATAGCATCATAACCAAAAAAATAAAAAAGTTATAGTCCTCTGAATAAAGCGATGCCAAAATAATTATTTTTTCTATAAAATAGCTTTTATCGTATAAAAGCGCCAAAACATAAAAAAAATGATATAAATGAGGTGTCGCTGTAATCGTACTGACCCGAAGAATAAAACTGCTTCATCAATTTTACCAAACGCGGAACGGTATAAACGCCTCCCCCAAAAGAAATTCATGAATAGCTGGTTTTTGGTCATTCTGCCTCACAAAAAAATCGGAATAAAAAGCGATCAAAAACTGTCACGTGTCCGAAAATGTAACCGATAAAAACGTCAACTCGTCCCGCAAAAAACAAGACCTCACATGACTCTGTGGACCAAAATATGGAAAAATTATAGGTCTCAAAATGTGGAGACGCAAAAACTTTTTTGCTATAAAAAGCGTCTTTTAGTGTGTGACGGCTGCCAATCATAAAAATCCGCTAAAAAACTCGCTATAAAAGTAAATCAAACCCCCCTTCATCACCCCCTTAGTTAGGCTAGGTTCACATTGCGTTAATGGGTTAACGCTAACGGACAGCGTTGCACGGCGAAAATGTCACAATTAACGCCGTGCAACGGGTCCGTTAGCACAACCATTGACAGCAATGTGATTTTCAGGTGTAGCGCATCGCTAGAGCGTGCCATTTTCGGCTCGCGCTAGCAAGGTGCCATTCTTTTGTGGCGCGCCTCAGACGCTGCTTGCAGCGTCCGCGGCGCGCCCGAGGTCCGATCCCCGATCTTCCAGAGCGGGGACGTTAACGCGACCACTAAACACGACACCTAAAAAGACATTGTGTTAGCGCAATCCGCTAGTGCTAAACGGATTTCCCTAACGCAATGTGAACCTAGCCTTAGGGAAAAATAATAAAATAAAAAAAAATGTATTTATTTCCATTTTCCGGTTAGGGTTAGGGTTAGGGTTAGGGCTAGGGTTGGGGCTAGGGTTAGGGTTTGGATTACATTTACGGTTGGGATTAGGGTTGGGATTAGAATTAGGGGTGTGTCTGGGTTAGGTGTGTGGTTAGGGTTACAGTTGGGATTAGGGTTAGTGGTGCGTTTGGATTAGGGTTTCATTTATAATTGGGGGGTTTCCACTGTTTAGACACATCAGGGGCTCTCCAAACGCGACATGGCGTCCGATCTCAATTCCAGCCAATTCTGCATTGAAAAAGTAAAACAGTGCTCCTTCACTTCCGAGCTCTCCCGTGCGCCCAAACAGGGGTTTACCCCAACATATGGGGTATCAGCGTACTCGAGACAAATTGGACAACAACTTTTTGGGTCCAAGTTCTCTTGTTATCCTTGGGAAAATAAAAATTTGGGGGGCTAAAAATCATTTTTGTGGGAAAAAAAAGGATTTTTATTTTCACGGCTCTGCGTTGTAAACTGTAGTGAAACACTTGGGGGTTCAAAGTTTTCACAACACATCTAGATAAGTTCCATGGGAGGTCTAGTTTCCAATATGGGGTCACTTGTGGGTGGTTTCTACTGTTTGGGTACATCAGGGGCTCTGCAAATGCAACGTGACGCCTGCAGACCAATCCATCTAAGTCTGCATTCCAAATGGCGCTCCTTCCCTTCCGAGCTCTGCCATGAGCCCAAACAGTGGTTCCCCCCCACATATGGGGTATCAGCGTACTCAGGACAAATTGAACAACAACTTTTGGGGTCCAATTTATTCTGTTACCCTTGTAAAAATACAAAGCTGGGGGCTAAAAAATCATTTTTGTGAAAAAAAAAAAGAATTTTTATTTTCACGGGTCTGCGTTATAAACTGTAGTGAAACACTTAGGGGTTCAAAGTTCTCACAACACATCTAGATAAGTTCCATGGGAGGTCTAGTTTCTAATATGGGGTCACTTGTGGGGGGTTTGTACTGTTTGGGTACATCAGGGGCTCTGCAAATGCAACGTGACTCCTGCAGACCAATCCATCTAAGTCTGCATTCCAAATGGCGCTCCTTCCCTTCCGAGCTCTGCCATGCGCCCAAACAGTGGTTCCCCCCACATATGGGGTATCAGCGTACTCAGGACAAATTGGACAACAACTTTTGGGGTCCAATTTATTATGTTACCCTTGTGAAAATACAAAACTGGGGGCTAAAAAATTTTTGCGAAAAAAAAATAAATTTATTTTAACGGCTCTGCGTTATAAACTGTAGTGAAACACTTGGGGGTTCAAAGCTCTCAAAACACATCTAGATAAGTTCCTTAGAGGGTCTAGTTTCCAAAATGGTGTCACTTGTGGGGGTTTTTAATGTTTAGGCACATCAGGGGCTCTCCAAACCAACATGGCGTCCCATCTTAATTCCAGTCAATTTTGCATTGAAAAGTCAAATGGCGCTCCTTCCCTTCCGAGCTCTGCTATGCACCCAAAAAGTGGTTTACCCCCACATATGGGGTATCGTCGCACTCAGGACAAATTGCACAACAACTTTTGTGGTCTAATTTCTTCTCTTACCCTTGGGAAAATAAAAAATTGGGGGCGAAAAGATCATTTTTGTGAAAAAATAAGATTTTTTATTTTTACGGCTCTGCATTATAAACTTCTGTGAAGCACTTGTTGGGTCAAAGTGCTCACCACACATCTAGATAAGTTCCTTAAGGGGTCTACTTTTCAAAATGGTGTCACTTGTGAGGGGTTCCAATGTTTAGGCACATCAGGGGCTCTCCAAACGCAACATGGCGTCCCATCTCAATTCCAGTCAATTTTGCATTGAAAAGTCAAATGGCGCTCCTTTCCTTCCGAGCTCTGCCATGCGCCCAAACAGTGGTTTACCCCCACATATGGGGTATCGTCGCACTCAGGACAAATTGCACAACAACTTTTGTGGTCTAATTTCTTCTCTTACCCTTGGGAAAATAAAAAATTGGTGGCGAAAAGATTATTTTTGTGAAAAAATATGATTTTTTATTTTTACGGCTCTGCATTATAAACTTCTGTGAAGCACTTGTTGGGTCAAAGTGCTCACCACACCTCTAGATAAGTTCCTTAAGGGGTCTACTTTCCAAAATGGTGTCACTTGTGGGGATTTCAATGTTTAGGCACATCAGGGGCTCTCCAAACGCAACATGGCATCCCATCTCAATTCCAGTCAATTTTGCATTGAAAAGTAAAATGGCGCTCCTTCCCTTCCGAGCTCTGCCATACGCCCAAACAATGGTTTACACCCATATACGGGGTATCAGCGTACTCAGGACAAATTGGCCAACAATTTTTGAGGTTCAATTTCTTCTCTTACTCTTGGGAAAATAAAAAATTGGGGGCGAAAAGATCATTTTTGTGAAAAAATATGATTTTTTATTTTTACGGCTCTGCATTATAAACTTCTGTGAAGCAATTGGTGGGTCAAAGTGGTCACCACACATCTAGATAAGTTCCTTAGGGTGTCTACTTTCCAAAATGGTGTCACTTGTGGGGGGTTTCAATGTTTAGGCACATCAGTGGCTCTCCAAACGCAACATGGTGTCCCATCTCAATTCCTGTCAATTTTGCATTTAAAAGTCAAATGGCGCTCCTTCCCTTCCGAGCTCTGCCATGCGCCCAAACAGTGGTTTACCCCCACATATGGGGTATCAGCGTACTCAGTACAGATTGTACAACAATGTTTGGCATCCATTTTATCCTGTTACCCTTGGTAAAATAAAACAAATTGGAGCTGAAATAAATTTTGTGTGAAAAAAAGTTAAATATTCATTTTTATTTAAACATTCCAAAAATTCCTGTGAAACCCCTGAAGGGTTAATAAACTTCTTGAATGTGGTTTTGAGCACCTTGAGGGGTGCAGTTTTTAGAATGGTGTCACACTTGGGTATTTTCTATCATATAGACCCCTCAAAATGACATCAAATGAGATGTGGTCCCTAAAAAAAAATGGTGTTGTAAAAATGAGAAATTGCTGGTCAACTTTGAACCCTTATAACTCCCTAACAAAAAAAAATTTTGGTTCCAAAATTGTGCTGATGTAAAGGAGACATGTGGGAAATGTTACTTATTAAGTATTTTGCGTGACATATCTCTGTGATAAAAATAAAAATAGGGCATAAAAATTTAAAGTTGGAAAATTGCGAAATTTTCAAAATTTTCGCCAAATTTCCGTTTTTTTCACAAATAAACGCAAGTTATATCGAATAAATGTTACTACTAAAATGAAGTACAATATGTCACGAGAAAACAATGTCAGAATCGCCAAGATCCGTTGAAGCGTTCCAGAGTTATAACCTCATAAAGGGACAGTGGTCAGAATTGTAAAAATTGGCCCGGTCATTAACGTGCAAACCACCCTCGGGGCTTAAGGGGTTAAAGAAGTTGTCCACTACTATAACTTGTTTTTTTTCATAAATCTTGCTATTATGTGCCACTGAAAACATCCACTGTGTTTATTTTAGCAATATTACCTTTTATCATGCTGTAGCAGCACATCTTTAGTGCTGGATCCAGCTTTCATGGGGTTAATCGACAACTTCCTTTCTCCTGACTTATTGTGCTCTAATAATACAAATCCCATGATGCATTGCACAGGCCTCTAAGCCTGAACCTACCACACCCACTCCAAAACAAACCCAAACCCCTCCCTCCTCTCTCTCCTCTATCTTCAAAATGATTTGTGATGTAATTTCTGTTCAACCTCCTCTTTTACATTTGTCCAACCCACACTCCATTACACACTGATAGATAGAGATAGATAGATAGATATGGGATAGATAGATAGATAGATAGATAGATAGATAGATAGATAGATAGATATGGGATAGATAGATAGATAGATAGATGATAGATAGATAGATAGATAGATAGATAGATAGATAGATAGATAGATAGATAGATAGATATGGGATAGATAGATAGATATTAGATAGATGATAGATAGATAGAGATGATAGATAGATAGATAGATAGATATGGGATAGATAGATAGATAGATAGATAGATATGGGATAGATAGATAGATATGGGATGGATAGATAGATACATACAGAGATATATCTATATATCTATGTCTGTTTCCATAGATACGTCTATATCCATGTTTTTAAACCCCTTCACTCCTGGAGCTTTTTTCGTTTTCGTTTATCGCTCCCTTTCTTTCCAGAGCCATTATTTTTCCGTCAATATGGCCATGTGGGGACTTGTCTTTTGTGGGACAAGTTCTACTTTTGAACGACATCATTCGTTTTACCATGTCGTGTAACAGAAAATGTGAAAAAAATTCAAAGTGCGATGAAATTGCAAAAAAAGTGCAATCCTACACTTGTTTTTTGCTTGGCCTTTTTGCTAGGTTCACTAAATGCTAAGGCTGGGTTCACATTGCGTTAACAGCAGCCCGTTCAACACATATGTTAACGGGCTGCTGTTAATGCAAGTGCCAGTATGGCAGCACGCTAGCGCAGATAGAGCATCTGCTAGCTCTATCTGCGCTAGCGGTGACAGACCCGGAAAATGCTGCAGCCCGCGTCTCGGGGTCCGTCACTCAATGACGGCACATCACTAGCGCACGCCCATTGTGGGCATGCGCTAGCGATGCGTCCGACATAGGGATTAATGGCGGCATTAACGAACTGCGTTACACCGCGTTATGCCGCGGTGTAATGTAGTCCATTTAACGGACGCGTACAACGCAATGTGAACCCAGCCTAAGGCTGTGTGCACACGTTGTGGATTTGATTGCAAATCCGCAGCTTTTTTTGCCGCACGGAATTGCATCAAATCCGCAGTGTAGTGCACAACCAATGTAAGTCTATGGGAGCCGCAGACTTGTTGTGCATATGCTGCGGAAAAGGCCACACCGAAACGCAGCTTTTTTTCCGCAGCATGTCACTTTTTTTGTGCGGAATTGCAGCGTTTCTGCACCCATAGACTTGCATTGAGTCCGGCACATACGCAGCAAAACTGCAGATGTAAAAAAGATCTGCAGTTTTGCTGCAGATGTGGGTCCGAGAAACGCTGCAGTTCGGGAGGAGGGAAGTGTGTGGGCGGTGACTATGTGCGTGTATGTGTGTGCGGGACTGTTCTGGTGTGTGTGGGACTGTTCAGTGTGTGCAGGGCTGTCAGTGTGTGTGCTGGACTGTTCGGGTGTGTGTGGGACTGTTCGGATGTGTGCGAGACTTTTCGGGTGTGTGCGGGGCTGTCAGTGTGTGTGCGGGACTGTTCGGGTGTGTGCGGGACTGTTCGGGTGTGTTCGGGACTGTTCGGGTGTGTGCGGGGCTGTCAGTGTGTGTGCGGGATGGTTCGGGTGTGTGCAGGACTGTTTGGGTGTGTGTGCAGCTGTCAGTGTGTGTGGGGCTGTCAGTGTGTGTGGGGCTGTCAATGTGTGTGCGGGACTGTTCGGGTGTGTGCGGGTCTGTGCGGGGGTCTTTGGGTGTGTGTGTGTGCAGGCATTATCCGATGGGACTACAAGTGAGCAGCATCCAATCTGTAGCTAATCCAGATGTAATCTGGACAGTGAACGCGCACCCTACACTATCCATACATCTATTAATAGATATATCTATCCATAGATATATCTATCCAGATATATCTATAGATAAATATATGAATAGATAGATGTATGCATCTATAGATCTATCTATATGTAGATCTATCCATCCATCTTATCCATCAATCTATCTGTCTATCTGTGTGTGTAATGGAGTGTGGGTTGGACAAATGTAAAAGAGGATGTTGGACAATAATGACATCACAAATCTTTTTTTTTGTTCAATAATACATCTTTATTTAGCTTTCAAAAACGTATACAAAAAAGCATTACAAAACGCACAAAAACGCATAAAAACAGCGCAAAAACTGCATCAAAAACGCATCAAAACTGCACCAAAAAATGAATCAAAAACGCACAAAAACAGAATCAAAACCGCACCAAAACTACATTAAAACCGCGCAAAAACCGCACCAAAAACACATCAAAACCGCCAAAAAACTGCATAAAAAATGCATCGAAACTGCACCAAAAACAGAATAAAAACGCATCAAAACTGCAACAAAAACTGAATCAAAACCGCACAAAAACTGCACCAAAAAACGCACCAAAACTGCATAAAAAAACATATCTTAACTGCACAAAAGCGCTTCAAAACTGCATCAAAAGCTGAATCAAAAACACATCAAAACTGCACCAAAATTGGAATCAAAACCGCACCAAAAACTACATAAAAATGCGCAAAAACTGCACCAAAAAGCGCATCAAAACCGCCAAAAAACTGCATCAAAACTGCACCAAAAGCTGAATGAAAGATGCATCAAAACTGCACCAAAAACTGAATCAAAACCGCGCAAAAACTGCACCAAAAACTGCATAAAAATTGCACCAAAAACTGCATAAAAAAAGCGCAAAAAACGCACCAAAAACGCATCAAAAATGCATCAAAACTGCACCACAAGCTGAATCAAAAACACGTCAAAACTGCACCAAAAAACTGAATCAAAACCGCGCAAAAACCACCAAAAACTGCATAAAAACCGCACCAAAAACTACATTAAAAAAATCTAAACCGCACAAAAACGCATCAAAACTGCACAAAAAGCTGAATCAAAAACGCATCAAAACTGCACCAAAAACTGAATCAAAGCCGCACCAAAAAACGCATCAAAATCGCACAAAAACTGCACGAAAAAGCATCAAAACCGTGCAAAAAAACGCGCAAAAATGCAACTGCGTTTTCTGCCAGGAGATGCAAATTTTGTGCAGAAAATTCTGCGCCCAAATCTGCAACGTGTGCACACAGCCTAAAACTGACCTGCCATTATGATTCTCCAGGTGATTACGAGTTCATAGACACCAAACATGTCTAGGTTATTTTTTATCTAAGTGGTGAAAAAAAATTCCAAACTTTGCTAAAAAATAAATAAAATAATTGCGCCATTTTCTGATACCCGTAGCGTCTTTATTTTCTGAGATGTCGGGTTAGGTGAGGGCTAATTTTTTGTATGCCGAGCTGACTTTTTTAATGATACTACTTTTGTGCAGATATGTTCTTTTGATCGCCCGTTATTGTATTTTAATGCAATGTCGCGGCGACAAATAAAACATCATTTTTGCTTTTTATTTTTTTTCTCGCTACGGCGTTAAACGATCAGGTTAATCCTTTTTTTTATTGAAAACAGTTGACATGTTGTGGCTTTGAAGTGGGCTCACCGCCGGAGCCAACCTCAAAGCGGGGGATAATGCCAGCTGACGTACTATTCCGTCAGCTGGCAGAAAGGGTTTAATGAACAATATGTTTCAGTTAAAAAAAAATGAAAAAAAAATGTCGTGGGCTCCTACGCAATTTTCTGCGCCAGAGGGGAAAGGCCGATGGCCGGGGCCAATATTTGTAGCCTGGGAAGGGGTTATGTTGTGAATTCTGGTTTTGGGCCCCCTCCGGTGGTTGTAGGTGGTAATGCAGTTGTCCCAGGGCTGCAGTCATGGTCAGGTGTTTCTGCTGATTGCAATTCTGACTGGGGTATTTAGGTTTGCAGGATTCATTAGTCCTTTCCAGTTGTCAATGGTTCTTGGGAGGTGTTGGACCTCTGTCTGGTTTCTCCTGCTTAGCTGCCAATTCAGCAAAGATAAGTGTCTGTTTTTTTTTCTATGGCACACATGCTGTGTGCTGTATTTTTGATTGTATTTCTGCTCTGTGTGTAGGATTCTCTGGAGTTGCAGATATACGTTCCACGTCTTTAGTTAGATGGAGGAATTTTTTGAATAATCGGATATTTTTGGAAGGGTTTTAATACTGACCGCACAGAACTCTGTCCTATCCTTTCCTATTTTAGCTAGAGTGGCCTCTTTTGCTAAATCCTGTTTTCTGCCTACGTATGTCTTTCCTCTCCTACTCACAGTCAATATTTGTGGGGGGCTGCCTATCCTTTGGGGTTCTGCTCTGAGGCAAGATAGTATTCCTATTTCCATCTATATGGGTATTTAGTTCTCCGGCTGTGACAAGGTGTCTAGGGTTTGTTAGGCACACCCCACGGCTACTTCTAGTTGCGGTGTCAGATCAGGATTGCGGTCAGTACAGTTACCACCTACTCCAGTGAAAGTTATTCATGCGGCTCCAAGGTCACCGGATCATAACAGTACAACTGGCCAATAATGAGTTAAATGCATCTCAGAAGAAGGGAAGAAAGGTGTTGAGCAATTTTTTTTCTGCAGTCTGCTTTGTCTTCTCTTCCCTCTTTATCTCTGGGTGGCTGAGGAGCCTTGTGCAAACATGAATGTTCAGAAATTAGCTTCTCGTGTAGACCAGCTTGCTACTAGGATACAGGGTATTTCTGATTATATTGTTCAAACTCCTGTTTTAGAGCCGGAGATTCCTACTCCTGATTTGTTTTTTGGTGACAGGTCCAAATTTTTGAGTTTTAAAAACAACTGTAAACTGTTTTTTGCTCTGAGGCCTCGATCCTCTGGTGATTCCATTCAGTGGGTTAATATCGTCATCTCCCTGCTGCGTGGTGATCCACAGGATTAGTAACATAGTAACATAGTAACATAGTTAGTAAGGCCGAAAAAAGACATTTGTCCATCCAGTTCAGCCTATATTCCATCATAATAAATCCCCAGATCTACGTCCTTCTACAGAACCTAATTGTATGATACAATATTGTTCTGCTCCAGGAAGACATCCAGGCCTCTCTTGAACCCCTCGACTGAGTTCGCCATCACCACCTCCTCAGGCAAGCAATTCCAGATTCTCACTGCCCTAACAGTAAAGAATCCTCTTCTATGTTGGTGGAAAAACCTTCTCTCCTCCAGACGCAAAGAATGCCCCCTTGTGCCCGTCACCTTCCTTGGTATAAACAGATCCTCAGCGAGATATTTGTATTGTCCCCTTATATACTTCTACATGGTTATTAGATCGCCCCTCAGTCGTCTTTTTTCTAGACTAAATAATCCTAATTTCGCTAATCTATCTGGGTATTGTAGTTCTCCCATCCCCTTTATTAATTTTGTTGCCCTCCTTTGTACTCTCTCTAGTTCCATTATATCCTTCCTGAGCACCGGTGCCCAAAACTGGACACAGTACTCCATGTGCGGTCTAACTAGGGATTTGTACAGAGGCAGAATAATGCTCTCATCATGTGTATCCAGACCTCTTTTAATGCACCCCATGATCCTGTTTGCCTTGGCAGCTGCTGCCTGGCACTGGCTGCTCCAGGTAAGTTTATCATTAACTAGGATCCCCAAGTCCTTCTCCCTGTCAGATTTACCCAGTGGTTTCCCATTCAGTGTGTAATGGTGACATTGATTCCTTCTTCCCATGTGTATAACCTTACATTTATCATTGTTAAACCTCATCTGCCACCTTTCAGCCCAAGTTTCCAACTTATCCAGATCCATCTGTAGCAGAATACTATCTTCTCTTGTATTAACTGCTTTACACAGTTTTGTATCATCTGCAAATATCGATATTTTACTGTGTAAACCTTCTACCAGATCATTAATGAATATGTTGAAGAGAACAGGTCCCAATACTGACCCCTGCGGTACCCCACTGGTCACAGCGACCCAGTTAGAGACTATACCATTTATAACCACCCTCTGCTTTCTATCACTAAGCCAGTTACTAACCCATTTACACACAATTTCCCGTAGACCAAGCATTCTCATTTTGTGTACCAACCTCTTGTGTGGCAGGATTGGGCATTTTCCCTGGAATCTGGGAATCCGGCTTTGCTTAATGTAGACTCCTTTTTTCAGGCTTTAGGATTATTATATGATGAACCTAATTCTGTGGATCAGGCGGAGAAGACCTTGTTGGCCCTGTCTCAGGGTCAAGAGGCGGCAGAATTGTATTGTCAGAAATTTAGAAAATGGTCTGTGTTGACTAAATGGAATGATGATGCTTTGGCGGCAATTTTCAGAAAGGGTCTTTCTGAATCCATTAAAGATGTTATGGTGGTCTGAGTGATTCTGTGTCTCTGGCCATTCAGATTGATCGGCGCTTGCGGGAGTACAGAACTGTGCGCGCTGTGGCGTTTGTTATGGACCTGGTGGTTAGGAGCACCCGAAACGACCTGATGGTTAAACTAACAAAGGACAAGCTCTGGGAAGTGGGAGCTCTGCTGACCGCAACCCCTAATCCTATCACACACACCAGAAATAGCTGTGGAGCGTACCTAACTCTGCCTAGACGCCTCTTCACAGCCTAAGAGCTAACTAGCCCTAGAGATAGAAAATAAAGCCTACCTTGCCTCAGAGAAATTCCCCAAAGAAAAAGGCAGCCCCCCACATATATTGACTGTGAGTTAAGATGAAAGTCACAAACACAGAAATGAAACAGGTTTCAGCAAAGGAGGCCAGACTTACTAAACAGACTGAGGATAGGAAAGGTATCTTTGCGGTCAGCACAAAAAACTACAAAAAGACCACGCAGAGTGTGCAAAAAGACCTCCGCACCGACTCACGGTGCGGAGGTGCCACTCTGCATCCCAGAGCTTCCAGCTAGTAAGGCAAAATCATGATAGCAAGCTGGACAAGAAAACAATGAACAAATAATTAACTAGCAGGGACTTAGCTTCTGCTGGAGTAGACAGGTCACCAGAAAGATCCAAGAGCGAACTGAACCAGTGCAAGAACATTGACAGCTGGCATGGAGTAACGATCTGAGAGGAGTTAAATAGAGCAGCCAGCCAAAGAATAAACTAAGTCACCTGTGGAAGGAACCTCAGAAGCAGCAGCTCCACTCACAGCCACCAGAGGGAGTCCATGGACAGAACTCGCCGAAGTACCATTCATGACCACAGGAGGGAGTTCGATAACAGAATTCACAACAGTACCCCCCCCCCTTGAGGAGGGGTTACCGAACCCTCACCAGAGCCCCCAGGCCGATCAGGACGAGCCAAATGAAAGGCACGAACTAGATCGGCAGCATGAACATCAGAGGCAAAAACCCAGGAATTATCTTCCTGACCATAACCCTTCCACTTGACCAGGTACTGGAGTTTCTGTCTCGAAATACGAGAATCCAAAATTTTCTCCACCACATACTCCAACTCCCCCTCGACCAACACCTGGGCAGGAGGATCAACGGAGGGAACCATAGGCGCCACGTATCTCCGCAATAACGACCTATGGAACACATTATGGATGGCAAAAGAAGCTGGAAGGGCCAAACGAAATGACACAGGATTGAGAACTTCAGAAATCTTATACGGACCAATGAAACGAGGCTTAAACTTAGGAGAGGAAACCTTCATAGGAACATAATGAGACGACAACCAAACCAAATCCCCAACACGAAGTCGGGGACCAACACAGCGCCAGCGGTTAGCGAAACGTTGAGCCTTCTCCTGGGACAATGTCAAATTGTCCACCACATGAGTCCAAATCTGCTGCAACCTGTCCACCACAGTATGCACACCAGGACAGTCCGAAGGCTCAACCTGCCCTGAAGAGAAATGAGGATGGAAACCAGAATTACAGAAAAAAGGCGAAACCAAAGTAGCCGAGCTGGCCCGATTATTAAGGGCGAACTCAGCCAAAGGTAAGAAGGACACCCAATCATCCTGATCAGCAGAAACAAAGCATCTCAGATATGTTTCCAAAGTCTGATTAGTTCGTTCGGTTTGGCCATTAGTCTGAGGATGGAAAGCCAAAGAAAAAGACAAATCAATGCCCATCTTAGCACAAAAGGACCGCCAAAACCTCGAAACAAACTGGGAACCTCTGTCCGAGACGATGTTCTCCGGAATGCCATGCAAACGAACCACATGCTGGAAAAACAATGGCACCGCATCAGAGGAGGAAGGCAATTTAGACAAGGGTACCAAATGGACCATCTTAGAGAAGCGATCACAAACCACCCAAATGACCGACATCTTTTGAGAGACGGGGAGATCCGAAATAAAATCCATAGAGATATGTGTCCAGGGCCTCTTCGGGACCGGCAAGGGCAAAAGCAACCCACTGGCACGAGAACAGCAGGGCTTAGCCCGAGCACAAGTCCCACAGGACTGCACAAAAGAACGCACATCCCGTGACAAAGAAGGCCACCAAAAGGATCTAGCCACCAAATCTCTGGTACCAAAGATTCCAGAATGACCAGCCAACACCGAACAATGAACCTTAGAGATAACTCTACTAGTCCATCTATCAGGGACAAACAGTTTCTCCACTGGACAACGGTCAGGTCTATCAGCCTGAAACTTCTGCAGCACCCGCCGCAAATCAGGGGAGATGGCAGACAAAATTACCCCCTCTTTGAGAATACCCGCCGGCTCAGGAACACCCGGAGAGTCAGGCACAAAACTCCTTGACAGGGCATCAGTCTTCACATTCTTAGAGCCCGGAAGGTACAAAACCACAAAATCAAAACGAGAGAAAAACAGCGACCATCAAGCCTGTCTAGGATTCAACCGTTTGGCAGACTTGAGATAAGTCAAATTCTTGTGATCCGTCAAAACCACAACGCGATGCTTGGCTCCTTCAAGTCAATTTCGCCACTCCTCGAATGCCCACTTCATGGCCAACAACTCTCGATTGCCAACATCATAATTGCGCTCAGCAGGCGAGAACTTTCTAGAAAAGAAGGCACATGGTTTCATCACCGAGCCATCAGAACTTCTTTGCGACAAAACAGCCCCTGCTCCAATCTCAGAAGCATCAACCTCGACCTGAAACGGGAGCGAAACATCTGGCTGGCACAACACAGGGGCAGAAGAAAAACGACGCTTCAACTCCTGAAAAGCTTCTACAGCCGCAGAGGACCAATTGACCACATCAGCACCTTTCTTGGTCAAATCAGTCAACGGTTTAGCAACACTAGAAAAATTAGCGATGAAGCGACGGTAAAAATTAGCAAAGCCCAGGAACTTCTGCAGGCTCATCACAGATGTTGGCTGAGTCCAATCATAAATGGCCTGAACTTTAACACGGTCCATCTCGATAGTAGAAGGAGAAAAAATGAAACCCAAAAATGAAACCTTCTGAACTCCAAAGAGACATTTTGACCCCTTTACAAACAAGGAATTTGCGCGAAGGACCTGGAACACCATTCTGACCTGCTTCACATGAGACTCCCAATCATCCGAAAAGACCAAAATATCATCCAAATATACAATCTTGAATCTATCCAGGTACTTTCGGAAGATGTCATGCATAAAGGACTGAAACACAGATGGAGCATTAGAAAGGCCGAATGGCATAACCAGGTACTCAAAATGACCCTCGGGCGTATTAAATGCTGTTTTCCATTCATCGCCCTGTTTAATACGCACAAGATTATACGCCCCTCGAAGATCTATCTTGGTGAACCAACTAGCCCCCTTAATCCGAGCAAACAAATCAGACAGCAGCGGCAAAGTGTACTGAAATTTGACTGTGATCTTATTAAGAAGGCGGTAATTAGGGTTGAGCGAAACGGGTCGTTCATTTTCAAAAGTCGCCGACTTTTGGCAAAGTCGGGTTTCATGAAACCCGATCCGACCCCTGTGCGGGGTCGGCCATGCGGTACGCGACTTTCGCGCCAAAGTCGCGTTTCAATGACGCGAAAAGCGCCATTTCTCAGCCAATGAAGGTAAACGCAGAGTGTGGGCAGCGTGATGACATAGGTCCTGGTCCCCACCATCTTAGAGAAGGGCATTGCAGTGATTGGCTTGCTGTCTGCGGCGTCACAGGGGCTATAAAGGGGAGTTCCCGCCGACCGCCATGTTACTGCTGCTGATCTGAGCTTAGGGAGAGGTTGCTGCCGCTTCGTCAGAAGCAGGGATAGCGTTAGGCAGGGTCCATTAACCACCAAACCGCTTGTGCTGTAGCGATTTCCACTGCCCAACACCACCTTCGGTGTGCAGGCACAGTGGAAGCTACATTTTTTTTTTTTTCCCCTCAGCGCTGTAGCTCATTGGGCTGCCCTAGAAGGCTCCCTGATAGCTGCATTGCTGTGTGTACGCCGCTGTGCAAACCAACTGCTTTTTTCAAAGCATGTTCTGCCTTCCTCCACGTAGGATGCTGTGTGGATTCCAACATACGGCTAAACCTTCATCCACATCCCAGTAAACAGACTGTGTTGATGCTTAAGTCTTATTTATTAGGGTGATGATAACCAAAACTATAACGTTGAACAACAATGGTGGACAGTATTCATAGTAGATGATCAAATAGTGAATGATGTTGATGTACAAGGTGGATGTTCAGTGAATAATCATAGTGAATGACTGATCATAGTGGATGACTGATCATAGTGGATGACTGGTGAAAAACTGTAAAGAATAACAGCATTTCAGTATATGCACATACAGGGTGCAATCACATAAATAACTGGGACATAACAGCAAGAATTATACAGCGTGCATTTACACAGTAATTCTAACAGCACTGCCCTATTCTATACAAGAATGCATCTATCTAAATGCAGAGTACACATTAACCTAACTGCAAGCTGCAAAGCACATCTGCCTAACTATATCTGACTATAGGAGCTGCATAAGGCTTAAATACTAACACAAACATAAGATGCATTAAACCTTTATAAACGTACCGAGATCCGTTAGGACAGGGGTAAGAAAGTAAGCGAGACAGGAGCACGTGTGCCTCTCTGCAGATCTGAGGAAAAATGGCTACTGAAGCTTGTCTTCACAAGAAGAATGTGGGCGGAACTAACCCATAAGACATTGCTCTTAGGAGGGAAAGGTTGGTAAACAACATGAAAAGTAGGCAACTGATGACCTCCAGTGGCCACAACTTGAATAACATGATAATTAACTCTCTGCACATTAAGATGGGCAGAACACTCCCCGCTTGGCGTCAACAGATGCCACAATTAGGTTCTTTTGGGGAAAATAATAATACAAGCTCAGTAACGGGTCTGAGGAACAGTTTGTTTTCTCCAAGCTTGCACACTCTGACCTCTACTTTCCGCACTTTCCCATCTTTACTGGGCAGGGTCTTAATGACTAGGCCGAGCGGCCAACTGTCTTTTACGAGTACAACATCGCCAGATTGAATGTTTGAGCGGTCTTTCTGCCACTTTGTCCTGCTTTGCAGAGTGGAGAGATACTGTTTCCTCCATCTATTCCAGAAGACGTTGGACACGCTTTGTACTTGCCTCCATTGTCGTCTGTAGAGGTCTTTGTCATTGAATTCTCTGAGTGGAGCTTTCGGGACACAGGTTTTCTGTGTGAGTAACATTGCAGGAGTAAGGATGGATGGATCTCCAGAATCACTAGAAAGTGCTGTCTTGTAGGACTGGGTTACAAGAAATAGACAAGCTATAGCTCGAACAAGTGACTTCCAGGTGGAGAACCTGCTGAACCGGTGAGATTCGAGGTGGCAGCTTGAAATCTCTGTATGTAGAGCAGACACTTGAGGTCGGATCTCTTCGTCTGTGTCTGGACCCACTAGTTCGAAAGTTTCAGGCCTGTTGATCTGGGACATCGAACGGTACAAAGAGGTAGGACCTGTGAACCATGAAGTGTCCTTCAGATGACTGGGTGCAACGGATCTAGTCGCGTGGTCCGCAGGATTGTGATGAGTAGGTACGTAGTGCCACTGATTAGGGTCGGTGGATCTTCTTACCCGAAGTACCCGGTTGCTGACGTAGACGTAGAAGCGTCGTGTCTCGTTACAGATGTACCCCAGTACCACCTTGCTATCGGTGTAGAACTCTGCATCCCCGATCTTCAGGCCCATCGCATCCGAGACCAGCTCGGCCAACTCAACTGCGAGGACAGCAGCACAGAGTTCCAGTCTGGGTATCGTGTGTTCACGAAGTGGCGCCAATTTCGTCCGGCTCATAACGAACCCGATATGGCATTGTCCGCTTACGTCTGTGGATTTGAGGTACGCTACTGCTGCAATCGCTTTGACTGATGCATCACAGAAAATACAAAGTGTTTGCGTTTTGACCTCTGGATGGCACAGGAGCATACGGTCGTTTCACACGAAGGTTGGTCAGGGCTTCAAGAGACTTCCTCCACTCTGCCCACAGGTCAGCCTTTCCCGCTGGAAGTGGATCATCCCAACCAGTAGTGTCTTGGGTGAAGTCCCTGAGCATCAGCTTTCCTTGGATGGTTACTGGAGCTACGAACCCCAAGGGGTCGTATAAACTATTCACGAAGGAAAGAACTCCTCTGCGCATGAAGGGTTTCTCATCCTTGCTGATCTGAAAGGTGAAGGTATCTGTCTTCAGGTCCCACAGCAATCCAAGGCTCCGCTGCATAGGAAGAGGGTCGATGCTGAGGTCTAAATCCTTTAGATCGCTGGAATAGTCTTCACAGGGAAAGGCTTCCATCAACTCTCGGCTGTTGGAAGAAATCTTGTGTAACCTTAGGTTAGACTGAGCGAGCATGTCACGAGTCCTCTTTAGTAGACTGATTGCGGCCTCACTTGTCGGTGTGGACTTCAAACAGTCATCCACGTAAAAATCCTTTTCCACAAAGGACCTGACGTCCGAGCCATACTCTTCTTCACCCTTTTTGGCAGAATGTCGGAGGCCGTAGATTGCGACCGCTGGGGAAGGACTGTTCCCAAAGATGTGTACCCGCATCCGGTACTCTGCGATGTCTTTGTCCGGGTCGTTGTCACGGTACCAGAAGAACCTCAGGTAGTTTCTGTGTTACTCTTTGACGAGAAAACAGTGGAACATCTGTTGTATGTCGGCCATAAATGCCACTGAATCTCTACGGAAACAGAGTAATACTTCCAGAAGTCTGTTGTTGATGTCTGGGCCCGACAGTAAGACATCATTCAATGACACATCTTCGCATTTGGCACTTGAGTCGAATACCACTCTAATTTGACCTGGCTTCTTAGGATGGTACACTCCGACGATGGGCAGGTACCAACACTCCTCTCCGTGTCGAAGTGCAGGTGCAATCTCTGCGTGGTTGTTCTGGAATATCTTTCCCATGAAGGTAAAGAAATGTTCCTTCGTCTCAGGTGACTTCTGAAGCTTGTGTCTTAGGGAGATGAATCTGCTGTAGACCAATTCCTTGTTGTTGGGTAGGCATCTCCTCTGAGGTCGAAATGGTAGAGGTGCGACCCAACTATTCGCCGTATCCTTGACTATTTGTTCGTCCATGATGTCCAGGAATATCTTGTCTTCTATAGACATCGCTACCTTGTTGTCTTCCTTCGTCCTGTGGAAGACTGTACATCCTATGTGGTCTTGTTCACCTTCACAGGCGTGTTCTTCGTTGATAGGAACTGAGAAAGGGCAAGGTAGGGGAGTGCTGCTCGGTAGTTCCTTTACCAGCAGACTATTGTGACAAGGCTGGAAGAGAGATGGACGTCCATTTTCTAGTGTGCTGGTAAGCATACTGTTGACTGAGACCGGCTTGTGTGCTCCTCCTAGACAGACATCTCCTACAATGACCCATCCAAGGTCTTGCCTCTGCGCGTTTGGAGCATTCAGTGAGCCGTTGATATATTCTCTAGTCTTGTGGACTCGTAGTATATCTCTTCCCAGAAGTAAAGCTATTGGCGCTTCTGGTTCCAACTTAGGTATCAGGTGGGCTATACGCTTCAGGTGGGGGTGATACGTTGCCACCTCTGGTGAAGGTATCTCAGACCTGTTGTCAGGAATCTGGTTGCACTCCAGGATGGTCGGTAGTGACAGACAGGTCTGGCCATCCATGGACTCCACTTTGTATCCGGTTGCTTTCCTCCCCGCCGTCTCGACGGTACCTGAACATGTCCTAAGGGAGTAGGGAGAACCGGGGCCTACAATGCTGAAGTTGTCAAAGAAGATGGACCTGGCTAAAGACCTATTACTTTGGTCATCTAGGATTGCATATATCTTGAGCGCTTTGTCTCTGTGGCCTGTTGGATAGACTCGGACAAGGCAGATTTTTGAGCAGGATCTTCCTCCCTTGAGTCCCTTACAGATCTCCGTACATTGAGAGGTGACCGCAGGGGTGTCTTCGTTGGTGTTCTTCTGTTTCTCATCGTGCTCCTCTGCTTGTGACAACACTCCTGGAGGTGGTCCAGGATGCAAGGCTGTATTGTGATCCGTGCTGCTGCATTCTGCACATTTCACACTAGCTCCACAGTTCCTGGCGAAGTGAGAGGTCGTAGCACAGCATTTGAAGCAGATGTTGTTTTCCTTGAGGAAACCTTTGCGATCCTCTAAAGTCTTCTCCCTGAAGGCTCTGCACTTTAGTAGAGGATGTGGTTTCCTGTGTAGAGGACACTGCTTACTGACATCCTGAGGTTTGCTCTCTTCCGTAGGGGGCTTAGTTGTCTTCTGTGGAGGACCTGTGAAATCAATATCAGTTTTATGGACTGCCACGGGTGTCTTACTGGGTTTGACACCAGGGGTAGTGGAGCATGACAGAGTGAAATCAAAACTAGGGTCATTTCTGATCTTGGCTTGCTGGGTGACAAACTCAACAAATACAGCAAAAGGAGGGAATGGTACGTTATGAATTTGTTTATACCGTGAACCATGTATAATCCACCTTTCTTGAAGATTGTAAGGAAGTTTTTGTACTATTGGATTGACACCGCTAGCAGTGTCTAAGAATGCCAATCCAGCCAAGTGACCTTCCTTCTGGGCGACCTGTAACTCTATCAATAAATCATTCAATTCTCTAAGTCTTTGATAACCCTTGGGCCCTATCTTAGGGAAATCATCAATTCTTTTGAATAAAGCATTCTCTATTACTTCTACGGACCCATAGCATTCGTCAAGTCTTTCCCACACTTTACGTAAACCTATGTGTGGGTATTCTATGTTAATGTCTCTTAGTCTTTTAGCATGCTCGACCGATTCAGTTCCAAGCCACTTTACCAGGAGATCTAACTCCTCACTACTAGAAAGGTCCAGTCCCTGAATGGCGTTCTGGAACGAAGCTCGCCACGACCTGTAGTTTTCGGCTTTGTCAGTGAACTTTACAAGTCCTTTTGTTACCAGTTCTCGGCGGGCAAAGAACTTTGCTAAGTCTATGGTGGCTTGATCAGTGTTGGTACGAGCCGGTATGTTATAGCCATGTCTAGTGTGTGGTGCATCACCATACCTGTGAGATGCTCTTGGCTTCGGACAGTCTGCATAGTACCTTTCTGGTGAAGAAGATGTCTCTTTAAGGTGAGGTGGGAGCTGTACCTTCTTCTCAGTGGAACGGTAGCTGTGGTCGACTCCTCTGTCTTGGACGTCTTCTTGTTTGTAGTAGTGAAGTTCGGGGTTCGATCGATGATAATCGGCGTAGGCTGATCGTTGTAGTCTGTCGAGGGTGTTGTCCATGCTGGAGTGTCGATGAACGTACTCTGCGACGCGCTGAGCTGGATCTTGCTGCTCTAGATCTGTTCCAAGAACGTTGCTGCGTCTCTCATAATCAGGATCCTTCATGGCTTCCAAGTACTCTGCCTTAGCTATTGCAGCTGCTGCCTCTTTGTCTACCATAAGTCTTTCTAGAGACACTTGCAGGCGCGCACCTTCTGCTTCTTGCTCTGCCCGCAAACGTGCATTTTCTGCTTCATGCTCTGCCCGCAAACGTGCGGCTTCGGCTTGCAGGCGTGCAGTTTGTTCTGCCTGCAAACGCACCTTTTCTGCCTCATGCTCTGCTTGTCTCAGCTTTAGATGCATTTCTTTCTCGGCAAAGGAGGACCTCGCTTTGGCTGCTTCAGCTTCAGCACGAGCGATAGCAGCCAGCTCTGCTAATGATGACCTGCTCGAGCTTGCTCGTGACCTCGTCTTGAGTGAGGATGTGCTGTTTCGAGACATTGTGCGCTTAGCTGCGTACTGCTGAGTGTTTTGGCGGGAAACTGAGTCTAGGTGCGGTGAGCTTCCGCGTGGCGGGAATGATGTAGCTCCTCTTGGCGGGCTGCAGTATAGTCCCGCGGCTGTATGGCGGCTGCTGTGATACCCGAATGCGGAGCAGTGTGGGTGTTAGCGGTTCCGTACAGTCTGAACAACTACAGCCTGCGACCGGCTATCAGTTTCACTCAAGGCAGCTAATCTGATCTTACTTTACAATCACCGCCTGCGACTGGCGGTCTCGTTTTTCACTGTTCTGCCTTCCTCCACGTAGGATGCTGTGTGGATTCCAACATACGGCTAAACCTTCATCCACATCCCAGTAAACAGACTGTGTTGATGCTTAAGTCTTATTTATTAGGGTGATGATAACCAAAACTATAACGTTGAACAACAATGGTGGACAGTATTCATAGTAGATGATCAAATAGTGAATGATGTTGATGTACAAGGTGGATGTTCAGTGAATAATCATAGTGAATGACTGATCATAGTGGATGACTGATCATAGTGGATGACTGGTGAAAAACTGTAAAGAATAACAGCATTTCAGTATATGCACATACAGGGTGCAATCACATAAATAACTGGGACATAACAGCAAGGATTATACAGAGTGCATTTACACAGTAATTCTAACAGCACTGCCCTATTCTATACAAGAATGCATCTATCTAAATGCAGAGTACACATTAACCTAACTGCAAGCTGCAAAGCACATCTGCCTAACTATATCTGACTATAGGAGCTGCATAAGGCTTAAATACTAACACAAACATAAGATGCATTAAACCTTTATAAACGTACCGAGATCCGTTAGGACAGGGGTAAGAAAGTAAGCGAGACAGGAGCACGTGTGCCTCTCTGCAGATCTGAGGAAAAATGGCTACTGAAGCTTGTCTTCACAAGAAGAATGTGGGCGGAACTAACCCATAAGACATTGCTCTTAGGAGGGAAAGGTTGGTAAACAACATGAAAAGTAGGCAACTGATGACATCCAGTGGCCACAACTTGAATAACATGATAATTAACTCTCTGCACATTAAGATGGGCAGAACAAAGCACAAATCCTCTTGTTCCTTCCTTTCTGCACAGCTATCTTTTTGGTTTGTACACACTTTTTATTTAATTTGTGCATCAGTCCACTCCTTATTGCTGCCTGCCATACCTGGCTGAGATTACTGCAGGTAGATAGTAATTGAAGGACACTCCCTGTTTTTTTTTTTTTTTTTGTGGGAGATTAAGATTGACATTTCTGCTAGAGTGCCATCCCTGTCTGTGTCATCTCTCACTCAGTGGGCCATAGAAAGCCTATTTATTTTTTTGCTTGATTTTGGTTCTAAAATCTACCTGAAAAAATCACTACATCAATCAGTGGGAGAAAAATATTGGCCTCAGGGCTTGTGTGCCACTCCTGACTCCTGTGTGCATCATCACTCACTCAGTGGGCCATAGAAAGCCCTTTTTTTTTTTTTTTTTGCTTTATTTGGGTTCTAAATTCTACCTGAAAAAATCAATAAATCAATCAGTGGGAGATTAATATTGGCCTTTGGGCTTGTGTGCCAGTCCTAAGCGTGCCATCTCTCTCTCTCAGATAGTGGGCCATAAAAAGCCTATTTATTTATTTATTTTTTTATTGGGTTTATAAATTTTCCCTGGAAAAAAAAAAAAAAGTGGGAGATTAATATTGGCCTCTGGGCTTGTGTGCCAGTCCTGAGCGTGCCATCTCTCTCACAAATAGTGGGCCATAGAAAGCCTATTTATTTATTTTTTTTTGGTTTTATAAATTCTCCCATAAAAAAAAAATGGAGATTAATATTGGCCTTTGGGCTTGTGTGCCAGTTCTAAGCGTGCCATCTCTCTCTGTCTCTCAGATAGTGGGCCATAGAAAGCCTATTTATTATTTTTTTTTATTGGGTTTATAAATTTTCCCTGGAACAAAAAAAAAAAGTGGGAGATAAATATTGGCCTCTGGGCTTGTGTGCCACTCCTGACTCCTGTGTGCGTCATCTCTCACTCAGTGGGCCATAGAAAGCCTTTTTTTGTTTTATTTGTTTTCTAAATTCTCCCTGAAAAAATCATTTTATTTTCTTTGGTTTCTAAATTCTTCCTGAAAAAATCATTTTATTCTATTTTTTTTTTCCTAAAGTCTCCCTGAAAAAAACAAAAAAAACAAAACAAATCAGTGGGAGATTAATATTGCCCTTTCTGCTTGTGTGCCAGTCTTGACTCCTGGGTGTGCCATCTCTCTCTCTCTCTCCAATTGTGGGCCATAGAAAGCCTATTATTTTTTTAACTTGATTTGGGTTCCAAAATCTACCTGAAAAAAATCACTACATCAATCAGTGGGAGATAAATATTGGCCTCTGGGCTTGTGTGCCACTCCTGACTCCTGTGTGCGTCATCTCTCACTCAGTGGGCCATAGAAAGCCTTTTTTTGTTTTATTTGTTTTCTAAATTATCCCTGAAAAAATCATTTTATTTTATTTGGTTTCTAAATTCTTCCTGAAAAAATCATTTTATTCTATTTTTTTTTTCCTAAAGTCTCCCTGAAAAAAAACAACAAAAAACAAATCAGTGGGAGATTAATATTGCCCTTTCTGCTTGTGTGCCAGTCTTGACTCCTGGGTGTGCCATCTCTCTCTCTCTCTCCAATTGTGGGCCATAGAAAGCCTATTATTTTTTTTAGCTTGATTTGGGTTCCAAAATCTACCTGAAAAAATCACTACATCAATCAGTGGGAGATAAATATTGGCCTCTGGGCTTGTGTGCCACTCCTGACTCCTGTGTGCGTCATCTCTCACTCAGTGGGCCATAGAAAGCCTTTTTTTGTTTTATTTGTTTTCTAAATTATCCCTGAAAAAATCATTTTATTTTCTTTGGTTTCTAAATTCTTCCTGAAAAAATCATTTTATTCTATTTTTTTTTTTCCTAAAGTCTCCCTGAAAAAAAAAAAAATCAGTGGGAGATTAATATTGCCCTTTCTGCTTGTGTGCCAGTCATGACTCCTGGGTGTGCCATCTCTCTCTCTCTCTCCTATTGTGGGCCATAGAAAGCCTATTATTTTTTAGCTTGATTTGGGTTCCAAAATCTACCTGAAAAAATCACTACATCAATCAGTGGGAGATAAATATTGGCCTCTGGGCTTGTGTGCCACTCCTGACTCCTGTGTGCGTCATCTCTCACTCAGTGGGCCATAGAAAGCCTTTTTTTGTTTTATTTGTTTTCTAAATTATCCCTGAAAAAATCATTTTATTTTCTTTGGTTTCTAAATTCTTCCTGAAAAAATCATTTTATTCTATTTTTTTTTTTTCCTAAAGTCTCCCTGAAAAAAAAAAAAAAAAATCAGTGGGAGATTAATATTGCCCTTTCTGCTTGTGTGCCAGTCTTGACTCCTGGGTGTGCCATCTCTCTCTCTCTCTCCAATTGTGGGCCATAGAAAGCCTATTATTTTTTTAGCTTGATTTGGGTTCCAAAATCTACCTGAAAAAATCACTACATCAATCAGTGGGAGATAAATATTGGCCTCTGGGCTTGTGTGCCACTCCTGACTCCCGTGTGCGTCATCTCTCACTCAGTGGGCCATAGAAAGCCTTTTTTTGTTTTATTTGTTTTCTAAATTCTCCCTGAAAAAATCATTTTATTTTATTTGGTTTCTAAATTCTTCCTGAAAAAATCATTTTATTCTATTTTTTTTTTTCCTAAAGTCTCCCTGAAAAAAAAAAAAAAAAATCAGTGGGAGATTAATATTGCCCTTTCTGCTTGTGTGCCAGTCTTGACTCCTGGGTGTGCCATCTCTCTCTCTCTCCAATTGTGGGCCATAGAAAGCCTATTATTTTTTTTAGCTTGATTTGGGTTCCAAAATCTACCTGAAAAAATCACTACATCAATCAGTGGGAGATAAATATTGGCCTCTGGGCTTGTGTGCCACTCCTGACTCCTGTGTGCGTCATCTCTCACTACGTGGGCCATAGAAAGCCTTTTTTTGTTTTATTTGTTTTCTAAATTCTCCCTGAAAAAATCATTTTATTTTATTTGGTTTCTAAATTCTTCCTGAAAAAATCATTTTATTCTATTATTTTTTTTTCCTAAAGTCTCCCTTAAAAAAAAAAAAAAATCAAATCAGTGGGAGATTAATATTTACATTTGTGCTTCAGTGACAGTCCTGCGTGTGTGGCATCTCTCTCATTTGTTGCCACCAACAACAGAGTGTGTAACATTGTGCCTGATTTTCGTTGTGGTCTCACTCACCTGTAAAGGGGTAGCTAAATCATACTGAAGTTATAGCTCACCGTGTAATTTGTGTGACAGCAACAAATACCGTTAGTTTGTTTACGTTTTTAAAACAATGAGGAAGTATGGTGGAAGAGGTCGTGGCCGGGGGCGTTCATTGTCAGCTGGTAATGAGGGTAGTGGTAGTGGTGGAGCATCAGCTGGTCGTGGGAAAAAAAATATTGCACCTAAGTCTGGAGCTGTGGAGCCAGGTTCGTCGTCTGGCTACACAAGGCCTCGAACGCTCCCTTTTCTGGGAGTAGGAAAACCGCTTTTAAAGCCGGAGCAGCAAGAGCAAGTTTTGGCTTATCTTGCTGACTCAGCCTCTAGCTCTTTTGCCTCCTCTCGTGAAACTGGTAAATGTCAAAGCAGCGCGTCGTTAGTGGATGTTCACGGTCAGGGACAAGTCGCTTCCTTGTCCTCTTCAGCAAAAACAACAACAGAGAAGAATGCAGCAGGCGACACAACGGGTTACTCCATGGAGCTCTTTACACATACCGTCCCTGGCTTAGAAAGTGAAGCAGTTAACAGTCCATGCCCATTACAAGTTGAATCTGACATGGAGTGCACTGATGCACAGCCACAGCCAGACTACTATGCTGGTCCTTTGACTCAGACCACAACATTGCCCTCGCAGGGTGCTGATCAAGAATCAGACCCTGATGAGACTATGTTGCCCCATCACGAACGCTATACCACCGACCGACACGGTGACACAGACGAAGTTGCACACGAGCTACAAGAAGAGGTAATAGATGACCCAGTTCTTGACCCCGATTGGCAGCCATTGGGGGAACAGGGTGCAGGCGGCAGCAGTTCTGAAGCGGAGGAGGAGGGGCCGCAGCAGGCATCAACATCGCAACAGGTTCCATCTGCCGGGCCCGTATCTTGCCCAAAACGCGTGGCAAAGCCAAAACCTGTTGGAGGACAGCGTGGCCATCCGGTTAAAGCTCAGTCTGCAATGCCTGAAAAGGTATCCGATGCTAGAAAGAGTGCAGTCTGGCATTTTTTTAAACAACATCCAATTGATCAGCGCAAAGTCATCTGTCAAAAATGTTCAACTACCTTAAGCAGAGGACAGAATCTGAAAAGTCTCAATACAAGTTGCATGCATAGACATTTAACCACCATGCATTTGCAAGCCTGGACTAACTACTAAACGTCCCTTAAGGTTGTAGCACCCTCGGCCAATGAAGCTAGTCAGCAACGCAACATCCCTTCCGGCAGTGTAGGGCCACCATTTTCCGCACCACCTGCAGTATCTGTGCAGGTTTCTTTGCCAGGCCAAAGCAGTCAGGGTCAGGGAATCACCAGTTTCGTAGTAGGAAACACTGCATCTAGGGCACCGGTGGCAACAATACCATCTCCCACCGTCTCTCAGTCTGCCATGTCCACCGGCACCCCCGCTAGTTCCACGATCTCCAGCTCTCCAGTCCAGCTCACCCTACATGAGACTATGGTTAGAAAAAGGAAGTACTTAGCCTCGCATCCGCGTACACAGGGTTTGAACGCACACATAGCTAGACTAATCTCGTTAGAGATGATGCCCTACCGGTTAGTTGAAAGCGAAGCTTTCAAAGCCCTGATGGACTACGCTGTACCACGCTACGAGCTACCCAGTCGACACTTTTTTTCCAGAAAAGCCATCCCAGCCCTCCACCAGCATGTTAAAGAGCGCATCGTCCATGCACTCAGGCAATCTGTGAGCACAAAGGTGCACCTGACAACAGATGCATGGACCAGTAGGCATGGCCAGGGACGTTACGTGTCCATCACGGCACACTGGGTAAATGTGGTGGATGCAGGGTCCACAGGGGACAGCAAGTTTGGGACAGTTCTGCCTAGCCCACGGTCTAGGAAACAATTGGCTGTAGCCGTTCGCACCCCCTCCTCCTCCTCTTCGTCCTCCTGCAGAAGCGAGAGCTCGTCCACAGACCGCAGTCGCACAACCACTCCATCCGCAGCTGCCACTGTTGCACACCAGGTCTCCCATTATGGGGCAGCTACTGGCAAACGTCAGCAGGCTGTATTGGCTATGAAGTGTTTGGGCGACAACAGACACACCGCGGAAGTTCTGTCCGAGTTCTTGCAGAAAGAAACGCAGTCGTGGCTGGGCACTGTAGATCTTGAGGCAGGCAAGGTAGTGAGTGATAACGGAAGGAATTTCATGGCTGCCATCTCCCTTTCCCAACTGAAACACATTCCTTGCCTGGCTCACACCTTAAACCTGGTGGTGCAGTGCTTCCTGAAAAGTTATCCGGGGTTATCCGACCTGCTCCTCAAAGTGCGTGGACTTTGCTCACATATCCGCCGTTCGCCCGTACACTCCAGCCGTATGCAGACCTATCAGCGTTCTTTGAACCTTCCCCAGCATCGCCTAATCATAGACGTTGCAACAAGGTGGAACTCAACACTGCACATGCTTCAGAGACTGTGTGAACAGAGGCGGGCTGTTATGTTTTTGTGGGAGGATACACATACACGGGCAGGCAGTAGGATGGCAGACATGGAGTGTGCAGTGGTCGAAGATTCAAGACATGTGTCAAGTCCTTCAGTGTTTTGAGGAATGCACACGGCTGGTTAGTGCAGACAACGCTATAATAAGCATGAGCATCCCCCTAATGCGTCTGCTGATGCAAAGTTTGACGCACATAAAGGATCAGGCGTCTGCAGCTGAGGAAGAGGAAAGCCTTGATGACAGTCAGCCATTGTCTGGCCAGGGCAGTGTACAGGACGAGGTAGTGGGCGAAGAGGAGGAGGAGGACGAGGAGGATGATGGGGATGATTATATTTTTAATGAGGAAGCTTTTCCGGGGCCACTGGAAATTGGTGGCGCGGCAAGGCCGGGTTCTGGTTTCTTGAGGGACACAAGTGACGTGGATTTGCCTGAAACTGCCCCTCAACCAAGCACAACCGCAGATTTGAGAACTGGAACTTTGGCCCACATGGCGGATTATGCCTTACGTATCCTCAAAAGGGACACATGCATAACTAAAATGATGAATGATGACGATTACTGGTTGGCCTGCCTCCTTGATCCTCGCTATAAAGGCAAATTGCAAAATATAATGCCACATGAGAACTTGGAACTAATATTAGCAACCAAACAATCAACTCTTGTTGACCGTTTGCTTCTGGCATTCCCTGCACACAGCGCCCGTGATCGTTCTCACACGAGCTGCAGGGGCCAGCAGACCAGAGGCGTTAGAGGGGCAGAAATCAGAAGTGGCGTTGGCCAGAGGGGTTTTCTGACCAGGTTGTGGAGTGATTTTGCTATGACCGCAGACAGGACAGGTACTGCAGCATCAATTCAAAGTGACAGGAGACAACATTTGTCCAGTATGGTATACAAACTATTTTTCATCCCTTATCGATGTTCTCCCTCAACCGTCATTCCCATTTGATTACTGGGCATCAAAATTAGACATCTGGCCAGAATTGGCAGAATATGCATTGCAGGAGCTTGCTTGCCCGGCAGCTAGTGTCCTATCAGAAAGAGTATTCAGTGCTGCAGGTTCAATACTAACAGAAAAAAGGACTCGTCTGGCTACCCAAAATGTAGATGATCTAACCTTCATTAAAATGAACCACAACTGGATTTCGAAATCTTTTGCCCCACCTTGCCCGGCTGACACCTAGCTTTCCTATGAAAAGGTCTTGCCTGTGGACTATTCTGAATGCCTTTTCCAATCTCGTAATTTTCTGCACCTGATTGTCCAGCATACGACATGTTTACACCTCACTAAATGGCCAAACTCCCCACACGGGGCCGTGGTATCGACACTTGGCGACAGCACCCGTGAGAGTGCAGTTTGTCTGAAGAGGTGGGTGAGCCCGCTTTTGGTCGACGGCACTGCCACTGGGTCCCTCCTAGTACAATAAAGTGTCTCTGGCGGTGGTGGTGCGCACCCAACGTCAGACACACCGTTGTAATATGAGGGGCCCTGGGCCTGTACCGCCGGCCACAAGACAGTTTCCCCCCACCCCAGCTCAAACAGTGCTCTACCACTTGCAAAATTATCTCACAGCTCCACCAATGTTTAGTCTACGCGCTGACATCCTTCAATGCCTGCCACTGACAATACCATTGTATTGACATTTTTGTTATGTTAGGCCTTCGATGCCTGTTTGTGGTCACTCCTTCCACTAGGCCTCCACTGACCACACCACTGCTGCCCGTGTACCCCTGTAACCAATTTAAAATTGCCTACAGCCATGTGTTATTATTTTAGGCCTTCGATGCCTGTCTGCGGTGACTCCTTCCACTAGGCCTCCACTGACCACACCACAGCTGCCCGTGTACCCCTGGAACCAATTTAAAATTGCCTACAGCCATGTGTTATTATTTTAGGCCTTCGATGCCTGTCTGCGGTCACTCCTTCCACTAGGCCTCCACTGACCACACCACTGCTGCCCGTGTACCCCTGGAACCAATTTAAAATTGCCTACAGCCATGTGTTATTATTTTAGGCCTTCGATGCCTGTCTGCGGTCACTCCTTCCACTAGGCCTCCACTGACCACACCACTGCTGCCCGTGTACCCTTGGAACCAATTTAAAATTGCCTACAGCCATGTGTTATTATTTTAGGCCTTCGATGCCTGTCTGCGGTCACTCCTTCCACTAGGCCTCCACTGACCACACCACTGCTGCCCGTGTACCCCTGGAACCAATTTAAAATTGCCTACAGCCATGTGTTATTATTTTAGGCCTTCGATGCCTGTCTGCGGTCACTCCTTCCACTAGGCCTCCACTGACCACACCACTGCTGCCCGTGTACCCCTGGAACCAATTTAAAATTGCCTACAGCCATGTGTTATTATTTTAGGCCTTCGATGCCTGTCTGCGGTCACTCCTTCCACTAGGCCTCCACTGACCACACCACTGCTGCCCGTGTACCCCTGGAACCAATTTAAAATTGCCTACAGCCATGTGTTATTATTTTAGGCCTTCGATGCCTGTCTGCGGTCACTCCTTCCACTAGGCCTCCACTGACCACACCACTGCTGCCCGTGTACCCCTGGAACCAATTTAAAATTGCCTACAGCCATGTGTTATTATTTTAGGCCTTCGATGCCTGTCTGCGGTCACTCCTTCCACTAGGCCTCCACTGACCACACCACTGCTGCCCGTGTACCCCTGTAACCAATTTAAAATTGCCTACAGCCATGTGTTATTATTTTAGGCCTTCGATGCCTGTCTGCGGTCACTCCTTCCACTAGGCCTCCACTGACCACACCACTGCTGCCCGTGTACCCCTGGAACCAATTTAAAATTGCCTACAGCCATGTGTTATTATTTTAGGCCTTCGATGCCTGTCTGCGGTCACTCCTTCCACTAGGCCTCCACTGACCACACCACTGCTGCCCGTGTACCCCTGTAACCAATTTAAAATTGCCTACAGCCATGTGTTATTATTTTAGGCCTTCGATGCCTGTCTGCGGTCACTCCTTCCACTAGGCCTCCACTGACCACACCACTGCTGCCCGTGTACCCCTGTAACCAATTTAAAATTGCCTACAGCCATGTGTTATTATTTTAGGCCTTTGATGCCTGTCTGCGGTCACTCCTTCCACTAGGCCTCCACTGACCACACCACTGCTGCCCGTGTACCCCTGGAACCAATTTAAAATTGCCTACAGCCATGTGTTATTATTTTAGGCCTTCGATGCCTGTCTGCGGTCACTCCTTCCACTAGGCCTCCACTGACCACACCACTGCTGCCCGTGTACTCCTGGAACCAATTTAAAATTGCCTACAGCCATGTGTTATTATTTTAGGCCTTCGATGCCTGTCTGCGGTCACTCCTTCCACTAGGCCTCCACTGACCACACCACTGCTGCCCGTGTACCCCTGGAACCAATTTAAAATTGCCTACAGCCATGTGTTATTATTTTAGGCCTTCGATGCCTGTCTGCGGTCACTCCTTCCACTAGGCCTCCACTGACCACACCACTGCTGCCCGTGTACCCCTGTAACCAATTTAAAATTGCCTACAGCCATGTGTTATTATTTTAGGCCTTCGATGCCTGTCTGCGGTCACTCCTTCCACTAGGCCTCCACTGACCACACCACTGCTGCCCGTGTACCCCTGGAACCAACATCAGAAAATATAAAAATAAGTATTTTGCTTATAAAAAAGAAAATACTGGAGAGATATCAAATGCAGACATTTTAACATTAAAAACAAACACATACAACAAAAATCTGGTACAGTACTAAAAATGGCCACCAGCTACAATAACTTTCTCCTGCAAGTAGTTAACTGAAAGGTTTTTTCAATTTTAAACACAGATATGGCATCCACCGAGTGTTGTCCTGTCGCGTCTTCTTTATATTATTGCCAAGAAGATGCAAAACAATGAAAATAATAAAATCATTATTTACCAAAAAAATAGAGTAAGTCAAAACCACATTGCAAATAAACATTCATTACAAATAAAGAAGCAGGGCGCGTCCGAGGGTGAGTATATACCTAATAAGAATATAATCACCCTCGGACGCGCCCTGCTTCTTTCCGACAGCCTTCCTTCCTAAGAATCAGCCCTTCCGTGGTGTAGAGAGAGGGTTTGTTACACTCCAAGGTGTTCCCCAGGTTGCCTTTCCTGAGCTTCGATCTTCCGGCTCTCGTTTAGTAGTTGTTGGAAACTACGCTGCATTGGGCCTACAAATTGGGTATGGGGTGTAGAGAGATGGTGTGTTCCACTCCAAGGTGTTCCCCAGGTTGCCTTTCCTGAGCTTCGATCTTCCGGCTCTCGTTTAGTAGTTGTTGGAAACTACGCTGCATTAGGCCTACAAATTGGGTATGGGGTGTAGAGAGATGGTGTGTTCCACTGTAGAGAGATGGTGTGTTCCACTCCAAGGTGTTCCCCAGGTTTCCTCTCCATTGCTTCGATCTTCCGGCTCTCGTTTAGTAGTTGTTGGAAACTACGCTGCATTAGGCCTACAAATTGGGTATGGGGTGTAGAGAGATGGTGTGTTACACTCCAAGGTGTTCCCCAGGTTTCCTCTCCATTGCTTCGATCTTCCGGCTCTCGTTTAGTAGTTGTTGGAAACTACGCTGCATTGGGCCTACAAATTGGGTATGGGGTGTAGAGAGATGGTGTGTTCCACTCCAAGGTGTTCTCCAGGTTGCCTTTCCTGAGCTTCGATCTTCCGGCTCTCGTTTAGTAGTTGTTGGAAACTATGCTGCATTAGGCCTACAAATTGGGTATGGGGTGTAGAGAGATGGTGTGTTACACTCCAAGGTGTTCCCCAGGTTTCCTCTCCATTGCTTCGATCTTCCGGCTCTCGTTTAGTAGTTGTTGGAAACTACGCTGCATTAGGCCTACAAATTGGGTATGGGGTGTAGAGAGATGGTGTGTTCCACTGTAGAGAGATGGTGTGTTCCACTCCAAGGTGTTCCCCAGGTTTCCTCTCCATTGCTTCGATCTTCCGGCTCTCGTTTAGTAGTTGTTGGAAACTACGCTGCATTAGGCCTACAAATTGGGTATGGGGTGTAGAGAGATGGTGTGTTACACTCCAAGGTGTTCCCCAGGTTTCCTCTCCATTGCTTCGATCTTCCGGCTCTCGTTTAGTAGTTGTTGGAAACTACGCTGCATTGGGCCTACAAATTGGGTATGGGGTGTAGAGAGATGGTGTGTTCCACTCCAAGGTGTTCTCCAGGTTGCCTTTCCTGAGCTTCGATCTTCCGGCTCTCGTTTAGTAGTTGTTGGAAACTACGCTGCATTAGGCCTACAAATTGGGTATGGGGTGTAGAGAGATGGTGTGTTACACTCCAAGGTGTTCCCCAGGTTTCCTCTCCATTGCTTCGATCTTCCGGCTCTCGTTTAGTAGTTGTTGGAAACTACGCTGCATTAGGCCTACAAATTGGGTATGGGGTGTAGAGAGATGGTGTGTTCCACTCCAAGGTGTTCCCTAGGTTTCCTCGCCAATGCTTCGATCATCATGCTCTCGTTTAGTAGTTGTTGGAAACTACGCTGCATTAGGCCTACAAATTGGGTATGGGGTGTAGAGAGATGGTGTGTTCCACTCCAAGGTGTTCTCCAGGTTGCCTTTCCTGAACTTCTATCTTCAGGCTCTCATTAAATTGTGGTTAAACGGAACAACTGCATTTGGCGTACTAGTTGGTTTGGGGCCTACTATCGGTGTCTGCCGCTCCTTGCTTTTCTCCTGGTTTCCTGTCCTGAAATTCCGTTTTCAGGCGCTCGTTAAGTAGTTGTTAATGTTAGACTGCATTTGGCCTACTAGTTGGGTTGGGGCCTACTATCGGTGTCTGCCACTCCTTGCTGTTCTCCTCCACTGAACAAAGCTGTGCCGCCTGTTTACTACTGTTGCCAATTTTGAACTGCATTTCGACTACTTACTGATTTGGGCCTACTCTCTGTGTCAGCCTCTCATTCCAGTTGTCCTCCACTGCAATGCCCCCTGATTAGTCCTGTGTTACCAATTTTGAACTGCATTTAGCCCACTTTATTCTTTGGGCCTATATCTGTGTTTCCTCCTCATCCTGCCCATTGCCCAGCCAGTGATAGATGAGTCTGCTGGTACATTGACCCATAACGCAACATTTCCCGTGCACGCTACACTGCAAGATTGTGACCCTGCTGAAAGTCAGGTCCCCCTTCCCGCATACCATACCACCTTACACGGGGACAAACAGGAAGGTGCAGATGAAAGTGCAGGTTCCTTCATCAGGTGGGGGGAGGAATACTAGTTGGCGACGTCACTGGCACAGGGCCTCTCATGGTACGCAAAAGTGTTGCTGCCGGTGGGAGGCGCCCCCGCCGTGCAAACACACCGTTGTACTTTGAGGGGCCCTGTGCCAGTGCCAATGCCAACGAGTGGGCCCCCCCTGCTTGCTCAGGTTCACAGCACTTGCAAAGTTGAAATACTTACCTCTCCCTGCTCCACTGCCGTGACGTGGTCCAGATTTCCTGGGCCCACTAATTACTTGAACCAGCCCTACCCACCACAACTTTAGCCAAATGACCCCCAATTTCAAATGCCTTCCAATTATTATAAGGTAAATTACGCTTGACAAGCTTCATTAAGAAGAATGGATGGTTTTGACATTAAAATGGGCACTCTAGGTGTTTTCCTGGCCCCCACTCACTGCCGACTATGCTGCCCCATTGACTTGCATTGGGTTTCGTGTTTCGGTCGATCCCGACTTTACGTCATAATCGGCCGATTTCACTCGACCCGACTTTTGAGATAGTCGGGTTTCGCGAAACCCGGCTCGACTCTAAAAAGGTCAAGGTCGCTCAACTCTAGCGGTAATCAATACAAGGTCTCAAAGAACCATCCTTCTTGGCCACAAAAAAGAACCCTGCTCCCAACGGTGATGACGACGGGCGAATATGACCTTTCTCCAAGGATTCCTTTATATAACTCCGCATAGCGGCGTGCTCTGGCACAGATAAATTGAACAGTCGGCCCTTAGGAAACTTACTACCAGGAATCAAATTAATAGCACAATCGCAATCCCTATGAGGAGGTAGGGCACTGGATTTGGGCTAATCAAATACATCCCGGTAATCCGACAAAAACTCAGGGACTTCAGAAGGAGTGGAAGGCGAAATTGACAGCAATGGAACATCACCATGTACCCCTTGGAACCAATTTAAAATTGCCTACAGCCATGTGTTATTATTTTAGGCCTTCGATGCCTGTCTGCGGTGACTCCTTCCACTAGGCCTCCACTGACCACACCACTGCTGCCCGTGTACCCCTGGAACCAATTTAAAATTGCCTACAGCCATGTGTTATTATTTTAGGCCTTCGATGCCTGTCTGCGGTCACTCCTTCCACTAGGCCTCCACTGACCACACCACTGCTGCCCGTGTACCCCTGTAACCAATTTAAAATTGCTTACAGCCATGTGTTATTATTTTAGGCCTTTGATGCCTGTCTGCGGTCACTCCTTCCACTAGGCCTCCACTGACCACACCACTGCTGCCCGTGTACCCCTGGAACCAACATCAGAAAATATAAAAATAAGTATTTTGCTTATAAAAAAGAAAATACTGGAGAGATATCAAATGCAGACATTTTAACATTAAAAACAAACACATACAACAAAAATCTGGTACAGTACTAAAAATGGCCACCAGCTACAATAACTTTCTCCTGCAAGTAGTTAACTGAAAGGTTTTTTCAATTTTAAACACAGATATGGCATCCACCGAGTGTTGTCCTGTCGCGTCTTCTTTATATTATTGCCAAGAAGATGCAAAACAATGAAAATAATAAAATCATTATTTACCAAAAAAATAGAGTAAGTCAAAACCACATTGCAAATAAACATTCATTACAAATAAAGAAGCAGGGCGCGTCCGAGGGTGAGTATATACCTAATAAGAATATAATCACCCTCGGACGCGCCCTGCTTCTTTCCGACAGCCTTCCTTCCTAAGAATCAGCCCTTCCGTGGTGTAGAGAGAGGGTTTGTTACACTCCAAGGTGTTCCCCAGGTTGCCTTTCCTGAGCTTCGATCTTCCGGCTCTCGTTTAGTAGTTGTTGGAAACTACGCTGCATTAGGCCTACAAATTGGGTATGGGGTGTAGAGAGATGGTGTGTTCCACTGTAGAGAGATGGTGTGTTCCACTCCAAGGTGTTCCCCAGGTTTCCTCTCCATTGCTTCGATCTTCCGGCTCTCGTTTAGTAGTTGTTGGAAACTACGCTGCATTAGGCCTACAAATTGGGTATGGGGTGTAGAGAGATGGTGTGTTACACTCCAAGGTGTTCCCCAGGTTTCCTCTCCATTGCTTCGATCTTCCGGCTCTCGTTTAGTAGTTGTTGGAAACTACGCTGCATTAGGCCTACAAATTGGGTATGGGGTGTAGAGAGATGGTGTGTTACACTCCAAGGTGTTCCCCAGGTTTCCTCTCCATTGCTTCGATCTTCCGGCTCTCGTTTAGTAGTTGTTGGAAACTACGCTGCATTGGGCCTACAAATTGGGTATGGGGTGTAGAGAGATGGTGTGTTCCACTCCAAGGTGTTCTCCAGGTTGCCTTTCCTGAGCTTCGATCTTCCGGCTCTCATTTAGTAGTTGTTGGAAACTACGCTGCATTAGGCCTACAAATTGGGTATGGGGTGTAGAGAGATGGTGTGTTACACTCCAAGGTGTTCCCCAGGTTTCCTCTCCATTGCTTCGATCTTCCGGCTCTCGTTTAGTAGTTGTTGGAAACTACGCTGCATTAGGCCTACAAATTGGGTATGGGGTGTAGAGAGATGGTGTGTTCCACTGTAGAGAGATGGTGTGTTCCACTCCAAGGTGTTCCCCAGGTTTCCTCGCCAATGCTTCGATCATCATGCTCTCGTTTAGTAGTTGTTGGAAACTACGCTGCATTAGGCCTACAAATTGGGTATGGGGTGTAGAGAGATGGTGTGTTCCACTCCAAGGTGTTCTCCAGGTTGCCTTTCCTGAACTTCTATCTTCAGGCTCTCATTAAATTGTGGTTAAACGGAACAACTGCATTTGGCGTACTAGTTGGTTTGGGGCCTACTATCGGTGTCTGCCGCTCCTTGCTTTTCTCCTGGTTTCCTGTCCTGAAATTCCGTTTTCAGGCGCTCGTTAAGTAGTTGTTAATGTTAGACTGCATTTGGCCTACTAGTTGGGTTGGGGCCTACTATCGGTGTCTGCCACTCCTTGCTGTTCTCCTCCACTGAACAAAGCTGTGCCGCCTGTTTACTACTGTTGCCAATTTTGAACTGCATTTCGACTACTTACTGATTTGGGCCTACTCTCTGTGTCAGCCTCTCATTCCAGTTGTCCTCCACTGCAATGCCCCCTGATTAGTCCTGTGTTACCAATTTTGAACTGCATTTAGCCCACTTTATTCTTTGGGCCTATATCTGTGTTTCCTCCTCATCCTGCCCATTGCCCAGCCAGTGATAGATGAGTCTGCTGGTACATTGACCCATAACGCAACATTTCCCGTGCACGCTACACTGCAAGATTGTGACCCTGCTGAAAGTCAGGTCCCCCTTCCCGCATACCATACCACCTTACACGGGGACAAACAGGAAGGTGCAGATGAAAGTGCAGGTTCCTTCATCAGGTGGGGGGAGGAATACTAGTTGGCGACGTCACTGGCACAGGGCCTCTCATGGTACGCAAAAGTGTTGCTGCCGGTGGGAGGCGCCCCCGCCGTGCAAACACACCGTTGTACTTTGAGGGGCCCTGTGCCAGTGCCAATGCCAACGAGTGGGCCCCCCCTGCTTGCTCAGGTTCACAGCACTTGCAAAGTTGAAATACTTACCTCTCCCTGCTCCACTGCCGTGACGTGGTCCAGATTTCCTGGGCCCACTAATTACTTGAACCAGCCCTACCCACCACAACTTTAGCCAAATGACCCCCAATTTCAAATGCCTTCCAATTATTATAAGGTAAATTACGCTTGACAAGCTTCATTAAGAAGAATGGATGGTTTTGACATTAAAATGGGCACTCTAGGTGTTTTCCTGGCCCCCACTCACTGCCGACTATGCTGCCCCATTGACTTGCATTGGGTTTCGTGTTTCGGTCGATCCCGACTTTACGTCATAATCGGCCGATTTCACTCGACCCGACTTTTGAGATAGTCGGGTTTCGCGAAACCCGGCTCGACTCTAAAAAGGTCAAGGTCGCTCAACTCTAGCGGTAATCAATACAAGGTCTCAAAGAACCATCCTTCTTGGCCACAAAAAAGAACCCTGCTCCCAACGATGATGACGACGGGCGAATATGACCTTTCTCCAAGGATTCCTTTATATAACTCCGCATAGCGGCGTGCTCTGGCACAGATAAATTGAACAGTCGGCCCTTAGGAAACTTACTACCAGGAATCAAATTAATAGCACAATCGCAATCCCTATGAGGAGGTAGGGCACTGGATTTGGGCTAATCAAATACATCCCGGTAATCCGACAAAAACTCAGGGACTTCAGAAGGAGTGGAAGGCGAAATTGACAGCAATGGAACATCATCATGTACCCCTTGACAACCCCAGCTGGACACAGACATAGATTTCCAATCCAATACTGGATTATGGACCTGTAGCCATGGCAACCCCAAAACGACCACATCATGCAGATTATGCAACACCAAAAAGCGAATATCCTCCTGATGTGCAGGAGCCATGCACATGGTCAATTGAGTCCAGTACTGAGGCTTATTCTTGGCCAAAGGCATAGCATCAATTCCTTTCAATGGAATAGGATACTGCAAGGGCTCCAAGAAAAAACCACAGCGCCTGGCAAACTCCAAGTCCATCAAATTCAGGGCAGCGCCTGAATCCACAAATGCCATAACAGAATAGGACGACAAAGAGCAAATCAGAGTAACGGACAAAAGAAATTTAGACTGTACCGTACCAACAGTGGCAGACCTAGCGAACCGCTTAGTGCGCTTAGGACAATCGGAGATAGCATGAGTGGAATCACCACAGTAAAAACACAGCCCATTCCGACGTCTGTGTTCTTGCCGTTCAGCTCTGGTCAAAGTCCTATCACATTGCATAGGCTCAGGCATATGCTCAGAGAACACCGCCAAATGGTGCACAGCTTTGCGCTCACGCAAGCGCCGATCGATCTGAATGGCCAAGGACATAGACTCATTCAGACCAGCAGGTGTGGGAAATCCCACCATGACATCCTTAAGGGCTTCAGAAAGACCCTTTCTGAAAATTGCCACCAGGGCACACTCATTCCACTGAGTAAGCACAGACCACTTTCTAAACTTCTGACAATATACCTCCGCTTCATCCTGACCCTGACACAAAGCCAGCAAGATTTTCTCTGCCTGATCCACTGAATTTGGTTCATCATAAAGCAATCCAAGCACCAGAAAAAACGCATCTACATCACGCAATGCAGGATCTCCTGGCGCAAGGGAAAATGCCCAGTCTTGAGGGTCGCCACGCAACAAAGAAATAATTATTTTTACTTGTTGAACGGGGTCACCAGAGGAGCGGGGTTTCAAAGCAAGAAACAGTTTACAATTATTTTTGAAATTCAGGAACTTAGATCTATCCCCAGAAAACAAATCAGGAATTGGAATTCTAGGCTCTAACATCGGATTCTGAACCACAAAATCTTGAATGTTTTGTACCCTTGCAGTGAGATGATCCACACAAGAGGACAGACCTTGAATGTCCATAGCTACACCTGTGTCCTGAACCACCCAGAGGTTTAGGGGAAAAGAAAGACAAAACACACTGCAGAGAAAAAAAAATGGTCTCAGAACTTCTCTTATCCCTCTATTGAGATGCATTAACACTTGTGGCCAGCTGTACTGTTATGGACCTGGTGGTTAGGAGCACCCGAAACGACCTGATGGTTAAACTAACAAAGGACAAGCTCTGGGAAGTGGGAGCTCTGCTGACCGCAACCCCTAATCCTATCACACACACTAGAAATAGCCGTGGAGCGTACCTAACTCTGCCTAGATGCCTCTTCACAGCCTAAGAGCTAACTAGCCCTAGAGATAGAAAATAAAGCCTACCTTGCCTCAGAGAAATTCCCCAAAGAAAAAGGCAGCCCCCCACATATATTGACTGTGAGTTAAGATGAAAGTCGCAAACACAGAAATGAAACAGGTTTCAGCAAAGGAGGCCAGACTTACTAAACAGACTGAGGATAGGAAAGGTATCTTTGCGGTCAGCACAAAAAACTACAAAAAGACCACGCAGAGTGTGCAAAAAGACCTCCGCACCGACTCACGGTGCGGAGGTGCCACTCTGCATCCCAGAGCTTCCAGCTAGCAAGGCAAAATCATGATAGCAAGCTGGACAAGAAAACAATGAACAAATAATTAACTAGCAGGGACTTAGCTTCTGCTGGAGTAGACAGGTCACCAGAAAGATCCAAGAGCGAACTGAACCAGTTCAAGAACATTGACAGCTGGCATGGAGTAACGATCTGAGAGGAGTTAAATAGAGCAGCCAGCCAAAGAATAAACTAAGTCACCTGTGGAAGGAACCTCAGAAGCAGCAGCTCCACTCACAGCCACCAGAGGGAGTCCATGGACAGAACTCGCCGAAGTACCATTCATGACCACAGGAGGGAGTTCGATAACAGAATTCACAACAGGCGTTGTCCTCAGAGCAGATTCCTGAGCCAATGCAGTGTGATAGGATTCTGTCTAGAACGGAACGACAAGGATTCAGACGTCAGAATAGGTTGTGTTATCATTGTGGCGACGCTTCTCGTGTCATTTCAGTCTGCCCTAAGTGGACAAAGAGGATCGCTAGTTCATTTACCATCAGCACTGTACAACCTAAATTTCTGTTATCTGTGTCCTTGATCTGCTCATTGTCATCATTTTCTGTCATGGCGTTTGTGGATTCAGGCGCCGCCTTGAACTTAATGGACTTTGAGTTTGCCAGGCGTTGTGGTTTTCCCTTGCAGCCTTTACAGAACCCTATTCCTTTAAGGGGCATTGATGCTACACCCTAGGCTAAAAATAAGCCCCAGTTTTGGACACAGGTGACCATGCGCATGGCGCCAGCCCATCAGGAGGATTGTTGATTTCTGGTGTTGCATAATTTGCATGATGCTATCGTGCTGGGTTTTCCGTGGTTGAAGGTACATAATCCTGTGTTGGATTGGAAGTCTATGTCTGTGACTAGTTGGGGTTGTCAGGGGGTTCATAATGATGTTCCTTTGATGTCAATCTCCTCTTCTTCCTCTTCTGAAATTCCAGAGTTTTTGTCTGATTTTCAGGATGTATTCGATGAGCCCAAGTCCAGTTTCCTTCCACTGCACAGGGACTGTGATTGTGCAGTTGACTTGATTCCAGGCTGTAAGTTTCCTAAGGGTCGACTTTTCAACCTGTCTGTGCCTGAACATACCGCCATGCGGAGCTATATTGAGGAGTCTTTGGAGAAAGGGCATATTCGGCCATCTTCTTCACCGTTGGGAGCGGGATTCTTTTTTGTTGCTAAAAAAGATGGCTCCTTGAGACCTTGTATTGATTATCGCCTCTGTCGGTCAAGTTTCAATACCCTTTACCTTTGCTTACCGATTTATTTGCTAGGATTAAGGGAGCTAGCTGGTTTACGAAGATTGACCTTCGGGGGGCATATAATCTTGTTCATATTAAGCAGGGTGATGAATGAAAAACTGCGTCTAACATGCCCGAAGGCCATTTTGAATACCTTGTGATGCCATTCGGGCTCACTAATGCTCCATCTGTTTTTCAGTCCTTCATGCATGATATCTTCCGGACTTATATTGATAAGTTCTTGATTGTATATTTGGACGATATTTTGATTTTTTCCGATGATTAGGAGTCTCATGTGGAACAGGTCAGGATGGTATTTCAGATCCTTCGTGACAATGCCCTGTTTGTGAAAGGGTCTAAGTGTCTCTTTGGGGTGCAGAAAGTTTCATTTTTGGGCTTCATTTTTTTCTCCCTCGTCTATAGAGATGGATCCGGTTAAGGTTCAGGCCATTCATGATTGGATTCAGCCCACATCCGTGAAGAGCCTTCAGAAATTTTTGGGTTTTGCTAATTTTTATCGCCGTTTCATTGCTAATTTTTCCAGCGTGGTTAAACCCTTGACCGATTTGACGAAGAAAGGCGAATTGGTCCTCTGCGGCTGTCTCTGCCTTTCAGGAGCTTAAACGTCGTTTTACTTCTGCTCCGGTGTTGCGCCAATCGGATGTTTCTCTTCCATTTCAGGTTGAGGTTGACGCTTCTAAGATTGGGGCAGGGGCCGTTTTGTCCCAGAGGGATCCTGTTGGTTCCTTAATGAAACCGTGTGCCTTCTTTTCCCGTAAGTTTTCGCCTGCTGAACTCAATTATGATGTTGGCAATCGGGAGTTGTTGGCTATGAAGTGGGCGTTTGAGGAGTGGCGACATTGGCTTGAGGGAGCTAAGCATCGTATTGTGGTCTTGACCGATCATAAGAATCTGATTTACCTCGAGTCTGCCAAACGGCTGAATCCTAGACAGGCTCGATGTTCCTTGTTTTTTTCCCGTTTTGATTTCGTGGTCTAGTACCTTCCGGGTTCTAAGAACATTAAGGCTGATGCCGTCTCTAGGAGTTTTTTGCCTGATTCTCCTGAGGTCTTGGAACCGGTCGGTATTCTGAAAGAAGAAGTGGTCCTTTCTGCCATTTCCCCTGATTTACGACGGGTTCTTCAGGAATTTCAGGCTGACAGATGGACTAGTAGAGTGATTTCTGAGGTTCACTGTTCCGTGTTGGCTGGTCATCCTGGCATTTTTGGTACCAGAGACTTGGTTGGTAGGTCCTTTTGGTGGCCTCCTTTGTCGCGTGATGTGCGTTCTTTTGTGCAGTCCTGTGGGACTTGTGCGCGGGCCAAGCCTTGTTGTTCCCGTGCTAGTGGGTTGCCTTTGCCATTGCCGGTCCTGTTGTGAATTCAGCTTTTGGGCTCCCTCCGGTGGTTGTAGAGGGTAATGCAGTTGTGCCTGGACTGCAGGATTGGGCAGGTGTATCTACTAATTGCAAAACTGACTGGGGTATATAGCTTTGCAGGACTCTTTAGTCCCTGCCAGTTGTCCATTGTTTTTGGAGGATTCACTTCCTGCTGGTCTCTCCAGTTTGCTGTGCTTTTCTACAAAGATAAGTCCTGGCTTTGTTTTTGCTGTCCACCTGCTGTGGACCTTATAGTTCTGTGCATATTCATGTTTTTGTCTTGTTCAGCTTTGTCTGTGAAGGATTTTTTGCAGCCAAGCTGTGTCTCTGGAGATGCAGATATACCCTCCATGTCTTTAGTCAGATGTGGTCCATCTATGTGGAACATCTATATGGGTATTTAGTTCTCCGGCTGTGACAAGGTGTCTAGGGTTTGTTAGGCACACCCCACGGCTACTTCTAGTTGCGGTGTCAGATCAGGATTGCGGTCAGTACAGTTACCACCTACTCCAGTGAAAGTTATTCATGCGGCTCCAAGGTCACCGGATCATAACAGTACAACTGGCCAATAATGAGTTAAATGCATCTCAGAAGAAGGGAAGAAAGGTGTTGAGCAATTTTTTTTCTGCAGTCTGCTTTGTCTTCTCTTCCCTCTTTATCTCTGGGTGGCTGAGGAGCCTTGTGCAAACATGAATGTTCAGAAATTAGCTTCTCGTGTAGACCAGCTTGCTACTAGGATACAGGGTATTTCTGATTATATTGTTCAAACTCCTGTTTTAGAGCCGAAGATTCCTACTCCTGATTTGTTTTTTGGTGACAGGTCCAAATTTTTGAGTTTTAAAAACAACTGTAAACTGTTTTTTGCTCTGAGGCCTCGATCCTCTGGTGATTCCATTCAGCGGGTTAATATCGTCATCTCCCTGCTGCGTGGTGATCCACAGGATTGGGCATTTTCCCTGGAATCTGGGAATCCGGCTTTGCTTAATGTAGACTCCTTTTTTCAGGCTTTAGGATTATTATATGATGAACCTAATTCTGTGGATCAGGCGGAGAAGACCTTGTTGGCCCTGTCTCAGGGTCAAGAGGCGACAGAATTGTATTGTCAGAAATTTAGAAAATGGTCTGTGTTGACTAAATGGAATGATGATGCTTTGGCGGCAATTTTTAGAAAGGGTCTTTCTGAATCCGTTAAAGATGTTATGGTGGTCTGAGTGATTCTGTGTCTCTTGCCATTCAGATTGATCGGCGCTTGCGGGAGTACAGAACTGTGCGCGCTGTGGCGTTTGTTATGGACCTGGTGGTTAGGAGCACCCGAAACGACCTGATGGTTAAACTAACAAAGGACAAGCTCTGGGAAGTGGGAGCTCTGCTGACCGCAACCCCTAATCCTATCACACACACCAGAAATAGCTGTGGAGCGTACCTAACTCTGCCTAGACGCCTCTTCACAGCCTAAGAGCTAACTAGCCCTAGAGATAGAAAATAAAGCCTACCTTGCCTCAGAGAAATTCCCCAAAGAAAAAGGCAGCCCCCCACATATATTGACTGTGAGTTAAGATGAAAGTCACAAACACAGAAATGAAACAGGTTTCAGCAAAGGAGGCCAGACTTACTAAACAGACAGAGGATAGGAAAGGTATCTTTGCGGTCAGCACAAAAAACTACAAAAAGACCACGCAGAGTGTGCAAAAAGACCTCCGCACCGACTCACGGTGCGGAGGTGCCACTCTGCATCCCAGAGTTTCCAGCTAGTAAGGCAAAATCATGATAGCAAGCTGGACAAGAAAACAATGAACAAATAATTAACTAGCAGGGACTTAGCTTCTGCTGGAGTAGACAGGTCACCAGAAAGATCCAAGAGCGAACTGTACCAGTGCAAGAACATTGACAGCTGGCATGGAGTAACGATCTGAGTGGAGTTAAATAGAGCAGCCAGCCAAAGAATAAACTAAGTCACCTGTGGAAGGAACCTCAGAAGCAGCAGCTCCACTCACAGCCACCAGAGGGAGTCCATGGACAGAACTCGCCGAAGTACCATTCATGGCCACAGGAGGGAGTTCGATAACAGAATTCACAACAGTACCCCCCCCTTGAGGAGGGGTTACCGAACCCTCACCAGAGCCCCCAGGCCGATCAGGACGAGCCAAATGAAAGGCACGAACTAGATCGGCAGCATGAACATCAGAGGCAAAAACCCAGGAATTATCTTCCTGACCATAACCCTTCCACTTGACCAGGTACTGGAGTTTCTGTCTCGAAATACGAGAATCCAAAATTTTCTCCACCACATACTCCAACTCCCCCTCGACCAACACCTGGGCAGGAGGATCAACGGAGGGAACCATAGGCGCCACGTATCTCCGCAATAATGACCTATGGAACACATTATGGATGGCAAAAGAAGCTGGAAGGGCCAAACGAAATGACACAGGATTGAGAACTTCAGAAATCTTATACGGACCAATGAAACGAGGCTTAAACTTAGGAGAGGAAACCTTCATAGGAACATAATGAGACGACAACCAAACCAAATCCCCAACACGAAGTCGGGGACCAACACAGCGCCGGCGGTTAGCGAAACGTTGAGCCTTCTCCTGGGACAATGTCAAATTGTCCACCACATGAGCCCAAATCTGCTGCAACCTGTCCACCACAGTATCCACACCAGGACAGTCCGAAGGCTCAACCTGCCCTGAAGAGAAATGAGGATGGAAACCAGAATTACAGAAAAAAGGCGAAACCAAAGTAGCCGAGCTGGCCCGATTATTAAGGGCGAACTCAGCCAAAGGCAAGAAGGACACCCAATCATCCTGATCAGCAGAAACAAAGCATCTCAGATATGTTTCAAAAGTCTGATTAGTTCGTTCGGTTTGGCCATTAGTCTGAGGATGGAAAGCCAAAGAAAAAGACAAATCAATGCCCATCTTAGCACAAAAGGACCGCCAAAACCTCGAAACAAACTGGGAACCTCTGTCCGAGACGATGTTCTCCGGAATGCCATGCAAACGAACCACATGCTGGAAAAACAATGGCACCAAATCAGAGGAGGAAGGCAATTTAGACAAGGGTACCAAATGGACCATCTTAGAGAAGCGATCACAAACCACCCAAATGACCGACATCTTTTGAGAGACAGGGAGATCCGAAATAAAATCCATAGAGATATGTGTCCAGGGCCTCTTCGGGACCGGCAAGGGCAAAAGCAACCCACTGGCACGAGAACAGCAGGGCTTAGCCCGAGCACAAGTCCCACAGGACTGCACAAAAGAACGCACATCCCGTGACAAAGAAGGCCACCAAAAGGATCTAGCCACCAAATCTCTGGTACCAAAGATTCCAGGATGACCAGCCAACACCGAACAATGAACCTTAGAGATAACTCTACTAGTCCATCTATCAGGGACAAACAGTTTCTCCACTGGACAACGGTCAGGTCTATCAGCCTGAAACTTCTGCAGCACCCGCCGCAAATCAGGGGAGATGGCAGACAAAATTACCCCCTCTTTGAGAATACCCGCCGGCTCAGGAACACCCGGAGAGTCAGGCACAAAACTCCTTGACAGGGCATCAGTCTTCACATTCTTAGAGCCCGGAAGGTACAAAACCACAAAATCAAAACGAGAGAAAAACAGCGACCATCGAGCCTGTCTAGGATTCAACCGTTTGGCAGACTCGAGATAAGTCAAATTCTTGTGATCCGTCAAAACCACAACGCGATGCTTGGCTCCTTCAAGTCAATTTCGCCACTCCTCGAATGCCCACTTCATGGCCAACAACTCTCGATTGCCAACATCATAATTGCGCTCAGCAGGCGAGAACTTTCTAGAAAAGAAGGCACATGGTTTCATCACCGAGCCATCAGAACTTCTTTGCGACAAAACAGCCCCTGCTCCAATCTCAGAAGCATCAACCTCGACCTGAAACGGGAGCGAAACATCTGGCTGGCACAACACAGGGGCAGAAGAAAAACGACGCTTCAACTCCTGAAAAGCTTCTACAGCCGCAGAGGACCAATTGACCACATCAGCACCTTTCTTGGTCAAATCAGTCAACGGTTTAGCAACACTAGAAAAATTAGCGATGAAGCGACGGTAAAAATTAGCAAAGCCCAGGAACTTCTGCAGGCTCTTCACAGATGTTGGCTGAGTCCAATCATAAATGGCCTGAACTTTAACACGGTCCATCTCGATAGTAGAAGGAGAAAAAATGAAACCCAAAAATGAAACCTTCTGAACTCCAAAGAGACATTTTGACCCCTTTACAAACAAGGAATTTGCGCGAAGGACCTGGAACACCATTCTGACCTGCTTCACATGAGACTCCCAATCATCCGAAAAGACCAAAATATCATCCAAATATACAATCTTGAATCTATCCAGGTACTTTCGGAAGATGTCATGCATAAAGGACTGAAACACAGATGGAGCATTAGAAAGGCCGAATGGCATAACCAGGTACTCAAAATGACCCTCGGTGTTGTGGATTCTGTTTTTGGGCTCCCTCTGGTGGTTACAGATGGTACTGGGTGACTTGTGTTCTCTGCGGTCTCTGGTGTCCACCTGTTCTATCAGGATATGGGAGTTTCCTATTTAACCTGGCTTTCTTGTCATTTCCTCGCCGGCGATCAATGTAATCAGTGTGTCTTGTTACCTCTGCTTTCCGCTTCTGTAATCATCAGGACAAGCTAAGTTTTTGATTTTCCTGTTCCACGTTTTGCTTTATTTTTGTTTTAGTCCAGCTTGCAGTTATGTGATTCCTTGTTGCTGGTTGCTCTAGTGGGCTGATATTACTCCTCATGTTCCATGAGTTGGCACATGAGTTCAGGTAATTTCAGGATGGGTTTTTGTAGGGTTTTTCGCTGACCGCGCAGTTCACTTTTGTATCCTCTGCTATCTAGTTTTAGCGGGCCTCATTTTGCTGTATCTGTTTTCATTACTACGTATGTGCTTTCCTCTCATTTCACCGTCAATACATGTGGGGGGCTGCTATTTCTGTGGGGTGTTTCTCTGGAGGCAAGAGAGGTCTTTGTTTCTTCTAATAGGGGAAGCTAGTCCTTCGGCTGGCGCGAGACGTCTAGAATCATCATAGGCACGTTCCCCGGCTACTGCTAGTGTTGTGAATTAGGTTCAGGATCGCGGTCAGCTCAGTTTCCATCACCCTAGAGCTTGTTCTGTTTTTTGTGTGCTTGTCCTTTTGTGATCCCCTGCCATTGGGATCATGACACCTCGGGCGTATTAAATGCTGTTTTCCATTCATCGCCCTGTTTAATACGCACAAGATTATACGCCCCTCGAAGATCTATCTTGGTGAACCAACTAGCCCCCTTAATCCGAGCAAACAAATCAGACAGCAGCGGCAAAGTGTACTGAAATTTGAATGTGATCTTATTAAGAAGGCGGTAATCAATACAAGGTCTCAAAGAACCATCCTTCTTGGCCACAAAAAAGAACCCTGCTTCCAACGGTGATGACGACGGGCGAATATGACCTTTCTCCAAGGATTCCTTTATATAACTCCGCATAGCGGCGTGCTCTGGCACAGATAAATTGAACAGTCCGCCCTTAGGAAACTTACTACCAGGAATCAAATTAATAGCACAATCGCAATCCCTATGAGGAGGTAGGGCACTGGATTTGGGCTCATCAAATACATCCCGGTAATCCGACAAAAACTCAGGGACTTCAGAAGGAGTGGAAGGCGAAATTGACAGCAATGGAACATCACCATGTACCCCTTGACAACCCCAGCTGGACACAGACATAGATTTCCAATCCAATACTGGATTATGGACCTGTAGCCATGGCAACCCCAAAACGACCACATCATGCAGATTATGCAACACCAAAAAGCAAATATCCTCCTGATGTGCAGGAGCCATGCACATGGTCAATTGAGTCCAGTACTGAGGCTTATTCTTGGCCAAAGGCATAGCATCAATTCCTTTCAATGGAATAGGATACTGCAAGGGCTCCAAGAAAAAACCACAGCGCCTGGCAAACTCCAAGTCCATCAAATTCAGGGCAGCGCCTGAATCCACAAATGCCATAACAGAATAGGACGACAAAGAGCAAATCAGAGTAACAGACAAAAGAAATTTAGACTGTACCGTACCAATAGTGGCAGACCTAGCGAACCGCTTAGTGCGCTTAGGACAATCGGAGATAGCATGAGTGGAATCACCACAGTAAAAACACAGCCCATTCCGACGTTTGTGTTCTTGCCATTCAGCTCTGGTCAAAGTCCTATCACATTGCATAGGCTCAGGCATATGCTCAGAGAACACCGCCAAATGGTGCACAGCTTTGCGCTCACGCAAGCGCCGATCGATCTGAATGGCCAAGGACATAGACTCATTCAGACCAGCAGGCGTGGGAAATCACACCATGACATCCTTAAGGGCTTCAGAAATACCCTTTCTGAAAATTGCCACCAGGGCACACTCATTCCACTGAGTAAGCACAGACCACTTTCTAAACTTCTGACAATATACCTCCGCTTCATCCTGACCCTGACACAAAGCCAGCAAGATTTTCTCTGCCTGATCCACTGAATTTGGTTCATCATAAAGCAATCCAAGCGCCAGAAAAAACGCATCTACATCACGCAATGCAGGATCTCCTGGCGCAAGGGAAAATGCCCAGTCTTGAGGGTCGCCACGCAACAAAGAAATAATTATTTTTACTTGTTGAACGGGGTCACCAGAGGAGCGGGGTTTCAAAGCAAGAAACAGTTTACAATTATTTTTGAAATTCAGGAACTTAGATCTATCCCCAGAAAACAAATCAGGAATTGGAATTCTAGGCTCTAACATCGGATTCTGAACCACAAAATCTTGAATGTTTTGTACCCTTGCAGTGAGATGATCCACACAAGAGGACAGACCTTGAATGTCCATAGCTACACCTGTGTCCTGAACCACCCAGAGGTTTAGGGGAAAAGAAAGACAAAACACACTGCAGAGAAAAAAAAATGGTCTCAGAACTTCTCTTATCCCTCTATTGAGATGCATTAACACTTGTGGCCAGCTGTACTGTTATGGACCTGGTGGTTAGGAGCACCCGAAACGACCTGATGGTTAAACTAACAAAGGACAAGCTCTGGGAAGTGGGAGCTCTGCTGACCGCAACCCCTAATCCTATCACACACACTAGAAATAGCCGTGGAGCGTACCTAACTCTGCCTAGATGCCTCTTCACAGCCTAAGAGCTAACTAGCCCTAGAGATAGAAAATAAAGCCTACCTTGCCTCAGAGAAATTCCCCAAAGAAAAAGGCAGCCCCCCACATATATTGACTGTGAGTTAAGATGAAAGTCGCAAACACAGAAGTGAAACAGGTTTCAGCATAGGAGGCCAGACTTACTAAACAGACTGAGGATAGGAAAGGTATCTTTGCGGTCAGCACAAAAAAACTACAAAAAGACCACGCAGAGTGTGCAAAAAGACCTCCGCACCGACTCACGGTGCGGAGATGCCACTCTGCATCCCAGAGCTTCCAGCTAGCAAGGCAAAATCATGATAGCAAGCTGGACAAGAAAACAATAAACAAATAATTAACTAGCAGGGACTTAGCTTCTGCTGGAGTAGACAGGTCACCAGAAAGATCCAAGAAGAGCGAACTGAACCAGTGCAAGAACATTGACAGCTGGCATGGAGTAACGATCTGAGAGGAGTTAAATAGAGCAGCCAGCCAAAGAATAAATTAAGTCACCTGTGGAAGGAACCTCAGAAGCAGCAGCTCCACTCACAGCCACCAGAGGGAGTCCATGGACAGAACTCGCCGAAGTACCATTCATGACCACAGGAGGGAGTTCGATAACAGAATTCACAACAGGCGTTGTCCTCAGAGCATATTCCTGAGCCAATGCAGTGTGATAGGATTCTGTCTGGAACGGAGCGACAAGGATTCAGACGTCAGAATAGGTTGTGTTATTATTGTGGCGACGCTTCTCGTGTCATTTCAGTCTGCCCTAAGTGGACAAAGAGGATTGCTAGTTCATTTACCATCAGCACTGTACAACCTAAATTTCTGTTATCTGTGTCCTTGATCTGCTCATTGTCATCATTTTCTGTCATGGCGTTTGTGGATTCAGGCGCCGCCTTGAACTTAATGGACTTTGAGTTTGCCAGGCGTTGTGGTTTTCCCTTGCAGCCTTTACAGAACCCTATTCCTTTAAGGGACATTGATGCTACACCCTAGGCTAAAAATAAGCCCCAGTTTTGGACACAGGTGACCATGCGCATGGCGCCAGCCCATCAGGAGGATTGTTGATTTCTGGTGTTGCATAATTTGCATGATGCTATCGTGCTGGGTTTTCCGTGGTTGAAGGTACATAATCCTGTGTTGGATTGGAAGTCTATGTCTGTGACTAGTTGGGGTTGTCAGGGGGTTCATAATGATGTTCCTTTGATGTCAATCTCCTCTTCTTCCTCTTCTGAAATTCCAGAGTTTTTGTCTGATTTTCAGGATGTATTCGATGAGCCCAAGTCCAGTTTCCTTCCACTGCACAGGGACTGTGATTGTGCAATTGACTTGATTCCAGGCTGTAAGTTTCCTAAGGGTCGACTTTTCAACCTGTCTGTGCCTGAACATACCGCCATGCGGAGCTATATTGAGGAGTCTTTGGAGAAAGGGCATATTCGGCCATCTTCTTCACCGTTGGGAGCGGGATTCTTTTTTGTTGCTAAAAAAGATGGCTCCTTGAGACCCTGTATTGATTATCGCCTCTGTCGGTCAAGTTTCAATACCCTTTACCTTTGCTTACCGATTTATTTGCTAGGATTAAGGGAGCTAGTTGGTTTACGAAGATTGACCTTCGGGGGGCATATAATCTTGTTCATATTAAGCAGGGTGATGAATGAAAAACTGCGTCTAACATGCCCGAAGGCCATTTTGAATACCTTGTGATGCCATTCGGGCTCACTAATGCTCCATCTGTTTTTCAGTCCTTCATGCATGATATCTTCCGGACTTATATTGATAAGTTCTTGATTGTATATTTGGACGATATTTTGATTTTTTCCGATGATTAGGAGTCTCATGTGGAACAGGTCAGGATGGTATTTCAGATCCTTCGTGACAATGCCCTGTTTGTGAAAGGGTCTAAGTGTCTCTTTGGGGTGCAGAAAGTTTCTTTTTTGGGCTTCATTTTTTTCTCCCTCGTCTATAGAGATGGATCCGGTTAAGGTTCAGGCCATTCATGATTGGATTCAGCCCACATCCGTGAAGAGCCTTCAGAAATTTTTGGGTTTTGCTAATTTTTATCGCCGTTTCTTTGCTAATTTTTCCAGCGTGGTTAAACCCTTGACCGATTTGACGAAGAAAGGCGCTGATGTGGCGAATTGGTCCTCTGCGGCTGTCTCTGCCTTTCAGGAGCTTAAACATCGTTTTACTTCTGCTCCGGTGTTGCGCCAATCGGATGTTTCTCTTCCATTTCAGGTTGAGGTTGACGCTTCTAAGATTGGGGCAGGGGCCGTTTTGTCCCAGAGGGATCCTGTTGGTTCCTTAATGAAACCGTGTGCCTTCTTTTCCCGTAAGTTTTCGCCTGCTGAACTCAATTATGATGTCGGCAATCGGGAGTTGTTGGCTATGAAGTGGGCGTTTGAGGAGTGGCGACATTGGCTTGAGGGAGCTAAGCATCGTATTGTGGTCTTGACCGATCATAAGAATCTGATTTACCTCGAGTCTGCCAAACGGCTGAATCCTAGACAGGCTCGATGTTCCTTGTTTTTTTCCCGTTTTGATTTCGTGGTCTAGTACCTTCCGGGTTCTAAGAACATTAAGGCTGATGCTGTCTCTAGGAGTTTTTTGCCTGATTCTCCTGAGGTCTTGGAACCGGTCGGTATTCTGAAAGAAGAAGTGGTCCTTTCTGCCATTTCCCCTGATTTACGACGGGTTCTTCAGGAATTTCAGGCTGACAGATGGACTAGTAGAGTGATTTCTGAGGTTCACTGTTCCGTGTTGGCTGGTCATCCTGGCATTTTTGGTACCAGAGACTTGGTTGGTAGGTCCTTTTGGTGGCCTCCTTTGTCGCGTGATGTGCGTTCTTTTGTGCAGTCCTGTGGGACTTGTGCGCGGGCCAAGCCTTGTTGTTCCCGTGCTAGTGGGTTGCCTTTGCCATTGCCGGTCCTGTTGTGAATTCAGCTTTTGGGCTCCCTCCGGTGGTTGTAGAGGGTAATGCAGTTGTGCCTGGACTGCAGGATTGGGCAGGTGTATCTACTAATTGCAAAACTGACTGGGGTATATAGCTTTGCAGGACTCTTTAGTCCCTGCCAGTTGTCCATTGTTTTTGGAGGATTCACTTCCTGCTGGTCTCTCCAGTTTGCTGTGCTTTTCTACAAAGATAAGTCCTGGCTTTGTTTTTGCTGTCCACCTGCTGTGGACCTTATAGTTCTGTGCATATTCATGTTTTTGTCTTGTTCAGCTTTGTCTGTGAAGGATTTTTTGCAGCCAAGCTGTGTCTCTGGAGATGCAGATATACCCTCCATGTCTTTAGTCAGATGTGGTGATTTGTATTTTCTGTGGTGGATATTTTCTAGTGTTTTAATACTGACCGCATAGTACTCTGTTCTATTCTTTCTTTTTAGCTAGTAAGGCCTCCTATGCTAAAATCTGATTTCATATCTGCGTATGTTATTTCCCTCTCCTCTCACAGTCAATATTTGTGGGGGGCTATCTATCCTTTGGGGATTTTCTCTTAGGCAAGATAGGTTTCCTGTTTCTGTCTTTAGGGGAAGTTAGATCTTAGGATGTGCCGAGGGGTCTAGGGAGTGTTAGGTACCCCCCACGGCTACTTCTAGTTGTGCTGCTAGGTTCAGGGTTTGCGGTCAGTACAGGGACCACCTTCTCCAGAGTCCGTCTCAAGCTGCTCCTAGGCCACCAGAACATAACATTACAACTGGCCAACAATGAGTTAATTGCATCTCAGAAGAAGGGAGGGAAGCTTTTGAGCCATTTTTTTCCTTAGCCTGTTTTGTATTATCCTCCCTCTTAATCTCTTGGTGGCTACGGAATCTAGTATTAACATGAATGTTCAGGAGTTAGTTTCTCGGGTGGATCAGCTTGCTGCTAGGGTACAGGGTATTTCAGATTATATTGTTCAGACTCCTGCCTTAAACCTAAGATTCCCACTCCTGATTTATTCTTTGGTGACAGATCCAAATTTTTGAGTTTCAAAAATAACTGTAAACAGTTTTTTGCATTAAGACCCCGGTCTTCTGGTGATCCTATTCAGCAGGTTAAAATCATCATATCTCTGCTGCGTGGTGACCCACAGGATTGGGCATTTTCCCTGGAAACTGGCAATCCTGCTTTGCTTAATGTCGATTCTTTTTTTCAGGCATTGGGTTTGTTGTATGATGAGCCTAATTCTGTGGATCAGGCTGAGAAAATCTTGTTGGCCTGTGTCAAGGTCAAGAAGCGGCAGAATCGTATTGCCAGAAATTTAGAAAATGGTCTATACTGACTAAATGGAATGAGGATGCCTTGGCGGCAATTTTCAGAAAGGGTCTTTCTGAATCCGTTAAAGATGTTATGGTGGGTCTCCCCACGCCTGCTCGTCTGAGTGATTCTATGTCTCTGGCCATTCAGATTGATCGGCGCTTGCGCGAGCGCAGAGTTGTGCACACTGTGGCATTGTCCTCTGAGCGGAGCCCTGAGCCTATGCAGTGTGATAGGATTTTGTCTAGAGCTGAACGTTGAGGATTCAGGCGTCAGAGTGGGTTGTGTTTTTGCTGCGACGATTCTGCTCATGTTGTTTTTGATTGCCCTAAGCGTACAAAGAGAATCGCTAGTTCTGTTAACATCAGTACTATACAACCTAAATTTCTGTTATCTGTGACCTTGATCTGCTCATTATCATAATTTTCTGTCATGGCATTTGTGGATTCAGGCGCCGCTCTGAACTTAATGGACTTAGAATTTGCCAGACGTTGTGGTTTTCCCTTGCAGCCTTTGCAGAACCCTATTCCTTTAAGGGGCATTGATGCTACACCATTGGCTAAAAATAAACCTCAGTTTTGCACACAGCTGACCATGCGCATGGCGCCAGCCTATCAGGAAGATTGTCGCTTTCTGGTGTTGCATAATTTGCATGATGATATTGTGCTGGGTTTTCCATGGTTGCAGCTACATAATCCGGTGTTAGATTGGAAATCCATGTCTGTGACTAGTTGGGGTTGTCAGGGGGTTCATGATCATGTTCCTTTGATGTCAATTTCCTCTTCCCCCTCTTCTGAAATTCCTGAGTTTTTGTCAGACTTCCAGGATGTATTCGGTGAGCCCAAATCCAGTTCCCTTCCCCCGCATAGGGACTGTGATTGTGCTATTGACTTGATTCCAGGTTTTAAGTTCCCTAAGGGCCGACTTTTCAACCTGTCTGTGCCAGAACATGCCGCCATGCGGAGCTATATTAAGGAGTCTTTGGAGAAGGGGCATATTCGGCCATCTTCTTCACCGTTGGGAGCGGGGTTCTTTTTTGTTGCCAAGAAGGATGGCTCCTTGAGACCCTGTATTGATTATCGCCTCTTGAATAAGATCATGGTCAAATTTTAATACCCTTTGCCTTTGCTTACTGATTTAACATAGTAACATAGTTAGTAAGGCTGAAAAAAGACATTTGTCCATCCAGTTCAGCCTATATTCCATCATAATGAATCCCCTGATCTACGTCCTTCTACAGAACCTAATAATTGTATGATACGATATTGTTCTGCTCCAGGAAGACATCCAGGCCTCTTTTGAACCCCTCGACTGAGTTCGCCATCACCACCTCCTCAGGCAAGCAATTCCAGATTCTCACTGCCCTAACAGTAAAACATCCTCTTCTATGTTGGTGGAAAAACCTTCTCTCCTCCAGACGCAAAGAATGCCCCCTTGTGCCCGTCACCTTCCTTGGTATAAACAGATCCTCAGCGAGATATTTGTATTGTCCCCTTATATACTTATACATGGTTATTAGATCGCCCCTTAGTCGTCTTTTTTCTAGACTAAATAATCCTAATTTCGCTAATCTATCTGGGTATTGTAGTTCTCCCATCCCCTTTATTAATTTTGTTGCCCTCCTTTGTACTCTCTCTAGTTCCATTATATCCTTCCTGAGCACCGGTGCCCAAAACTGGACACAGTACTCCATGTGCGGTCTAACTAGGGATTTGTACAGAGGCAGTATAATGCTCTCATCATGTGTATCCAGACCTCTTTTACTGCACCCCATGATCCTGTTTGCCTTGGCAGCTGCTGCCTGGCACTGGCTGCTCCAGGTAAGTTTATCATTAACTAGGATCCCCAAGTCCTTCTCCCTGTCAGATTTACCCAGTGGTTTCCCATTCAGTGTGTAATGGTGATATTGATTCCTTCTTCCCATGTGTATAATCTTACATTTATCATTGTTAAACCTCATCTGCCACCTTTCAGCCCAAGTTTCCAACTTATCCAGATCCATCTGTAGCAGAATACTATCTTCTCTTGTATTAACTGCTTTACATAGTTTTGTGTCATCTGCAAATATCGATATTTTACTGTGTAAACCTTCTACCAGATCATTAATGAATATGTTGAAGAGAACAGGTCCCAATACTGACCCCTGCGGTACCCCACTGGTCACAGCGACCCAGTTAGAGACTATACCATTTATAACCACCCTCTGCTTTCTATCACTTAGCCATTTACACACATTTTCCCCCAGACCAAGCATTCTCATTTTGTGTACCAACCTCTTGTGCGGCACGGTATCAAACGCTTTGGAAAAATCGAGATATACCACGTCCAATGACTCACCGTGGTCCAGCCTATAGCTTACCTCTTCATAAAAACTGATTAGATTGGTTTGACAGGAGCGATTTCTCATAAACCCATGCTGATATGGAGTTAAACAGTTATTCTCATTGAGATAATCCAGAATAACATCCCTCAGAAACCCTTCAAATATTTTACCAACAATAGAGGTTAGACTTACTGGCCTATAATTTCCAGGTTCACTTTTAGAGCCCTTTTTGAATATTGGCACCACATTTGCTATGCGCCAGTCCTGCGGAACAGACCCTGTTGCTATAGTCCCTAAAAATAAGAAATAATGGTTTATCTATTACATTACTTAGTTCTCTTAGTACTCGTGGGTGTATGCCATCCGGACCCGGAGATTTATCTATTTTAATCTTATTTAGCCGGTTTCGCACCTCTTCTTGGGTTAGATTGGTGACCCTTAATATAGGGTTTTCATTGTTTCTTGGGATTTCACGTAGCATTTCATTTTCCACCGTGAATACCGTGGAGAAGAAGGTGTTTAATATGTTAGCTTTTTTCTCGTCATCTACAACCATTCTTTCCTCACTATTTTTTAAGGGGCCTACATTTTCAGTTTTTATTCTTTTACTATTGATATAGTTGAAGAACAGTTTGGGATTAGTTTTACTCTCCTTAGCAATGTGCTTCTCTGTTTCCTTTTTGGCAGCTTTAATTAGTTTTTTAGATAAAGTATTTTTCTCCCTATAGTTTTTTAGAGCTTCAATGGTGCCATCCTGCTTTAGTAGTGCAAATGCTTTCTTTTTACTGTTAATTGCCTGTCTTACTTCTTTGTTTAGCCACATTGGGTTTTTCCTATTTCTAGTCCTTTTATTCCCACAAGGTATAAACCGCTTACACTGCCTATTTAGGATGTTCTTAAACATTTCCCATTTATTATCTGTATTCTTATTTCTGAGGATATTGTCCCAGTCTACCAGATTAAGGGCATCTCTAAGCTGGTCAAACTTTGCCTTCCTAAAGTTCAGTGTTTTTGTGACTCCCTGACAAGTCCCCCTAGTGAAAGACAGGTGGAACTGTACAATATTGTGGTCGCTATTTCCTAGATGCCCAACCACCTGCAGATTTGTTATTCTGTCAGGTCTATTAGATAGTATTAGGTCTAAAAGTGCTGCTCCTCTGGTTGGATTCTGCACCAATTGTGAAAGATAATTTTTCTTGGTTATTAGCAGAAACCTGTTGCCTTTATGGGTTTCACAGGTTTCTGTTTCCCAGTTAATATCCGGGTAGTTAAAGTCCCCCATAACCAGGACCTCATTATGGGTTGCAGCTTCATCTATCTGCTTTAGAAGTAGACTTTCCATGGTTTCTGTTATATTTGGGGGTTTGTAACAGACCCCAATGAGAATTTTGTTACCATTTTTCCCTCCATGAATTTCGACCCATATGGACTCGACATCCTCATTTCCTTCGCTAATATCCTCCCTTAAAGTAGACTTTAGACAAGACTTTACATAGAGACAAACCCCTCCTCCTCTCCGATTTTTACGATCCTTTCTAAACAGACTGTAACCCTGTAAGTTAACTGCCCAGTCATAGCTTTCATCTAACCATGTCTCGGTTATTCCCACTATGTCAAAGTTACCTGTAGATATTTCTGCTTCTAGTTCTTCTATCTTGTTTGTCAGGCTTCTGGCGTTTGCGAGCATGCAGTTTAGAGAATTTTGTTTTGTTCCAATCTCCTTGCTGTGGATTGTTTTAGAAATGTTCTTACCTCCCTTCTGAGTATGTTTTCCTGGGTCTTCTTTGTTCAAGTCTAATGTTTTTCTTCCCGTCCCCTCTTCTTCTAGTTTAACGCCCTCCTGATGAGTGTGGGATTTGTTTGCTAGGATTAAGGGGGCTAGCTGGTTTACTAAGATTGACCTTCGAGGGGCATATAAACTTATTCGTATTAAGCAGGGTGACGAATGGAAAACTGCATTTAATGCGCCCGAAGGCCATTTTGAATACCTTGTGATGCCATTCGGACTCTCTAATGCCCCATCTGTGTTCCAATCCTTCATGCATGATATCTTTCAGAGTTATCTTGATAAATTCATGGTTGTATATTTGGATGATATTTTGATTTTTTCCAATGATTGGGAGTCTCATGTGAAACAGGTCAGGATGGTATTTCAGATCCTCCGTAATAATGCTTTATTTGTGAAGGGGTCAAAGTGCCTCTTTGGAGTGCAGAAGGTTTCTTTTTTTGGGTTTCATATTTTCTCCCTCATCTATAGAAATGGATCCGGTTAAGGTTCAGGCCATTCATGATTGGATTCAGCCCACATCTGTGAAGAGCCTTCAGAAATTCTTGGGCTTTGCTAATTTTTATCGTCGTTTCATTGCCAACTTCTCCAGTGTGGTGACCGATTTGACAAAGAAAGGCGCTGATGTGACGAATTGGTCCTCCGCGGCTGTTTCTGCCTTTCAGGAGCTTAAACGCCGATTTACTTCTGCCCCTGTGTTGCGTCAGCCAGATGTTTCCCTTCCATTTCAGGTTGAGGTTGACGCGTCTGAGATTGGGGCAGGGGCCGTTTTGTCTCAGAGGAATTCTGATGGTTCCTTGATGAAACCGTGTGCCTTCTTTTCTCGGAAGTTTTCACCTGCGGAACACAATTATGATGTCGGCAATTGGGAGTTGTTGGCTATGAAGTGGGCATTTGAGGAGTGGCGACATTGGCTTGAGGGGGCCAAGCACCGTATTGTGGTCCTGACCGATCATAAGAATCTGATTTACCTCGAGTCTGCCAAACGGCTGAATCCTAGACAGGCTCGATGGTCCCTGTTTTTCTCCCGTTTTGATTTTGTGGTCTCGTACATTCCTGGTACTAAGAATGTTAAGGCGGATGCCCTCTCTAGGAGTTTTTTTCCTGATTCCCCTGGGGTTCTTGAGCCGGTCGGCATTCTGAAGGAAGGGGTGATTCTTTCTGCCATCTCCCCTGATTTACGACAGGTTCTTCTGGAATTTCAGGCTAATAAACCTGACCGCTGTCCTGTGGGGAAACTGTTTGTTCCTGATAGATGGACTAGTAAAGTGATTTCTGAGGTTCATTGTTCTGTGTTGGCTGGCCATCCTGGGATTTTTGGTACCAGAGATTTGGTTGGTAGGTCCTTTTGGTGGCCTTCTTTGTCGCGGGATGTGCGTTCTTTTGTGCAGTCCTGTGGGATTTGTGCACAGGCTAAGCCTTGCTGTTCCCACGCTAGTGGGTTTCTTTTGCCATTACCGGTCCCCGAGAGGCCCTGGACACATATTTCTATGGATTTTATTTCCGATCTTCCTGTTTCCCAAAGAATGTCGGTTATCTGGGTTGTCTGTGACCGATTTTGAACATGGTTCATTTGGTGCCTTTGCCTAAATTGCCTTCTTCTTCTGATTTGGTTCCGTTGTTTTTTCAGCATGTGGTACGTTTGCATGGTATTCCGGAGAATATTGTGTCCGACAGAGGTTCCCAGTTTGTTTCTAGGTTTTGGCAGGCCTTTTGTGCTAGACTGGGCATTGATTTGTCTTTTTCTTCTGCATTTCATCCTCAGACAAATGGCCAGACTGAGTGAACTAATCAGACCTTGGAGACCTATTTGAGATGCTTTGTGTCTGCTGATCAGGATTGGGTGGCTTTTTTGCCATTGGATGAGTTTTCCCTTAATAATCAGGCTAGTTCGGCTACTTTGGTTTCGCCTTTTTTTTGTAATTTTGGTTTTCATCCTTGTTTTTCTTCTGGACAGGTTGAGCCTTCTGACTGTCCTGGTGTGGATTCTGTGGTTGACAGGTTGCAGCAGATTTGGGCTCATGTGGTAGACAATTTGGTTTTGTCTCAGGAGGAGGCTCAACGTTTTGCTAACCGTCGTCGGTGTGTTGGTTCCCTGCTTCGGGTTGAGGATCTGGTCTGGTTGTCTTCCCATCATGTTCCTATGAAGGTTTCTTCTCCTAAGTTTAAGCCTCGGTTTATTGGTCCTTACAGGATTTCTGAGATTATTAATCCGGTGTCTTTTCGACTGGTGCTTCCGGCCTCTTTTGCGATCCATAATGTCTTCCATAGATCTTTATTACGGAAATATGTGGAGCCCGTTGTTCCCTCTGTTGATCCTCCGGCCCCTGTGTTGGTTGATGGGGAGTTGGAATATGTTGTTGAGAAGATTTTGGATTCCCGTTTTTCAAGGAGGAGGCTTCAGTACCTTGTCAAATGGAAGGGTTATGGCCAAGAGGATAATTATTGGGTTTTTGCCTCTGATGTCCATGCCGCTGATTTGGTTCGTGCCTTTCATCTGGCTCGTCCTGATCGGCCTGGGGGCTCTGGTGAGGGTTCGGTGACTCCTCCTCAAGGGGGGGTACTGTTGTGAATTCTGCTTTTGGGCTCCCTCCGGCGGTTGTAGGTGGTAATGCAGTTGTCCCAGGGCTGCAATCATGGTCAGGTGTTTCTGCTGATTGCAATTCTGACGGGGGTATTTAGGTTTGCAGGATTCATTAGTCCTTCCAGTTGTCAATGGTTCTTGGGAGGTGTTGGACCTCTGTCTGGTTTCTCCTGCTTAGCTGCCAATTCAGCAAAGATAAGTGTCTGTTTTTTTTCTATGGCACACATGCTGTGTGCTGGATTTTTGATTGTATTTCTGCTCTGTGTGTAGGATTCTCTGGAGTTGCAGATATACGTTCCACATCTTTAGTTAGATGGAGGAATTTTTTGTATAATCTGCTGTGGATATTTTTGGAAGGGTTTTAATACTGACCGCATAGAACTCTGTCCTATCCTTTCCTATTTTAGCTAGAGTGGCCTCTTTTGCTAAATCCTGTTTTCTGCCTACGTGTGTCTTTCCTCTCCTACTCACAGTCAATATTCGTGGGGGGCTGCCTATCCTTTGGGGTTCTGCTCTGAGGCAAGATAGTATTCCTATTTCCATCTGTAGGGGTATTTAGTTCTCTGGCTGTGACGAGGTGTCTAGGGTTTGTTAGGCACACCCCACGGCTACTTCTAGTTGCGGTGTCAGATCAGGATTGTGGTCAGTACAGTTACCACCTACTCCAGTGAAAGTTATTCATGCGGCTCCAGGGTCACCGGATCATAACAGGGTTAATACCCATAGCCCCTCTCTAGGCTATGAATATCAGCCCGCAGCTGTCTGCGTAGCCGTTACTGGCTAGTAAAGTAGGGGGACCCCCTAAAAAAAATGACGTGGGGTCCCCCAATATTTTACAGCCAGAAAGGCTATGCAGTTGGAGCGCCCCCAGACACAGGGCCACAAGTCGCTCGGTACCGGTCCCTTCTCCTTCAGTTCTGCGGCTGTCACGGTGGCTGGACCCGGTCGTGACCCTGCTAAGGGGCGTCCAATAAAGATGGTGGTGCGGAGTGTGAGGAATAACGAGGACACAGAGTTCAGTTTCTTTACCTTTTTACTGAAGGTTTCAGGATCCTCAATCCGGGGCACTTTCACCAGGGCTGTCTGAGACCGGCCGGTCCGAAGGCACATCCAGGGTTCCCTTTGCAGGTGAAAATCAGTGTCTACCCACTAGCGCCTGTGTGTTGTAGTGCTTCCCTGCTGAGCATTCAGGATAGTCCTCACAACTGCTGTTCTCATCCGTTTTAGATCTTTCTCTTCTCCGTCCCCCCAGGTATGTTATGGCTGGGACGCACCTTTAGGACAGGTAGGCCTGGAGGTATTCTGGAACCCTAGTGTCGCCCCTCTCCCACGTTGCCTCCTATGTCCTTCTTAGGTGTTGTATGGTAGACAGCCAACCTGTAATTAACTGTCCTGCCGCTGTTTGAAGTAATACGTGGAGACTGTTACTTCTTCAGTGCTCCGGCCACCGACTATGCGCCTCAGTAAGATGTTGCCTCTCTCTCTCGGCACGACTCCTACTGGATCTCCTTTGTGCTGATCTCGTTACACTGCTCCACAATATCCTTCCTTTCTTGTCTCTTTCTTAGGGTATCGCCGCAAGGTAATGCAGGCGCGGTCCCGTAACCATCTGTCCTTTTCGCTAGGTACCTGCCAGATTTCCCAGGTCTGACAGGTCCTCCCTGGAACTCTCCCAGGCTTCGTTCTGCCTAACTTCCTGTCCGACCCCTAGTTTTACCAATGTGAGAAGTGGCCCAATAAATAAGCCTTTTGCTCCCCCCAGTGGCCGGAGTGTGAAGAGTAATGTGTGCTTGGTGATACCTGGTCAGGAGAATTCCTTTAGTGCCATCAGACGTACCATCACTCCCCTTAGTGGCAGAGCGACACTACTGCAACGACCAGATCTCTGGGGCGCTGCACTCCCTGTTATGATATGGTAATTCAGTACCACAATGGACATAGAAGTCAGAGCACATACAGTGACCTGACAATAACCCAAAAACATAGAACGAGCTCTGAGACATGGGAACTCTGCTGACCGCAATCCCTAATCCTCTCCAACCACACTAGAGGCAGCCGTGGATTGCGTCTAATGCTCCCTATGCAACTCGGCACAGCCTGAGAAACTAGCTAGCCTGAAGATAGAAAATAAGCCTACCTTGCCTCAGAGAAATACCCCAAAGGAAAAGGCAGCCCCCACATATTATGACTGTGAGTTAAGATGAAAAGACAAACGTAGAGATGAAATAGATTTAGCAAAGTGAGGCCCGACTTTCTGAACAGAGCGAGGATAGGAAAGGTAAGTTTGCGGTCAACACAAAACCCTACAAACAACCACGCAAAGGGGGCAAAAAGACCCTCCGTACCGAACTAACGGCACGGAGGTACACCCTCTGCGTCCCAGAGCTTCCAGCAAGCAAGAAAAAACAAATAAGCAAGCTGGACAGAAAAAAACAGCAAACAAAATAGCAAAAGCGGAACTTAGCTATGCAGAGCAGCAGGCCACAGGAACGATCCAGGAGGAAACAGGTCCAATACTAGAACATAGACTGGAGGCCAGGATCAAAGCACTAGGTGGAGTTAAATAGAGCAGCAGCTAACGACTTCACCACATCACCTGAGGAAGGAAACTCAGAAGCCGCAGTACCACTCTCCTCCACCAACGGAAGCTCACAGAGAGAATCAGCCGAACTACCACTTGTGACCACAGGAGGGAGCTCTGCCACAGAATTCACAACAGTACCCCCCCCTTGAGGAGGGGTCACCGAACCCTCACCAGAGCCCCCAGGACGACCAGGATGAGCCATATGAAAGGCACGAACAAGATCGGGAGCATGGACATCAGAGGCAAAGACCCAGGAATTATCTTCCTGAGCATAACCCTTCCACTTAACCAGATACTGGAGTTTCCGTCTTGAAACACGAGAATCCAAAATCTTCTCCACAATATACTCCAACTCCCCCTCCACCAAAACCGGGGCAGGAGGATCAACAGATGGAACCATAGGTACCACGTATCTCCGCAACAATGACCTATGGAATACGTTATGAATGGAAAAAGAATCTGGAAGGGTCAGACAAAAAGACACAGGATTAAGAACCTCAGAAATCCTATACGGACCAATGAAACGAGGTTTAAACTTAGGAGAGGAAACCTTCATAGGAATATGACGAGAAGATAACCAAACCAAATCCCCAACACGAAGTCGGGGACCCACACAGCGTCTGCGATTAGCGAAACGTTGAGCCTTCTCCTGGGACAAGGTCAAATTGTCCACTACATGAGTCCAAATCTGCCGCAACCTGTCCACCACAGTATCCACACCAGGACAGTCCGAAGACTCAACCTGCCCTGAAGAGAAACGAGGATGGAACCCAGAGTTGCAGAAAAACGGCGAAACCAAGGTAGCCGAGCTGGCCCGATTATTAAGGGCGAACTCAGCCAAAGGCAAAAAGCACACCTAGTCATCCTGATCAGCAGAAACAAAGCATCTCAGATATGTTTCCAAGGTCTGATTGGTTCGTTCGGTCTGGCCATTAGTCTGAGGATGGAAAGCCGAGGAAAAAGACAAGTCAATGCCCATCCTAGCACAAAAGGCTCGCCAAAACCTCGAAACAAACTGGGAACCTCTGTCAGAAACGATAGTCTCTGGAATGCCATGTAAACGAACCACATGCTGGAAGAACAATGGCACCAAATCAGAGGAGGAAGGTAATTTAGACAAGGGTACCAAATGGACCATCTTAGAGAAGCGATCACAAACCACCCAAATGACTGACATTTTTTGAGAGACAGGAAGATCTGAAATAAAATCCATAGAGATATGTGTCCAAGGCCTCTTCGGGACCGGCAAGGGCAAAAGCAACCCACTGGCACGAGAACAGCAGGGCTTAGCCCGAGCACAAATCCCACAGGACTGCACAAAAGAACGCACATCCCGCGACAGAGATGGCCACCAAAAAGGATCTAGCCACCAACTCTATGGTACCAAAGATTCCAGGATGACCAGCCAACACCGAACAATGAACCTCAGAGATAACTTTATTCGTCCACCTATCAGGGACAAACAGTTTCTCCGCTGGGCAACGATCAGGTTTATTAGCCTGAAATTTTTGCAGCACCCGCCGCAAATCAGGGGAGATGGCAGACACAATTACTCCCTCTTTGAGAATACCCGCCGGCTCAGATAAACCCGGAGAGTCGGGCACAAAACTCCTAGACAGAGCATCTGCCTTCACATTTTTAGAGCCCGGAAGGTATGAAATCACAAAATCAAAACGGGCAAAAAACAGCGACCAACGAGCCTGTCTAGGATTCAACCGCTTGGCAGACTCGAGATAAGTCAAGTTCTTATGATCAGTCAAGACCACCACGCGATGCTTAGCTCCTTCAAGCCAATGACGCCACTCCTCGAATGCCCACTTCATGGCCAGCAACTCTCGATTGCCAACATCATAATTTCGCTCAGCAGGCGAAAACTTCCTGGAAAAGAAGGCGCATGGTTTCATCACCGAGCAATCAGAACTTCTCTGCGACAAAACAGCCCCTGCTCCAATCTCAGAAGCATCAACATCGACCTGGAATGGAAGCGAAACATCTGGTTGACACAACACAGGGGCAGAAGAAAAACGACGCTTCAACTCCTGAAAAGCTTCCACAGCAGCAGAAGACCAATTGACCACATCAGCACCCTTCTTGGTCAAATCAGTCAATGGTTTAGCAATACTAGAAAAATTGCAGATGAAGCGACGATAAAAATTAGCAAAGCCCAGGAACTTTTGCAGATTTTTCAGAGATGTCGGCTGAGTCCAATCATGGATGGCTTGGACCTTAACAGGATCCATCTCGATAGTAGAAGGGGAAAAGATGAACCCCAAAAATGAAACCTTCTGAACACCAAAGAGACACTTTGATCCCTTCACAAACAAAGAATTAGCACGCAGGACCTGAAACACCGTTCTGACCTGCTTCACATGAGACTCCCAATCATCCGAGAAGATCAAAATGTCATCCAAGTACACAATCAGAAATTTATCCAGGTACTCTCGGAAGATGTCATGCATAAAGGACTGAAACACTGATGGAGCATTGGCAAGTCCGAATGGCATTACAAGATACTCAAAATGGCCCTCGGGCGTATTAAATGCAGTTTTCCATTCATCGCCTCGCTTAATACGCACAAGATTATACGCACCACGAAGATCTATCTTGGTGAACCAACTAGCCCCCTTAATCCGAGCAAACAAATCAGATAACAACGGCAAGGGGTACTGAAATTTAACCGTGATCTTATTTAGAAGGCGGTAATCTATACAAGGTCTCAGCGAACCATCCTTCTTGGCCACAAAAAAGAACCCTGCTCCTAATGCCGACGATGACGGGCGAATATGCCCCTTCTCCAAGGACTCCTTCACGTAACTCCGCATAGCGGCGTGCTCAGGCACAGATAAATTAAACAGTCGACCCTTTGGGAATTTACTACCAGGAATCAAATCGATAGCACAATCACAATCCCTATGCGGAGGTAGGGTATCGGACTTGGGCTCATCAAATACATCCCGGTAATCAGACAAGAACTCTGGAACCTCAGAAGGGGTGGATGACGAAATAGACAGAAGTGGGACATCACCATGTACCCCCTGACAACCCCAGCTGGACACAGACATGGATTTCCAATCTAATACTGGATTATGGACTTGTAGCCATGGCAACCCCAACACGACCACATCATGCAGATTATGCAACACCAGAAAGCGAATAACCTCGTGATGTGCAGGAGCCATGCACATGGTCAGCTGGGTCCAGTACTGAGGCTTATTCTTGGCCAAAGGCGTAGCATCAATTCCTCTCAATGGAATAGGACACTGCAAGGGCTCCAAGAAAAACCCACAACGCCTAGCATACTCCAAGTCCATCAAATTCAGGGCAGCGCCTGAATCCACAAATGCCATGACAGAATAAGATGACAAAGAGCAGATCAAGGTAACGGACAAAATAAATTTTGACTGTACCGTACCAATGATGGCAGACCTAGCGAACCGCTTAGTGCGCTTAGGACAATCAGAGATAGCATGAGTGGAATCACCACAGTAGAAACACAGCCCATTCAGACGTCTGTGTTCTTGCCGTTCAACTCTGGTCAAAGTCCTATCGCACTGCATAGGCTCAGGTTTATGCTCAGATAATACCGCCAAATGGTGCACAGATTTACGCTCACGCAAGCGTCGACCGATCTGAATGGCCAAAGACATAGACTCATTCAGACCAGCAGGCATAGGAAATCCCACCATGACATCTTTAAGGGCTTCAGAGAGACCCTTTCTGAAAATAGCTGCGAGCGCACCTTCATTCCATTGAGTGAGTACGGACCACTTTCTAAATTTCTGACAATATACCTCTATCTCATCCTGACCCTGACACAGAGCCAGCAAATTTTTCTCTGCCTGATCCACTGAATTAGGTTCATCGTACAGCAATCCGAGCGCCAGGAAAAACGCATCGATATTACTTAATGCAGGATCTCCTGATGCAAGAGAAAATGCCCAGTCCTGAGGGTCGCCACGTAAAAAAGAAATAATGATCCTAACTTGTTGAACTGGGTCACCAGAGGAGCGAGGCTTCAAAGCCAGAAATAGTTTACAATTATTTTTGAAACTCAGAAATTTAGTTCTATCTCCAAAAAACAAATCAGGAATAGGAATTCTTGGTTCTAACATAGAATTCTGAACCACAAAGTCTTGAATATTTTGTACTCTTGCCGTGAGCTGATCCACACATGAAGACAGACCTTTAATGTCCATCGCTACACCTGTGTCCTGAACCACCCAAATGTCTAGGGGAAAAAAAAGGCAAAATACAGTGCAGAGAAAAAAAAAATGGTCTCAGAACTTCTTTTTTCCCTCTATTGAGAATCATTAGTACTTTAGGCCTCCAGTACTGTTATGATCTGGTAATTCAGTACCACAATGGACATAGAAGTCAGAGCACATACAGTGACCTGACAATAACCCAAAAACATAGAACGAGCTCTTAGACGTGGGAACTCTGCTGACCGCAATCCCTAATCCTCTCCAACCACACTAGAGGCAGCCGTGGATTGCGCCTAACGCTCCCTATGCAACTCGGCACAGCCTGAGAAACTAGCTAGCCTGAAGATAGAAAATAAGCCTACCTTGCCTCAGAGAAATACCCCAAAGGAAAAGGCAGCCCCCACATATAATGACTGTGAGTTAAGATGAAAAGACAAACGTAGAGATGAAATAGATTTAGCAAAGTGAGGCCCGACTTTCTGAACAGAGCGAGGATAGGAAAGGTAACTTTGCAGTCAACACAAAACCCTACAAACAACCACGCAAAGGGGGCAAAAAGACCCTCCGTACCGAACTAACGGCACGGAGGTACACCCTCTGCATCCCAGAGCTTCCAGCAAGCAAGAAAAAACAAATAAGCAAGCTGGACAGAAAAAAACAGCAAACAAAATAGCAAAAGCGGAACTTAGCTATGCAGAGCAGCAGGCCACAGGAACGATCCAGGAGGAAACAGGTCCAATACTAGAACATAGACTGGAGGCCAGGATCAAAGCACTAGGTGGAGTTAAATAGAGCAGCAGCTAACGACTTCACAACATCACCCGAGGAAGGAAACTCAGAAGCCGCAGTACCACTCTCCTCCACCAACGGAAACTCACAGAGAGAATCAGCCGAAGTATCACTTGTGACCACAGGAGGGAGCTCTGCCACAGAATTCACAACAACTCCCCCCCGGTTAAATCCAGTACTCCCGGACTGGGAAAAGAATAACAACAATACATGTTAATAGAAAACACACAAAAATTCTTATATATATTCTATGAACAAATAAACATAACAGTGCTTTCCGTTATGGAAGGTAAGGACGCTTGAACGTTGCAAAAGATTGGTCATGCATAGTCCATGACTCCCAGTTCTGTAGGTGTAACCATAGAATAGCAGGGACCCCGGGTAAACAAAGGGGCCCCTGTAAAGTTTTGGAGTAATTCACTGTCCATCACACCATTGTCCATTTTTAACCTATAATACAAATATTTACACAAGCATTTTCAACCAAATAACAACTATCGTTAATATCGCCAAGGTCTACAACAAAGTGGAGTCTGATTCTGGGTGCTACGCGTGGACCTCCGCAGCGCAGGAGTTGCTACTGGCCTGACAGGACCCGCTACGCTTGCTGTCGCTAGTGTAGTGCACTGTCTTCTAGCTACACTTCTAGTGATTCTGGGCAGCACTGGCATACTTGCGTCCTCAGTGCTACCACTATTAGTGGTGGGCATGGCAGAGTCACTGATGACAGAGGGAGGACCTGCTGGTTCGACCGTTGGCATCGCATCTTCTGGTGTGGTCGGCTGTGCTGGCGGGTCCAGCTGCCCTGGCACCACATTTAGTTCTGGCAGTCTCGGTTGACGGAACGTTAGGACAGATACCACAATGGCCTGATTTATTTGAGTCCAGGACTGGAGAAAATCGCCAAGAACAGTGTGTATCATCTTCTCTTCTTCCACAGGCAGAGGAATCCTGGGATCTGCTTCCCCATCTTTCAGCTTATCCGGGCATATTTTCAGGTGGTCTCTGGATATGGCCGCTGAGGTCTCTCCTCCGTCCTTACTGATGAGACATACCTTTGCATTGTCGAAGTCGGAGGGGAGAACGGTATACGGTTCCGCTTCCCATTGATCATCCAGCTTGTGTAGTCTCCTCTTTCTTTTGAGTACTTGCTCACCAGGTGCCAATGGAGCCGCGGGAGCACGCTGGTTGTAGTCCCTCTCTTGCTTCTGGCCTGAGCGAGACTCTTTTCCACAGATTCCTGTACTTTGCGGTACCTCTGCTGTCTCTCGGTATCCCAATCCGCATCTGGTGATATCTCTTCGGGGGTCAGAACCCCCATGTCCAGATCGACGGGTAACTTGCTAGACCTTCCTTGCATCAGGTACGCTGGGGTGCAGTTGGTGGAATTCACCGGAATGTGGTTGTACATGTCCACCAAGTCTGGTAACTTTGTAGGCCACAAGTTCCGCTCCTCTACAGGTAAGGTTTTCAGTAAGTCGATCACCACTTGATTCATCTTTTCACACATCCCGTTGGTCTGCGGATGGTACAGCGTGGTTCTGACCTTCTTACACCCGTACAAATTGCAGAACTCCTGGAACACCTCCGCTTCAAATGCCGGTCCCTGATTGGTCAACACCTTCTTTGGGTACCCATGGGGTCGACAGAAGTACTGCTGGAAGGTTTTGGCAGCCGTCCTAGCCGTCAGATCTTTGACTGGTACGACAACCAGGAACCTGGAATAGTGGTCCACCATGGTGAGAGCATAGATATACCCTGACTGGCTAGGTGTTAGCTTTACGTGATCCAGTGCGACCAACTCGAGCGGTCGTTTGGTGATGATGGGTGTTGTGAATTCTGTGGCTGAATTCACTCCTGTGGTCACAAGTGGTACTGCAGCTTCTGGGCTTCCTCCCTCAGGTGTTCTGGTGAGCTCGTTGGCTGCCTTGTTATTTAACTCCACCTGATTCTGTCTTCCTTGCTCCTTGTCTATGTTCCAGTGTTGGATCTGAGCTTCTGGATCTTTCCTGTGGCCTGCTGCTCTGCTTAGATAAGTGCTTTTTGCTTTTGTTGCTGTTTTTTCTGTCCAGCTTGTCTATTCGTTTTTGCTGGAAGCTCTGAGACGCAAAGGGTGTACCGCCGTGCCGTTAGTTCGGCACGGTGGGTCTTTTTGCCCCCTTTGCGTGGTTTTTTGCTTTAGGGTTTTTTGTAGACTGCAAAGTTCTCTTTGCTATCCTCGCTCTATCTAGAATATCGGGCCTCACTTTGCTGAATCTATTTCATCCCTACGTTTTGTCTTTTCATCTTGCTAACAGTCATTATATGTGGGGGGCTGCCTTTTCCTTTGGGGAATTTCTCTGAGGCAAGTCAGGCTTGTTTTTCTATCTTCAGGCTAGTCAGCTCCTCAGGCTATGCCGAGTTGCATAGGTAGTGACAGGCGCAATCCACAGCTGCCTTTAGTTGTGTTTAGGATAGGTTCAGGTATTGCGGTCTACAGAGATTCCACGTCTCAGAGCTCGTTCTATTGTTTTTGGGTTATTGTCAGATCACTGTATGTGCTCTGATTGCTGGCACACTGTGTTACTGGATTGCCTTCATAACAGTACAAGGAGCCAAACTAATGATTCTCAATAGAGGGAAAAAAGAAGTTCTGACATCATTTTTTTTTCTCAGCTCTGTGTTCAGTCTTTTTTTTTCCCCTAGACATTAGGGTGCTTCAGGACACAGCTGTGGACATGGATATTCAGGCTCTGTGCTCTTCAATGGATAATCTCGTTATAAATGTACAAAAGATTCAAGATACAATTGATCAGAAATCTATGCTAGAACCAAGAATTCCTATTCCTGATTTGTTTTTTGGTGATAGAACTAAGTTTCTGAGCTTCAAAAATAATTGTAAGCTATTTCTGGCCTTAAAACCTCATTCTTCTGGTAATTCAGTTCAACAGGTTTTGATTATTATTTCTTTTTTGCGCGGCGACCCTCAGGACTGGGCATTTTCTCTTGCGCCAGGAGACCCTGCATTGAGTGGTGTCGATGCGTTTTTCCTGGCGCTCGGATTGCTGTACGATGAGCCTAATTCAGTGGATCAGGCTGAGAAAAATTTGCTGGCTCTGTGTCAGGGTCAGGATGAGATAGAGGTATATTGTCAGAAATTTAGAAAGTGGTCCGTACTCACTCAATGGAATGAAGGTGCGCTCGCAGCTTTGTTCAGAAAGGGTCTCTCTGAGGCTCTTAAGGATGTCATGGTGGGTTTTCCTATGACTGCTGGTTTGAATGAGTCTATGTCTTTGGCCATTCAGATCGGTCGTCGCTTGCGCGAGCGTAAATCTGTGCACCATCTGGCGGTATTGTCTGAGATTAAACCTGAGCCTATGCAGTGCGATAGGACTATGACCAGAGTTGAACGGCAAGAACACAGACGTCTGAATGGGCTGTGTTTCTACTGTGGTGATTCCACTCATGCTATTTCTGATTGTCCTAAGCGCACTAAGCGGTTCGATAGGTCTGCCGTCATTGGTACTGTACAGTCCAAATTCCTTCTGTCCATTACCTTGATATGCTCTTTGTCATCGTATTCTGTCATGGCGTTTGCCCTGAATCTGATGGATTTGGATTATGCTAAACGTTGTGGGTTTTTCTTGGAGCCTTTGCGGTGTCCTATTCCGTTGAGAGGAATTGATGCTACACCTTTGGCCAAGAATAAACCTCAGTACTGGACCCAGCTGACCATGTGCATGGCTCCTGCACATCAGGAAGTTATTCGCTCTCTGGTGCTACATAATCTGCATGATGTGGTCGTGTTGGGGTTGCCATGGCTACAAACCCATATTCCAGTATTGGATTGGAACTCTATGTCGGTATCCAGCTGGGGTTGTCAGGGGGTACATGGTGATGTTCCATTTTTGTCTATTTCATCATCCACTCCTTCTGAGGTCCCAGAGTTCTTGTCTGATTATCAGGATGTATTTGATGAGCCCAAGTCCGATGCCCTACCTCCGCATAGGGATTGTGATTGTGCTATCAATTTGATTCCTGGTAGTAAATTCCCTAAAGGTCGTTTATTTAATTTATCCGTGCCTGAACACACCGCTATGCGCAGTTATGTGAAGGAATCCCTGGAGAAGGGACATATTCGCCCATCGTCATCACCACTGGGAGCAGGGTTCTTTTTTGTAGCCAAGAAGGATGGTTCGCTGAGACCGTGTATTGATTACCGCCTTCTTAATAAGATCACTGTTAAGTTTCAGTATCCCTTGCCATTGTTATCTGACTTGTTTGCTCGGATTAAGGGGGCTAGTTGGTTCACTAAGATAGATCTTCGTGGTGCGTATAATCTGGTGAGAATCAGGCAAGGAGATGAATGGAAAACGGCATTTAATACGCCCGAGGGTCATTTTGAGTATCTAGTGATGCCGTTCGGACTTGCCAATGCTCCATCTGTTTTTCAGTCTTTTATGCATGACATCTTCCGTGAGTATCTGGATAAATTCCTGATTGTTTACTTGGATGACATTTTGATCTTCTCAGATGATTGGGAGTCTCATGTGAAGCAGGTCAGAATGGTTTTCCAGGTCCTGCGTGCTAATTCTTTGTTCGTGAAGGGATCAAAGTGTCTCTTCGGTGTGCAGAAAGTTTCATTTTTGGGGTTCATCTTTTCCCCTTCTACTATCGAGATGGATCCGGTTAAGGTCCAAGCCATTCAGGATTGGACTCAGCCGACATCTCTGAAAAGTCTGCAAAAGTTCCTGGGCTTTGCTAATTTTTATCGTCGCTTCATCTGTAATTTTTCTAGCATTGCCAAACCATTGACCGATTTGACCAAGAAGGGTGCTGATTTGGTTAATTGGTCTTCTGCTGCCGTGGAAGCTTTTCAGGAGTTGAAGCGTCGTTTTTGTTCTGCCCCTGTGTTGTGTCAACCAGATGTTTCTCTTCCGTTCCAGGTCGAGGTTGATGCTTCTGAGATTGGAGCAGGGGCGGTTTTGTCACAGAGAGGTTCTGGTTGCTCAGTGTTGAAACCATGTGCTTTCTTTTCCAGGAAGTTTTCTGCTGCTGAGCGTAATTATGATGTGGGCAACCGAGAGTTGCTGGCCATGAAGTGGGCATTCGAGGAGTGGCGTCATTGGCTTGAAGGAGCTAAGCATCGCGTGGTGGTATTGACTGATCATAAGAACCTTACTTATCTTGAGTCTGCCAAGCGCTTGAATCCTAGACAGGCCCGTTGGTCGTTATTTTTTGCTCACTTCGATTTTGTGATTTCGTACCTTCCGGGCTCTAAAAATGTGAAGGCGGATGCTCTGTCTAGGAGTTTTGTGCCCGACTCTCCGGGTTTATCTGAGCCGGCGAGTATCCTCAAGGAAGGAGTCATTGTGTCTGCCATCTCCCCTGATTTGCGGCGAGTATTGCAAAAATTTCAGGCTAATAAACCTGATCGTTGTCCGGCCGAGAAACTGTTCGTCCCTGATAGGTGGACTAGTAAAGTTATCTCTGAACTTCATTGTTCGGTGTTGGCTGGTCATCCAGGAATCTTTGGTACCAGAGAGTTAGTGGCTAGATCCTTCTGGTGGCCATCTCTGTCACGGGATGTACGTACTTTTGTGCAGTCCTGTGGGATTTGTGCTAGGGCTAAGCCCTGCTGTTCACGTGCCAGTGGGTTGCTTTTGCCCTTGCCGGTCCCGAAGAGGCCTTGGACACATATTTCGATGGATTTCATTTCTGACCTTCCCGTTTCTCAAAAGATGTCAGTCATTTGGGTGGTCTGTGATCGCTTTTCTAAAATGGTCCATCTGGTGCCCTTGGTTAAATTGCCTTCCTCCTCTGATTTGGTGCCTTTGTTCTTCCAGCATGTGGTTCGTTTGCATGGCATTCCTGAGAATATTGTTTCTGACAGAGGTTCCCAGTTTGTTTCAAGGTTCTGGCGAGCCTTTTGTGGTAGGATGGGCATTGACCTATCTTTTTCCTCGGCTTTCCATCCTCAGACTAATGGCCAGACCGAACGAACCAATCAGACCTTGGAAACATATCTGAGATGTTTTGTTTCTGCTGACCAGGATGATTGGGTGTTCTTTTTGCCGTTGGCTGAGTTCGCCCTTAATAATCGGGCCAGCTCGGCTACCTTGGTCTCTCCATTTTTCTGCAATTCTGGGTTCCATCCTCGTTTCTCTTCAGGACAGGTTGAGTCTTCGGACTGTCCTGGTGTGGATTCTGTGGTGGACAGGTTGCAGCAGATCTGGACTCAGGTAGTGGACAATTTGACCTTGTCCCAGGAGAAGGCTCAACTTTTCGCTAATCGCAGACGCCGTGTGGGTCCCCGACTTCGTGTTGGGGATCTGGTTTGGTTATCTTCTCGTCATATTCCTATGAAGGTTTCCTCTCCTAAATTTAAACCTCGTTTTATTGGTCCGTATAGGATTTCTGAGATTCTCAATCCTGTGTCCTTTCGTCTGACCCTCCCGGACTCCTTTTCCATACATAATGTATTCCATAGGTCGTTGTTGCGGAGATACATGGCACCTATGGTTCCATCTGTTGAGCCTCCTGCCCCTGTTTTGGTGGAGGGGGAATTGGAGTATATTGTGGAGAAAATTTTGGATTCTCATGTCTCTAGACGGAAACTCCAGTATCTGGTTAAATGGAAGGGTTATGCTCAGGAAGATATTTCCTGGGTTTTTGCCTCTGATGTCCATGCTCCAGATCTTGTTTGTGCCTTTCATGTGGCTCATCCTGGTCGGCCTGGGGGCTCTGGTGAGGGTTCGGTGACCCCTCCTCAAGGGGGGGGTACTGTTGTGAATTCTGTGGCTGAATTCACTCCTGTGGTCACAAGTGGTACTGCAGCTTCTGGGCTTCCTCCCTCAGGTGTTCTGGTGAGCTCGTTGGCTGCCTTGTTATTTAACTCCACCTGATTCTGTCTTCCTTGCTCCTTGTCTATGTTCCAGTGTTGGATCTGAGCTTCTGGATCTTTCCTGTGGCCTGCTGCTCTGCTTAGATAAATGCTTTTGCTTTTGTTGCTGTTTTTTCTGTCCAGCTTGTCTATTCGTTTTTGCTGGAAGCTCTGAGACGCAAAGGGTGTACCGCCGTGCCGTTAGTTCGGCACGGTGGGTCTTTTTGCCCCCTTTGCGTGGTTTTTTGCTTTAGGGTTTTTTGTAGACTGCAAAGTTCTCTTTGCTATCCTCGCTCTATCTAGAATATCGGGCCTCACTTTGCTGAATCTATTTCATCCCTACGTTTTGTCTTTTCATCTTGCTAACAGTCATTATATGTGGGGGGCTGCCTTTTCCTTTGGGGAATTTCTCTGAGGCAAGTCAGGCTTGTTTTTCTATCTTCAGGCTAGTCAGCTCCTCAGGCTGTGCCAAGTTGCATAGGTAGTGACAGGCGCAATCCACAGCTGCCTTTAGTTGTGTTTAGGATAGGTTCAGGTATTGCGGTCTACAGAGATTCCACGTCTCAGAGCTCGTTCTATTGTTTTTGGGTTATTGTCAGATCACTGTATGTGCTCTGATTGCTGGCACACTGTGTTACTGGATTGCCTTCATAACAGATGGGCTGCAGGGGAGCCTGTTGGCTGTCACGATCCTTCCGGCATAGGCCACAGGGGCCACACTCTCGACTCTCGATAGCCTTCTTCATGCTGACCCAGTAGAACCTCCCACGGAGTAGCCTCTCTAGCTTTCTCCATCCGAAGTGTCCTGCCCCATCGTGGTATGCTCCCAGGACCATGGGCACATCTTGTCTTGGGACCACAATCTGCCACACTAATTCGTGAGTGCGAGGGTCGATGTTCCTTCGGCACAGCTTGCCATCGTGAAGATACAGCCTGCCCCTCTCCTTCCACAACTGTAATGTCTCCGGTGGATCATCCGGGCCAGGATGCAAACCTGCCTGTGTCAGGAGCTCCTTCACCCGATGGACCGCAGGGTCACCATCCTGATTCTCTGTCCACCCGTGGTGGGGCAGGGGATTCAACGAGGTGCCCTGTTTGTTTCTGCGCCTGTTCTCCACCTGATGGGAACACTGAGTTGCCTTGGGACGATGGAAAGCGGGCAGTTCCACTTCTTCAAATGCTTCTGGGTCTTCCTCCGTTTCGGGTAGGTGAGGCATTCGGGACAATGCATCAGCATTCGCATTCTTGTGCCCCGCCCGGTACTTGATGGTAAAATCGTAATTAGACAACCGGGCCATCCACCGTTGCTCCAAGGCGCGGAGTTTCGCTGTATCCAAGTGCGTAAGTGGATTATTATCCATGAAGACGGTGAATTTCGCTGAGGCCAGATAGTGCTTGAACCTCTCCGTCACGGCCCAAACGACTGCGAGGAACTCCAGCTTAAAGGAACTGTAGTTGTCTGGGTTCCCTTCAGTGGGGCGAAGCTTCCTGCTGGCATAGGCGATTACTCGTTCCTTGCCCTTCTGGACCTGGGACAGCACCGCTCCCAGCCCCACGTTGCTGGCGTCCGTGTACAATACGAATGGTTGGTCGTATTCCGGGTAGGCTAGTACTTCCTCTCCCATTAATGCAGATGTCAAGCAAGTGAACGACCCTTCCAGTCCGTCGTTCCAATCCAGCGGGGTATTCTTACCCTTGGGTTTCTTGGGCTGGCCCACCAACAGGTCTTGCAACGGCGCGGCCTTCTTGGTGAAGTCCTTGATAAACCTTCGGTAGTAACCCACCAACCCGAGGAACTGCCGGACCTCGTGAATGTTACTGGGCTGCGACCAGTCCCTGATCACCGTGACCTTGTCGGGGTCTGGGGCCACTCCTTCGGCACTCACCACATGGCCCAGGTACTGTACTTTGGGTTTGAGCAGATGGCACTTGGACGGTTCCACCTTTAAGCCAAAGTTGGACAGCGCTTCAAAGACCTCGGCCAGGTGCTTCAGATGGTCTTCATAGGTCTTAGAGAAGACAATGACATCGTCCAGATACAGCAGCACGGTCTCAAAGTTCTTGTGTCCCAAACAGCACTCCATCATCCTCTGGAACGTCCCCGGGGCGTTGCACAATCCGAAATGCATGTAGTTGAACTCGCAGAGACCCATCGGCGTTGTGAAGGCTGTCTTTTCTTTGTCCGCCTCTGCCACGGGAACCTGCCAATACCCACTGGTGAGATCTAAAGTAGAAAAGTAATTAGCAGACTTTAACGAAGCCAAGGACTCCTCTATCCTAGGTAGGGGGTATGCGTCCTTATGTGTAATGCGGTTTAATTGCCTATAATCCACACACATCCTCATGGTGCCATCCTTCTTTCTAACGAGGACTAATGGAGCTGCCCAGGTGCTACAGCTGTCTCTCACTACCCCAGCCTCCTTCATCTCTCGCAACATGTCCTTGGCACACTGATAATGAGCTGGGAGTACAGGACGGTATCTTTCTTTTACGGGCGGGTGGTCTCCTGTGGGGATGTGATGTTGAATCCCTTTTACCCGCCCGAAATCAAGGAGGTGTTTGCTGAATACCCGCTCATACTCGTGAACCACCCTGTATGCCCCCTGTATCTGGTGAGATGGAGTAGCATCAGTGCCCACATGTAATTCTTGGCACCAATCTTTTGATTGTTCTGCAGAGCCGTTGTCCTCCGCCGACCTGGACGGAGCCAAGGGCCCGGGTGCCTGTATCACGCTATTATTAACAGTAAACAGCTTGGCAAGTGTGACATATTTAGTGAGGTGGACTTCCTCCTCCCCGCAGTTAAGAACACGTAACGGCACCCTCCCCTTGCGGACATCAACCACCCCTCTGGCCGTCAGGATGGTAGGCCTATTCTCTGAATACACGGGTTCTACCAGGGCCTGATAGTCTTTACCCCCGAGACCTATGGCTGCCCGACACCATATTAACATTTCACTCCTGGGGGGTATTGCAATGGGGTTCGAATCACTCACTGTGACCCGGCCAATTTCACCGCCAGTCAACTCCACTTGCTGTCTCCGCATTAGGGCTCTGATTTCTTTCTGTAAGGCACGTTGTTCACTGTGACCAGCTGTCTCTGCTACTTGCTGCAACAAAACAATAACTTCTGCAAGACAATTTTCTATAACATTAGTACCGATGGTCATCATGGGGTTACGTTCACGCCGGTCAATATCAACAATGACAATTCCTTGGGCCTCCAATTCTACCCGCCCCACCTTAATAGTGACCTCTTTGTATCCCACTTGCGGCAGTGGCTGACCATTGCTAGCTATTATGGTGAAATCATCATCAGGGGCACGGGTGATGTCAGTGTCCTCCCAATAACGTTTATAAAGGATGTAGGGCACAGTTGTCACCTGGGAGCCGGTGTCCAGCAAAGCGTTCATGGGAATACCGTCGATCACGATAGGGAGAACAGGACGCCCCCCAATGTATTTGGCTCTCCAATTTTGCTGGCCTGGGCGTTCTACTCCTGGGGGTTGGCCCTTGGCCCCAGGGGTTGCTCGTTTAACTGACAGTACCTTGCCAGGTGGCCCACCTGGTGGCAACGGCGGCAGATAGGTCGTCCATCCTGATGAAAACGATCGTCGTCTCTGCCCGTGGTTGATGGAACCCTCCTTGGTTGTTGCCAGGGGACATCCTCCGGTCTGGAAGCCAGCTGGATCTTCGCCTTGGGGGCCTCCTGTAGGGACTGGACGGTCCGGGCTAGGGCAGCAACGCTCCTGGTCAGTTCCTGTACTTGGAGATGCAGTCCTGCAGGGGAGTCGTCGTCCAGGATCTGGGCATCGGCCTCGGCGGAGACAGGTGCGTCCGGGGCCACCTCCTGGTGGTATGTGAGGGCTTGCCGCCTGGGAAGTGTGGCACGGCTGGGCTGCCGCTCCGGTAGCGCCTGGATAGCTTTATCTTTGAATTGCGCGAAGGTCAGGTCTGGATTCTGCATGGCCAGGAAGTGTAGCTGGGCCCTTTGATTACTGCACAGGAGCCCTTCGATGAACCGCTCTTTCTGGAGTTTATCTTCATCTTGCATGCTGCTTGGGTCACTTTGCTTGATGGCCCGCAGCGCCTCCTGCAGATTAAGGGCATAGTCCCGTAAGCTATCCTGCGGCCACTGCTTGCACCCATAGAACGTCAATTTAATTTCCGTAGCGGTGCGGGTATCAAAGGTGGCTTTAAGCTTGGCAAATAATTGTTGCGCAGTTTTCTTGTCCGCAGCGGGCCAGGACTTTACTTCCCTCAATGCCGCTCCAAAGAGTTGGCCGATTATCATATGAACCTTCTGAGGGATAAAACTCAAGCAGGCTACAAATCCCTTCTTTAAAGTCAGTTAACGTATGAGCTTCTCCAAAGTATCGCGGGAGCCAGGCGGCCCCTGGTAGGTACGGCATAGAGAAGGGCATTATGGCTGCTGTAGCGGCGGCACCATCTGGCTGGTTGGTGGAAGCGGTAAGCCCCGCGGCCTCTAGCGGTAATACTGGGTTTGTGGCTGCACTTACCGCGGAATCCGGAAGTGCTCCCGAGTCTGCAGCTGTGGCCGCCGCCTCCGCTCCTCCGGGGTCCGACATGGCCGTTCCTCCCCCTTGCTAATCAGTCGGGGTTCTCCTTCCGGGGTCGGCGCCTCACCGCGTCTTCCGCTCCGCGCGCTTTTCCAGCCGGCTCCACCCACGAAGCTATGACTCCTCCCTTCGTGCTCCACGCGGCGCGGCAATGGCGGATTTTTGGCGGCAAATAGCTGTACACAGTCTTAGCAATAAGTCACAGTTCAATCACAGTTCCAAGGCACACATGACCCGATTCCTCAGGCTTAAGTACAATCCTGTTCGTGACGCCAAGTTGGAGCGCCCCCAGACACAGGGCCACAAGTCACTCGGTACCGGTCCCTTCTCCTTCAGTTCTGCGGCTGTCACGGTGGCTGGACCCGGTCGTGACCCTGCTAAGGGGCGTCCAATAAAGATGGTGGTGCGGAGTGTGAGGAATAACGAGGACACAGAGTTCAGTTTCTTTACCTTTTACTGAAGGTTTCAGGATCCTCAATCCGGGGCACTTTCACCAGGGCTCTCTGAGACCGGCCGGTCCGAAGGCACATCCAGGGTTCCCTTTGCAGGTGAAAATCAGTGTCTACCCACTAGCGCCTGTGTGTTGTAGTGCTTCCCTGCTGAGCATTCAGGATAGTCCTCACAACTGCTGTTCTCGTCCGTTTTAGATCTTTCTCTTCTTCGTCCCCCCAGGTATGTTATGGCTAGGACGCACCTTTAGGACAGGTATTCCTGGAGGTATTCTGGAACCCTAGTGTCGCCCCTCTCCCACGTTGCCTCCTATGTCCTTCTTAGGTGTTGTATGGTAGACAGCCAACCTGTAATTAACTGTCCTGCCGCTGTTTGAAGTAATGCGTGGAGACTGTTACTTCTTCGGTGCTCCGGCCACCGACTATGTGCCTCAGTAAGATGTTGCTTCTCTCTCTCTCGGCACGACTCCTACTGGATCTCCTTTGTGCTGATCTCGTTTACACTGCTCCACAATATCCTTCCTTTCTTGTCTCTTTCTTAGGGTATCGCCGCAAGGTAGTGCAGGCGCGGTCCCGTAACCATCTGTCCTTTTCGCTAGGTACCTGCCAGATTTCCCAGGTCTGACAGGTCCTCCCTGGAACTCTCCCAGGCTTCGTTCTGCCTAACTTCCTGTCCGACCCCTAGTTTTACCAATGTGAGTAGTGGCCCAATAAATAAGCCTCTTGCTCCCCCTAGTGGCCGGAGTGTGAAGTGTAATGTGTGCTTGGTGATACCTGGTCAGGAGAATTCCTTTAGTGCCATCAGACATACCATCACTCCCCTTAGTGGCAGAGCGACACTACTGCAACGACCAGATCTCTGGGGCGCTGCACAGACAGCTGCGGGCTGATATTCATAGCTCAGAGAGGGGCCATGAATATTGCACCCCCACCCCCCCGGCTACAAATACGAGCCCACAACCGCCCCAGAAATGGCGCATCTGTAAGATATGCCAATTCCGGCACTTAGCTTCTCTCTTCCCACTCCGGAGTAGCGGTGGGATATGGGGTAATAAGGGGTTAATGTCACCTTGCTATTGTAAGGATTAATCCTAGAGTAGTGAAAGGGTTAAAAAATTAGACACAGCCAGAAAAAAGGTATTTTAATATTCTTAATTTAACCATACTTACCTTACTCGATCGCTTGCAAAAAATTAACACTGCTGTACTGTTTGGGTCAATATGACCCGAAATGATTTTTGAGACCCTGTAGATTTTTTTATATGAGGATTTGAAACTAGTGGTATCTTGACTTCTCCTCATTTGTGGAGCTCTCTATATATTTTTTTTGTTGTTTCTTTTTGCTACACGCTGATTGTTACACTTGTACTGTTCGGGTCAATATGACCCGATAGCATTTTATACTGTTCTACGGGTCTGATTATTTCTGACAGCAGTTTATTTAAGTGTACTTCATCTCAAAATGGTGGTGGTTTCACTGTTCTTATCAGTAAACAAGTAATTATCTAGTATTATCCATTTGCTGTTTGTGAGAGAGGAGACTGGTTGTCTATCATTCAAAGGCTGGGGGTTTCACTGTCATCAGTAATCAAGTATTTATTTAATCAAATGCATTTTCAGTTTGTGAGAGAAGACACTGTTGTCTTATAAATTGGACACCAGTCATTTGACTTAAGGCTTTTTGTGACGTAGCAACGATATCGTTAAGGAAATCGTTATGTGTGACAGTGACCAACGATCAGGCCCCTGCTGGGAGATCGTTGGTCGCAGGGGAAAGTCCAGCACTTTATTTTGTCGCTGGACCTCCCGCAGACATCGCTGAATCGGCGTCTGTGACGCCGATCCAGCGATGTCTTCACTGGTAACCAGGGTAAACATCGGGTTACTAAGCGCAGGGCCATCCTTAGTAACCCGATGTTTACCCTGGTTACCAGAGTAAACGTTAAAAAAACAAACACTACATACTTACCTTCCGTGTCTGTCCCCGGCGCTCTGCTTCCCTGCACTGGCTGTGAGCGCCGGCCAGCCGGAAAGCACAGCGGTGACGTCACCTCTCTGCTTTCCGGCTGGCCGGCGCTGACAGTGCAGAGGAAAGCTGTTGTGAATTCTGTGGCTGAATTCACTCCTGTGGTCACAAGTGGTACTGCACCTTCTGGGCTTCCTCCCTCAGGTGTTCTGGTGAGCTCGTTGGCTGCCTTGTTATTTAACTCCACCTGATTCTGTCTTCCTTGCTCCTTGTCAATGTTCCAGTGTTGGATCTGAGCTTCTGGATCTTTCCTGTGGCCTGCTGCTCTGCTTAGATAAGTGCTTCTTTGCTTTTGTTGCTGTTTTTTCTGTCCAGCTTGTCTATTTGTTTTTGCTGGAGGCTCTGAGATGCAAAGGGTGTACCGCCGTGCCGTTAGTTCGGCACGGTGGGTCTTTTTGCCCCCTTTGCGTGGTTTTTTGCTTTAGGGTTTTTTGTAGACTGCAAAGTTCTCTTTGCTATCCTCGCTCTGTCTAGAATATCGGGCCTCACTTTGCTGAATCTATTTCATCCCTACGTTTTGTCTTTTCATCTTGCTAACAGCCATTATATGTGGGGGGCTGCCTTTTCCTTTGGGGTATTTCTCTGAGGCAAGTCAGGCTTGTATTTCTATCTTCGGGCTAGTCGGTTCCTCAGGCTGTGCTGAGTTGCATAGGTAGTGTCAGGCGCAATCCACAGCTGCCTTTAGTTGTGTTTAGGATAGGTTCAGGTATTGCGGTCTACAGAAATTCCACGTCTCAGAGCTCGTTCTATTGTTTTTGGGTTATTGTCAGATCACTGTATGTGCTCTGATTACTGGCACACTGTGTTACTGGATTGCCTACATAACAGTACAAGGAGCCTTACTAATGATTCTCAATAGAGGGAAAAAAGAAGTTTTGACATCATTTTTTTTTCTCAGCTCTGTGTTCAGTCTTTTTTTCCCCTAGACATTAGGGTGCTTCAGGACACAGCTGTGGACATGGATATTCAGGCTCTGTGCTCTTCAATGGATAATCTCGTTATAAATGTACAAAAGATTCAAGATACAATTGATCAGAAATCTATGCTAGAACCAAGAATTCCTATTCCTGATTTGTTTTTTGGTGATAGAACTAAGTTTCTGAGCTTCAAAAATAATTGTAAGCTATTTCTGGCCTTGAAACCTCATTCTTCTGGTAATTCAGTTCAACAGGTTTTGATTATTATTTCTTTTTTGCGCGGCGACCCTCAGGACTGGGCATTTTCTCTTGCGCCAGGAGACCCTGCATTGAGTGGTGTCGATGCGTTTTTCCTGGCGCTCGGATTGCTGTACGATGAGCCTAATTCAGTGGATCAGGCTGAGAAAAATTTGCTGGCTTTGTGCCAGGGTCAGGATGATATAGAAGTATATTGTCAGAAATTTAGGAAGTGGTCAGTAGAGTTGAGCGACCTTGACCTTTTTAGAGTCGAGCCGGGTTTCGCGAAACCCGACTATCTCAAAAGTCGGGTCGAGTGAAATCGGCCGATTATGACGTAAAGTCGGGATCGACCGAAACACGAAACCCAATGCAAGTCAATGGGGCAGCATAGTCGGCAGTGAGTGGGGGCCAGGAAAACACCTAGAATGCCCATTTTAATGTCAAAACCATCCATTCTTCTTAATGAAGCTTGTCAAGCGTAATTTACCTTATAATAATTGGAAGGCATTTGAAATTGGGGGTCATTTGGCTAAAGTTGTGGTGGGTAGGGCTGGTTCAAGTAATTAGTGGGCCCAGGAAATCTGGACCACGTCACGGCAGTGGAGCAGGGAGAGGTAAGTATTTCAACTTTGCAAGTGCTGTGAACCTGAGCAAGCAGGGGGGGCCCACTCGTTGGCATTGGCACTGGCACAGGGCCCCTCAAAGTACAGCGGTGTGTTTGCACGGCGGGGGCGCCTCCCACCGGCAGCAACACTTTTGCGTACCATGAGAGGCCCTGTGCCAGTGACGTCGCCAACTAGTATTCCTCCCCCCACCTGATGAAGGAACCTGCACTTTCATCTGCACCTTCCTGTTTGTCCCCGTGTAAGGTGGTATGGTATGCGGGAAGGGGGACCTGACTTTCAGCAGGGTCACAATCTTGCAGTGTAGCGTGCACGGGAAATGTTGCGTTATGGGTCAATGTACCAGCAGACTCATCTATCACTGGCTGGGCAATGGGCAGGATGAGGAGGAAACACAGATATAGGCCCAAAGAATAAAGTGGGCTAAATGCAGTTCAAAATTGGCAACACAGGACTAATCAGGGGGCATTGCAGTGGAGGACAACTGGAATGAGAGGCTGACACAGAGAGTAGGCCCAAATCAGTAAGTAGTCGAAATGCAGTTCAAAATTGGCAACAGTAGTAAACAGGCGGCACAGCTTTGTTCAGTGGAGGAGAACAGCAAGGAGTGGCAGACACCGATAGTAGGCCCCAACCCAACTAGTAGGCCAAATGCAGTCTAACATTAACAACTACTTTACGAGCGCCTGAAAACGGAATTTCAGGACAGGAAACCAGGAGAACAGCAAGGAGCGGCAGACACCGATAGTAGGCCCCAAACCAACTAGTACGCCAAATGCAGTTGTTCCGTTTAACCACAATTTAATGAGAGCCTGAAGATAGAAGTTCAGGAAAGGCAACCTGGAGAACACCTTGGAGTGGAACACACCATCTCTCTACACCCCATACCCAATTTGTAGGTCTAATGCAGCGTAGTTTCCAACAACTACTAAACGAGAGCATGATGATCGAAGCATTGGCGAGGAAACCTGGGGAACACCTTGGAGTGGAACACACCATCTCTCTACAGTGGAACACACCATCTCTCTACATCCCATACCCAATTTGTAGGCCTAATGCAGCGTAGTTTCCAACAACTACTAAACGAGAGCCGGAAGATCGAAGCAATGGAGAGGAAACCTGGGGAACACCTTGGAGTGTAACACACCATCTCTCTACACCCCATACCCAATTTGTAGGCCTAATGCAGCGTAGTTTCCAACAACTACTAAACGAGAGCCGGAAGATCGAAGCAATGGAGAGGAAACCTGGGGAACACCTTGGAGTGTAACACACCATCTCTCTACACCCCATACCCAATTTGTAGGCCTAATGCAGCGTAGTTTCCAACAACTACTAAACGAGAGCCGGAAGATCGAAGCAATGGAGAGGAAACCTGGGGAACACCTTGGAGTGTAACACACCATCTCTCTACACCCCATACCCAATTTGTAGGCCTAATGCAGCGTAGTTTCCAACAACTACTAAACGAGAGCCGGAAGATCGAAGCAATGGAGAGGAAACCTGGGGAACACCTTGGAGTGGAACACACCATCTCTCTACAGTGGAACACACCATCTCTCTACATCCCATACCCAATTTGTAGGCCTAATGCAGCGTAGTTTCCAACAACTACTAAACGAGAGCCGGAAGATCGAAGCAATGGAGAGGAAACCTGGGGAACACCTTGGAGTGTAACACACCATCTCTCTACACCCCATACCCAATTTGTAGGCCTAATGCAGCGTAGTTTCCAACAACTACTAAACGAGAGCCGGAAGATCGAAGCAATGGAGAGGAAACCTGGGGAACACCTTGGAGTGTAACACACCATCTCTCTACACCCCATACCCAATTTGTAGGCCTAATGCAGCGTAGTTTCCAACAACTACTAAACGAGAGCCGGAAGATCGAAGCAATGGAGAGGAAACCTGGGGAACACCTTGGAGTGTAACACACCATCTCTCTACACCCCATACCCAATTTGTAGGCCTAATGCAGCGTAGTTTCCAACAACTACTAAACGAGAGCCGGAAGATCGAAGCAATGGAGAGGAAACCTGGGGAACACCTTGGAGTGTAACACACCATCTCTCTACACCCCATACCCAATTTGTAGGCCTAATGCAGCGTAGTTTCCAACAACTACTAAACGAGAGCATGATGATCGAAGCATTGGCGAGGAAACCTGGGGAACACCTTGGAGTGCAACACACCATCTCTCTACAGTGGAACACACCATCTCTCTACACCCCATACCCAATTTGTAGGCCTAATGCAGCGTAGTTTCCAACAACTACTAAACGAGAGCCGGAAGATCGAAGCTCAGGAAAGGCAACCTGGAGAACACCTTGGAGTGGAACACACCATCTCTCTACACCCCATACCCAATTTGTAGGCCCAATGCAGCGTAGTTTCCAACAACTACTAAACGAGAGCCGGAAGATCGAAGCAATGGAGAGGAAACCTGGGGAACACCTTGGAGTGTAACACACCATCTCTCTACACCCCATACCCAATTTGTAGGCCTAATGCAGCGTAGTTTCCAACAACTACTAAACGAGAGCCCGAAGATCGAAGCAATGGAGAGGAAACCTGGGGAACACCTTGGAGTGTAACACACCATCTCTCTACACCCCATACCCAATTTGTAGGCCTAATGCAGCGTAGTTTCCAACGACTACTAAACGAGAGCCGGAAGATCGAAGCTCAGGAAAGGCAACCTGGGGAACACCTTGGAGTGTAACAAACCCTCTCTCTACACCACGGAAGGGCTGATTCTTAGGAAGGAAGGCTGTCGGAAAGAAGCAGGGCGCGTCCGAGGGTGATTATATTCTTATTAGGTATATACTCACCCTCGGACGCGCCCTGCTTCTTTATTTGTAATGAATGTTTATTTGCAATGTGGTTTTGACTTACTCTATTTTTTTGGTAAATAATGATTTTATTATTTTCATTGTTTTGCATCTTCTTGGCAATAATATAAAGAAGACGCGACAGGACAACACTCGGTGGATGCCATATCTGTATTTAAAATTGAAAAAACCTTTCAGTTAACTACTTGCAGGAGAAAGTTATTGTAGCTGGTGGCCATTTTTAGTACTGTACCAGATTTTTGTTGTATGTGTTTGTTTTTAATGTTAAAATGTCTGCATTTGATATCTCTCCAGTATTTTCTTTTTTATAAGCAAAATACTTATTTTTATATTTTCTGATGTTGGTTCCAGGGGTACACGGGCAGCAGTGGTGTGGTCAGTGGAGGCCTAGTGGAAGGAGTGACCGCAGACAGGCATCGAAGGCCTAAAATAATAACACATGGCTGTAGGCAATTTTAAATTGGTTCCAGGGGTACACGGGCAGCAGTGGTGTGGTCAGTGGAGGCCTAGTGGAAGGAGTGACCGCAGACAGGCATCGAAGGCCTAAAATAATAACACATGGCTGTAGGCAATTTTAAATTGGTTCCAGGGGTACACGGGCAGCAGTGGTGTGGTCAGTGGAGGCCTAGTGGAAGGAGTCACCGCAGACAGGCATCGAAGGCCTAAAATAATAACACATGGCTGTAGGCAATTTTAAATTGGTTACAGGGGTACACGGGCAGCAGTGGTGTGGTCAGTGGAGGCCTAGTGGAAGGAGTGACCGCAGACAGGCATCGAAGGCCTAAAATAATAACACATGGCTGTAGGCAATTTTAAATTGGTTCCAGGGGTACACGGGCAGCAGTGGTGTGGTCAGTGGAGGCCTAGTGGAAGGAGTGACCGCAGACAGGCATCGAAGGCCTAAAATAATAACACATGGCTGTAGGCAATTTTAAATTGGTTCCAGGGGTACACGGGCAGCAGTGGTGTGGTCAGTGGAGGCCTAGTGGAAGGAGTGACCGCAGACAGGCATCGAAGGCCTAAAATAATAACACATGGCTGTAGGCAATTTTAAATTGGTTCCAGGGGTACACGGGCAGCAGTGGTGTGGTCAGTGGAGGCCTAGTGGAAGGAGTGACCGCAGACAGGCATCGAAGGCCTAAAATAATAACACATGGCTGTAGGCAATTTTAAATTGGTTACAGGGGTACACGGGCAGCAGTGGTGTGGTCAGTGGAGGCCTAGTGGAAGGAGTGACCACAGACAGGCATCGAAGGCCTAACATAACAAAAATGTCAATACAATGGTATTGTCAGTGGCAGGCATTGAAGGATGTCAGCGCATAAACTAAACATTGGTGGAGCTGTGAGATAATTTTGCAAGTGGTAGAGCACTGTTTGAGCTGGGGTGGGGGGAAACTGTCTTGTGGCCGGCGGTACAGGCCCAGGGCCCCTCATATTACAACGGTGTGTCTGACGTTGGGTGCGCACCACCACCGCCAGAGACACTTTATTGTACTAGGAGGGACCCAGTGGCAGTGCCGTCGACCAAAAGCGGGCTCACCCACCTCTTCAGACAAACTGCACTCTCACGGGTGCTGTCGCCAAGTGTCGATACCACGGCCCCGTGTGGGGAGTTTGGCCATTTAGTGAGGTGTAAACATGTCGTATGCTGGACAATCAGGTGCAGAAAATTACGAGATTGGAAAAGGCATTCAGAATAGTCCACAGGCAAGACCTTTTCATAGGAAAGCTAGGTGTCAGCCGGGCAAGGTGGGGCAAAAGATTTCGAAATCCAGTTGTGGTTCATTTTAATGAAGGTTAGATCATCTACATTTTGGGTAGCCAGACGAGTCCTTTTTTCTGTTAGTATTGAACCTGCAGCACTGAATACTCTTTCTGATAGGACACTAGCTGCCGGGCAAGCAAGCTCCTGCAATGCATATTCTGCCAATTCTGGCCAGGTGTCTAATTTTGATGCCCAGTAATCAAATGGGAATGACGGTTGAGGGAGAACATCGATAAGGGATGAAAAATAGTTTGTAACCATACTGGACAAATGTTGTCTCCTGTCACTTTGAATTGATGCTGCAGTACCTGTCCTGTCTGCGGTCATAGCAAAATCACTCCACAACCTGGTCAGAAAACCCCTCTGGCCAACGCCACTTCTGATTTCTGCCCCTCTAACTCCTCTGGTCTGCTGGCCCCTGCAGCTCGTGTGAGAACGATCACGGGCGCTGTGTGCAGGGAATGCCAGAAGCAAACGGTCAACAAGAGTTGATTGTTTGGTTGCTAATATTAGTTCCAAGTTCTCATGTGGCATTATATTTTGCAATTTGCCTTTATAGCGAGGATCAAGGAGGCAGGCCAACCAGTAATCGTCATCATTCATCATTTTAGTTATGCGTGTGTCCCTTTTGAGGATACGTAAGGCATAATCCGCCATGTGGGCCAAAGTTCCAGTTCTCAAATCTGCAGTTGTGCTTGGTTGAGGGGCAGTTTCAGGCAAATCCACGTCACTTGTGTCCCTCAAAAAACCAGAACCCGGCCTTGCCGCGCCACCAATTTCCAGTGGCCCCGGAAAAACTTCCTCATTAAAAATATAATCATCCCCATCATCCTCCTCGTCCTCCTCCTCCTCTTCGCCCGCTACCTCGTCCTGTACACTGCCCTGGCCAGACAATGGCTGACTGTCATCAAGGCTTTCCTCTTCCTCAGCTGCAGACGCCTGATCCTTTATGTGCGTCAAACTTTGCATCAGCAGACGCATTAGGGGGATGCTCATGCTTATTATGGCGTTGTCTGCACTAACCAGCCGTGTGCATTCCTCAAAACACTGAAGGACTTGGCACATGTCTTGAATCTTCGACCACTGCACACCTGACAACTCCATGTCTGCCATCCTACTGCCTGCCCGTGTATGTGTATCCTCCCACAAAAACATAACAGCCCGCCTCTGTTCACACAGTCTCTGAAGCATGTGCAGTGTTGAGTTCGACCTTGTTGCACGGGCGAACGGCGGATATGTGAGCAAAGTCCACGCACTTTGAGGAGCAGGTCGGATAACCCCGGATAACTTTTCAGGAAGCACTGCACCACCAGGTTTAAGGTGTGAGCCAGGCAAGGAATGTGTTTCAGTTGGGAAAGGGAGATGGCAGCCATGAAATTCCTTCCGTTATCACTCACTACCTTGCCTGCCTCAAGATCTACAGTGCCCAGCCACGACTGCGTTTCTTTCTGCAAGAACTCGGACAGAACTTCCGCGGTGTGTCTGTTGTCGCCCAAACACTTCATAGCCAATACAGCCTGCTGACGTTTGCCAGTAGCTGCCCCATAATGGGAGACCTGGTGTGCAACAGTGGCAGCTGCGGATGGAGTGGTTGTGCGACTGCGGTCTGTGGACGAGCTCTCGCTTCTGCAGGAGGACGAAGAGGTGGAGGAGGGGGTGCGAACGGCTACAGCCAATTGTTTCCTAGACCGTGGGCTAGGCAGAACTGTCCCAAACTTGCTGTCCCCTGTGGACCCTGCATCCACCACATTTACCCAGTGTGCCGTGATGGACACGTAACGTCCCTGGCCATGCCTACTGGTCCATGCATCTGTTGTCAGGTGCACCTTTGTGCTCACAGATTGCCTGAGTGCATGGACGATGCGCTGTTTAACATGCTGGTGGAGGGCTGGGATGGCTTTTCTGGAAAAAAAGTGTCGACTGGGTAGCTCGTAGCGTGGTACAGCGTAGTCCATCAGGGCTTTGAAAGCTTCGCTTTCAACTAACTGGTAGGGCATCATCTCTAACGAGATTAGTCTAGCTATGTGTGCGTTCAAACCCTGTGTACGCGGATGCGAGGCTAAGTACTTCCTTTTTCTAACCATAGTCTCATGTAGGGTGAGCTGGACTGGAGAGCTGGAGATCGTGGAACTAGCGGGGGTGCCGGTGGACATGGCAGACTGAGAGACGGTGGGAGATGGTATTGTTGCCACCGGTGCCCTAGATGCAGTGTTTCCTACTACGAAACTGGTGATTCCCTGACCCTGACTGCTTTGGCCTGGCAAAGAAACCTGCACAGATACTGCAGGTGGTGCGGAAAATGGTGGCCCTACACTGCCGGAAGGGATGTTGCGTTGCTGACTAGCTTCATTGGCCGAGGGTGCTACAACCTTAAGGGACGTTTGGTAGTTAGTCCAGGCTTGCAAATGCATGGTGGTTAAATGTCTATGCATGCAACTTGTATTGAGACTTTTCAGATTCTGTCCTCTGCTTAAGGTAGTTGAACATTTTTGACAGATGACTTTGCGCTGATCAATTGGATGTTGTTTAAAAAAAATGCCAGACTGCACTCTTTCTAGCATCGGATACCTTTTCAGGCATTGCAGACTGAGCTTTAACCGGATGGCCACGCTGTCCTCCAACAGGTTTTGGCTTTGCCACGCGTTTTGGGCAAGATACGAGCCCGGCAGATGGAACCTGTTGCGATGTTGATGCCTGCTGCGGCCCCTCCTCCTCCGCTTCAGAACTGCTGCCGCCTGCACCCTGTTCCCCCAATGGCTGCCAATCGGGGTCAAGAACTGGGTCATCTATTACCTCTTCTTGTAGCTCGTGTGCAACTTCGTCTGTGTCACCGTGTCGGTCGGTGGTATAGCGTTCGTGATGGGGCAACATAGTCTCATCAGGGTCTGATTCTTGATCAGCACCCTGCGAGGGCAATGTTGTGGTCTGAGTCAAAGGACCAGCATAGTAGTCTGGCTGTGGCTGTGCATCAGTGCACTCCATGTCAGATTCAACTTGTAATGGGCATGGACTGTTAACTGCTTCACTTTCTAAGCCAGGGACGGTATGTGTAAAGAGCTCCATGGAGTAACCCGTTGTGTCGCCTGCTGCATTCTTCTCTGTTGTTGTTTTTGCTGAAGAGGACAAGGAAGCGACTTGTCCCTGACCGTGAACATCCACTAACGACGCGCTGCTTTGACATTTACCAGTTTCACGAGAGGAGGCAAAAGAGCTAGAGGCTGAGTCAGCAAGATAAGCCAAAACTTGCTCTTGCTGCTCCGGCTTTAAAAGCGGTTTTCCTACTCCCAGAAAAGGGAGCGTTCGAGGCCTTGTGTAGCCAGATGACGAACCTGGCTCCACAGCTCCAGACTTAGGTGCAATATTTTTTTCCCACGACCAGCTGATGCTCCACCACTACCACTACCCTCATTACCAGCTGACAATGAACGCCCCCGGCCACGACCTCTTCCACCATACTTCCTCATTGTTTTAAAAACGTAAACAAACTAACGGTATTTGTTGCTGTCACACAAATTACACGGTAAGCTATAACTTCAGTATGATTTAGCTACCCCTTTACAGGTGAGTGAGACCACAACGAAAATCAGGCACAATGTTACACACTCTGTTGTTGGTGGCAACAAATGAGAGAGATGCCACACACGCAGGACTGTCACTGAAGCACAAATGTAAATATTAATCTCCCACTGATTTGATTTTTTTTGTTTTTTAACGGAGACTTTAGGAAAAAAAAATAGAATAAAATGATTTTTTCAGGAAGAATTTAGAAACCAAAGAAAATAAAATGATTTTTTCAGGGAGAATTTAGAAAAGAAATAAAACAAAAAAAGGCTTTCTATGGCCCACTGAGTGAGAGATGACGCACACAGGAGTCAGGAGTGGCACACAAGCCCAGAGGCCAATATTTATCTCCCACTGATTGATGTAGTGATTTTTTCAGGTAGATTTTGGAACCCAAATCAAGCTAAAAAAATAATAGGCTTTCTATGGCCCACAATTGGAGAGAGAGAGAGAGATGGCACACCCAGGAGTCAAGACTGGCACACAAGCAGAAAGGGCAATATTAATCTCCCACTGATTTGTTTTTTTTTTTTTTTTTTCAGGGAGACTTTAGGAAAAAAAAAAATAGAATAAAATGATTTTTTCAGGAAGAATTTAGAAACCAAATAAAATAAAATGATTTTTTCAGGGAGAATTTAGAAAACAAATAAAACAAAAAAAGGCTTTCTATGGCCCACTGAGTGAGAGATGACGCACACAGGAGTCAGGAGTGGCACACAAGCCCAGAGGCCAATATTTATCTCCCACTGATTGATGTAGTGATTTTTTCAGGTAGATTTTGGAACCCAAATCAAGCTAAAAAAATAATAGGCTTTCTATGGCCCACAATTGGAGAGAGAGAGATGGCACACCCAGGAGTCAAGACTGGCACACAAGCAGAAAGGGCAATATTAATCTCCCACTGATTTGTTGTTTTTTTTTTGTTTTTTTTCAGGGAGACTTTAGGAAAAAAAAAATAGAATAAAATGATTTTTTCAGGAAGAATTTAGAAACCAAATAAAATAAAATGATTTTTTCAGGGAGAATTTAGAAAACAAATAAAACAAAAAAAGGCTTTCTATGGCCCACTGAGTGAGAGATGACGCACACAGGAGTCAGGAGTGGCACACAAGCCCAGAGGCCAATATTTATCTCCCACTGATTGATGTAGTGATTTTTTCAGGTAGATTTTGGAACCCAAATCAAGCTAAAAAAATAATAGGCTTTCTATGGCCCACAATTGGAGAGAGAGAGATGGCACACCCAGGAGTCAAGACTGGCACACAAGCAGAAAGGGCAATATTAATCTCCCACTGATTTGTTGTTTTTTTTTTGTTTTTTTTCAGGGAGACTTTAGGAAAAAAAAAATAGAATAAAATGATTTTTTCAGGAAGAATTTAGAAACCAAAGAAAATAAAATGATTTTTTCAGGGAGAATTTAGAAAAGAAATAAAACAAAAAAAGGCTTTCTATGGCCCACTGAGTGAGAGATGACGCACACAGGAGTCAGGAGTGGCACACAAGCCCAGAGGCCAATATTTATCTCCCACTGATTGATGTAGTGATTTTTTCAGGTAGATTTTGGAACCCAAATCAAGCTAAAAAAATAATAGTCCTTCTATGGCCCACAATTGGAGAGAGAGAGAGATGGCACACCCAGGAGTCAAGAATGGCACACAAGCAGAAAGGGCAATATTAATCTCCCACTGATTTGTTTTTTTTTGTTTTTTTTTCAGGGAGACTTTAGGAAAAAAAAATAGAATAAAATGATTTTTTCAGGAAGAATTTAGAAACCAAATAAAATAAAATGATTTTTTCAGGGAGAATTTAGAAAAGAAATAAAACAAAAAAAGGCTTTCTATGGCCCACTGAGTGAGAGATGACGCACACAGGAGTCAGGAGTGGCACACAAGCCCAGAGGCCAATATTTATCTCCCACTGATTGATGTAGTGATTTTTTCAGGTAGATTTTGGAACCCAAATCAAGCTAAAAAAATAATAGGCTTTCTATGGCCCACAATTGGAGAGAGAGAGAGAGATGGCACACCCAGGAGTCAAGACTGGCACACAAGCAGATAGGGCAATATTAATCTCCCACTGATTTGTTTTTTTTTTTTTTTTTTTCAGGGAGACTTTAGGAAAAAAAAAATAGAATAAAATGATTTTTTCAGGAAGAATTTAGAAACCAAAGAAAATAAAATGATTTTTTCAGGGAGAATTTAGAAAAGAAATAAAACAAAAAAAGGCTTTCTATGGCCCACTGAGTGAGAGATGACGCACACAGGAGTCAGGAGTGGCACACAAGCCCAGAGGCCAATATTTATCTCCCACTGATTGATGTAGTGATTTTTTCAGGTAGATTTTGGAACCCAAATCAAGCTAAAAAAATAATAGGCTTTCTATGGCCCACAATTGGAGAGAGAGAGAGAGAGATGGCACACCCAGGAGTCAAGACTAGCACACAAGCAGAAAGGGCAATATTAATCTCCCACTGATTTGTTTTTTTTTTGTTTTTTTTTCAGGGAGACTTTAGGAAAAAAAAAAGTAGAATAAAATGATTTTTTCAGGAAGAATTTAGAAACCAAAGAAAATAAAATGATTTTTTCAGGGAGAATTTAGAAAAGAAATAAAACAAAAAAAGGCTTTCTATGGCCCACTGAGTGAGAGATGACGCACACAGGAGTCAGGAGTGGCACACAAGCCCAGAGGCCAATATTTATCTCCCACTTTTTTTTTTTTGTTCCAGGGAAAATTTATAAACCCAATAAAAAAAATAATTAATAGGCTTTCTATGGCCCACTATCTGAGAGACAGAGAGAGATGGCACGCTTAGGACTGGCACACAAGCCCAAAGGCCAATATTAATCTCCCTTTTTTTTTAAGGGAGAATTTATAAAACCAAAAAAAAATAAATAAATAGGCTTTCTATGGCCCACTATTTGTGAGAGAGATGGCACGCTCAGGACTGGCACACAAGCCCAGAGGCCAATATTAATCTCCCACTTTTTTTTTTTTTCCAGGGAAAATTTATAAACCCATTAAAAAAAAAATAAATAAATAGGCTTTCTATGGCCCACTATCTGAGAGAGAGAGATGGCACGCTTAGGACTGGCACACAAGCCCAAAGGCCAATATTAATCTCCCTTTTTTTTTAAGGGAGAATTTATAAAACCAAAAAAAAATAAATAAATAGGCTTTCTATGGCCCACTATTTGTGAGAGAGATGGCACGCTCAGGACTGGCACACAAGCCCAGAGGCCAATATTAATCTCCCACTTTTTTTTTTTTTTTCCAGGGAAAATTTATAAACCCATTAAAAAAATAAATAAATAAATAGGCTTTCTATGGCCCACTATCTGAGAGAGAGAGATGGCACGCTTAGGACTGGCACACAAGCCCAAAGGCCAATATTAATCTCCCACTGATTGATTTATTGATTTTTTCAGGTAGAATTTAGAACCCAAATAAAGCAAAAAAAAAAAAAAAATGGGCTTTCTATGGCCCACTGAGTGAGTGATGATGCACACAGGAATCAGGAGTGGCACACAAGCCCTGAGGCCAATATTTTTCTCCCACTGATTGATGTAGTGATTTTTTCAGGTAGATTTTAGAACCAAAATCAAGCAAAAAAATAAATAGGCTTTCTATGGCCCACTGAGTGAGTGATGATGCACACAGGAGTCAAGAGTGGCACACAAGCCCTGAGGCCAATATTTTTCTCCCACTGATTGATGTAGTGATTTTTTCAGGTAGATTTTATAACCCAAATCAAGCAAAAAAAATAATAGGCTTTCTATGGCCCACTGAGTGAGAGATGACACAGACAGCGATGGCACTCTAGCAGAAATGTCAATCTTAATCTCCCACAAAAAAAAAAAAAAAAACAGGGAGTGTCCTTCAATTACTATCTCCCTGCAGTAATCTCAGCCAGGTATGGCAGGCAGCAATAAGGAGTGGACTGATGCACAAATTAAATAAAAAGTGTGGACAAACCAAAAAGATAGCTGTGCAGAAAGGAAGGAACAAGAGGATTTGTGCTTTGAAAAAAGCAGTTGGTTTGCACAGCGGCGTACACACAGCAATGCAGCTATCAGGGAGCCTTCTAGGGCAGCCCAATGAGCTACAGCGCTGAGGGAAAAAAAAAAAAATGTAGCTTCCACTGTCCCTGCACACCGAAGGTGGTGTTGGGCAGTGGAAATCGCTACAGCACAAGCGGTTTGGTGGTTAATGGACCCTGCCTAACGCTATCCCTGCTTCTGACAAAGCGGCAGCAACCTCTCCCTAAGCTCAGATCAGCAGCAGTAACATGGCGGTCGGCGGGAACTCCCCTTTATAGCCCCTGTGATGCCGCAGACAGCAAGCCAATCACTGCAATGCCCTTCTCTAAGATGGTGGGGACCAGGACCTATGTCATCACGCTGCCCACACTCTGCGTTTACCTTCATTGGCTGAGAAATGGCGCTTTTCGCGTCATTGAAACGCGACTTTGGCGCGAAAGTCGCGTACCGCATGGCCGACCCCGCACAGGGGTCGGATCGGGTTTCATGAAACCCGACTTTGCCAAAAGTCGGCGACTTTTGAAAATGAACGACCCGTTTCGCTCAACCCTAGTGGTCAGTACTCACTCTGTGGAATGAATCTGCGCTGGCAGCTTTGTTCAGAAAGGGTCTCTCTGAGGCTCTTAAGGATGTCATGGTGGGTTTTCCTATGACTGCTGGTTTGAATGAGTCTATGTCTTTGGCCATTCAGATCGGTCGTCGCTTGCGCGAGCGTAAATCTGTGCACCATCTGGCGGTATTGTCTGAGATTAAACCTGAGCCTATGCAGTGCGATAGGACTATGACCAGAGTTGAACGGCAAGAACACAGACGTCTGAATGGGCTGTGTTTCTACTGTGGTGATTCCACTCATGCTATTTCTGATTGTCCTAAGCGCACTAAGCGGTTCGATAGGTCTGCCGTCATTGGTACTGTACAGTCCAAATTCCTTCTGTCCATTACCTTGCTATGCTCTTTGTCATCGTATTCTGTCATGGCGTTTGTGGATTCAGGCGCTGCCCTGAATCTGATGGATTTGGATTATGCTAAACGTTGTGGGTTTTTCTTGGAGCCTTTGCGGTGTCCTATTCCGTTGAGAGGAATTGATGCTACACCTTTGGCCAAGAATAAACCTCAGTACTGGACCCAGCTGACCATGTGCATGGCTCCTGCACATCAGGAAGTTATTCGCTTTCTGGTGCTACATAATCTGCATGATGTGGTCGTGTTGGGGTTGCCATGGCTACAAACCCATAATCCAGTATTGGATTGGAACTCTATGTCGGTATCCAGCTGGGGTTGTCAGGGGGTACATGGTGATGTTCCATTTTTGTCTATTTCGTCATCCACTCCTTCTGAGGTCCCAGAGTTCTTGTCTGATTATCAGGATGTATTTGAAGAGCCCAAGTCCGATGCCCTACCTCCGCATAGGGATTGTGATTGTGCTATCAATTTGATTCCTGGTAGTAAATTCCCTAAAGGTCGTTTATTTAATTTATCCGTGCCTGAACACACCGCTATGCACAGTTATGTGAATCAATCCCTGGAGAAGGGACATATTCGCCCATCGTCATCACCACTGGGAGCAGGGTTCTTTTTTGAAGCCAAGAAGGATGGTTCGCTGAGACCGTGTATTGATTACCGCCTTCTTAATAAGATCACTGTTAAGTTTCAGTATCCCTTGCCATTGTTATCTGACTTGTTTGCTCGGATTAAGGGGGCTAGTTGGTTCACTAAGATAGATCTTCGTGGTGCGTATAATCTGGTGAGAATCAGGCAAGGAGATGAATGGAAAACGGCATTTAATACGCCCGAGGGTCATTTTGAGTATCTAGTGATGCCGTTCGGACTTGCCAATGCTCCATCTGTTTTTCAGTCTTTTATGCATGACATCTTCCGTGAGTATCTGGATAAATTCCTGATTGTTTACTTGGATGACATTTTGATCTTCTCAGATGATTGGGAGTCTCATGTGAAGCAGGTCAGAATGGTTTTCCAGGTCCTGCGTGCTAATTCTTTGTTCGTGAAGGGATCAAAGTGTCTCTTCGGTGTGCAGAAAGTTTCATTTTTGGGGTTCATCTTTTCCCCTTCTACTATCGAGATGGATCCGGTTAAGGTCCAAGCCATCCAGGATTGGACTCAGCCGACATCTCTGAAAAGTCTGCAAAAGTCATCTCTGAAAAGTCTGCAAAAGTTCCTGGGCTTTGCTAATTTTTATCGTCGCTTCATCTGTAATTTTTCTAGCATTGCCAAACCATTGACCGATTTGACCAAGAAGGGTGCTGATTTGGTTAATTGGTCTTCTGCTGCCGTGGAAGCTTTTCAGGAGTTGAAGCGTCGTTTTTGTTCTGCCCCTGTGTTGTGTCAACCAGATGTTTCTCTTCCGTTCCAGGTCGAGGTTGATGCTTCTGAGATTGGAGCAGGGGCGGTTTTGTCACAGAGAGGTTCTGGTTGCTCAGTGTTGAAACCATGTGCTTTCTTTTCCAGGAAGTTTTTTGCTGCTGAGCGTAATTATGATGTGGGCAACCGAGAGTTGCTGGCCATGAAGTGGGCATTCGAGGAGTGGCGTCATTGGCTTGAAGGAGCTAAGCATCGCGTGGTGGTATTGACTGATCATAAGAACCTTACTTATCTCGAGTCTGCCAAGCGCTTGAATCCTAGACAGGCCCGTTGGTCGTTATTTTTTGCTCACTTCGATTTTGTGATTTCGTACCTTCCGGGCTCTAAAAATGTGAAGGCGGATGCTCTGTCTAGGAGTTTTGTGCCCGACTCTCCGGGTTTATCTGAGCCGGCGAGTATCCTCAAGGAAGGAGTCATTGTGTCTGCCATCTCCCCTGATTTGCGGCGAGTGTTGCAAAAATTTCAGGCTAATAAACCTGATCGTTGTCCGGCCGAGAAACTGTTCGTCCCTGATAGGTGGACTAGTAAAGTTATCTCTGAACTTCATTGTTCGGTGTTGGCTGGTCATCCAGGAATCTTTGGTACCAGAGAGTTAGTGGCTAGATCCTTCTGGTGGCCATCTCTGTCACGGGATGTACGTACTTTTGTGCAGTCCTGTGGGATTTGTGCTAGGGCTAAGCCCTGCTGTTCACGTGCCAGTGGGTTGCTTTTGCCCTTGCCGGTCCCGAAGAGGCCTTGGACACATATTTCGATGGATTTCATTTCTGACCTTCCCATTTCTCAAAAGATGTCAGTCATTTGGGTGGTCTGTGATCGCTTTTCTAAAATGGTCCATCTGGTGCCCTTGGTTAAATTGCCTTCCTCCTCTGATTTGGTGCCTTTGTTCTTCCAGCATGTGGTTCGTTTGCATGGCATTCCTGAGAATATTGTTTCTGACAGAGGTTCCCAGTTTGTTTCAAGGTTCTGGCGAGCCTTTTGTGGTAGGATGGGCATTGACCTATCTTTTTCCTCGGCTTTCCATCCTCAGACTAATGGCCAGACCGAACGAACCAATCAGACCTTGGAAACATATCTGAGATGTTTTGTTTCTGCAGACCAGGATGATTGGGTGTCCTTTTTGCCGTTGGCTGAGTTCGCCCTTAATAATCGGGCCAGCTCGGCTACCTTGGTCTCTCCATTTTTCTGCAATTCTGGGTTCCATCCTCGTTTCTCTTCAGGACAGGTTGAGTCTTCGGACTGTCCTGGTGTGGATTCTGTGGTGGACAGGTTGCAGCAGATCTGGACTCAGGTAGTGGACAATTTGACCTTGTCCCAGGAGAAGGCTCAACTTTTCGCTAATCGCAGACGCCGTGTGGGTCCCCGACTTCGTGTTGGGGATCTGGTTTGGTTATCTTCTCGTCATATTCCTATGAAGGTTTCCTCTCCTAAATTTAAACCTCGTTTTATTGGTCCGTATAGGATTTCTGAGATTCTCAATCCTGTGTCCTTTCGTCTGACCCTCCCGGACTCCTTTTCCATACATAATGTATTCCATAGGTCGTTGTTGCGGAGATACGTGGCACCTATGGTTCCATCTGTTGAGCCTCCTGCCCCTGTTTTGGTGGAGGGGGAATTGGAGTATATTGTGGAGAAAATTTTGGATTCTCGTGTCTCTAGACGGAAACTCCAGTATCTGGTTAAATGGAAGGGTTATGCTCAGGAAGATAATTCCTGGGTTTTTGCCTCTGATGTCCATGCTCCAGATCTTGTTCGTGCCTTTCATGTGGCTCATCCTGGTCGGCCTGGGGGCTCTGCTGAGGGTTCGGTGACCCCTCCTCAAGGGGGGGGGGTACTGTTGTGAATTCTGTGGCTGAATTCACTCCTGTGGTCACAAGTGGTACTGCACCTTCTGGGCTTCCTCCCTCAGGTGTTCTGGTGAGCTCGTTGGCTGCCTTGTTATTTAACTTCACCTGATTCTGTCTTCCTTGCTCCTTGTCAATGTTCCAGTGTTGGATTTGAGCTTCTGGATCTTTCCTGTGGCCTGCTGCTCTGCTTAGATAAGTGCTTCTTTGCTTTTGTTGCTGTTTTTTCTGTCCAGCTTGTCTATTTGTTTTTGCTGGAGGCTCTGAGACGCAAAGGGTGTACCGCCGTGCCGTTAGTTCGGCACGGTGGGTCTTTTTGCCCCCTTTGCGTGGTTTTTTGCTTTAGGGTTTTTTGTAGACTGCAAAGTTCTCTTTGCTATCCTCGCTCTGTCTAGAATATCGGGCCTCACTTTGCTGAATCTATTTCATCCCTACGTTTTGTCTTTTCATCTTGCTAACAGCCATTATATGTGGGGGGCTGCCTTTTCCTTTGGGGTATTTCTCTGAGGCAAGTCAGGCTTGTATTTCTATCTTCGGGCTAGTCGGTTCCTCAGGCTGTGCCGAGTTGCATAGGTAGTGTCAGGCGCAATCCACAGCTGCCTTTAGTTGTGTTTAGGATAGGTTCAGGTATTGCGGTCTACAGAGATTCCACGTCTCAGAGCTCGTTCTATTGTTTTTGGGTTATTGTCAGATCACTGTATGTGCTCTGGTTACTGGCACACTGTGTTACTGGATTGCCTACATAACAGAAAGCAGAGCGCCGGAGGACAGACACGGAAGGTAAGTATGTAGTGTTTGTTTTTTTTACGTTTACGCTGGTAACCAGGGTAAACATCGGGTTACTAAGCGCGGCTCTGCGCTTAGTAACCCGATGTTTACCCTGGTTACCCGGGGACTTCGGGATCGTTGGTCGCTGAAGAGCTGTTTGTGTGACAGCTCTCCAGCAACCAAACAGCAACACTGCAGCGATCGACATCGTTGTCGGTATCGCTGCAGCGTCGCTTAGCGTGATGGTACCTTTACACCCTGAAGCTAAGTCCTGTGAAAGAGACACTGGAATCTATGAGAGAGAGAGCACTGAGAGAGCACTGAGCTGTGAATACACATATTTACAGGAATTCTTTTTTTTTCAAAACTTGGATAAAAATGTTTCTAAAATGTCTATTGACTGACGCTGTGAATACATATCTTTACAACTATTCTTTTCTTTTCCAAACTAATTAATTCTAATGAGCACAATGCATCATGACAATGCCGTAAGTGATAGAGAAGACTGAGCAATATCAACATATACATGCAAACGCAAAACCAATCGGTGGCCAATGATTTTATTTTATAACATACTGGACGTTTCTGCATACAATGCATTTGTCTTATAGAGAGAAATCGACCCCGATTGGAACCCGAATAAGCTGCATAAAAGATTATTTCTTGAGGAATTGGGCAAATCCCTGGTTAGGCCATATACTGAGAGCAGAAAAGTGACCCCCAGAAGCGAAGGAGCAACAGCCATTGTAAAAAGTGTCCAGCATGCTCAAGAAAGAGACTCCACATCCACGGCCTCCACCAGCACAGCTACCAGCAGCACGGCCTCCACCAGCACAGCTACCAGCAGCACGGCCTCCACCAGCAGAGCTACCACCAGCACAGCTACAAGCAAAAAAAGGAAGAGATGGAGCTTCTGTCCATCTTCCTGTGACAATAACACTAATCTGCCATATGCTGGATGTTCAAAATATCTGAGTAAAGGACATGTGTCTTATTATTGTGTTCAGTGTAAAAACGCATGAACATGTTCAGTTTTTCTTTTTTCTTTCTAAAAAGGTTGAAGTTTTTATGATTTTTCATTTGTTGATTTATAAATATTGTTTTAAAAAAATTAAATTTCATGTTTTAGTAATAGTATGTAAATATTCTTTGTTATTTGTGTGCAGAATTCCAACAATCAAAGATAATTGTAAAAAGCCTGCGTAACCTTTTCATGAAAAAAAATAAATTATTAAGTTTAAATTTAAATTTTTCATTTGTTTATGATTAACCATGTTCACATACAGTATAATAATGAAAAAAGTATTCAAATAAAACACTTAGAGTAGCTAAAAATCAAGAATTAATAGGTCGGGTCATATTGACCCGAGAACAGTACAAGTGTATAGCAAATGCGAACAGAACAGCAGGGTTAAAAATAATAAACCGTATACTTACTTTCCGCCATAGTCCAATTAATAATGAGTGTCCCACGACGATTTCCCCTATAGAACAGTGACATCGGGTGATGTCACTGCTCTATAGACCCTCCAGTGGCACACTGACAGGAGACAATGGCTCCTGCAGTGCATCACTGAGAGGTTACCTTAGTTCACTGGTCTCACTTTATTTATACGCAGCCATTGCTGCGTGGGAACTTTCTCACACAGCAGTGCCAGAAGTGAGACTAGGGACTATTTTCTCACAGGGGCGTAGGAATACATTGTGGGGAATACATTGTGGAAGGATACCTTCCATCATTGTATTCTTGGAGCCCCTGGAGAGCGGTCACATCAGCTGATGCTGCTGCTCTCCATGGGAGAGACACTCGTTTTAATTGGATTTCTGCGGATCAGGGAGTATATTGTTTGTTTGTTATTTTAATATTTTTTACAGGTGACACTTGCTTCGGAGATCAAAGTGACAAGTGATGATGAGTATGTACTCTATGTTATATGTTCTGTATGTCTATATGTATGTTGTATGTACGTACTGTATGTATGTACTGTATGTGGCATGTTGGATGTCGTATGTTGCACGTCACATGTTGCATGTCACATGCTGCACGTCACATGTTGCATGTTGCATGCTGCATGTCGCATGTTGCACGTCTCATGTTGCACGTCACATGTTGCATATCACATGTTGCATGTCACATGTTGCATGTCACATGCTGCATGTCGCATGCTGCATGTCACATGTCGCATGATGCATGTCACATGTTGCATGTCGCATGTTGCATGTCGCATGTCACATGTCGCATGTTGCATGTCACATGGTGCATGTCACATGTTGCACGTCACATTTTGCATGTCGCATGTTGCACGTTGCATGTCATATGTCGCATGTTGCATGCCACATGTTGCACATTGCATGTTGCATGTCGCATGTCACATGCTGCATGTCGCATGTTGCACACCGCATGTCGCATGTTGCACGTTGCATGTTGCACTCTGCATGTCACATGTTGCATGTTGGTTGTTGCATGTCGCATGTTGCACGTCGCATGCTGCATGTCGCATGTCACATGTTGCATGTCACACGTCCCACGTTGCATGTCTGTATGTATGGTTTTTTTTTACATTCAACACATTAGCCGGATGATGGGACTACTACTGTCCCATCATTGGCTAATGTGTCACTCACTGTCACTGTAGCAGGCATAGCCCGATGGGACTAGAAGTCGGATGATGCCTGCACACAGAGACACACACCAATGACCCCAGCACGGCCAGCGGACCCACCACACACACCCGCAGACCCCAGCACCTCCCGGTGCCCGCACATACCAGCGCAGCCACACCACCCGGCGCCCGCACATCTTGGCGCCCGCACATCCTGGCGTAGCCGCACTGCCTGGCTCCCGCACATCCCGGTGCAGCCATGCAGACCACCCTGTGCCCACACATCCCAGCACAGCCCCGCCCATCCCAGCACAGCGTGCACATCCCAGCCTAGCCCCACCTGCCCCCAGCACAGCCCTGCAACCCCCCAGCGCCGCCCACAGCCCAGTCACTCTTGATGAGTGACCGCTGTCAGTGGAGGCAGGGTCACGCCTCCTGTTGATGTCACGTCAATTTCCAGAGTCTGGAAATTGACATGACGTAGGCGGAAATTAGCGGCGGCTGCAGCCTGGGGGTCACGTGACCCGGACTCAGCCACCGGCATGGCGCCGCTCACAGGCAAAAGCGACAACAGAAGATATTTACAAAATTCATTAGGGGCCCCGGGGGGATACATTGGGGGGTTAATTGAAAGTAGTGGACAACCCCTTTAATATTTTGTTGCACAACCTTTTGAAGCAATCACTGCATTCAAACGATTCCTGTAACTGTCAATGAGACTCCTGAACCTCTCGACAGGTATTTTGGCCCATTCCACAAGAAAACTGCTCCAGTTATCTCATGTTTGAAGGTTGCCTTTTACAGATGACATGTTTCATTTCTCTCCAAAGATGCTCTATAGGATTTAGGTCAGGGCTCATAGAAGGCAACTTCAAAATAGTCCAATGTTTTCCTCTTAGCCATTCTATGGTGTTTTTAGCTGTGTGTTTTGGGTCATTATCCTGTTGCAAGACCCATGACCTGCGACTGAGACTAAGCTTTCTGACACTGGGCAGCACATTTCTCTCTAGAATCCCTTGATATTCTTGAGATTTCATTGTACCCTGCACAGATTCTAGTCACCCTGTGCCAGATGAAGCAAATAAGCCCCAGAACATAACAGAGCCTCCTCCATGTTTCACAGTAGGGACAGTACTCTTTTCTTGATATGCTTCATTTTTCCATCTGTGAACATAGAGCATAGAACTGATGTGCCTTGCCAAAAAGTTCCATTTTTGGCTCATCTGTCCATAGAACATTCTCCCAAAAGCTTTGTGGCTTGTCAACATGTAGTTTGGCAAATTGCAATCTGGCTTTTTTATGATTTTTCTTCAACAATGGTGTCCTCCTTGGTTGTCTCCCATGAAGTCCACTTTGGCTCATACAACGATGGATGGTGCGATCTGTTCCTTGAGCTTGAAGTTCACCTTTAATTTGTTAGGCAGTTTTTCTGGGCTCTTTTGTTAAAAATCTTATTATCCGTCTCTTTGATTTATCATCAATTTTCCTCCTGTGGCCATGTTCAGGGAGGTTGGCTACAGTCCCATGGATCTTAACCCCTTTACCCCCAGGGGTGGTTTGCACGTTAATGACCAGGCCAATTTTTACCATTCTGACCACTGTCCCTTTATGAGGTTATAACTCTGGAACGCTTCAACGAATCCCGGTGATTCTGACATAGTTTTCTCGCGACAAATAGTACTTCATGAAAGTGGTAAAATTTCTATGATATTTTCTGCGTTTATTTGTGAAAAAAATGGAAATTTGGCGAAAATGTTGAAAATTTCGCAATTTCCCACTTTGAATATTTATGCAATTAAATCACAGAGATATGTCACACAAAATACTTAATAAGTAACATTTCCCACATGTCTACTTTACATCAGCACAATTTTGGAACCAAAATTTTTTTTTTAGGGAGTTATAAGGGTTAAAAGTTGACCCGCAATTTCTCATTTTTACAACACCATTTTTTTTTAGGGACCACATCTCATTTGAAGTCATTTTGAGGGGTCTATATGATAGAAAATAACCAAGTGTGACACCATTCTAAAAACTACACCCGTCAAGGTGCTCAAAACCACATTCAAGAAGATTATTAACCCTTCAAGTGTTTCACAGGAATTTTTGGAATGTTTAAATAAAAATGAACATTTAACTTTTCTTCACAAAAAATTTAATTCAGCTCCAATTTGTTTTATTTTACCAAGGGTAACAGGAGAAAATGGACCCCAAAAATTGTTGTACAATTTGTCCTGAATACGCCGATACCCCATATGTGGGGGTAAACCACTGTTTGGGCGCATGGCTGAGCTCGGAAGCAAAGGAGCACCATTTGACTTTTCAATGCAAAATTGACTGGAATTGAGATGGGACGCCATGTTGCGTTTGGAGAGCCACTGATGTGCTTAAACATTGAAACCCCCCACAAGTGACACCATTTTGGAAAGTAGACCCCCTAAGGAACATTTCTAGATGTGTGTTGAGCACTTAGACCCATTAAGTGATTCACAGAAGTTTATAATGCAGAGCCATAAATATAAAAAATCATATTTTTCACAAAAATAATCTTTTTGCACCCAATTTTTTATTTTCCCAAGGGTAAGAGAAGAAATGGGACCCCAAAAGTTGTTGTACAATTTGTCCTGAGTACGGTGATACACCATATGTGGTGGTAAACTACTGTTTGGGCGCATGGCAGAGCTCGGAAGGGAAGGAGCGCCATTTGACTTTTCAATGCAAAATTGACAGGAATTGAGATGGGACGCCATGTTGCGTTTGGAGAGCCACTGATGTGCCTAAACATTGAAACCCCCCACAAGTGACACCATTTTGGAAAGTAGACCCCCTAAGGAACTCATCTAGATGTGTTGTGAGTGCTTTGAACCCACAAGTGTTTCACTACAGTTTATAACGCAGAGCCGTGAAAATAAAAATTCTTTTTTTTCCCATGAAAATTATTTTTTAGCCCCCAGTTTTGCATTTTCCTAAGGGTAACAGGAGAAATTGGACTGCAAAAGCTGTTGTCCAATTTGTCGTGGGTACGCTGATACCCCATATGTGGGGGGGAACCACCGTTTGGGCGCATGGGGGAGCTTGGAAGGGAAGAAGCGCCATTTGGAATGCAGACTTAGATGGAATGGTCTGCAGACGTCACATTGCGTTTGCAGAGCCCCTAATGTACCTAAACAGTAGAAACCCCCCACAAGTGACCCCTTATTGGAAACTAGACCCCCAAGAAACTTATCTATATGTGTTGTGAGAACTTTGAACCCCCAAGTGTTTCACTACAGTTTATAACGCAGAGCCGTGAAAATAAAAAATCTTTTTTTTATCCACAAAAATTTTTTTTAGCCCCAGTTTTGTATTTTCCCAAGGGTAACAAGAGAAATTGGACCCCAAAAGTTGTTGTCCAATGTGTCCTGAGTACGTTGATACCCCATATGTTGGAGTAAACCCCTGTTTGGGCGCACGGGAGAGCTCGGAAGGGAAGGAGCACTGTTTTACTTTTTCAACACAGAATTGGCTGGAAATGAGATCGGACGCCATGTCACGTTTGGAGAGCCCCTGATGTGCCTAAACAGTGGAAACCCCCCAATTATACCTGAAACCCTAATCCAAACACATCCCTAACCCTAATCCAAACGGTAACCCTAACCACACCCCTAACCCTGACACACCCCTAACCCTAATTCTAACCCTATTCTCAACCGTAAATGTAATCCAAACCCTAACCGTAACTTTAGCCCCAACCCTAACTGTAGCCCTAGCCCCAACCATAGCCCTAACCCTAACCCTAGCCCTAACCCTAGCTCTAACCCTAGCCCTAACCCTAGTCCTAACCCTAGCCCTAACCCTAACCCCAACCCTGATGGGAAAATGGAAATAAATACATTTTTTAAATTTTTAAATTTTTCCCTAACTAAGGGGGTGATGAAGGGGGCTTTGTTTTACTTTTATAGCGGGTTTTCTAGCAGATTTTTATGATTGGCAGCCGTCACACACTAAAATACGCTTTTTATTGCAAAGAATATTTTTTGCATTACCACATTTTGAGAGCTGTAATTTTTCCATATTTTGGTTCACAGAGTCATGTGAGGTGAGGTTTTTTGCGGGACGAGTTGATGTTTTTATTGGTAATATTTTCGGGAACGTGACATTTTTTGATCGCTTTTTATTATGATTTTTGTGAGGCAGAATGACCAAAAACCAGCTATCCATGAATTTCTCTTGGGGGGAAGGCGTTTATACCGTTCCGTGTTTGGTAAAATGGATATAGCAGTTTTATTCTTCGGGTCAGTACGATTACAGCGGTACCTCATTTATATCATTTTTTTATGTTTTGGCGCTTTTATACGATAAAAACTATTTTATAGAGAAAATAATTATTTTGGCATCGCTTTATTCTGAGGACTATAACTTTTTTTTTTTTTTGCTGATGATGCTGTATGGCAGCTCTTTTCTTGCGGGACAAGATGACGTTTTCAGCGGTACCATGGTTATTTATATCAGTCTTTTTGATCGCGTGTTATTCCACTTTTTGTTCGGCAGTATGATAATTAAGCGTTGTTTTTTGCCTTGTTTTTTTTTTTACAATGTTCACTGAAGGGGTTAACTATTGGGACAGTTTTATAGGTGGGGTCGTTACAGACGCGGCGATACTAAATATGTGTACTTTTATTGGTTGTTTTTTCACTTAGATAAAGAAATGTATTTATATGGGAACAAAAATTTTTTCTTTTGTAGGAATTTTTTTTAATTTTTTTTTACACATCTGAATAATTTTTTTTTTTACACTATATCATTGCCCCAGGGGGGGCATCATGTTATTGTGTAAGATCGCTGATCTGACACTTTGCTCCTGGAGGCTTCCCGGTTCCTGCTCTGAGCAGGCGCTATGAAGCCACCTCTCTACAGGACCCGGATGCCGCGGCCATCTTGGATCCGGGCCTGCTGCAGGAAGGAGGAGGTAAGGACCCTCGGAGCAACGCGATCACATCGTGTTGCTCCGAGGGTCTCAGGGAAGCACGCAGGGAGCCCCCTCCCTGTGTGATGCTTCCCTATACCGCCGGAACACTGCGATCATGTTTGATCGCAGTGTGCCAGGGGTTAATGTGCCGGGGGTGGTCCGTGACCGCTCCTGGCACATAATGCCGGATGTCAGCTGCGATAGTCAGCTGACACCCGGCCGCGATCCGCCGCGCTCCCCCCATGAGCGCGGCTGATCGACTATGATGTACTATCCCGTCAGTGGGCATACGGGCCCACCCCACCTCGACGGGATAGTACGTCCAATGTCAGAAAGTTCTGAATAATATGTGCAACTGTAGTCACAGGAATATCAAGCTGCTTGGAGATGGTCTTATAACTTTTTCCTTTAACATGTTTGTCTATAATTTTCTTTCTAATCTCCTGAGAAAACTCTTTGTTGAGTGTGATACACACCATGTCACCAAACAGCACAGTGAGTATCTGTAGCCCTATATACAGGTCCACTCACTGATTCCAAGATTGTAGATACCTGTGATGCTAGTTAGTGGACACACCTTGATTTAACATGTCCGTTTTGTCACATTATTTTCAGGGATACCATTATTCCGGTCCAGGCCTATTTCATGAGTTGTATTTTTTTTTTAATTCTGTGGAAGCATGGTTGAAAAGCAATGTCTGACTTTCATTTTTTCGTCTTCATAGATCTTTTATTTATTATTACTTTTGTCAGATTCAAGTTATTTCTGTGACCATTGTGGATTTTTCTGTCATTAAAAGAGGGGTACCAACAATTTTACACAATTTTGACCATGTGTGTATGATGGCCTCTACATATATATGATATGATGGCCCCAGCCCCCACATATATAGTGTCATGGCCCTAGCCCTCATATATAAAGTATGATGGCCACCACAGATATAGTATGATGGCCCACACTGCCCATTCATATAAAAAATAAAAAAGTTTATACTCACTTCCTCCTGATTCCCAGCACCGCAGGCTCCATCTTTCTTTCTGGACTGCAGAGCGGAACAATGAATCAACGTCATTGCGCTGCCCTGCGTGAGAATGCTGATGTCTCATCAGAAGCTGAGGTCTGTGGTTTACAGGGAGATGGACAAGGACAATGGCAAGGAGCTGGTGTCTCCCTGCTCTATCACGGGATTGAATTGTGTCGGCGTCATGTTGATGCCGACACAGTTAAATGCGATGTTCGGGGCCTGAGCCCCGGATCATTGGCACTAGCGACACCCCGAGTATTCTGGAAAAATGTGTGGATTTTCCACCCTGCTGTTGAGTGGTAATTAGATCCAGAGAGGCCGTAAAGGGCCCCTGGCCTTTAAGGGGAGGCCGACATGACTGGGTAACGTGGGATTTAGTGAGCTGACAGTGTTTTTTTGGTAGGGGCAGTGTTTTTGGGGTTAATGGTATGAGAGGGGAGGGGTAGTGTTTAGTTTCAAATGGTGGAGGAGGTGGAGTTTGGATTAAGAGGGGAGGGGCAGTATAAGAGGGGGCACCCATCTTATGTGGTCAACCATTTTGAGCACCCACCTGGTGGATAAGGAAGATGCGGGGTCCTCTTATGATGGAGATCGAGGCCTTGCTTCAATGCCTGCGGGATGCAGCAGGCTCCCAGGGTACAGAGTGGCTGCAGGCATCGGTTACCAGCTTGCTGCAGGGGACAGGAGATGGAGCTTCCCAGGCTCCTTCAGGCGGGCACCGGCCGTGGGTGACTAGGCCTCCGGCGCGCTTGAGCCCCGATGTCACTCCAAGGGTCCGACGCTGAGACAGGAGCCCCTCCGGGGACCCTCCAGTAAGAAACACAGGCCTTAGGCGATCGGCCTCGCGTCGCACTGCCGGGAGGGAATACAACAGAGCGGCGGGGCCTACAACAGGGGGAGGAGCCAGCCTCCTCTTTGTCTAGGAGAACACGGCAAGGGATGGCAGGTGCAGAAACTGCAGGCGCCAGCATGGCGGCTGGGCCTGCTTAGCGTGGGAGACCCCAGGAGTCTAGGAGGCGTGGTGTTGTGAATTCTGTGGTCGAGCTCCCTCCTGTGGTCATGAGTGGTACTTCGGCTGGTTCTGTCTATGAGCTTCCTCTGGTGGATGTGAGTGGGGCTGCGGCTTCTGAGTTTCCTTCTTCAGGTGACGAGGTTAAGTCGTTAGGTGCTGCTCTATTTAACTCCACCTAGTTCTTTGTTCCTTGCCTCCAGTCAATGTTCCAGTATTGGTCTTGCTCTCTCCTGGATCGTCTTGTGGCCTGTTTGCCCTGCATAAGCTAAGTTCTGCTTGTGTTACTTTTGTTTGCTATTTTTTCTGTCCAGCTTGCTATATTGGTTTTTCTTGCTTGCTGGAAGCTCTGGGACGCAGAGGGAGCACCTCCGTGCCGTTAGTCGGTACGGAGGGTCTTTTTGCGCCCTCTGCGTGGTTGTTTGTAGGTTTTTGTGCTGACTGCAAAGCTATCTTTACTATCCTCAGTCTATTCAGTAAGTCGGGCCTCACTTTGCTAAAACCTATTTCATCTCTGTGTTTGTATTTTCATCTTTACTCACAGTCATTATATGTGGGGGGCTGCCTTTTCCTTTGGGGAATTTCTCTGAGGCAAGGTAGGCTTATTTTTCTATCTTCAGGGCTAGCTAGTTTCTCAGGCTGTGCCCGAGGCGCCTATGTCTGGTCAGGAGCGCTCCACGGCTACCTCTAGTGTGGTGTGATAGGATTAGGGATTGCGGTCAGCAGAGTTCCCACGTCTCAGAGCTCGTCCTATGTAATTAGTAACTATCAGGTCACTTTGTGTGCTCTTAACCACCAGGTCCATTGTGTTTCTGAATCACCAGTTCATAACAGTACTGGAGGCCCAAAGTACTAATGCTTCTCAATAGAAGGAAAAGAGAAGTTCTGAGACCATTTTTTTTTCTCTGCACTGTGTTTTGTCTTCCTTTTCCCCTAGACATTTGGGTGGTTCAGGACACAGGTGTAGTGATGGACATTAAAGGTCTGTTTTCTTGTGTGGATCATCTCACTGCAAGAGTACAAAATATTCAAGACATTGTGGTTCAGAAATCTATGTTAGAATCTAGAATTCCTATTCCTGACTTATTTTCTGGAGATAGAGCTAAGTTTCTGAATTTCAAAAATAATTGTAAACTGTTTCTGGCTTTGAAATCCCGCTCCTCTGGTGACCCAGTTCAACAAGTTAAGATCATTATTTCTTTATTACGTGGCGACCCTCAAGACTGGGCATTTTCCCTTGCGCCAGGAGATCCTGCATTATGCGATATTGATGCGTTTTTTCTGGCGCTCGGATTGCTGTATGATGAACCTAATTCGGTGGATCAGGCAGAGAAAAATTTGCTGGCTCTGTGTCAGGGTCAGGATGAGGTAGAGATATATTGTCAGAAGTTTAGGAAGCGGTCTGTGCTCACTCAATGGAATGAATGTGCGCTGGCAGCAATTTTCAGAAAGGGTCTCTCTGAAGCCCTTAAGGATGTCATGGTGGGATTTCCTATGCCTGCTGGTCTGAATGAGTCTATGTCTTTGGCCATTCAGATCGATCGACGCTTACTGTTATGTTTGCTAATGACAGGTGTTATAAAGGCAATCCAGAAACACAGTGTGCTTAGCGATCAGAGCGCACACAGTGATCTGACAAATACCCAAAAATACAAGAACGAGCTCTGAGACGTGGAAACTCTGTAGACTGCACACCTGATCCTATCCTAAACACAACTAAAAGCGGCTGTGGATTGCGCCTAACAACTACCTAGGCAACTCGGCACAGCCTAAGAAACTAGCTAGCCTGAAGATAGAAAAATAGGCCTGACTTGCCCCAGAGAAATTCCCCAAAGGAAAAGGCAGCCCCCCACATATAATGACTGTGAGTAAGATGAAAAGACAAAACGCAGGGATGAAATAGATTCAGCAAAGTGGGGCCCGATATTCTAGGACAGAGCGAGGACAGTAAAGCGAACTATGCAGTCTACAAAAAACCCTAAAGCAAAACCACGCAAAGGGGGCAAAAAAAACCCACCGTGCCGAACTAACGGCACGGCGGTACACCCTTTGCGTCTCAGAGCTTCCAGCAAAACAAAAGACAAGCTGGACAGAAAAAAAGCAACAAAAAAGCAAAAAGCACTTAGCTATACAGAGCAGCAGGTCACAGGAACAATCAGGAGAAGCTCAGATCCAACACTGAAACATTGACAAGGAGCAAGGATAGCAGCATCAGGCGGAGTTAAGTAATGAAGCAGTTAACGAGCTCACCAGAACACCTGAGGGAGGAAGCTCAGAAGCTGCAGTACCACTTGTGACCACAGGAGTGAATTCAGCCACAGAATTCACAACAGTACCCCCCCCTTGAGGAGGGGTCACCGAACCCTCACCAGAGCCCCCAGGCCGACCAGGATGAGCCGCATGAAAGGCACGAACAAGATCGGAAGCATGAACATCAGAGGCAAAAACCCAGGAATTATCTTCCTGAGCATAACCCTTCCATTTAACCAGATACTGGAGTTTCCGTCTAGAAACACGAGAATCCAAAATCTTCTCCACAATATACTCCAATTCCCCCTCCACCAAAACCGGGGCAGGAGGCTCAACAGATGGAACCATAGGTGCCACGTATCTCCGCAACAACGACCTATGGAATACATTATGTATGGAAAAGGAGTCTGGGAGGGTAAAACGAAAAGACACAGGATTGAGAACCTCAGAAATCCTATACGGACCAATAAAACGAGGTTTAAATTTAGGAGAGGAAACCTTCATAGGAATATGACGAGAAGATAACCAAACCAGATCCCCAACACGAAGTCGGGGACCCACACGGCATCTGCGATTAGCGAAAAGTTGAGCTTTCTCCTGGGACAAGATCAAATTGTCCACTACCTGAGTCCAGATCTGCTGCAACCTATCCACCACAGAATCCACACCAGGACAGTCCGAAGACTCAACCTGTCCTGAAGAGAAACGAGAATGGAACCCAGAATTGCAAAAAAATGGAGAAACCAAGGTAGCGGAGCTGGCCCGATTATTAAGGGCGAACTCAGCCAACGGCAAAAAGGACACCCAATCATCCTGGTCTGCAGAAACAAAACATCTCAGATATGTTTCCAAGGTCTGATTGGTTCGTTCGGTCTGGCCATTAGTCTGAGGATGGAAAGCCGAGGAAAAGGATAGGTCAATGCCCATCCTACCACAAAAGGCTCGCCAAAACCTTGAAACAAACTGGGAACCTCTGTCAGAAACAATATTCTCAGGAATGCCATGCAACCGAACCACATGCTGAAAGAACAAAGGTACCAAATCAGAGGAGGAAGGCAATTTAGCCAAGGGCACCAGATGGACCATTTTAGAAAAGCGATCACAGACCACCCAAATGACTGACATCTTTTGAGAAACGGGAAGGTCAGAAATGAAATCCATCGAAATATGTGTCCAAGGCCTCTTTGGGACCGGCAAGGGCAAAAGCAACCCACTGGCACGAGAACAGCAGGGCTTAGCCCTAGCACAAATCCCACAGGACTGCACAAAAGTACGTACATCCCGTGACAGAGATGGCCACCAGAAGGATCTAGCCACTAACTCTCTGGTACCAAAGATTCCAGGATGACCAGCCAACACCGAACAATGAAGTTCAGAGATAAGTTTATTAGTCCACCTATCAGGGACGAACAGTTTCTCTGCTGGACAACGATCAGGTTTATTCGCCTGAAATTTTTGCAGCACCCGCCGCAAATCAGGGGAGATGGCAGACACAATGACTCCTTCCTTGAGGATACCCGCTGGCTCAGATAAACCCGGAGAGTCGGGCACAAAACTCCTAGACAGAGCATCCGCCTTCACATTTTTAGAGCCCGGAAGGTACGAAATCACAAAGTCGAAGCGGGCAAAAAATAACGACCAACGGGCCTGTCTAGGATTCAAGCGCTTGGCAGACTCGAGATAAGTCAAGTTCTTATGATCAGTCAATACCACCACGCGATGCTTAGCTCCTTCAAGCCAATGACGCCACTCCTCAAATGCCCACTTCATGGCCAGCAACTGTCGATTGCCCACATCATAATTACGCTCAGCGGGCGAAAACTTCCTGGAAAAGAAAGCACACGGTTTCATCACTGAGCAATCAGAACCTCTCTGTGACAAAATCGCCCCTGCTCCAATATCAGAAGCATCAACCTCGACCTGGAACGGAAGAGAAACATCTGGCTGACACAACACAGGGGCAGAACAAAAACGACGCTTCAACTCCTAAAAAGCTTCCACAGCAGCAGAAGACCAATTAACCAAATCAGCACCCTTCTTGGTCAAATCGGTCAATGGTTTGGCAATGCTAGAAAAATTACAGATGAAGCGACGATAAAAATTAGCAAAGCCCAGGAACTTTTGCAGACTTTTCAGAGATGTCGGCTGAATCCAATCCTGGATGGCTTGGACCTTAACTGGATCCATCTCGATAGTAGAAGGGGTAAAGATGAACCCCAAAAATGAAACTTTCTGCACACCGAAGAGACACTTTGATCCCTTCACAAACAAAGAGTTAGCACGCAGGACCTGAAAAACCATTCTGACCTGCTTCACATGAGACTCCCAATCATCTGAGAAGATCAAAATGTCATCCAAGTAAACAATCAGGAATTTATCCAGATACTCACGGAAGATGTCATGCATAAAAGACTGAAACACAGATGGAGCATTGGCAAGTCCGAACGGCATCACTAGATACTCAAAATGACCCTCGGGCGTATTGAATGCAGTTTTCCATTCATCTCCTTGCCTGATTCTCACCAGATTATACGCACCACGAAGATCTATCTTAGTGAACCAACTAGCCCCCTTAATCCGAGCAAACAAGTCAGATAACAATGGCAAGGGATACTGAAATTTAACAGTGATCTTATTAAGAAGGCGGTAATCAATACACGGTCTCAGCGAACCATCCTTCTTGGCTACAAAGAAGAACCCTGCTCCCAGTGGTGATGACGATGGGCGAATATGTCCCTTCTCCAGGGATTCCTTCACATAACTGCGCATAGCGGCGTGTTCGGGCACGGATAAATTAAATAATCGACCTTTAGGGAATTTACTACCAGGAATCAAATTGATAGCACAATCACAATCCCTATGCGGAGGTAGAGCATCGGACTTGGGCTCTTCAAATACATCCTGATAATCAGACAAGAACTCTGGGACCTCAGAAGGGGTGGATGACGAAATCGACAAAAATGGAACATCACCATGTACCCCCTGACAACCCCAGCTGGATACCGACATGGAATTCCAATCCAATACTGGATTATGGGTTTGTAGCCATGGCAACCCCAACACGACCACATCATGCAGATTATGCAACACCAGAAAGCGAATAACTTCCTGATGTGCAGGAGCCATGCACATGGTCAGCTGGGCCCAGTATTGAGGTTTATTCTTGGCCAAAGGTGTAGCATCAATTCCTCTCAATGGAATAGGACACCGCAAAGGCTCCAAGAAAAACCCACAACGTTTAGCATAATCCAAATCCATCAGATTCAGGGCAGCGCCCGAATCCACAAACGCCATGACAGAAAACGACGACAAAGAGCATATCAAGGTAATGGACAGAAGGAATTTGGACTGTACAGTACCAATGACGGCAGACCTAGCGGACCGCTTAGTGCGCTTAGGACAATCAGAAATAGCATGAGTGGAATCACCACAGTAGAAACACAGACCATTCAGACGTCTGTATTCCTGCCGTTCAACTCTAGTCATAGTCCTATCGCACTGCATAGGCTCAGGTTTAACCTCAGGCAGTACCGCCAAATGGTGCACAGATTTACGCTCGCGCAAGCGTCGACCGATCTGAATGGCCAAAGACAAAGACTCATTCAAACCAGCAGGCATAGGAAATCCCACCATGACATCCTTAAGAGCCTCAGAGAGACCCTTTCTGAACAAAGCTGCCAGCGCAGATTCATTCCACTGAGTGAGTACTGACCATTTCCTAAATTTCTGACAATATACTTCTATATCATCCTGACCCTGGCACAAAAGCCAGCAAATTTTTCTCAGCCTGATCCACTGAATTAGGCTCATCGTACAGCAATCCGAGCGCCAGGAAAAACGCATCGACACTACTCATTGCAGGGTCTCCTGGCGCAAGAGAAAATGCCCAGTCTTGAGGGTCGCCGCGCAAAAAAGAAATAATAATCAAAACCTGTTGAATAGGATTACCAGAAGAATGAGGTTTCAAGGCCAGAAATAGCTTACAATTATTTTTGAAACTTAGAAACTTAGTTCTATCTCCAAAAAACAAATCAGGAATAGGAATTCTTGGTTCTAACATAGATTTCTGATCAATAGTATCTTGAATTTTTTGTACATTTATAACGAGATTATCCATTGAAGAGCACAGACCCTGAATATCCATGTCCACACCTGTGTCCAGAATCACCCAAATGTCTAGGGGAAAAAAAAAAAGTGAACACAGAGCTGAGAAAAAAAAAAATGATGTCAGAACTTTTTCTTTCCCTCTATTGAGAATCATTAGTTTGGCTCCTTGTACTGTTATGTTTGCTAATGACAGGTGTTATAAAGGCAATCCAGAAACACAGTGTGCTTAGCGATCAGAGCGCACACAGTGATCTGACAAATACCCAAAAATACAAGAACGAGCTCTGAGACGTGAAAACTCTGTAGACTGCACACCTGATCCTATCCTAAACACAACTAAAAGCGGCTGTGGATTGCGCCTAACAACTACCTAGGCAACTCGGCACAGCCTAAGAAACTAGCTAGCCTGAAGATAGAAAAATAGGCCTGACTTGCCCCAGAGAAATTCCCCAAAGGAAAAGGCAGCCCCCCACATATAATGACTGTGAGTAAGATGAAAAGACAAAACGCAGGGATGAAATAGATTCAGCAAAGTGGGGCCCGATATTCTAGGACAGAGCGAGGACAGTAAAGCGAACTATGCAGTCTACAAAAAACCCTAAAGCAAAACCACGCAAAGGGGGCAAAAAAAACCCACCGTGCCGAACTAACGGCACGGCGGTACACCCTTTGCGTCTCAGAGCTTCCAGCAAAACAAAAGACAAGCTGGACAGAAAAAAAGCAACAAAAAAGCAAAAAGCACTTAGCTATACAGAGCAGCAGGTCACAGGAACAATCAGGAGAAGCTCAGATCCAACACTGAAACATTGACAAGGAGCAAGGATAGCAGCATCAGGCGGAGTTAAGTAATGAAGCAGTTAACGAGCTCACCAGAACACCTGAGGGAGGAAGCTCAGAAGCTGCAGTACCACTTGTGACCACAGGAGTGAATTCAGCCACAGAATTCACAACAGCGTAAAAATATGCACCATTTGGCGGTATTATCTGAGCATAAACCTGAGCCTATGCAATGTGATAGGACTTTGACCAGAGCTGAACGGCAAGAACACAGACGTCGGAATGGGCTGTGTTTTTATTGTGGTGATTCCACTCATGCTATCTCCGATTGTCCTAAGCGCACTAAGCGGTTCACTAGGTCTGCCACCATTGGTACGGTACAGTCGAAATTTCTTTTGTCCGTTACTTTGATCTGCTCTTTGTCATCCTATTCTGTCATGGCATTTGTGGATTCAGGCGCTGCCCTGAATTTGATGGACTTGGAGTTTGCTAGGCGCTGTGGGTTTTTCTTGGAGCCCTTGCAGTATCCTATTCCATTGAGAGGAATTGATGCTACGCCTTTGGCCAAGAATAAGCCTCAGTACTGGACCCAACTGACCATGTGCATGGCTCCTGCGCATCAGGAGGTCGTGTTGGGGTTGCCATGGCTACAAGTCCATAACCCAGTATTGGATTGGAAATCTATGTCTGTGTCCAGCTGGGGTTGTCAGGGGGTACATGGTGATGTTCCAGTTCTGTCTATCTCATCATCCACCCCTTCTGAGGTCCCAGAGTTCTTGTCGGATTACCGGGATGTATTTGATGAGCCCAAGTCCAGTGCCCTACCTCCGCATAGGGATTGCAATTGTGCTATCGATTTGATTCCTGCGTCATATTCGCCCGTCGTCGTTGCCATTGGGAGCAGGGTTCTTTTTTGTGGCCAAGAAGGATGGTTCGTTGAGACCTTGTATTGATTACCGCCTTCTAAATAAAATCACAGTCAAATTTCAGTACCCCTTGCCGCTGCTGTCTGATTTGTTTGCTCGGATTAAGGGGGCTAGTTGGTTCACCAAGATAGATCTTCGTGGTGCGTATAATCTTGTGTGTATTAAACAGGGCGATGAATGGAAAACAGCATTTAATACGCCCGAGGGCCATTTTGAGTACCTGGTTATGCCATTCGGGCTTTCCAATGCTCCATCAGTATTTCAGTCCTTTATGCATGACATCTTCCGAGAGTACCTGGATAAATTCCTGATTGTATACTTGGATGATATTTTGGTCTTCTCGGATGATTGGGAGTCTCACGTGAAGCAGGTTAGAATGGTGTTCCAGGTCCTGCGTGCGAATTCTTTGTTTGTGAAGGGGCCAAAGTGTCTCTTTGGTGTTCAGAAGGTTTCATTTTTGGGTTTCGTTTTTTCCCCTTCTACTATCGAGATGGACCCTGTTAAAGTTCAGGCCATTTATGATTGGACTCAGCCGACATCTCTGAAGAGTCTGCAAAAGTTTCTGGGCTTTGCTAATTTTTATCGTCGCTTCATCAATAATTTTTCTAGTATTGCTAAACCGTTGACTGATTTAACCAAGAAGGGTGCTGATGTGGTCAATTGGTCTTCTGCTGCTGTAGAAGCTTTTCAGGAGTTGAAGCGTCGTTTTTCTTCTGCCCCTGTGTTGTGCCAGCCAGATGTTTCGCTCCCGTTCCAGGTCGAGGTTGATGCTTCTGAGATTGGAGCAGGGGCTGTTTTGTCGCAAAGAAGTTCTGATGGCTCGGTGATGAAACCATGTGCCTTCTTTTCCAGGAAGTTTTCGCCTGCTGAGCGCAATTATGATGTTGGCAATCGAGAGTTGTTGGCCATGAAGTGGGCATTCGAGGAGTGGCGTCATTGGCTTGAAGGAGCTAAGCATCGCGTGGTGGTCTTGACTGATCACAAGAACTTGACTTATCTCGAGTCTGCCAAACGGTTGAATCCTAGAAAGGCTCGTTGGTCGCTGTTTTTCTCCCGTTTTGACTTTGTGGTTTCGTACCTTCCGGGCTCTAAGAATGTGAAGGCGGATGCCCTGTCTAGGAGTTTTGTGCCCGACTCTCCGGGTTTGCCTGAGCCGGCGGGTATTCTCAAAGAGGGGGTAATTTTGTCTGCCATCTCCCCTGATTTGCGGCGGGTGCTGCAAAAATTTCAGGCTAATAGACCTGACCGTTGCCCAGCGGAGAAACTGTTTGTCCCTGATAAATGGACGAGTAGAGTTATCTCTGAGGTTCATTGTTCGGTGTTGGCTGGTCATCCTGGAATCTTTGGTACCAGAGATTTGGTGGCTAGATCCTTTTGGTGGCCGTCTCTGTCGCGGGATGTGCGTTCGTTTGTGCAGTCCTGTGGGATTTGTGCTCGGGCTAAGCCCTGCTGTTCTCGTGCCAGTGGGTTGCTTTTGCCCTTGCCAGTCCCGAAGAGGCCCTGGACACATATCTCTATGAATTTTATTTCGGATCTCCCCGTCTCTCAAAAGATGTCGGTCATTTGGGTGGTTTGTGATCGCTTCTCTAAGATGGTCCATTTGGTACCCTTGTCTAAATTGCCTTCCTCCTCTGATTTGGTGCCATTGTTTTTCCAGCATGTGGTTCGTTTACATGGCATTCCGGAGAACATCGTTTCTGACAGAGGTTCCCAGTTTGTTTCGAGGTTTTGGCGAGCCTTTTGTGCTAAGATGGGCATTGATTTGTCTTTTTGCTCGGCTTTCCATCCTCAGACAAATGGCCAAACTGAACGAACCAATCAGACCTTGGAAACATATCTGAGATGTTTTGTTTCTGCTGATCAGGATGATTGGGTGTCCTTTTTGCCTTTGGCTGAGTTCGCCCTTAATATTCGGGCCAGCTCGGCTACTTTGGTTTCGCCGTTTTTCTGCAATTCTGGTTTCCATCCTCGTTTCTCTTCAGGGCAGGTTGAGTCTTCGGACTGTCCTGGTGTGGATACTGTCGTGGATAGGTTGCAGCAGATTTGGACTCATGTAGTGGACAATTTGACATTGTCCCAGGAGAAGGCTCAACGTTTCGCTAACCGCAGGCGCTGTGTGGGTCCCCGACTTCGTGTTGGGGATTTGGTTTGGTTGTCGTCTCGTTATATTCCTATGAAAGTTTCCTCTCCTAAGTTTAAGCCTCGTTTCATTGATCCGTATAGGATTTCTGAGGTTCTTAATCCTGTGTCTTTTCGTTTGACCCTTCCAGCTTCTTTTTCCATCCATAATGTATTCCATAGGTCATTGTTGCGGAGATACGTGGCACCTGTGGTTCCATCCGTTGATCCTCCTGCCCCGGTTTTGGTTGAGGGGGAGTTGGAGTATATAGTGGAGAAGATTTTGGATTCTCATATTTCGAGACGGAAACTCCAGTACCTGGTTAAGTGGAAGGGTTATGGTCAGGAAGATAATTCCTGGGTCTTTGCCTCTGATGTTCATGCTGCCGATCTGGTTCGTGCCTTTCATTTGGCTCATCCTGGTCGGCCTGGGGGCTCTGGTGAGGGTTCGGTGACCCCTCCTCAAGGGGGGGTACTGTTGTGAATTCTGTGGTCGAGCTCCCTCCTGTGGTCATGAGTGGTACTTCGGCTGGTTCTGTCTATGAGCTTCCTCTGGTGGATGTGAGTGGGGCTGCGGCTTCTGAGTTTCCTTCCTCAGGTGACGAGGTTAAGTCGTTAGGTGCTGCTATATTTAACTCCACCTAGTTATTTGTTCATTGCCTCCTGTCAATGTTCCAGTATTGGTCTTGCTCTCTCCTGGATCGTCTTGTGGCCTGTCTGACCTGCATAAGCTAAGTTCTGCTTGTGTTACTTTTGTTTGCTATTTTTTCTGTCCAGCTTGCTATATTGGTTTTTCTTGCTTGCTGGAAGCTCTGGGACGCAGAGGGAGCACCTCCGTGCCGTTAGTCGGTACGGAGGGTCTTTTTGCGCCCTCTGCGTGGTTGTTTGTAGGTTTTTGTGCTGACCGCAAAGCTATCTTTACTATCCTCGGTCTATTCAGTAAGTCGGGCCTCACTTTGCTAAAACCTATTTCATCTCTGTGTTTGTATTTTCATCTTTACTCACAGTCATTATATGTGGGGGGCTGCCTTTTCCTTTGGTGAATTTCTCTGAGGCAAGGTAGGCTTATTTTTCTATCTTCCGGGCTAGCTAGTTACTCAGGCTGTGCCCGAGGCGCCTAGGTCTGGTCAGGAGCGCTCCACGGCTACCTCTAGTGTGGTGTGATAGGATTAGGGATTGCGGTCAGCAGAGTTCCCACGTCTCAGAGCTCGTCCTATGTAATTAGTAACTATCAGGTCACTTTGTGTGCTCTTAACCACCAGGTCCATTGTGTTTCTGAATCACCAGTTCATAACAGCGTAGGCCATATCTGGCAGCCCCTTAGCGCTGGGAACAATGCGGGCAGTAGCTGGCCGGCCCTGATAACAGCGTGCTGCCCGAAGTAGCGCAGAGCGTCACTGGCCACCGCAGAAAAGGACCGCTGGAGAGCACGGGGCAGTTACCAGCAGGTACATACAGGCAGCAGCCAGCAGCTTCGGCCTTCAGGCCAGGGGACATATCGTTGGAAATGAGCCCAGCGACTTCATATGGGCAGCAGGATGCTGGCTCTGTTCCCAATGCACCATCCACATCAGCTCCGAGGGTCGCAGCACAGTTAGTCGCTTTTGCGCCTTACAGTGACTGCCAGTCTGGGGAGCAAGAAAACGCAAGTGCTTCAGATTCATTGAAGGACCTGTCCAGGACAGGGCTGGACAACTTCAACAGGATGCCAGATCTTTGCAGCTTCGGCCTTCAGGCCAGGGGACATATCGTTGGAAATTAGCCCAGTGACTTCATATGGGCAGCGCAGCAGGATGCTGGCTCTGTTCCCAATGCACCATCCACATCAGCTCCGAGGCTCGCAGCACAGTTAGTCGCTTTTGCGCCTTACAGTGACTGGCAGTCTGGGGAGCAAGAAAACGCAAGTGCTTCAGATTCATTGAAGGACCTGTCCAGGACAGTGCTGGACAACTTCAACAGGATGCCAGATCTTTGGCTGCTGGGTTCACAGCGCCCAGGCAGCTAGGTGAGAGTAATTATCCTTTGCCTTTTAACCCTTGCTTAGCTTCCCCTGAAACTAGGAGTCAGGATGTTTTTTCTGGGGGAGTTGGTGGGGGTATGGGTTTGACCCTCAGGGGCCTGGTAGAATTAGCGGGTTTGTGGGGGTCCGGGCTACACAAGGGGGCATTACCGTCAGCTGCGTGGTTAAGGAATTCTGGGGCAATTTCAGGATATGGGGGTTCATCCGAAGTTTTTGGTGTTTGTGGTATCTCTGGGATAGGGGTGGGCATCTCCGATTCTTCAGTAGACAGTGGCGGGGCATCCAGAGCTATCACGCTAGTGGATATATCAGGGAATGTGGGTCTAGTTCTGGGCTCAACTGAGGAAAAAGAAAAGGAGGATGCGATTCATTTGAATGACATGGCTAAGGGAAAGGTGTACGTGTGTTTTGATGGTCCTTTCGGGGCCGATTTAAAACAAGAAATGAAGGAAAAATATGGAAGGGAGATTATGTCGAAATATTTTCTTTATTGCCTCTGGAGCGCTTTAATTTAGACAGGGCTAGGAGAGATAATTCTACAAAAGAGGATGAGGAGTAGAGGAGGTATCAGTTAATACTGAGAACCTTTTCAAATTGGTTGCAAGCTTTTGCTATTTTAGCCAGTGTTCTTGGGGAGAAGGCCTCCGAAAATTCCTCAGGCCTTTTTGCTATCTAGGCGCAAGACACCTCTCGTGTCTCCCCTTTTCCTCATAGTCTGTAAGCTTGTGAGCAGGGCCCTTATTCCTCCTGGTATCTGTTTTGAACTGTATTTCTGTTATGCTGTAATGTCTATTGTCTGTACAAGTCCCCTCTAAAATTTGTAAAGCGCTGCGGAATATGTTGGCGCTATATAAATAAAAAATTATTATTATTATTATTATTAATAGGTGAGGCTTACAGGGTATACGGTGGACAGGGTTGGTTAAGGTATGACGAACAGTTTTGTCAACAAAAAGCGGTCCGGCCGCATATTTGCTGGGGTCACAAAGATATAGCGTTGTGGATGAGGGTGATGGTCCCGTCCAGGTTAGGTCAAAGTGGTCAGCCTTTTCATGGGGGCATCGGGAGTTCAGGGCAGTCGGGATACTCGGTGGCAATGCAAAAAGGACTGTGTTTTTCCTTCAATAAAGGGACATGCAAATTCAGGAACAAATGTAAATTTAAACATGAATGTTCAGCCGGTGGGGGTATGCACGGTGCAGCAAAGTGTTTCAAAGGAAATAGACAAAAAAGAAGAAGATTCAGTTGAAAAAAGGGGTGACTGCAGTGCGGTGGGACGGGATGGAGGGTTTTCTAAATAGGTATCCTGATGCAGCGGCAGTGGTTTTGCTGAGTGACGGTTTTAAGGAAGGTTTCAAAATCCCATTTGTTGAGCAAAAAGTTTTTAAAGTCAGCATTGCAATTTCCAGAAGTTGTCTCGATTAAGTTATGCAAAGAAGTAGCATTGGGTAGAATGGCGAGCCCATTTGCAACGCCTCCCCTCAATAATTTGAGGGTGTCACCACTTGGGGTGGCCCCAAGGAAAGAGCCTAATAAATACAGGTTGATCCATCATTTATCTTTTCCAAAGGGCTCCGCAGTAAATGATAGGATTGACCCCCAATTGTGTTAAGTACTGTACACGTCGTTTGATACGGTTATGGAGTGGGTTCAGTTGTGCAAAAGAGGGGCGTGGCTAGCAAAAATGGATATCGAGGTGGCTTTCCGCTTATTGCTGGTTCAACCTGAGAGCTTTTGTACTTGTTGGGCTGTTTTTGGGACAGAGGGTTCTTTGTTGATCGTTGTCTTCCTATGGGTTCCTCGCTTTCTTGTGCTTATTTTGAGACGTTAGCACTTTTTTGGAATGGGTTGTTAAGAACATGTCCAGTTTGAGTTTGTGCATTCAATACCTAGATGACTTTTTGTTTATTGGTCCTGCTGAGGCAGCTGATTGTTCAGTGTTTTTACATACAATGGAAAATGTGGCCAAACGATTTGGGGTTCCGTTAGCGGCGGAAAAGACAGTGAGACCGGAAACAGTGTTGAGTTTTTTGGGAATTGAAATTGACACCGTGGCAATGGAGTGCAGCGGACAAGATAATAGATTTGATGGAAGAGGTGGTTAGAGAATGCAGTAAAAGGAAAATAACCTTACGTGATTTACAGTCGTTGTTAGGTAAACTGAATTTTGCTTGCAGAATCATGCCGATGGGGCGAGCCTTTTGTCGGCGGTTATCTTTGGCGGCGGTGGGGGTAAAATCTCCTGTGCACTTTATCAGATTGAAGAAGGAACTGCGGGAGGATTTGAAGGTGTGGGCAGTTTTTCTAGAAGAGTACAAAGGCAGATCTCTTTGGATCCAGCTGGTAGGGTACGCGGAAACCTTGGGTCTCATGGTTGGTATCGTCGAGGAGCGTGGTGTTGGGTTATTTTTTCAAGGGAGCTGGCTGGCGGCGGAATGGCCTTGAGATTGGAAGGAGCAGGGTTTGATAGCAAATTGGATATTACTGCAATTGTTTCCAAGGGTAGTGGCGTTGTCGATGTGGGGTGAAAAGGTAAAGAATAAAATGATTTGTTTTCCCTGTGAGCATGTGGGGGTGGTGACAGCCATAAACACGTTGTTGGCAGCAACGCCAGCTGTGGTGAAGGTATTGAAACACTTGGTTTTCTTGGGTCTTAAATTTTTTTTTTTTTTCCAAACTGTTTTTATTAAACATTTACAATTAAACATTTTCAACATTAGTATATTAACATGCAAACATAGGTACAAGGAATTACCTCCCTCTTTCCGGTATTACAGAAGCCCATTATTAAAGACGGTAACTATTTTAGCGTTCCAATTTGCAAATTAAGGCAAAGTACCTCTCAATCAAGATAAACATAAGGCTAAAAACATAGAATTCAACATGGAAATACAATACGAGTGTGGGTCTTAAATTTAACTTATGGATTGTGTCTGAGGTTAGGCTGGTGGTGCCTAATCCCATTGTTGACATTCTTTTCCAAATTCAGTGGCATTGTTTTCGGGAGTTGGCACCACAAGCGGAGGCAGCGGGATTGGAGTGTCCAGCGGAGTTATGGAACCTGTCTAGGTAGAAATATGGTCAGGCTTGGAGTTTGTGGGAATCGTGGGGGGCAACTGGGGGGAAAGTGATAGAGGATGAATGCAGATTATTGTTGTTTTTGGGTCACTACTGGGAAGCAGGGTGGTCAGTAGCAAAGTTGAATAAGTTTTTGGTGGGCCTGTCTTTTAGTTTTAAGGTCAGAGGTCTCGGAGATTAAACAAAATCTTTCTTGGTTTGTCAAGTGGTAGGGGGCTGGAGAAAAGGCTGGAAGGTGGTAGATGGCAGGCGTCCCGTTTCTTATGAAGTGTTATTAACTATCGGGTATCAGTTACCTGTGATATGTTTTTCAGATTGGGAGGTGGATTTGTTTAAGGCGGCCTTTTTGCTGGTCTTCTTTGGGGCTCTCTGGCTGGGAGAGTTGATTAACCCTTCTAGGTGTAAGAAAGGAGTTTTGCTGAGAGAGAACGTGGATGTTTGCAACGATAAGGTGGTTGTGTTGATTCGGGCTTCCAAAACTGATGTGTTTGGCAAGGGGTGCAAAGTGGTGTTATTAGGCGTGGAAGATTCCCTGTTATGTCCGGTGGTCTGTGTTAAGAATTACATAAATAGGGGTGGCATTTTGAATGAACCATTGTTAGTTCATGAGGACTGCTCCTTCTTGTCTCGATTTCAATTTATCAAGGTATTTAGACATTGTTTGGAATCACATGCTCAGGGCCCGCCTATTTTAAGGTCCTTTTCGGCACTCTCACATACATCCCCTTGATAAAGCAACTGATCTTCTAAGCGAAACGCGCGTCGGGGGTCTCTATATCCCGGTTCCAGTCCGGTGTGCCTGCCAGCCCACTTCACCTGCGGTAAGCGTAACATGTTTTACATGAGTGACCATGTGTCACTTTATCATATTCACTTTCTTAGTGGCTGCTTTCAGCTCTGCACCTTAACAGCCTGTTGATGTTATCTGACAGGTGGATAATCTTTTGGGCTCTGCACACCGGTGGGATACTTGTTTCTGTTCCATCCTTATGCACTGTGTACTTTAGTCCTTTTCATACTCTAGTTATGTATTGTTCTTACCATACGTGTATTCACACCTTGTATATTTAATAAATTTGCATACCCATTATACTCCTTTTGTTCTCCTTGGTTTCATCACTAGTATGGAGTGGGTAGCCTCTGTTGCAGGCTTGGGGTCTCTCACCACTATTGTGTGTTAGTTAGTCCCCTCCTTTCTCTTCAAAACATGTGCTCTGGTTTTGTTGTAGTAATTGTTTGGAATCAGGTGGTATTCCGGCGGCGGATTATAGTGGGCATTCTTTCAGGATTGGGGCAGCAATGAAGGTAGCCAGAATGTGTCTGGATGACGAGATGGATAGGAGGATTGGACATTGGGAATCTGCAAGGTTTCGCTCGTACGTTCATCCGACACTAGTGTAATGATAATAGCTTGCGTTGTGTTGTAGTTTCTTAAATATTTGTTGTCATTTTCTTTGTTTCAGAGAATGATTGGATGTTCGTTTGGATAATGGGGCAGTCGTTCATGATCTGGGCGGCGTTGAGAGCAGCGGTTCGTCCGGATGGGCGGCAATTAGGTTTTCCTCGGGAGTCAGTAACTCTACGTTGGATCGGTAAAAGGGGAATGGTTTGGAAACAACTGTTGCCTGAATTTCACCATTTTGTTTGGTTAGATAGGGCACCTGAGGTGGTCTTTTTACATTTAGGGGGAATGATTTGGGCAAACGGCCTTGTAGAGAGTTGATCAAGGACATCAAATTTGATATGTTGAGGTTATGGGCCATGTTTCCGAAGGTCTTGGTGATTTGGTCAGATATCATCCCGCATAAGATGTGGCGAGGTGCCAGGTCTATTGATGCCTATCCGATGACATTAACCAAGCCTTGTTGGATATACTAGAGCCGAACAAATCCAGATAATCTTCCATGATTGACTTGTTGATGGTTTCTATGGTGTCATTTACCCTCTTAGTTGTCTCATCATTTTTTTGGGATTTCTTTTTTTTATGGGGGGGGGGGGGTTAATGCCACCGGAATGACAGCTCTTTGTGTGGTTGGGGTGCCATCAGTTTGGGGCGCAGAAGCAGAATTAGATGAGAGGAAGATTGAGAGGCAGGTCCGAAGAATGAAGAGCCATCAACTGCCAAATCAGCTGTTCCTGCTGTCTCTTGGCTGGCGTCATCTGCGGGCTCAGGTGCAGAAATATTTCCTTCAGTGCTGTGAAAATAAACAAAAAGAAGTCTTCAGTCTTAACTCAATTTATATTCATCATTACTACATTCAAATTATTTATAACAAATAACCTCCTCAAAGTCCTGCTGGTGACCAAAAAACTCAAATCGTCATAAAGACTAAAGTTAGCTTTGGCCACTCTTCCCAAGGTTGTTGTGTATTTTGTGGAAACGATTTTGCACCGACCTCCATCGCTGTTTTACATCTTTATCTAAAAATTAAAAAAAACCACTATGATCCTTACTAGGGTTGAGCGAAACGGATCGGTCATTTTCAGAAGTCGCCGACTTTTGGCAAAGTCGGGTTTCATGAAACCCGACCCGATCCCTGTGTGGGGTCGGCCATGAGGTCGGCGATCTTCTTATCGGGTATCGGAATTCCGATACCGAGTTACGATATTTTTGCGATATCGGGAATCGGTATCGGGATCCATATTCATGTGTAAAATAAAGAATAAAAATAAAAAATATTGATATACTCACCCTCGGACGCGCCCTGGTTCTAACCGGCAGTCTCCCCTCCTAAGAATGAGCGAGTGAAGGACCTGCGGTGACGTCGCGGCTTGTGATTGGTCGTGTGAGCGGTCACAGGAGCGGTCACGCGACCAATCACAAGCCGTGACGTCATCGATGGTCCTTCACTTGCTAATTCTTAGGAAGGAAGGCTGCCGGTTAGAACCAGGGCCGTCCGAGGGTGAATATATCCCTATTTTAAAGAATAAAAATAAAAAATATTGATATACTCACCCTCGGACGCGCCCTGGTTCTAACCGGCAGTCTCCCCTCCTAAGAATGAGCGAGTGAAGGACCTGCTGTGACGTCGCGGCTTGTGATTGGTCGCATGAGTGGTCACATGAGCGGTTATACGACCAATCACAAGCCGCGACGTCATCGAAGGTCCTTCACTTGCTCATTCTTAGGAAGGAAGGCTGCCGGCTAGAACCAGGGCGCGTCCGAGGGTGAGTATATCCTTTTTTTATTCTTTATTTTACACATTAATATGGATCCCAGGGCCTGAAGGAGAGTTTCCTCTCCTTCAGACCCTGGGAACCATTAGTATCCAATTGCACTGCATTGGGTTTCGTGTTTCGGCCGACCCCGACCCTGACTTTTCTATAGAATCGGCCGATTTCACTCGACCCTACTTTTGAGAAAGTCGGGTTTCGTGAAACCCGACTCGACCCTATAAAAATAAAAGTTCAAGAAAAGCACATCCAGCCCATGAATGGCAGCGCTTCCCAGGACTCACATTCAAAGATGATATTTCATATTTTTTTATTTCATAACTTAAAATAGAAGAGATACCCTATCTCTTCTATTTTAAGTTATGAAATAAAAAAATATAGTATCTCTTCTATTTTAAGTTATGAAATAAAAAAATATGAAATATCATCTTTGAATGTGAGTCCTGGGAAGCGCTGCCATTCATGGGCTGGATGTGCTTTTCTTGAACTACTCATCCTGTGTGAGCCTTACTCTGGCTCTCTCACTTGGATCCACCCGAGGCAAGCTGCAAGCCCTGTATATTGAAAAGTATCTCAGAGGGAATTTGGAGGATACACGATCTAAAGCCATTTTAGTCTTTTATCAGGTGAGTGCATAAAATTGTGCACCCTTTAAAGACTATAATATTGTGTTTACGCACTTAGGGCGCCGCGATTTGTCTGTTCTTCTCTCCCAAACAGGGTTTTTTTGTCTATAAAAATAAAAGTCGCTCAACCCTAATCCTTACATTCCATTTTAAAATGAATAGTAGTAATGTTTAAAGTCCGTAGAAAAGTAATTACTAATTTTCTGCTGCAGGGCACTATTGTAGCCATGAAAATCGGAATATAGGTCCTGGAATATTCTCGATCAGCAGATATCCCTGGCATATTTGCTTTGTAGGTCTCATCGGCCGGGTTCCAGATGGCTGGCATGTCCCTTATCTAGAATGTATACCAATATGTAATTAAATAACATATTCATATTTATTAGGTTAACAGACAGAAATTTAATTTTTTTTTTTAAAAATTATCTATATACACATCTATATATGTTATATATAGATATATAACATACTGTATATACAGTACAGACAAAAAGTTTGGACACACCTTCTCATTTAAAGATTTTTCTGTATTTTCAATACTAAAAAAAATTGTAAATTCACACTGAAGGCATCAAAACTATGAATTAACAACAAAAAAGTGTGAAACAACTGAAAATATGTCTTATATTCTAGGTTCTTCAAAGTAGCCACCTTTTGCTTTGATGACTGCTTTGCACAGTCTTGGCATTCTCTTGATGAGCTTCAAGAGGTAGTCATCGGAAATGGTTTTCACTTCACAGGTGTGCCCTGTCAGGTTTAATAAGTGGGATTTCTTGCCTTATAAATGGGGTTGGGACCATCAGTTGTGTTGAGCAGAAGTCTGGTGGATACACAGCTGATAGTCCTACTGAATAGACTGTTAGAATTTGTATTATGGCAAGAAAAAAGCAGCTAAGTAAAGAAAAACAAATGGCCATCATTACTTTAAGAAATGAAGGTCAGTGAGTCCGGAAAAATTGGGAAAACTTTGAAAGTATCCGCAAGTGCAGTTGCAAAAACCATCAAGTGCTACAAAGAAACTGGCTCACAGGAAAGGAAGACCAAGAGTCACCTCTACTTCTGAGGATAAGTTTATCCGAGTAACCAGCCTCAGAAATCGCAAGTTAACAGCAGCTCAGGTTAGAGACCAGGTCAATGCCACACAGAGTTCTAGCAGCAGACACATCTCTACAACAACTGTTAAGAGGAGACTTTGTGCAGCAGGCCTTCATGGTAAAATAGCTGCTAGGAAACCACTGCTAAGGACAGGAAACAAGCAGAAGAGACTTGTTTGGGGTAAAGAACACAAGGAATGGACATTAGACCAGTGGGAATCTGTGCTTTGGTCTGATGACCAACCACCTTGGCTTTGTGCGGCGCAGAAAAGGTGAACGGATGGACTCTATATGCCTGGTTCCCACTGTGAAGCATGGAGGAGGAGGTGTGATGGTGTGGGGGTGCTTTGCTGGTGACACTGTTGGGGATTTATTCAAAATTGAAGGTATACTGAACCAACATGGCTACCACAGCATCTGGCAGCAGCTTGGTATTCCATCCAGTTTGCGTTTAGTTTATTTTTCAACAGGACAATGACCCCAAACACCCCCCCCCCCCAGGCTGTGTAAGGGCTATCTGACCAAGAAAGAGAGCGATGGGGTGCTACGCCAGATGACCTGGCCTCCACAGTCACCAGACCTGAACCCAATCGAGATGGTTTGGGGTGAGCTGTACCGCAGAGTTAAGGCAAAAGGGCCAACAAGTGCTAAGCATCTCTGGGAACTCCTTCAAGATTGTTGGAAGACCATTTCCGGTGACTAACTCTTGATGCTCATCAAGAGAATGCCAAGAGTGTGCAAAGCAGTCATCAAAGCAAAAGGTGGCTACTTTGAAGAACCTAGAATATAAGATATATTTTCAGTTGTTTCACACTTTTTTGTTAAGCATATAATTCCACATGTGTTAATTCATAGTTTTGATGCCTTCAGTGTGAATTTACAATTTTCATATAGCAATAGAGGACACGGCACTCAGGGCTTCTTGGTGGTGCACAAGTTAGGTATCCAACCCGTCAAATATAAGCAATAAATTACTTGGCACTCAGGAGATAGTTATGCAATTTGAGAAGTTCATTTATTCAGTGCATCCAGTTCAAAATTAAACGTTTTCGGTCTAATCACAAGACCTTCATCAGAAACAGTTTTGAATACTGAAACACATATGCAAAAGAACAAAAAAGAAGTTTTTTAGACAAAATACAAGATGCACAGTACAATTATATGCGTATAGTACATTCTGCTCATCAAAAAAGAAAAACTACATCACATGTTAAGTGGCGAACAACAATGGTGGCGGTCTAGGTGGATCCAACCTGGTGTGCCGTGAGGCGTGGGTCTCGTTCAGGAGATGCTAAGGACCGTGAACGTGTAAAGGAAAACTGTTGTGAAGTGACCGGACCGAGTCTAGCCGAAGGACTAATAAAATGAAAACCGACTGACCACCCCAAAAGGATACAGAGACTGAGGTGACCTCCCAAGACGCGGGGTCTTATGGCTAAGGTGCAGGGTGAGCTGCCTAAAACATAAAAACAGATATATGAATACATACAATAATGCCGTAGTGTAGATATGGTACAGAGCGACTGGGCATAAAATCCTATTAAACATGCCATAAGAGAGAACCGCCCCATGTGTGACCACCAGGAGCCTGTATCTAGATGTGTGGGTATAACCACAGAGTGCAATGCATGTAACTGGGGTAATATGTCCCCCAAGGTCCTAAACAATACCTTGAGGGCTGACACATTTATATTTCTTGTGGCTTCCAGGTATTGTTTAATAGGATTGTATGTATTCATATATCTGTTTTTATGTTTTAGGCAGCTCACCCTGCACCTTAGCCATAAGACCCCGCGTCTTGGGAGGTCACCTCAGTCTCTGTATCCTTTTGGGGTGGTCAGTCGGTTTTCATTTTATTAGTCCTTCGGCTAGACTCGGTCCGGTCACTTCACAACAGTTTTCCTTTACACGTTCACGGTCCTTAGCATCTCCTGAACGAGACCCACGCCTCACGGCACACCAGGTTGGATCCACCTAGACCGCCACCATTGTTGTTCGCCACTTAACATGTGATGTAGTTTTTCTTTTTTGATGAGCAGAATGTACTATACGCATATAATTGTACTGTGCATCTTGTATTTTGTCTAAAAAACTTCTTTTTTGTTCTTTTGCATATGTGTTTCAGTATTCAAAACTGTTTCTGATGAAGGTCTTGTGATTAGACCGAAAACGTTTAATTTTGAACTGGATGCACTGAATAAATGAACTTCTCAAATTGCATAACTATCTCCTGAGTGCCAAGTAATTTATTGCTTACAATTTTCATAGTCATGAAAATGCAGAAAAATCTTTAAATGAGAAGGTGTGTCCAAACTTCTACTCTGTACTGTATATATTTTAGATACATATGTATACATAAAGAGAGAGCGATAGATGAGTGAGGGCAGACATAAGCCAATAAAGAGAGCATGGTTTTGGCAAACCCCCTGGCTCAAAACATCGGTCCCCAGACACCCAAGAAAAAGTGCAGCTATTGCTATTGCAAGGTGACATTAAGCCAGGTTAATTATGGAGAGGAGTCAATAAGATACCTATCCATTACAAACCGTAAAAAAAATGGCGTGGGCTCACGCCCAATTTTCACGTCCAGAAAGGAAAAGCCAGCGACTGCGTGCTCATATTTTGTAGCCTGGAAAGGGGTTAATCTTCCCAGGCTATGAATATCAGCCTGCAGCTGTCTGTGTAGCCTTTTATGGCTATTAAAATATGGGGACCCCCTAAAAAATGATGTGGGATCCCTAGCCTAGAGAGGGGCCATGGATATTGGCCCCCCTGGCTACAAATACCAGCACACAGCCGCCTGTCATGATCCCAATGGCAAGGGATCACAAAAGGACAAGCACAAAAACAAAACAAGCTCTAGGGAGATGGAACCTGAGCTGACCGCGATCCTGAACCTAAACACACAACTAGCAGTAGCCGGGGAACGTGCCTACGATGATTCCTAGACGTCTCGCGCCAGCCGAAGGATTAACTTCCCCTATCAGAAGAAACACAGACCTCACTTGCCTCCAGAGAAACACCCCACAGAAATAGCAGCCCCCCACATGTAATAACGGTGAAATGAGAGGAAAGCACATACGTAGTTATGAAAATAGAATCAGCAAAAATGAGGCCCGCTAAAGCTAGATAGCAGAGGATACAAAAGTGAACTGCGCGGTCAGCGAAAAACCCTTCAAAAAACCATCCTGAAATTACTTGAACTCATGTGCCAACTCATGGAACATGAGGAGTAATTTCAGCCCACTAGAGCAACCAGCAGCAAGGAATCACATATCTGCAAGCTGGACAAGACAAAAATTAAGCAAAACGTGGAACAGGAAAATCAAAACTTAGCTTGTCCTGAAGATAACAGACGCAGGGAGCAGAGGTAAAAAGACACGCTGATTACATTGATAGCCGGCGAGGAAATGACAAAAAAGCCAGGTTAAATAGGAAACTCCCATAACCTGATGGAACAGGTGGAGACCAGAGACCGCAGAGAACACAAGTCACCCAGTACCATCAGTAACCACCAGAGGGAGCCCAAAAACCGAACTCACAACAGTACTCCCCCCTTGAGGAGGGGTCACCGAACCCTCACGAGAACCACCAGGGCGACCAGGATGAGCCCTATGAAAAGCACGAACCAAATCGGCATTTGGCAATCACCCAAGAATTATCCTCCTGACCATAACCCTTCCACTTGACCAAATACTGGAGTTTCCGTCTGGAAACACGAGAATCCAAGATCTTCTCCACAACATACTCCAATTCACCCTCCACCAGCACCGGAGCAGGAGGCTCAAGCGAAGGAACAACAGGTACCTCATACTTCCGCAACAACGACCGATGGAACACATTATGAATAGCAAACGATGCCGGGACATCCAAACGAAACGACACAGGGTTAAGAATTTCCAAGATCCTATAGGGACCGATGAACCGAGGCTTGAACTTAGGAGAAGAGACCTTCATAGGAACAAAACGAGAAGACAACCACACCAAGTCCCCAACAAGAAGTCGAGGACCCACGCGGCGACGGCGATTAGCAAACTGCTGAGCCCTCTCCTGGGACAACTTCAAATTGTCCACCACATGACTCCAAATCCGATGCAACCTATCCACCACCATGTCCACTCCAGGACAATCAGAAGGCTCCACCTGACCAGAGGAAAAACGAGGATGAAACCCCGAATTACAAAAGAAAGGAGAAACCAAGGTAGCAGAACTAGCCCGATTATTAAGGGCAAACTGGGCAAGCGGCAAAAAGGAAACCAAGTCATCTTGATCAGCAGAAACAAAACACCTTAAATAAGTTTCTAAAGTCTGATTAGTTCGTTCCGTCTGGCCATTCGTCTGGGGATGGAATGCAGACGAAAAGGACAAATCAATGCCCATCTTAGCACAGAACGTCCGCCAAAATCTAGACACAAACTGGGATCCCCTGTCAGAAACGATGTTCTCCGGAATGCCATGCAAACGGACCACGTTTTGAAAAAACAAAGGGACCAACTCAGAGGAGGAAGGTAACTTAGGCAAGGGTACCAGATGAACCATCTTAGAAAAGCGGTCACACACAACCCATATGACGGACATTTTTTGAGAGACAGGGAGATCCGAAATAAAGTCCATGGAAATGTGCGTCCAAGGTCTCTTCGGGATAGGCAAAGGAGACAACAATCCACTGGCCCGAGAACAGCAAGGCTTAGCCCGAGCGCAAACTCCACAAGACTGCACGAAAGAACGCACATCCCTCGACAAGGAAGGCCACCAAAAAGACCTGGCCACCAAGTCTCTAGTACCAAATATTCCAGGATGACCTGCCAACACAGAAGAATGGACCTCGGAGATGACTCTACTGGTCCAATTATCCGGAACAAACAGTCTTTCCGGCGGACAACGATCAGGTTTATCCGCCTGAAACTCCTGCAAAGCACGTCGCAAGTCTGGGGAGACAGCCGACAAAATCACCCCATCCCTAAGGATACCAGTGGGCTCCGAATTTCCAGGGGAGTCAGGCACAAAACTCCTAGAAAGAGCATCCGCCTTCACATTCTTTGAACCTGGCAGGTACGAAACCACAAAATTGAAACGGGAGAAAAACAGTGACCAACGAGCCTGTCTAGGATTCAGACGCTTGGCAGACTCAAGGTACATCAGATTTTTGTGATCAGTCAAGACCACCACACGATGTCTAGCACCCTCAAGCCAATGACGCCACTCCTCAAATGCCCACTTCATGGCCAAAAGCTCCCGATTACCAACATCATAATTCCGTTCAGCGGGCGAAAATTTTCTAGAAAAGAACGCACATGGCTTCATCACTGAGCCATCGGAGCTTCTCTGTGACAAAACCGCCCCCGCTCCGATCTCGGAAGCATCAACCTCAACCTGAAAAGGAAACGACGTATCTGGCTGACGCAACACAGGAGCCGAAGAAAACCGGCGCTTAAGTTCCTGAAAGGCCTCCACAGCCGCAGGAGACCAATCAGTAACATCAGCACCCTTTTTAGTCAAATCCGTCAAAGGCTTAACAACACTAGAAAAATTAGTTATGAAGCGATGATAAAAATTAGCAAAGCCTAAGAACTTCTGTAGACTCTTAAGAGATGTAGGCTGCGTCCAGTCACAAATAGCCTGAACCTTGACGGGATCCATCTCAATAGTAGAAGGGGAAAAAATATACCCCAAAAAAGAAATCTTCTGGACTCCAAAGAGACATTTAGAACCTTTTACAAACAAAGAATTGGCCCGCAGAACCTGAAACACCTTCCTGACTTGCTGAACATGAGACTCCCAGTCATCAGAAAAAACCAAAACATCATCCAAATACACGATAATAAATTTATCCAGATATTCACGGAAAATATCGTGCATAAAAGACTGGAAGACAGAAGGAGCATTAGAAAGTCCAAAAGGCATCACCAAATACTCGAAATGGCCCTCAGGCGTATTAAATGCGGTTTTCCACTCATCACCCTGCCTTATCCGCACAAGATTATACGCACCCCGAAGATCAATCTTAGTGAACCATTTAGCCCCCTTAATGCGAGCGAACAAATCAGTCAACAATGGCAAAGGATACTGATATTTGACTGTAATCTTATTCAAAAGACGATAATCTATGCAAGGCCTCAAGGAACCATCTTTTTTGGCCACAAAAAAAAAACCTGCTCCCAAAGGGGACGAAGATGGACGGATATGTCCCTTTTCCAAGGACTCCTTAACATAATTCCGCATAGCAGTATGCTCTGGCACTGACAGATTGAACAAACGACCTTTAGGGAATTTACTGCCAGGAATCAAATCTATAGCACAATCGCAATCCCTGTGAGGAGGAAGCGAACTGAGCTTAGGCTCCTCAAAAACCTCCCGATAATCAGACAGAAATACCGGAACCTCAGAAGGAGTAGATGAAGCGATAGAAATCGGAGATGCATCATCATGAACCCCCTGACATCCCCAGCTTAACACAGACATTGTTTTCCAGTCCAGAACTGGGTTATGAGTTTGTAACCATGGCAGACCAAGCACTAAGACATCATGTAAATTATACAGTACCAGGAAGCGAATCACCTCCTGATGAACGGGAGTCATACGCATGGTCACTTGTGTCCAGTACTGAGGTTTATTCATAGCCAAAGGTGTAGAGTCAATTCCTTTCAAAGGAATAGGAACTTCCAGAGATTCCAGACTAAACCCACAGCGATTGGCAAATGACCAATCCATAAGACTCAGGGCAGCACCTGAATCCACATAGGCATCGACGGAAATGGATGATAATGAACAAATCAGCGTCACAGACAGAATGAACTTAGACTGTAAAGTACCAATGGCAACAGACTTATCAACCTTTTTTGTGCGTTTAGAGCATGCTGATATAACATGAGCTGAATCACCACAATAAAAACACAATCCATTTTTCCGCCTATAATTTTGCCGTTCACTTCTGGACTGAATTCTATCACATTGCATTATCTCAGGTGCCTGTTCAGAAGACACCGCCAAATGGTGCACAGGTTTGCGCTCCCGTAAACGCCGATCGATCTGAATAGCCATAGTCATGGACTCATTCAGACCTGTAGGCGCCGGGAACCCCACCATAACATCTTTAATGGCCTCAGAAAGGCCATCTCTGAATTTTGCAGCCAGAGCGCACTCATTCCACTGAGTAAGCACCGACCATTTCCGAAATTTCTGACAATATATTTCTGCTTCATCTTGCCCCTGAGAGAGTGCAATAAAGCTTTTTCAGCCTGAATCTCTAGGTTAGGTTCCTCATAGAGCAAACCCAATGCCAGAAAAAACGCATCCACATTGAGCAACGCAGGATCCCCTGGTGCCAATGCAAATGCCCAATTCTGAGGGTCACCCCGCAGGAAAGATATAACAATCTTGACCTGCTGAGCAGGGTCTCCAGAGGAGCAAGATTTCAAGGAAAGAAACAACTTGCAATTGTTCCTAAAATTCAGAAAACTAGATCTATCTCCAGAAAAAAACTCTGGGATAGGAATTCTAGGTTCAGACATAGGCGTATGTACAACAAAATCTTGTATATTTTGAACCTTAGCAGCAAGATTATTCAGGCTGGAAGCCAAACTCTGGACGTCCATGATAAACAGCTGAGGTCAGAGCCATTCAAGGATTAAGAGGAGGAAAAAAGCAGCCAAGCTGCAATTAAGGCTAGGCAGCAAACACTGAGGAGGGAAAAAAAAAAAAAACTTCCTCAGACTACTTTTCCTCCTACTTCAGCCAAAACGATGACCAATTTTTTTTCTTTAGGCCGGCTATACTGTCATGATCCCAATGGCAAGGGATCACAAAAGGACAAGCACAAAAACAAAACAAGCTCTAGGGAGATGGAACCTGAGCTGACCGCGATCCTGAACCTAAACACACAACTAGCAGTAGCCGGGGAACGTGCCTACGATGATTCCTAGACGTATCGCGCCAGCCGAAGGATTAACTTCCCCTATCAGAAGAAACACAGACCTCACTTGCCTCCAGAGAAACACCCCACAGAAATAGCAGCCCCCCACATGTAATAACGGTGAAATGAGAGGAAAGCACATACGTAGTTATGAAAATAGAATCAGCAAAAATGAGGCCCGCTAAAGCTAGATAGCAGAGGATACAAAAGTGAACTGCGCGGTCAGCGAAAAACCCTTCAAAAAACCATCCTGAAATTACTTGAACTCATGTGCCAACTCATGGAACATGAGGAGTAATTTCAGCCCACTAGAGCAACCAGCAGCAAGGAATCACATATCTGCAAGCTGGACAAGACAAAAATTAAGCAAAACGTGGAACAGGAAAATCAAAACTTAGCTTGTCCTGAAGATAACAGACGCAGGGAGCAGAGGTAAAAAGACACGCTGATTACATTGATAGCCGGCGAGGAAATGACAAAAAAGCCAGGTTAAATAGGAAACTCCCATAACCTGATGGAACAGGTGGAGACCAGAGACCGCAAAGAACACAAGTCAACCAGTACCATCAGTAACCACCAGAGGGAGCCCAAAAACCGAACTCACAACAGCCGCCCCAGATTTGGCGCATCTGTAAGATGGGCCAAATCTGGTGCTTAGCCTCTTTCTTCCCACTCCTCTGTAGCAGTGGGATATGGGGTAATAAGGGGTTAATGTCACCTTGCTATTGTAAAGTGACATTAAGCCGGGTTAATAATGGAGAGGCATCAATAAGACACCTATCCATTATAAATCCTATAGTAGAAAAAAAACACAGACACAGAGCGAATTATTTTAATATTATGAATTTTACCATTCCATACATAAAATAATAAACCAACAGTATACCACCTTTTCTGACGCAGTACAATAAATATCTGCCATGGAGAACAGTCACATCAGGAGATGTGACTGCTCTCCACGGCTTCCAAAACACACTGACAGGAGCTAAAGCTCCTGCAGTGTGACTGCACATGTGCAAGAGTTTACCGGAGTTCAATGAACTCCGGGATTCTCACTTTAGGGCACTGCTGGGTGAGAAATTTTCTCACGCAGGTCAAGTGCCGTAAAGTGAGATCCCAGAGTTCATTGAATTCCGGGAAAGTACCGGACAGCTGCGATACACTGCAGGAGCGACTAACTCTTGCAGTGTATCACCGGAGGACGTCGTGGGACAGTCTATGTTGGATTACGGCGGACCCGGATTTTTATTTTAATTTTTACAGATGATCAAGGGAGGGCTTCGGGGATAAGGCGTATCTGGTGAGTATGTACTACATATTCTATGTTGTATGTACTGTATGTTAATGTATGTAATGTGTTTGTGTTTTTAACCCATTGTAGTCATTCGCCTGATGATGGGACAACTCTCCCATCATCATATCTGGATGGGAGCAATGGTACCATCCGATGAATGACTACAATCAGTCACAACAGACACACAGACTGACACACAGACAGACACAATATTTACCAACTCAACCAGATGCCAGACATCCATCCCCATGCGACGGTACGACTCCATTTTCTCTACACTCCGCCCACACACTTCCTCCTGACTCATGACATCACTTCCCTCTGCAGCGTTTTTGACACCCAAAACTGCACCAAATCCACAGCAAATCTTCATATGGTTTTTACACCTGCGGTTTTGCTGCAGATTGGCCTGACACAATGGAAATCAATGGGTGCAGAAACGCTGCTTATCCGCACAAAAGAAGTGACATGCTACGGAAAATAAAATGCTGCGTTTCTGTGCGGATTTTTCCGCAGTATGTGCACATCAAGTGTGCGGTTCCCATAGACTTACATTGGTTGTGCACTACATTGCGGATTTGATGCAATTCCGCGTGGAAAAAAACGCTGCGGATCCGCAATAAAATCTGCAACGTTTGCGCACAGCCTTTAACTCACAGGAGTCACGTATACCCTTATGTCGAGTATACACAGACTCAGGGCCGGACTGGCCATCTGGCAATTCTGGCAAATGCCAGAAGGGCCTGTCTGGCTGTGGGCTGCCTTGTCTGCTACATTGTTAACAGAATAGGTGTCCTCAAGACACCCATACTGTTAAGAGTTGTGACGGAGAACAAAGTTGCTGACTTACACCAGCAGGCCACAGTTATCAATAGAAATATTGGTCTGGTAGTAACATAGTAACATAGTAACATAGTTAGTAAGGCCGAAAAAAGACATTTGTCCATCCAGTTCAGCCTATATTCCATCATAATAAATACCCAGATCTACGTCCTTCTACAGAACCTAATAATTGTATGATACAATATTGTTCTGCTCCAGGAAGACATCCAGGCCTCTCTTGAACCCCTCGACTGAGTTCGCCATCACCACCTCCTCAGGCAAGCAATTCCAGATTCTCACTGCCCTAACAGTAAAGAATCCTCTTCTATGTTGGTGGAAAAACCTTCTCTCCTCCAGACGCAAAGAATGCCCCCTTGTGCCCGTCACCTTCCTTGGTATAAACAGATCCTCAGCGAGATATTTGTATTGTCCCCTTATATACTTATACATGGTTATTAGATCGCCCCTCAGTCGTCTTTTTTCTAGACTAAATAATCCTAATTTCGCTAATCTATCTGGGTATTGTAGTTCTCCCATCCCCTTTATTAATTTTGTTGCCCTCCTTTGTACTCTCTCTAGTTCCATTATATCCTTCCTGAGCACCGGTGCCCAAAACTGGACACAGTACTCCATGTGCGGTCTAACTAGGGATTTGTACAGAGGCAGTATAATGCTCTCATCATGTGTATCCAGACCTCTTTTAATGCACCCCATGATCCTGTTTGCCTTGGCAGCTGCTGCCTGGCACTGGCTGCTCCAGGTAAGTTTATCATTAACTAGGATCCCCAAGTCCTTCTCCCTGTCAGATTTACCCAGTGGTTTCCCGTTCAGTGTGTAATGGTGATATTGATTCCCTCTTCCCATGTGTATAACCTTACATTTATCATTGTTAAACCTCATCTGCCACCTTTCAGCCCAAGTTTCCAACTTATCCAGATCCATCTGTAGCAGAATACTATCTTCTCTTGTATTAACTGCTTTACATAGTTTTGTATCATCTGCAAATATCGATATTTTACTGTGTAAACCTTCTACCAGATCATTAATGAATATGTTGAAGAGAACAGGTCCCAATACTGACCCCTGCGGTACCCCACTGGTCACAGCGACCCAGTTAGAGACTATACCATTTATAACCACCCTCTGCTTTCTATCACTAAGCCAGTTACTAACCCATTTACACACATTTTCCCCCAGACCAAGCATTCTCATTTTGTGTACCAACCTCTTGTGCGGCACGGTATCAAACGCTTTGGAAAAATCGAGATATACCACGTCCAATGACTCACCGTGGTCCAGTCTATAGCTTACCTCTTCATAAAAACTGATTAGATTGGTTTGACAGGAGCGATTTCTCATAAACCCATGCTGATATGGAGTTAAACAGTTATTCTCATTGAGATAATCCAGAATAACATCCCTCAGAAACCCTTCAAATATTTTACCAACAATAGAGGTTAGACTTACTGGCCTATAATTTCCAGGTTCACTTTTAGAGCCCTTTTTGAATATTGGCACCACATTTGCTATGCGCCAGTCCTGCGGAACAGACCCTGTCGCTATAGAGTCACTAAAAATAAGAAATAATGGTTTATCTATTACATTACTTAGTTCTCTTAGTACTCGTGGGTGTATGCCATCCGGACCCGGAGATTTATCTATTTTAATCTTATTTAGCCGGTTTCGCACCTCTTCTTGGGTTAGATTGGTGACCCTTAATATAGGGTTTTCATTGTTTCTTGGGATTTCACCTAGCATTTCATTTTCCACCGTGAATACCGTGGAGAAGAAGGTGTTTAATATGTTAGCTTTTTCCTCGTCATCTACAACCATTCTTTCCTCACTATTTTTTAAGGGGCCTACATTTTCAGTTTTTATTCTTTTACTATTGATATAGTTGAAGAACAGTTTGGGATTAGTTTTACTCTCCTTAGCAATGTGCTTCTCTGTTTCCTTTTTGGCAGCTTTAATTAGTTTTTTAGATAAAGTATTTTTCTCCCTATAGTTTTTTAGAGCTTCAATGGTGCCATCCTGCTTTAGTAGTGCAAATGCTTTCTTTTTACTGTTAATTGCCTGTCTTACTTCTTTGTTTAGCCACATTGGGTTTTTCCTATTTCTAGTCCTTTTATTCCCACAAGGTATAAACCGCTTACACTGCCTATTTAGGATGTTCTTAAACATTTCCCATTTATTATCTGTATTCTCATTTCTGAGGATATTGTCCCAGTCTACCAGATTAAGGGCATCTCTAAGCTGTTCAAACTTTGCCTTCCTAAAGTTCAATGTTTTTGTGACTCCCTGACAAGTCCCCCTAGTGAAAGACAGGTGAAACTGCACAATATTGTGGTCGCTATTTCCTAAATGCCCAACCACCTGCAGATTTGTTATTCTGTCAGGTCTATTAGATAGTATTAGGTCTAAAAGTGCTGCTCCTCTGGTTGGATTCTGCACCAATTGTGAAAGATAATTTTTCTTGGTAAATCTTGCTTTCCTTCATCCATGGTAATATTAGTAATATATTCCATCTGGTACATGGGGACGGGGACCCCATGGGCCTGTGTGATTTCAAATGCCAGGGCTGAATTTCAGCCCCAGTCCGTACCTGCACAGACTGTATAGATTGCGGATTATTGATCAACGTGTTTCGAAATTGACCCACTTCTTCCTCAGGATACAACCACATGTTAACATGTAAATACTCATACTCATAAATAAAGGTGTTTTAAAAATGTTGTTTCTATTTTTTCAGCATTTGCGTATGATTAACATGTCTATCAGTCTGTGGATTTGCATAATTTCATCATTTTCCTTTCCTTTTCCTTCGTGTTTCAATTTCAATGTTAAAAAATGTGTTTGAGGATGGTTTTATATTTTTAAAACATTTTTTATGTGTTTTACATTTATTATTATCCTGAATATGGGACTTGAATCTATGATTGCTTGATCGCTCATGCAGTATTGCGGTGTGTTCTACAACCCCTGGCAAAAATTATGGAATCACCGGCCTTGGAGGATGCTCATTCAGTTGTTTAATTTTGTACAAAAAAGCAGATCACAGACATGGCACAAAACTAAAGTCATTTCAAATGACAACTTTCTGGCTTTAATAAACACTAAAAGAAATCAAGAACAAAAAATGTTGTAGTCAGTATTTGTTACTTTTTTAGAACAAAAAGAGGGAAAAAATTATGGACTGACTCAATTATGTGTGAAAAAAATTATGGAATCATGAAAAACAAACAAACAAAATTAAACAACTGAATGAACATCCTCCAAGGCCGGTGACTCCATAATTTTTGCCAGGGGTTGTATATTTACAGGTCTCCTACAAAGTGCAGCTGCAGCGCCCCAGAGATCTGGTCGTTGCAGTATGACACTCTGCCGCTAAGGGGAGTGATGGTACGTCTGATGGCACTGAAGGAATTCTACTGACCAGGTATAACCAGCACACATTACACTTCACACTCCAGCCACTAGGGGGAGAAAAAGGCTTTATTTATTGGGCCACTCCTCCCACTGGTAAAACTAGGGTTTGGATAGGAAGTTAGTCAGAAGCTGACTGGGTTGGATTCAGGCAACATCCCGTGGCAGGGGGTGTTGCAGGGAGAAGATTCAGGGGGGTGCCTGTCAGGGGTGGGAACCTGGCAGGTACCTAGCGAACAGAACAGAATGTTACAGAACTGCGCCTGCACTACCTTGCGGCGGTATCCTAAGAAAGAGACACGAAGCGAAGGATATTGTGGAACAGCGAGAAACGAGATCAAGCACAAAGGAGAGCCAGTAGGAGTCGTGCCCCGAGAACGGCAACATCCTACTGAGGCGCATAGCCGGCGGCCGGAACACCGAGGAAGTAACTGACTCTATGCCTTACTTCAAACTCCGCAGGACAGTTAATTATAGGTTGGCTGTCTACCTTAAATTTCCTACGAAGACATAGGGGGCAACGCGTGGAGAGGGGCGTCTCTAGGGTCCCGAAAGAGCTCCGAGCCTTCCCGTCATACGGGTGCATCCTAGCCATAACATACCTGGGGGACAAGAAACTAGTAACATCTGGAACGAAATAGAAAGAAAGAGAAAGAACTAGAAAGAACGAACGATCGAACTAGAACAGAAGTTGTGAGGACTATACCGAATGCTCAGCAGGGTAGCACTACAACACACAGGCGCTATTGGTAGGCAATGATTTCCATCTGTGAGGGGAACTCTGGATGTGCCATCGGACCGGCCGGTCTCAGACAGCCCTGTTAACTGTGCTCTGGATTGTGGATCCTGAAGATTTCAGTAAAGAGGTAAAGAGACTGCAACCTTGTGTCCTCGTTATTGTCTGCACCTCACACCATCGCCATCTACATCACTGGGAAGCCCTGGGGACATACTTCACCTGTGGGAAGGTATGCCATCTAGCTGCCATTCCATCACCCCCAGCGGGCCCAAAGCAGCGTCGGTCATCCTGACCGAACACCACAGGTGGCATCACGAAACCTTGACAGACTCCTATCACCTTTTATCGGACGCCCCTTAGCAGGGTCACGGACCGGGTCCAGCCACCGTGACAACCCCAGAACTGAGACAGAAAGGACCGGTACCGAGTAACCTGTGGCCCTGTGTCTGGGGCGATCTAACTTGGCGTCACAAACAGGATTGTACTTAAGCCAGAAGGATCAGGTCATGTGTGCCTTGGAACTGTGATTAAAACGTGTTTGAACTGTGACTTATTGCAAAGACTGTGTATCGCTATCTGCCGCAAGATTCCCACCAAAACCACCGCCATTACAGCGCCACGAGGAGCGCAGGAGAAGAAGAAGGTCATGGAAGTGGGCGTGAGCAAGCTGAAGAGCGCGAAAGATAATGGCCGCCGAGTCTTAATATTTCTGTACTTTGAGGTTGTGTCCGTCAGCGGCCGAGATCCGCCTCCTGATTCTCAATGGAGGGCAGGGACAGAGAAAACGGAACCGCCCATGAAGGAGAGAGCGGGAAGGGGACCAGGAAGTGACCCACGTGGAGGACGCCATGGCCAGCCGCCCGGGATCAGAGCGTGGGGTCGGAGCCGAGGACTCCCCCAGCTACCCAGAGAGATGCCGCGGCCAGGCGTCACCTGTTGGCCCCGACTTCCTGCAGGCTGGAGTGGACGAGCTCAGCGATCCACTCCGGCGGACGCAGCTGAGCACTGAGGCCGGGTGGAAGAAGATCGTCATCGGGGGCCTCACCAGACGTCTGTCGGCAGCCTCGTCTGGTCCGGAGCAAGAAAGAAGTTCCAGCGCTCCGAAGCCAGAAAGCAAGGCCCTGCCGGAAAGCGAGATACTGCAAACAGAGATGACAACGCCACAGCGCAAGGCCCCGCAGTCAGCGTTCCAGATCCCAGCGGAGACGGGGCAGGCCGGCACCGGAGGGACCGCATCTGAAGCAGGTATGAAGAACGACCCTGCCCCAGTGACATGAGACCTAATGGTAGGCCCCGTAGCAGCGCCACCTGCCGCCATGACTAAGACTAACTCTGAACTGACAAATCCTAATACTACTACCACAGTGGGCATTATTGCCGCTATTGAACCTACTACCAAAATTGACATTCGAACCCAGATTATACCTGAAAAACCGATTAGTGACATTGATACCGCATCGGATGAGAAAAGAGATATGCAAAGCCATCAGACCCCCCTCTGGAGTGAGGGAGCCCCCTATGTGGCACCTGGTAGCCGCCAGTATCCGACTGGGCTACCTCGACCGGTTCTACCCCCTGAGTTACAGCACTAAACCTCGAAACCCCGAACATGTACATAGTTAACTGTTTCCTGCTATTTTGCTACTTGAACCCATCTAGGGTTAATCCTTTTGGACATGACGCAGAAGTTCTTACTTTCATTAGACTTGCAGACAGAGAGAATCTGCACTACCTCAGAGAGACTTGGTTCCCTCTTAAAGGGAATGTTCACATGTTGCACTAAGTTATAATGTTGCCTTAAGAAAAGTTGAAATGTAAATAATGTTGTGATTCAGAAAAGTTTGGTAATGTTACTAGAGATTGAGGACAGGAAAGATTGGAAGTGAACCCGTAGGGGTTAGAGAGAGAGTCCTCCTGAGAACCGTAGAACGATAGTTGGTTGCTGATAGAAAGACAATGACAGTAGGCCCAGCCAAGGAGCTAGGCGGTCCTGCATTGGTGAAGCTAGAAAGAAAAGAAAAAGTTGAGTTTGTCTTATAGTACTTTATAGTAGGCCTTTAGTGGGTTCAGCTTATACGCCCTTAAAGGAAAAGGTAAATTATTGTTCAGAATTTGCCCTTAGTAGAATACCCGGCAGGGTACCAGAAGTTATTTATAGTCAAAATGTTATTTAAAAATATTTAACCTTGTTTTGTTTGTAACGTTCAAGTGTCCTCACCTCCCATAAAGGGAAGCCTTGTTATATTTACTTGTTCCAAGCATTCCAAAATTTTGTATGTCTTTTGCTGACCTGTATTGTTGTTCTTCTTCCCAGTCCAGGAGTACTGGATTTAGCCGGGGGGGAGTGCAGCGCCCCAGAGATCTGGTCATTACAGTATGACACTCTGCCGCTAAGGGGAGTGATGGTACGTCTGATGGCACTGAAGGAATTCTACTGACCAGGTATCACCAGCACACATTACACTTCACACTCCGGCCACTAGGGGGAGAAAAAGGCTTTATTTATTGGGCCACTCCTCCCACTGGTAAAACTAGGGTTTGGATAGGAAGTTAGTCAGAAGCTGACTGGGTTGGATTCAGGCAACATCCCGTGGCAGGGGGTGTTGCAGGGAGAAGATTCAGGGGGGTGCCTGTCAGGCGTGGGAACCTGGCAGGTACCTAGCGAACAGAACAGAACGTTACGGAATCGCGCCTGCACTACCTTGCGGCGGTATCCTAAGAAAGAGACATGAAGCGAAGGATATTGTGGAACAGTGAGAAACGAGATCAAGCACAAAGGAGAGCCAGTAGGAGTCGTGCCCCGAGAACGGCAACATCCTACTGAGGCGCGTAGCCGGTGGCCGGAACACCAAGGAAGTAACTGACTCTATGCCTTACTTCAAACTCCGCAGGACAGTTAATTATAGGTTGGCTGTCTACCTTAAATTTCCTACGAAGACATAGTAACATAGTAACATAGTTAGTAAGGCCGAAAAAAGACATTTGTCCATCCAGTTCAGCCTATATTCCATCATAATAAATACCCAGATCTACGTCCTTCTACAGAACCTAATAATTGTATGATACAATATTGTTCTGCTCCAGGAAGACATCCAGGCCTCTCTTGAACCCCTCGACTGAGTTCGCCATCACCACCTCCTCAGGCAAGCAATTCCAGATTCTCACTGCCCTAACAGTAAAGAATCCTCTTCTATGTTGGTGGAAAAACCTTCTCTCCTCCAGACGCAAAGAATGCCCCCTTGTGCCCGTCACCTTCCTTGGTATAAACAGATCCTCAGCGAGATATTTGTATTGTCCCCTTATATACTTATACATGGTTATTAGATCGCCCCTCAGTCGTCTTTTTTCTAGACTAAATAATCCTAATTTCGCTAATCTATCTGGGTATTGTAGTTCTCCCATCCCCTTTATTAATTTTGTTGCCCTCCTTTGTACTCTCTCTAGTTCCATTATATCCTTCCTGAGCACCGGTGCCCAAAACTGGACACAGTACTCCATGTGCGGTCTAACTAGGGATTTGTACAGAGGCAGTATAATGCTCTCATCATGTGTATCCAGACCTCTTTTAATGCACCCCATGATCCTGTTTGCCTTGGCAGCTGCTGCCTGGCACTGGCTGCTCCAGGTAAGTTTATCATTAACTAGGATCCCCAAGTCCTTCTCCCTGTCAGATTTACCCAGTGGTTTCCCGTTCAGTGTGTAATGGTGATATTGATTCCCTCTTCCCATGTGTATAACCTTACATTTATCATTGTTAAACCTCATCTGCCACCTTTCAGCCCAAGTTTCCAACTTATCCAGATCCATCTGTAGCAGAATACTATCTTCTCTTGTATTAACTGCTTTACATAGTTTTGTATCATCTGCAAATATCGATATTTTACTGTGTAAACCTTCTACCAGATCATTAATGAATATGTTGAAGAGAACAGGTCCCAATACTGACCCCTGCGGTACCCCACTGGTCACAGCGACCCAGTTAGAGACTATACCATTTATAACCACCCTCTGCTTTCTATCACTAAGCCAGTTACTAACCCATTTACACACATTTTCCCCCAGACCAAGCATTCTCATTTTGTGTACCAACCTCTTGTGCGGCACGGTATCAAACGCTTTGGAAAAATCGAGATATACCACGTCCAATGACTCACCTTGGTCCAGTCTATAGCTTACCTCTTCATAAAAACTGATTAGATTGGTTTGACAGGAGCGATTTCTCATAAACCCATGCTGATATGGAGTTAAACAGTTATTCTCATTGAGATAATCCAGAATAACATCCCTCAGAAACCCTTCAAATATTTTACCAACAATAGAGGTTAGACTTACTGGCCTATAATTTCCAGGTTCACTTTTAGAGCCCTTTTTGAATATTGGCACCACATTTGCTATGCGCCAGTCCTGCGGAACAGACCCTGTCGCTATAGAGTCACTAAAAATAAGAAATAATGGTTTATCTATTACATTACTTAGTTCTCTTAGTACTGGTGGGTGTATGCCATCCGGACCCGGAGATTTATCTATTTTAATCTTATTTAGCCGGTTTCGCACCTCTTCTTGGGTTAGATTGGTGACCCTTAATATAGGGTTTTCATTGTTTCTTGGGATTTCACCTAGCATTTCATTTTCCACCGTGAATACCGTGGAGAAGAAGGTGTTTAATATGTTAGCTTTTTCCTCGTCATCTACAACCATTCTTTCCTCACTATTTTTTAAGGGGCCTACATTTTCAGTTTTTATTCTTTTACTATTGATATAGTTGAAGAACAGTTTGGGATTAGTTTTACTCTCCTTAGCAATGTGCTTCTCTGTTTCCTTTTTGGCAGCTTTAATTAGTTTTTTAGATAAAGTATTTTTCTCCCTATAGTTTTTTAGAGCTTCAATGGTGCCATCCTGCTTTAGTAGTGCAAATGCTTTCTTTTTACTGTTAATTGCCTGTCTTACTTCTTTGTTTAGCCACATTGGGTTTTTCCTATTTCTAGTCCTTTTATTCCCACAAGGTATAAACCGCTTACAGTGCCTATTTAGGATGTTCTTAAACATTTCCCATTTATTATCTGTATTCTCATTTCTGAGGATATTGTCCCAGTCTACCAGATTAAGGGCATCTCTAAGCTGTTCAAACTTTGCCTTCCTAAAGTTCAATGTTTTTGTGACTCCCTGACAAGTCCCCCTAGTGAAAGACAAGTGAAACTGCACAATATTGTGGTCGCTATTTCCTAAATGCCCAACCACCTGCAGATTTGTTATTCTGTCAGGTCTATTAGATAGTATTAGGTCTAAAAGTGCTGCTCCTCTGGTTGGATTCTGCACCAATTGTGAAAGATAATTTTTCTTGGTTATTAGCAGAAACCTGTTGCCTTTATGGGTTTCACAGGTTTCTGTTTCCCAGTTAATATCCGGGTAGTTAAAGTCCCCCATAACCAGGACCTCATTATGGGTTGCAGCTTCATCTATCTGCTTTAGAAGTAGACTTTCCATGCTTTCTGTTATAGTGGACAACATGTGGAGAGGGGCGTCTCTAGGGTCCCGGAAGAGCTCCGAGCTTTCCCGTCATACGGGTGCGTCCTAGCCATAACATACCTGGGGGATGAGAAACTAGTAACATCTGGAACGAAATAGAAAGAAAGAGAAAGAACTAAAAAGAACGAACGAATGAACTAGAACAGAAGTTGTGAGGACTATACCGAATGCTCAGCAGGGTAACATAGTAACATAGTAACATAGTTAGTAAGGCCGAAAAAAGACATTTGTCCATCCAGTTCAGCCTATATTCCATCATAATAAATCCCCAGATCTACGTCCTTCTACAGAACCTAATAATTGTATGATACAATATTGTTCTGCTCCAGGAAGACATCCAGGCCTCTCTTGAACCCCTCGACTGAGTTCGCCATCACCACCTCCTCAGGCAAGCAATTCCAGATTCTCACTGCCCTAACAGTAAAGAATCCTCTTCTATGTTGGTGGAAAAACCTTCTCTCCTCCAGACGCAAAGAATGCCCCCTTGTGCCCGTCACCTTCCTTGGTATAAACAGATCCTCAGCGAGATATTTGTATTGTCCCCTTATATACTTATACATGGTTATTAGATCGCCCCTCAGTCGTCTTTTTTCTAGACTAAATAATCCTAATTTCGCTAATCTATCTGGGTATTGTAGTTCTCCCATCCCCTTTATTAATTTTGTTGCCCTCCTTTGTACTCTCTCTAGTTCCATTATATCCTTCCTGAGCACCGGTGCCCAAAACTGGACACAGTACTCCATGTGCGGTCTAACTAGGGATTTGTACAGAGGCAGTATAATGCTCTCATCATGTGTATCCAGACCTCTTTTAATGCACCCCATGATCCTGTTTGCCTTGGCAGCTGCTGCCTGGCACTGGCTGCTCCAGGTAAGTTTATCATTAACTAGGATCCCCAAGTCCTTCTCCCTGTCAGATTTACCCAGTGGTTTCCCGTTCAGTGTGTAATGGTGATATTGATTCCCTCTTCCCATGTGTATAACCTTACATTTATCATTGTTAAACCTCATCTGCCACCTTTCAGCCCAAGTTTCCAACTTATCCAGATCCATCTGTAGCAGAATACTATCTTCTCTTGTATTAACTGCTTTACATAGTTTTGTATCATCTGCAAATATCGATATTTTACTGTGTAAACCTTCTACCAGATCATTAATGAATATGTTGAAGAGAACAGGTCCCAATACTGACCCCTGCGGTACCCCACTGGTCACAGCGACCCAGTTAGAGACTATACCATTTATAACCACCCTCTGCTTTCTATCACTAAGCCAGTTACTAACCCATTTACACACATTTTCCCCCAGACCAAGCATTCTCATTTTGTGTACCAACCTCTTGTGCGGCACGGTATCAAACGCTTTGGAAAAATCGAGATATACCACGTCCAATGACTCACCGTGGTCCAGTCTATAGCTTACCTCTTCATAAAAACTGATTAGATTGGTTTGACAGGAGCGATTTCTCATAAACCCATGCTGATATGGAGTTAAACAGTTATTCTCATTGAGATAATCCAGAATAACATCCCTCAGAAACCCTTCAAATATTTTACCAACAATGGAGGTTAGACTTACTGGCCTATAATTTCCAGGTTCACTTTTAGAGCCCTTTTTGAATATTGGCACCACATTTGCTATGCGCCAGTCCTGCGGAACAGACCCTGTCGCTATAGAGTCACTAAAAATAAGAAATAATGGTTTATCTATTACATTACTTAGTTCTCTTAGTACTCGTGGGTGTATGCCATCCGGACCTGGAGATTTATCTATTTTAATCTTATTTAGCCGGTTTCGCACCTCTTCTTGGTTTAGATTGGTGACTCTTAATATAGGGTTTTCATTGTTTCTTGGGATTTCACCTAGCATTTCATTTTCCACCGTGAATACCGTGGAGAAGAAGGTGTTTAATATGTTAGCTTTTTCCTCGTCATCTACAACCATTCTTTCCTCACTATTTTTTAAGGGGCCTACATTTTCAGTTTTTATTCTTTTACTATTGATATAGTTGAAGAACAGTTTGGGATTAGTTTTACTCTCCTTAGCAATGTGCTTCTCTGTTTCCTTTTTGGCAGCTTTAATTAGTTTTTTAGATAAAGTATTTTTCTCCCTATAGTTTTTTAGAGCTTCAGTGGTGCCATCCTGCTTTAGTAGTGCAAATGCTTTCTTTTTACTGTTAATTGCCTGCCTTACTTCTTTGTTTAGCCACATTGGGTTTTTCCTATTTCTAGTCCTTTTATTCCCACAAGGTATAAACCGCTTACACTGCCTATTTAGGATGTTCTTAAACATTTCCCATTTATTATCTGTATTCTCATTTCTGAGGATATTGTCCCAGTCTACCAGATTAAGGGCATCTCTAAGCTGTTCAAACTTTGCCTTCCTAAAGTTCAATGTTTTTGTGACTCCCTGACAAGTCCCCCTAGTGAAAGACAGGTGAAACTGCACAATATTGTGGTCGCTATTTCCTAAATGCCCAACCACCTGCAGATTTGTTATTCTGTCAGGTCTATTAGATAGTATTAGGTCTAAAAGTGCTGCTCCTCTGGTTGGATTCTGCACCAATTGTGAAAGATAATTTTTCTTGGTTATTAGCAGAAACCTGTTGCCTTTATGGGTTTCACAGGTTTCTGTTTCCCAGTTAATATCCGGGTAGTTAAAGTCCCCCATAACCAGGACCTCATTATGGGTTGCAGCTTCATCTATCTGCTTTAGAAGTAGACTTTCCATGGTTTCTGTTATATTTGGGGGTTTGTAACAGACCCCAATGAGAATTTTGTTACCATTTTTCCCTCCATGAATTTCAACCCATATGGACTCGACATCCTCATTCCCTTCGCTAATATCCTCCCTTAAAGTGGACTTTAGACAAGACTTTACATAGAGACAAACCCCTCCTCCTCTCCGATTTTTACGATCCTTTCTAAACAGACTGTAACCCTGTAAGTTAACTGCCCAGTCATAGCTTTCATCTAACCATGTCTCGGTTATTCCCACTATGTCAAAGTTACCTGTAGATATTTCTGCTTCTAGTTCTTCCATCTTGTTTGTCAGGCTTCTGGCGTTTGCGAGCATGCAGTTTAGAGGATTTTGTTTTGTTCCAATCTCCTCACTGTGGATTGTTTTAGAAATGTTCTTACCTCCCTTCTGAGTATGTTTTCCTGGGTCGTCTTTGTTCGAGTCTAATGTTTTTCTTCCCGTCCCCTCTTCTTCTAGTTTAACGCCCTCCTGATGAGTGTAGCGAGTCTTCTGGCGAATGTGTGTTTCCCAGGTTTGTTGAGGTGTAGTCCGTCTCTGGCGAGGAGTCCATCGTACAAGTAATTCACACCGTGGTCCAGGAATCCGAATCCTTGGGTAGCACTACAACACACAGGCGCTATTGGTAGGCAACGATTTCCACCTGTGAGGGGAACTCTGGATGTGCCATCGGACCGGCTGGTCTCAGACAGCCCTGTTAACTGTGTTCTGGATTGCGGGTCCTGAAGTCTCCAGTAAAGAGGTAAAGAGACTGCAACCTTGTGTCCTCGTTATTGTCTGCACCTCACACCATCGCCATCTACATCACTGGGAAGCCCTGGGGACATACTTCACCTGTGGGAAGGTATACCATCTAGCTGCCATTCCATCACCCCCAGCGGGCCCAAAGCAGCATCGGTCATCCTGACCGAACATCACAGGTGGCGTCACGAAACCTTGACAGACTCCTATCACCTTTTATCGGACGCCCCTTAGCAGGGTCACGGACCGGGTCCAGCCACCATGACAGCCCCAGAACTGAGACAGAAAGGACTGGTACCGAGTAACCTGTGGCCCTGTGTCTGGGAGCGATCCACAGCCACTGCCATCATAACATTATTAGCATGGCATATAGGGGGCCTTCTAAATGCCGCTGTCACGATTTACAGTGACATCTAAGAGGTTAAACTACTCTAATTAAAGCAATCACTCTTTAGTGCTAGCTATATATCGCCTATGACCACTTCATACAGTAAGTGTGGACATCCGGCATAAATGTACGCTGGATATCGCCAAGAGGATATACCCTAAATCTAATTACACTTGGTGGGATAATGATTTTACCTGTTAAAAGGGCATTTCTTGGTCTTTAAAGGCTATATTTCCCATTACAACCACCTTTTTTAATGTTCCAGTGCACATGTAAGGGGGTTAAAAAGTAGTCTGCCATCTCAACAATTGACCCCACTGTTGTCTTGAACTTACATAGTAACATAGTAACATAGTAACATAGTTAGTAAGGCCGAAAAAAGACATTTGTCCATCCAGTTCAGCCTATATTCCATCATAATAAATACCCAGATCTACGTCCTTCTACAGAACCTAATAATTGTATGATACAATATTGTTCTGCTCCAGGAAGACATCCAGGCCTCTCTTGAACCCCTCGACTGAGTTCGCCATCACCACCTCCTCAGGCAAGCAATTCCAGATTCTCACTGCCCTAACAGTAAAGAATCCTCTTCTATGTTGGTGGAAAAACCTTCTCTCCTCCAGACGCAAAGAATGACCCCTTGTGCCCGTCACCTTCCTTGGTATAAACAGATCCTCAGCGAGATATTTGTATTGTCCCCTTATATACTTATACATGGTTATTAGATCGCCCCTCAGTCGTCTTTTTTCTAGACTAAATAATCCTAATTTCGCTAATCTATCTGGGTATTGTAGTTCTCCCATCCCCTTTATTAATTTTGTTGCCCTCCTTTGTACTCTCTCTAGTTCCATTATATCCTTCCTGAGCACCGGTGCCCAAAACTGGACACAGTACTCCATGTGCGGTCTAACTAGGGATTTGTACAGAGGCAGTATAATGCTCTCATCATGTGTATCCAGACCTCTTTTAATGCACCCCATGATCCTGTTTGCCTTGGCAGCTGCTGCCTGGCACTGGCTGCTCCAGGTAAGTTTATCATTAACTAGGATCCCCAAGTCCTTCTCCCTGTCAGATTTACCCAGTGGTTTTCCGTTCAGTGTGTAATGGTGATATTGATTCCCTCTTCCCATGTGTATAACCTTACATTTATCATTGTTAAACCTCATCTGCCACCTTTCAGCCCAAGTTTCCAACTTATCCAGATCCATCTGTAGCAGAATACTATCTTCTCTTGTATTAACTGCTTTACATAGTTTTGTATCATCTGCAAATATCGATATTTTACTGTGTAAACCTTCTACCAGATCATTAATGAATATGTTGAAGAGAACAGGTCCCAATACTGACCCCTGCGGTACCCCACTGGTCACAGCGACCCAGTTAGAGACTATACCATTTATAACCACCCTCTGCTTTCTATCACTAAGCCAGGTACTAACCCATTTACACACATTTTCCCCCAGACCAAGCATTCTCATTTTGTGTACCAACCTCTTGTGCGGCACGGTATCAAACGCTTTGGAAAAATCGAGATATACCACGTCCAATGACTCACCTTGGTCCAGCCTATAGCTTACCTCTTCATAAAAACTGATTAGATTGGTTTGACAGGAGCGATTTCTCATAAACCCATGCTGATATGGAGTTAAACAGTTATTCTCATTGAGATAATCCAGAATAACATCCCTCAGAAACCCTTCAAATATTTTACCAACAATAGAGGTTAGACTTACTGGCCTATAATTTCCAGGTTCACTTTTAGAGCCCTTTTTGAATATTGGCACCACATTTGCTATGCGCCAGTCCTGCGGAACAGACCCTGTCGCTATAGAGTCACTAAAAATAAGAAATAATGGTTTATCTATTACATTACTTAGTTCTCTTAGTACTCGTGGGTGTATGCCATCCGGACCCGGAGATTTATCTATTTTAATCTTATTTAGCCGGTTTCGCACCTCTTCTTGGGTTAGATTGGTGACCCTTAATATAGGGTTTTCATTGTTTCTTGGGATTTCACCTAGCATTTCATTTTCCACCGTGAATACCGTGGAGAAGAAGGTGTTTAATATGTTAGCTTTTTCCTCGTCATCTACAACCATTCTTTCCTCACTATTTTTTAAGGGGCCTACATTTTCAGTTTTTATTCTTTTACTATTGATATAGTTGAAGAACAGTTTGGGATTAGTTTTACTCTCCTTAGCAATGTGCTTCTCTGTTTCCTTTTTGGCAGCTTTAATTAGTTTTTTAGATAAAGTATTTTTCTCCCTATAGTTTTTTAGAGCTTCAATGGTGCCATCCTGCTTTAGTAGTGCAAATGCTTTCTTTTTACTGTTAATTGCCTGTCTTACTTCTTTGTTTAGCCACATTGGGTTTTTCCTATTTCTAGTCCTTTTATTCCCACAAGGTATAAACCGCTTACACTGCCTATTTAGGATGTTCTTAAACATTTCCCATTTATTATCTGTATTCTTATTTCTGAGGATATTGTCCCAGTCTACCAGATTAAGGGCATCTCTAAGCTGTTCAAACTTTGCCTTCCTAAAGTTCAATGTTTTTGTGACTCCCTGACAAGTCCCCTTAGTGAAAGACAGGTGAAACTGCACAATATTGTGGTCGCTATTTCCTAAATGCCCGACCACCTGCAGATTTGTTATTCTGTCAGGTCTATTAGATAGTATTAGGTCTAAAAGTGCTGCTCCTCTGGTTGGATTCTGCACCAATTGTGAAAGATAATTTTTCTTGGTTATTAGCAGAAACCTGTTGCCTTTATGGGTTTCACAGGTTTCTGTTTCCCAGTTAATATCCGGGTAGTTAAAGTCCCCCATAACCAGGACCTCATTATGGGTTGCAGCTTCATCTATCTGCTTTAGAAGTAGACTTTCCATGCTTTCTGTTATATTTGGGGGTTTGTAACAGACCCTTATATATGTACTTTATTGTTTGGTCTGGTTTACCATTGACCCTGTTGCAATGAAGAGGCACGGGGTGGTAGCCTTGGCATGTTACATGAAGATGGGGGTTGTGGCTGGGTGTGTGAACTTGTGATGTGGGGGCGCTACGCCCTTGCAGGCCACTTGTAACCGATGATGTTGGTTGACCAGGATCAGATGTTGAACACTTCAATGAGGGATAACACCAGTCAAAAATAAACTTTTTACTCAACAATAACTTGAGGGGCCTTATATACAGTAGATAGCGGGCACAACTTGATGAACATTTCCTTTACAATACACAGCATTTTCCACACACTATTTTAATTCCATCCTCTTTACTCGCTTATCCTCTATGTTCAACGTTCTTTTCTACTTCACCGCAGCCCACCTAGGTACTATAGTCCAGTTTGTAAGAGTCCTATACTCAACCCATGGTTCCACCTGTTCTTTCCCCTCTAGGGAATTATACTGCCAGTATGGCTAGTACTTATTTTTTCTGTCTCTGACGCTCCGGAACTCCCACCTGGGGCACTCTCTTCGTCTTACGCACTCTGTCCAGCTTTGGCTTGTTACCACTCTGAGTTATAAACTCTTTGCCAAACTGATAGGAATTCTGACCCATGACTTGTCTCCGATTGATCATTCAGTTCTTTTGGTCACTTCTCTCTTACTGTCCGCTAGGATCTCTCTATCCTCCATCCCGGTCTCCCTTCTAGTTAGGGGCACCTATGTCATGCGGCATTGCTCACATCAGACCATTGGTCTTCCTTCTATGCGTTCTGGGCCCTTTTTGGGTCTCTGACAGGAAACTATCTCTTTCTCTTCCCCTACTTTTAAATAACACGCATTATCAACACCATTAATGCATAGCACAATTGACATTACACAATATAACAACACACCTTTTCTTAAAGGGAACCTGACAGCAGTTTTGGCCGCTATAAGATGTGGCCACTCCCTTTTAGGGCTTATCTACAGCATTCTATAATGCTGTAGATAAGCCCCCAGTCCAACCTGAAAAATAACAAAAATAAGTTTTATTATACTCACCCAGGGGGCGGTCCGGTCCGATGGGTGTCGATGGTCTGGGTCCGGTGCCTCCTATCTTCTTGCGACGTCGCCCTCCTGCTTCTGCATCGCTATCCGTCAGTTGCACTCCTGCGCAGGCATACTTATCTGCCCTGTTGAGGGCAGAGCAAAGTACTGCAGTGCGCAGGCGCTGGGCCTCTTTGACCTTTCCCGGCGCCTGCACACTGCAGTACTTTGCTCTGCCCTCAACAGGGCAGATAAGTATGCCTGCGCAGTAGTGTAATGCCAGTTAGCAATGAAAAAGCAGGAGAGCGGCAGAGCAAAAAGATGGGAGGCGCCGGTCCCAGACCTAAGACATCCATCGGACCGGGCTGCACCCCCCAGGTGAGTGTAATAAAACTTATTTTTATTCTCTTGCAGGTCAGATGGGGCTTATCTGCAGCATTATAGAGTGCAGTAGATAAGCCCTGAAAGGCAGTGACCGCAGCTAATATCTGCAAAAACAGCTGACAGGATCCCTTTAAAGGGGGAAAGGAGGGCAATACGTCCATCTCCTGACACAAAGATTATACTGATGGTTATTATGAAGACACAAAAGAGAATAGTAAAACCAAAAACACTCAGTTTGAAAAAATGTTGCAGTAATCCGCAAGTGCTAGTAAAAGATGTAAAAAACAGGGTATTTGGTTGATACGTTTTTTGCAAAAAATGTATACTAAGCTGCTCTACCAATCTTCACGGTATACCCTTATCAGAGCAGTCCTAACTAATGTATGCAATCCCTATCTGATGTATTTAAAAACCTGATCATCTGTATATAACCTGTGTGAACAGGGTTCAGAGAGGAAAAATCCATGTGTGCATACATGGTAGAACAGCTTTTGTGCAGATAGCCCAAGAGGAGTGGTGGAACTCCCCAGTCTTGTAGACACAAGAGAACAATTATGCAAACAGGAACACATGGGCTACTTGCACAGTGAACAAGTCTGTATGATCATGTTCACACACCACCAAGAAACCTGAAGACACAAAAGAGAATAGTAAAACCAAAAACACTCAGTTTGAAAAAATGTTGCAGTAATCCGCAAGTGCTAGTAAAAGATGTAAAAAACAGGGTATTTGGTTGATAAGTTTTTTGCAAAAAATGTATACTAAGCTGCTCTACCAATCTTCACGGTATACCCTTATCAGAGCAGTCCTAACTAATGTATGCAATCCCTATCTGATGTATTTAAAAACCTGATCATCTGTATATAACTTGTGTGAACAGGGTTCAGAGAGGAAAAATCCATGTGTGCATACAGGGTAGAACAGCTTTTGTGCAGATAGCCCAAGAGGAGTGGTGGAACTCCCCAGTCTTGTAGACACAAGAGAACAATTATGGAAACAGGAACACATGGGCTACTTGCACAGTGAACAAGTCTGTAGGAACATGTTCACACACCACCAAGAAACCTGAAGACACAAAAGAGAATGGTAAAACCAAAAACACTCAGTTTGAAAAAATGTTGCAGTAATCCGCAAGTGCTAGTAAAAGATGTAAAAAACAGGGTATTTGGTTGATACGTTTTTTGCAAAAAATGTATACTAAGCTGCTCTACCAATCTTCACGGTATACCCTTATCAGAGCAGTCCTAACTAATGTATGCAATCCCTATCTGATGTATTTAAAAACCTGATCATCTGTATATAACCTGTGTGAACAGGGTTCAGAGAGGAAAAATCCATGTGTGCATACATGGTAGAACAGCTTTTGTGCAGATAGCCCAAGAGGAGTGGTGGAACTCCCCAGTCTTGTAGACACAAGAGAACAATTATGGAAACAGGAACACATGGGCTACTTGCACAGTGAACAAGTCTGTATGATCATGTTCACACACCACCAAGAAACCTGAAGACACAAAAGAGAATAGTAAAACCAAAAACACTCAGTTTGAAAAAATGTTGCAGTAATCCGCAAGTGCTAGTAAAAGATGTAAAAAACAGGGTATTTGGTTGATACGTTTTTTACAAAAAATGTATACTAAGCTGCTCTACCAATCTTCACGGTATACCCTGTTTCCTGATGGTTATTATGTAGCATCATATCATTATGTACGATTATATTATGATAAATGGGATGAGTGCTATTTGCAGAGTTATTGCTAGGTCACATACCAGTCTATGTTTAACACCATTTACAAAGTTCTGAATTTCAACAGATTAATGCTGAGTGTATGTTACACCACATGATAGTCATAGCATAGGAGATACACCCTACAGTTGCGGCCAAAAGTATTGACACCCCTGCAATTCTGTCAGATAATACTCAGTTTCTTCCTGAAAATGATTGAAAACACACATTCTTTGGGATTATTATCTTCATTTAATTTGTCTTAAATGAAAAAACACAAAAAGAATTGTCCTAAAGCCATATTGGATATAATTCCACACCAAACATAAAAAAGGGGTGGACAAAAGTATTGGCACTGTTCGAAAAATCATGTGATGCTTCTCTAATTTGTGTAATTAACAACACCTGTAACTTACCTGTGGCACCTAACAGGTGTTGGCAATAACTAAATCACACTTGCAGCCAGTTGACATGGATTAAAGTTGACTCGACCTCTGTCCTGTGTCCTTGTGTGTACCACATTGAGCATGGAGAAAAGAAAGAAGACCAAAGAACTGTCTGAGGACTTGAGAAACCAAATTGTGAGGAAGCATGAGCAATCTCAAGGCTACAAGTCCATCTCCAAAGACCTGAATGTTCCTGTGTCTACCGTGCACAGTGTCATCAAGAAGTTTAAAGCCCATGGCGCTGTGGCTAACCTTCCTAGATGTGGACAGAAAAAAAAACTTGACAAGAGATTTCAACGCATGATTGTGCGGATGTTGGATAAAGAACCTTGACTAACATCCAAACAAGTTCAAGCTGCCCTGCAGTCCGAGGGTACAACAGTGTCAACCCGTACTATCCGTCGGCGTCTGAATGAAAAGGGACTGTAAGGTAGGAGACCCAGGAAGACCCCACTTCTTACCCTGAGACATAAAAAAGCCAGGCTGGAGTTTGCCAAAACTTACCGGAAAAAGCCTAAAATGTTTTGGAAGAATGTTCTCTGGTCAGATGAGACAATAGTAGAGCTTTTTGGGCAAAGGCATCAACATAGAGTTTAAAGGAGAAAAAAAGAGGCATTCAAAGAAAAGAACACGGTCCCTACAGTCAAACATGGCGGAGGTTCCCTGATGTTTTGGGGTTGCTTTGCTGCCTCTGGCACTGGACTGCTTGACTGTGTGCATGGCATTATGAAGTCTGAAGACTAGCAACAAATTTTGCAGCATAATGTAGGGCCCAGTGTGAGAAAGCTGAGTCTCCCTCAGAGGTCATGGGTCTTCCAGCAGGACAATGACCCAAAACACACTTCAAAAAGCACTAGAAAATGGTTTGAGAGAAAGCACTGGAGACTTCTAAGGTGGCCAGCAATGAGTCCAGACCTGAATCCTATAGAACACCTGTGGAGAGGTCTAAAAATGGCAGTTTGGAGAAGGCACCCTTCAAATATCAGGGACCTGGAGCAGTTTGCCAAAGAAGAATGATCTAAAATTCCAGCAGAGCATTGTAAGAAACTCACTGATGGTTACCGGAAGCGGTTGGTCGCAGTTATTTTGGCTAAAGGTTGTGCAACCAAGTATTAGGCTGAGGGTGCCAATACTTTTGTCTGGCCCATTTTTGGAGTTTTGTGTGAAATGATCAATGTTTTGCTTTTTGCTTCATTCTCTTTTGTGCTTTTTCATTTAAGACAAATTAAATAAAGATAATAATACCAAAGAATTTGTGTTTGCAATCATTTTCAGGAAGAAACTGAGTATTATCTGACAGAATTGCAGGGGTGTCAATAATTTTGGCCACAACTGTATGTAAAAAAATCCCTTATTCAGAATCTCACTGGGCAGCATTTTAGTGTCTGAGCTATTGCCAGTAGCAGGCAAAGGTGTTGTTCTAAGGATTTATGCGCAGATTGCAGATCTCTGAAATATGTGATTCAGACGGAACAACCAGCGGAAAATTCCATATAATGAGGCAGCACTGTGGATGCCGTCTGACCTATAATCCAGTGGTGTCCATCTTTTTAGGCGTGTATAAAGGTGCAGTCAAACACAGTTTTGTGCACTTCTGAAAGGACACCGCTGAACAGCCGACAGACAAAGTCCAGTGTAAAATAGCTCCAATTACATACCCGCTGTTTAATAAATGTTCAAAGATCTTTCCTGGTATGGAAGTAAGGCTCACTGTCCTGAAATTTCCTGGCTCCATCTTCTTTCCTTTTTTGAAGATAGGGGCAACATTTGCCCTTCTCCAATCTTCTGAGACTACTCCTGGAATACCTCATCCTAACCAAGCATATGCACATTGCACACACTTACAGTATTTGAATTATTCATATACATACAGTCGGGGAAATAAGTATTTGATTCCTTGCTGATTTTGTAAGTTTGCCCTCTGACAAAGACATGAAGCTACAAAAAGTCTTGAGAATGAAATATATAGAGACACGTGTGTTAGGCGTCGGGAATCTCCCGCTGCACGGGATAGATCCCAAGCCTTATCTGCCTCTGTGGTCTCCCATTCAGGTTCAGCTGCTGCGGATGCTGCTGAGCATTGACGTCAGTCCCAGCATCTTGCTTAGGCTCGTGGTGTTTGTTTGGTTACTGCTGGTTCTCCAGCCAAGTCTTTGGTAACCAGCGATAGGCTGCGGTGACCTGATGCTCTGGCGTCTAAGTCTAGAAGTCACCTTACTGAGCATGTCCGTGAGGTGGCGTCTTCCTATTTGTGGTCAGACGTTCACTTCTCTGGTGATTTGGTGGCTCCGGATAGGCCCGCAGGCGATGTCACGGCTGGCTGGGGGCGTGAGTGTTCGGGGTGGAGGCTAGGGTTTAAAAAGCTCTCAGTGGCCCACGCGTGGGCGCTAGTATCATTTATGTGTGGCTATGCGAGTGAAGACTCTACCACTCTGTCTGCATGTGTGTTGTGTCTGTCTAGCCTTGGGACTGTACTTGTAGGCAGGCAGCTAGCGTCAGTGGGGGCAATTAGCCGCTTTGCTTAGCATCTGTTACCTGCATGTGTGCGGATAGCACAGTAGAGTTTCAGAGCAAACAAACCCTAGTCAGGGGTCATCTCTTTCATCTCTGTGTGCGACTGACACAGCTCAGTTGCAAGCTCTTACCATGTGTTTTCCATGTGACGTTTAACAGGGCACAGCACACAGTGTACATTTGTTCAGTACCTCTCTGTGGAGTAACGGAGTTTGCTGCTTAGTGTTCCGTTCACACTGAGTGGCGTTAACACAGCGTGTCCAGGCAATCGCTCGCTGTCTGTTTCGTTATTGCTCACTAGTAGCAGTTTATCATCTCTGCATGGTGCACCCCGGGTTTTGATTGCCCTTATTATTTATTTTATTTAGTGCAATCCGCCAACCCTAACAACGTGTTAGATGATCCACATCACAAAGTATAGAAAAAAATAATAAGATTTTAATGGATCAGCTCTCTATTTGGGCTCCCTTCCTTTTTTGAGCCCCTATGGAGCTAAACGAGTTGCACAGTTGATGTCACGCTGTGACTGTACGTCATTCGGGAAACTGGGCATGATTCTTCCCCATGACTGGGATTGTCTCATTGCCAGTTATCACAATCAAACACTTCATTTCAGTTGTTGCTGATAAGGGTGACCCAGCCAGTTATTAGGTTTAGGGGCAATCACTTTTTCACACAGTGCCCTGTAGGTTTGGATTTCTTTTTCCCTTAATAATAAAGATCTTCAATTAAAAACTGCATTTTGTGATTACTTCTGTTATCTGTATCTAATATTTACATTTGTTTGGTGATCTGATAGATTTAAGTGTGACAAACATGCAAAAGAATAGGAAATCAGGAAGGGGGTAAACACTTTTCACACAACTGTACTCCTACACTTTGTCGGAGCCTTGTGTACATGCATGCACAATGTGCACGTGTGAGTAATGTGTGTATGAAAGCATAATACGTATATGTGTATTTTATATTCACTTGTACATGCGTGTGACCTGTAAATATGTGTAATGTATGTGTGAATTTTATGTACAATATATCTGTAATGTGCATATGTGTACCTAATGTGTATAAGCATGTACTATATATAAACGGGGAGGGCATGAAATTTGGTCCCAGACACACGTTCTGTACTGTGGTTTTTTTAGTGTCAATGGCCTCCTGACTCTATGACAGAAGAAGCCGGAGCAAGGCAAATTCCGGAATATTGATTTTCAATGCCCAATCCTTTCATCCTCAGAGGAGATAAGCCGCCAGCAGAGGTGTCGGGAGGAATAGCTATCATTTAGCTAACAGTTTCTTGACATGCATGGCCAATTTAATCCTCCAGACTTCAGCCTTAAGGTACCGTCACACTAGACGATATCGCTAGCGATCCGTGACGTTGCAGCGTCCTTGCTAGCGATATCGTCCAGTGTGACAGGCAGCAGCAATCAGGCCCCTGCTGTGCTGTCGCTGGTCGGGGAAGAAAGTCCAGAACTTTATTTGGTCGCTGGACTCCCCGCAGACATCGCTGAATCGGCGTGTGTGACACCGATTCAGCGATGTCTTCACTGGTAACCAGGGTAAACATCGGGTAACTAAGCGCAGGGCCGCGCTTAGTAACCCGATGTTTACCCTGGTTACCATCCTAAAAGTAAAAAAAAACAAACACTACATACTTACCTACAGCCGTCTGTCCTCCAGCGCTGTGCTCTGCACTCCTCCTGTACTGGCTGTGAGCGTCGGTCAGCGCACAGCCAGTACACCCTGGTTACCAGCATCGTTGGTCGCTGGAGAGCTGTCTGTGTGACAGCTCTCCAGCGACCAAACAGCGACGCTGCAGCGATCCGGATCGTTGTCGGTATCGCTGCAGCGTCGCTGAGTGTGACGGTACCTTTATTCTATCTCCTAAAGGTACCGTCACACTAAGCGACGCTGCAGCGATACCGACAACGATCCGGATCGCTGCAGCGTCGCTGTTTGGTCGCTGGAGAGCTGTCACACAGACCGCTCTCCAGCGACCAACGATGCTGGTAACCAGGGTAAACATCGGGTAACTAAGCGCAGGGCCGCGCTTAGTAACCCGATGTTTACCCTGGTTACCATCCTAAAAAGTAAAAAAACAAACGCTACATACTTACCTACCGCTGTCTGTCCTCGGCGCTCTGCTTCTCTGGTCTGGCTGTGAGCGCCGGGCAGCCGGAAAGCAGAGCGGTGACGTCACCGCTCTGCTTTCCGGCCGATGTGCTCACAGCCACACCAGAGAAGCAGAGCGCCGAGGACAGACAGCGGTAGGTAAGTATGTAGCGGTTGTTTTTTTTACTTTAACGATGGTAACCAGGGTAAACATCGGGTTACTAAGCGCGGCCCTGCGCTTAGTTACCCGATGTTTACCCTGGTTACCAGCGAAGACATCGCTGAATTGGTGTCACACACGCCGATTCAGCGATGTCTACGGGGAGTCCAGCGACCAAATAAAGTTCTGGACTTTCTTCCCCGACCAGCGACAGCACAGCAGGGGCCTGATCGCTGCTGCCTGTCACACTGGACGATATCGCTAGCGAGGACGCTGCAACGTCACGGATCGCTAGCGATATCGTCTAGTGTGACGGTACCTTTATGCTCATGCTCATATACAGTAGCTTGTACAGTAGACTATGAGGCATGTTGACTCAGCTTCTAGAAGACACTTGAAACCGTACTTAGCTCAACTCAGTCATATAATAAGCCGAAGCAATTTACACCCTACCATCTAAAGCTAACAACCTGATTAGTTTAACATGACAAGCTTAATAAATCAACTCAATGTCAGTTTAGTAAGAAAAGTTCTAGATTACTTGCACACCGGTCTCTGCAAAAACAAATATATAAGGGTCCTCAGAAAGTGATGATGTACAGAAATCATCAACAATCTTATATCAAGTGGTCACTTAAGACCCATTTAGACTGGCCAATAATCATCCAGGTTCTAACGCTAACCACCCATCATCTATATATATAATTGTCTAAGGGTTTTTCCGTCTCTGTCTGTCTGTCTTTCTGTCTGTCTGTCTGTCCTGGAAATCCCGGCTCTCTGATTGGTCCAGGCCGCCAGGCCTCGACCAATCAGCAACGGGCACAGCGACGATGATGTCATAAAGGACGTAGAAATCCCGCGTCTGATTGGGCGACGGGCACAGTATCGACGTAGATGTCATAATGGTTGCCATGGCGACGATGATGTCATAAAGGTTGCCTCGACCAATCAGCGACGGGCACAGTGTGCCGCGAATTCTGGAATCATCATTGTCCATATACTACGGGGACATGCATATTCTAGAATACCCGATGCGTTAGAATCGGGCCACAGTCTAGTTTATCATAAATGTGTAACGTCAAGGAGTAGAGTGACTGAACGATGTGCCCCAAAAACTCTCGTTCATAGGGATTATGCGAATACAAATAGTCTCGTTCATCTTTTGAAAATTTTGGATTGTAAATGGAGACTGTTTGCTTATTCAATGATTAGACCGGCAAAAAGGAGGAGTGGAAATTCAAATCCTAAATATGTATGGCTTTCTGTGATACCCTTATGCTCTCAGGTGATTGTTCAGTAGCAGTTGGAGAATCAGAAAAAGTACCGGTAGATATATGTGTCATACTATTCATCATTCATTATTATTGAAAATTCTACTAATAGATCAGAGACGGATACCGACATTAAGCAAATTTCAATAAAATCTGACCATGCATACAAACATGTTTCTTGTATAATATTGCTTGCATTCCTAATGCTATAAGGCTACCAAGTATCATTATCCAGCCTATAGCTATCACTAGAAATGTATTGCACTTTGCCTACTGTATCATCTATATTGCACTATGCCCCATGATACCAGAAAAACTCAATGCATATAACACCATCATATTATTTGTCACTTAGTAGGTCAGTCAGTATGGAACTGCTCTCACATTCGCTCCCAATCAGAACAGTAACTAGGTCGCAAAGCAGCTGATAATTGATTAAAAGCTGCCTGTCTAGAATCCCAACATTAACTCATAGCTGCTTACGACAAACTGGGACCTGATGATGAATCCCCTGCATCGATATAGCTATGCCCGACACCTCGACACATTTCACCCACTTATTATTGTGAGTACATCAGGTGTAGAGATGAGCGAACATGTTTGGAAAACGTTCACCAATCTCAAATTCAGCACAAACGTAGCACATTCGGATTCGTGTTCGCTTTCACAAACATTTTTACTCAAAGTTCTTAAAATTCAGTAACAGTTCGGTAAATCACCGTGTTTCCACTAATGCTTTTGTTATTAGTTTGGCTAGTATAGTGGTACTGTATGATGAGAGGGGGAATGGGGGGACGTGTTTGATGAGTGGAGGGGGTGTGGAGAGGTTCGATGAGCGTGTGGAGGGGATAGAGGAGCGGCGCGCTCTTATTTTTTTCCCCTTAACTTTATGTGTGTTGACTCCAGCAGCCAATCAGGGCGCAGAAACCATCCACAACGTCATGACACAAGGCCTTCTGTGATTGGCCTCCGAAGTCACATGTCCCTGGTCATATTAAAAGCGGATATCTTGTTTTGCTGGCACCATTGTCTGTGTCACAGTGCAGAGAGGTCACTCCTGCGCTAGTACTGGTGCTGAAAGTGAACTTGTCAGTGAACTAGTTAGGATATTGTCCTGTGTGAAATTTATCTTCCAGAATCTAACTAGATCGTCCAAAAACTGTGTGGCAGCCTCCTGAGGCCCCATGTACGACTCCAAATCGTTTGTTATAAAACTGTTTCAGTGGCAAATCAGAAGGCCAGATTTCTACTTAAAAATCGTTAGGCCCAATATTGGCGTGCAGCCTGGAGGCCCAATTAGCTAATCCAAATCATTTGTGATAAAGGTATGTTTCAGTGACAGATCAGAAGGTCATATTTCCACTTAAAAATCATAAGGTATAACAGTGTTGTTTATGCACACTATATAAGAAAATAAATAGTGTTTGTTTATTTAGTGACAGGTGACTGACAGCTGTGGGCCTAAAGTTGTGAAACAGCAGGTTACAAGAGGGGAAGATTACTTACAACATGAGTGGGAAAAAGCGAGTCGTGGTGGAAGGGCGAATAGGCTTGGTGTTCGACGTGTACGTGGGTTAGGTGTTAATGTTAATGAAAGCTCAACTGAGCAAACTCCGTCTCGTCCTACCCAGAGACTGCTGACATCTGTTACTGGATGGGCTACTCCACTCCCTTTCTTTGGCAGCCTCACAGAGGTACACCTTGTGGATGAGGTTCAGAAAGAGAATGTGCTCCAGTGGATGGCAAGCGCTGCATCAAATATCCTCTTCCAACCATGTTAACATCACACACAGTACAATTCTCAGAGGTGGCACCCTAATCATCTTTATTTCTCTCTGCATCACAAATTTCCAAATGCCCAATTGATTGTGGGGAACCACAGGTGGGCCATTGTGCAGAGTTGTTCACACATTGTATTCCATGAGCATCAGAGGTCTGCTCCAAAGAATCACAGAGTCTAGAGGAGGAAAGCATCTGCACCGATGCTCAAATTTTTTTCATGTTGGATCCGGGTTTGGATGAAATAGGGTCAGAGCAGAATCCAGACCCTTGTCACCAGACGTTAACCACCAAGGGTGAAGACGATCCTGATGAGACTCAGATATCAGAGGTGCACATTGACTGTACTGTGTATTCAGGGCAGGAAGAGGAGGAGGATGACTCTCAGGGTGAGGAGTGTGAAAACACAAAGGATGACCCAACACATGTTAACTATCAAATTTGCCCAAAAAAACTCAGTAGAGGCAAAAATTGCAATAATTTGACAACTACATACATGAATCGGCACATGTGCGATCAACATGCCCTAGTGTGGCGATCTCACTGCGCTAAAATGCGGACTAGTGGGCCTTGTAAACCACCGGCCGTCCCATCAACCCCATCTGCTACTTCTTCCTACTCCATCACTATGCCAAGTCTTCTTATACAGGTCTCCGGCCGCAAAAACTCCACTTGTACAGTGGGGCAAAAAAGTATTTAGTCAGTCAGCAATAGTGCAAGTTCCACCACTTAAAAAGATGAGAGGCGTCTGTAATTTACATCATAGGTAGACCTCAACTATGGGAGACAAACTGAGAAAAAAAAATCCAGAAAATCACATTGTCTGTTTTTTTAACATTTTATTTGCATATTATGGTGGAAAATAAGTATTTGGTCAGAAACAAAATTTCATCTCAATACTTTGTAATATATCCTTTGTTGGCAATGACAGAGGTCAAACGTTTTCTGTAAGTCTTCACAAGGTTGCCACACACTGTTGTTGGTATGTTGGCCCATTCCTCCATGCAGATCTCCTCTAGAGCAGTGATGTTTTTGGCTTTTCGCTTGGCAACACGGACTTTCAACTCCCTCCAAAGGTTTTCTATAGGGTTGAGATCTGGAGACTGGCTAGGCCACTCCAGGACCTTGAAATGCTTCTTACGAAGCCACTCCTTCGTTGCCCTGGCGGTGTGCTTTGGATCATTGTCATGTTGAAAGACCCAGCCACGTTTCATCTTCAATGCCCTTGCTGATGGAAGGAGGTTTGCACTCAAAATCTCACGATACATGGCCCCATTCATTCTTTCATGTACCCAGATCAGTCGTCCTGGCCCCATTGCAGAGAAACAGCCCCAAAGCATGATGTTTCCACCACCATGCTTTACAGTAGGTATGGTGTTTGATGGATGCAACTCAGTATTCTTTTTCCTCCAAACACGACAAGTTGTGTTTCTACCAAACAGTTCCAGTTTGGTTTCATCAGACCATAGGACATTCTCCCAAAACTCCTCTGGATCATCCAAATGCTCTCTAGCAAACTTCAGACGGGCCCGGACATGTACTGGCTTAAGCAGTGGGACACGTCTGGCACTGCAGGATCTGAGTCCATGGTGGCGTAGTGTGTTACTCATGGTAGGCCTTGTTACATTGGTCCCAGCTCTCTGCAGTTCATTCACTAGGTCCCCCCGCGTGGTTCTGGGATTTTTGCTCACCGTTCTTGTGATCATTCTGACCCCACGGGGTGGGATTTTGCGTGGAGCTCCAGATCGAGGGAGATTATCAGTGGACTTGTATGTCTTCCATTTTCTAATTATTGCTCCCACTGTTGATTTCTTCACTCCAAGCTGGTTGGCTATTGCAGATTCAGTCTTCCCAGCCTGGTGCAGGGCTACAATTTTGTTTCTGGTGTCCTTTGACAGCTCTTTGGTCTTCACCATAGTGGAGTTTGGAGTCAGACTGTTTGAGGGTGTGCACAGGTGTGTTTTTATACTGATAACAAGTTTAAACAGGTGCCATTACTACAGGTAATGAGTGGAGGAAAGAGGAGACTCTTAAAGAAGAAGTTACAGGTCTGTGAGAGCCAGAAATCTTGATTGTTTCTTTCTGACCAAATATTTATTTTCCACCATAATATGCAAAAAAAATGATAAAAAAACAGACAATGTGATTTTCTGGATTTTTTTTTCTCAGTTTGTCTCCCATAGTTGAGGTCTACCTATGATGTAAATTACAGACGCCTCTCATCTTTTTAAGTGGTGGAACTTGCACTATTGCTGACTGACTAAATACTTTTTTGCCCCACTGTATATCCCTTACAGTCGGGGTGAGTGAGAGCCCATAAGCTGTTATGGAAGTGGACATGACTGCTTCTTTTTCACCTAGTATAACACATCTTTCTTAATCCACCATAACATCTCCACCTGCACCTCACTCACAGTCCTGTTCTCTGTACTCCATCTCTCTCAGCATAGTAGCCAGCCCTCGGTCCCGCAGTTGTTGTCAAGTAAAATAATGTTTCCTCTTACACATGCCAAAGCTAAGAGCTTGAACTCCACCATCTCCAATCTTTTGGCCATGGAAATGCTGCATTTCTGCCTGGTGGATACAGATGGTTTCAGAAAGTTGATGGCCATCGCAGACCTCCAGTACCAGTTGTCCAGTCGCCATTACTTCTATAAGAAAGCTGTGCCAGCACTACACCAGCATGTCACTGACAACATCACCTGTTCCCTGATAAAATCTATGTCTACCAGGGTGCATTTCACCACTGACACCTGGACGAGCAAACATGGGCAGGGGCGTTACATCTCACTGACTGTGCACTCTGTGACTCTGGTGGCAATGGGGGCAGGTGGTTAAGGGGCTGCTCTACAAGTCTTTGAATCCCCAAGACTTGAGGGACGAACCTATTTATCTAACACTTCCTCCACTGCTTCTGTCTCCTCCACCTCCTCTAGGGCCTCCACCTGTTCCCTCAACCTGTCCCTTAAGCCAACATGCATTCCAACAGTGCAGATAGAATCACCTCCACCTCCATACTGCGCAGTGTTCAAATTAATTAATTAATTAATATACCTTGGGGATCCAGGCTGAGTTGGAGCAATAGCTGTTTCCACTGAACCTTGAGCCAAGAAAGGTCTTGTGCGATAGCGGTGCAAACCTGGTGGCGACCCTACAAGCAAGGCAACCTAACACACGTGCCTTGTGTGGCTCACATCCTCAACCTTGTGGTACAGCAATTTCTCCACCACTATCCTGGCCTAGATGCGCTGCTGTAGAAAGCATGGTCGCTGTGTGCTCACTTCCACTGATCGCACCCCACAGGTCATCGACAGATCTCTACAGTGGTCTTTCTGCCTACCAATTAACTGTTTGCTTTGTGATGTACCAACATGGTGGAATTCCACTCTGTACATGTTGCTGCCACTGTGGCAGCAGCGACAAGCCTTGGTGCAGTATATTCTTTTGCATAGCCTGGGCCAACACAGTATGGATGTGGTAAAAATCACACTTGCGGAGTGGGCACACATGAGAGGGAACACATGAATGAATGCTGCACCCTTCTGCACAGTTTTCAAAACGCTCCTGAGATGGTTGGCACAGACGAGGCTGTCATCAGCATCACTATTCAGGTCATCTACATACTGGAGCAAACTTTGAATAGTCTGCATGAGGAGATGAGGAGGTGAAGGCCCCAGGGGAAGAGGTGGAAACAGAGGAGGATGCAAAAGGGATAATAATATCTCAAATTTCTGGACTATCGTCGCACAGGCAGGTGCTATGAGAGGGTGGCTTACAGCGATCGAGGGGGGCTCATGGTACCAGACATACTGTTAGTGAATGCTCCAGTGATGACGATGAGCTGCTCTGAGAGCTACCTTACGGTGACCATGGCTGTTCCTCCTCCTCCAAAATTGTCCCCTGGCTGGACACGTGTACCTATCCACTATTGCTAAAATAACACACCCTCCAAGCCATGTGTGGATCTAATGGATGAGCCTTTTCTGGGGCTGCTGTTGGATGCTAATTTTAAGCTGGATAGGGCCAATAGCCATGGCCTCTTCCCAGTCTTAGAATATCAGCCCCCAGCTGTCAGCTCTAGCATGGCTGGTTATCAAAAATAGGGGAAAACCCACACTGTTTTTCTAAATTATTTAAACATTTTTAAAAAAAAGGCTTGTGGACCCCTTTATTTTGGTAACCAGACAATATAAAGCTGACAGCTGGGGCTTTAGCCTGCACTGCTTATCAAAAATAGACGGGACCCCATGTCTTCAACAAGCTTTGTTCATGCTGTCGAACCCGAACAGTAACTTGGACATCTGGGAAAAGTCCATGTTCAGTGTCTGTGAGCGGACACTAAGTGTCAAGTACGGACCTCGGACTTTAACATTTGGGTTTGTCCATCTCTAGTCACAGCCTAAAAGCTTGTTGATTGGCTGCGCAGCAGCCTCTCAACAAACTTTAATAGGCATTCGAATACGAACAGTAAACCGGACTTCCAATTAAAAGTCCGTGTTTAGGGTTCGGTACCGGACACTAGGTGTCTGGTACGAGCCCCGAATTTTACAGTTCAGGTTCTCTTATCCCTAGCAGTAAGATGGGTATGTTTATTCTTCTTAAACTTTTTCAGGTCCCAGCTGTTCCATACCTAGTTCTCAGCCTCCCAAAATCTCTGGCACAGTGTTCACTCGAGATTAGGCATGCAAGACCCCAAGTTCACTGAACGTGCAAAATGAACACTGGGACCTGCCCGCGACCAGAAGTGCATAGGCTGCACAACGGTAAGAAGATGTGGCATGGCACAGGGGCGGATGACTGGGCAGCAGGCACAAAGCAGAGGGGACGGCCGGAAAGGTGAACAGTGAGGGAAGTATGATTTTTTTATATATATGTATATATCTGACATTTATTGTGCTCTGAGGTCTGAAGAGACCCCTGAGCACAATAGGGAACATTCAATTAGCAAAGAATGACCTCTCTACAAATCGAATTTCCCTGAAAAAAATCTGTGTGATTTGACAGATCCATATTTTGTCAGATCCGCTCATCTCTAATGATAATTGTATTATCTTTTTTGTGTTTATGCATCTACATCTTATGTTTGAATAAATAAACGTCATTAAATTAAAAATAAGCGTACATTTTTCATTTTTTTTAAATTCTTTCAACAAGATTTAATCCCGTCACAAAAATGACAAAAAATGAAATGGTGGGTAGATGACATAAAGCTAACAGAGGGATAGGGAGGGCGATATCACTATTTAATCCTCTGTATTGTGTAAATGATAGACAAAAAATTATTGATTCTGTATCTAACTTTGAAATTGGACTCCCTGCTAAACCACATGCCTAAAGTACACCGCTTTTTTACTTTTGCTGACATTTTTTGTAAAAAATGTAACAATTCTAGTAGAAGAGGTCATCAGAGCTTGTTGTCTAACTCATTGGAGGGGAAGGGGTGAAGTTCATTAGGGGTCCTGTTGCCTTAGTGTTTGACCCATTCCTTTGCTTTGGGGTGGGGTGGCTTCATCTGCCCAGGGCACCAAAATACCTTGTCTCGGCCCTGCCTACAGAGAATCACGGTGGTGACTTGGTGATGCTCAGGAGCTGTTTTCCTTCCTCTGGCACTGGAACCCTGATTGCCCCAAGGGCAAATCGGATCCAATCAAGTAACCTTGCATCCTAGGAGGAAATGTTTTGCCTTCTGAAAGGAAGCTAAAACGTGGGGGTAATTGAACCTTCCAACAAGACAATGACCCCCAACCATAACTCAAAGTCTCCAAGGTACTAAGTACTAAAATGCTTGTTATGAAGAGGTTGAATTATTGTGAGACTGATCAGTAAAAGTGACATTTTGTGCTGAATTTGGAGAAAACATTTTTTTTTTTAAAGGGACACTGTCACCTGGATTTGGAGGGAACAATCTTCAGCCATGGAGGCGGGGTTTGGGGGTTTTTGATTCACCCTTTCCTTACCCGCTGGCTGCATGCTGGCTGCAATATTGGATTGAAGTTCATTCTCTGTCCTCCATAGTACACGCCTGCACAGTGCAATCTTGTCTTGTGCAGGCATGTACTACGGAGGACAGAGAATGAACTTCAATCCAATATTGCAGCCAGCATGCAGCCAGCGGGTAAGGAAAGGGTGAATCAAAAACCCCCAAACCCCGCCTCCATGGCTGAAGATTGTTCCCTCCAAATCCAGGTGACAGTGTCCCTTTAATAGTTGGGTTGAACAATTTCATTTGATCTTGTTCTATTGCTTTATTGCAAATGTCAGAAAGTTTGTTAATGTTGCTAATAAACCGAATTTGCAATGGGGGTCAAATACTTTTGATTAAAACTGAATATAATTAAGACTGGCAGGAACCATTGAAGCAATAGTGCTAATCATTTGCTTTATGTTCTTTTACAGCACATAAGTAATGCTGCATTTATTATTTCATGACATTAATACACACCCAGATCCCCCCATTATTGCCGACTTTAAAGCAGCTAGAAAGACAAAAGCATTGTCCGCTTTTTACAATTCTTTATTCTCAATAACGTCTTCCGGTTTAAGCTAGTGTCCTACTCATAAACCATCTGTGATCTAAGGATAAATCCGACTGCAAGTTTTCCAGCACTGGAGAAATGAAGCATTACCAGTGTATAAAAAATTAATGTCGTATATTTTTGCTGCATGAACCTTCCGAGTCCTCCAGAGGAAGAATTGTCTTCACTCTAGGATGAAGGCCCTAAGCAACATTCATCCATTATTAACTCACAACAACTCTTCTAACAAAATTGTGTTTTCTAAGTCGCACAATCCTATAAAAGAAAATTGAGACTTAGGCTAAATTCTACTTGAACTTATTACTTTCTATTTAAAACCTGTGTTTTAAATAGGTATTCCCGTCTCCAAGATCCTTTCCCAATATGTAGTAGGTGTAATAATAATAATAATAATTTTAGCAAATACCTCCAAATACAAATATAGCACAGTTCTGATTCGCTATCTCGCTTACCCCATGTGCAGGGCATTGCAGTAGCTTAGGTATCCATGGTTACAGCCAACAGTTAGTTCACTGGTTACTAGTGGTCGTAACTATGGATACCTAAGCTAGTGCAATGCCCTGCACATAAGGTTAAAGACATAGTGAATCAGTAGAACTATACTACATTTCTAATTGGAAGTACTTGCTAATATTATTATTATTACACCTACTATATTGAGATAGGATCTTGCAGATTTGAATACCCCCTTGAGCCATTTTTAACCTTCAATAGGAATTTATGCTTGTTAAAAGTCTGAACCAAATAATTTAGTAAGCATGAATTGAATAGCTCCTTGCCCTCACAGTATGCCCTTTCATTAGCACCTTCTGCCTCAGAATACTTTCCAAGAAGGCTGATTTAGTAAGGCAGTAAAATATAGTCAAATGTATTAGGAAAGAATGGCAAACAATAAATATGGAACTGTCAAGCTGCATTGGAAAAGAGAGGGGTAATGCAGGGTCCTTGAATGTCTTCCTACTTTATTATTATTATTTATTTATATAGCACCATTAATTCCATGGTGCTGTACATGAGAAAGGGGTTACATACAGGGTTATAGATATCGATTACAGTAAACAAGTTTACAGTGACGGACTGGTACAGAGGGGAGAGGACCCTGTCCTTGCGGACTTACATTCTACTTTACTGCATGTCTTTCCGGCCACCTGATATACATCGCATGAACATCTTCCATCTGGAGACGCAGATCAGACTTCCTCCCAGACATAGTTTGCCATTTATTGATGCTAAAAGAGATAGTGTGAGCCAATCAATCCAGTGGTTTATTTCCCACCTGTCCAGAAATTCAGAAGGCTGTGGCTGCAAGGGCCAATGAATGGCAACCTAAGATGCCCAGGCTATAATCAGGTTGTTACTGTGCAGAATTAAGTAGAGACAAGACAATAAAGCATTCCGAGAGCCATTTTTCCACCAACAGTGGATACATATACTGCCAACTAAAAATGTAAAGGAGTTGTCATATCTGCGATATTCATGGCATATTCACAGTAAAATTGCCAAGCATACAGTATGTGATCTGCAATTTTAAGTTTATAAGATAGATATACACTGTGTGCAGAATTATTAGGCAAGTTGTATTTTGATCACATGATACTTTTTATACATGTTGTCCTACTCCAAGCTGTTCAGGCTTGAGAGCCAACTACAAATTAAGTAAATCAGGTGATGTGCATCTCTGTAATGAGGAGGGGTGTTGGCTAATGACATCAAAACCCTATATAAGGTGTGCTTAATTATTAGGCAACTTCCTTTCCTTTGGCAAAACGGGTCAGAAGAGAGATTTGACGGGCTCTGAAAAGTCCAAAAATTGTGAGATGTCTTGCAGAGGGATGCAGCAGTCTTGAAATTGCCAATCTTTCGAAGCGTGATCACTGAACAATCAAGCGTTTCATGGCAAATAGCCAACCTCGCCGCAAGAAGCGTGTTGGGCAAAAAAGGCGCAAAATAACTGCCCATGAATTGAGGAAAATCAAGTGTGAAGCTGCCAAGATGCCATTTGCCACTAGTTTTGCCATATTTCAGAGCTGCAACCTTACTGGAGTAACAAAAAGCGCAAGGTGTGCGATACTCAGGGACATGGCCAAGGTAAGGAAGGACGAAAACTGACCACCTTTGAACAAGAAACATAAGATAAAACGTCAAGACTGGGCCAAGAAATATCTCAAGACTGACTTTTCAACGGTTTTATGGACTGATGAAATGAGAGTGACTCTTGATGGGCCAGATGGATGGGCTAGAGGCTGGATCAGTAAAGGGCAGAGAGCTCCACTCCGACTCAGACGCCAGCAAGGTGGAGGTGGGGTACTGGTATGGGCTGATATCATCAAAGATGAACTTGTGGGACCTTTTCAAGCTGAGGATGGAGTGAAGCTCAACTCCCAGACCTACTGCCAGTTTCTGGAAGACAACTTCTTCAAGCAGTGGTACAGAAAGAAGTCAGTATCGTTCAAGAAAAACATGATTTTCATGCAGGATAATGCTCCATCACATGCCTCCAACAACTCCACAGCGTGGCTGGCCAGTAAAGGTCTCAAAGGAGAAAAAATAATGACATGGCCCCCTTGTTCACCTGATCTGAACCCCATAGAGAACCTGTGGTCCCTCATAAAATGTGAGCTCTACAGGGAGGGAAAACAGTACACCTCTCAGAACAGTGTCTGGGAGGCTGTGGTGGCTGCTGCACGCAATGTTGGTCGTAAGCAGATCAAGCAACTGACAGAATCTATGGATGGAAGGCTGGTGAGTGTCATCATAAAGAAAGGTGGCTATCTTGGTCACTAATTTTTGGGGGGTTTGTTTTTGCATGTCAGAAATATTAATTTCTAAATTTTGTGCAACTATATTAGTTTACCTAGTGAAAATATACAAGTGAAATTGGAATTTAATTGTTTTTTATTGAGTTGCCTAATAATTCTGCACAGTAATAGTTACCGGCACAAACAGATATCCTCCCAAGATAGCCAAATCTAAAAAAAAACCACTCCAACTTCCAAAAATATTAAGCTTTGATATTTATGAGTCTTTTGGGTTGATTGAGAACATAGTTGTTGATCAATACCAAAAATAATCCTCTAAAATACAACTTGCCTAATAATTCTGCACACAGTGTAGGTCTCAGTGAACGAAAAAAGCAGTAAAGAAAAATATATAATTCCAGACTTTTTTTTTCATGCTACAAAAAAAAGAATAAAAAGTTATTAAAAAGATATATGGTCCTCAAATTGGTACTAACAAAGTCTACAGCTTGACTCCCCAAAAAAAACAATAGCTTGCACATCAATGTTTACTGAAAATTAAAAAAAATTTGGGTTACAGAAGCTGGTGACACACAAAATAATGTACACTGCTCAAAAAATAAAGGTAACGCTAAAATCCCACATCCTAGATAACACTGAATTAAATATTCCAGTTGCAAATCTTTATTGTGGAATGCGTTGAGAACAATAAAACATAAAAATGATCACTGTAAATCAAAGTTAATATCCCATGGAAGTCTGTATTAGAATGATACTCAAAATCAAAGTGAAAAATCAAATTACAGGCTGATCCAACTTCAGTGGAAATGCCTCGAGACAAGGAAATTATGCTCAGTAGTGTGTGTGGCCTCCACGTGCCTGTATGACCTCTCTAAAATGCCTGGGCATACTCCTGATGCAGATGTTCTCCTGAGGGTTCTCCTCTCATACCTGGATTAAAGCATCAGTCAACTCCTAGACAGTCTGTGGTGCAATGTGGTGTTGGTGGATGGAACAAGACATTATGTTCCACATGTGCTTATTGGATTCAGGTCTGGTGAACGGGCAACCCAGTCCATAGCATCAATGCCTTCATAATGCAGGAACTGCTGACACACTTCAGACACATGAGGGACATACTCCTTTAATAGAGATTTATGGAATACATTAGGGATGAGAAGGAGGAGTAAGCTTTAACCTAAATGCCACAGGATTGACCACCTCTAGGAAGAATGTACGTCTGGTAGTGGTCTGGAAGAAGCTGCTCAGTTAAGTAGGTATGGCCATCACCCGGGATAGTGAACACCTGAGACAGCCAATGCCTCCAAGAAACAGATTGGCTAGTTGAGCTGTCAATCAACACACCAACAGCTCAACACTCCCCTGAACCAGATTGGACGGCCGAGCTGTCAGTAACTGCATCCCAGACACCCTGAGAGGTGGAACCGTGACACCATCTTTCCAGAAACATCCCTGGCACTCTTGAGCCAAATCAGCTGCAGCCAAGCACACTGAACATTGAGAATTACCTGCTGGCTGATTCCTTCTGATAACTGGGACTAGGTCCGATCTCAGGCTTCACAAGGGCCATGTTTCAGCCTCTAAACCAGGGGTGGGGAATCTTTTTTCTGCCAAGGGTCATTTGGATATTTATACCATCCTTCGGGAGCCATACAAATTGTGCGCTAACTCTGCCCACAAAGTATGTCCTGATACTGGCACTGGTGTCATAGTAACATAGTAACATAGTTAGTAAGGCCGAAAAAAGACATTTGTCCATCCAGTTCAGCCTATATTCCATCATAATAAATCCCCAGATCTACGTCCTTCTACAGAACCTAATAATTGTATGATACAATATTGTTCTGCTCCAGGAAGACATCTAGGCCTCTCTTGAACCCCTCGACTGAGTTCGCCATCACCACCTCCTCAGGCAAGCAATTCCAGATTCTCACTGCCCTAACAGTAAAGAATCCTCTTCTATGTTGGTGGAAAAACCTTCTCTCCTCCAGACGCAAAGAATGCCCCCTTGTGCCCGTCACCTTCCTTGGTATAAACAGATCCTCAGCGAGATATTTGTATTGTCCCCTTATATACTTATACATGGTTATTAGATCGCCCCTCAGTCGTCTTTTTTCTAGACTAAATAATCCTAATTTCGCTAATCTATCTGGGTATTGTAGTTCTCCCATCCCCTTTATTAATTTTGTTGCCCTCCTTTGTACTCTCTCTAGTTCCATTATATCCTTCCTGAGCACCGGTGCCCAAAACTGGACACAGTACTCCATGTGCGGTCTAACTAGGGATTTGTACAGAGGCAGTATAATGCTCTCATCATGTGTATCCAGACCTCTTTTAATGCACCCCATGATCCTGTTTGCCTTGGCAGCTGCTGCCTGGCACTGGCTGCTCCAGGTAAGTTTATCATTAACTAGGATCCCCAAGTCCTTCTCCCTGTCAGATTTACCCAGTGGTTTCCCGTTCAGTGTGTAATGGTGATATTGATTCCTTCTTCCCATGTGTATAACCTTACATTTATCATTGTTAAACCTCATCTGCCACCTTTCAGCCCAAGTTTCCAACTTATCCAGATCCATCTGTAGCAGAATACTATCTTCTCTTGTATTAACTGCTTTACATAGTTTTGTATCATCTGCAAATATCGATATTTTACTGTGTAAACCTTCTACCAGATCATTAATGAATATGTTGAAGAGAACAGGTCCCAATACTGACCCCTGCGGTACCCCACTGGTCACAGCGACCCAGTTAGAGACTATACCATTTATAACCACCCTCTGCTTTCTATCACTAAGCCAGTTACTAACCCATTTACACACATTTTCCCCCAGACCAAGCATTATCATTTTGTGTACCAACCTCTTATGCGGCACGGTATCAAACGCTTTGGAAAAATCGAGATATACCACGTCCAATGACTCACCGTGGTCCAGCCTATAGCTTACCTCTTCATAAAAACTGATTAGATTGGTTTGACAGGAGCGATTTCTCATAAACCCATGCTGATATGGAGTTAAACAGTTATTCTCATTGAGATAATCCAGAATAACATCCCTCAGAAACCCTTCAAATATTTTACCAACAATAGAGGTTAGACTTACTGGCCTATAATTTCCAGGTTCACTTTTAGAGCCCTTTTTGAATATTGGCACCACATTTGCTATGCGCCAGTCCTGCGGAACAGACCCTGTCGCTATAGATTCCCTAAAAATAAGAAATAATGGTTTATCTATTACATTACTTAGTTCTCTTAGTACTCGTGGGTGTATGCCATCCGGACCCGGAGATTTATCTATTTTAATCTTATTTAGCCGGTTTCGCACCTCTTCTTGGGTTAGATTGGTGACCCTTAACATAGGGTTTTCATTGTTTCTTGGGATTTCACCTAGCATTTCATTTTCCACCGTGAATACCATGGAGAAGAAGGTGTTTAATATGTTAGCTTTTTCCTCGTCATCTACAACCATTCTTTCCTCACTATTTTTCAAGGGGCCTACATTTTCAGTTTTTATTCTTTTACTATTGATATAGTTGAAGAACAGTTTGGGATTAGTTTTACTCTCCTTAGCAATGTGCTTCTCTGTTTCCTTTTTGGCAGCTTTAATTAGTTTTTTAGATAAAGTATTTTTCTCCCTATAGTTTTTTAGAGCTTCAATGGTGCCATCCTGCTTTAGTAGTGCAAATGCTTTCTTTTTACTGTTAATTGCCTGTCTTACTTCTTTGTTTAACCACATTGGGTTTTTCCTATTTCTAGTCCTTTTATTCCCACAAGGTATAAACCGCTTATACTGCCTATTTAGGATGTTCTTAAACATTTCCCATTTATTATCTGTATTCTTATTTCTGAGGATATTGTCCCAGTCTACCAGATTAAGGGCATCTCTAAGCTGGTCAAACTTTGCCTTCCTAAAGTTCAGTGTTTTTGTGACTCCCTGACAAGTCCCCCTAGTGAAAAACAGGTGAAACTGCACAATATTGTGGTCGCTATTTCCTAGATGCCCAACCACCTGCAGATTTGTTATTCTGTCAGGTCCATTAGATAGTATTAGGTCTAAAAGTGCTGCTCCTCTGGTTGGATTCTGCACCAATTGTGAAAGATAATTTTTCTTGGTTATTAGCAGAAACCTGTTGCCTTTATGGGTTTCACAGGTTTCTGTTTCCCAGTTAATATCCGGGTAGTTAAAGTCCCCCATAACCAGGACCTCATTATGGGTTGCAGCTTCATCTATCTGCTTTAGAAGTAGACTTTCCATGGTTTCTGTTATATTTGGGGGTTTGTAACAGACCCCAATGAGAATTTTGTTACCATTTTTCCCTCCATGAATTTCGACCCATATGGACTCGACATCCTCATTTCCTTCGCTAATATCCTCCCTTAAAGTGGACTTTAGACAAGACTTTACATAGAGACAAACCCCTCCTCCTCTCCGATTTTTACGATCCTTTCTAAACAGACTGTAACCCTGTAAGTTAACTGCCCAGTCATAGCTTTCATCTAACCATGTCTCGGTTATTCCCACTATGTCAAAGTTACCTGTAGATATTTCTGCTTCTAGTTCTTCCATCTTGTTTGTCAGGCTTCTGGCGTTTGCGAGCATGCAGTTTAGAGGATTTTGTTTTGTTCCAATCTCCTCGCTGTGGATTGTTTTAGAAATGTTCTTACCTCCCATCTGAGTATGTTTTCCTGGGTCTTTTTTGTTCAAGTCTAATGTTTTTCTTCCCGTCCCCTCTTCTTCTAGTTTAACGCCCTCCTGATGAGTGTAGCGAGTCCATATGTAATGTTTCATTGTATGTGCCTCAGCACTCAGTAGTGAACTGTGTGTTCATGTCCTCACAGAGCAAGAAGAAATTAATGGGCCCGGCGGCCATCAATATACAGCTGCTGGCTCAAGTCACAGTTGTCAACCAACCAGTCCATAAAAACCAGGTGCTTTTTCTGCCGTCTGTAGTGTCCATCAGAAAAAATGGTAAGCGCCAGGTTTCTTTCGCGCTTACCAACGATTTGCACCTTCTTTCGTCCTCCTCACCTGTCCCACCGGCCACCAGAACAACAGAAGACACTCCAATCACTATCTTCTTCTGGCGTGTGGCCTAATCGGCTGACTTGTCAAGAGTAATGGCAAAGTAAGACTTAAGACAGACTCGACTGACTCCAGTCTCTAGCAGCGCCACTCCATTCCACTCCACCACCAGTTCTCCAGTAGTCACTCTCCAGTGGGCCGGGCCCCAGCCCGAGGCCAGACCCAAGTCGACTCGGTGGCACAGCCATGGTCAGGCGGCTCCTCTCCTTGTCCACTTACTTATTGTTGTGGAGTGGATCATCCAACATTCATCAATTCCCCAATACCCTCACGTCTAGTCATGTATAATATATACTTTAAGTTAGTACTTATACTGATTTTGTATGCAACAATTATACCACCCCAGCTGCTGCAGATATGGCTATTCTATATACACAGCTGCTGTAGTGCTTGTATAATAAACTTCATTGTGCATTATATGGGTTCTGAATACAGAAATCGCACCAACTCAGCTGCTGCAGAGCATCATATATGTTCTGCAGCATTATCATCAAATGGAAGAACATGGAATCATAACAAACCTGACAAGAGAGGACCGCCCCTCTAAGCAGCGCAGAGTCCAAAGGTAACCCTGAAGGAGCTGCAGAGTTCCCAAGCAGAGACTAGAGTATCTGTCCATATGACCACAATAAGCGGCACCTTCTGCTGATTATTAAACCACCCTGCATACCTTCAGTCTATGTCTGCAGCTCCCGGGACCCCCCTCCTTTCTCAAGCTGCACACTCCATAGAGGTGGCCTTTATGGAAGAGTGGGCAGAAAAAAGCCTTTACTTACACACAAAAATTGGAAAGGTCGTTTTGAGTTTGCCAAGATACATGTGGGAGACTCCCCAAATGTAACTTTTTGGCCACCAAGTTAAATGCTGTGTTGGGTGCAAAACCAACACAGCTCATCACCCAAAGAACACCATACCCAAAGTGAAACATAGTGATGGCAGCATCATGCAGTGGGGATGTTTTTCAGAAGTAGGGACAGGGTAAATGGTCTGAGTCAAGAGGAAGATGGATCGTGTGAAACAAAGGGATATTTTTGAGCAAAACCTGTTTCAGTAAGTCAGTGATTTGAGACTGGGACAGAGGTTCACCTTCCAACAAGACAATGACCCAAAGCATACTGCTAAAGCAACATTAAAGTGGTTTAAGAGAAAACGAGTACATTTTTTACAGTGGCATGGTCAAACCCCAGAGAATTTGCGGTCAGACCTGAAGACCAGAGGAAACCAGCTAACTTAAAGGAGCTCAAGCAGTTTTGCCTTGAGGAATGGGCAAAAATCCCAGTAGAAAGTTCTAAGAGACTTATCCAAAGTGACTAGCAGCTGAAATTGCTGCAAAAGGAGGCTCTACAAAAGTACTGACTTTAGTGGGTGAAGAGTTATACACACTGAAATTTTCAGTTACTTTTCCTATTTGTTGTTTGCTTCACAAAAAAAGAAAACCAAAAGTTCACAGTTGTAGGCATGTTCTTTACATGAATATGCAAACCCTCCAAACAAACAGTGTAATTCCAGGTTGTGAGGTAACAAAACACGAAAAATGCCAAGGGGGTGAATACTTCCACAAGCCAGTGTAAATAGAACAGTTTCTCTTTAGTCAAATCAACCATTTATTACTCTGTTTCCTTTGTTTATATATGTTATGTGTTTGTGTAATCTGAAAAACGTTAATAAAAACATTCTTTAAAAAAAAAAAACATTGCCCTTCAAGTCGCGGCCCTTTTTCATTTTTGCGTATTCGTTTTTCGCTCCCCTCCTTCCCTGAGCCATAACTTTTTTATTTTTCCGTCAATATGGTCATGTGAGGGCTTATTTTTTGCGGGACAAGTTGTACTTTTGAAAGACACCATTGGTTTTACCATGTCTTTTACTAGAAAACGGGAAAAAAATTCCAAGTGCGGTGAAATTGCAAAAAAAGTGCAATCCCACACTTGTTTTTTGTTTGGCTTTTTTGCTAGGTTCACTAAATGCTAAAACTAACCTGCCATTATGATTATCTAGGTCATTACGAGTTCATAGACACCTAACATGACTAGGTTATTTTTTATCTAAGTGGTGAAAAAAATTTCCAAACTTTGCTAAAAAAAAAAAAAAAAAAAAAAAGTGCCATTTTCCGATACCCGTAGCGTCTCCATTTTTCGTGATCTGGGGTCGGGTGAGGGCTTATTTTTTGCGTGCCAAGCTGATGTTTTTAATGATACCATTTTTGCGCAGATACGTTCTTTTGCTCGCCCGTTATTGCATTTTAATGCCAAAAAACGTAATTCTGGCGTTTCGGATTTTTTTCTCGCTACGCCGTTTAGCGATCAGGTTAATGCTTTTTTTTTATTGATAGATTGGGCGATTCTGAACACGGCGATACCAAATACGTGTAGGTTTGGTTTTTTTTTAATTGTTTTATTTAGGATGGGGCGAAAGGGGGGTGATTTAAACTTTTATATTTTTTATATTTTTTTCATATTTTTAAAAACATTTTTTTTTTACTTGTGCCATGCTTCAATAGCCTCCATGGGAGGCTAGAAGCTGGCATAGCCTGATCGGCTCTGCTACATAGCAGCGATCATCAGATCGCTGCTATGTAGCAGAAATGCAGGTGTGCTGTGAGCGCCGACCACAGGGGGGCGCTCACAGCAGACCTGCATCAGTAACCATAGAGGTCTCAAGGACCTCTATGGTTACCTTCCTGATGCATCGCCGACCCCTGATCATGTGACGGGGGTCGGCGATGACGTCATATCCGGCCGCCCGGCCGGATGCGGTAGTTAAATGCCGCTGTCTGGTTATGGATTCTATGGATTCTTTTATCTCTTTAATGGCACAGTGAAGACCAGTTGATGTTACATTTCCTCTCTTAGAGAACATAGATTAGAAATAGTAATTTAAAAGTTTGGCCTTCTCAACATCATTTTTGACCACTTCACCTTTTTCATCCTGTAAAAATCCAAAATCCTTTTTTTTTACTGCTTTTGCTGAAATAAAAAGAGCAGTGTGAGCAGCCTATTCTTATCTCAGCACCCCTGACATTTCCAGTATTAGATCAGACAGACAGTGTCGACAGCCGTTTAAGCAGCCTCTTCTTACCTCAGTTTGCCTTGTATCTCCAAGACTACATCGGAATATCCACTGGGAGCCCATCTGGCAACAATTGAAGGAGGGGAAGAGGTTCTTACTGCACATGTGAACACACTTCTATTAACTCTTTCAGTGTAACAAGACATTTTAATGTACTATAGTGATTAGCTCAATGGACAAAATGAGTGTGATTTACGACTAAAGATGCTGAGAAATGTATTTACAATTATTCCTTCTTTCCCTTCCTTTCTCATATAACCCTTTTAATCTAGATAGAGCTACTACACTATGCAAGTAATAAATGGGCCCAAAGCTTCATGATGGGCACACCCTTGGTTGTTCGGGTCTGGTAGGTTCGTCCGAACATTTAAAAAAAGTTTGGTTTGGGTATCAGAAAAGTACCCAAACCCAGCACCCATTAAGAAGAATGGGGTACCCGAATATCTGTTATTTGCCATGACAGCGTGACAAACACTGCCCCTAATTGGAAGTAAGATTATTACTGGCAGCCAGAGAGCTGCGGCTCCCATGCTGTCAGATGACAGCATGAGCCAACAGCTGTGACCGGCGGTAAAAAATTTATCTCTGGTCACAGAGGTGTCAGGCTGATGAGAGAGTACTACTCCCATCTGCCTATGCCTGTTGCCGCTAATAACAGTGAAAGCAGGCACAAATGATTGGCGTTTTATCACCTGATGCATGTTCTATATATAATTTTTTTTCTTTTTAAATGAGGTGGGGGCCTTTCAATTTTTGATAACCAGCATGGCAAAGCTGAGAGCTGCAGGCTGCAACCCTCAGCTCTCAGCTTTATCGTGGCTAGTTATCAAAAATAGAGTGGTCTGCACACTGTTTTTTTATCATTTAAATAAATCATTTAAAAAAAGTGTGAAGTCCTCCCCATTTTTTGACAACCAGCCAAGCTAAATCAGACAGCTTGGAGCTGTCATTCTCAGGCTGGTAAGGGGCCCTGAATATTCCTCCCAGCCTAAAACTAACAGCTCTCAGCCACCCCAGAAAAGGCACATCTATTAGATGTGCTAATTCTGTCTGTTTTCCTGGCTCTTCCCACTTGCCCTGTGGCGGTGACAAGTGGGGTTGATGTCACCTTTGTATTTTCAGGTCACCTTTGTATTTTCAGGTGACATCAAGCCCAGCATTTAGTAATGAAGAGGCGTCTTTAAGACGCCTCTCCATTTCTAACCCCATAGTCATATTGTCAATAAAAAACACCCAGAATAAAGTTCTTTATTTGAAATAAAAATACACACCATTTTACAAATTTATTAAAAATAACCCCTTATCAGCCTGAGAATACCAGTCCCAAGCTATCTGCTTTAGCTTGGCTGTATCAGGATCCTGTCAGCACCGGCTAACTGCCACGGCTGAGTAGGGTGACTCACCCACACTGCGGGATAGCCAGGAGTCAGATGCTGTGAGGAAAGCTCAGGCAGACAGCCTGAGCAGCGTGGTGAGAGAGGACGCTGAGGGTAGTAGGAAACAGAAGGACCTGCCATCATGTGACCACAGAGGACATGGCTTAGCGTCCTGCTGCTGGAGATGAGTGCAGGATGCTACAGGGACCCTGGAATAGAGGATAGGGGAACTCAGGTTGGAAAAACAGAGGACATACACAGAGAGGGCGGCGCGGTACAGGAGGGGTGAGCAGAGAATAGTCAGAACGTAGGCAAGGAGTCATATATGGAGATAGCAGCGCAGTACAGGAAGGACAAACGGAACTTTTAACGGAGATAGAACCAGATCAGAACAGACAAGCATAAAGTAGCACAGGCACCAAACACAGGCACAGGCACAACAGGGTCACACACTCTGGCCAATGGTCAAAGTATAAGCGACAAGGAATTATCCCACAATGAGGCTATAAAAAGCCTCCCAGAATCCCAGAGTGAGGCTGTCCAGATTAACTTCTGAACTATCTAATCCAACAAACTAAGCAGATCATGAAAGTACCCCCCTCTCAACGGGGGACCTCCAGACCCCCGGTTTCCCAGGATGCCAGGCATGGAATGCATGTACCAGGCGGTCAGCGTCTACCGATCTGGCTGGTACCCATGACCGATCTTCCGGACCATACCTCCTCCAATGTACTAAATACTGCAAAGACCCTCAACCAAGACTGGAGTAGGAGTAGCTTCAGTATCCTCCCTCACCGCCCCCAAGTGTTTAAGTAAAGACCTATGAAAAACATTATGAAGAGGAGAAGACGGAGGCGATAGGTTACCGGGTTAACTACTTCGACGACCTCATAGGGGCCAAAAAATGTAGGCCCCAGTTTGGCGGAGGGCAATCAAAGATTTATATTTCATGTGGACAGCCTCACCTTATCCCCACAAAGCAGGGTCTGAGCAGAGTCCCTTTTTCTATACGCAAAACATTTATATTTCTCCTGAGCCCTGGAAACATTTAAATAAACCTTTGTCCAAAGATCCTTGAGACGATTGACCCCGTCCTCTGCCCTCTGCAACCAGAATCTATTCGAGAAAATTCGCCAAAATGAGGGTTCATCCCTTAATTAATATAAATGGTGACCTACTGGTAGATTGGTTTACCCGGTTGTTGAAGGTGAATTCTACTAACGGTAAGGCATCAGACCAGTCGCTTTGCAGGGTAGAAGTCAGGCACCGAAGAATTTGTTCAAGCGACTGGTTGGTGCGTTCAATTTGTCAGTTGGTTTGTGGGTGATATACTGAGATATCCCGAATTTTTTGCAGAAGGCCTGCTAGAAGTTAGACACAAACTGAGTCCCTCTGTCTGACACAATATTAGTGGGCACCCCATGTAAGCATACCACATGGGACAGAATATGTCTAGAGAGCGTCTCTGCAGAAGGTAAACTTGTCATGGGTGCAAAATATGTCAACTTAGAAAACCTGTCCACCACTACCCAAATTACAGTATTACCATGGGATGATGGAAGATTGGTGATGAAGTCCATGGACAAGTGAGTCCATGGCCTTCCTGGGACTGGCAAAGGCACCAATTCGCCGGCCAGCAACTCAAGCTCTTAGAATGGGCACATATTCCACATGCTGCGACATGTTTCTTGATATCTGAAGCCATTAAAGGCCACCAAAAGACCCTTGCTACTGCTTCCTGTGTGGCAGCCATACCAGGTTGTGCACTCAACTTCAAATAATGGAACTCCCACAGGAGTTTGTTGCGCAAATGCTGCGGGACAAACAATTTGGCTACAGGTTTGGAGCTTGGAGCCAAAGATTGAGCCCCGACAATCTCTCGCTCCAATTCCGACGACACCTCGGCCACCACAAGATTGGGTTGAAGAATGGGAGATGGCGGATCGGGGGTGGATAACTGCTCAAAACTACGCGATAAGGCATCAGCCTTCACGTTCTTAGACCCTGGCCGAAAGGTAATAGAAAACCAAAATCTGGAAACAAAAAAGTGACCAGTGAGCTTGCCTGGGAGTCAGTCTTTTCGCAGATTTGATGTACTCTAAATGTTTATGTCAGTGATAACCGTAATAGGATGAGCCGCCCCCTCCAAAAAGTGCATCCATTCCTCGAACGCCAATTTAACAGCAAGAAGCTCTCTGTTGCCTACATCATAATTTTTCTCCGCTGGAGAAAATTTCTTAGAAAAATAGGCACGGGGCCTGAGATTAGTCAGAGAAGCTGGTCCTTGTGATAAAACTGCCCCCACCTCGGAAGCATCCACCTCGACCACGAATGGTTTGGAAGGATCCGGTTGGACCAGGATAGGAGCAGATGAGAAACAGTTTTTTAGCATAAGAAAGGACTGTTTAGCTAATGAGGACCAGTTTCTGACATCTGCCCCCTTACAAGTGAGGTCCGTGAGAGGCTTAGTCACCTGTGAAAAACCTTTAGTAAACTTGCGATAATAATTCACGAATCCCAAGAAACGCTGGAGTCCCCTAAGGTCCGGGGGCTGGACCCACTCCACAATAGCTTGCATTTTTTGGGGATCTATGCGAAACCCCTGAGGTGAAATTATCCGACCTAGAAATGACAATTCCTGAACAAAAAATTAACATTTCTCGCGTTTGACGAACAATTGGTTTTCTCTGAGTCTCTGAAGCACTGTTTTAACATGCAACAAATGGGAAACTCTGTCAACAGAATATATCAGGATATCGTCTAGGTAAACCACTACAAAATGGCTGATGAGATCTGAAAATACCACATTGATAACATTTTTAAACACTCCGAGTGCGTTGGTGAGCCCAAATTTTCATTACTAGATTCTCGAACAACCCCTCAGACGTAAGGAAAGCCATTTTCCACTCGTCCCCTTCTCGTATTCTTATTAAGTTGTAAGCCCCTCTCAGATGCAGTTTAGAAAACCATTTGGAGCCAGAGAGCTGGTTACATAGATCAGGAATCAACGGTAGGGCATACAGTATGTGTTCCTGACAGTAATTTTATTTAGTTCTCGAAAGTCGAGGCAGGGACGTAGGCCGACATCTTTTTTCTTAACAAAGAAAAACCCTGCTGCTACCGGGGAAACTGATGGTCTTATGTGCCCTTTAAGGACACTTTCAGAAATATACTGTTTCATAGCTAGGCGCTCGGGGTCCGACAGATAGAACAGGCGAGCTTTGGGCAATTTGGCTCCAGGAATCAGATCGATGGCACAATCAAAAGGCCTATGAGGGGGCAACGCCTCAGCCACACTCTCAGAAAACACGTCCTCAAAGTCTCTCAGGTACTTCAGAATACCCTCCAGACTAATAGAACACACAGAGACAGGTTTTGCGATTTTCACACAACAAATTGATTTATGGTAACAGTCAAAACACTTGGACTCCCACTTAACAATCTCCCCAGATTCCCAGTCAATCACTGGGTTATGGTACTGATGCCATGGCATGCCCAGCATGAGCCCTGCGGGCTATTTGTCCATGACAAAACATTCAATCTCTTCCGCGTGGGAAGAACCAATTTTCAACACAAATGTTTCAGAAACAGAAATGATCCCAGTTCGCGTAAGAGGAGATGAGTTGATGGCCACGACTTTAAGTGGTGCAGGAAGCCTGACTGTCCCTTTCTGGTGTTGGGAAACGACATCAGAATTGACCAGGTTGAGTGATGAACCACTGTCCACCAGTCCGGAAAAAAAATGGACATTGTCTACCAACAGTTAAACCCTTAGCAAAACTTTAGGAGATGAGGAAGAAAGTACCTGAAGGTCTGGACAGCCTCCTCCACCACTACCCAGACCTAGTCGTTTCCTCTCGTTTTGCAGGACGATGGGTACAAGGGGCAATCCTTTTTCCAATGATCAGACTGTTAGAATCTGTTTAGTTTGTGACTATCCGCCATTTTCTTGCGCTGTTCTGGCTGCTGGTCTTTTTCCCCGGTGCTGGGTTTTTCTTGGGTCAGGTGTTTGTATCACCCTTTATTAACCAGCACCTGCCTCCCATTCCTTGCTGGACAACAGTGTTAATCTGCTTGAGTTCTGGCTTGGTGCTTTGATTTGTCTTATGTGTGTGTAATTTGTGCAGTACTGGGACCTCTGGTTCTTGTCTTAGTTTTTGTTTTCAGTTGGTTTCTGCAGCCTTCTCTGTGTTTTCTATTAGGAGGTGACCCATTTTTGTACCCAGCCCTTAGATCTTTTAGGGGCCCCCTTCCCCCTATCTATAGGTATTCGCTTGAGATTAACCTAGGATTGTCGTTGGGTCTGTTCGCAAGGAATGGGTCACCTGCTCCATCGTAGGGTGTCAGCCTAGTAATAGTGCAGGGTCAGTTTTCCCCCTTCTACCTTAGTTCTGTGTTGCAGTTCCATAACAGTTTGTCCAGCCCAAAAGAAGTTTAAAAAAAAATTAAACTTTGGAAGTTGCCACCTTACAACAGCACGTGAGTAATTGCTCTGGAATCCGCTCTGAAGAACCTAAGGTGGGTTTGCCTGAATGTTTTTCTGGTAAACGGCAGGATTTTTTTTCATTTCAAAATGCATGTTTACTTTATTTTTGGCTTAGACCCAGGTCTTCAGGGGCTGAATTACAGCGTGTGGGGATTATTATGTCATTATTGCGAGGTGAGCCGCAAGTTTGGGCATTTTCATTGCATCCGAATGACCCTTGTTTGATGTCAGTAGAAGTGTTTTTTTCTGCTATGGGAGTTTTTATATGATGATCCTGATCAGGTTACTACAGCCGAGGCAGAACTCAGACGGCTGAAACAGAGTTCTGGCAACGCTGAGAGATATTGTACCAAGTTCAGACGATGGTCTGCAGAAGTCAGCTGGATTGATCCAGCACTCAAGAGTCAGTTTTTAGCAGGTGTGAATGACAGGGTTAAAGATTTACTCATCGCATATCCTGCACCTGCTACACTTGAGGCTGCTATGCAGTTAGCTATCCGGGTGGATAGAAGATTGGGAGGTAGACAGAATGAGGAGAAGGTTTCAATTTTGCTGGATTGAGTCTCTCAGGAGAGCCCCATTGACTGTGGGGAAGTGATGCACCTTGGGGCAATGTCCTCTCCATCCAAGGAAAGGGAGAGAAGGTTCTTTGAAGGGTTATGCCTTTATTGTGGTAAGGCTGACCATTTTATTAAGCAATGTGAAGGACGTATAAACAAGGAAAAGAGAAAAAAAGGTCAATCAGAGCAACCCTCCCGTTCACATTGCATTTTTACGGTCCGCAGGAGTTTCTTTTTCTGGTAGTTCTACCTATCATGGTCATTCGATTGATTTTCAAGTGATGGTGGACTGTGGTTCTGTACTTAATTTGATTGATCAACAATTTCTAGACAAATATAAGATTGATTCTGTACCTTTAACATGCCCTTTTCCTCTAGTGGCGATCGATAACACTCCTCTTGATCATGGGTGCGTTTCTCGAAAGGTAACCGGGTTTCCACTCACGGTGAATATGGAACACCAGGAATCTTTAGATTTGTTTGTACTTGATAAATTGCTTTTACCAGTTGTCCTGGGGTTACCCTGGTTAAAAATTCACAATCATGTACTGGACTGGTCGTCAAGTGCAATAAGATCCTGGGGTCAGGAGTGTTATGGGAAATGTTGTGATGTACACATTGCTGCTGTTGTGAAAAGTGAGCTACCTGAAGCCATTCAGGATTTCTGGAAAGTATTTTCAGAAGTGGAGTCAGAAGCTCTACCACCTCATAGAGATTACGATTGCGCTATTGAGTTCGCCCCAGGTGTTACTCTCCCTAAGAATCGTTTATTTAATCTGACGATTCCCGAGAGGGAGGCCTTAAAGGAATACCTGCAGACTAGTCTTGCTGCAAGTCATATAAGACCCTCTAAGTCTCCTGTGGCTGTGGGATTCTTTTTTGTTAAAAAAAAAAAAAAAAGATAGGGGTCTTAGGCTGTGTTTGGATTTCAGGCAGATTAATAAGATCACTGTGCGCAATCCTTACCCCTTGCTGCTAATTCTGGATTTGTTTAACCAATTAGTTGGAGCCAAGTGGTTCTCTAAGGGTACCGTCACACTATACGATTTACCTACGATCACGACCAGCGATATGACCTGGCCGTGATCGTAGGTAAATTGTAGTGTGGTTGCTGGGGAGCTGTCACACAGACAGCTCTCCAGCGACCAACGATGCCGAGGTCCCTGGGTAACCAGGGTAAACATCGGGTAACTAAGCGCAGGACCGCGCTTAGTTACCCGATGTTTACCCTGGTTACAAGCGTTAAACTAAAAAAAAACAAACAGCACATACTTACATTCTGGTGTCTGCGCTAAACCAGAGAGATATGTGACACAAAATAGTTAATAAATAACATTTCCCACATGTCTACTTTACATCAGCACAATTTTGGAAAAAAAAAAATTTTTTCTAGGAAGTTATAAGGGTTAAAAGTTGATCAGCGATTTCTCATTTTTACAACAAAATTTACAAAACCATTTTTTTTAAGGACCACCTCACATTTGAAGCCAGTTTGAGGGGTCTATATGGCTGAATATACCCAAAAGTGACACCATTCTAAAAACTGCACCCCTCAAGGTGCTCAAAACCACATTCACGAAGTTTATTTACCCTTCAGGTGTTTCACAGCAGCAGAAGCAACATAGAAGGAAAAAATGAACATTTCACTTTTTAGTCACAAAAATGATCTTTTAGCAACATTTTTTTTATTTTCCCAAGGGTAAAAGGAGAAACTGGACCACAAAACTTGTTGTCCAATTTGTCCTGAGTACGCTGATACCTCATATATGGGGGGGAACCACTGTTTGGGCGCATGGCAGGGCTCGGAAGGGAAGGAGCGCTATTTGACTTTTTGAATGACAAAATTAGCTCCAATCTTTAGTGGACACCATGTCGCGTCTGGAGAGCCTCTGTGTGCCTAAACATTGGAGCACCCCCACAAGTGACCCCATTTTGGAAACTAGACACCCCAAGGAACTTATCTAGATGCATAGTGAGCATTTTGTACCCCCAGGTGCTTCACAAATTGATCCGTAAAAATGAAAAAGTACTTTTTTTTCACAAAAATTTTCTTTTAGCCTCAATTCTTTTCATTTTCACATGGGCAACAGGATAAAGTGGATCCTAAAATGTGTTGAGCAATTTCTCCTGAGTACACTGATACCTCATATGTGGGGGTAAACCACTGTTTGGGCGCACGGCAGAGCTCAGAAGGGAAGAAGCACCATTTGACTTTTTGAATGAAAAATTAGCTCCAATCTTTAGTGGACACCATGTCGCGTTTGGAGAGCCTCTGTGTGCCTAAACATTGGAGCACCCCCACAAGTGACCCCATTTTGGAAACTAGACCCCCCAAGGAACTTATCTAGATGCATAGTGAGCATTTTGTACCCCCAGGTGCTTCACAAATTGATCCGTAAAAATGAAAAAGTACTTTTTTTTCACAAAAATTTTCTTTTAGCCTCAATGTTTTTCATTTTCACATGGGCAACAGGAGAAAGTGGATCCTAAAATGTGTTGAGCAATTTCTCCTGAGTACACTGATACCTCATATGTGGGGGTAAACCACTGTTTGGGCGCACGGCAGAGATCAGAAGGGAAGAAGCACCATTTGACTTTTTGAATGAAAAATTAGCTCCAATCTTTAGTGTACACCATGTCGCGTTTGGAGAGCCTCTGTGTGCCTAAACATTGGAGCACCCCCACAAGTGACCCCATTTTAGAAACTAGACCCCCCAAGGAACTTATCTAGATGCATAGTGAGCATTTTGTACCCCCAGGTGCTTCACAAATTGATCCGTAAAAATGAAAAAGTACGTTTTTTCACAAAAATTTTCTTTTAGCCTCAATTTTTTTCATTTTCACATGGGCAACAGGATAAAGTGGATCCTAAAATGTGTTGAGCAATTTCTCCTGAGTACACTGATACCTCATATGTGGGGGTAAACCACTGTTTGGGCGCACGGCAGAGCTCAGAAGGGAAGGAGCACCATTTGACTTTTTGAATGAAAAATTAGCTCCAATCTTTAGTGGACACCATGTCGCGTTTGGAGAGCCTCTGTGTGCCTAAACATTGGAGCACCCCCACAAGTGACCCCATTTTGGAAACTAGACCCCCCAAGGAACTTATCTAGATGCATAGTGAGCATTTTGTACCCCCAGGTGCTTCACAAATTGATCCGTAAAAATGAAAAAGTACTTTTTTTTTCACAAAAATTTTCTTTTAGCCTCAATTCTTTTCATTTTCACATGGGCAACAGGATAAAGTGGATCCTAAAATGTGTTGAGCAATTTCTCCTGAGTACACTGATACCTCATATGTGTGGGTAAACCACTGTTTGGGCGCACGGCAGAGCTCAGAAGGGAAGGAGCACCATTTGACTTTTTGAATGAAAAATTAGCTCCAATCTTTAGTGTACACCATGTCGCGTTTGGAGAGCCTCTGTGTGCCTAAACATTGGAGCACCCCCACAAGTGACCCCATTTTGGAAACTAGACCCCCCAAGGAACTTATTTAGATGCATAGTGAGCATTTTGTACCCCCAGGTGCTTCACAAATTGATCCGTAAAAATGAAAAAGTACTTTTTTTTCACAAAAATTTTCTTTTAGCCTCAATTTTTTTCATTTTCACATGGGCAACAGGATAAAGTGGATCCTAAAATGTGTTGAGCAATTTCTCCTGAGTACACTGATACCTCATATGTGGGGGTAAACCACTGTTTGGGCGCACGGCAGAGCTCAGAAGGGAAGGAGCACCATTTGACTTTTTGAATGAAAAATTAGCTCCAATCTTTAGTGTACACCATGTCGCGTTTGGAGAGCCTCTGTGTGCCTAAACATTGGAGCACCCCCACAAGTGACCCCATTTTGGAAACTAGACCCCCCAAGGAACTTATCTAGATGCATAGTGAGCATTTTGTACCCCCAGGTGCTTCACAAATTGATCCGTAAAAATGAAAAAGTACTTTTTTTTCACAAAAATTTTCTTTTAGCCTCAATTTTTTTCATTTTCACATGGGCAACAGGATAAAGTGGATCCTAAAATGTGTTGAGCAATTTCTCCTGAGTACACTGATACCTCATATGTGGGGGTAAACCACTGTTTGGGCGCACAGCAGAGCTCAGAAGGGAAGGAGCGCCATTTGACTTTTTGACATACATAGTGTACATCAGGTTGGTGTGTGTGTGTTGTAGTGTACGTCAGGTTGGTGTGTGTGGTGTATACTGCACCACACACACCAACCTGATGTACACCACACCACACCACACACCAACCTGACATACACTACAACACACACACCAACCTGACGTAGGGTCAGGTTGGCGAGTGTGGAGTAGTGTACATCAGGGTGGTGTGTAGTGTACGTCAGGTTGGTGTGTGTGTGTTGGATACTACACCACACGCACCAACCTGACGTACACTACACCACGCACTAACCTGACATACATTACAACACACACACCAACCTGACGTAGGGTTAGGTTGGCGAGTGTGGAGTAGTGTACATCAGGTTGGTGTGTAGTGTACGTCGTGTACATCAGGATGTGTAGTGTACGTCAGGTTGGTGTGTGTGTGGTGTAGTATACACCACACACACACCAACCTGACGTACACCACACCATACACCAACCGGACATACACTACAACACACACACCAACCTGACGTAGGGTCAGGTTGGCGAGTGTGGAGTAGTGTACATCAGGTTGGTGGGTAGTGTACATGTGGTGTAGTGTATGTCTGGTTGGTTGGTGTGTGTGTGGTGTATACTACACCACACACACCAACCTGACGTACACCACACCACACACCAACCTGACATACATTACAACACACACACCAACCTGACGTAGGGTCAGGTTGGCGAGTGTGGAGTAGTGCACATCAAGTTGGTGGGTACTGTACATGTGGTGTAGTGTACGTCCGGTTGGTGTGTGTGTGTGGTGTATATTACACCACACACCAACCTGACGTACACCACACCACACACCAACCTGACATACACTACACCACACATACCAACCTGACGTAGGGTCAGGTTGGTGTGTGTGGTGTAGTGTATGTCAGGTTGGTGTGTGGTGTAGTGTACGTCAGGTTGGTGTGTGTGGTGTATTGTGTATATCAGCCTGGTGTGGGTGAGTGCTGTAGTCGAATATCAGGATGTGGCTAGTCCACGGACGTGTGATGAATTCTGAAGCATTCATCCAAACACAGTCCAGGTTTGTCGGGACACGTTTCACATTGGAAACGAGTTTCCTTTCTTATCCCCCTTTTATAACATACCCGGCACCTTTTTCTTTTTTGCCCCTCACCGGGAAAATGTTGCCCTGGTACCATACGGGATCCTTGAGTTCCAGCAGTGCTGAGGCCCGCTCCTTCCTCGTCTCCAAACATCAGGGCCTTTATCACCGCCTCCTGGAACTGAAGGAAGGTGTTGTTGGTCTGGCCTGCACATCGTGATAGCACGTATGCGTTATACAGTGCCATTTGTACGATGTGCACAGCCAGTTTTTTATACCACACCTTTGTCTTCCGCATGGCACTATAGGGCTGGAGGACTTGATCAGAAAGATCAACTCCCCCCATGTGTTTGTTGTACCCCAGCGCACAGTCCGGTTTGTGGACCTGTGCTGTGGTACCTCGAACGGTGGTGGCCGTGGTGCCGGGACCATGGATTGTTGTCAAGAAAAAGACGTCCCTTTTGTCTTTGAACTTGACCACAAGCATGTTGCCACTACATTGGGCCCGGCTCTCACCCTTTGGGAGAACCTGCTCAATTAGTGACAAAGGGAGACCCCTCTGGTTTCTGCGCACGGTACCGCAAGCAACGGTAGCTCTGGCAGAGAGGGATTGAAAGAGTGGGACGCTTGTATAAAAGTTATCAACGTACAGATGGTAACCTTTATCAAGCAGTGGGTGGACCAAATCCCACACTATTTTCCCACTCACCCCCAGAGCAGGTGGACATTCTGGGGGCTGGATCCTGGTGTCCTTTCCTTGATAAACTCTAAAGCTGAGAGTGTACCCTGAGGTACTCTCGCAGATCTTATAGAGCTTAATCCCGTACCTCGCCCTTTTGCTGGGCAGGTACTGACGGAACTGAAGCCTCCCTTTGAAGTGGATGAGGGATTCATCCACACAAATTTCCCTTTGGGGAATGTACACTTCAGCAAACTTGTTGCTGAAGTGTTCGATGACCGGCCGAATTTTGAACAGTCTATCAAAATTCGGGTCATCGCGGGGAAGGATGTCCGTGTTGTCCCTAAAGTGGAGAAATTTATGAATCGCCTCAAAACGTTTGCGATTCATAACCATGCCAAATACTGGAGTTTGATATAAAATATCAGTACTCCAGTATTGGCGAAGTTCTGGTTTCTTCACAATTCCCATATGAAGGACCAGTCCCCAATATTTCAACATTTCTGCAGAGTTAACGGGACTCCAAGCAGAAAATGATGAAACTGGGTTTTGGGCAAAAAATTGCAGGGCATATAAGTTTGTTTGCTCCACCATGAGACTGACGATTGACTCCGAGAAATAGACTTTGAAAAAGTCTATTTCCCTGAGGTTGGCAGTCTCAAATTGGATTCCTGATTGGGGAATGAAATCAGGAATCCGTGGAGCAAAATTTTCAGGGACGGGGGTCCAGGTGGGGGTACTAGTGCTAGGTTGGGCGTGACTAGCACTAGGTTGGGGGTTACTCACACTTGGTTGTGGGTCTTCTCCCCCGGCCTCCGACTCTCCTCCCCTGGGCTCCGGCTCCCCTCCCCTGGGCTCCGGACGATTTCTCGACCTGCGACATCTTGGGGGTGGCGAGTCGGTGTCACTAGAGGAGGAAGAGTGGGAGGAATACAGAAAAGTGGGGTCCTCTCCCTCACTATCAGCTTCGGAGGCAATAAAAGAATATGCCTCCTCTGCCGAGTACAGCCTTTGTGACTGGGACGAGCGGGACATTGTGTGTGCGTGCGTGTAAAAAAACTAAGCTTTATTAGTGTGCGTGTGTGTATGTGTGAGTGTTTAGTGAAACTTTACTGCAGGAGGGGGCTTTCAGGCGTGGGGGGCTGAGGAGATGCAGGAGCCGGCAGCAGCAGTAAGGGGAGCGATCAGCAGGGCACGGGAGCGATCACGCGGGAGCGATCAGCAGGGCGCGGGAGCGATCACGCGGGAGCGATCAGCAGGGCGCGGGAGCGATCAGCAGGGCACGGGAGCGATCACGCGGAAGCGATCACGCGGGAGCGATCAGCAGGGCGCGGGAGCGATCAGCAGGGCGCGGGAGCTATCACGCGGGAGCGATAAGTGGGGCGCGGGGGAGCTGTCAGGCGAAGGGGCCCGAGGAGACGCAGGAGCCGGCAGCAGCAGCGCGGGGGGGGGGTGGGGAGGGGAGGGGGGGTGATCACTGGGGCGGGTGATCACCGGCGGGGGGGGGGGGGGGGCAGGAGGTGGCTGTCAGGTGCGGAGGAAATGTGGGGGCAGGGGAGATGTAGGAGCCTGCAGCAGGGAAGGGTGATCACTGGGCAGGGGGGTGATTTCCGGGGCGTGGGAGGGAGTGGCGGTTGGGAGGGGGGATCGGACAGCGGGGGGAGCGGGAGGCAGAGAGGGGGAGTACTGGAAGGCGGACAGGCGGCGATCAGCAGACCGGAAGGAGGACAGGCGACGATCAGCGGGGCACGGGGTAGCTGTCAGGCGAAGGGGCCTGAGGAGATTCAGGAGGCGGCAGCAGCAGTGGGGGGGGGGGTGATCAGGGGGGCAGGGGGTGATCAGAGTGATCACTGGGGCGGGTGATCACGGGGGGGGGCAGAAGGTGGATGTCAGGGGAGATGTAGGAGCCTGCAGCAAGGAAGGGTGATCACTGGACAGGGGGCTGATTTCTGGGGTGTGGGAGGGAGTGGAGGGGTTAACGGATGGCAGGGGGGGGAATCGGACGGTTGGGGGAGCGGGAGGCAGAGGGGGGAGTACCAGAAGGCGGACAGGTGGCGATCAGTGGATGGGAAGGCGGACAGGCGGCAATCAGTGGGGCACGGGGGAGCAGTCAAGCGAAGGGGCCTGAGGTAATGCAGGAGCCAGCAGCAGCAGGGGGGGGGGTGATCAGGGGGGCAGGGGGTGATCAAAGTGATCACTGGGGTGGGTGATCACGGGGGGGGGGGAGGGGGGGTCAGAGGGTGGCTGTCAGGAGCGGGAGGGGGGGGGAGGAGGGGGCAGGGGAGATGTAGTAGCCTGAGTGATTACTGGGCAGGGGGCTGATTTCTGGGGCGTGGGAGGGAGTGCAGGGGTTAACGGATGGCGGGGGGGGGGGATCGGATGGTGGGGGGAGAGGGAGGCAGAGGGGGGAGTACCGGAAGGCGGCAGCAGCGGCGATCAGGCAGCAGGGGGCGATCTAGCAGCGGCGGCGGCGGCGATCTGGCAGCGGGCAGCGGCGATCTGGCAGCGGGTGGCGGCGATCTGGCAGTGGCGGCGGCGGGTGCGGCACGCAGGGACCTCACTCTCCAGCTTCCACGGAAGGGATGAAGCTGGAGAGTGATGTCAGACATGTTTCACTCCGCCCCTCCACCGCTGATTGGAGTGAAAGCGTCACATGGACGCTTTCTCCAATCAGAGCTGGAGGGGGGTGAAACAGAGGGCACAGGAGCGATCGTGGCCACGGGGGGGGCAAAGCCACCCCCCTGGGGTCAACTAGAGGTCCTCACGTACCTGCGGGTCGGGTGACATTTCATTGACCCCGGTCACCCGACCCGCAGGAACGCGATCAAACCATGACGCATACGCTGCGTCATGGGTCGGAATGGCACCGACTTTCATGACGCAGCGTATGCGTCAAAGGTCGGGAAGGGGTTAAAATGCAATTACGGGCGATCAAAAGAATGTGTCTGCACAAAAGTGGTATCATTAAAAACGTCAGCTCGGCATGCAAAAAATAAGCCCTCACTCGACCCCAGATCACGAAAAATGGAGATGCTACGGGTATCGGAAAATGGAGCAATTTTGTTTTTTTTTTTGCAAACTTTGGATTTTTTTTTCACCATTTAGATAAAAAATAACCTAGAAATGTTTGGTGTCTATGAACTCGTAATGACCTAGAGAATCACAATGGCTGATCAGTTTTAGCATTTAGTGACCCTAGCAAAAAAGCCAAACAAAAAACAAGTGTGGGATTGCACTTTTTTACAATTTCACCACACTTGGAATTTTTTTTCCCATTTTCTAGTACAAGATATGGTAAAACCATTCAAAAGTACAACTAGTCCCGCAAAAAATAAGTCCTCACATGACCATATTGATGGAAAAAATAAAAAAGTTATGGCTCTGGGAAGGAGGGGAGCGAAAACGAAAACGCAAAAATGAAAAAAAGGGCCGAGTCTTGAAGGGGTTAAAGAGTTATTCCCATCTCAACCCTTCAGCGCTGAGACAGTTACAGTGAATGAAATAAGTATTTGATCCCTTGCTGATTTTCTAAGTTTGCCCACTGACAAAGACATAGCAGTCTATAATTTTACTGGCAGGTTAATTTTAACATTAAGTGATAGAATATCAAAAATAAAATCCAGAAAGTCACATTGTATAAATTATATTAATTTATTTGCATTTTACAGAGAGAAATAAGTATTTAATCCTTCTGGCAAACAAGATTAAATATTTGGTGGCAAAACCCTTGTTGGCAAGCACAGCAGTCAGATTTTTTTGTAGTTGATTATGAGGTTTGCGCACATGTCAGGAGGGATTTTGGTCCACTCCTCTTTGCAGATCACCTCTAACTCATTAAGATTTCTAGGCTGTTTTCCATCGGATTAAGGTCTAGAGACTGGCTAAGCCACTCCATGACCTTAATGTGCTTCTTTTTTAGCCACTCCTTTGTTGTGCTTCTTTTTGAGCTACTCCTTTGTTACCTTGTATGTTTTGGGTCATTGTCCTGCTGGAAGACGCAGCCATGACCCATTTTTAATGTCCTGGAAGAGGGAAGGAGGTTGTCACTCAGGATTTTACGTTACATGGCTCCATCCATTCTCTCATTGATGCAGATGACTTAGTCATGTGCCCTTTGCAGAGAAACATCCCCAAAGCATTATGTTTCCACCTCCATGCTTGACAGTGGGGACAGTGTTCTTTGGGGCAGCATTTCTCTAACTCCAAACACGGTGAGTTGAGTTAATGACCTCAATTTGTGTCTCATCTGACCACAGCATCTTCTCCCACTCACTCACAGAATCATCCAGGGGTTCATTGGCAAACTTCAGATGGGCCTGCACATGTGCCTTCTTGAGCAGGGGACCTTGAGGGCACTGCAGGATTTTATACCTTTACGGCGTAATGTGTTAGCAATGGTTTTCTTAGTGACTGGGGTCCCAGCTGCCCTGAGATCATTAACAAGTCCCTGGCTGATCTCTCACCTTCCTCATGATCTAAGATACCCCATGAGGTGAGATTTTGCATGGTGCCCTAGATCGATGTCGATTGACAGTCATTTTGCATTTCTTTCATTTTCTTACTATTGCACCAACAGTTGTCTCCTTCTCAACCTGCGTTTTACTTATGGTTTTGTAGACCATTCCAGCTTAGTGCAGGTCTGTGATATTGTCCCTGACATCCTTATAAAGCTCTTTGGTCTTGCCTATGTTGTAGAGGTTAGAGTCTGACTGATTAATTGAGTCTGTGGACAGGAGTCTTTTATAAAGGTGACTATGTAAGACAGCTGTCTAATGTAGGCAACGAGTTGATTAGGAGCGTCTAACTGGTCTGTAGGAGTCAGAACTCTTACTGGTTGGTAGGGGATCAAATACTTGTTTCTCACTGCAAAATGCAAATAAATTTATATAATTTATACACTGTGATTTTCTGGATTTTATTTTTGATATTCTATCTCTCAATGTTAAAGGGAACCTGTCACCCCGAAAATCGCGGGTGAGGTAAGCCCACCGGCATCAGAGGCTTATCTACAGCATTCTGTAATTCTGTAGATAAGCCCCCGATGTTACCTGAAAGAGAGAAAAAGACGTTAGATTATACTCACCCAGGGGCGGTCCCGCTCCAATGGGCGTCTCAGGTCCGGTTCGGGGCCTCCCATCTTCATTCCATGACGTCCTCTTCTTGTCTTCACGCCGCAGCTCCGGCGCAGGTGTACTTTGTCTGCCCTGTTGAGGGCAGAGCAAAGTACTGCAGTGTGCAGGCGCCGGAAAGGTCAGAGAGGCCTGGCGCCTGTGCACTGCAGTACTTTGCTCTGCCCTCAACAGGGCAGACAAAGTACGCCTGCGCCGGAGCCGTGGCTGAAGATCAGAAGAGGACGTCATGGAATGAAGATAGGAGGCGCCGGAGCGGACCAGAGACACCCATTTGACCGGACCATCAGCGGGACCGCCCCTGGGTGAGTATAATCTAACGTCTTTTTCTCCTCTTTCAGGTAACATCGGGGGCATATCTACAGCATTACAGAATGCTGTTGATAAGCCCCTGATGCCGGTGGGCTTACCTCACCCGTGATTTTCGGGGTGACAGGTTCCCTTTAAAATTAACCTACCGTTAAAATTAAAGGGATTAAATACTTGTTCAAGGGATTAAATACTTGTTTCCTTCACTATATAATTCTACCCAGGATCTGACCACTGGAAATAGAGATACAAAAGAGTGCAACACTTATAGGAAATTAATGGGCGTTATGGAACCAGCATTGCTGGTCCCCCTTTGCGGTTTCTGTAGTTCCATCTTCAGTTGTCAGAGTTATTGCTTTCTCAGCTACGGAAGGCTGAATTGGGAATAATCCCCTAAAAGTGTACTTGTACATGTCCTGTATAGTTAGAGAGGGATAGTCAGAATCATCTCCTATCTGATGAACTTAACACAAACCCCTTAATAGCATTTTGTGCTATACATTTTAGGATTTTAGACCAGTTCACTGGAACTACATGTGTCATTTCTTCCTTCAAATAAATAGTTTGTGATATTTATGGACTGACCTATACATTAGGTATGCCAACATTTGGGCATTGATGACTGAAGTGTAGTGTGATCTGCTATTTGTTGCACGTAGAATCAATCAGGTAGGACTGGAATGTGCCCTACATACTGAAATGACAAGGGTAACATTACAGCTTCATTGCAGCTGCTCACGACCCAACGGAGAGAATGTGTTATAGGACTGGAGAAGCAGAAAGTTGTTTCATGTTCTAGGAATATTTAAGTGGAAATGCTTGTACCAGTTACACTGTATTATACACAATTTACAAGAGATTTTTTACTATTTTTTTTTTAATTTAAACCGAGTACCTCCTCCAATTGCTGCTGCTCCACTAACTCTCGAACAGTTTTTAAAACTACTGTTATTGTGAACAGTTAAGGAAGCTGAAGATGATATGACCTCTAAAAGGCCTAAAGTTAAAGATGGCACATTTCCTCTGTATTTTAAGCAAAATTAATGTATGTATGTATGGTCATTTTTTTACGTTTTAAAAAATACTAAAAAGGAAAATTGGCAGATGCAAAGGCTTGCGCATCCTTGGAGATTTGTGTACTCAGATAACTTTGACCAAGGTTTTAGAGATTAATTAATCTGTTAGGCCATGTTCACACATTGCGGTTTTTACCGCGGAACCGCGGCGATTTTGCAGCTGCGAGTCCCCAGCAGTTTCCATAGCGTTTACAGTAACATGTAAACCCTATGGAAACTGCAAACCGCTGTGCACATGCTGCGGGAAAAAACGCGCGGGAACGCAGCGGTTTACAACCCGCAGCATGTCACTTCTTTGTGCAGAATCGCAGCGATTCTGCACCCATAGAAATGCATTGATCCGCTTACTTCCCGCATGGGGCTGTGCACACCATGCGGGAAGTAAGCGGATAATGTGCGGGTGGTATCGGGGGTGGAGGAGAGGAGACTCTCCTCCAGGCCCCGGGAACCATATTTGAGTAAAAAAAAAAAGAATTAAAATAAAAAATAATGTTATACTCACCTCTGAAGTCTCAGCGCTGCACGCGGCCGTCCGGTCTCAGGGTTGCTATGCGACCAGGACCTGCGGTGACGTCGCGGTCACATGATTGTGACGTCACGAAGATCTTTCTCGCACAGCATCTTTGGAACCGGACCGCCGCGTGCAGCGCCGAGGAGATCGGGACGTCAGAGGGTGAGTATACCATTATTTTATTATTTTTAACATTACTATTGATGCTGCATATTGCTGCATATGCAGCATCAATAGTAGGGGTAAAATCCCGCAACGGAACCCGCAGCGGAACCCGCAGGACAAACCGCGATAAATCTGCAGGGATAACCGCAGCGGGTTTGCCCTGCAGATTTATCAAATCCGCTGCGGGAGAACCCGCAGGGACAGGACGCTATGTGTGAACATAGCCTTAGGGTTATGGCTTGTTCACTATCATCATTAGGAAAGGCCAGGTGATGCAAAAAAAATGTATTTATTTTACTCACTTATATAGGGCCTTACCTTGACAAGCCAGCTGGTACAGTGGGGCAAAAAAGTATTTAGTCAGTCAGCAATAGTGCAAGTTCCACCACTTAAAAAGATGAGAGGCGTCTGTAATTTACATCATAGGTAGACCTCAACTATGGGAGACAAACTGAGAAAAACAATCCAGAAAATCACATTGTCTGTTTTTTTATCATTTTTTTTGCATATTATGGTGGAAAATAAGTATTTGGTCAGAAACAAAATTTCATCTCAATACTTTGTAATATATCCTTTGTTGGCAATGACAGAGGTCAAACGTTTTCTGTAAGTCTTCACAAGGTTGCCACACACTGTTGTTGGTATGTTGGCCCATTCCTCCATGCAGATCTCCTCTAGAGTAGTGATGTTTTTGGCTTTTCGCTTGGCAACACGGACTTTCAAATCCCTCCAAAGGTTTTCTATAGGGTTGAGATCTGGAGACTGGCTAGGCCACTCCAGTACCTTGAAATGCTTCTTACGAAGCCACTCCTTCGTTGCCCTGGCGGTGTGCTTTGGATCATTGTCATGTTGAAAGACCCAGCCACGTTTCATCTTCAATGCCCTTGCTGATGGAAGGAGGTTTGCACTCAAAATCTCACGATACATGGCCCCATTCATTCTTTCATGTACCCGGATCAGTCGTCATGGCCCCTTTGCAGAGAAACAGCCCCAAAGCATGATGTTTCCACCACCATGCTTTACAGTAGGTATGGTGTTTGATGGATGCAACTCAGTATTCTTTTTCCTCCAAACACGACAAGTTGTGTTTCTACCAAACAGTTCCAGTTTGGTTTCATCAGACCATAGGACATTCTCCCAAAACTCCTCTGGATCATCCAAATGCTCTCTAGCAAACTTCAGACGGGCTCGGACATGTACTGGCTTAAGCAGTGGGACACGTCTGGCACTGCAGGATCTGAGTCCATGGTGGCGTAGTGTGTTACTTATGGTAGGCCTTGTTACATTGGTCCCGGCTCTCTGCAGTTCATTCACTAGGTCCCCCCGCGTGGTTCTGGGATTTTTGCTCACCGTTCTTGTGATCATTCTGACCCCACGGGGTGGGATTTTGCGTGGAGCCCCAGATCGAGGGAGATTATCAGTGGTCTTGTATGTCTTCCATTTTCTAATTATTGCTCCCACTGTTGATTTCTTCACTCCAAGCTGGTTGGCTATTGCAGATTCAGTCTTCCCAGCCTGGTGCAGGGCTACAATTTTGTTTCTGGTGTCCTTTGACAGCTCTTTGGTCTTCACCATAGTGGAGTTTGGAGTCAGACTGTTTGAGGGTGTGCACAGGTGTCTTTTTATACTGATAACAAGTTTAAACAGGTGCCATTACTACAGGTAATGAGTGGAGGAAAGAGGAGACTCTTAAAGAAGAAGTTACAGGTCTGTGAGAGACAGAAATCTTGATTGTTTGTTTCTGACCAAATACTTATTTCCCACCATAATATGCAAAAAAAATGATAAAAAAACAGACAATGTGATTTTCTGGATTTTTTTTTCTCAGTTTGTCTCCCATAGTTGAGGTCTACCTATGATGTAAATTACAGACGCCTCTCATCTTTTTAAGTGGTGGAACTTGCACTATTGCTGACTGACTAAATACTTTTTTGCCCCACTGTATGTCACTCTCCATAAGGAGAAACATTACCCCTTAGACCCCAGTCCAGAGCCTCTCACCTAGCCATATCAGTTCTCATGCTTCGCACTGACGAGGGCCAACAGCCCGAAACACCATATCTGCAAATTGAGATATGATTTGGCTTTTATCCTAAGTCATATTGCACGACTCGTTAAAGGGTTGATTGTGACTTGTAGAATCGCTACTTCCAACAGGTGGCGCTATAGAGTTTAAGTCCTCTTTTTCTCAGAAGAGGCAATTTGCACATTTAATTTCCCAGAGGAGCATTGCACGGCGAATAAGTCTCCTTACCTTGACAAGCCAGCTGGTATGTCACTCTCCATAAGGAGAAACGTTACCCCTTAGACCCCAGACCAGAGCCTCTCACCTAGCCAAATCAGTTCTCATGCTTCGCACTGACGAGGGCCAACAGCCCAAAACACCGTGTCTGCGAATTGAGATACTGATTTGGCTTTTATCCTAAGTCATATTGCACGACTCGTTAAAAAGTTGATTGTGACTTGTAGGATCGCTACTTCCAACAGGTGGCGCTATAGAGTTTAAGTCCTCTTTTTCTCAGAAGAGGCAATTTGCATATTATATAGGGCCATTAATTCCACAGCGCTTTACATACATCATCATCATCACTGTCCCCGTTGGGACTCACAATTTCCCAGCTTTATAAAAACCCATCCTTCCTAACCTTGTGTCAAAAATCAGCAGCAATGAATTCTTATAGTCAGCTGAGGTTAAAATAGAACTCCTTGGCCACAATGATCAAAGGTGTGTGTGGAGAAAAAAAAGGCACAAAATTTCAGGAAAGGAAATTCTTACCAACCATTAAGCATGGGGGTGGATCATTCATGCTTTGGGGTTATGTTGTAGCCAATGGCATGAGGAACATTAGATGGGAAGAGTGGAGAATGGATTCAATGAAATTTCAACAGATTCTTGATGTAAACATAACACCATCTGTAAAAAAAAACCTGAAGTTTGAAATAGAATGGCTTCTACAAATGGATAATGGTCCACAAGTTAAAATCCACAATAGACTACCTCAAAAGGCACACATTGAAGGTTTTACAGTGGCCCTCACAGTTCCCTGATCTGAACATCATTGAAAATCTGTAGCCACATCTCAAAACATCAGTGCATGCAAGACGACTGAGGAATCTCACGGAACTGGAAGAATTTTCCAAGGAAGAATGGATGAAAATCCCTCAAACAAGAATAGAAAGACTCTTGCCTGGCTACAAAAATCATTTACAAGCTGTGATACTTGCAGAAGGGGGTACTACTAGGTACTAACCAGGCAGGGTGCCCAAACATTTGCATAAGCCCATTTTCCTTTTTAGAATTTTTAAAATGTGAAAGATGACAATTTGTTTTGGGCCTAAAATACAAAGGAAATGTATCATCTATAACTTTAGGCCTTTTAGAGATTAGTTCATCTTCAGCTTGGTTAACTGTTCAGAATAACAACAATTTTGAGCAGGGATACCCAAATATTTACATGCTACCGTAGACCCCTCCATTTCAAAGTTATACAAATTTTCCCTTTAATCTACTGGGTGTGTACCACAGAACTTCTCTGAGGGCATTTTTTTTCTTCTCTGATGCTGGCTAATCTGTTATGAAAGGCAATTCAGAATCACAATGGACATGGAGGTCAGAGCACATACAGTGAACTGACAATAACCCAAAATAATAGAACGAGCTCTGAGATGTGGGAACTCTGCAGACCGCAATCCCTAAGCCTATCAAACCACACTAAAGGTAGCCGTGGAGCGCTCCTGACCAGAACCTAGGCGCCTCGTCACAGCCTGAGAAACTAGCTAATCCTGAAGATAGAAAAACAAGCCTACCTTGCCTCAGAGAAATTCCCCAAAGGAAAAGGCAGCCCCCCACATATAATGACTGTGAGTAAGATGAAAACACAAACATAGAGATGAAACAGATTTAGCAAAGTGAGGCCCGACTAGCTGAACAGAACGAGGATAGGGAAGATAACTTTGCGGTCAGCACAAAAACCTATAAAAAACCACGCAGAGGGGACAAAAAGACCCTCCGCACCGACTAACGGTACGGAGGTGGTCCCTCTGCGTCTCAGAGCTTCCAGCAGGCGAGAAAAACCAATAAAGCAAGCTGGACAGAAAAATAGCAACAAAATAACATAAGCAAAACTTAGCTTTGCAGAGCAGCAGGCCACAGGAATGATCCAGGGAAAAAACAAGTCCCACACTGAAACATTGACAGGAAGCATAGATCAAAGCATCAGGTGGAGTTAAGTAGAGAAGAAGCTAACGAGCTCACCAGATCACCTGAGGGAGGAAACTCAGAAGCTGCAGTACCACTTTCCTCCACAAACGGAAGATCCCAGAGAGAATCAGCCGAAGTACCACTTGTGACCACAGGAGTGAACTCTGCCACAGAATTCACAACACTAATCAAAATAAAGCGAATCCCACAGAGAAATTCTCTGACATACAGGTGGACGCAAAGTATTCACACCCCTTTAAATTTTTCATTCTTTGTTTCATTGCAGCCATTTTATAAATTCAAAAAAATTTATTTTTTTCTCATTAATGTACACTCTTCACCCAATCTTGACTGAAAAAATCCAGAAATGTAGAAATTTTTGCAAATGTATTAAAAAAGAAAAACTGAAATATCACATGGTCATAAGTATTCAGACCCCTTGCTCAGTATTGAGCTAGTGATGCAACAAGTTTTTTACACCTGGATTCGGGGATCCTCTGCCATTCTTCCTTACAGATCCTCTCCAGTTCTGTCAGGTTGGATGATGAACGTTGGTGGACAGCCATTTTCAGGTCTCTCCACAAATGCTCAGTAGGATTTAGGTCAGGCCTCTGGTTGGGCCAGTCAAGTATTGTCACAGAGTTGTTCTGAAGCCACTATTTTAGCTGTGTGCGTAGGGTCATTGTCTTGTTGGAAGGTGAACCTTCGGCCAAGTCTGAGGTCCAGAGCACTCTGGAAGAGGTTTTCATCCAGGATATCTCTGTACTTGGCCGCATTCATGTTTCCTTCAATGGCAACCAGTCGACCTGTCCTGCAATGGCAACCAGTCGACCTGCAGCTGAAAAACACCTCCATAGCATGATGCTGCCACCACCATGTTTCACTGTTGGGATTGTATTGGGCAGGTGATGAGCAGTGCCTGGTTTTCTCTACACATACCGCTTAGAATTATCACCAAAAAGGTCTATATTTGTCTCATCAGACCAGAGAATCTTATTTCTTATAGTGTGGGAGTCCTTCATGTGTTTTTTTAGCAAACTCTATGTGGGCTTTCATACGTCTTGAACTGAGGAGAGGCTTCAGTCTGGCCACTCTGCCATAAATGCCTGACTGGTGGAAGGCTGCAGTGATAGTTGACTTTGTGGAACTTTCTCCCATCTCCCTACTGCATCTTTGGAGCTCAGCCACAGTGATCTTGGGGTTCTTCTTTATCTCTCTCAGCAAGGCTCTTCTCCCACGATTGTTCAGTTTGGCTGGACGGCCAGGTCTAGGAAAACTTCTGGTGGTCCCAAACTTCTTCCATTTAAGGATTATGGAGGCCACTGTGTTCTTAGGAATCTTGAGTACTGCAGAAATTCTTTTGTAACCTGGGCCAGATCTGTGCCTTGCCACAATTCTGTCTCTGAGCTCCTTGGCCAGTTCCTTTGAGCTTAGGATTCTCATTGGTCTGACATGCAATGTGAGCTGTGAGGTGTTATATAGACAGGTGTGCGTCTTTCCAAATCAAGTCCTATCAGTTTATTTCAACACAGCTGGACTCCAATGAAGGAGTAGAACCCTCTCAAGGAGGATCACAAGGAAATGGACAGCATGTGACTTAAATATGAGTGTCTGATCAAAGGGTCTGAATACTTATGACCATGTGACATTTCACTTTTTCTTTTTTAATAAATATGCAAAATTGTCTATATTTCTGGGTTTTTTTCAGTCAAGATGGGATGCAGAGTCTACATTAATGAGAAAAAAAATAACTTTTTTGAATTTACCAAATGGCTGCAATGAAACAAAGAGTGCAAAATTTAAAGTTGTCTGAATACTTTCCGTACCCACTGTATGTCAGAGAACTTCTCTGTGGGATTCGCTTTATTTTGATCAGCCAGCATCAGAGAAGAAAAGGTTGGAAGGAAAATTTGCATCTTTATTTCTGAGGGCATAACTTTGAAAAGGAGGGGCATAGAGGGCCCTGGACAGGGCGTTTGTGTGGGCGTGTGTGAATTGTAATTTTAATATTATGTGGATGTCTTAGTTAGCTATTAAAAATAGATAGGATGCATTACAGGTGTCTTACCTACCAATATACAGGAATGACCTGCCTTGGTAAGTCATTAACACTCATTGCAGTAGGTCCATACAAACCATAAGGTCTATATACACAACTTTTAATCACATTTTAATCACTATTTGCATCACTTTTATATTAATAAATTAATAAAAAAATCAGTGTTTATTTTTCTATACTAGGTATTTTAAATTAATAGAGCTGAGTAAAGATGATCAATGTGTTCAGGAGGCTTTGTTTCATCTTAAATTGTCCTACTGAGTATTAGGGTGAACTATTGGCCCTACCTCTAAGACCTGCACTGGGAGTCCCTAACTTGCCTGGTGAGAAGATCACCAACCATCATAGCAATTAATGTAGAGGGCCATGATTGTGGGCACCCACCTCTGTATTGATTCTCTTCTACCTCACCAATGAGCAGACTTGTTATTCCGCTGTATTTGTTCTCCTCAGTTAAATTGAAATCTGTGAAATTTGAAGACAACGTAAAGAAATTACACAATCCCTGAACAATTTTTGCAGGGGGCATTATCCTGAAGAAAGAGGCAACTGCCATTGGTCTATAACATTGTTTGCTAGGTGCTATATATCAAAGAACCATCTACATGAATGGCAGGACTCAAGGTTTCTGAGCATCATCGTGCCTACACTGTCTTCTCATAGTGCATAATACTGCTATCTCTTCTTTAGGTAATCAACAGTAAAGAAAACTCGATTCATCAGACCAGGTCATCATATTCTATTCTTCCATAGTCCAGTTCTTATTTTTACCTGCGCATTATAGCTTTTGGGGGTGGCCGTGGGTCAGCATGGGTACTATGACTGGTCGATGGCTACACAGGATCATACATAGCAAACTGCAAAGCACTGTGATATTGTGACATCTTTCTATCAGACCCAGCAATAACTTTGTCAGTAAATTGTGGTACAGTAGCTCTTCGGTGAGATAGACTAGCCTTCACTTGGCATGCTCATCAATGAGCCTTTACTGCCCATTACTCTGTTGGCAAAAAACTGGATGGACCATTTTGATAAGTACTAACCATTGCATATACATATTGGGAACGTCCCAAAAGACCTGCCGTTTTGAAGATGATCCAACCCAGTCATGCAGGCATCACAATTAGGGCCTTGTCGTAATGACTCATACACTTTTGCTTGACCAATTTTCCCTGTTTACAACACACTATTTTCAAGAACTGACTGTTCACTTGCTCCCCCATATATCCCACCTCTCCACTGGTGCCAGTCACAAAATTATGAATTATTGTTATTTTTAATATTATTATTATGGCGCCATTTATTCCATGGTGCTTTACATGTGCAAAGGTGTATATATGAAAACTAGTACCATAGTCTTACACAATTAAAGTCACAACTGGTACAGGGGGAGAGAGGGTCCTGGCCATGAGGTCTCACAATCTACAAGGGATTAGAGAGGATACAGTAGGCGAGGGTAGAGCTGGTTGTTCGGCGATTTGGTGGATCAGTGGCTACTGCGGGCTGTAGGCTTGTCGGAAGAGGTAGGTCTTCAGTTCCTTTTGAAGGTTTCCATGGTAGGCAAGAGTTCGATATGTTGGGGTAGAGAGTTCCAGAGTAGGGGGGATGCGCAGGAGAAATCTTGCATGCGATTGTGGGAAGAGGAGATAAGAGGGGAGTAGAGAAGGAGATCTTGTGAGGATCAGAGGTTGTGTGCAGGTAAGTACCGGGAGACTAGGTCACAGATATATGGAGGAGACAGATTGTTGATGGCTTTGTATGCCGTGGTTAGGGTTTTGAACTGGAGTCTCTGGGTAATGGTGAGCCTGAAAGTGATTGAGAGAGGAGAAAGACCTGTGAATAGCAGGGGGGATAAGTGGGTTAGTCAGGCAGCAGAGTTTAGAATAGATTGGAGGGGTATGAGAGTGTTAGAAGGGAGGCCACAAAACAGGAGGTTGCAGTAAGTCAAGGCGGGAGATGATGAGGGCATGAACTAGGATTTTTTCAGTATTTTTGTTGAGGAATGTACGGATCTGGGAAAAATGTTTGAGTTGAAGTCAGCAAGAAGTGGAAAGAGCCTGGATATGTGGTTTGAAGGAGTAAGCAACCATTTACTTTAATTGATAGGTCCGTTGGGGGGTCAAGTGAGATGGGGAAAGATGATGAATTCTGTTTTGTCCATATTACGTTTTAGAAGTCTAGCAGAGAAGAAGGATGAAATAGCGGACAGACAATGTGGGATTATGCTTAGTAGGGAGATGATATCAGGTCCAGAGAGGTAGATCTGTGTGTCATCAGCATAGAGGTGATACTGAAAGCCATGAGATTCTAAGAGTACCGTCACACTAAGCGACGCTGCAGCGATACCGACAACGATCCGGATCGCTGCAGCGTCGCTGTTTGGTCGCTGGAGAGCTGTCACACAGACCGCTCTCCAGCAACCAACGATGCCGGTAACCAGGGTAAACATCGGGTTACTAAGCGCAGGGCCGCGCTTAGTAACCCGATGTTTACCCTGGTTACCATCGTTAAAGTAAAAAAAACAACCACTACATACTTACCTTCGCTGTCTGTCCCCGGCGCTCTGCTTCTCTGCTCTGGCTGTAAGCGCCGGGCAGCCGTAAAGCAGAACGGTGACGTCACCGCTGTGCTTTCCGGCCGCTGTGCTCACAGCCAGACCAGAGAAGCAGAGCGCCGAGGACAGACAGCGGTAGGTAAGTATGAAGTGGTTGTTTTTTTTACTTTAACGATGGTAACCAGGGTAAACATCGGGTTACTAAGCGCGGCCCTGCGCTTAGTAACCCGATGTTTACCCTGGTTACCAGCGAAGACATCGCTGAATCGGCGTCACACATGCCGATTCAGCGATGTCAGCGGGAGACCCAGCGACGAAACAAAGTTCTGGACTTTCTTCCCTGACCAGCGATATCACAGCAGGGGCCTGATCGCTGCTGCCTGTCACACTGGACGATATCGCTAGCCAGGACGCTGCAACGTCACGGATCGCTAGCGATATCGTCCAGTGTGATGGTACCTTTAGAGCTGTCCCAGGCTGAAGGTGTAAGTGGAGAAGAGCGGGGTCCTAGGACTGAACCTTGGGGGACACCGACAGATGGGGTGAAGTGAAGCGGTGGTATGCGAGTGGGAGACACTGAATGTCCGGTCTGTTAGGTATGATGATATCCAAGATAGGGCCAAGTCTGTAATCCCAGGAGATGAGAGGGTCTGTAGTGATAGGGAGTGGTCCACTGTGTCAAAGGCAGAGGACAGGTCCAGAAGGAGGGGGCCAGAGTAGTGTCGCTTGGCTTTGGGGGTTAGTAGGTCATTGGTGACTTTAGTCAGTGCAATTTCAGAGGAGTGATGCAGTCGGAAGCCAGATTGTAAGCGGTCAAAGAGGGAGCAGGAGGAGAGGTGAGGTGGGAGGACAGTTAAAAATGGATGTGTTGTTCCAGTAGTTTTGAGGCATAGGGGAGAAGTGATATGCGGCGATAGCAAGATACAGAGGACGGGTCAAGAGAGGGCATTTTGAGGATGGGTGTGATTGAGGCATGTTTGAAGCTTAAGGGAAAACACCAGAAAAGATGGGTTAGGGTTGGGAAGAAGACTGTGGCGAGGTTTAGGATGAGGTGGGATGGTATCGGGTCAAGTGCACAAGTGTGATCTTGAGAGAAAGTTGATCCTCTGTAATGGTGGAGAATTTGGTTATTGAGGAGGAGGGCTGAGTAGTTAGGAGCAGGGACTGTGGGGGCTGTAGGTCAAAGCTTTCTCTGATGTCATCAATTTTCTGCTTGAAGAATAAAGCAAAGTCTTCAGCTGAGATGAGTGGAGAAGGAGGAAGTGCTGGGGGAAGGATGGTATTCACTGGACCTGAGAGTGGATTTCATGTTTTGCAGCACTGGTGTCCTGGGTTCAATCCCACTTGGGACAGCATCTGCAAGGAGTTCATATGTTCTCCCTGTGTTTGCGCAAGTTTCTTACTGCTTCTCTGGTTTTCTCCCACACTCCAATGACATACTGATAGAGAGTCCCAATGGGGACAGAAAATATAATGTCTGTAAAGAGTTGAAGAGTATGATAATAATAATCTTTATTTTTATACAGCGCTAACATATTCTGCAGCGCTTCACAGTTTGCACACATCATCATCACTGTCTCCGATGGGGCTCACAATCTAGATTCCCTATCAGTATGTCTTTGGAATGTGGGAGGAAACCGGAGTACCCGGAGGAAACCCATGCAAACACAGAGAGAACATACAAACTCTTTGCAGATGTTGTCCTGGGTGGGATTAGAACCCAGGACCCCAGTGCTGTAAGACAACAGTGCTAACCACTGCTGCGCCAATATGAAGGTGACTTATAAGCGAGTAAAATAAATAATAACTCATAAACAATAAATAATAGAACATAATATTTACACTATATATACACTGAGAAATGTTCACATTGTGGATTTCAAACTTTGCTGCCACCTTAGCTTAAGTGTTCACCCTTGTAATAGTAAACTAGTTGACCTTTATGATGTTTGGAGCTTTTTTAGGGACTAGCTCTAATAGTTATTTCTCATTTAAAATACTGGAATTGCTCCAGATTGCTACTGGATCAGTTTAATAGTTTTGAAAATCATCAGCAAAGTTTAAACAAAGCAACTGCACATATATGGCTTTACTGATCTGGTATTCATCCTGAATTACATCATGTTCAGGAGAATTGGATGAGACCTCATTCTGCAGCTGCATTGCACAGTTCTGAGCTAACATGTTCCAACATTGCATACTAACTCAGAGTGTGGATAATAAAGTTTACAACATTCAGGAAAGTGTAGTCTTTACAATATGAATGCAATGCAGTTCAGAATAATTCACAAGTGAGAATAGCTAAGTGATTAGAGGCAAAGGTGTAGCTAGGGGTTCAGCTCAGGTGAGGCGAAATATCTGAGTGGGCCACTAACCAGTTAACCCTGACTACAACTATGGTGTCACACCCTAATAGGTTTAGGGGAACCTAAGCTGATGACCCAGCTGCTACTGAAAGGAAATCATTATACAAAAACCAACACTGATATTACCACCATATAGTGACATACAGTGGTAGATACCTGTCACAGCTGGGAGATCTGGGGTTAGAAATCACTACGTATTGTGAATCGCAGATCTTCAATTTAGCCTGTGTGTTTCTGTTTTATTGAAGAAAAAAAATGGTGTTGTCCCAGCTCCTTAAATGAATTTATTGAAGACACATTTAAAATGACAAAAGCGGCTCAATCCTCATACTGTGACGGTGTGCTAAGCATACCAATACCAATGTGCTAAAACTGAGACAATATCTGTCCTACTGGATAGTGGAGGAGGAGCCAATATGGTGGATGCACGGTTCACTCAGATCCCTGGTCTCTCCTGAAGTAAGCTGTCGAAGTCCATTCCCATAATTGCAATAAACTCTGCACCTCTGGTTCAGGGAAGCTTTACGCAATTAGTGCATAAGGTGAACATTTGTGTTAGGGCTCTTCACAGGGAGCTCCATTCTTACTACCTTTTGGAAGGCCTCCCTACTTCTATTGTGTTGGGTCTTCCATGGTTGACTAAGCATAATCTGGGCATACTGCCTCCCCATCGTGTGTATGATTGTCCTGTGAACTTGGTTCCCTGTGTAAAGTTGCCCATGACCAGAGTATACAATCTATCAGGTCCTGAGAGAGAGGCTATGAAAGACTATATCTGAGAGTCATTCCAAGGACATATTAGACTCATCTTTGCCTGAAACGGCGGGGTTCTTCTTCATTAAGAAGAAAGATGGGGACCTGCATCCCTGTTTGGACTTTAGTGAGCTAAATTGGATTACCATCTGGAACCCATATCCCCTCCCACTCATTCCTTATTTGTTCAATCAGATTATTGGGGCAAATTGGTTCTCCAAATTGGATCTCATGGGAGCCTATAATCTGATTAAGATTAAGGAGAGGGATGAGTGGAAGATGGTGTTTAACACCCCAGAAGGGCATTATGAAAACCTTGTCATGCCTTTTGGTTTAACGAATGCTCCCTTCATGTTCAAACATTTCATTAATGACATCTTCCGTCACCTGATGGGTAGATTTGTAGTAGTGTATTTTGATGATATTTTGATCTACTCGCCCGATCTCAATTCTCATCAGATACATGTCAGGCAGGTGTTACAGGATCTACAGGATAATAAACTGTATGCAAAGTTGGAGAAGTTTGTATTCGCTGTACAAGAGGTTCAGTTCTTAGGTTTCCTAGTGTCGGCGGAAGGTTTCTGTATGGATCCTGATAAGATCCATGCGGTCCTGGACTGGAACCTCACAGAAAATCTGAAAGAATTATAATACCTATTGGGATTTGCAAATTATTGTCGAAAATGTATCCAAAACTTCTCGTCTAATGTTAAATGAGTCACCCCATGGGCAAGGGGTACTCGGTACCGGGTCCTGCAGTTCACAGGGGGATATCACGGTGGCTGTGACCCGGTCCGTGGCCCTGGGCGCCCATGTAAAAGGGAAAGGTCTTTAAAGGGATAAAGTTTATGTTCGTGATTCCACCTGTGGTATTCGGTCAGGGTGACCGACGCTGCCTTAAGGGGTGATGTTATGGCAGCTAGATGGTATATCTTCCCACAGGTGAAGTATATCCCCAGGGCTCCCGGTGTGTAGATTGTGGTATGGTGAAAGGTGCAGAAAAGAACGAGGACACAGGGTTGCAGTCTCTTTACCTTGTTTACTGTTGATTTCAGCAGCCACAGTCCAGGGCACCAGACCACAGGGCAGGTAGGGTCCGACCGGTTCGGAGGCAAGTCCAGAGTCCCCTTATCCAGATGGAGAATAGAAGCCTTCCTTTGCGCTTTAGTGGTGTAGTCCCTTACTGCTAAGCTTCACATAAGGTCCTCACAGATGTTATCTCTCTCTGTCCCCCCGGATAGGATAGGACAAAACCAGTATGACTGGTGACTTGAGCCTGTTTATAGGATCTCTTAGATGATCTGGCTCTGAGGGGTGTCACCGTGCCTCCTGGGTGTGGGTGCGGACAGGTAACGTGCAATTAGCTGTCCTTCCGGTCTCTGATGCACGGCGGGGAGGTCCTTACAACCTCGGTATACCGGCGTTTCTGCGCCTCAGAAGGAAGCAGCCTGCTCGGGGCTTGTCCCATTCTGGTATCTTTTCCTGTGCTTCCTCTCCTGCACGCTCGCTGCAATCAATTCTGCCTTCAAAATGTCTTTCTGGGAGCTGCAGCTTTGGGAGCATGCACAGCTCCGTTGACCCTCTGTCTTCCTCAGACGGATGTCTGGAACTAACTAACTTTCCCTACAGACTACCAGTTATACAGTGGGGCAAAAAAGTATTTAGTCAGTCAGCAATAGTGCAAGTTCCACCACTTAAAAAGATGAGAGGCGTCTGTAATTTACATCATAGGTAGACCTCAACTATGGGAGACAAACTGAGAAAAAAAAATCCAGAAAATCACATTGTCTGTTTTTTTAACATTTTATTTGCATATTATGGTGGAAAATAAGTATTTGGTCAGAAACAAACAATCAAGATTTCTGGCTCTCACAGACCTGTAACTTCTTCTTTAAGAGTCTCCTCTTTCCTCCACTCATTACCTGTAGTAATGGCACCTGTTTAAACTTGTTATCAGTATAAAAAGACACCTGTGCACACCCTCAAACAGTCTGACTCCAAACTCCACTATGGTGAAGACCAAAGAGCTGTCAAAGGACACCAGAAACAAAATTGTAGCCCTGCACCAGGCTGGGAAGACTGAATCTGCAATAGCCAACCAGCTTGGAGTGAAGAAATCAACAGTGGGAGCAATAATTAGAAAATGGAAGACATACAAGACCACTGATAATCTCCCTCGATCTGGGGCTCCACGCAAAATCCCACCCCGTGGGGTCAGAATGATCACAAGAACGGTGAGCAAAAATCCCAGAACCACGCGGGGGGACCTAGTGAATGAACTGCAGAGAGCTGGGACCAATGTAACAAGGCCTACCATAAGTAACACACTACGCCACCATGAACTCAGATCCTGCAGTGCCAGACGTGTCCCACTGCTTAAGTCAGTACATGTCCGGGCCCATCTGAAGTTTGCTAGAGAGCATTTGGATGATCCAGAGGAGTTTTGGGAGAATGTCCTATGGTCTGATGAAACCAAACTGGAACTGTTTGGTAGAAACACAACTTGTCGTGTTTGGAGGAAAAAGAATACTGAGTTGCATCCATCAAACACCATACCTACTGTAAAGCATGGTGGTGGAAACATCATGCTTTGGGGCTGTTTCTCTGCAAAGGGGCCAGGACGACTGATCCGGGTACATGAAAGAATGAATGGGGCCATGTATCGTGAGATTTTGAGTGCAAACCTCCTTCCATCAGCAAGGGCATTGAAGATGAAACGTGGCTGGGTCTTTCAACATGACAATGATCCAAAGCACACCACCAGGGCAACGAAGGAGTGGCTTCGTAAGAAGCATTTCAAGGTCCTGGCGTGGCCTAGCCAGTCTCCAGATCTCAACCCTATAGAAAACCTTTGGAGGGAGTGGAAAGTCCGTGTTGCCAAGCGAAAAGCCAAAAACATCACTGCTCTAGAGGAGATCTGCATGGAGGAATTGGCCAACATACCAACAACAGTGTGTGGCAACCTTGTGAAGACTTACAGAAAACGTTTGACCTCTGTCATTGCCAACAAAGGATATATTACAAAGTATTGAGATGAAATTTTGTTTCTGACCAAATACTTATTTTCCACCATAATATGCAAATAAAATGTTAAAAAAAAACAGACAATGTGATTTTCTGGATATTTTTTTCTCAGTTTGTCTCCCATAGTTGAGGTCTACCTATGATGTAAATTACAGACGCCTCTCATCTTTTTAAGTGGTGGAACTTGCACTATTGCTGACTGACTAAATACTTTTTTGCCCCACTGTATCTATGGGGAGTCACCTAGTAAATAGGATCAAAAGCTCCCCCTGGTGGCCTGGAGTGAGAATGTGTTGCATGTTTGTGGTACCTGGTTACAGTTATCCTTTCTTGCCTCCGAACGTAGCATCACTCTCCCCGGGAGCAAAGCAATGCCACTGTGACAACCAGGACCCTGGGGCGCCACATTAAACCCCTCACTGACATGACTAGGAAAGGTACAGATTTCTCGAGTCCGACTGCACTAGGCAGGCATATTCTTCTTTGAAGATATGCTTTTCCACTGCGCCAGTACTCATCCAACTCAATACTTCTCAACCATATATTGTCAAGGTTGATGCTTCTGAGGTGGGTGTCGGGGCTATATTGTCTCAAGAATCTTCCCCTGGTAAATGGCATCCATGTGCCTTCTTCTCTAGAAAAGTTGACACCGGCCAAAAGAAACTAAGAATTCTAAAGCAGGGATATGAGAAGAGGTGCTGGTAATCTCTTCCCCTATTTGTTGAGCGACCCCCCGCTGAACACAGAGTTTGTGATGCAGTCAACTTGTTTGGTGTAGTCAGTACGAATATGAAACAACAGGTTTGTGTGGTGACCCTTTTCTTTCCCTTTGTCATTAGGCTCTTTCTCACTTCAAAGCAACGGCAGAGCCACATGGTCACAGTCCTGGGCTTTGCAAAGCCATGTTAAAAGTTATGAATATTCAATTTTTTTTGACAGGTGTAGGTTCTATGGATGGAGACATATTTTAGGCATCGAGCTGCCTTGCCAAAGACAAAGCAATCACTTGTATGGCCTACCCATTATGCTAGAATTAATATCGGCCAGGTGGTGACACGATGTGCCAATCTGAAGTAAGGGAGAGGGGGTCTGCAACTGTCCCTGGAGCTAGGAGCGTCACTATCCCTGTCCCAGGGGTACTCTTTAAGGTAGAGACGCCTGAGTCTCTAACCTTACGATGCTCCTAAATGCACACCGACACTATTCCCTCCGCCATCCAGGGAGGTATGGGACTGATGTGAAATGGATACCACAAACCAGACAGACAGGAGTAACAGACTGGGATTAAAGGAAACAGCAATCATACAAAAATGCCGATGAAACAACAAAGTGGAAAATAAGGGAACAATAAGAGCAACCAACCAATTGAGAGAGGATAAGAAAATAAACACACTACCAAAACCATGCAGATAACTCCAAGAGAAAACATAAACAGACTGTCACAAAAAGGACTCATCCTTCACCACCAAACTAGGTAGCTGTCAGTCATCACCAGTAGGGAAGAGAGATTACAGAGAGGTTTAAATAGAAGCCCCTGCAGCGTGATAAGATATGCCAAATAGCAAATGGAAAACACCTGCTGTAAGAAAGGAGTGGATGAAAAGGCAAAGGGTAATCAGCACCTGGACAGCAACCGGATCTCCACTGGGTCAGCGGATAGAGATGCCGGCGGACAAACACAAGACTGCCGGATCTAATCCTGAGGTATGACAGGTGGATAAAGTTGTATATGTCATGTTTGATATGAATAGAAAGCTAACATTGTGGTAGGAAAAATGGTGTTAATATCATCTGCCGGGGATCTCATCATTTTTGGTAACTGAGCCTGCATCTTTATTATTGGCCCCCATCTAAGGTCACAAGGGGAGGTAGGTGGGAGTAGATGGTACCTGATAAAAGCAGGTTCTGGCCAAAAACCCATTTTCAGTGCTGAGAGATACAGCTTGCTGTAAGGACCGCACCATTTTTTAAACAAAGTGCTCCCCTTTGCAAGGTAACATAGTAACATAGTTATTAAGGTTGAAGGAAGACTTTAAGTCCATCTAGTTCAACCCACAGCCTAACCTAACATGCCCTAACATGTTGATCCAGAGGAAGGCAAAAAAAACCATGTGGCAAAGAGTAAGCCCCACATTGGGGAAAAAAATTCCTTCCCGACTCCACCTACGGCAATCAGACTAGTTCCCTGGATCAACACCCTAACAAGGAATCTAGTATATATACCCTGTAACATTACACTTTTCAAGAAAGGCATCCAGTCCCCTCTTAAATTTAAGTAATGAATCACTCATTACAACATCATACGGCAGAGAGTTCCATAGTCTCACTGCTCTTACAGTAAAGAATCCGCATCTGTTATTATGCTTATGCATGTAGAGGAGCTGCGGAGACACCATCACGTGTTTCTCAACGCAGGCAGTGAATAGCCAGGCCGTTCCCCGGGAAGGAACAACCAAGGGAAGGGCAGCATCCAATAAAGGAAAACATCCAATAAAGGAAAACCACCTATGCCAAGCATGGTATCCATCCACAGACAGCTGTTTCGGGGTTTTTGCCCCTCATCAGTGTGGAGTAGGAAACTGGCTATCAGGAGCAGTGCCTAGTAGAAAGTCTATAAAGGCACGGATGATTGACCTCGTGGAGACCAAAACATCCAACACCGCGGAGACACCATCACGTGTTTCTCAACGCAGTGATCCAGAACACTGCCCCCAAATATGCAAATGCATGTAGAGGAGCTGCGGAGACACCATCACGTGTTTCTCAACGCAGGCAGTGAATAGCCAGGCCTTTCCCCGGGAAGGAACAACCAAGGGAAGGGCAGCATCCAATAAAGGAAAACATCCAATAAAGGAAAACCACCTATGCCAAGCATGGTATCCATCCACAGACAGCTGTTTCGGGGTTTTTGCCCCTCATCAGTGTCGAGCAGGAAACTGGCTATCAGGTGGTTTTCCTTTATTGGATGTTTTCCTTTATTGGATGCTGCCCTTCCCTTGGTTGTTCCTTCCTGGGGAAAGTCCTGGCTATTCACTGCCTGCGTTGAGAAACACGTGATGGTGTCTCCGCAGCTCCTCTACATGCATTTGCATATTTGGGGGCAGTGTTCTGGATCACTGCGTTGAGAAACACGTGATGGTGTCTCCGCGGTGTTGGATGTTTTGGTCTCCAAGAGGTCAATCATCCGTGCCTTTATGTTATTATGCTTAAACCTTTTTTCCTCCAGACGTAGAGGATGCCCCCTTGTCCCTGTCTTAGATCTATGATTAAAAAGATCATCAGAAAGGTCTTTGTACTGTCCCCTCATATATTTATACATTAACATAAGATCACTCCTTAGCCTTCGTTTTTCCAAACTACAGTCATGGCCAAAAGTATTGACACCCCTGCAATTCTGTCAGATAATACTCAGTTTCTTCCTGAAAATGATTGCAATCACAATTTATTTGGTATTATTATCTTCATTTAATTTGTCTTAAATGAAAAAACGCAAAAGAGAATGAAGCAAAAAGCAAAACATTGATCATTTCACTCAAAACTCCAAAAATGGGCCAGACAAAAGTATTGGCACCCTCAGCCTAATACTTGGTTGCACAACCTTTAGCCAAAATAACAGCGACCAACTGCTTCCGGTAACCATCAATGAGTTTCTTACAATGCTCTGCTGGAATTTTAGACCATTCTTCTTTGGCAAACTGCTCCAGGTCCCTGATATTTGAAGGGTGCCTTCTCCAAACTGCCATTTTTAGATCTATCCACAGGTGTTCTATGGGATTCAGGTCTGGACTCAATACTGGCCACCATAGAAGTCTCCAGTGCTTTCTCTCAAACCATTTTCTAGTGCTAGTGCTTTTTGAAGTGTGTTTTGAGTCATTGTCCTGCTGGAAGACCCATGACCTCTGAGGGAGACCCAACTTTCTCACACTGGGCCCTACATTATGCTGCAAAATTTGTTGGTAGTCTTCAGACTTCATAATGCCATGCACACGGTCAAGCAGTCCAGTGCCAGAGGCAGCAAAGCAACCCCAAAACATCAGGGAATCTCCGCCATGTTTGACTGTAGGGACCGTGTTCTTTTCTTTGAATGTCTCTTTTTTTCTCCTGTAAACGCTATGTTGATGCCTTTGCCCAAAAAGCTCTACTTTTGTCTCATCTGACCAGAGAACATTCTTCCAAAACATTTTAGGCTTTTCAGGTAAGTTTTGCAAACTCCAGCCTGGTTTTTTTATGTCTCGGGGTAAGAAGTGGGGTCTTCCTGGGTCTCCTACCATACAGTCCCTTTTCATTCAGATGCCGACGGATAGCACGGGTTGACACTGTTGTACCCTCGGACTGCAGGGCAGCTTGAACTTGTTTTGATATTAGTCGAGGTTCTTTATCCAACATCCGCACAATCTTGCGTTGAAATCTCTTGTCAATTTTTCTTTTCCGTCCACATCTAGGGAGGTTAGCCACAGTGCCATGGGCTTTAAACTTCTTGATGACCCTGTGCACGGTAGACACAGGAACATTCAGGTCTTTGGAGATGGACTTGTAGCCTTGAGATTGCTTATGCTTCCTCACAATTTGGTTTCTCAAGTCCTCAGACAGTTCTTTGGTCTTCTTTCTTTTCTCCATGCTCAATGTGGTACACACAAGGACAAAGGACAGAGGTTGAGTCAACTTTAATCCATGTCAACTGGCTGCAAGTGTGATTTAGTTATTGCCAACAACTGTTAGGTGCCACAGGTAAGTTACAGGTGCTGTTAATTACACAAATTAGAGAAGCAACACATGATTTTTCCAACAGTGCCAATACTTTTGTCCACCCCCTTTTTATGTTTGGTGTGGAATTATACCCAATTTGGCTTTAGGACAATTCTTTTTGTGTTTTTTCATTTAAGACAAATTAAATGAAGATAATAATACCAAATAATTTGTGTTTGCAATCATTTTCAGGAAGAAAATGAGCATTATCTGACAGAATTGCAGGGGTGTCAATACTTTTGGCCATGACTGTAAATAGCCCCAAGTGTAATAACCTATCTTGGTATTGCAGACCCCCCAGTCCTCTAATAACCTTGGTCGCTCTTCTCTGCACCCGCTCTAGTTCAGCTATGTCTTTCTTTTACACCGGAGACCAGAACTGTGCACAGTATTCTAAGTATGGTTGAACTAGTGACTTGTATAGAGGTAAAATTATGGTCTCCTCATGAGCATCTATGCCGCTTTTAATGCATCCCATTATTTTATTTGCCTTTGTAGCAGCTGCCTGACACTGGCTACTAAATGTGAGTTTGTCATCCACCCATACTCCCAGGTCTTTTTCATTAACAGTTTTGCCCAGAGTTTTAGAATTAAGCACATAGTTATACATCTTATTACTTCTACCCAAGTGCATGACCTTACATTTATCCCAATTAAAGCTCATTTGCCATTTATCAGCCCAAGCTTCAAGTTTACATAAATCATCTTGCAATATAAAATTGTCCTCCTCTGTATTGATTACCCTGCAGAGTTTAGTGTCATCTGCAAATATTGAAATTCCACTCTGTATGCCCCCTACAAGATCATTAATAAATATGCTAAAAAGAAGAGGGCCCAATACTGACCCCTGTGGTACCCCACTGCTAACCGCGACCCAGTCCGAGTGTGCTCCATTAATAACCACCCTTTGTTTCCTATCCCTGAGCCAGCTCTCAACCCACTTACACATATTTTCCCCTATCCCCATTATTCTCATTTTATGTATCAACCTTTTGTGTAGCACCGTATCAAAAGCTTTTGAAAAGTCCATATACACTACGTCCACTGGGTTCCCTTGGTCCAGTCCGTAACTTACCTCTTCATAGAAATTGATGAGATTAGTCTGACAGGAACGGTCCCTAGTAAACCCATGTTGGTATTGGGTCATGAGGTTATTCCTCTTCAGATACTCCAGCATAGCGTCCCTTAGAATACCCTCCAGGATTTTACCCACAGTAGAGGTTAAGCTTACTGGCCTATAATTTCCGAGTTCAGTTTTTGTCCCCTTTTTGAATATCGCCACCATATTTGCTATACGCCAGTCCTGTGATAAAGACCCTGTTATTATGGACTCTTTAAAGATTCCTATAACAGGTCTAATCATTTTCTTTTGTTTAACCCTTTTATTTTTAGGTGATGGTATATACTGTATTATTTGTCTCCTTTGTAACATCTATTTGTAACACCCCAGGAAATCGGTTGTTACAGTGGTATTGCCTTCCTTACGGGGAGGGTGATGCCGTGCCTGGAAGGAGGGCCGGACTGGCCATCTGGCAATTCTGGCAAATGCCAGAAGTGCCTGTCTGGTTGTTGGCTTTCTTGTCTGCTACGTTGTTAGTAGAATTGGTGTTCTCAAGACAACCATACTGTTAAGAGTTGTAACGGAGCACAAAGTCGCAGATTCCATCACTTACCCCAGCAGGCCACAGGTATTGTTAGAAATATTGTTCTGGTGCTTGGAGACGGAGACCACATGGGCCTGTGTGATTTCAAATGCCAGGGCTGAATTTCAGCCCCAGTCCGTACCTGCCTGGAAGCAAGGAAGGATCCCTTTAACAGGTGACACGTACACACAACACTGTTCTGACTCCAGTCTAGAAGGGGGAGCTCTGATCCAGTTTGAGGGTGGCTTCCCTATATATGTTCTGGCTTGGAGGAGGAGTTAGGTCAGAGAGAGAGTTCAGTCAAGAGGAGAACTGAAGCCGTGCAGACACGAGGTTCTGCAGCTCCTGACAGGACAGTCTGTAGAGAGTGTGAGGGGAGAAGAAGCACGGAGAAGTGATGAGCTGGAGGGGAGCTGCGACTGGGCTCCCTCCACCCTGAAGCGCAGGAACAGTCTGAGGCTGTGTGGGACTGTATGCCCCACAGCAGAAACTGGAGGGCAAGGGATATCAAGTCACCTGTCCACAACCACACCCGAAGGCACAGCAGCATATAGAGCCCGGAATCGCTGCAAGTAGAGACACCTGTAGAAAGGCTCGAGTTGCTGCCATGCGGGTCCTGTCCTATATATAGGACAGGGAGAGAGAGGACCTTGTGAGAAGCCTCAGGCAGCAAGGGACACACACTACAGCCCAGTAAGGAAGGCTTCCAACCCCACCTGGCTAAGGGGACTCCAAGTTGCTTCCAGGCTGGCCAGACCTCACAATCACCTGTTGCTGGTACCCTGGACTGTGGCTGCATACTACCAGTAAAAGGTAAAGAGACTGCAACCTTGTGTCCTCTAATTCTTTCTGGCACCACACGATCTATCATCTACACTATACGGGAGACCTGGGGACTAAGCTTTACCTGTGGGAAGCCATACCATCCCAGCTGTAATAACTTCATCCCCAGTGGACCCCTTTAAGCAACGTCGGTTATCTCTGACCGAATACCACAGGTGGCGTCACGAACATTCTTTATTTAAAGCAACCCCTTTAAAGACCTTTCCTTTAACTTGGATGCCCAGGGCCACGGACCGGGTCACTGTCACCGTGACTACCCCTTTAACGACCGAGTATCCCCTAGTCCCTTGCGGGTGCTCCATATTGCATATATTATTAAGCACTGCCTAATTGTTGGATAAAATATACAAAATTTAATAGCTTCTTTCCTCTTGCTCATGGTGCCCTGTAGGGTTCTACATATGCACAAGGGAGGTCAAGGCGTACGTCATGAAGTTATGGCGCCAATGACCTCCTGCGCGCATACTCACAACCTTCCCCATCGCAATTACACCCATGACGAGCGGTGGAGGGTCTGAAGCTGCAGCAAGGACTGGACAGGTGGCAGTGAGTAGGGTCCAGAGAGGTGAACAGTAAAGTGAGTATAACAATTTTTTTTTTATTTTTTATATGTTATGTTTATTATGCACTGAAGAGACCCAAGAGCACTATAAGTAACATTAAATTCGAAAAGAATAACTTCTCCGTAAATCAAATTTCCTGAAAAAAACACGCGAACTAGCGAGTTCAAATGTTACCTGAGGTGCTTATCTCTAGTAGACACTGAATGACGCCTTAAGCTTGGTATGTGACAAACAAATAAATTTGAAGTACAGAATGGATCAATTGTGGAACCAGTGATGGTCATTTCTCCAAAGCATCTAAGCTGTTGTTTTTTTCAACAATTAATTTTTATTGAAAATTTTACCATTTACATATGGTGCATTAATAAGTAACATTACAAAGCTGTAAATATAACATATGCACAAATGCTTGTAAATGAGTAGTATGCAATCCTATATACTAACAACAATGGGGGGGTAGGAGGAGGAGGGAGTAAGAAAAGAGGGGGGGGGGAAGAAAAAATTGGGGGGGGGGGGGGGAGGAAAAGGGAAAGGGGGGCCCGGGGGTAAAATCACTTTATGAGTGATAATTGCGGAAAGTCATTCTGAGTCCAATGGTTCAGTGTTAGTTAAATAAAATGTAGGTACGGCAAAGGGAGTGTGATTAGTATATTCCGGCCAGGGAAGCCATACTTTCTCGAATTTACCCACTTTGTCCATAAGAATAACTGACAGTTTTTCATTAACCTTGTACCAGGAGAGGCGTGATTTAACTGCGGAAAAGTCTATGGTTGTTTTTTTCCAAGCCAGAGCTATAGTTTGCTTGGTTGCCAAAAATATAAATGATATAAGAGCCTGGTTGTGTTTGGGAATGTTGGAGATACGTTTATTGAGTAGGGCCTCCCAAGGGTTTTTTCTGAGATTTATATTTGTGACAGAGAACACTAAATGGTAGATTCTGATCCATAGTCTCCTGACAGTTGGACATAGCCACCAGATATGGAACATGTCTCCAATAGAGTTACAACCTCTAAAGCAATTTGGGGAGTAGTTGGCAACTGCCTTGGCCACTCTAGCTGGGGTCAGATACCAACGGGTCAGCACTTTATAGTTGGTTTCCAGCATGAGGGTATTTAGTATTCCTCCAGTGGAGGAGGACCAGATTTGGGACCACTCTGAGTCAGACAGGGCAGACCCAATATCGGACTCCCAGCGAGAGGTGTATTTCAAGCAGTTTCTATGTGAGGGGGAGTTTAATTGTGAGTAAAGGAGGGATATAGTACCTGAGGCGTGGGGGCTTTGACGACACCTTTGTTCGAATGAGGTAAAGGAGTATGGAGGGGTAGAATTTTTCAATAAAGAGCTGACAAAGTTTTTTAGTTGTAAGTATCTAAATATCTCTCCAGGGGGGAAACCGTGTTTTTCTTGAAGGGCCGGGAATGGGATAATCCCGTCCACGTTGAAGAGATGGTGAACTCTAGTTATCCCCGCTTCAACCCACTTTTGGAAGTATCTGAGGGATCTCATGCCTGGGGGAAATAGGATGTTGTCCCATAGTGGAGCGAGGGGCAAAAAGGGTGAAATTAGCTTTGAAGAATATTTATGCGAGTCTCAGATTGCAAGAGAGTGTTTTATAATGGGGTTCGAGATATGTTTGCGTTGGGTTGGGAGAATCCATAAAATTGTATCTATGGTGTCGGGTTGTAGCTCGGAGGCCCAACTGGGCGGCGCGGTAATACTTAGAAAGGTTAGGAACACCCAAGTGTTGTGAATTCTGTGGCAGAGCTCCCTCCTGTGGTCACAAGTGGTACTTCGGCTGATTCTCTCTATGAGCTTCCGTTGGTGGAGGAAAGTGGTACTGCGGCTTCTGAGTTTCCTTCCTCAGGTGATGTGGTGAAGTCGTTAGGTGCTGCTCTATTTAACTCCACCTAGTGCTTTGATCCTGGCTTCCAGTCAATGTTCTAGTATTGGACTTGCTTCCTCCTGGATCGTTCCTGTGGCCTGCTGCTCTGCATAGCTAAGTTGCTCTTGTGTTATTTTTGTTTGCTGTTTTTTCTGTCCAGCTTGTTTATTTGGTTTTTCTTGCTTGCTGGAAGCTCTGGGACGCAGAGGGTGTACCTCCGTGCCGTTAGTCGGTACGGAGGGTCTTTTTGCCCCCTTTGCGTGGTTGTTTGTAGGGTTTTGTGTTGACCGCAAAGTTACCTTTCCTATCCTCGCTCTGTTCAGAAACTCGGGCCTCACTTTGCTAAATCTATTTCATCTCTACGTTTGTCTTTTCATCTTAACTCACAGTCATTATATGTGGGGGGCTGCCTTTTCCTTTGGGGTATTTCTCTGAGGCAAGGTAGGCTTATTTTCTATCTTCAGGCTAGCTAGTTTCTCAGGCTGTGCCGAGTTGCATAGGGAGCGTTAGGCGCAATCCACGGCTGCCTCTAGTGTGGTTGGAGAGGATTAGGGATTGCGGTCAGCAGAGTTCCCACGTCTCAGAGCTCGTACTATGTTTTTGGGTTATTGTCAGGTCACTGTATGTGCTCTGACTTCTATGTCCATTGTGGTACTGAATTACCTAATCATAACAGTACTGGAAGCCAAAAGTACTAATGATTCTCAATAGAGGGAAAAAAGAAGTTCTGAGACCATTTTTTTTTCTCTGCACTGTGTTTTGCCTTTTTTTTCCCCTAGACATTTGGGTGGTTCAGGACACAGGTGTAGCGATGGACATTAAAGGTCTGTCTTCATGTGTGGATCAGCTCACGGCAAGAGTACAAAATATTCAAGACTTTGTGGTTCAGAATTCTATGTTAGAACCAAGAATTCCTATTCCTGACTTGTTTTTTGGAGATAGAACTAAATTTCTGAGTTTCAAAAATAATTGTAAACTATTTCTGGCTTTGAAACCTCGCTCCTGTGGGGACCCAGTTCAACAAGTCAGGATCATTATTTCTTTTTTACGTGGCGACCCTCAGGACTGGGCATTTTCTCTTGCGCCAGGAGATCCTGCATTATGTAATATTGATGCGTTTTTCCTGGCGCTCGGATTGCTGTACGATGAACCTAATTCAGTGGATCAGGCAGAAAAAAATTTACTGACTCTGTGTCAGGGTCAGGATGAGATAGAGGTATATTGTCAGAAATTTAGAAAGTGGTCCGTGCTCACTCAATGGAATGAAGGTGCGCTCGCAGCTATTTTCAGAAAGGGTCTCTCTGAAGCCCTTAAGGATGTCATGGTGGGATTTCCTATGCCTGCTGGTCTGAATGAGTCTATGTCTTTGGCCATTCAGATCGGCCGACGCTTGCGTGAGCGTAAATCTGTGCACCATTTGGCGGTATTATCTGAGCATAAACCTGAGCCTATGCAGTGTGATAGGACTTTGACCAGAGTTGAACGGAAAGAACACAGACGTCAGAATGGTGGTGATTCCACTCATGCTATCTCTGATTGTCCTAAGCGCACTAAGCGGTTCGCTAGGTCTGCCACCATTGGTACGGTACAGTCAAAATTTCTTTTGTCCGTTACCTTGATCTGCTCTTTGTCATCTTATTCTGTCATGGCATTTGTGGATTCAGGCGCTGCCCTGAATTTGATGGACTTGGAGTATGCTAGGCGTTGTGGGTTTTTCTTGGAGCCCTTGCAGTGTCCTATTCCATTGAGAGGAATTGATGCTACGCCTTTGGCCAAGAATAAGCCTCAGTATTGGACCCAGCTGACCATGTGCATGGCTCCTGCACATCAGGAGGTTATTCGCTTTCTGGTGTTGCATAATCTGCATGATGTGGTCATGTTGGGGTTGCCATGGCTACAAGTCCATAATCCAGTATTAGATTGGAAAGCCATGTCTGTGTCCAGCTGGGGTTGTCAGGGGGTACATGGTGATGTCCCATTTCTGTCTATTTCGTCATCCACCCCTTCTGAGGTCCCAGAATTCTTGTCTGATTACCGGGATGTATTTCATGAGCCCAAGTCCGATACCCTACCTCCGCATAGGGATTGTGATTGTGCTATCGATTTGATTCCTGGTAGTAAATTCCCAAAAGGTCGACTGTTTAATTTATCTGTGCCTGAGCACGCCGCTATGCGGAGTTACGTGAAGGAGTCCTTGGAGAAGGGGCATATTCGCCCTTCATCGTCGCCATTGGGAGCGGGGTTCTTTTTTGTGGCCAAGAAGGATGGTTCGCTGAGACCTTGTATAGATTACCGCCTTCTAAATAAGATCACGGTTAAATTTCAGTACCCCTTGCCGCTGTTATCTGATTTGTTTGCTCGGATTAAGGGGGCTAGTTGGTTCACCAAGATAGATCTTCGTGGTGCATATAATCTTGTGCGTATTAAGCGAGGCGATGAATGGAAAACTGCATTTAATACGCCTGAGGGCCATTTTGAGTACCTAGTAATGCCATTCGGACTTGCCAATGCTCCATCAGTGTTTCAGTCCTTTATGCATGACATCTTCCGAGAGTACCTGGATAAATTCCTGATTGTATACTTGGATGATATTTTGGTCTTCTCGGATGATTGGGAGTCTCATGTGATGCAGGTCAGAACGGTGTTTCAGGTCCTTCGTGCTAATTCTTTGTTTCTGAAGGGATCAAAGTGTCTCTTTGGTGTTCAGAAGGTTTCATTTTTGGGGTTCATTTTTTCCCCTTCTACTATCGAGATGGACCCTGTTAAGGTCCAGGCCATCCATGATTGGATTCAGCCGACATCTCTGAAAAGTCTGCAAAAGTTCCTGGGCTTTGCTAATTTTTATCGTCGCTTCATCTGCAATTTTTCTAGTATTGCTAAACCATTGACCAATTTGACTAAGAAGGGTGCTGATGTGGTCAATTGGTCTTCTGCTGCTGTGGAAGCTTTTCAAGAGTTGAAGCGTCGTTTTTCTTCTGCCCCTGTGTTGTGTCAGCCAGATGTTTCGCTTCCGTTCCAGGTCAAGGTTGATGCTTCTGAGATTGGAGCGGGGGCTGTTTTGTCGCAGAGAAGTTCTGATTGCTCGGTGATGAAACCATGCGCCTTCTTTTCCAGGAAGTTTTCGCCTGCTGAGCGAAATTATGATGTTGGCAATCGAGAGTTGCTGGCCATGAAGTGGGCATTCGAGGAGTGGCGTCATTGGCTTGAGGGAGCTAAGCATCGCGTGGTGGTCTTGACTGATCATAAGAACTTGACTTATCTCGAGTCTGCCAAGCGGTTGAATCCTAGACAGGCTCGTTGGTCGCTGTTTTTCGCCCGTTTTGACTTTGTGATTTCGTACCTTCCGGGCTCTAAAAATGTGAAGGCGGATGCCCTGTCTAGGAGTTTTGTGCCCGACTCTCCGGGTTTGTCTGAGCCGGCGGGTATTCTCAAAGGGGGGGGAATCTCCCCTGATTTGCGGCGGGTGCTGCAAAAATTTCAGGCTAATAAACCTGATCGTTGCCCAGCGGAGAAACTGTTTGTCCCTGATAGGTGGACGAATAAAGTTATCTCTGAGGTTCATTGTTCGGTGTTGGCTGGTCATCCTGGAATCTTTGGTACCAGAGAGTTAGTGGCTAGATCCTTTTGGTGGCCATCTCTGTCGCGGGATGTGCGTTCTTTTGTGCAGTCCTGTGGGATTTGTGCTCGGGCTAAGCCCTGCTGTTCTCGTGCCAGTGGGTTGCTTTTGCCCTTGCCGGTCCCGAAGAGGCCTTGGACACATATCTCTATGGATTTTATTTCAGATCTTCCCGTCTCTCAAAAAATGTCAGTCATTTGGGTAGTTTGTGATCGCTTCTCTAAGATGGTCCATTTGGTACCCTTGTCTAAATTACCTTCCTCCTCTGATTTGGTGCCATTGTTCTTCTAGCATGTGGTTCGTTTACATGGCATTCCAGAGAATATCGTTTCTGACAGAGGTTCCCAGTTTGTTTCGAGGTTTTGGCGAGCCTTTTGTGCAAGGATGGGCATTGACTTGTCTTTTTCCTCGGCTTTCCATCCTCAGACTAATGGCCAGACCGAACGAACCAATCAGACCTTGGAAACATATCTGAGATGCTTTGTTTCTGCTGATCAAGATGACTGGGTGTCCTTTTTGCCTTTGGCTGAGTTCGCCCTTAATAATCGGGCCAGCTCGGCTACCTTGGTTTCGCCGTTTTTCTGCAACTCTGGGTTCCATCCTCGTTTCTCTTCAGGGCAGGTTGAGTCTTCGGACTGTCCTGGTGTGGATACGGTGGTGGACAGGTTGCAGCAGATTTGGAGTCATGTAGTGGACAATTTGACCTTGTCCCAGGAGAAGGCTCAACGTTTTGCTAATCGCAGAAGCTGTGTGGGTCCCTGACATCGTGTTGGGGATTTGGTTTGGTTGTCTTCTCGTCATATTCCTATGAAGGTTTCCTCTCCTAAGTTTAAACCTCGTTAAATTGGTCCTTATAGGATTTCTAAGGTTCTTAATCCTGTGTCTTTTCGTTTGACCCTTCCAGATTCTTTTTCCATCCATAACGTATTCCATAGGTCATTGTTGCGGAGATACGTGGCACCTATGGTTCCATCTGTTGATCCTCCTGCCCCGGTTTTGGTGGAGGGGGAGTTGGAGTATATTGTGGAGAAGATTTTGGATTCTCTTGTTTCAAGACGGAAACTCCAGTATCTGGTTAAGTGGAAGGGTTATGCTCAGGAAGATAATTCCTGGGTCTTTGCCTCTGATGTCCATGCTCCCGATCTTGTTCGTGCCTTTCATATGGCTCATCCTGGTCACCCTGGGGGCTCTGGTGAGGGTTCGGTGACCCCTCCTCAAGGGGGGCGTACTGTTGTGAATTCTGTGGCAGAGCTCCCTCCTGTGGTCACAAGTGGTACTTCGGCTGATTCTCTCTATGAGCTTCCGTTGGTGGAGGAAAGTGGTACTGCGGCTTCTGAGTTTCCTTCCTCAGGTGATGTGGTGAAGTCGTTAGGTGCTGCTCTAGTTAACTCCACCTAGTGCTTTGATCCTGGCTTCCAGTCAATGTTCTAGTATTGGACTTGCTTCCTCCTGGATCGTTCCTGTGGCCTGCTGCTCTGCATAGCTAAGTTGCTCTTGTGTTATTTTTGTTTGCTGTTTTTTCTGTCCAGCTTGTTTATTTGGTTTTTCTTGCTTGCTGGAAGCTCTGGGACGCAGAGGGTGTACCTCCGTGCCGTTAGTCGGTACGGAGGGTCTTTTTGCCCCCTTTGCGTGGTTGTTTGTAGGGTTTTGTGTTGACTGCAAAGTTACCTTTCCTATCCTCGCTCTGTTCAGAAAGTCGGGCCTCACTTTGCTAAATCTATTTCATCTCTACGTTTGTCTTTTCATCTTAACTCACAGTCATTATATGTGGGGGGCTGCCTTTTCCTTTGGGGTATTTCTCTGAGGCAAGGTAGGCTTATTTTCTATCTTCAGGCTAGCTAGTTTCTCAGGCTGTGCCGAGTTGCATAGGGAGCGTTAGGCGCAATCCACGGCTGCCTCTAGTGTGGTTGGAGAGGATTAGGGATTGCGGTCAGCAGAGTTCCCACGTCTCAGAGCTCGTTCTATGTTTTTGGGTTATTGTCAGGTCACTGTATGTGCTCTGACTTCTATGTCCATTGTGGTACTGAATTACCTAATCATAACACCCAAGCCCCCTTTCAGGCAGTGGCGGTGGAGGGTGGCTTTATTTACTCTGGGGAGACCTCCTCTCCAAACGAAAGTATCTATTGATCTTTGGGCCATTTTAAGGAAGTGTGAAGGAATAGGGATTGGCAGGACGCGGAAAAGATAAAGTAGCTTGGGGAGAATCGACATCTTCAAGGCACGCACTCGGCCTAGCCATGAGAGGTGCAGCTTCTCCCAAGATTGGAGCAGAAGGCGAAGTTTACGGAGCATAGGTGGATAATTGGCTGTGTAGAGGGAGTCTAAGTTAGCCATCAGTTTTACTCCTAAATAATCCAAATGTTTAGTAACCCACTGGAACGGAAAATCTTCTTGGAGCTGTGTTATAGTTGATTGCGGGAGGGATACATTCATTGCGTATGATTTGGCAGTGTTTATTTGCAGACCAGATATAGATTCAAAATCTTGTAAGGTTTGGAGAAGGGCTGGTAAGGACGTCTGAGGGGATGATAGAAGGAGTAGAATATTATCTGCAAACATAAATAGCTTGTGTGGGACTGTTGCCACCTCTACGCCCTGTATTTTGGAGTTGAGACGCAGCTGGATAGCCAGTGGTTCGAACGCTAGGAGGAACAATAGGGGCGAGAGGGGACAACCCGGTCGGGTACCTCTGCTTATTGGGAAGAGTGTAGAGGAGAAGCCGCTGTAGCGCACGTAGGCAGAAGGGAAACTATAGAGAGCGTGGATCCAGGAGAGGAAGTGGTCCGGAAACTTCCATCTCTGCAGCACCGCAAACAAGTAAGGCCACGACACAGAGTCAAAGGCTTTTTTGATGTCTAATGACAGTAACATGCTTGATATGTTGCGGCGCTTACAGAGATGTAGCAAGTGGGAGACCCTCCGTATGTTGTCTGAGGCCTGTCGGCGCGGGACGAAGCCTACTTGATCTTTGTGTATTAATGCACCTAAGCCTCAATTCAACCTTTGAGATAGAATTTTAGCCAGGATTTTAAGGTCTATGTTAACTAGAGATATCGGTCTATAATTGGACCAAAATAAGTGGTCTGAATTGGGCTTAGGTATCATAGATATTGCAGCCATTAATGAGGCTGTGCCTCGTTTATTACCATCTCTCAGGGAGTTGAAATAATTAGTGAGGTGTGGGGTCAGTGCCGGGGCATATTTTTTATAGTAAAGGGCCGTCAACCTGTCAGGGCCTGGTTTTTTGTTAATTTTCAAATTTTTAATGGCTATCTTGATTTTGTTAGGGGTTATGACTTGGTCAAGAAGTTCGACCATAACAGAACTAAGGGCTGGAAGGGGGACAGAGTCTAAAAAGTTCTCCACGGTATCTATATTTGTGGTAGATGGGGCGTTATACAGCTGTTTTAGTTTTTGCTGGAAAACATGAATAATTTGCTGTGGTTGCGTTTTAACACCTGTGGAGGTGCGCAAGCGTATGGGGGGTCTAGGTAGAGGATTGCATTTTAAGCGGCAAGCGAGGTTAGAATTATTTTTGTTATTAAGGGCGTAGAAGCGTTGCTGTGACCAACGTATAGCACGGTCGGCGTTCTCGGAGAGGTGAAGGTCTAGTTCTGTCCAAGCGTGGAGGAGGTCTCGATACGTGGTGGGTGAAGGTGTGGTTTTCATCTGGGACTCTAAAGCTGACACCCTGCTCTCCAAATCGATTATTTTCGCATTTCTATCTTTTTTCTTGCGAGAGGCTTCTTGGATGCAGAGACCTCTAAGTACTTCTGTGTGTGCTTCCCATAAGGAAATCGGCGAAGAGGCTGATTGTTTGTTCAAAGAAAAATATTCGTCTATATGATTTTTCAATTTTTGGGAGATTTCAGGGTAGGAGAGCAGTGAATCATTAAGGGTCCAGTTGAATGAGCGGGGCCGCAGGTAGAGTGTTGAGCATGTTATTAGGTTTGGGGAATGATCCGACCAGGGAGTAGATTGGATTGAGATATTTGATACATTTGGTATAAAGGAAGGATATGATCAATTCTGGTGTACACTAAGTGGCGTGCAGAGAAAAAGGTGAAGTCTTTTTCTGTGGGGTGAAGTTCCCTCCATAGGTCTATCCAATGGTATTGGGAAAGGAGTTTGTTGAGGGCGGCTGAGTCTGTAGAAGGGTATGGTGGTGGAGGAGTAGATGAGTGGGGGCTTAAGGATTTGTCTAGGCTAGCTTTAACTACACAATTGGAATCTCCGCATAAGATTGTGGCGCCTTGGGCATGCTCTGAAATCAATTCTAGTAGTTGAGAAAAGAAGGCGGCTTGGTGGGTATTAGGGGCATAGTAGGAAACAAAGGTCACCAGTTCGTCAGTTATTGTGCCCGTCACCATGATATAGCGACCCTCTTTATCAGCTACTGAAGATTTAAAAACAAACGGGACAGATTTTTTGAAACAGATAGCTACGCCTTTAGTTTTGTTTGGGGCGTTTGCTGTATAGAAAAGCGGGTAAGAAGCGGACAAAAATCTAGGGCAAGATTTAGTTGAGAAGTGCGTTTCTTGAAGATAAAACCACATCTGCCTGTTGGCATCTATAGTAGCGAAGGCCTTGGTGCATTTATGTGGGGAGTTAAGTCCCCTCACATTGTGCGATAGGATTTTGAGTGGCATTTTACAAGGTTGAGTGATTTGCTTGTGGATTTCGCTGATTGTGGATTATCAGTAGGAGTAATGGAGGTATTGCAGAATGAACTGAGCAAATAGTTTAGGCCCGGGTAAGTGGTTGGGTTGGGAAATAGGGAAGATTGAAAGGTGTTAATAGTTTGGGTAGGGTGAGAAAGCTTGTTGAGGGGGGAGGGGTGACTGTAGTGTTGGCTAAGCACTATGTGCTGAGCAGCAGTGTGTGAGGACACTGTGGGGTCATAAAGGTCTGCTAGGGGTAGCGCAGGAAAAAAAAACTTTATGTGATCGTAACGGAATACGGAAATGTAGTCAAGTACGTGATAGGGTCAAACTGGGGGTCTGATTCAACTTTCAAAGGGGTGTTCAACGAAGTTCTATCTTATCAACCTATTGTAGCGGCTGGTAACTAGAGGGTATAGGTCGGGTTACAAAAGATAAAAACTGCCCCAATAGCATAACTAACTGAAGCCGTTATATAACTATGTGTTGTATTTGAAACATTGTGGTAGAATAGAATGTATGTAACCTGTCGCTAGAACTTAACAATCAATAGGCGAAAAAGAGAGAAAACAAAAAAACAAAAAAAAAACAAACACACACTATATTAGCTTATGGGTTGAACATATTCACATGTTTGCAGTGAAGATCAAGTCGGAAGGTAGGATCACTCCAGTCCAGGGTTTCAGTAGACGTAAAAGGCGCAGTAGTATCCAGTGAGGGAATGTTAGAGTTGTGCAGTTCAGGAACTTCTGCGAAAATAAACTGAAAAACATATATAACAATGTCATCCTGGAACTGTAGGAGTGTCAGGCAGAGTTGCCTGTATGGTATCAGAGGCCCAGAATAGAGCCAGCGGTTGCATTGCTCATCACGAGGGATCAGGTGGAGCTCATGGTCGAGATTGGCGACTCTCTGGCCGAGGCTGAGTGGAGGCAAGCGGGGGGGGGGGGGGGGGGTGAAGAGGGATCCATGAGTTGTAGTTTGGCCAAGCAACGGCTCGCTCCTTCAGGGGAGAACTGTGTGGGTCATATCAAGGTGGGAGAATATCAGTTTAAAGGGGAATCCCCAGCGATATTTGATGTTATTAGAACGTAGAATCTCCAGATATGGCTTCATAGCAAGTCGCTTGGCGTTGGTGGTAGGGGCCAGGTCTGAGAACAGCTCGTATGGGTGACCTTGGAATGATAGCGGCGAAGATTTTCTTGCCGCTTGTAGGAGCTGTTCTTTAGTTTTGTAAAAGTGCATTTTAAGGATGATGTCTCGCGGCGGACCATCTGCCTTAAGCCTACTCAAGGCTCTGGATGCGGTCCATTTCTAAGCGCTCGATGGAGATCCCGGTAGTAGTTCTTGAAACAGAGCTGTCGCTGTGGACTGGAGGTCGGTGACTGTTTCTGGTATTCCCCTAATCCTAATATTGCTCCTACGGTCTCGGTTTTCAAAGTTTTCTAGCTTGCTGTTTAGGATGAGGATCTCGTCCTGTAACATTTCGATATCTTTTTCATGGGTTGCAATATTTACAAGGGTCGAGTCCATTTTATCTTCAAGGAGGTACGGGAACCAAGTTCTCTGATCTCTTTGGTTAAGTCCTTAGCCAACTTGTCTGACATCTTGAGCAATTCAGAATGTAAGATAGATTGAAACTGCGACAGTAGAGCTGTTTGGTCCGGAGTAGGGGTGTTTGGGGTTTTGGTGGTGGAAGCCGGAATCATCTCAGAGTCTGCTCCGTCAGGCATGGAGGAGTTGGAAGACTCCGACTGGGAAAATGGTCCACAAGACATGTCAGTGTCCAAGTCTGTTAATGCGGCAAACCTGTTACTAGGTTGTTTTGAATTGGCTCTACGCGCTTTAGGCATGAGGGCGATTAGAATTTGGATGGAAGTAGATCCCCGTGATGTATATTCCGTATTAAAGAGAGTGAGGTCTAGGATATAGCATATTGCGCTTTATCCCCTAGCAGTTGTATGAGGGGAAGGTTATGGCATTACAACAATTACGGAGTATTTTGTAGGCTGGGTCTTGCTAGGCAGGTGTTGCATTAGAGCCAGTGGAGAAGGGTTAGTAGGTCGTGAGGCCGGTGGCGTGGAGTGCTTTCAGAGGGAGCCAGAGCACTGCAAGAATTCCTGACTCTCACGAGTCATGTGCTCCTAGTCTGGGGGGATAACAGATCCCCTGTCTCCAGATCCCACTCCCCTCACAGGTAATTCAAGCAGGGGGGGTATAGCCAATGTCTCTCACCTTTGCTAGCAGGTGCTGATAGGCCTGCTGTCCACCGGGGGGTGCTGGGTCTTCTTTGGCAGAGCTGTTCAGGGTAGCAGCCCCAGGGATCCGGTGTGCTGCGCCCATAGATCCGCAGCTGGTGGCTGTGTGTCTCCCGGGAATCCGGCCTCCAGCGCGGGCCACCCGCCTCCCAGCGGCAGCAGTGATCACCGCAGGGCCCACACCACAGAGGAGAGCGCATGGGGGAGCGAGCGGCACAGTCCAGCAGGGGCTCCGGGACCGCAGGTAAGCACCGTCTTTGCTCCAGCAGCGCGAGCCGGGGGTCCGCGACGTCACCTCCAAGGAGCGGGAGTAGGCCAAGCATGGCGTGGTCCCGTGGCGCCGCCGCAGCTCACCGTACGGCGGCCTCCGGCCACGTCCAGGCCTCGGCGGCGGGGGTCCCTCCGCTCCGGGCGGCCGGGATGGACTTCCCAGGGAGGCACAGTCTGGGCAGTTCCCAAGGGGCGGGGAGGCGCCCAAAGCTTCCCGGCCAGAGATGGGCCTTGCCAGCGTCTCTCAGGCCTCACAGGCTTCAGGCCTGGCAGTAGGCCCCAATCTGGCGCTGCAACTCCGGTCCGCCTCTCTCACCACCGCGGCCAGGTTTTGCTTCTGTGGCCCAGGGGCTATGTGCTACTGCTTTTTGCAGTTTGGATGGGCCTCTAAAGTGCCAATAAACCGGCGGATTGTCACCGCAGCTCAGGGAGCTCAGAGAGGCACGTCCTGCTCCTTTGGCTTCTGGCCACCCCCCTCCCCCCCCAATCTAAGCTGTTTTTCAACACAAGGCCGCATGTTGCTCATGTTAATATGAGCCTGTGTGGCCTAAATGTGCTGCCAAGGCCTGCAGCTTCTCCAGACTTGTTTCACATAGAGCATATCTAGGACATCATTGGTTGGAAATTGAAAGTAACTGCCAGAAGTGGATCTTGATGATTTGCCCAAGTGCCTTCAGTGAGACAGAACATTCCACAGACGACCATTAATAACCTCACTGATAGCAGGCAAGGCTGTAAGAGGGGATCTCTACTCATTGTGCTCATACTCAATGCTGATTAAATTGAGATGTTTTGAAGAGTTTGTTTCCAGTTTTTCCATCATTTGTATATCAGTAACATGTCTCCATCCTTTGATTTCCATAACTCCATGACTTTTCTTTTTTTTGTTGCAATTTCAATGTTGAAGTGTATTTATTCTTTGAAGGTATTTTATTAAAGCACTGCTGAAATCTTCCTTGGTTCTAAGGGTACCGTCACACTATACGATTTACCTACGATCACGACCAGCGATATGACCTGGCCGTGATCGTAGGTAAATCGTAGTGTGGTCGCTGGGGAGCTGTCACACAGACAGCTCTCCAGCGACCAACGATGCCGAGGTCCCTGGGTAACCAGGGTAAACATCGGGTAACTAAGCGCAGGACCGCGCTTAGTAACCCGATGTTTACCCTGGTTACAAGCGTAAAACTAAAAAAAAACAAATGGCTAATGAAAAGGTAACATCCTCACCTGTGACCTGTTTGCTTGTAATCAGTGTGTGTGCATGTAAGAAAAGGGACCGGACCGGGGGTACCTTTCTTGCGCCGGGTCTGGAACTGTCAGGACTGTCACCTTTGTTGTCTGGGGGAAAGCTTAGAGACCCGGACCGACCTTTGCACTCGACAGCAGGGGGCGTAGTTAGGCTAAAAAGGGCAGAGCATGCGAAAAGGCAGACAGACAGCAGGGGAAGTTTGGTGCTCCATCCTCTAAGCTCCGTGATAGCACAGGCCCGTGCTACAGTACCCCTACTGCCACTTACCGAGACTGTGACTGGAGAACTGCTTTTTGTCTGTTGGTTCCTCCAGCTGAAGGTACCCAACGCTACGGTTCAGTAAATACCACTCGCGTGCCGCCTAAGAAAGACCGGGTGACTCACCGAGAACGGTTCCTTCTCTCACCCGCATACTTCTGTCAAGCTTCGGCAGTGTTAGCTACTGCACTTCACTCTGCAACCGGAATCCAGGACCCCGCACCAGATGTTGAGGACTCATCATCACCAGGAACCGGATCATCAACGCCTGCAGGATGACTCCGGATTCATCACGTAGTAACTGTGTTGGCACCAACGTCTGAACCTAGGACTCTGCAGTCAGGAAGCCATCAGACTGATAAGTTGACCCTAATGAACAGCTGTTATACCTATTGCCCATGTTACCTCCCTCAGTGGCCCTATTGTGCTCATTTCACTTGCCATACCCCTGCCTCTCCTTCCCCTTCCTGCGTGGAATATTCCCTTGTTCAAGTAAAAATTAATGTTAACCTTTGCTCTGCCTCCTGTCCGTTACTGCATCCTGCAACCTGCTCACATGCATAAAAGCTGAGTGAGTTTCTTGGATCCAGACAGACTCTTGCATCTTTAATCCAGCCACTGACGTTTCTGGATTGTGAGTCATTGGGAAAGCAAAAGAATTGTCAACGGATTTATGGGAAAAGGTAGTTGAACTGTATCTGGGCCTGCTTGCATCTACAGGACCAGGACACCTTGCAGTTATTGAGTTGACCACAAACTCCTCTGTATTCCAAAGTATTATAAAGTTAATTTTGAGGTCATCTATCCAAAAGCTAAAACTTGGCCCAAACAGGTCATGCAACCAGATGCAAGCACACCAGCACACAGATTAGCATGGCTAACAAGGCAATGGCCCAAAGTCTTGACCGCAACCCAAATAAAAGTACTGTGGCCAGAACCTCAAGAGAGCTGTGCATAAACCAATGTCCACACACATCAATGAACTTAAAGGGATGGTATTTTTTCAAGTATATTAGAAAATAGTTTAGATTACAACACTAAATAGATCGGGATTTAGGATAATATTTAATTTGCATTTTGGACCAACTCTGCAACCCCTTCACCGGGTAATTTTCCAAATTTTTATTTTGCTGTTTTGTCTCCTTTTCCTTTCTATTTTTCTGTTCACATAACCTTATGACAGCTTGTTTTCTTGCGGGATGAGTTGGACATTGATCATCTGATACACTGGAAAGTGGGGAAAAAATTACAAGTGTGTTGAAATTGCAAAAAATGTGCAAATTCACGTTTTTTTCCATTTACCGGGTCAGTTCGAGTACACAGATACCAAACATGTATAATTTATTTTTATTTATGGGGTGAAAAAAAATGTGGACAGTTGTAAATAAAAAAAAAAGTCGCCATTTCCCAAAACCCCTATCGCTTTCAATTTTTGGGATATAGTGCCGTGTGATGGCTTATTTTTTGTGCCCTGAGCCAACATTTCTAATCAAACCATTTTGAGGTAGATACAATGTTTTGATCGCCTCTTATTGCATTTTATTGCAAATTAGCGGTGGCCAAAAAGACCAGTAATTCTGATTCAATTTAATTTTTCTTTACACCATTTACTGATTGGATTTAAATTATTTTCTATCTTGATAGACCAGATTTTTACGAACGTAACAATACCAAACGTGCATTTTTTGTTATTATTGTCTTATTTTTTAAAGGGGCAAAATGGGCATGATTTGAACTTGTTTTTGTTTTGTTTTCAAATTTTTTTAAATTTTATTTTTACTGTATATAATAGTCCCCTTAGGGGACTTGAAGCTACGATCGTCTGGTCGAAACTCACAATCTCTTATGAATGCCAGCTAAACGCTGGCTTTCACAGGAATATCGTAATGTAAGGCTTGGGGGTCATCAGCAGACCTCCGGCTGTCATGACAACCCATTGGCACATCATAATCATGTCACAGGCGCGCCGATGGGCACGTGGAATGATGCGCACACCAGTCGGCACATGTTAAATGTCATCTGCTGGGAAAGATGCAGGCTCGGCCTGCGAGCCCGCATCAAAGACAGGGACATGACATATGACAGTACATGTACTTCATATGTCATTAAGGGACTAAGCAGCAAAGATGTCGGCCAAGATTTCTCCAGAATGATGGGGACTGTTTTAAAGTCATATTGAATATATTTACAAGTTGCAGGTGGTTTTAAAAGCTATTGATTAATGGGGTGTACTTAGTTTTTCACACACTGCTTCTACATTTTCGCCATTTTTGTGTTTAATAGGTAATGACTCGGTATAATGTGTCATGTGTACTGAGGTTTTAGTTAACTTACTTTTAAACCTTTTAAGGACTTTTTTTTATTGGAAACTGATATGAAAACTCATAGATTTCCAATATGGGGTTTATCAGTTTTTCTCATGACTGTATATTTGACAAACGTAGAAAAAAAACGTCAGCTTCCTACTAAGGGTTTAATGTTATGTTTATTCCTACAGCACCATCTAGTGTAACACCTAGAGTAAGAAACCACAGCTGAAAACACGGAGAAAATGAACCCTGCGTGTTCTCTGTGAAATTCCTATAAGACTTGTAGGCCTGTAGCAAACACTATGGGAACGATTACTGCTCAGGGCTTGTGTACATGCTATATGGTTCTTTTTTGGACAGAGAATAGATTACTTTGAAATATATCTGTATTCTTTCATGGACGCAGAAGAAAAAAAAAACACCAACTGAGACGAAGAAGCCAAGAAATAAGAATGATAAATGATAAAACAATAGCAAACAACCAGACACAATACTTTAAGAAAGATGTGGCTGTGGTGCTTTATTAAAGAATAACAATTAACAATATACCGTAATTAATTTGGCTATAAAATAATGACCCAATACTTCAGTCGAACCAAACATGAAGCTAGATGACCCAGCCCATACACCATAACAGCTTCAAAAGATGGCATAGTCTCCCGAAAACACCACCAACGTCCTGGAAATCCAAACTAAACATATCTAGCACAAGGTTTTCAAGGAAAAGTAATTCCAGCACCTCAATAAAATGTAATTATTCTGCATTGTTAATATCCACGATCCTACGCGTTTCGGGCGCAAGTCGCTCATCATTATGAAATGTAATATATTGGAAAATTCCCGCTACGGATCCGTCCCATGTTGGGGTGAGTGTTGGTTCAGTAACTAGTAAGCCCATACGTCATTCCACATCTGTGCTATTAAGTCTACAGGCTCCGTTCTGTATATAGCATTAGACTTTATCATTTATCCCTAGATCTATGATTATTATCATGTGTTTAGAGACTTTATTCATCATATCTAAAACACATGTGAATATTTTGCAGAACAAACATACTTGTTTCAAATGGTATCAATATAATTGTCAATGTTTGTGTAACAAGTCATTTTTTCAAGTCAATCCACATGGACTTGTGGTGTTTAGGGTTCCCTCACATCTGCATATAAAAAAAACACTCCGATGTTCATCCCGAAAAGTTTGATGTCATGTAGGTGTGCAATTTTTTTTCTCGCCTAGCATCTGTGTGCAATGCGTTCTTACCATCATCTTGTATTTGCTATAATACTCTATGTAAACTTAAAGCTAGTTGGGAAAACTAACAAAGCAATCTTATGTATAGATAGATGGATGGATGGATGGATAGATAGATGATAGAACGACATTAGATATGTAATAGATGGATAATAGATAGCTAGAATAGATAGATATCCTGCAGATATATAGCCCCCTATGTATTATATACTTGCACCCTTTAGAGCCTTTCTTGTGAATTTTTTTCAACAGCTTTTTAGGCTTGTTTGACCTAATAAAGAAATAAATAATTTTAAAAAAATAATGGGGTCCCGCCTATTTTATGGAACCAGCAAAGGTAAAGCAGACAGGTGAGAGCTGATATTATCAGGCTGGGAAGGTCCATGGATATTTGGCACTTCCCAGCTTAAAAGTACCAGTCCGTAGCCACCTCAAAAGTGGAGCGTCACACTAGATGCCATAGTTCTGGTGCTTTGCCTTTACTCTTGCCGATTGCCCTGGTGCAGTAGCATTCAGGGTAATGGGGCATGGGATTGATATAAAAAAAATCACAGCTAGCATCGAGCCCTGGTGTTAGTAATGGAGAGGTGTCTGTCAGACACCCTATTATTAACTCAGTTATAAAAAAAAAAAAAAAACACAGAAAAATACTTTATTTGAATAAACAGTCCCTGACAGTTTCCCTTGCTCATCAGTTTATTAAAAAAAACATGCAGGTCCGATGTAGTCCAACGAAGTCCAGGGAATCCGACGTAGTCCACAAATGGATACCTGAAAAAAAAACATAAAAAGAGAGAAACAAAAACAAGACACTGTCCCTCATTGACCAATTTGTTAAGCATATCCATCCATCTATCCAAGCCAGAACTTTTGCTCATTTGCCTGTCTAAAGGCATTTTTATCAAAGAACCTAACACACCTTCAGTTTCTCCAGTGTCTGTTGGGTGCATGCTGTATATGGAGGGTATATGGAGGTGCAGGTTGTATACTGTATGGGGTGCAGGCTGTATATAGGGGGTGCGGGTTGTATATGGAGTTGCAGGCTGTATACTGGGCGTTCATGGGGTGCAGCTTGTATATGGGGGTGTAGGCTGTATATGGGGAGTATGTGTGGGTGTCGGCACTCTTTATTATGGAAACAAATGCCCCTGCAGCTATGTTTAGTGGTGCTTCACTATAGAAATCACATTTTGTGAAGAGAAAAAGAAAGCTGGCACTCACCATAAGCTCCGATAAAATAGTCCTTTATTTCAACAAAGACATCAGAAGAAGAGGTAGGCAGGGGGAGTGCGGGAGCATGGAAAACTGGATGACGGACGTTTCATGCTACACACTGCGCTTCTATGGATTCACTTGTGCACTGGCGTGTTATTGCTTCCTAAAATCTAGGTGAGCAACATCTGCCTATGCACCTGCTCATTGACAATGATTAAAACATTGAAGTTAAAAACAACAAAATAATATGTTTGATACACAGTTAACACAGAATTATAAAAATAAGGAATACGTATAGTCAAGGAATAGGCACCAATTGCTGAACTTAGGCAGTGTTAGTAAACCAACACCTCATAATATCTCCTTAGGATCACTTTAGGATGGTGCATTTACATAGAAAACATGTATTTGAGTTGCAAGATTTGAAAGAATTTGAGCACTCATCCAGATCCTCCCTGATGTGCAGTTTATTATTCCATAATAGGAGATGACATCAAAAGCATCTTAAAGTGCGGTGTGCAGGTGACAGGGGAGTTGTGCAGGTGACAGGAGAGTTGTGCAGGTGACAGGAGAGTTGTGCAGGTGACAGGGAAGTTGTGCAGGTGACAGGGGAGTTGTGCAGGTGACAGGAGAGTTGTGCAGGTGACAGGGGAGTTGTGCAGGTGACAGGAGAGTTGTGCAGGTGACAGGGGAGTTGTGCAGGTGACAGGAGAGTTGTGCAGGTGACAGGGGAGTTGCGCAGGTGACAGGGGAGTTGCGCAGGTGACAGGAGAGTTGTGCAGGTGACAGGGGAGTTGTGCAGGTGACAGGAGAGTTGTGCAGGTGACAGGAGAGTTGTGCAGGTGACAGGAGAGTTGTGCAGGTGACAGGGGAGTTGTGCAGGTGACAGGAGAGTTGTGCAGGTGACAGGGGAGTTGTGCAGGTGACAGGAGAGTTGTGCAGGTGACAGAGGAGTTGCGCAGGTGACAGGGGAGTTGCGCAGGTGACAGGAGAGTTGTGCAGGTGACAGGGGAGTTGTGCAGGTGACAGGAGAGTTGTGCAGGTGACAGGGGAGTTGCGCAGGTGACAGGGGAGTTGCGCAGGTGACAGGAGAGTTGCGCAGGTGACAGGGGAGTTGCGCAGGTGACAGGAGAGTTGCGCAGGTGACAGGGGAGTTGCGCAGGTGACAGGAGAGTTGCGCAGGTGACAGGGGAGTTGCGCAGGTGACAGGAGAGTTGCGCAGGTGACAGGAGAGTTGCGCAGGTGACAGGGGAGTTGCGCAGGTGACAGGAGAGTTGTGCAGGTGACAGGAGAGTTGTGCAGGTGACAGGGGAGTTGTGCAGGTGACAGGGGAGTTGTTCAGGTGACAGGGGAGTTGTGCAGGTGACAGGGGAGTTGTGCAGGTGACAGGAGAGTTGTGCAGGTGACAGGAGAGTTGTGCAGGTGACAGGGGAGTTGTGCAGGTGACAGGAGAGTTGTGCAGGTGACAGGGGAGTTGTGCAGGTGACAGGAGAGTTGTGCAGGTGACAGGGGAGTTGTGCAGGTGACAGGGGAGTTGTGCAGGTGACAGGGGAGTTGTGCAGGTGACAGGGGAGTTGTTCAGGTGACAGGGGAGTTGTGCAGGTGACAGGGGAGTTGTGCAGGTGACAGGAGAGTTGTGCAGGTGACAGGGGAGTTGTGCAGGTGACAGGAGAGTTGTGCAGGTGACAGGGGAGTTGTGCAGGTGACAGGGGAGTTGTGCAGGTGACAGGGGAGTTGCGCAGGTGACAGGGGAGTTGCGCAGGTGACAGGGGAGTTGTGCAGGTGACAGGGGAGTTGTGCAGGTGACAGGAGAGTTGTGCAGGTGACAGGAGAGTTGTGCAGGTGACAGGAGAGTTGTGCAGGTGACAGGGGAGTTGTGCAGGTGACAGGAGAGTTGTGCAGGTGACAGGGGAGTTGTGCAGGTGACAGGAGAGTTGTGCAGGTGACAGGGGAGTTGCGCAGGTGACAGGGGAGTTGCGCAGGTGACAGGAGAGTTGTGCAGGTGACAGGGGAGTTGTGCAGGTGACAGGGGAGTTGTGCAGGTGACAGGGGAGTTGTTCAGGTGAAAGAGCCTGGCGGACTACGGCCGTTTCACTCCCTCTTAGCACTTCTACGGGTCCATCAGATGTCTTAAAAGTGCTGAGTTCAGTAGACGAGCACACTCACACAGCGGAGTACAGATAGACTAGATAGCACGGTGGCGCAGTGGTTAGCACAGCAGCCTTGCAGTGCTGGGGTCCTGGGTTCTAATCCCACCCAGGACAACATCTGCAAAGAGTTTGTGTGGGGTTCCTCCGGGCACTCCGGTTTCCTCCCACATTCCAAAGACATACTGATAGGGATTCTAGATTGTGAGCCCCATCGGGGACAGTGATGATAATGTGTGCAAAACTGTAAAGCGCTGTGGAATATGTTAGCGCTATATAAAAATAAAGATTATTATTATTACTTCTGTCTCCTAAGTTTCGAACATTTCACACTGCTAAGAGGTCATTTAAGCAATTGGTGGGGGTCTCAAGACCTAAACTCCACTGATCTGCTCAGAATAAAAGAGACTAAAACATGTAAAAAAATACCATAATTAAAAGGGGTTGTCCGGTCCAAATCAATAAGTTTGCAGTCACTCTGTGTGACTGCAGACTTTATGAATCCCCCCAGCGCACACTGAGATGAAGGGATTTGCCAGTTTCCAACCCGGGACGGGAGAGTATGTATGAGTTACACATACTCCAGGCCAGTGGGCGCAGCCTCGCTCCATACACTGCCGTCTAGTGATGCAGCTGGCCAGTGGGCATGTCTGTCTAGAGGGCGCTGCCTCGCTCCATACAAATGTATGGAGAGCGAGGCTGCGCCCACTGGCCAGGAGTATGTATAACTCATACATACCCTCTGGTCCCAGTTGCGTAAACCGGCGAATCCCCGCAGTGCACAGTGCGTGCGCTCGAGGGGATTCATAAGTCTGCAGTCACACAGATCGAATGCAGACTTAATGATTTGGACTGGACTTCCCCTTTAAGCTGCCTCCAGGGGGCAGAGTGTTTGATACTTCTCACCTCAGTATAGTGCAGTGCCTCCACTCGAATCTTGCTGGGAGCCATAGTGGGATGAAGAAGGGTCTTCCTGTGCTCTCTTTAAAGGCCATATTCACAATGATGCTAATGGTAATAGTGTGAGCATTGACATGGTCCTAGGGATTAAATAGACAGAATAAATATATTATAATATGACTGGTGCGTGCTCTGCACTGACAATATCATATATTTCTGTACTCAATTTATTTTACTAACACCGGATGTTTCTTTGACTCCATTCCCAGCTCACAGTTGTGTTTGGGGGAAACCTTAAAAAACCGTGACGGCGCCATTATAAGCCAAGAAGGTCAATCAGATGACTTTTGCACACTATCATGGCTGACATAGACAACAGAAGACACAATGTAGATTTGAAGACAGTCTTATAGAAAATTTTAGAGTTTTATTGGAAATGAAAAGTCAATAAAATATTGCTTGCTATAATTGTTCAAAGAAATGAGAGTTTTGGTTATTTTATGCCATCCTCGTCAGTTAATATTCCTCATCTCCTCATAGAACATTATGTAGCTATTATAAGGCTAAATAACGGCATTGTCACAGGAGATGACCAAAATTATTTGCAGAACCCTGGTCCAGTACTGCATCGTAGCAGTTTTTGGCTCCCGGACCATGGCTCTGTGACCCACTGACTTGTCAGACGTACAGTTTTACCTTCATCTCAAATGTTTAGAGCAAGAAATTAGTACTAGATATTTTCTAAGACATGATAAGAGCTGAAGGTTGAATATTAAAGATTGTAATGTTCTGGAACACAGACTTCACATTTAATCCCTGCTACGTTTCCTAGTTCACGTTTTAGAGAACATTAAAGTAAATGTGTCTTCAGAAAATTACCTATTATTGCAATCAGGTTTTTGTTTTACATTTTTTTTTTATATTTTTGTTGCAATGTTTATTATTATTATGTTTCCGTATTAAATTATTTTTTTTAGTGCCTGGGGCTTTTTTAGATTCATAGTTTTCGGCAGGTATATTACCATCTGAGGCAGAATTTTGTTTAGCTTACTTTTTATTTAGCACCATTAATTCCACAGCACTTTACAGATATTATCATTACTGTCCCCATTGGGGCTCACAATCTAAATTCCCTGTCAGAAGGTCTTTAAAGTGTGGGAGGAAACCCAGTAAAACACTGGGAGAGCTTACAAACTTCTCGCAAATGTTGTCCTTGCTGGAATTTAACCACTAAGCCACTGTGCTGCCAAAATGACAAGGTAACACCTCTATATACAGCTGATAACAAAGGATCCATCATTTACAAATACAGGATTCACAATAGATGTTGTCACATCTCACCTCCTCATCCTTCTTTCACAGTGCACATGCTAACTAGGTGCTTCAATACAAAAGATAGGGTCTTTCTGTGAAATAGTGGTGCATGAACTTGCAGTGTCGGTCTCAGGCAACAAGAGGTCACTGTCGCCTGTTGGATAGACTCTATTGTAGACCTCATGGTGTTTTTCAGAACTAGGATAGAGCAGATAGGAGGAGGACAGGCATGACGGAGATCTGCTGCCATCCTTCAAGCTTAGAGTTCATGGTGTTCCAGAAACTTGCAAAATTTGTACCTGTTCCCGTAATGCTGATTAGAGAGAGATTTAGTATGAGATATGACTATGGTTGTGTCACGATCCATTTTTGGATGCGTGGCAGCTCAGGTTCCACTATGATTTAAACGTAGCTTTTTCCTTTCAGGCCAGCAGGGGTTAATGTCAGTTTTTCTTGCTGGCAGTGTACTACAATTGTAGATTTGCTAGGTCAGCTGATGTGGGTGGTGACTACTCCCACCATCCTTTAAATAGTCACGTGATGCATCAGCTGACTGTCGGTGATAGAGCAATCAATGTTGACCAAGCCTGGAGTAAGGAGTTCTCTGGCTGCAGAGGTGAATCTGGTGGTTTCGTGGAGTTGGTCCGGGTGCCTTTCTTCTGCTGTGCGGTGCTTTGCAACAGAGAAAGTTGTTAAGCTAAGTTTGGTGTTTTTACCTTGTCTGTCTCCTGTTTGTCACTGTCCCCTGTGTTGTACCATCTGTGTGGGTTGCTGAGGAGGACCACTGAGTAAAGGTACCGTCACACTTAGCGACGCTGCAGCGATACCGACAACGATCCGGATCGCTGCAGCGTCGCTGTTTAGTCGCTGGAGAGCTGTCACACAGACCGCTCTCCAGCGACCAACGATGCCGGTAACCAGGGTAAACATCGGGTAACTACCTTTATTGACCAATTCTCCACCTGGCTCCTTCACTTTCTGTCTGCTGACATACCCACCATCATCATGGGTTTCTTCAACATCCCCATTGACACCCACCAGTCAGCAGCCTCAAAACTCCTGTCCCTTACTTCATCCTTTGGACTTAAGGTACCGTCACACTAGACGATATCGCTAGCGATCCGTGACGTTGCAGCGTCCTGGCTAGCGATATCGTCCAGTGTGACACGCAGCAGCGATCAGGCCCCTGCTGTGCTGTCGCTGGTCGGGGAAGAAAGTCCAGAACTTTATTTCGTCGCTGGACTCCCCGCAGACATCGCTGAATCGGCGTGTGTGACACCGATTCAGCGATGTCTTCACTGGTAACCAGGGTAAACATCGGGTAACTAAGCGCAGGGCCGCGCTTAGTAACCCGATGTTTACCCTGGTTACCATCCTAAAAGTAAAAAAAACAAACACTACATACTTACCTACAGCCGTCTGTCCTCCAGCGCTGTGCTCTGCACTCCTCCTGTACTGTCTGTGTGAGCACAGCGGCCGGAAAGCAGAGCGGTGACGTCACCGCTCTGCTTTCCGGCTGACCGACGCTCACAGACAGTACAGGAGGAGAGCAGAGCACAGCGCTGGAGGACAGACGGCTGTAGGTAAGTATGTAGTGTTTGTTTTTTTTACTTTTAGGATGGTAACCAGGGTAAACATCGGGTTACTAAGCGCGGCCCTGCGCTTAGTTACCCGATGTTTACCCTGGTTACCAGTGAAGACATCGCTGAATCGGTGTCACACACGCCGATTCAGCGATGTCTGCGGGGAGTCCAGCGACGAAATAAAGTTCTGGACTTTCTTCCCCGACCAGCGACAGCACAGCAGGGGCCTGATCGCTGCTGCGTGTCACACTGGACGATATCGCTAGCCAGGACGCTGCAACGTCACGGATCGCTAGCGATATCGTCTAGTGTGACGGTACCTTAAGTCCAAAGGATGAAGTAAGGGACAGGAGTTTTGAGGCTGCTGACTGGTGGGTGTCAATGGGGATGTTGAAGAAACCCATGATGATGGTGGGTATGTCAGCAGACAGAAAGTGAAGGAGCCAGGTGGAGAATTGGTCAATAAAGGTAGTAGTCGGGCCCGGAGGTCGGTATATGATGGCCATTTGGAGGTTGTAGGGGGAGTAGATGAGGACGGAGTGGACTTCAAAAGAGGGGAGGATAAGGGAAGGTAGAGGTGGGATTGGGTTAAAGGTACAGTTGGAAGAAAGGAGAAGACCCACTCCTCCACCATGTTTGTTGCCAGGGCGAGGAGTGTGGGTGAAGTGAAGGCCACCGTAACATAGTGCAGCAGGGGAGGCTGTGTCAGAGGGTGTCAGCCATGTTTCGGTGATGGCCAGAAAGAAAAGATTACGAGAGGTAAAGAGATCGTGAATCACATGGAGTTTATTGCAGATGGAGCGGGCATTCCATAGCGATCCAGAGAGAGGGTGCAGGGGGGTGGGCATCATGGGCATGGATTTGAGGTGGGCCTAACAATAGTTCCAAATTTGCAGCATTTAGGAGGAAATGAAAAAAAAAAAGCAGATCTCTACTTAAATGGACAAGAACCTGTAAGAAAAGGAGTTACTCCAGTTCAGAAGCGAATGCCTTACAGATGAACTACCGTGTGGAAGCTGCTTTTTCTTATCGAAAATCCGTTGGAATCTTTACATTGAATGTGGAATAAAATCATGTTTTATTATTTACCATTAAAAAATATAAATATATACAGTGGGGCAAAAAAGTATTTAGTCAGTCAGCAATAGTGCAAGTTCCACCACTTAAAAAGATGAGAGGCGTCTGTAATTTACATCATAGGTAGACCTCAACTATGGGAGACAAACTGAGAAAAAAAAATCCAGAAAATCACATTGTCTGTTTTTTTATCATTTTTTTTGCATATTATGGTGGAAAATAAGTATTTGGTCAGAAACAAACAATCAAGATTTCTGGCTCTCACAGACCTGTAACTTCTTCTTTAAGAGTCTCCTCTTTCCTCCACTCATTACCTGTAGTAATGGCACCTGTTTAAACTTGTTATCAGTATAAAAAGACACCTGTGCACACCCTCAAACAGTCTGACTCCAAACTCCACTATGGTGAAGACCAAAGAGCTGTCAAAGGACACCAGAAACAAAATTGTAGCCCTGCACCAGGCTGGGAAGACTGAATCTGCAATAGCCAACCAGCTTGGAGTGAAGAAATCAACAGTGGGAGCAATAATTAGAAAATGGAAGACATACAAGACCACTGATAATCTCCCTCGATCTGGGGCTCCACGCAAAATCCCACCCCGTGGGGTCAGAATGATCACAAGAACGGTGAGCAAAAATCCCAGAACCACGCGGTGGGACCTAGTGAATGAACTGCAGAGAGCTGGGACCAATGTAACAAGGCCTACCATAAGTAACACACTACGCCACCATGGACTCAGATCCTGCAGTGCCAGACGTGTCCCACTGCTTAAGCCAGTACTTGTCCGGGCCCGTCTGAAGTTTGCTAGAGAGCATTTGGATGATCCAGAGGAGTTTTGGGAGAATGTCCTATGGTCTGATGAAACCAAACTGGAACTGTTTGGTAGAAACACAACTTGTCGTGTTTGGAGGAAAAAGAATACTGAGTTGCATCCATCAAACACCATACCTACTGTAAAGCATGGTGGTGGAAACATCATGCTTTGGGGCTGTTTCTCTGCAAAGGGGCCAGGACGACTGATCCGGGTACATGAAAGAATGAATGGGGCCATGTATCGTGAGATTTTGAGTGCAAACCTCCTTCCATCAGCAAGGGCATTGAAGATGAAACGTGGCTGGGTCTTTCAACATGACAATGATCCAAAGCACACCGCCAGGGCAATGAAGGAGTGGCTTCGTAAGAAGCATTTCAAGGTCCTGGAGTGGCCTAGCCAGTCTCCAGATCTCAACCCTATAGAAAACCTTTGGAGGGAGTTGAAAGTCCGTGTTGCCAAGCGAAAAGCCAAAAACATCACTGCTCTAGAGGAGATCTGCATGGAGGAATGGGCCAACATACCAACAACAGTGTGTGGCAACCTTGTGAAGACTTACAGAAAACGTTTGACCTCTGTCATTGCCAACAAAGGATATATTACAAAGTATTGAGATGAAATTTTGTTTCTGACCAAATACTTATTTTCCACCATAATATGCAAATAAAATGTTAAAAAAACAGACAATGTGATTTTCTGGATTTTTTTTTCTCAGTTTGTCTCCCATAGTTGAGGTCTACCTATGATGTAAATTACAGACGCCTCTCATCTTTTTAAGTGGTGGAACTTGCACTATTGCTGACTGACTAAATACTTTTTTGCCCCACTGTATATATGAAGATTAATTTGTGGTGATCTAAAATTACGAAAATTATAATTAGTGAGTTTAAAATTGCGTCACATACATAAGAGTAACAATTTAAGCAGCGAACCAGCGCTCGAGGTGAGCGCAGAAACAAAGTGAAAGTAACACTTCACCTGTCCAAGGACCACAGCTGTGCTGTGCTTTCACTTTACAGCCGGCAGTCAGTGAGTGCGGGAAGCAGACGGCAAGGGACAGACACTGGAATGTAAGTATGTACTGTTTGTTTTGTTTTTATGTTGGTAACCAGGGTAAACATCGGGTTACTAAGCGCGGTCCTGCGCTTAGTAACCCGATGTTTACCCTGGTTACCCGGGGACCTCGGCATCGTTGGTCGCTGGAGAGCTGTCTGTGTGACAGCTCTCCAGCGACCACACTACCACTTACCAACGATCACGGCCAGGTCGTATCGCTGGTCGTGATCGTTGATAAATCGTATAGTGTGACGGTACCCTTACTTTCACCTCGAGCACTGGTTCGCTGCTTAAACTGTTACTCTTATGTATGTGACGCAATTTTAAACTCACTAATTATAATTTTCATAATTTTAGATCACCACAAACCACCACAAATTAATCTTCATATATATTTCTATTTTTTAATGGTAAATAATAAAACAACTAGGGTTAAGCGTTGTCCCCTGCTTTTGGTGCTGAAGCTGGCCTTCATTCCTTCTCCCCAGCAGCGTTCGCTCGGGAGAAAGAATGATAAATCAGGGTTTTTTTTTGTTTAAAATAAAGTTCGTGGTCACCTCTTACCTCACTCCCCTTGTGCGCCCGCCTGCTGGCATTAAAATACTCACCCAGCTCCCGCAATGACTCCTCTCAGCTTCGCAGCTTGTCCTGTGTGAGCGGTCACGTGGTACCGCTCATTACAGTGATGAATATGCGGCTCCACCCCATGTTGCAAAATGCAACATGTTGCGTTCGACGCAGCGTCAAAACGACGCATGCGGAAGCATTCTTATACATCCGCATGGCCTGCGTACCCAACGTTAAAGATAGGGTTCGCAAGACGCGTGCAAATGTAGGCGGAGCGGAAGGAAGAGGCGTGGCCGTGGGCAGGGCTTCACGGAAGAAGTACGCAGCCTTCCTCAGCCCTGCCGAATGCTAGTGTGAAACTAGTCAAAACGAACATGTCTTGTACAACCCTTTAAGCACAGTTATGGACGTGTGATGATTTGGTGATAATATTAATTTGGTCTCAATTATCTAAAGGACATTGTTGCAGGAGTCTAGTAATTTGTTTAGATGCAACTTTGCAAACTTTATCAATGCAGCCATGTTCTTTTTAGAAGGAAATGTCTCCTGCCAACCCTTCCAAAAAGACATACCAATGCAGTCATTTTTTTTATTTTAATTGTACTGTCATGAACTTGAACACTTAAAATGTTCTTTGTGAAAAAAAGTCCTTAACCCCTCTGTGACCTTAGACGTACTATCCCGTCGAGGTGCCCTGGGCTTATCTGACCCTGGACGGGATAGTACGTCATAGCCGATCGGCCGCACTCACGGGGGGAGCGCGGCCGATCGCGGCCGGGTGTCAGCTGCTTATCGCAGCTGACATCCGCCACTATGTGCCAGGAGCGGTCACGGACCGCCCCCGGCACATTAACCCCTGGTACACCGCGATCAAAGATGATCGCGATGTGCCGGCGGTGCAGGGAAGCACCGCGCAGGGAGGGGGCTCCCTGCGGGCTTCCCTGAGACCCCTGGAGCAACGCGATGTGATCGCGTTGCTGCGAGGGTCTCACCTCCCTCCCTGCTCAGTCCAGCCCCGGATCCAAGATGGCCGCGGATCCGGGTCCTGCAGGGAGGGAGGTGGCTTCACAGAGCCTGCTCAGAGCAGGCACTGTGAAGGCTGCAGCGCTGCATGTCAGATCAGTGATCTGACAGAGTGCTGTGCAAACTGTCAGATCACTGATCTGTGATGTCCCCACCTGGGACAAAGTAAAAAAGTTAAAAAAAAATTTTCCAAATGTGTAAAAAAAATAAAAAAAAATATTCCAAAATAATGAAAAAAAAAAAAAATATTATTCCCATAAATACATTTCTTCATCTAAATAAAAAAAAAAAAACCAATAAAAGTACACATATTTAGAATCGCCGCGTCCGTAACGACCCGACCTATAAAACTGTCCCACTAGTCAACCCCTTCAGTAAACACCGTAAGAAAAAAAAAAAAAAAAACGAGGCAAAAAACAACGCTTTATTATCATACCGCCGAACAAAAAGTGGAATAACACGCGATCAAAAGGACAGATATAAATAACCATGGTACTGCTGAAAGCGTCGTATTGTCCCGCAAAAAACGAGCCGCCATACAGCATCATCAGCAAAAAAATAAAAAAGTTATAGTCCTGAGAATAAAGCGATGCAAAAATAATTATTTTTTCTGTAAAATAGTTTTTATCGTATAAAAGCGCCAAACCATAAAAAAATGATATAAATGAGGTGTCGCTGTAATCGTACTGACCCGAAGAATAAAACTGATTTATCAATTTTACCAAACGCGGAACGGTATAAACGCCTCCCCCAATAGAAATTCATGAATAGCTGGTTTTTGGTCATTCTTCCTCACAAAAATCGGAATAAAAAGCGATCAAAAAATGTCACGTGCCCGAAAATGTTTTCAATAAAAACGTCAACTCGTCCCGCAAAAAACAAGACCTCACATGACTCTGTGGACCAAAATATGGAAAAATTATAGCTCTCAAAATGTGGTATTGCAAAAAATATTTTTTGCAATAAAAAGCGTCTTTCAGTGTGTGACGGCTGCCAATCATAAAAATCCGCTAAAAAACTCGCTATAAAAGTAAATCAAACCCCCCTTCATCACCCCCTTAGTTAGGGAAAAATAAGAAAAATGTATTTATTTCCATTTTCCCATTAGGGCTAGGGTTAGGGCTAGGGTTAGGGTTAGGGCTAGGGCTAGGGTTAGGGCTAGGGTTAGGGCTAGGGTTACGGCTAGGGTTAGGGCTAGGGTTAGGGTTAGGGCTAGGGTTAGGGCTAGGGTTAGGGCTAGGGTTAGGGCTAGGGTTAGGGCTAGGGTTAGGGCTAGGGTTAGGGATGGGGCTACAGTTAGGGTTGGGGCTAAAGTTAGGGTTAGGGTTTAGATTACATTTACAGTTGGGAATAGGGTTGGGATTAGGGGTGTGTCAGGGTTAGAGGTGTGGTTAGGGTTACCGTTGGAATTAGGGTTAGGGGTGTGTTTAGATTAGGGTTTCAGTTATAATTGGGGGGTTTCCACTGTTTCGGCACATCAGGGGCTCTCCAAACACGACATGGCGTCCGATCTCAATTCCAGCCAATTCTGCGTTGAAAAAGTAAAACAGTGCTCCTTCCCTTCCGAGCTCTCCTGTGTGCCCAAACAGGGGTTTACCCCAACATATGGGGTATCAGCGTACTCAGGACAAATTGGACAACAACTTTTGTGGACCAATTTCTCCTGTTACCCTTGGGAAAATACAAAACTGGGGGCTAAAAAATAATTTTTGTGGGAAAACAAAAAGATTTTTTATTTTCACGGCTCTGCGTTATAAACTGTAGTGAAACACTTGGGGGTTCAAAGTTCTCACAACACATCTAGATAAGTTCATTGAGGGGTCTAGTTTCCAATATGGGGTCACTTGTGGGGGGTTTCTACTGTTTAGGTACATTAGGGGCTCTGCAAACGCAATGTGACGCCTGCAGACCATTCCATCTAAGTCTGCATTCCAAATGGCGCTCCTTCCCTTCCGAGCCCTCCCATGCGCCCAAACGGTGGTTCCCCCCCACATATGGGGTATCAGCGTACTCAGGACAAATTGGACAACAACTTTTGGGGTCCAATTTCTCCTGTTACCCTAGGGAAAATACAAAACTGGGGGCTAAAAAATAATTTTTGTGGGAAAAAAAATTTGTTTTATTTTTATGGCTCTGCATTATAAACTTCTGTGAAGCCCTTGGTGGGTCAAAGTGCTCACCACACATCCAGATAAGTTCCTTAGGGGGTCTACTTTCCAAAATGGTGTCACTTGTGGGGGGTTTCAATGTTTAGGCACATCAGTGGCTCTCCAAACGCAACAAGGCGTCCCATCTCAATTTCTGTCAATTTTGCATTGAAAAGTCAAACGGCGCTCCTTCCCTTCCGAGCTCTCCCATGCGCCCAAACAGTGGTTTACTGCCACATATGGGGTATCAGCGTACTCAGGACAAATTGGACAACAACTTTTGAGGTCCAATTTCTTCTCTTACCCTTGGAAAAATAAAAAATTGGGGGCAAAAATATAATTTTTGTGAAAAAATATGATTTTTTATTTTTACGGTTCTGCATTATAAACTTCTGTGAAGCACTTGGTGGGTCAAAGTGCTCACCACACATCCAGATAAGTTCCTTAGGGGGTCTACTTTCCAAAATGGTGTCACTTGTGGGGGGTTTCAATGTTTAGGCACATCAGGGGCTCTCCAAACGCAACATGGCGTCCCATCTCAATTCCTGTCAATTTTGCATTGAAAAGTCAAACGGCGCTCCTTCCCTTCCGAGCTCTCCCATGCACCCAAACAGTGGTTTACTGCCACATATGGGGTATCAGCGTACTCAGGACAAATTGGACAACAACTTTTGGGGTCCATTTTCTCCTGTTACCCTTGGTAAAATAAAACAAATTGGAGCTGAAGTAAATTTTTTGTGTAAAAAAGTTAAATGTTCATTTTTATTTAAACATTCCAAAAATTCCTATTAAACACCTGAAGGGTTAATAAACTTCTTCAATGTGGTTTTGAGCACCTTGAGGGGTGCAGTTTTTAGAATGGTGTCACACTTGGGCATTTTCTATCATATAGACCCCTCAAAATGACTTCAAATGAGACGTGGTCCCTAAAAAAAAATGGTGTTGTAAAAATGAGAAATTGCTGGTCAACTTTTAACCCTTATAACTCCCTAACAAAAAAAAAAATTGGTTCCAAAATTATGCTGATGTAAAGGAGACATGTGGGAAATGTTACTTATTAAGTATTTTGTGTGACATATCTCTGTGATTTAATTGCATAAAAATTCATAGTTTGAAAATTGCGAAATTTTCAAAATTTTCGCCAAATTTCCGTTTTTTTCACAAATAAACGCAGGTACTATCAAAGAAATTTTACCACTATCATGAAGTACAATATGTCACGAGAAAACAATGTCAGAATCACCAGGATCCGTTGAAGCGTTTCGGAGTTATAACCTCATAAAGGGACAGTGGTCAGAATTGTAAAAATTGGCCTGGTCATTGACGTGCAAACCACCCTTGGGGGTAAAGGGGTTAACCCCTTCATGACCTTGGGATTTTTCGTTTTTCCGTGTTCGTTTTTCACTCCCATCTTTCCCAGAGCCATAACTTTTTTATTTTTCCGTCAATTTGGCCATGTGAGGGCTTATTTTTTGCGGGACGAGTTATACTTTTGAACGACATCATTGGTTTTAGCATGTCGTGTACTAGAAAACGGGAAAAAAATTCCAAGTGCGGTGAAATTGCAAAAAAAGTGCAATCCCACACTTGTTTTTTGTTTGGCTTTTTTGCTAGGTTCACTAAATGCTAAAACTGACCTGACATTATGATTCTCCAGTGGTGAAAAAAATTCCAAACTTTGCTAAAAAAAAATAAAAAATTGCGCCATTTTCCGATACTCGTAGCGTCTCCATTTTTCGTGATCTGGGGTCGGTTGAGGGCTTATTTTTTGCGTGCCGGGATGACATTTTTAATGATAGCCTTTTGGTGCAGATACGTTCTTTTGATCGCCCGTTATTGCATTTTAATGCAATGTCGCGGCGACCTAAAAAACGTAATTCTGGCGTTTCAAATTTTTTTCTCGCTACGCCGTTTCGCGATCAGGTTAATGCTTTTTTTTAATTGATAGATCGGGCGATTCTGAGCGTGGCGATACCAAATATGTGTAATTTGATTTTTTTTTAATTGATTTATTTTGATTGGGGCGAAAGGGGGGTGATTTAAACTTTTATATATTTTTTATTTTTTTCACATTTTTTTTTACTTTTTTTTTTACTTTTGCCATGCTTCAATAGCCTCCATGGGAGGCTAGAAGCTGGCATAGCACGATCGGCTCTGCTACATAGCAGCGATCTGCTGATCGCTGCTATGTAGCTGAAAATCAGGCGTGCTGTGAGCGCCGACCACAGGGTGGCGCTCACAGCCACCGGTGATCAGTAACCATAGAGGTCTCTAGGACCTCTATGGTTACCATCCTGACACATCGCCGACCCCCGATCATGTGATGGGGGTCGGCGATGACGTAATTTCCGGCCGCCCGGCCGGAAGCGGTAGTTAAATGCCGCTGTCTACGTTTGACAGCGGCATTTAACTAGTTAATAGGTGCGGGCAGATCGCGATTCTGCCCGCGCCTATTACGGGCACATGTCAGCTGTTCAAAACAGCTGACATGTCCCGGCTTTGATGCGGGCTCACCGCGGAGCCCTGCATCAAAGCAAGGGATCTGACCTCGGACGTACTATCCCGAGGTCAGAAAGGGGTTAATTAATAGATTTTGGAATAGTAATAAAAGTTTCACAATTGGATGTTTAAAAAAAATGTTCCTGTGTTGAGATAATTTTATAAATGTGCCCCTGCGGTGTACTGTGAAAAATGGATGTCTGACCGTGCCTGATCATACCACATCTCCTGGCCAGAAGATGTAGCAAAAGAAAAGATACAGACATGACAGCATGGGATCACAGCTGATTCTTTTTGTGAGGTAAAACATTTCCCTGCCTGCTTTTAACCCCTTTCTGATATCGGACGTACTATCCCGTCCATGTGGGGTGGGCCCCTATGACCATGGACGGGATAGTACGTCCAGCGCGATCAGCGGCGCTCACGGGGGGAGCGCCGCCGATCGCGGCCGGGTGTCAGCTGCCTATCGCAGCTGACATCCGGCACTATGTGCCAGGAGCGGTCACGGACCGCCCCCGGCACATTAACCCCCGGCACACCGCGATCAAAGATGATCGCGATGTGCCGGCGGTACAGGGAAGCTTCCCGCAGGGAGGGGGCTCCCTGCGGGCTTCCCTGAGCCCCCCGCAGCAACGCGATGTGATCGCGTTGCTGCGAGGGTCTCACCTCCCTCCCTGCTCCCTCCAGCCCCGGATCCAAGATGGCCGCGGATCCAGGTCCTGCAGGGAGGGAGGTGGCTTCACAGAGCCTGCTCAGAGCAGGCACTGTGAAGGCTGCAGCGCTGCATGTCAGATCAGTGATCTGACAGAGTGCTGTGCAAACTGTCAGATCACTGATCTGTGATGTCCCTACCTGGGACAAAGTAAAAAAGTAAAAAAAAAAAAATTTCAAATGTGTAAAAAAAAATAAAAAAAAATATTCCAAAATAATGAAAAAAAAAAAATATTATTCCCATAAATACATTTCTTTATCTAAATTAAAAAAAAAACAATAACAGTACACATATTTAGTATCGCCGCATCCGTAACGGCCCGACCTATAAAACTGGCCCACTAGTTAACCCCTTCAGTAAACACCGTAAGAAAAAAAAAAAAAAACGAGGCAAAAAAACAACGCTTTATTATCATACCGCCGAACAAAAAGTGGAATAACACGCGATCAAAAGGACAGATATAAATAACCATGGTACTGCTGAAAGCGTCATCTTGTCCCGCAAAAAACGAGCCGCAATACAGCATCATCAGCAAAAAAGTAAAAAAGTTATAGTCATGAGAATAAAGCGATGCCAAAATAATTATTTTTTCTATAAAATAGTTTTTATCGTATAAAAGTGCCAAAACATAAAAAAATGATATAAATGAGGTGTCGCTGTAACCATACTGACCCGAAGAATAAAACTGCTTTATCAATTTTACCAAACGCGGAACGGTATAAACGCCTCCCCCAAAAGAAATTCATGAATAGCTGGTTTTTGGTCATTCTGCCTCACAAAAATTGGAATAAAAAGCGATCAAAAAATGTCACGTGCCCGAAAATGTTACCAATAAAAACGTCAACTCGTCCCGCAAAAAACAGGACCTCACATGACTCTGTGGACCAAAATATAGAAAAATTATAGCTCTCAAAATGTGGTAACGCAAAAAATATTTTTTGCAATAAAAAGCGTCTTTCAGTGTGTGACGGCTGCCAATAATAAAAATCCACTAAAAAACTCGCTATAAAAGTAAATCAAACCCCCCTTCATCACCCCCTTAGTTAGGGAAAAATTAAAAAAATGTATTTATTTCCATTTTCCCATTAGGGCTAGGGTTAGAGTTAGGGCTAGGGTTAGGGTTAGGGTTAGGGCTAGGGTTAGGGCTAGGGTTAGGGTTAGGGCTAGGGTTAGGGCTAGGGTTAGGGCTAGGGTTAGGATTAGGGTTAGGGCTAGGGTTAGGGCTAGGGCTACAGTTTGGGTTGGGGCTAAAGTTACAGTTAGGGTTTAGATTACATTTACGGTTGGGAATAGGGTTGGAATTAGGGTTAGGGGTGTGGTTAGGGTTACTGTTGGGATTAGGGTTAGGGATGTGTTTGGATTAGGGTATCAGTTATAATTGGGGGGTTTCCACTGTTTAGGCACATCAGGGGATCTCCAAACGCGACATGGCATCCGATCTCAATTCCAGCCAATTCTGCGTTGAAAAAGTAAAACAGTGCTTCTTCCCTTCCGAGCTCTCCCGTGTGCCCAAACAGGGGTTTACCCCAACATATGGGGTATCAGCGTACTCAGGACAAATAGGACAACAACTTTTGGGGTCCAATTTCTCCTGTTACTCTTGGAAAAATACAAAACTCGGGGCTAAAACATATTTTTTGTGGGAAAAAAAAAGATTTTTTATTTTCACGGCTCTGCGTTATAAACTGTAGTGAAGCACTTGGGGGTTCAAAGTTCTCACAACACATCTAGATTAGTTCCCTGGGGGGTGTAGTTTCCAATATGGGGTCACTTGTGGGGGGTTTCTACTGTTTAGGTACATTAGGGGTTCTGCAAACGCAATATGACGTCTGCAGACCATTCCATCTAAGTCTGCATTCCAAATGGCGCTCCTTCCCTTCCGAGCTCTGCCATGCGCTCAAACGGTGGTTTCCCCCAACATACGGGGTATCAGCGTACTCAGGACAAATTGGACAACTTTTGGGGTCGAATTTCTCCTCTTACCCTCGGGAAAATACAAAACTGGGGGCTAAAAAATAATTTTGGGGGGAAAGATTTTTTTTTTTTTAATTTTCACGGCTCTGCGTTACAAACTGTAGTGAAACACTTGGGGGTTCAAAGCTATCACAACACATCTAGATGAGTTCCTTAGGGGGTCTAGTTTCCAAAATGGTGTCACTTGTGGGAGGTTTCTACTGTTTAGGTACATTAGGGGCTCTGCAAATGCAATGTGACACCTGCAGACGATTCCATCTAAGTCCTCATTCCAAATGGAGCTCCTTCCCTTCCGAGCCCTCCCATGCGCCCAAACAGTGGTTCCCCCCCACATATGGGGTATCAGCGCACTCAGGACAAATTGGACAACAAATTGTGGGGTCGAATTTCTCCTGTTACCCTCGGGAAAATACAAAACTGGGGGCTAAAAAATAATTTTTGTGGGAAAAATTTTTTGTTTTATTTTTACGGCTCTCCATTATAAACTTCTGTGAAGCCCTTGGTGGGTCAAAGCGCTCAGCACACATCTAGATAAGTTCCTAAGGGGGTCTACTTTCCAAAATGGTGTCACTTGCGGGGGGTTTCTACTGTTTAGGTACATTAGGGGCTCTGCAAACGCAATGTGACACCTGCAGACCATTCCATCTAAGTCTGCATTCAAATGGCACTCCTTCCCTTCTGAGCCCTCCCATGTGCCCAAACAGTGGTTCCCCCCACATATGGTGTATCATCGCACTCAGGACAAATTGGGCAACAAATTTTGGGGTCCAATTTCTCCTGTTACCCTCAGGAAAATACAAAACTGGGGGCTAAAAAAATAATTTTTGTGGGAAAAAAATTTTGTTTTATTTTTACGGCTCTGCATTATAAACTTCTGTGAAGCACTTGGTGGGTCAAAGTGCTCACCACACCTCTAGATAAGTTCCTTAGGGGGTCTACTTTCCAAAATGGTGTCACTTGTGGGGGGTTTCAATGTTTAGGCACATCAGTGGCTCTTCAAACGCAACATGACGTCCCATCTCAATTCCTGTCAATTTTGCATTGAAAAGTCAAACGGCGCTCCTTCCCTTCCGAGCTCTCCCATCCGCCCAAACAGTGGTTTACCCCCACATATGGGCTATCAGCGTACTCAGGACAAATTGTACAACAACTTTTGGGGTCCAATTTCTTCTCTTACCCTTGGGAAAATAAAAAATTGGGGGCGAAAAGATAATTTTTGTGAAAAAATATGATTTTTTATTTTTACGGTTCTACAATATAAACTTCTGTGAAGCACTTGGTGGGTCAAAGTGCTCACCACACCTCTAGATAAGTTCCTTAGGGGGTCTACTTTCCAAAATGGTGTCACTTGTGGGGGGTTTCAATGTTTAGCCACATCAGGGGCTCTCCAAACGAAACATGGCGTCCCATCTCAATTCCAGTCAATTTTGCATTGAAAAGTCAAATGGCACTCCTTCGCTTCCGAGCTCTGCCATGCGCCCAAACAGTGGTTTACCCCCACATGTGGGGTATTGGCATACTCAGGACAAATTGTACAACAATGTTTGGGGTCCATTTTCTCCTGTTACCCTTGGTAAAATAAAACAAATTGGAGCTGAATTAATTTTTTTGTGAAAAAAAGTTAAATGTTCATTTTTATTTAAACATTCAAAAAATTCCTGTGAAGCACCAGAAGGGTTAATAAACTTCTTGAATATGGTTTTGAGCACCTTGAGGGGTGTAGTTTTTAGAATGGTGTCACACTTGGGTATTTTCTATCATATAGACCCCTCAAAATGACTTCAAATGAGATGTGGTCCCTAAAATAAAATGGTGTTGTAGAAATGAGAAATTGCTGGTCAACTTTTAACCCTTATAACTCCCTAACAAAAAAAAATTTTGGTTCCAAAATTGTGCTGATGTAAAGTAGACATGTGGGAAATGTTACTTATTAAGTATTTTGTGTGACATATCTCTGTGATTTAATTGCATAAAAATTCAAAGTTGGAAAATTGCGAAATTTTCATAATTTTCGCCAAATTTCCGTTTTTTTCACAAATAAACGCACGTACTATCAAAGAATTTTTACCATTGTCATGAAGTACAATATGTCACGAGAAAACAATGTCAGAATCACCAGGATCCATTGAAGCGTTCCAGAGTTATAACCTCATAAAGGGACAGTGGTCAGAATTGTAAAAATTGGCCCGGTCATTAACGTGCAAACCACCCTTGGGGGTAAAGGGGTTAAACATGTTTTACCTCACAGAAACCAACATTCTATAAACAGCTGAAAAACCTCTAAATGACAGAAAAATAATTAGGGTATGCAAAAAAAAATTACTTGGATATTTATAAAAGGAAAATAAATACCGGTAACTGGTACAACCGTACATGTGAGTAATTAACAAGTGAGGTAACAATAACCAACAAAACAATGGCCACAGATAAAATGGCTAAAGTTCCCCTTTAAGAGGTTCAATTGCTTCTTTTTTTTTTTTTTTTTACTTTTTCAATAGGCTAAAAACAATTATCTATAAATACTCACTACAAAATGTTTGAAAATCAAAATAACACTTTGAGAAAACTACTTTCAAAGTGTCTCCTACAGCAAATACAATTAGAACTCGCTGCCAAAATAACGTTTGTCCCTTGGCTATAATTTATCATATCCCGATGGCGTGATCTATATAAAAATAGTAATGTTTACAAAGTGTGGGTTATGGGTGAATAGTTGTAAGGAGATGATGCCAGGAAGAATTTTGCTTGTGTCTGCAGAAATGCCAAGGACATGCAAACAAGTAGAAGCTGAATGCACTGCTTATGAGTCTGCATTTCAGGCATTTCTTGGTTAAACAAAAGTGGCAATTGAATGTATGTATAAGTGTATATATATATATATATATATATATATATATATATATATATATATATATATATATATATATATATATATATATATATATATATATATATAAATATTATAAATACATACATAATTATAACTGCACACTAAGCCCAAAATGTAAAATTGACTGTAACCAACATTTTTTTCCCCCTTTTCTCAAATGTGCCAACCAGATCAGTCACTGCACTATTTGCTTCTTACTAAGAATGGGAGGGTGTTCAGCTATAACATGTGGATCTCTTTTTGGTCTCATCCACGTGTTGCAAATAAAAGGGCACTCTGGCTGTAGTATTTTTTTCCTGGCTATAGACGTTTTCACGCACTTCAAAAAGACCGACCAAACAAGGAAAATCTTTAATGTTCGACTATCACAACTCCTTTGTATAGCAGACCAATGTCCTTCCCCCATAACCTCACTCTCCAAAATCACTGAAGGAGAGCTCACTTATTTCTCCAAATCACACCTCACCACTAGTGAAGTTGACCCCCCAACCTCACCACCACACTTATCCCATCCCTAACCCATCTCTTCAACCTATCACTAACTTCTGGTACCTTCCCTTCTGGTTTCAAAAATACCACAATCACAACTATCCTCAAAAAGCCATCCCTCGACCCTACCACTATGTCCAGCTATCGCCCCATATCGCTGCTCCCATTCGCTTTCAAATTCCTCGAGCAGCATGTTCTTGCTGAACTTTGCTCTCACTTATTATCTAACTCGCTCTTCGACAACCTACAATCTGGCTTCCACCCCCAATCATTCCACTGAAACTGCCCTGACCAAAATTACTAATTACTTACAACCAAAGCTAACAGACAATTTTATATTCTCCTCCTTCTAGGCCTGTCCTCTACCTTTGACACAGTTGACCACTACCTCCTATTAGGTATATACTCACCCTCGGACGCGCCCTGCTTCTTTCCGGCAGCCTTCCTTCCTTCGAATCAGCGCTTCCAGGACCTGCGGTGACGTCACGGCTTCTGATTGGTCACGCGAGCGGTCACATGGGCGGTCGCGCGACCAATCACAAGCCGCGACGTCACCGCAGGTCCTGGAAGCGCTGATTCGAAGGAAGGAAGGTTCCCGGTTAGTACCAGGGCGCGTCAGAGGGTAAGTATAGCGATATTTTTTATTTTAATTCTTTATTTTACACTTAAATATGGATCGCAGGGCCTGAAGGAGAGTTTCCTCTCCTTCAGACCCTGAGAACCATTGGAAACCCAATGCACTGCATTGGGTTTCGAGTTTCGGCCGACCCCGACTTTTTTATAGGATCGGCCGACTTCACTCGACCCGACTTTTGAAAAAGTCGGGTTTCGTGAAACCCGACCCGATCCAATAAAAGTAAAAGTCGCTCAACACTAGTAGTGATGAGCGAATATACTCGTTACTCGAGATTTCTCGATCATGCTCGGGGGTCCTCCGAGTATTTTTTAGTGCTCAGAGATTGTTTTTCTTGCTGCAGTTGAATGATTTACATCTCTTAGCCAGCTTGATTACATGTGGGGGTTCCCTAGCACCCAGGCAATCCCCGCATGTACTTATGCTGGCTAATAGATGTAAATCATTCAGCTGCGGCAATAAAAACTTAATCTCCGAGCACTAAAAAATACTCGGAGGACCCCCGAGCATGCTCGAGAAATCTCGAGTAATTCGTATATTCGCTCATCACAAGTTAATAGCACATGGCATGTGTAATTAATATTTATTTTCATACTCATCCCTCCAACACCTCAATAAAAGATTTAATGCTATATGGTGCAACTTAAAACTGAAACCGATCCTGTAAAAACCAAGTCCTAAAATGATCGGTTATGGAATTGTAATTATCACGAAACAAGAAGCAACGTTGAAAATCGTAACTGGAGCTAAATTTTTTTATAGTTCTCTTTCAGACACTTTCTACTTGTCTTACTATAATGTTAGAGTTGGTCTACTGCTCGGAACTTCCCTGCATATGCAGGTGCTTCTCATCAAAAGTTAATTTATTTCAGTTCTTAAATACAAAAAGTATGAGTATAAACTCATTATATAGAGTCATTACAGAGTGATCTATTTCCATTGATTATTTCTGTTAATGTTGATGATTATGGCTTACAGCCAATGAAAACCCAAAAGTCATTATCTCAGTAAATTAGAATACTTTATAACACCAGCTTGAAAAAAATCTGAAATGTTGGCCTACTGAAATGTATGTTCAGTAAATGCACTCAATACTTGGTCGGGGCTCCTTTTGCATCAATTACTGCATTAATGCGGCATGGCATCGAGGCGATCAGCCTGTGGTACTGCGGAGCTGTTATGGAAGCCCAGGTTGGTTTCATAGCAGCCTTCAGCTCGTCTGCATTGTTGGGTCTGGTGTCTCTCATCTTCCTCTTGACAATACCCCATAGATTCTCTATGGGGTTAAGGTCAGGCGAGTTTGCTGGCCAATCAAGCACAGCTATACTGTTGTTTTTAAACCAGGTATTGGTACTTTTTGCAGTGTGCACAGGGGCCAAGTCCTGCTGGAGATTGAAACTTCCATCTCCAAAAAAATTTGTCGGCAGAGGGAAGCATGAAGTGCTGTAAAATTTTCTGGTAGACGACTGCGCTGACTTTGATCTTGATAAAACGCAGTGGACATACACCAGAAGATGACATGGCTCCTCAAACCATCACCGATTGTGGATACTTCACACTAGACTTCCAGCAGCTTGGATTGTGGCCTCTCCATTCTTCTTCCAGACTCTGGGACCTTGATTTCCAAATGAAATGCAAAATTTACTTTAATCTGAAGACAACACCTTCGACCACTGAGCAACAGTCCAGTTCTTTTTCTCCTTGGCCCAGGTAAGACGATTCTGGCATTGTTTATTGGTCATGAGTGACTTGACACAAGGAATGCGACACTTGTAGCCCATGTCCTGGATACGTCTGTGTGTGGTGGCTCTTGAAGCAATGACTACAGCAGCAGTCCACTCCTTGTGAATCTCCCCCAAATTTTTGAATGGCCTCTTCTTAATCCTTTCAAGGCTGCAGTTATCCCAGTTGCTTGTGTACCTTTTTCTACCACACTTTTTTCCTTCCACTCAACTTTCCATTAATATGCTTGGATACAGCACTGTGTGTACAGCCAGCTTCTTTAGCAATGACCTTTAATGGCTTACCCTCCTTGTGGAGTGTGTCAGTGACTGCCTACTCTACATCTGTCAAGTCAGCAGTCTTCCCCGTGATTGTGGAGCCTACTGAATCAGATTAAGGGACCTTTTTAAACGCTTACGAAGCCTTTGCAGGTGTTTTTGTTAATTATTCTAATTTACTAAGATAATGACTGTTGGGTTTTCATTGGCTGTAAGCCATAATCATCAACATTAACAGAAATAAACACTTGAACTAGATCACAGTTTGTAATGACTATATAATATACGAGTTCCACTTTTTGTATTGAAGAACTGAAGTAAATTACCTTTTTGATTATATTCTAAATTTGGTGACAAGCACCTATATATATGACACCAACATTAGAGACGAAACAAGTATTTATCCAGTTTATCCCAGTATACAAGTCCTCACGCGGGGAGATCTTCACATAAAAGAACATAAAAAAAAACAAAAACATTTAAATTAATTTTACAAACATATGAAATTTATTTTACAGCTATTTTAAATAACTTTTTTTGTTACTTTGTACAGATAAAACAAATATAATGGTCATAGGCATTTAGTGTCTTAATACATTGCCAGTATCGTGACATTTGGCTAGGCCTCATTCAGACGTGTTACATGTTTTTGCTGATAACACACAGCACGGACCTCCCTAGAACCAAGGTATGTATGTCATTCATTGGTACCATGTCCTCTTCCAAGCACATAATTCAAAGTTTCGTGTCAACAAGTTGTTCTAGTGCCATCATGCTGTATTCTCATTGGCTGTTTGATCCGCCACCTATTTGCTTTGGAGCTGGAAGTTATCTTGGTGGGAAAATAGAAGAACAACAAACCCCCAATAACCCAATAGTAAGAATCAAAAATATACAAATAGCTCTGCCATCTATGAGATTCGCATGCCAAATATTTTTATGATCCTTTGTGATCTGTACAGCATTTGAAGGTTGGTCTTCGCAGGTTATGCAGATATATCACACACTTTAGTAAAAAAAATAATAAAAAAAAATGTATAAAAAAAACCTGTACTTAAATAGCATATTTTTTATTAGACTAACACCCATGCAGACTCAAACAAAAGGCTGACCCTGCAGTTATTTGCGGTTTCACTACTTTTGTCCTAGTGGCTATAGGGTAGCAAGAAAAGGGGGCGGTTGGACACATGACTGCAGGTTTATACTACAGTTATGGGGTTAGACCAAATCCTTTTAACCTAAAAAAATCCCTAAAATCTCTAGATATAAGGCACCTCTTACCAAAACAGCATGTTAATCACAGATCAGGTACTTTTTCTAAAAAAAAAAAAAAAAACAATGCAAGATTTTAAGAGTTTTAAAAAGGAATATAAACTCTAATAAATACCAATATTTTTTTTTTTACAATTACAAACTTGAGGTTTTAAAATCAGTGCAGATAAAATCAAACTGCAGCACAATTAATAAATACAGTAATTATTAACATGGGACAAAAGGTCTATAATAAAAAAAAAAAAGAGCATAAAAATATCACGGTGTCTGGCTCTTTACGATCAATCCATTTGCTTCTGGCAATCTGGTCTTCAAAAAGTCAACCCTAAATAAGCTAGTAACAGGTAGCAATGCTGGTAAGACCACAGAATTCAGCTCAATTCTGTTTGGGAATAACAGAGCAAGTGCTCGATTATTCTGCAGCGCTCCCGGAGGGGAAATTGAGAATTACACCATTCTCACTGAAATCCATGGAAGGTCTGTCTACTGCATGAAGATGTTGGATCCTCCAGAGAGTCATTTTGCTGGGATCTTTGGGATTATTAAAAGGGATTGTCTGCTACTGGATAATCCCATATTAATGGCCCCAAGATGCTTCTTAAACTAAAGAAAGTCTATACATACCTCCCTGATTGGCTGCAGCAGTCTTAAAATATTGTTTATGTTAAGAGTCCAGCAGAGGACACATGACTTAAAAGTGAAGGAGAGGTCTCAGTCCAGGAGTCAAGTACATGTGTTTTTTTTTTTTTAAATTTAGGCAGCAACCTAAGGCCATTAATTCAGATTCCTTAACTACTTTAAAATTGTGTTAAAGAATTCTCTTAAGTCAGACATATTTCTGTAATAGTAAATTACAAATATTACATTTAAAAAACAAAACAAAAATTTTTCTGAATTTGTAACAACTGGATATTTTTACATTTCTATAGTCAAACTGAGTTAAAAAGTTGTCAATGCAAAATTATCAATTATAAAAATGTACTTATTTATATATATAAAAAAAAGGTAAAAGTATGAATAAATATCAAGTCACCGAAAACTAAAAACAGATTTCCACGTGTTCTAGGTTTAGAGTGTAACTGGTGCGCATAGCAGCTTCCTTATAAACAGGTGTGCAAGGCAAATAGCTGGCAAGCTGGGAGTAGGAACCTGAATGTGGCATATATTGGTCAAAAAAAAAGAAAAAGAAAAAGTAAAAAAATTTCTAAAAAAAAATATAACAAAAATAGATCAAATATAGTTTCTTTGTTTAATATAAAAAAGGCAAAGGCAATGTGGTTGTTGGTTGTGTTCAATCTCTGGATATCTCCTCAGGCATGTACTGCAGGGGTGTGGCCGGCTCCGCAGGCATCTCGTCATCCTTCATAGCGCTATTCTCCAAGCCTCCACTAGTCTGTGCTGGTGTAGGTTCCATACGATAAGTTGCTGTACTGCAGTACATAATGAATCCCACCATGATCACAACAAATGCTAGGATGTAGAGAAGAGAAAACTAAAAAAAAAAAAAGAAAAACATTTTTAGACTCGCCCACATTTTCACACTCTTAAAGGGTAATCATCGTTTCAAAAAACTTTGTAGAATAAGCAGTGAGTACATAGGAATAACATATTTGGCCGTTAGATGGCTCAGCCTACATTTTCCAGTCTATAGGCTCACTTTCAAATTTATAATCCACTCTGAGCTGGTGAGAGAATACGAGCACCAGTGATCTCAGCACGCAGAGAGGGATTCCTGCTCTTCATTCATTGTCTAGCACAAAAAGACAAGCTGCCGCAGGATGAAGGAAACTACACAGAAAAGTTGAGCTCTCTGGTTGTGAATCAGCTCTGGGCTGAGGTATCTGTTCGGTTAGATGTTTCACCCTGATCCTTGTATTTTTTCCTCTGCCTGTTTCCGCTTCCTGCTCCCCTATCCATAGAGTATAAGGACACCACAGTGAGTGTGCAAATAGTCTTATCTGACCAAGATGGATATGTGCATCTTCCCAGCCCCCCCCAGAGAGGATGACAAGAGGTAGGGGAAGAAATGTCTTATAAACGATGAAGGAAGGAGACTTCTCAGAAAATATATATTGAAAAGTACATTCCTACTATTGTTGAAAGTACAGGCATATGTCACCGTTTTCTTGGAAATATTGGATGCTTTTTACACCCTTTTTTTTGAGAAGTTGAGAAAAAATGATCCCATTACGTCCTACTATCCAAATCCCCACCTACAATCTGAGAAGGTAGCTAGGAGTAAGGCTACTTTCACACATCAGGTTTTCGCCATCAGGCTAAATTGGGCTAATTTTCAAAAAAACGGATCAGGCGAATGTTGCCGCCGGATCAGGTTTTTTTTCCCATAGACTTGTATTAGTGCCTGATTGCACCGGATGACATTGCGTTTTGTCCGGTTTTCGCCGGATCTGGCAAATCTGCCGCTTCTGGTTTCTTGAAAAAAACGTCCACTGCAACGTTTTTGGTCTCCGGCGAAAAAGCCTGAAGCTCCGGATCCGGCGCTTCCGGCTGTTTGCTAGAATGGAAGCCTATGGGAGCCAGAAGGTGCCGGATCCGGAAAAAGGCTGATCCGGCAGCCTGATCCGGTTTTTTAAACGGAGCATGCTACAAATTTTTTTTTATCCAATAATCTAATAAAAACGGATCCGTCTCATCAGTTTTTCACAATCTGCGCCGGATCCAGTTTTTCCAACATTTGCCGGATTTAGCCTGACACTGAAAACCTGATGTGTGAAAATAGCCTAACCGTTCAATGATCTTACAGCGCCTCCACAGGGAAAACATAGAATTACGCAATGCTTGTCAAAAATCAATGGTCAGTCCATGTAATGCAAGGACATATCACAAGCCCTTAACATGAGATACACTTTATACTTGCTACTTTTATAGTATTTAGAAGTTCCTAAAGTGGAGCTGAATTACCATAAATTTTGATCTACTGATTTTCTTAGGTAGATATCTTGGTTAAAAGAAAAACTGGCGAATTAACAATCCTGACAGCCACAATGACATGCAGGATCTGTTCATCTGAAATTGCATTTTATCTTCTTAAACACCTTTGGCACATTAGCTCTAGTATAGAATATGATGGATAGATCCTTGTATCTTCCAATGAAAGCCTTCCTTAAAGTGGCTTTCTGCCATTAAAACTTAACAATCGGACATCATCCCAATAGAAGTCATGTTTACCGCAGCTGGTTTCCACCAGACTAAAAGTGTTGGCATTACAACCGGACTGTTGAGACCACCGATTGACTGCAGGGTCAGAATGTTATTTCCGGTCCGATGGAGACCAATGAAGTGCCAGCGTAGGAGAAAAAGTCAGATTCTGGAGAAAAGTATGACTTTTTTATTCTGTTATTAGGTTGTCTTCCAATTAGTAAGAATTTCAGAAAATCCCACCCATATTGGCAGACTCAACTGACAGTGTAATATGTACAGAAACTACCCAACAGAAGATATTGGAGAAAAGAAGGATCTGGCTCATTGGATTTCCAAAAGCAGATCCTATAGTTTTCTCGGAGACAAGCTGCCAACAGAGAATTTCGACATCAGTTCTATCAAGCCAAGCGCTCCAGTGTAAGGACGAGATTGGCGAAATAGCGGTTGGCTAAACGTTTGGCTAACAACTATCTAATGAGTATAGAAGGCTTTAGAGTCTTCTAGACCTGACTACTTTCCGATGGCTGATGCCGGTCAGGCATGTTGATGACAACATGACTGATTCCTTCACTTTTCACAGGAAACAAGGCTTTTGGCAGCTAAATACCCTTTTTTTTTAATCCCAGCAAGCATGTGTATGGTGTGACCAAGAAAAACACCTGGCTGCCAAATAAGTGGGCCAAGAGCCATCTAAAAAGTTTGGCCACCTTGAGATTACAACTGCCGAGCTGTACACAGGTTTTCTTTTTCCTACACAAAGCCCATATCACTACCTACAATCAGAGAAGTTACAATAGGAAGAAGAGACATTTAAAGAAGATGAAAATAATGAACTTTTGTTAGAGGTTGTTCTTACATTGTACCCAAATAAAAAGAGGCCAAAGAAGAGGCTGTAGAGATCAGCGGTCAGGATACCCAGGTTAACAGAAGTGGCGCTGGTGACTCTTATCACAATAGGCATCACACTGTACAGTCCGAACATGCAAAGAGCAAAAACAGCAAACAGCACACCTGGAATACAAGCAAAAACATTGACGTTATGACTCAATATGGAAGTAGGTGGAAGTTCCTACAAACAGTGCAACCTTCAATGAAATGACCATGACAATGGGACTTTATTGAGGCTCTTGTATAAGCTCTGTATTCATCTGCACTTATATAGTGGGATGATAGGAGCAACAATTTTTCCTCGGAGTCACACTGTCCGATTAACTATCATCCAATGTTTTGCCGATTCGCACTCAGATCAAAAACATGATTGTCTGCACCTGCCCTTAGAACAACTAGGTAAAGAATATAAAAGCTTGTCATCCGATTACTAAAAAGAAACATGTATTCTGAGCATCATATCTTTTGATTAGGCAGACCTTATATACTTATAGTCCTTATAAACCTTACTAGATGGTGGCCCGATTCTAACGCATCGGGTATTCTAGCATATGCATGTCCATGTAGTATATTGCACAGCCCACGTAGTATATTGCCCAGCCACATAGTATATTGCCCAGCCACATAGTATATTGCCCAGCCACATAGTATATTGCCCAGCCACATAGTATATTGCCCAGCCACATAGTATATTGCCCAGCCACGTAGTATATTGCCCAGCCACATAGTATATTGCCCAGCCACATAGTATATTGCCCAGCCACATAGTATATTGTCCAGCCACATAGTATATTGCCCAGCCACATAGTATATTGCCCAGCCACATAGTATATTGCCCAGCCACATAGTATATTGCCCAGCCACATAGTATATTGCCCAGCCACATAGTATATTGCCCAGCCACATAGTATATTGCCCAGCCACATAGTATATTGCCCAGCCACATAGTATATTGCCCAGCCACATAGTATATTGCCCAGTCATGTACTATATTGCCCAGCTACGTAGTATATTGCCCAGTGACGTAGTATATTGCCCAGTGACGTAGTATATTGCCCAGCCACGTAGTATATTGCACAGCCCACGTAGTATATTGCCCAGCCACGTACTATATTGCCCAGTCACGTACTATATTGCACAGCTACGTAGTATATTGCCCAGTGACGTAGTATATTGCCCAACCACATAGCATATTGCCCAACCACGTAGTATATTGCCCAGTGACGTAGTATATTGCCCAGCCACGTAGTATATTGCACAGCCCACGTAGTATATTGCCCAGCCACATAGTATATTGCCCAGTCACGTACTATATTGCCCAGCTACGTAGTATATTGCCCAGTGGCGTAGTATATTGCCCAACCACGTAGTATATTGCCCAGTGACATAGTATATTGCCCAGCCACGTAGTATATTGCACAGCCCACGTAGTATATTGCCCAGTGACGTAGTATATTGCCCAGCCATGTAGTATATTGCACAGCCACGTAGTATATTGCCCAGTGACGTAGTATATTGAACATCAACGTAGTATACAGCACAGAGCCACGTAGTATACAGCACAGACACGTAGTATATTGGCCAGTCACATAGTATATTGCCCAGTCACGTAGTATATTGCCCAGCCACGTATGTAACAGGTTAAAAAAGACTTTAAATAAAAAATAAGCATATACTCACTCTCCGAAGGCCCCTTGTAGTCCTGGCGCCTGTGTGCGGTGCACGCGGCAGCTTCTGGTCCCAGGGTTGGTATGAGCGCAGGACCTATGATGACGTCGCGGTCACATGACCGTGACGTCATGGCAGGTCCTTCTCGCATAGAATCCTTGACACCAGAACCTGCCGCTTGCACTGCCGAGGACAGGGCGACACGTCGGAGGGTGAGAATAAGGTTGTTTTTTTTTATTATTTGTAACATTAGATCTTTTTACTATTGCGTTACACCGCGGTCCATTAACGCTGGCATTAACCCTGTGTGAGGGCTGACTGGAGGGGAGTATAGGGCGGGCACTGACTGCGGGGAGGAAGGAGCGGCCATTTTGCCGGCGGACTGTGCCCGTCGCTGATTGGCCGTGGCAATGGCTGTATATCTGCCTCAACTAGACCTGTAACGGAAGAAAAATAACTTTTATTATGCTCACCTGTGGTCCGGTCCGATGGGCGTCTCTAGTCTTGGTCCGGCGCCTCCCATCTTCTTACAATGCCCGTCCTCCTGCTTGCTTCATGTGGATAACGCATCCCTTTGTCATCCACACAGTCTCCTCGGCACAGCGTTCCTGCACAGGCGTACTTATCTGTCCTATCAAGGGCAGAGCAAAGTACTGCAGTGTGCATGCGCCAAGGCTCTTTGACTTTTCCCGGCACCTGCGCACTGCAGTACTTTGCTCTGCTATCAACAGGGCAGAGAAGTACACATGAGCAGGAGCGCGGTGCCGAAGAGACGCGTCATCCACACGAAGCAAGCGGGAGGGCGACATCACAAGAAGAAGGAAGGCGCCGGACCAAGACCAGCGACACCCATCTGACCGGACCGCCCCGCAGGTGAGTATAAGAGTTATTCTTCTTCTTCTCTTGCAAGTCGGTTTGGGGGCAGATATACAGCATTATAGAATGCTGTATATCAGACCTGAAAGGTGATGGCTGTATCTCTTATTGGCCAAACCTGGTGACAGGTTCTCTTTAAAGAGAACCTTTCAGTTGATTTGGGTAGGATGAATCCGACCCTAGCTGCACAAAAACAATTCAAAGAAACAGGCAAGACCCACAGGCAGAGACGAGAGGAGCCCAGGGACTGCAGAAACATGCGCACATACGGAGAGACTTGTCAATCACCTGGAGCGAGGTTGGGAGAAGCCAGTTTCTTGAGGATAATCTCACACCTTTGATGGCGCTAACGAGGGAGGCCCTTCTCTCTTACTCTGGTTGGAAGGGTCAACCTTCTAAAAATGAAATTGCATTCCAAATTTCTATACCTCTTCTATAATTCCCCAGTATGGAAACTCTACTTACCTAAAGACTAGGGTGATGGGCGCTTCCCTGTTTAATTAGAATAATGAATTTTGGGGAGGATTTTTTTTCTATCGTACATTGCAGAATGGGGTATGCTTCGCAAATTCCCACAGTTACAACTAGCTTAAAATCTTCCTGACTATTCACTGTTCAGAGATCATCAATTACGGGCTGCACTCAGAGGACAGTTTTAGGACTGATGATATCTATAAATATCACCATCTTAAGAGTGCCTAACTTAGGTCACGGGCCTAGGTAATCCACTATCCAGCTTTTACAATTATTTAACAAGAAATTTTGGGTAGGGTGCTGCAAAAGGATGCAAAAAGGGGGTAAGAGCAGGACAATTGCCCTGCAATCAAGTGTGGATAGGGAAATTACTTAAAGGGGTTCTGTTGTGAGGGGGTGGACAAAGGTTCTTGCACCCCTCTATCAATGGGGATAGGGCACTGACTTAAAATAATTTAAAAAAACTTGAACCAGGAGGCTGAAGTGCCAGTGAAGGTGGAGATGTTTGTGTAACAAGCAAAGTAGGAGGTAGCCAACACAGTTTATTTGGTATTTTTTTATTTTTAAAGTGGAACTAATGGAAATAACAGAATAAAATACAAAACTAAACAATTGTCTTGAACCAGAAGGCTGAGGTCCAAGTTGTTATGTATGTAGGTATAACAGTCCAAGTAGGAGGTAGTAATACACTACTCAAAAAAATAAAGGGAACACTAAAATACCACATCCTAGATATCACTGAATGAAATATTCCAGTTGCAAATCTTTATTCATTACATAGTGGAATGCGTTGAGAACAATAAAACATAAAAATGATCACTGTAAACCAAAATTAATATCACATGGAGGTCTGGATTTGGAATGATAATCAAAATCAAATTACAGGCTGATTCAACTTCAGGGGAAATGTCTCAAGACAAGAAAATGATGCTCAGTAGTGTGTGTGGTCTCCACGTGCCTGTATGACCTCCTTATAACCCCATTTCTCCAGCCCTCTGCATGTGACTCTTCTTTTTTAGGCAGGACCACCTTGCCCACTTACACTTTGGGAGGTATCTTAGATCCAATGTATTCCACCCTTTATCTAGGTGGAAATTATGTGTCCATTTTTCTCTCATTGGACATTTCTTGTCTAAATATTGCACTTCATCCTTTATCAGGATTTACGGTACTTGTTTGTAAATGCACTTTAATTTTGCTAATATTGCACTTTTTTCTACAGGACTCTGCCATATTATTGCAGTGTGTGCTAATAGTTTTTCCATAGGATAGTAATGAATATTCTCTATCTAACCTTTTGTATTTATCCTCACACGGCTCTATGTTACTTGAGGACTTATATTCATGTTTACCATATTTTTCGGACTGCAAGACGCACTTTTTTCCTCCAACAATGTGGAGGGAAATGGGGTGTGCGTCTTCTAGTCCAGATGTACTGGCTCTGGCTGTGGTGGGGGAGCTGCATCAGCGGAGCAGAGGGTCACAGGAGGTTGGAGCTGGCGGCTGCGGCTAACTCCTGTGCCCGCTGCTAAAGATAAATTAATATTCGCTGCATTCCAAGCCCATGGGTGTGGATGGCAATGAATATTCATTACTCTATAGAATCCTGGTCTCATTTGCCCCCATCGCAGTCCTGGTATGCATGGCCCCATCCTTATTCTGGTATGATTGGCCCCCAAAGCCACTCCTGGTATGCATGGCCCCATCCTTATGATTGGCTCCCACCCACCCCCATCTTGGTATGCATGGCCCCATCAGAAAAAAAACAAAACATTACACTTACCTTCCCGGCATTCCCTCGCAGCATCCTGCTCCGTTGCCAGCAGCTGCTTTATGTTTGTATGCAGCACATGGCAGGGACGTCATGCGCTGTTCGCAAGCCGAAGGGCGGCTGCCGGAATACTCACTGCTCTGCACTCCGGGACTGTGTGCAGAGAGCAATGAGTATTCATTGCTCTTCCGCAGTGGGCACAGTGTCAGCCAGAGCCTCCCTGCCGGGCAGTAACGTGTACTGCTATTTAAGAGAAATGAATATTCACCTCTATGGGCGTGGAGAGAGATGAATATTCATTTCTCTTAAGTAGCGGCATACGTGATCCCCGGCGGCTGACACTGTGTGCTCTACTGAAGAGCATTGAAAACCCACTGCTCATTCCCGGCACGCAGAGCAGTGAGTATTCTGACAGCTGTGCTCTACCTGTGAGCAGAGCATGACGTCCCCACCATGTGCTGCTTACAAGCATAAACCAGCTGCTGGCACCAGAGCAGGACGCTGCGAGGGAGCGCTGGGAAGGTACGTGTAATGGTTTGCTTTTTTTAATGTTTTCTGATGAGGCCATGCATATCAGGATGGGGATGGGGGCCATGCATACCACGATAGGGATGAGGGCCATGCATACCACGATAGGGATGGGGCCATGCATACCACGATAGGGATGAGGCCCTTGCATACCACGATAGGGATGAGGCCCTTGCATACCACGATAGGGATGGGCCCCTGCATAACACGATAGGGATGAGGCCCTTGCATACCGCGATAGGGATGAGGCCCTTGCATACCACGATAGGGATAGGGCCCTTGCATATCACGATAGGGATGGGGCCCTGCATACCACGATAGGGATGGGCCCCTGCATAACACGATAGGGATGAGGCCCTTGCATACCGCGATAGGGATGAGGCCCTTGCATACCACGATAGGGATGAGGCCCTTGCATATCACGATAGGGATGGGGCCCTGCATACCACGATAGGGATGGGGCCCTGCATATCACGATAGGGATGGGGCCCTGCATACCACGATAGGGATGGGGCCATGCATACCACGATAGGGATGGGGCCCTGCATACCACGATAGGGATGGGGCCATGCATACCACGATAGGGATGGGGCCATGCATACCACGATAGGGATGAGGCCCTTGCATACCACGATAGGGATGAGGCCCTTGCATATCACGATAGTGATGGGCCCCTGCATAACGCGATAGGGATGAGGCCCTTGCATACCGCGAAAGGGATGAGGCCCTTGCATACCACGATAGGGATAGGGCCCTTGCATATCACGATAGGGATGAGGTCCTGCATACCACGATAGGGATGGGGCCCTGCATACCACGATAGGGATGGGGCCCTGCATACCACGATAGGGATGAGGCCCTTGCATACCACGATAGGGATGAGGTCCTGCATACCACGATAGGGATGGGGCCCTGCATACCACGATAGGGATGGGGCCCTGCATACCACGATAGGGATGGGGCCCTGCATACCACGATAGGGATGGGGCCCTGCATACCACGATAGGGATGGGGCCCTGCATACCACGATAGGGATGGGGCCCTGCATACCACGATAGGGATGGGGCCCTGCATACCACGATAGGGATGGGGCCCTGCATACCACGATAGGGATGGGGCCCTGCATACCACGATAGGGATGGGGCCCTGCATACCACGATAGGGATGGGGCCCTTGCATACCGCGATAGGGATGGGGCCCTGCATACCACGATAGGGATGGGGCCCTTGCATACCGCGATAGGGATGGGGGCCATGTATACTAGGACAAGATGGGGGCCCTGCATACTAGGCTAGGGATGAGGGTGATCATTCCTGCCAGGATCGGGATCAGGGGGACCATTCTTACCAGGATAGGGATGAGGGTGCCATGTATACCAGGATGGGGATGAGGGGACCATATATATATACCAGGATAGGGGATATTAAGTACAGAATTGACCACATTTTTTGCTTAAATTTTTTTCCCTAATTTCCTCCTTAAAACCTAGGTGCGTCTTATGGTCCGGTGCTGTGATCAGTGTATAGGTCATTGCACACATTTTGTTGTGCGTTCTTTATATTGCTTTATAGTATTATTATATACTTATTGCAATTAGTGTCTCCATGATCTTTTTTGATGACGTGTACAATAATTCGTCTTTGAATTTTTTGGTGTGCTGATCTTATCCACTTGTAGATACACTGTTATAGATGTCACTTTTTTGAGGGCTGCAGCTCTATTATGAGCCAAATATTTGTATAGTATACATGTCATTTTATGACTTTTAAATATTTTTATGTGTGTTTTTTTCAGCTGTCTGTTGTACCAAATAAAGTATTTGATTATCCAAGGTGATCCCTGTGCACATGGCCTGTAGCTTTTTCTGTTATACTCTTAGTGTTGTGTTTTGACAGGCCTCATGTGTATCCCTCTCCATATTGCCCTCCTGTATTATTTTGACTTCCTACAACCCCTGGGCATTCTCCTGATGAGACGGATGTTGTCCTGAGGGATCTCCTCCCAGACCTGGAATAAAGCATCAGTCAACTCCTGTACAGTCTGTGGTGTAACGTGGCATTGGTGGATAGAACGAGACATGATGTGCCAGATGTGCTCTATTGGATTCAGGTATGGGGAACGGGCACACCAGTCCATAGGATCAATGGCTTCATGCAGGAACTACTGACACTTCAGCCACATGAGGTCTGGCATGGTCATGCATCAGAGGGATCCCGGGGCCAACCGCACCAGCATATGGTTTCACAATAGGTCTGAGGATCTCATCCAGATACCGGATGTTGAGGTGTGAGAAGGAATTGCTTCCACATTTCGAGAATGCTAACCCTGCCTTTGGAGGTGCTGGTGCCCCTGAAACTTCCTCCTCCGCTTTGTTCTTCCACTGCGCCCCCGCTGTCATGAGGGAAAGTCATTAGTAGTTTCTCTACCAGCGTGTGCTTGTATTCACGCATTTTGCGATCCTTGTCTAAGGACAGAAGTAAGGATGGTAAGTTGTCCTTGTAGCGGTGATCCAGCAGGTTGGCAACTCAGTAATCAGAACTGGCAATAATACGGGCAAGCCACGGTTGTTGCATAGGAACAGCAGCATGTATTAGCTCATGTGTGCCAGGCAGCCCAGAGTCCACAGCAAGTGGTCCTTAGTGGGAAGTGTATGGTCTGGCTCCTCTGTCTCCCCCCCCCCCCAGCCACGCTCGAGTAATACCTGTGAGCAGCTTGAAGTGCCATCCTGCTGGAAACACAGTTTCTCAACATCCTCCTCCTCCAAAACTGTACCTTAGTTGGACCCTTGCTGCTGTAGGTACAGGAACCCACCCTCTAAGTCATGTGTGGATGACAGGTCTGATAAAGGTGTGAATGTTGCCTGGTCCTCCTGTGCCACCACCTCATCCATCATCGCCTGAAGAGTTTTTTCAAGCAGATATAGAAGTGGGATAGTAACGCTGATGATGGCATCATCAGCGCTGGCCATGTTGGTGAAATATTCAAAGTAGCGCAACATGGCACGCACTTCCTATATGGAGGCCCACTCATTCGTGGTAAAGTGGTGTTCTGCCGAGAGACTAGTGTGTCTGAGGCTAAAACTCCACTATTGCCTGCTGCTTTTCGCACAGTCTCTCCAGCAAATGCAAGATGGAGCTCCATCTTGTTGATACGTCATATATGAGGCGGTGACCTGGAAGGCAGAAGTGACACTCCAGCGCTGACAGGCGACCAGTAGCAAGGTAAAAATACTGAACGTGCGCCCACACACGGCGTGCACTTTCAGCAGCAAAGCGGACATATTTGGGTAGTTTTTTCAGGAAGCTCTGCACCACCAAGTTCAGCACATGCACCAGGCAAGGAATGTGAGTCATACTGGCTAGGACCAGAGTTCCTACCAGATTTCGTTAGTTATCGCAAACTACCAGGCCAGGCTTGATGTTCACGGGTACCAACCACTTATTTGTCTGCTGTTTGATCCCCGTCCACAGCTCCTATGCGGTGTGAGATGTGTCCCCCAAACAAATGAGTTGCGGGACAGCCTGCTGGCGTTTCCCCCTGGCTGTGCTGAAATTCGTGGTCCACGACTCACTGTGACCGGATGAGGAGGTGGTGGAGACAACATCCAGCAATCCTTGGTAGTGAAAGGACATTTGCAGGAACGCCTTCCGCCTCTGTACCAGCCGCCACTATATTGACCCAATGGGCAGTTCGGGAGATATAGTGTCCCTGCCCATGTTTACTGGTCCACGTTTCTGTTGCAACATGGACCTTGTCAATCATGACGTTGCGCAGAGCACATCTTATCTGGTCAGAAACGTGTGTGCGCAGGGCAGGGATGGCCCATATGGCAAAGAAGTAGTGGCGGCTGGGAACATTGTACTGCCGGACAGCCACCGACATCAGTTTTTCTAAAATGGTGGTCTCCAGTAAAGCATTTCAAATGCCAGGAATTTAGAAATGCTGACAATCAGGCACATGGCTCATGGGTGGTTAGGGTGGAATTTTCTATTTCTCTAAAGGGTTTGGGGGATGGAAAGCTGAACACTTGCATGGGATGGCGTAGACATGGTTGGTGACGCTGCTGGTGGTGTTGCCGTCAAATCCTCTCTTTGCAGGGACGTAACCAAGAGGAAGAGGCCGAGAGCTCAGCAAAAGAGGGAGTAGGGGGCAGCTCAGATTTGTCATGCTATTTAAAGGGAACCTGTCACCCCCCCAGGCGTTAGAAACTAAAAGAGCCACCTTGTGCAGCAGTAATGCTGCATTCTGACAAGGTGGCTCTTTTACTTATTGGTGCTGTAAATGCCGAAATAATGCGTTTTGTAATTTCTCCAAAATACCTGTCTTCAGCCCTGGAGGCAGGTCTTTCCCCCCCTGCTGCACATGCCACACAGCCGTCACTCAACTGTCTTCTCGGCGCCGCCTCCTCAGCGCTGTTTTCAAATCATCCGGCGCCTGCGCTCTTTTGTCCTGCCTGGGGCAGGCGCAGTGAGCGCTGCCCATCTGACCTCATATGCAGTCTCGCAGTCTGCGCCTGTGGGGCCGCACTACTTGTGAATCCCAGCCCCGCAGTGTCTTATGATTTATTCACATTGCGTGGCTGGGATTCAGAAGCAGGGCGGCCGTACAGGCGCAGTCTGCGAAACTGCATATGAGGTCAGACGGTAAGAAGCAGCGGCGAAACGCGCATTGGGGTATCTGTGCGGTGGGTGTTCGGCGTCCATGGGTAAGATATGCTCTGATATATATGCACTACTTGCACTTTATCTCTGGACTCATGGGAACATGGTAATTTTGCCACATGGCATATTTTATAGTATATTGGTTCCTATGATCTGTGGCGTTTGTTCTGCCCATTTATGTTAGGGTTATATTTGGCTACTCTTTTTTTGTATATGCACGTAATATTGTGTCACCCAGCTTATAATACATGGTCGCTGGGTATATACCTTATATACTGCTGAGTGCCTCCATTTATATGGATTGCCTACCCCTGCCAGTTTGCATTATCGTTCATTAGACCTATCCAGTAATCTTTTTTGCATTATATTTTATTGTATGCACTTATTTTTGTCTAGCTTGTACTTTGTAATATTAATAAAAGTAATTTTGATTATTTGCTTGACATTAGTGATTATTTTCTTTACAAATATATTATTTTTGTTATATTTTGGAATTTAAAAGCTCTTGGTTTCTTTATGTATATCCTATAATTATATTGAGTTTTTCCTTGGAAATATGGTCATTTTATATTATCAGTTCTGGTATGTTATTATATTTTGGGATATGTGGAAGAGATCAGAGTTCCAAATCATCATAAAGTGGCCATAGTTGGATTACTGTATGTTGCGCGAAAGCTAATCGCCAGGCACTGGTTGAGTGAGGTACCGCCGACTCTGCAGAAATTTTATAGACCGTCTGATATGGTTATTAATATGGAAAAGGGTATTGGTGAAAAAAGGAAAAGTGTGAAAACTTTTGAAACACTTTGGAAACCTTGGATGGAGAGGAACTGATTCCAGTGGGATGTTGTTTTATTATGTAAGCAATGTATGCTATTGTCCTATTCTTGTTTATAAAGGCTTTAGGGGAGGAGGGAGGGTGGGGAACTTGGGAACTGTTTCAAAATGTTTGTAAACATGTTTATTCTCCTTGGCTGACACAATTGTGTGTAGTTGTCAATTTGAATATTGTTAATAAAATAGGGATTTTTGTGTACTCGCCGTAAAATCCTTTTCTCCGAGCCTTTCATTGGGGGACACAGACCGTGGGTGTATGCTGCTGCCACTAGGAGGCTGACACTAAGTGATACAAAGAAAGTTAGCTCCTCCTCTGCAGTATACACCCCCCTGCTGGCTCTCAGCTAACCAGTTCGGTGCAAAAGCAGGAGGAGATCAATAACAACATATGAGAGTATAGCATGTGAAATTATATATGACAGTATAGCATGTTAAATTATAATACAAGCACAAAGGGGGGAGCTGTGTCCCTCAATGAATGGCTCTGAGAAAAGGATTTTACGGTAAGTACACAAAAATCCCCATTTCTCCTTCGCCTCACTGGGGGACACAGACCGTGGGACGTCCCAAAGCAGTCCCTGGGTGGGGACAACATCAGATCAGGCCCTGTGTAACGCTACTTACAAGTGCGCCACCGCGGCCTGCAGAGTCCGCCTGCCCAGACTCACGTCTGCGGAAGTCTGGGAATTATAGTGCTTCAATGATGCATGCGGACTGGATGAACCCGCAAAGCTGACAGACGTGCTTTGCTGACGCCTGGTGCCTAGAACCCAAGAATCCTCGATCGATCGAGTGGAGTGAAAATAGGCTGATGTCTAACACGGAAGGACTTCTGGATGTGTAAAGAATCCACTCGGCTAACATGGCCGAAGAAACGGCTAAGCCCTTCCTGAAAACGTCAGGAAGCCCAAGTGAAGTGTCCATCCTCTGGAAGGAGGCCGTCCTCAACACGTACGTACTCAGGGCACTCACATTGTCCAGGGTATGGGGAACCCATTCCGTTTTATGGACTGGAGCCGAAAGAGAAGAGGGAAGAACGATGCTCTCGTAACAGTGGAAGTACTATACCACCTTGGTAACAAGAGACGAGGACGGCCTGAGGACAACCTTGCCTTGATGGTAATAAAGGAAAAAGGTCTGAAGGAACAAAGCGGCCAGCTCCTAAGACTCATCTCAATGACATGATCGCAGAGAAAAAAAGAAAGAGGAGGAACTAGGTACTCCGGGAAAAAACTGGGATCGGCGGCGGCGGAGGGCTCTTGTGCTCATTTAAACTAGGTTCTCTGGGAAAGGTGACCGGCTTCGGGCTGGTTATGTGCCTTTCAGACCAGGGTATGGTCATGTACATTTCAAGACCAGTGAATACTGGACATGTGCCATAAAGACCAGGAAGTGCTGGTCATGTACCTTTAAGACCAGGGAACGCTGGTCATGTACCTATAAGACCAGGAAGTGCTGGTCATGTACCTTTAAGACCAGGGAATGCTGGTCATGTACCTTTAAGACCAAGGAATGCTGATCATGTACCTATAAGACCAGGGATTGCTGGTCATGTGTGTTTAAGACAAGGGATTGCTGGTCGTGTGCCTTTAAGACCAGCGTTAGGATCAGGGAATACTGGACAAAGTTTTCCAATCCATTATCCCCCTCTGTATGCTGCCGGAGGAGGTGTGTGGGGAAAGGAGAGCGGGGGGAGGGTTGGAGCAGCGCCTCCCTACCTGGATCCTGAGTCCCCTGCCATCTTTGGATTAGTCGCTGTCTCCAGGGCTGAATACCACCGGGACTGATGCAGCAGCCGCTTCCGGATGTATACAGCTCGTGTCCGGAAGCGGCAGGAGGATGAATATAGCTGCCGAGAACATGCTGTGTTTTCGTCCTGAACGAGAAGCACCTGAATGGGGGGGCGGAGCCATAACGCGCGGCCTAGCGTGGGTGGAGGCTCCAGGTTGGGGCCAACATGAACCCGAAGCCGGGGGCTAAATTTTCGGTGCCGTCCAGGGCCGAGCGGGAAAAAACAACCCGTCGCTGCAAAAAAGGAAAGGGGGAAAAAACGCCGGTTGCGCAGAGCCCTCCAGCCGCTAGAGTCTCGGCACTTACCTAGGAATCTGTTGCAAGGCAGAGTATGCAGCTCTGTTCAGCAGGTCAGAGAAGTTAGAAGAAGAGATCCTCTGCTGTCGCTACTGTTTGGACGGTGCAGGGATAAAGAGAAAACCTCAATCCATCGTCCCTTTAGCAGGGAGGTGGAGAGGTACCGTCTGCCTCCTTGTACCATCCGCTTTCAGCAGTGGAGGCTGCTCGGACGCCATGAGGTAGGCCTCTGTACATCCAAAGGGAACAGGGCTGAATGTCTGGCATTAGGCCTGGCTGAGGAAGAGGGTACGTGGAGGCGGTGGGGAGATCGGTGCCCTTGAAGGGACGAGTCGCCCCTAAGAACCAGCCCAGGCTTGGCACATCGCAGGAGAGGGTACGGAGAGGCGACACTCTCCGTGCTCGCCTTTTGATGGTTCGGGGAGATCGGAGTCTTGAAAGGATCCATCGCCCCTTCGTCCGTTGTAAAAGGTAAAAATCAAAAAATTTAAAAGATAAAAATAAAATAAGAAAGAGTTTTGCACACCCGTCCGTGTGCCTCCTACAGACACTAAGCAAGACCTGGTTAGCTGAGAGCCAGCAGGAGGGTGTATACTGCAGGGGAGGAGAGAACTTTCTTTGTATCACTTAGTGTCAGCCTCCTGGTGACAGCAGCTACACCCACGGTCTGTGTCCCCCAATGAGGTGAAGGAGAAAATTATCTGATTAAAAAAAAAAAAAAAAATACCTCATAGGCAAGAGGTTGGATTCATGCACTCTACTCGAGCCTAATATGCCACAGAACAGGTTTTATGTCACAGAATACAAGGTTCCTTTCCCAAAGAGAAGAAGCTTTTTATGCAACAGATCAATAGATTTTTTTGCCACAGAGAACAAGGTTTATATGGCATAGAGCAGTAGGATTTTTTGCCTTAGAGTACAAGATTTATATGGCAGAGTAATATGAATTGTTGCCTCAGAGAACAGGCAATCCCCTGCAAAACATGCAGCCGCAGGCACTAGAACATATCCGAGCACGCCCAAGATACTCGGATAACAAGTTATCCGAGCACGTCCGCTCATCACTAATACTAAATGTTATTGTTTTCACCAAGGGGAATATGTTCCCTGTTGATATTGTCGCTTTATAATTTAACAATCTTAATAATCAAAATTGAAATCAAAAGATCAAAAGGTGCAATTAATGGTAGAAAGGATGACAAACACAAAGTAGAGCAAAAAAAATTAATCTAAAAAAGAAATAGTTGTAAATATTGTTAGGTCAGGTGTAAATTAGTGGAAGCAGTTTATAAGCTACTTTTTTCTATTTCTATCTTAAAGGGAACCTGTCACCCCGTTTTTCAATATGAGCTAAAAATAGCGTTCAATAGGGCCTGAGCTGTGCTTTACAATAGTGCCTTTATTATACCCTGATTCGCCACCTTTGCTGCCAAAATACCTTAGTAAACTCGCCGTTTTCGGCTGTTCGACAGCAGCAACATATGCAGGGATTGTCTGTTGGATATTTTCTCAGTGACTGTCCTGTAGACCAGAGGTCCCCAACTCCAGTCCTCAAGGCCCACCAACAGGTCATGTTTTCAGGATTTCCTTTGCATTGCACAGGTGATGCAATTATTACCTGGGCAAGACTAAGGAAATCCTGAAAACATGACCTGTTGGTGGGCCTTGAGGACTGGAGTTGGGGACCTCTGCTGTAGACAATCAATGGTGCTCATGCTGCATCTGTGCTTCATTCAGACAAGGCTTTACAAAGCCTTATTCTCTGCATTGGCGAGTCCCAATGGTCCGACTCCCACGACTAGCAACTCCCAATGGTCGGCCTCCTTTTCATACGGATAGGTGCTCAATAAAAGCTTGGAACAAACCATTTAACTACTGAATGCTTGGCATTTCAACTTAGCGAACTGCGTTGATCATACATGAAAATGTAAGTACTTTGAAAAGCAGAGTATGCAATTATATTGTGCCCAACTCCTTTTCTAACTATATGAAGTTGGCGCCATAACACTGATCTGAACATGGAGGTTGGACGTATGGCATGCAGTCTAGCACTTACCGACTTTCCAGTCCCATTTGATGTTGCCAATTGCACTATATTCAACAATCATCCTGTTACAGAGAAGGGGAGATAAAAGATGAAACATCAGCCAATTACAGGAAGCACACACTGGAGACAAGTTTATGGTAGTAGTCCAGGCAATTAAAAAGGGCTTCATATTTGTCTCTTGTAGACAAATAATTGTCTTTCCCTAAAAATAAAAAAAATATTGCCACAAAATTGCTGTGACCGTGCTGCACTGTTCCTCTCTTATTACTCATAGAAATGTAGGAATCCATTGACATCTGGATGCAAGCAGTAGATGGTGTGGACCTTCCCCGTCTTTACAATCCAGTCCGTGCTCTCAGATATCAGGGACTTCCAAATGGGACACATTTGCTGGAGGATTCAGGGGGATTTTCTCATCTGCACACATTTCAGTGATGGTCTCCAGATACAGGGACTGTTCTGTTGTATTCCTTGGTCTGTCAGTAACCTTAAAAAAAGCAACTGATCGTGTGGCAGCCAAGCTGGACCATGTCAGTAGAGATGGGTGAATTGATTCACCTAACTCCAGTTCATCGACCAGGTCAGTAATCTTTGTCCGCTGCATGGGAGCTCTGTGAAGCCCTTACCTTCCATGATCCCTGGGGCAGCTTTTGATTGGTCGTCATCATTGCAGCGTGTTGTTCTGATGACATGGCACAAACCCAACTAATAAAAAGCCGCACCAAAGATTGTGGAAGATAAGGGATTTGCCAAGCTCCCGTGCAGCGGTCAGAGACTACTGATGTGGCCTACAGATCGGAGTGCAGCAAATCGATCTGCCCATCTTGACTCACAACGTGCTTGGCATGGCTGCCACGCGTTCAGTTGCTTTATTAATGTCACCGATACACTGTGTGCAGAATTATTAGGCAAGTTGTAGTTTGATCACACGGTACTTTTTATACATGTTGTCCTACTCCAAGCTGCTAAGGCTTGAGAGCCATCTACCAATTAAGTAAATCAGGTGATGTGCATCTCTGTAATGAGGAGGGGTGTTGTCTAATGACATCAAAACCCTATATAAGGTGTGCTTAATTATTAGGCAACTTCCTTTCCTTTGGCAAAATGGGTCAGAAGAGAGATTTGATGGGCTCTGAAAAGTCCAAAATTGTGAGATGTCTTGCAGAGGGATGCAGCAGTCTTGAAATTGCCAAACTTTTGAAGCGTGATCACTGAACAATCAAGCGATTCATGGCAAATAGCCAACAGGGTCGCAAGAAGCGTGTTGGGCAAAAAAGGCGCAAAATAAATGCCCATGAATTGAGGAAAATCAAGTGTGAAGCTGCCAAGATGCCATTTGCCACCAGTTTTGCCATATTTCAGAGCTGCAACATTACTGGAGTAACAAAAAGCACAAGGTGTGCGATACTCAGGGACATGGCCAAGGTAAGGAAGGCTGAAAACGACCACCTTTGTACAAGAAACATAAGATATAATTGTCAAGACTGGGACAAGAAATATCTTAAGACTGACTTTTCAAAGGTTTTATGGAGTGATGAAATGAGAGTGACTCTTGATGGGCCAGATGGATGGGCCAGAGGCTGGATCAGTAAAGGGCAGAGAGCTCCACTCCGTCTCAGATGCCAGCAAGGTGGAGGTGGGGTACTGGTATGGGCTGGTATCATCAAAGATGAACTTGTGGGACCTTTTTGGCTTGAGGATGGAGTGAAGCTCAACTCCCAGACCTACTGCCAGTTTCTGGAAGACAAATTCTTCAAGCAGTGGTACAGGAAGAAGTCGGTATCGTTCAAGAAAAACATGATTTTCATGCAGGACAATGCTCCATCACATGCCTCCAATTACTCCACAGCGTGGCTGGCCAGTAAAGGTCTCAAAGAAGAAAACATAATGACATGGCCCCCTTGTTCACCTGATCTGAACCCCATAGAGAACCTGTGGTCCCTCATAAAATGTGAGATCTACAGGGAGGGAAAACAGTCCACCTCTCGGAGCAGTGTCTGGGAGGCTGTGGTGGCTGCTGCACGCAATGTTGGTCGTAAACAGATCAAGCAACTGACAGAATCTATGGATGGAAGGCTGTTGAGTGTCATCATAAAGAAAGGTGGCTATATTGGTCACTAATTTTTTGGGGTTTTGTTTTTTCATGTCAGAAATGTTTATTTCTAAATTTTGTGCAGTTATATTGGTTTACCTGGTGAAAATAAACAAGTGAGATGGGAAAATATTTGGTTTTTATTAAGTTGCCTAATAATTCTGCACAGTAATAGTTACCTGCACAAACAGATATCCTCCTAAGATAGCCAAATCTAAAAAAAAAACCACTCCAACTTCCAAAAATATTAATCTTTGATATTTATGATTCTTTTGGGTTGATTGAGAACATAGTTGTTGATCAATAATAAAAATAATCCTCTAAAATACAACTTGCCTAATAATTCTGCACACAGTGTACAGAAGAAACTGCTGAACCAAGTAATGAAGCAGAACATTACCGGCATAGACAAAACTGAAAGTTTGGCAGGATGGAGAATTCAGGAGGATTTTCTGAGCTGCCCTTTGGATGCGGTGAAGTGCAATTAATTGGATACTGTCCTGTGATAGATACATGTAATCGTGCGTCCGTATGTCACACAAAAATCGGTGATATTGTGAGTAAAAGGGTTTAATTTTTTTCTCTATTTAACAGGTTTAAATTTACCTTTAGGCCATTTAATGGCTTTAAATGTATAATTTTTTTTTATTGTTTCTGGCTGAAGCTGTGAAATCTCAGCAATTCTCTGTTAGCAGATTAAAGATAAGTGATCTAATTATTTGTTGGCTATTAGATCAGTGTATTAGATCAGTATTAGCAGTGATCTGCTCGCAGAGGATTGCTGAGTAGACACAGGTCATGTCCTCCCCTTCTGCGTCCCATCGCTAGAAGCCTGGAGACGTCAATGAGCAGTTGCGGGTTTTCAAGGCAAGGACCCCGAGTGCAGGAAGGAAGCTCAGATCTAATTCGTTCACTTTGCTGGGTAACAATCAGCTTACTCTTTAAGCATGAGACTTAAGGTACCTTCACACTGAACGATATCGCTAGCGATCCGTGACGTTGCAGCGTCCTGGCTAGCGATATCGTTCAGTTTGACAGGCAGCAGCGATCAGGATCCTGCTGTGCCATCGTTGGTCGGCGCAGAAAGTCCAGAACTTTATTTCGGCGCTGGACCTCCTGCAGACTTCGCTGAATCGGCGTGTGTGACGCCGATTCAGCGATGTCTTCACTGGTAACCAGGGTAAACATCGGGTTACTAAGCGCAGGGCCGCTGTGCTTTCCGGCTGGCGCTCACAGTCAGTGCAGAGAAGCACAGCGCCGGGGGACAGACACCGGAATGTAAGTATGTAGTGCTTGTTTTTATTACGTTTACGCTGGTAACCAGGGTAAACATCGGGTTACTAAGCGCGGCCCTGCGCTTAGTAACCTGATGTTTACCCTGGTTACCAGGGGACCGGCATCGTTGGTCGCTGGAGAGCTGTCTGTGTGACAGCTCTCCAGCGACCACACAGCGACGCTGCAGCGATCGGGATCGTTGTCTGGATCGCTGCAGCGTCGCTTAATGTGACGGTACCTTTACTCAAATTTCAAAACCGCCTGCAGAGGCGTCAATGGCATCTATACAGACATCCTTGCGATACCTCTGGTATCTCTGTATCATTAGGTACAAATGTCACATGAAACACAGTCGCTTACATTTGTACGCCACTGATCAAAGTGCCAAACAGGCCGAGCATCCCCAGGAACTCCTGCCGGGTGAGGTTTTTTACTATATATTCTTCAGTAACATTGGAGACGGCGTACAAGCAGGCACCTAGGATTACCAAGGCGTCACCAATCAGCATGTCACTAGCTGGAGAAAAGAAAAGAAAAAGGGCACAAACATTTTAACCCAGGAAATATTATAGCCGTAACCATTACTGTCTGAATATTAAGTGATCTCCAGGGGTTTTGCAATTTTAGTAGATAAAGCAGTTAAACAATACTTTACAATGATTTATGAAGCAGTGTCTTAACTGTCCTCTACAGAGGATCTACAATCTTGTATGAAAAAAACCCAAAACCTAAAGATAAAAACAAAAAAGTGAGCAAATACCCTGCAGTAAATAGCAAAAGTGCATGAAAAGTACATTAAAATAATAATAATAATAATAATAATAATAAAAAGTAAAAGCCATCCCACAGAATCACGGTGATGTTATTCCGGACGGTCCTAATCTCTAAAATGACATGAATGTGAATAAGGGCTGAGAAAGACCGAGGCCCCGACTAAAGGACACCCAACCATGGGGAGCTATATAAACGTTATGCCCAGTTCAAAGAAAAGGGAGGCCGCACCCTTAAAGAACGAACAAAAACGGCCTAGGAGTGCCAGGTGGGTCACAAACTTGTATATCATGGGGCAGTGAATAAAAAATAATTACATTTTTACCACCAAAATTTAGTTTTAGCCCCAGATTTTACATTGCCACACTGAGAAATTGGTTAAAATGACACCAAAATTTGTCTGAATCACATATTTCAGAAATTTGCACGAAAACCCTGGTGTAAGCACTTAGCGTAAAGAGCACAATAAAAGTCAGCTGAGACTTACTGCGATCTTTGGGAGGCAGAATTAACAAATCAACAGCAGGTGAAGAATTGGTTTTGTTTGTGCTTTACGCCGTTCCTCGTGCGGTATAAGTAATTAGAAGACTTTATTCTTGGGGTCAATGCGATTGCAGCAATACCAGACTTATATCGGGTTTTTATGTTTGGCTACTGTCACACACTAAGGCGCTTTTTTTTTGCAAAAACTAGTTTTTGCATCACCATACGTTTTCATCGGTTCCATTTTCGGACACTTGACATTTTTTGATCGCTTTCTATTCCAATTTGTGTGAGGCAGAATGAACAAGACCAGCAATCAAGGAATTACGGTAGTTTTATTCTTCGGGTTAGGGCTCTTTTCCATTTGTGAGAAACACGTCCGTGTCTCGCATGTGAAAACTAAGCTCAGGCGCCGGCACTTGGGAGTGGAGCGTGCGGCCGCATAGCAACACATGGAGCTGCACGCTCCGCTCCCAAGTGCTGGTGCCAGAGCTTGCTTTTCACATGCGAGACACGGACGTGTTTCTCGCAAATGCAAAAGAGCCCTTAGTACGATTACAGCGATACCACATTTATATAGATTTTTTTATATTTTGGCGCTTTTACACCAAAACTTTTATAGAATAATAATGATTTTTGCACCGCTTTATTCCAAAATGTATGTTATTTTTTGGCTGATGGAGCTGTATGGCAGCTCGTTTTTTAAGGGGCAAGATGACGTTTTCAGACACACCATTTTTATTTAAATTCGCCTTTTTGATCACGTTTTATTCCACTATTTGCTCGGCGGAACGATGATAAAGCATCATTTTTTGCCTTTTTCACTGAAGGGGTTACCTGGTGGGACAGTTTAATAGGTCGGTTTGTCCCAGATGCGGAGATGTGTACTTTTTTTCTTAAAAATACTTATTTATGGGTACAATTATATATTTATTATTTCGTGATTTTTTTAAAAAATATATACATTTTTTACAACTTTTTTTTTTTTTTACTTAGTCCCACTATGGGACTTTCACTTTCTGCAGTCTGATCGCTGTTAGAAGCATTGCAATGCTTTATAGCCTGTCAGCTGTGCAGACACAGGTTAGTTAGATCATGCACTGCGCATTATCTAGCTATCTTGCTACTGCCTGGTGATCCGGATGTCGTCATGACATTGGATCACCACGGCAACGATCGGGCCCCCGCGATGACGTTGCCAGGGCACGGATCCAAAGGTAGAGGGGCTTAATTCCCTAAATGCTCTGATCATAACATTTATGATTTATGGGGTTAAGGTGCCGGGAGCGGTGCGGGCACCGCTACTGTAACTGAGTGTCGGGTGTCAGCTGTCTGAATGAACTGACACCCGGCTGCAATTGAGTGAGCACAGCCTTTGTGATCGCGAAAATTGCATGGAAATACCCATACATCCAAGGTCAGTAAGTCCCTAGTGACCTGGATGTATGGATACTTCCAATATCGGGAAGGGGTTAAACACCAACTCCAAATCGCTGCTAAGAAGCAAATGCCGGCTGTGCAACACGGTCGGGACTTGCCCTGTAAAAGGCAATCTGTCCATGTTGCCTATAGCACCGAATCACAAGGCAGATTTTACTGCAGCAATTTAAGAAATGAAAGCTGCACTCCGATTGGTCACTATACAGAAGAGTACAGACTCCTCTTCAGTCGGTTTGCAAAATGGCTACCATAATAATGTTTCATCCTGGAGCTGACCTTTGCCTTCTTCTCTTCCAGACAGCACGTCTGCACCAACCATGGTCCCAACACCCAACAGACAGACCACAACAGCAATATAATGGATCAGTTTGTACCGCGAGTGCAGGATAAACCAAGAAAGAACCATCAGTACAGGAATTCCAACACAGTCCAGAAGCTGAAAGACAATCCAGAGCATATTTCAGAAAATGACACTGCGCATATATCCAAACAAGTCAGATCTAATGAAAGAGTTAGGGAGAAAAATTCTACAGTCACTTACTCGGTGGCAGAAGCTTTGGGGTTTCAGATCTATTTTCAGCAGCACATTCAGCAGAGAGCTATAGGTTCCTTGCCCGGCAGACATGTGTTTGCCCCTCATCAGTGCAAAGCAGGAGATCTGATTTGGCTGGTGAGATGCCAACGATACCGGGTCTATGAGTTCTCCTTCTTGAGAGTGCCAAGAAGGCACCTTCCACAAGGAGAAACTTAACCCCTTAGACCTACTTGGTGGGGGACATTACTACTGTATGTGGACCAGAATCCAGAATGGAGGACATTATTACTGCATGGAGAACATTATTACTATAAGGCTGGGTTCACATTGCGCTAGGTGTGTCCGTCTAACGGACTCGTTTTTAAGTAGTAAAAACGCAATGTAACGCACATACTAACGCGCCCATAGACTTGCATTGTCTGACGCATCGTGACGCATCCCTAAATTGGTATGCGTTTGTCACATAACGTTTTTTTTCTGACGGACCTTCAACGCGGCTTGCAGCGTTTTCGGGTCCGGCCAAGCTAACGCACTACTAACGGAAGCGTTCATTCTGCCATAGAAGGCTATGGCAAACGCAGTCAGACGCAAATCATGAAAAATTTCCAAATAGAACCACACGTTTTAATAGCTTTTGAAGGTGGTCACATGTGGTCATGTGACAGGAAATGTGACTTCGGCCATTAAAATATCCCACTCACACAAAGTCTCCTGCACGTGACAGAGTGTTTTGCCGTAGAATGAATGTTAACATTATTTAATGTTAAAATATTTTTTTTTACATTTTACATACACAATAGGTTGTGGCACAAGGAGGACAAAAAAAGAAAAAAGGTCCCTAGCCGTCTGTCGTCGCCACAACTGCCAGTGGTAAATATAAAATAGAAATATTCTATCCAATATTTACCAACAAAAAAAAAAGAACAACTTTATTGACAGTGACAAACGCAGACAAACGGATACTTCGTAAACGGACATCAAAATGAAAAAACGCGATCACATGCGTTAACGCTAGCGTTACCGTGACGACGAATTTCACATATTTTTGCTCCGTTTCTGTACATGCGTTTAACGCATCCGTTTGACGCCATGTACTTGACGCAATGTGAACCTAGCCTAAGACTTACCATAGAATTCTAGTTACGCATCTGGCTGGGCCTTTGAGAGGATGTCCCAAAGCTCCTGCCCAGGGTGTTGGTACAAAGCATTCTTGTTTTTGATCACAAAGTTTTCATTACCTACAGAAATGGTCTCCAATTGGGCACACAATATAGTTTCCCTCTGAAGTACTATGGTCAATTGTATAGGAAGCAAATTAACCAGTTAGCATATTGAATTAGTTCAGAAAATCCTGGGAGGAAACAACAAACGCTACATCCTCGATCAGGCAAGAACCAAGGGCACCAGTCGTAGAAAGAATCAGCGCCAATCCCAATGGTGACTACTCCACTTCACTCATAAAATGATACTGAAGGACCAGGAGAGGAAAAAGACAAATTCGTGTGTAATTACCTGGACACTAGTGATGGTTGTAAACTGATAGGCTTTAACGATAGAATAGTTGGCTTCAACGTCAACGATGGCCAACAAGATATACTTCCACCACTTAGTTCTCAGAATGTGTAACAGCCCATTCTCTCCTATTAAAAAAAAAAAAAAAAAAAGAAGACAACAAAGTTCAGATATCCCAGGTCTCATCTTTCCACGTGTTTTATTTTTCACATCGGTCAGCCAGAAAACTATATAGATCTGGGTAAACTTTTGTTTTCAAAGTCACGGTCTTGTGAAGGGCAAACGTTTCTCAAGACGTCAGTCTCTAAAATAGATAAAGATCACGTAAAGGTGAATTCAAGGTCCAGCTTGTATGTCAGAGCCGCTCTGATAAGTCGGATTCACTTCATCATGATAGGGTAATATATATATATATCCTGAATAAAAGAATTAAAACTTAACCCCTCCTCTCCCCCCCCCCCCAAGAAAATAAATAAATAAATGGTTAGTAAAGGAGGTCTTAAAGAGGTATCCCCATCTTATGAAGTGATGGCTAGATTAGGACATCATTTTACAAATCAGTGAATTATCCAGCACTAGAAGCCCCACAGATCCTGATACTTCTGCCCCTTCAGTCTTTTCTGGCACAGGGGGTCTCGGGCATCCTCTATGCTGGGGTACCGCAAAATAGCTCTAGGCAAGTGAATGAGATCAGCCGCAAGCCAGTAGCACCGTTGTGCTGGGACAAAAAAAAAAAGGGTCTAATCAGTGCTATGGCCCCTCATGCCCATCAGGATCAGTAGGGGTCAGACCACTAGGATTGATAACTAGTTGCATATCCTGGTGATATACTGTCACATTATGAGATGGGACCCACCTTACATGGAAATGCTCTAGTTACGAAACTACAAAGTCAGCAAGGCTGAGCAATGAAAATGGTGTAGGTTTAGTATAAAACGCACATATGGACTCGTCATTTCAATGTTTTTCACACATTCAAATAAATGGGGGGGGGGGGGGGGAAGTTATTAAAAAAAAAAGAAAAATATTTTTGTGCAGAAATGTGTAATGCAAATAATTAACGTGTGCACCTAAGGTTTCACCCCGACGTCCGTTTTATTTCTCCTATGTGTGAAAACACAGACTGAGTTTCATCATTGTGCGGGATCAGATTCCCATCAGTATTTGGTCAGTTTTCACCGTCATTTTCTTGTATACCGAGAAAAATAAAGTTTGTAAAGCTTCTCCTGCCCATTACAATGTTTATAACGAAAATGAAAGATTGCACGTGGACTGCGTCCGTGTGGTCTGTGGTGGTCACAGACCCAAAGAATTCTATGGGTGATTTTCATCAACTGGAAAAAAAAAAAATCGGACATGTATATGTGATGATTTTATTGACGCACAACCTGCAAAAAGCGCAGAAATAAGTGACAAAATGAAGTCTGAATGAGGCCCAAGAATGGCATCATTACACCCCCCCTGCGCAACTCACGCTTACTGATCTGTCGAAACGTTTCCTAAATGGCTATCCTTTATTTATAGCAGTTAGTGTTTGATAACTTCTCGTTAAATACATTAATCCATTTGGACTGTGGGACAGAGTCACTGGTGAAGTGATGGAGGGGAGATATGTGTCACTGCGCATGATCGCATCAGTGATGTAAAACCAGATTAGTTTCCTCCAGCACACTACGTGTGGGGACGGTATATATAAAATTATATATTCTGTTCAGCTTGGTTTATGCTGATACAATAAACCAAGCATTTCTTAGAGACACAGTGTCCCAGATATACCTCTGTGTCCAGCCGAGTGAGGCGCTCTACCACAACTGATGGACTATGTCTAGCAGTGATAATCTCCTGATTGTACTGAGAATACAGAAAGTGACTCATCGCTGGAATCAGGGTCTCTGTCCCTACATTATGCTGCTCTCAGACTAAATAGCTAAAACCTGCTGACCGATTCCATTTAGGGCCAGTTTGATATACATTTGAGTGTTTGTATGCTACCCTGTGATTTTGACAAAGAGGAATCCCAAACATGCATTCATTTCAATGCGGAGAAGGCAACTAGCAGCTGTCTAACATCTTAGACAGAAAACCTCTTGTAGTAAAAAAAAAAAAAAAAATCAAGCATATAAAAATCCAAAGAAAAGTAGAGGATCCAGCTTTAGTCCATAAAAGCACAAATTTTTATTTGGTAAAAAAAGGGGGGGGGGGGACATCATTACTATGATACAACCCCTTCAAAGACAATTTTCAGAGTGTGTATCACGCTCAGAGAAGCGCTCACTAATTATTATTCCATGCTCCTCTTTGGAAGGACATAAATCCTGCAGCTAAATGGACGAGATGGCTATGTAAAGGGCTATATTAAAGAGAATCTGCAGGCATTTTCCTGGTGACAGGTTCCCTTTAATTTTTTGGGGCATACATGGACAAAATTCATGGCAAAAGAAAGCATGCTGTGAATGTGCATTTATAAGTGCAGGATTTTCTGAAATGCACGTGAATGGAGTTTCCTTATTATACAATGTACTACACTTTGCTGAAGATTTTATGTGAGGGACACAAACTTAAAAACTGCATGTAAATATGGCTTAAAGGGGTTGTCCACTACTCGGACAACCCCTTCTCAATCGCCATGTTCCCTCCTCATAAAATAATAGCACCTATACCCCTCTCCAGTTCAGGTGCTGTCTCAGCGGCACTGGCTCTCCCGGGGCTCTCATGACACAGGAGCCCTGCAGCCAATCAGCAGCCGCTTCACTCTCCCCTCCTTCAGAAAAATCCAACCTCTAGAGGAAGTAAGAGTTCAGCCGCAGCTCTCACTGCCTCCGGATCTCAGTTACATCCAAAGAAGGCCGCTGATTGGCTGCAGGGCTCATGTGACATAATGAGAGCCAATGATCACACCACGGGTGAGTATAGGTGTTGTTATTTTATAGGGGGTGATGGCATGGTGATTGAGGAGAGGTTGTCTGAGTAGTGGACAACCCCTATAAGGCTGCCCCTGTTCTATACTACCTATGCTCAACCTTTTAAACAAATATAAGGGTCCACAACGCTTTAAAGGAGTTAAACATCCATGAGTATTTAGAATTTTGGAATACAGATTTCTTTACTTAACAGAATTGAGGAAAAAGATTCGAACTGCTCTGGTCCAGCGGTCCTTCATGGCAGGAGGACCAGGCAATTTTTTACTAATACATTTGGCATTCTCAGCCCGGCAATCTGGGCGATCCTTCCAATCCTAAGTAGCAGCAAGACCATGGCAGGTTTCACTTCTACTGGCCAGGAAAAATAAGCACCTTTTACGGTCCTCCATGGTCGCTGGCCCCGGAGAAGACTTCTCCTGCAGCAGATATCCTTGGCACCTTTTGCACTTACCAGAAGTGAAGACTGATCTGGTCCAGCTGTCATGAGGAACCGTAATGGGCGCAGCATCAATGCAACGTCAATCTTTTTTACTCAGTTACTTAAATCAAGTGCTCCTCAATAACATTGTCCATTACTATTACTTTAGTTTTTTTTTTCCTTAGGCCTCTTTCACACTTCAGTTATTTGGCGTCAGTCTAAAACCGCCATTTTCCTCAAATAACGGATCCGTCAATTTTTTTTGACGGATCCGTTATTTTCCCATAGACTTGCATTAGTGACGGATTGTGACGGATGGTCGTCCGTTCCATCCGCCATGCGACGGATCCGTCGAAATTTGGCGGACGTTTTCTGAAAATAGACGGACATTGAAACGTTTTTTGTCAACGCCAAAATGGTGGATCGCGACGGATCCGTCGCGTCCGCCATTCCATAGAATGGGCGCCTATGGGCGACGGATCCGCCGCAACCGTTTTTTCGGCGGATCCGTCGCGCCAATCCGTTTTTTCAATTGCGCATGCTCCAAAAAGAAGATACCTTTCCCAGACAACCCCCAAGTAATGGATCCGTCAAAAAAACGGATCCGTTAGAACCGTTTTTACAACAATTGTGACGGATCCGTCAATCCGTCACTATGTCGGTAGTGACTGACGCCAAATAACTGAAGTGTGAAAGAGGCCTAACCTGCCCCATCTATCTTGATACATTATACTATGAGTATTTGCAATGCCAAAATGATTCATCTGCTTCACAGATGGTCAGCCTACAATATATCAATGGGAAACAATACATCCCTCTGAGAGCGCAGTGCAGAGCATATTTTTGAAATTTTGCCCAAATACTGAAGGTGGGGCGAATCTGAAGGAACAGTGCAGGAAGAAAAAGCAGCGCGAGCCAACACTGGATAACGTGACCCAAATGGGTTGTCTTGTGCTGTTAGCACGAGACAATCTCTTTACCGATGTGCAATTTCTATAAAAAGACAGACGTACCTGATCTGAAAGCCAGCCAGACTGTGTAAACCAAAAAAAGCAGGCAGTAATTGATGAAGCTCTGTAGCATCGGAGCGTCCACTTTATACTCCTCTGCAAGAAACTGACTGGTGACTGCAGTCCCACAAATAAACAGCGACAGCATCTGACCTAGGACGACCGTCTTCAAGACATACCTGTGAAAAAAAAATAAGATAAAATCAGTAATGAAAAGCAGGCAAACCAGTGATGGAGCAAAATGCTAGCGAATGTCAGTCATTTTATGCGAAAGTCTTAAGACGCTTTTACACTAAAAGATTATTGTTAACGAGAGAACCTAGGAAAGCTCCCTTCACAACAATCCTGCAGTCTAAACATAAAGATTACGATCACCCAATGAATGTGTACAACACTTGTTCGTTAGGTGAAATTATTTTTGAGGCGGCTTATAGAAAAAAAAAATCATTGTTCTTGGTGTCGAATTATCCTGTGTAAACAGAACTCTCGCTGCCAAATACAATGGCAGCCTGTGCGCACCGAACGATCTAATACAAATTGTTCAGTACACAACGTTTAGCACTATTTGCCTGTGTGAACAGGTATTAAGCAACGGCAGACTGATACCTATTTACCGATCGGCGGTCATTTAGGGCTACCGGATGATACAAGTAAACAAATCCTAAAACAGTCATTCCAAAAAAAAAGAAGCAAAGGGCACCAGGTATATTAGTCTAACGTCGGTCAAACCTGCCAAAATAGGCGTCAGACAGTCCAATATGTATGGGAACTCTTGAGTTTTCTCCGACAGATGATGTTGGGGGGAGATATGGAACCAGCATGTACGATTTTGGATGGTCCGATCCTTTTGTTCTTCGATAAGTCGCCATCAGAGGAGTCTGGCAGCGGCCCTCTCATAGAGAACATAGAAGTATATGGGGGAATCGGGCGTTAGAGATGCTCGTGGAACAGTCGGTCGTTGGGCTGAAAGCCATTTAATGGTGTATTGGAGGGGGAGCAGGGATTTGCCACAAGGCTGAAGTCACACGTTGAAGCTATGGAGAATTTTTTACCCCGTTGCTCGTGGTTTTTCAAGATTGCAACGAAACTGCTTTTCATTTCGCTGTGATTTTAAAAAACAAAGAAAAAAAAAATCAGATCATGAATGCAGCCTAATGTACCCTGCGTCATTCACCCTGGGTGTTGCCTCTATTACCGGTCTCCGTACATGTGTTCATATTCAGCAGAGATTATTTCCAGGGAGCACTGTGTATTTTTCCTATATGCAGAATGTGACAGATCACACAATTGCATAAAAACACACGTGAGAGTTAAAATCGGCAGAAAAGGAGGACAGGAGAGAAATTATTTCCGATGGTAAATAAAAAAAATAATAAGGTTGACAGCACAGGCGCCCACCGTTCTTAAAGACTAAAAAAAAAAAAAAAAAAAAAAGACACAGAACATTACAAGTTCAGTATTCAGAAGGTAGAATTCGGCAGAACCACCAGATTTCTTGTTTCAGGGTGTTGACTGGGAATAAACAGCCTGATCTCCGCAGGTGAGGTCGGTCATTGTGATGCAGGATGTACACAAGACGCAGCGGGACGTCGCAGGAAAGCGCAACCTTCGTCCTTGCCAACAGGAAAAAGAACAGCGAACAAAGAGAAAAGTGGTGTGCTACAGAAGTCAGGGGCTCAAAGACGACTCCTGCGTATTCGACCAACGCGGTGAACTTGTGTTACTTCAAGGTTCCCCCACTTGTGGTGAACGGGGGGCATCAAGACATTTTTACGACCATCACAAACAAGTAACATGTCAAGTTTTTAGGAATTTTTATAAGGTTGCTCGCTTTTTTTCTTTTGCATTGCAAAACATTGTTCAACATTTTTTCGTGGAAATTTTGAGCCTTTCGTTGGAGCCCAAACTGTAAAGTGATGCAGATTATTCTTGGCAAACGTTTGCAGTTACATTTGCCAGGAATAACCTTTTATTCTTTGCAATTTTAATATTTACTCAAAGGGTTTGTCCCATCTTCACTCTCCAGGAGCGCGTCGCTCCCCATCCTACAGGCTTTCTGGTGCACTTCTGATGATTGACAGTTCAGACCAGCAGGATTGCTGAGCCGCTGGCAAGAACGGTGAGCTCTCAGATAAGTAGAGGGAGCTTTGCTTCAGTAGCATCGGAGTGGAGCAGGTGGACTAATGCTGGTTGGATCCTAGGAGCTTCAAAGCAGAGCTTGCAAGCGCTGAGCTCCCTGCTAGGAGACCGGCCACCACTGGGTGAACTTAAAGCACCACTCTAGCTTTTTTTATTGTTTCACCACTGGAGTGGTGCTCAAAATCCAAGTGCTCTGCTCTAATACTCACCCTTCTAGCGTTTTCATCTGTTTTCGCCGCCGCTCCGGTCCATCTCCTGCAGTTCGTGACCTGTCGGCTGCTTCAGTGTTTCATGGAGCGAGCCGGAGGGCACTAATTAATGTAAATCTATGAGCACCTCGTTCTGGCCCTCACACTTGCATTGAGTGCTTGTAACGTAGCTTCCGACTTCTGGCTACTCTGAAGCTGTGCTCACAAGATGGAGGCGCAGGTTCGGAGTGGCCCCAAAAAACGGTGAAGATACCGGAGGACAAGTAAATGACTGGGGGCAGGAGACTTACAATTAAACCACCACTCCAGAGGTGAAAAAAACAAACAAAAACAAAACAAAACACTAGAGTGGTGCTTTAAGTAGTAGCCAGTGACTTAAACACCAACTAATAAAGGGGTTTTACACTACTAGGACAGCCCTGTCTGGATCTAAATGTTTGGCCCTCATAAAAAATAAATAAATTTATACTCAACTCCTGTGCCAGCGCCATTCCAACGGTGCCAGGGCTTTCGCGAGGGTGTATGACACATGGTGCCCTTTGCCCTAACAACCACCCAAGAGCTCCGGGACCCCGACAGCAGACACCGCTGGAACGGCGCCGGCACGGGAGGAGAGTATAGCCCTTTTTATTTTAATCGGGGTCAAACATTTAGCTCCAGAAGGGGTTGTCCTGCTGGTGGACAACCCCTTTAAAATACGAAAATAAAAAAAAAACTCAATTTGAGAAGATAAGGCAAGCCCTTTAAGCTGTTCCAAAAAAATTCAATGAAGCAGCAAATACAAAAAAAGATCTTAAAAATAAAAAAAGTTTTCATACCAACGAGTTTTGCTTCGTACCCACATAGTATTCTGCAGAAAAATAGCCAACAATACTGTTGGATGGCAGACTTTTAATTTGCCATTTTTATTTGAAAAAATGCACAACAGAAACAAACATGCTGTAGATATTAATGTTCTTCATATAAATTAATTTCCGCTCACAAAAGTTCTGAAAATTGCAAACTGTTCCAATTTGCATAACTGATTTGACCGTGCCCCCCTTCCCATCTGTCCATCTATGGATTAATAGTCCCCGGAATCAGCGCTCCAGTTCCCATCCTAACGTATGCTCCATGATGTGTTCATCAGGCAGGTTTGTAATAGACCTTTGCCGAAAACCTGCGCCTGAAAAAGCTCTAACAAAAAGCTCAAAAGACTGAACATCTACATTTCTATATAATAACGGCTCACTGTTTATATGTTCAGGCTTTTGAGCATCTTTTAGCCGCTTCAGAATTCCAAAGATGTCAAGCAATTAAAAGAAGTGAGCGGAACGTTGTTCAGGCGTGTTGTGGAAGAAGCACTCTCCTTAACAATACAAGTCAATGCAAAGGCTCAATAGACAACCGAGCATTTTTTTTAAATTTTATTTATTTTTAAGTATTTTGTCAGCATTTTTGCTTCAAACACCTCTAGCAGTTTCTTCTTTAATGAATGGAGTTTAAAAAAAATTTAAAAACAAAATCCAACAATTAATGGGACAGCTCACCACAACTGCATCAAGGTAAAATCCAAACTTAAAGTCGTCTCTTCTTCTTCCTACAATCAATGCTTTACTGAGGTTGCATGTGCAAAAATGACATCGAAAAAATATCAAACCGCTGACATGTTTCAGAATACAGTTCCTTAATTATAGAAGGATTAAAAAAAGTTGTCAATGCATTGATCCGCTTACTTCCCGCATGGGGCTATGCCCACCATGCGGGAAGTAAGCGGATATTGTGCGGTTGCTACTCGGGGTGGAGGAGAGGAGACTCTCCTCCAGGCCCCGGGAACCATATTTGTGGTAAAAAAAAAAAAGAATTAAAATAAAAAATAATGATATACTCACCTCTCAGCGCTGCACGCGGCCGTCCAGTCTCAGGTTTGCTATGCGAGCAGGACCTGCGGTGACGTCGCGGTCACATGAATGTGACGTCACGAAGGTCCTTCTCGCACAGCATCTTTGGAACTGGACCGCCGCCTGCAGCACCGAGGAGATCGGGACGTCAGAGGGTGAGTATAACCATTTTTTTTTTTTTTTTTTTAATATTACTATTGATGCTGCATATGCAGCATCAATAGTAAAACCAGTGCAGGAGTAAAACCCGCAGCGGAAACCGCAAGACAAAACGTGATAAATCTGCAGGGATAACCGCAGCGGTTTTGCCCTGCAGATTTATCAAATCCGCTGCGGGAGAAGCCGCAGGGATCCGAACTTACGTGTGCACATAGCCTTAGGGTATGTGCACACGTAGAAAGCTCCTCTGCAGATTTTTCCGCAGCGGATTTGATAAATTCGCAGTGCAAAACCGCTGCGGTTTTTCCTGCGGATTTATCGCGTTTTCTATTGCGGATTCCGCTGCGGTTTTACATCTGCAGTTTTCTATTGGAGCAGGTGTAAAAACGCTGTGGATTCCGCACAAAGAATTGACATGCTGCGGAAAATAAAACGCTGCGTTTCCGCGCGTTTTGTTTCCGCAGCATGTGCACTGCGGATTTCGTTTCCCATAGGTTTACATTGTACTGTAAACTTATGGGAAACTGCTGCGGATCCGCAGCAAAATCCGCAACGTGGGCACATACCCTAAATCTGCATCGTGTCCTGTGAACATCAATTGGCCCTGAGAAACCCGCAGAAACCCACACAACCAATAGTACAAAGTCAACAATAAATATCTGGGGATTTGGTCAGCCCTGCCTTTAAAAAAAATATTAACGGGTTTGATTGGGATTTTAAGGCCATGTCCACACGTTGTGTTTTTACGGCTTTTTATGCAAATTAACCCTTTCACGACATGCCCCGTACTATTACTGCACATGTCGTGTCTCCCCCTTTGATGTGGGCTCCGGCAGTGAGCCCACATCAAAGTCGCAACATGTCAGCTGTTTTGTACAGCTGACATGTGCCGCAATAGCGATTCACCCGCCGCTATTAACCTGTTAAATGCCGCTGTTAAACGCAGACAGCGGCATTTAACCGGCGCTTCCGGCCGGGCGGCCGGAAATGACTTCATCGCCGACCCCCGTTACATGATCGGGGGTCAGCGATGCGTCACGATGGTAACCATAGAGGTCCTTGAGACCTCTATGGTTACTAATGCCGGCCTGCTGTGAGCGCCACCCTGTGGTCGGCGCTCACAGCACACCTGCATTTCTGCTACATAGCAGCGAACATCAGATCGCTGCTATGTAGCAGAGCCGATCGAGTGGTGCCAGCTTCTGGCCTCGAAGCATGGCAAAAGTAAAAAAAAAAATGTTTTTACAAATATGAAAAAAATAAAAAAAAATATGAAAGTTTAAATCGCCCCCCTTTCGCCCCATCCAAAATAAAACAACAAAAAAAAAATCAAATCTACACACATTTGGTATCGCCCGATCATTAAAAAAAAAGCATTAACCTGATCGCTAAGCAGCGTAGCGAGAAAAAAATTCGAAACGCCAGAATTACGTTTTTTTGGTCGCCGCAACATTGTATTAAAATGCAATAACGGGTGATCAAAAGAACATATCTGCACAAATGTGGTATCATTAAAAACGTCAGCTCGGCACGCAAGAAATAAGCCCTCACATGACCCCAGATCACGAAAAATGGAGACGCTACGGGTATCAGAAAAAGGCACTTTTTTTTTTTTTCTTTAGCAAAGTTTGGATTTTTTTTCACCACTTAGATAAAAAATAACCTAGACACGTTTGGTGTCCATGAACTCGTAACGACCTGGAGAATCTTAATATCAGGTCAGTTTTAGCATTTAGTGAACCTAGCAAAAAAGCCAAACAAAAAACAAGTGTGGGATTGCACTTTTTTTGCAATTTCACCACGCTTGGAATTTTTTTCCCATTTTCTAGTACAAGACATGGTAAAACCAATGATGACGTTCAAAAATACAACTCGTCCCGCAAAAAACAAACCCTCACATGGCCATATTGACGGAAAAATAAAAAAGTTATGGCTCTGGGAATGAGGGGAGCGAAAAACAAAAACACAAAAACGAAAAAGGGCCGCGGCGGGAAGGGGTTAAAAGCTGCTTTTTACAGTAACAGCAAAAGCTGTCAGATTTCAGAATTTCCATGCACACACATTTGGGGTTTTTTTCCTGACCAAATTGTAAAACTGCAGCATGTTAATTCTATCAGGGTTTCTGCAGCGTTTGTTCACCCATATAAAGCAAAAAAAAAAAAAAAACAGCAAAAACCTTTGCCATAAGGGTTTGTTGTATTTTTAGTGAAAAATAAAACAGGTACAGCAGGATGAGAAGCCATTTATTTTTGAGATTTTCTCAAGTTTAAACCATAAAGGTACCGTCACACTAAGCGACGCTGCAGCGATACCGACAACGATGTCGATCGCTGCAGCGTCGCTGTTTGGTCGCTGGAGAGCTGTCACACAGACAGCTCTCCAGCGACCAACGATCCCGAGGTCCCCGGGTAACCAGGGTAAACATCGGGTTACTAAGTGCAGGGCCGCGCTTAGTAACCCGATGTTTACCATGGTTACCAGCGTAAACATTAAAAAAACAAATACTACATACTTACATTCCGGTGTCTGGTCATGTCCCTCGCCTTCAGCTTCCAGCACTGACTGAGCGTCGGCCGTAAAGTACAGCGGCGACATCACCGCTGTGCTGAGCTTTACGGCTGGCCGGCGCTCACCAGTCAGTGCGGGAAGCTGAAGGCGAGGGACATGAACAGACACCGGGAATGTAAGTATGTAGTGTTTTTTTACATTTACAACGGTAACCAGGGTAAACATCGGGTTACTAAGCGCGGCCCTGCGCTTAGTAACCCGATATTTACCCTGGTTACCAGTGAAGACATCGCTGAATCGGCGTCACACACGCCGATTCAGCGATGTCAGCGGGAGATCCAGCGACAAAATAAAGTGCTGGACTTTCCCCAGCGACCAACGATGTCACAGCAGGGGCCTGATCGTTGGTCGCTGTCACACATAACGATTTAGTTAACGATATCGTTGCTACGTCACAAAAAACAACGATATCGTTAATGATATCGTTATGTGTGACGGTACCTTAATATCTAGGTCTCCTCCCCTGAGAATGGCTGTGAGTATTAGTACAGGTTAATTAAATTAGTGATAGGTTAAACTAAACACTGCCTGACTAATGCGTGAAATTGCACAATACCTGACCAACCCAAGGGCCGACCAAGGTGTGAAAGTAAGCAGAGTCCTCCCTAGAAAATATCTTGGTAAACTACCGTAATCCAAACCGATTCACCTCCCCCTGCTGTTTGTACATTTGCAAGTGTGTATTGTCTCATGAACTTTTTTTGGTCAGAATAGTCACAACTTTTTTTTTTCAGGCATAAAAATCTTTTTCAACTAAATAATTTGATCAACTTGCCCTTTTTTCCCCAAAAAATATTTTATGGTTTCACACATGTCTTGGATTGGTGACCCAACACCTTGTATTGCTCATGCTTGTATGATGGAATCAAAACTGAACTTTGGGATTCTGAAAAATTAAGCAAAAAAAAAAAAAAAACACAGCAAGAAAAGCCATCAAAACCTGATTTTTGTCTGCAGCTTACAATAGCAAGGGGGCATTAACCCTTTATTACCCCATATCCCACCGCTAAGTCCCAGAATAGGCGCATCTTACAGATGTGCCTTTTCTGGGGTGGCTGGGGGCAGATGTTTTTAGCCAATAACTGTGGACCCTCTCAAGGTATTAATATCTGCCCTCAGTCACTGGCTTTACCACTCTGGCGGAGAAAATTGCGCGGGAGCCCACGCCAGGTTTTTCCGCAATTTAACCCTTTATTTTAACAGCTAGAGCCCCCAAATTTTGCACACACACTCTACTAAGATTAGTAGTGAGTTAAATATAGAAAAACTCAAGGCACGGTACACAAACGAATCATGTAAAGGAGGGAACCATCACCACCAATGTACACCAATAGGATATATAATGGACAAATTCAAACAAAAACCACAAAGAAAACCCGAAACAAAGTCCGATATAAGGCATATAACAAAATTTATTAGAATATATAATGATGTGGTAGAGTGGAAAAAATACCAGAAATAGGCACTACACCAGGGACATTCACACGTTCAGTATTTGGTCAGTTTTTTACCTCAGTATTTGTAAGCCAAAACCAGGAGTGGGTGGAAAATACAGAAGTGGTGCAGATGTTTCTATTATACTTTTCCTCTGATTGCTCCACTCCTGGTTTTGGTTTACAAATAATGAGGTAAAATAATGAGGTAAAATACTGAGGTAAATTACTGAGGTAAAATACTGAACGTGTGAACTCGGCGTTAAGATTAGGATCGGGGAACGTAAATTAGATACAGCACTTCAGTGGTAAAAAACAAAACAAAGACGCTGGAGTGGTGCTAGACCTTTACATAAAAGCAACACATGGTGCATGGAAATAAATAAAAGAAAAAAAAAATTGTACACAAGTTAATTCTGTATATTGATAATATTTCCTAATCTTAGAAAACTTTTGAAGAAAGTTCGAACAAAAACTGCAAAACATTGGAACAGATGTCATATTGATCTTCGAGCAAGAACAGACTGTGTGTCCCTGGCATCCGCACTTCAGAACCGGTGTAAAAATCTGGTCCTGACATATAACTACATAAATAAGACAAGTAGCCACAGTTACTTTTATCAGTCAATAATAACGGCCAAGGACATCACCAGAAAATAACTTCTAAAAGCAAATTTCTGGTTGCCTGGCAGTAGAGATGAGCGAGCGTTCTCGGAGAAGGTGTATTCTCAGCATGCTCGAGTCCTAATCAATTAGTTTTGGAATGGTTGAAAAAAAATAAAAAATGCTCGAGTCCCCACAGCTGCACATCTCGCGGCTGTTTTGACAACACATGTAGAAATTGCCTGTTTGTTAGGCAATCCCTGATTGAGATATGCAGACTCGAGTATTTTTATTTCGACCATTCCAAAAACAATCAACTAGGACACGAGCATGCTGAGATAACACCTTCACCGAGCACCCTCGCTCATCACTACTCGGCGGTAATCCAGCTCAGACGTCTATGGGGCTACACTTGTACTGAACGCATTGGAGACCGTCTGGTCGGGTTGTGGCCGCGATTACGCATATTGCACACTTGTGGTCACAGGACCGCCATTCCCAGATTTGGCTTCCAAATACTGACGTAAAATACACAGTTGCTTACATAAGTCACAATATATTAGAGAAATAGTGGAGAGAAAGAAGAAGTTTGTCAAAAAGTATAAATAAAAACGGCCCTGAATGAAATACTAATAGTGAAATTAAAGAAAAATTATTAAAGAAAAAAAAATTATAGTGAAAAAGAAAATACATTAAAAAAATATTAATTTAATTGCTTATGAATTATTTCATTAAGTTAAAATCCATAAGAAAATAATTCAGAACAATTAAATGCATAAAGAAGATACATTTATAACAAAGAAAATAATGACATTCATAATGGGCTAATTACATTAATAAGCAAATCATGAAATAATTCAATAAATAGCAAATAATGAAATTACAAAAATTCATAAGAAAATTAAATTCACAATAAATAAGAAAATAATGAAGTTCTTGTATAAGTTACAGCAGGAAAAGTTAGATAAATTACACAAAAAAAAAAAAAGGGGGGTCATCCCTGCAATGCACAGACACAGTATACAGGTGTGATGTCACACTGCACAACACACGGACACTGTGCACGGTACACTGGGTGATGACGTGGCCGCTCACTGATGACATCATCAGTATGACAGAGTTATTTACCAGGTGAAGATCTTCTTGGACACCCGGGACAGGCGATGGCGCACGCCGGCTCCGTGTGCCGCAGGTGGATGCCCCAGTGATGGCTCACAGGCTTGTCCATCATCCATCCTCGGGGGATCATGTAGGTCCTGGAGTAACGCCGGAGGTCAGCAGAGAAGCTGTGCTGCAGCAGCTGTGTCCGGCAGTGCGCGCTCCGCAGACAGACAGCAGCACACGGCCCCCGCTCACCATGTGGAGCTGGTGTCACGGCGACATCACCACGGGGAGGAGGGTCGTGTCTACAATGGGGCTGATGTCACAGGAAGGGGCGAGGTACTATGCTCCAGCCACCACATACCAGGAAGCAACAGTGCTGAGGAATAGAGAGAGAGCTGGGGTGGAGGAGAGGGCCGAGGAATAAGAGAGCTGGGGTGGTGGAGGAGAGGGCTGAGGAATAGAGAGCTAGGATGGTGGAGGAGAGGGCTGAGGAATAAGAGAGCTGGGGTGGTGGAGGAGAGGGCTGAGGAATAGAGAGCTAGGATGGTGGAGGAGAGGGCTGAGGAATAAGAGAGCTGGGGTGGTGGAGGAGAGGGCTGAGGAATAGAGAGGTCGCTGCTGGGGTGGTGGAGGAGAGGGCTGAGGAATAGAGAGCTAGGATGGTGGAGGAGAGGGCTGAGGAATAAGAGAGCTGGGGTGGTGGAGGAGAGGGCTGAGGAATAGAGAGGTCGCTGCTGGGGTGGAGGAGAGGGCTGAGGAATAAGAGAGCTGGGGTGGTGGAGGAGAGGGCTGAGGAATAAGAGAGCTGGGGTGGTGGAGGAGAGGGCTGAAGAATGAGAGCTGGGAGGGTGGAGGAGAGGGCTGAGGAATAAGAGAGCTGGGGTGGTGGAGGAGAGGGCTGAGGAATAGAGAGGTCGCTGCTGGGGTGGAGGAGAGGGCCGAGGAATAAGAGAGCTGTGGTGGTGGAGGAGAGGGCTGAGGAATAAGAGCTAGGATGGTGGAGGAGAGGGCTGAGGAATAAGAGAGCTGGGGTGGTGGAGAGAGGGCTGAGGAATAAGAGAGCTAGGATGGTGGAGGAGAGGGCTGAGGAATAGAGAGGTCGCTGCTGGGGTGGAGGAGAGGGCTGAGGAATAAGAGAGCTGGGGTGGTGGAGGAGAGGGCTGAGGAATAAGAGAGCTGGGGTGGTGGAGGAGAGGGCTGAAGAATGAGAGCTGGGAGGGTGGAGGAGAGGGCTGAGGAATAAGAGAGCTGGGGTGGTGGAGGAGAGGGCTGAGGAATAGAGAGGTCGCTGCTGGGGTGGAGGAGAGGGCCGAGGAATAAGAGAGCTGTGGTGGTGGAGGAGAGGGCTGAGGAATAAGAGCTAGGATGGTGGAGGAGAGGGCTGAGGAATAAGAGAGCTGGGGTGGTGGAGAGAGGGCTGAGGAATAAGAGATCTAGGATGGTGGAGGAGAGGGCTGAGGAATAGAGAGGTCGCTGCTGGGGTGGAGGAGAGGGCTGAGGAATAAGAGAGCTGGGGTGGTGGAGGAGAGGGCTGAGGAATAAGAGAGCTGGGGTGGTGGAGGAGAGGGCTGAAGAATGAGAGCTGGGAGGGTGGAGGAGAGGGCTGAGGAATAAGAGAGCTGGGGTGGTGGAGGAGAGGGCTGAGGAATAGAGAGAGAGCTCGCTGGGGTGGTGGAAGAGAGGGCTGAGGAATAAGAGAGCTGGGGTGGTGGAGGAGAGGGCTGAAGAATGAGAGCTGGGATGGTGGAGGAGAGGGCTGAGGAATAAGAGCTGGGGTGGTGGAGGAGAGGGCTGAGGAATAGAGAGGTCGCTGCTGGGGTGGAGGAGAGGGCCGAGGAATAAGAGAGCTGTGGTGGTGGAGGAGAGGGCTGAGGAATAAGAGAGCTAGGATGGTGGAGGAGAGGGCTGAGGAATAAGAGAGCTGGGGTGGTGGAGAGAGGGCTGAGGAATAAGAGAGCTGGGATGGTGGAGGAGAGGGCTGAGGAATAAGAGAGCTAGGATGGTGGAGGAGAGGGCTGAGGAATAAGAGAGCTAGGATGGTGGAGGAGAGGGCTGAGGAATAAGAGCTGGGGTGCTGGAGGAGAGGGCTGAGGAATAAGAGAGCTGGGGTGGTGGAGAGAGGGCTGAGGAATAAGAGAGCTGGGGTGCTGGAGAGAGGGCTGAGGAATAAGAGAGCTGGGGTGCTGAAGGAGAGGGCTGAGGAATAAGAGAGCTAGGATGGTGGAGGAGAGGGCTGAGGAATAAGAGAGCTAGGATGGTGGAGGAGAGGGCTGAGGAATAAGAGCTGGGGTGGTGGAGAGAGGGCTGAGGAATAAGAGAGCTGGGATGGTGGAGGAGAGGGCTGAGGAATAAGAGAGCTAGGATGGTGGAGGAGAGGGCTGAGGAATAAGAGAGCTAGGATGGTGGAGGAGAGGGCTGAGGAATAAGAGAGCTGGGGTGCTGGAGGAGAGGGCTGAGGAATAAGAGAGCTGGGGTGCTGGAGGAGAGGGCTGAGGAATAAGAGAGCTGGGGTGCTGGAGGAGAGGGCTGAGGAATAAGAGAGCTGGGGTGCTGGAGGAGAAGTCTGAGGAATAAGAGAGCTGGGGTGCTGGAGGAGAGGGCTGAGGAATAAGAGCTGGGATGGTGGAGGAGAGGGCTGAGGAATAAGAGAGCTGGGGTGGTGGAGGAGAGGGCTGAAGAATGAGAGCTGGGAGGGTGGAGGAGAGGGCTGAGGAATAAAAGAGCTGGGGTGGGGTGGAGGAGAGGGCTGAGGAATAAGAGCTGGGGTGGTTGAGGAGAGGGCTGAAGAATGAGAGCTGGGAGGGTGGAGGAGAGGGCTGAGGAATAAAGGGTGGGGTGGAGGAGAGGGCTGAGGAATAAGAGAGCTGGGGTGGTGGAGGAGAGGGCTGAAGAATGAGAGCTGGGAGGGTGGAGGAGAGGGCTGAGGAATAAGAGAGCTGGGGTGATGGAGGAGAGGGCTGAAGAATGAGAGCTGGGAGGGTGGAGGAGAGGGCTGAGGAATAAAAAGAGCTGGGGTGGGGTGGAGGAGAGGGCTGAGGAATAAGAGAGCTGGGGTGGTGGAGGAGAGGGCTGAAGAATGAGAGCTGGGGTGGGGTGGAGGAGAGGGCTGAGGAATAAGAGAGCTGGGGTTGGTGGAGGAGAGGGCTGAGGAATAAGAGAGCTGGGGTGGTGGAGGAGAGGGCTGAGGAATAAGAGAGCTGGGGTTGGTGGAGGAGAGGGCTGAGGAATAAGAGAGCTGGGGTGGTGGAGGAGAGGGCTGAGGAGATGTGAATGAGGACATAGGACTAACTGTGAGGGGTTTTACTGAGAATGTATTTCGGAGGCAAAGAACCATGGATGATGTTACTATATGGCAGCTGCTACTTGCATGGGGCTGCTTATTGGGCTGAATAGGAAAAGGGTTGATGTTACATGAGTGGGGCTGCATGATGATGATGATTAGGGGCTGTGTGGAGAAGGGGAGATGATGATGAGAGGCTTCTGTGTAAATCTCTGAACTATGTGATTCAGACAGAACCCCCGGCTGAAAATTCCCTGTAATGAGGCAGATGGAGGCATAGGACCTGTGATCCGGCGGTGTTCATACTTTTAGGATCGCATAAAAGTGCAATCGATCACAGTTTTTTGCACTTCAGAAAAGAACACCGCTGAACAGTAGCCAGGCGGAGTCCAGAGTAACTCTGCTGCCTCATTAAAGTGAATGGATCCATCGGGGGGTTTCAGCTGAATCACGTAATTTGGAGATTTAGATGGAAACCCCGATGTAAGGCTAGGTTCACACTTGCGTTGTGCAGTCCGTTCAACAAATCCGTTAAACGGACTGCACTAACACAAGTTAGCATCTGCTAGCTCCATCTGCGCTAGCAGTGACGGACCCGGAAACGCTGCAGCCCGTGTCTCGGGTCCGTCACTCAATGCCATTGTCGGCGTGCGCTAGCGATGCGTTCGCCATTGCAAGTAATGGCGTCGTTAATGGACTACGTTATGCCGCAGTGTAACGTAGTCCGTTAAACAGGTTCACACAACGCAGTGTGAACCCAGCCTAAGTGCTCAGCATAGAGCACCGGATAAATGTGATCCAAAGTGTTATGTAAAATGTTCCCAATAAAAGCTTCAACTCAACCAACAAAAAGCAAGTCCCCACTCAGGTCCATCATCTGCCAATGGAAATATAGGGGGCTTCCACATTACTGGTAGTACTAACAGTCTGAAGAAGTGCTAGGGCTCCTCGCCCACCATGAGAAATCCAATGAATTCTGCACTCCCAAATACCCCCTCCCTTCTGAGCCCCACAGTGTGTCTAAACCACAGTTATTATCCACGTTTGGCATTTTTGGAATTCTGTCCCAAGAAGCAAAAGCTGACACAACGTACAGGCGCTACAAAAGCAGATTTGCCATTTTCACTCGGCAGCATCCATTGCTGCTTGTTTCTAGAAGACACCCATGGAGAGAAAATCGTCACTACACGCGTATCTAAATTCCCAGAGGTGTATAACTTCCAAAATGGGGTCACTAGAAGGGGGATTCTGCTCTCCTAGCACTTAGGGGCTCTGTATATGGAGTCCACAAGGTATTCTAGGAAAATTGCTCCAGGAGGCAAATAGCGCTCCGTTCCTCCCGAATCTGGCTGTGTGGCTCAGCAGTACTGTACAGCCACATATGGGGTACTGCTACATTCAGCAGTAATTGTGGGACAAATTTTCAGGTAAAAATGTGCCATATTTTCTGACTATAAGACGCACTTTTTCCCCCCTTTTTCTGCACCTGTCGCAAAATGCCAGCGGAGCCCCGCCATGCCACCGCCTAACCTGTTGCAAAATACTGGCGGAACCACCGGGAACCCCAGAGCACCACAGCCGCACCAGCCTGGGATGGGATTTACCCAAGGCCACCGCACCAGCCTGGACCACCAAATAACCCCTGTGACCACGTTCCTCTGTGACCACTCCTCCACCTGTGCCGTATCCCCCCCCGGTAAGCTGAATTCAGACTGTAAGACAGACCCCCATTTGACACATATTTTTTTCCCCTACTTCTGAAAATTTGGGGTGCGTCTTATAGTCCAAAAAATACGGTAATTATAACTTTTTTATTTTTCCATCAATATGGCCATGTGAGGGCTTATTATTTACAGAATGAGTTGTACTTTTGAACGACATCATTGGTTTTACCATGTCATGTACTAAAAATTTCCAAAGTGCTGTGAAATTGCAAAAAAAGTGCAATCCTTGTTTTTTTCATTGGCTTCTTTACTAGCTTCACTAAATGATAAAACTGACCTGATATTATGATTCTCCAGGTCAGTACGAGTTCATAGACACCAAACATGTCTAGGTTCTTTTATCTAAGTGGTGAAAGAAATTCCAAACTTTGCTAAAAAAATAAAATAAAATTGCGCCATTTTCCGATACCCGTAGTGTCTCCATTTTTTCATGTAAAGTCTTGTCTAAAGTCCACTTTAAGGGAGGATATTAGCGAAGGGAATGAGGATGTCGAGTCAATATGGGTTGAAATTCATGGAGGGAAAAATGGTAACAAAATTCTCATTGGGGTCTGTTACAAACCCCCAAATATAACAGAAAGCATGGAAAGTCTACTTCTAAAGCAGATAGATGAAGCTGCAACCCATAATGAGGTCCTGGTTATGGGGGACTTTAACTACCCGGATATTAACTGGGAAACAGAAACCTGTGAAACCCATAAAGGCAACAGGTTTCTGCTAATAACCAAGAAAAATTATCTTTCACAATTGGTGCAGAATCCAACCAGAGGAGCAGCACTTTTAGACCTAATACTATCTAATAGACCTGACAGAATAACAAATCTGCAGGTGGTCGGGCATTTAGGAAATAGCGACCACAATATTGTGCAGTTTAACCTGTCTTTCACTAGGGGGACTTGTCAGGGAGTCACAAAAACATTGAACTTTAGGAAGGCAAAGTTTGACCAGCTTAGAGATGCCCTTAATCTGGTAGACTGGGACAATATCCTCAGAAATGAGAATACAGATAATAAATGGGAAATGTTTAAGAACATCCTAAATAGGCAGTGTAAGCGGTTTATACCTTGTGGGAATAAAAGGACTAGAAATAGGAAAAACCCAATGTGGCTAAACAAAGAAGTAAGACAGGCAATTAACAGTAAAAAGAAAGCATTTGCACTACTAAAGCAGGATGGCACCATTGAAGCTCTAAAAAACTATAGGGAGAAAAATACTTTATCTAAAAAACTAATTAAAGCTGCCAAAAAGGAAACAGAGAAGCACATTGCTAAGGAGAGTAAAACTAATCCCAAACTGTTCTTCAACTATATCAATAGTAAAAGAATAAAAACTGAAAATGTAGGCCCCTTAAAAAATAGTGAGGAAAGAATGGTTGTAGATGACGAGGAAAAAGCTAACATATTAAACACCTTCTCCACGGTATTCACGGTGGAAAATGAAATGCTAGGTGAAATCCCAAGAAACAATGAAAACCCTATATTAAGGGTCACCAATCTAACCCAAGAAGAGGTGCGAAACTGGCTAAATAAGATTAAAATAGATAAATCTCCGGGTCCGGATTTCATACACCCACGAGTACTAAGAGAACTAAGTAATGTAATAGATAAACCATTATTTCTTATTTTTAGTGACTCTATAGCGACAGGGTCTGTTCCGCAGGACTGGCGCATAGCAAATGTGGTGCCAATATTCAAAAAGGGCTCTAAAAGTGAACCTGGAAATTATAGGCCAGTAAGTCTAACCTCTATTGTTGGTAAAATATTTGAAGGGTTTCTGAGGGATGTTATTCTGGATTATCTCAATGAGAATAACTGTTTAACTCCATATCAGCATGGGTTTATGAGAAATCGCTCCTGTCAAACCAATCTAATCAGTTTTTATGAAGAGGTAAGCTATAGGCTGGACCACGGTGAGTCATTGGACGTGGTATATCTCGATTTTTCCAAAGCGTTTGATACCGTGCCGCACAAGAGGTTGGTACACAAAATGAGAATGCTTGGTCTGGGGGAAAATGTGTGTAAATGGGTTAGTAACTGGCTTAGTGATAGAAAGCAGAGGGTGGTTATAAATGGTATAGTCTCTAACTGGGTCGCTGTGACCAGTGGGGTACCGCAGGGGTCAGTATTGGGACCTGTTCTCTTCAACATATTCATTAATGATCTGGTAGAAGGTTTACACAGTAAAATATCGATATTTGCAGATGATACAAAACTATGTAAAGCAGTTAATACAAGAGAAGATAGTATTCTGCTACAGATGGATCTGGATAAGTTGGAAACTTGGGCTGAAAGGTGGCAGATGAGGTTTAACAATGATAAATGTAAGGTTATACACATGGGAAGAGGGAATCAATATCACCATTACACACTGAACGGGAAACCACTGGGTAAATCTGACAGGGAGAAGGACTTGGGGATCCTAGTTAATGATAAACTTACCTGGAGCAGCCAGTGCCAGGCAGCAGCTGCCAAGGCAAACAGGATCATGGGGTGCATTAAAAGAGGTCTGGATACACATGATGAGAGCATTATACTGCCTCTGTACAAATCCCTAGTTAGACCGCACATGGAGTACTGTGTCCAGTTTTGGGCACCGGTGCTCAGGAAGGATATAATGGAACTAGAGAGAGTACAAAGGAGGGCAACAAAATTAATAAAGGGGATGGGAGAACTACAATACCCAGATAGATTAGCGAAATTAGGATTATTTAGTCTAGAAAAAAGACGACTGAGGGGCGATCTAATAACCATGTATAAGTATATAAGGGGACAATACAAATATCTCGCTGAGGATCTGTTTATACCAAGGAAGGTGACGGGCACAAGGGGGCATTCTTTGCGTCTGGAGGAGAGAAGGTTTTTCCACCAACATAGAAGAGGATTCTTTACTGTTAGGGCAGTGAGAATCTGGAATTGCTTGCCTGAGGAGGTGGTGATGGCGAACTCAGTCGAGGGGTTCAAGAGAGGCCTGGATGTCTTCCTGGAGCAGAACAATATTGTATCATACAATTATTAGGTTCTGTAGAAGGACGTAGATCTGGGTACTTATTATGATGGAATATAGGCTGAACTGGATGGACAAATGTCTTTTTTCGGCCTTACTAACTATGTTACTATGTTACTATGTTACTATGATCTGGGGTCAGGTGAGGGCTTATTTTTTGCATGCTGAGCTGGCGTTTTTAATGATAACATTTTGGTGCACTTACGTTTTTTTGATCGCCCGTTATTACATTTTAATGCAATGTCGCGGCGATCAAAACAACCTAATTCTGGCGTTTCAAATTTTTTTCTAACTACGCCGTTTAGCGATCAGGTTAATCCTTTTTTTTATTGATAGATCGGGCGATTCTGAACGTGGCAATACACATGTTTGGTAGGTTTGATTTTTTTTTTTTTATTGCTTTATTTTGAATGGGGCAAAAGGGGGGTGATTTAAACTTTTTATATTTTTTTATTTTTTTTCACTTTTTTTCACTTTTTTTTTTACTTTTGCCATGCTTCAATAGAAGCTGGCACCACTCGATCGGCTCTGCTACATAGCAGTGATCATCAGAGCTCTGCTACATAGCAGCGATTATCAGGCCGGCATCAGTAACCATAGAGGTCTCTAGGACCTCTATGGTTACCATTCTGACGCATCGCTGACCCCCGATCATGTGATGGGGGTCGGCGATGCACTCATTTCCGGCCGCCGCGGCCGGAAGCATCGGTTAAATGCCACTGTCAGCGTTTGACAGCGGCATGTAACTAGTTAATAGCGGCGGGTGAATCGCGATTTCACCCGCCGCTATTGCGGGCACATGTCAGCTGTTCAAAACAGCTGACATGTCCCGGCTTTGATGAGGGCTCACCGCCGGAGCCCTGCATCAAAGCGCGGTATCTGACCTCGGATGTACTATCCCGTCCGAGGTCAGAAAGAGGTTAAAATTTTTGCAAAGATGATTGCTAAGAGATTATGCCTAGTGATGAGCGAGTATACACGTTTCTCGGGTTTTCCCCGAGCATGCTCGGTGGTCTCCGAGTATTTGTGACTGCTCGGAGATTTAGTTTTTGTTGATGCAGCTGCATGATTTACGGCTGCTAGCCAGCCTGAGTACAGGTGGGGGTTGCCTGGTTGCTAGGGAATCCCCACATGTAATCAAGCTGGCTAGCAGCCGTAAATCATGCAGCTGAGGTGAAGAAAACTAAATCTCCGAGCAGTCACAAATACTCGGAGATCACCGAGCAACGAGTATATTCTCTCATTACTAATTATGTCCCATTCTGCCAAGTTTGATAGATCAGGACCAGATGGGTTTTGTCCCCGGTCGGGAAGATAGAGATAATGCCATACAGACTATTTCACTGATAGATACAGTCATGGCCAAAAGTATTGACACCCCTGCAATTCTGTCAGATAATACTCATTTTCTTCCTGAAAATGATTGCAAACACAAATTCTTTGGTATTATTATCTTCATTTTATTTGTCTTAACTGAAAAAACACAAAAGAGAATGAAGCAAAAAGCAAAACATTGATCATTTCACACAAAACTCCAAAAATGGGCCAGACAAAAGTATTGGCACCCTCAGCCTAATACTTGGTTGCACAACCTTTAGCCAAAATAACTGCGACCAACCGCTTCCGGTAACCATCAATGAGTTTCTTACAATGCTCTGCTGGAATTTTAGACCATTCTTCTTTGGCAAACTGCTCCAGGTCCCTGATATTTGAAGGGTGCCTTCTCCAAACTGCCATTTTTAGATCTCTCCACAGGTGTTCTATGGGATTCAGGTCGGGACTCATTGCTGGCCACCTTAGAAGTCTCCAGTGCTTTCTCTCAAACCATTTTCTAGTGCTTTTTGAAGTGTGTTTTGGGTCATTGTCCTGCTGGAAGACCCATGACCTCTGAGGGAGACCCAGCTTTCTCACACTGGGCCCTACATTATGCTGCAAAATTTGTTGGCAGTCTTCAGACTTCATAATGCCATGCACACGGTCAAGCAGTCCAGTGCCAGAGGCAGCAAAGCAACCCCAAAACATCAGGGAACCTCCGCCATGTTTGACTGTAGGGACCGTGTTCTTTTCTTTGAATGCCTCTTTTTTTCTCCTGTAAACTCTATGTTGATGCCTTTGCCCAAAAAGCTCTACTTTTGTCTCATCTGACCAGAGAACATTCTTCCAAAACGTTTTAGACTTTTTCAGGTAAGTTTTGGCAAACTCCAGCCTGGCTTTTTATGTCTCGGGGTAAGAAGTGGGGTCTTCCTGGGTCTCCTACCATACAGTCCCTTTTCATTCAGACGCTGACGGATAGTACGGGTTGACACTGTTGTACCCTCGGACTGCAGGGCAGCTTGAACTTGTTTGGATGTTAGTCAAGGTTCTTTACTTAACATCCGCACAATCTTGTGTTGAAATCTCTTCAATTTTTCTTTTCCGTCCACATCTAGGGAGGTTAGCCACAGTGCCATGGGCTTTAAACTTCTTGATGACACTGCGCACGGTAGACACAGGAACATTCAGGTCTTTGGAGATGGACTTGTAGCCTTGAGATTGCTCATGCTTCCTCACAATTTGGTTTCTCAAGTCCTCAGACAGTTCTTTGGTCTTCTTTCTTTTCTCCATGCTCAGTGTGGTACACACAAGGACACAGGACAGAGGTTGAGTCAACTTTAATCCATGTCAACTGGCTGCAAGTGTAATTTAGTTATTGCCAACACCTGTTAGGTGCCACAGGTAAGTTACAGGTGCTGATAATTACACAAATTAGAGAAGCATCACATGATTTTTCGAACAGTGCCAATACTTTTGTCCATCCCCTTTTTATATTTGGTGTGGAATTATATCCAATTTGGCTTTAGGACAATTCTTTTTGTGTTTTTTTATTTAAGACAAATTAAATGAAGATAATAATAACAAAGAATTTGTGATTGCAATCATTTTCAGGAAGAAACTGAGTATTATCTGACAGAATTGCAGGGGTGTCAATACTTCTGGCCATGACTGTAGGGCATCCAGGGAAGGGGTTCCCATGTGTATCATGTTGATTGATGCGGGCAAAGCCTACGGTAGGGTGCACTGGGAATTGATATTTCAGACATTGGAAGGAGTTGGCCTAAAGGGAAACACGCTCCATAGAATTTCGGCCCTATATTCATCCCCCAGCGCACGAGGTAAAGTTAATGGCGCACTTTCAAACACATTTCCTATCCGAAATGGCACAGGGCAGGGGTGTCCACTTTCATCTCTACATTCTAACAATGGATCACTTAGCAACTGCAATACGTGGAAACCCTTCAATCAGATGATTTACTTTTACACATCTCCTCCCCAACCACAAGCTTACCAAACATTATTTCATAACTACATAAATTTGGCAGTCTAACTTCAAAATTAATTCTCACAAATCTAAGATCTTAAATATATTATTGCAACCACCCGTGGTAGAATGGTTGAGAGCCTCGTTTCCCTTTAGGTGGCGCTTTGATTCACTTACCTACTAAGGAGTCAAAATAACAGCCAAGATATCACAGCTATATGATGCAAACTTCAAGATAGCCTTATATAAAGCTGAATGAGATTTGGAGAAGTGGCACAAACTACAGCTTTCATGGTTTGGCAGGGTAAATGCTGTAAAGATGGATTTATTACACCGCCTACTAAATTACTTCCAAATAATCCCTTTATATTTGCCTGCTTCCTTCTCTCGCCTTAAAAAAAAACGATCACCCGGTTCGTCTGCTCACATAATCGAAGACGTATATCATATTTTTTATTAACCCCTTAAGCCCCTAGGGTGGTTTGCACGTTAATGACCAGGCCAATTTTTACAATTCTGATCACTGTCCCTTTATGAGGTTATAACTCTGGAACGCTTCAACGGATCTTGACGATTCTGACATTGTTTTCTCATGACATATTGTACTTCATGACAGTGGTAAAATTTATTTGATATAACTTGCGTTTATTTGTGAAAAAAATGGAAATTTGGCGAAAATTTTGAAAATTTAGCAATTTTCCAACTTTGAATTTTTATGCCCTTAAATCACAAAGATATGTCATGTAAAATACTTAATAAGTAACATTTCCCTCATGTTTACTTTACATCAGCACAATTTTGGAACCAAAAATTTTTTTTGTTAGGGAGTTATAAGGGTTAAAATTTGACCAGCAATTTCTCGTTTTTACAACACCAATATTTTTTAGGGACCACATCACATTTGAAGTCATTTTAAGGGGTCTATATGATAGAAAATAACCAAGTGTGACACCATTCTAAAAACTGCACCCCTCAAGGAGCTCAAAACCACATTCAAGAAGTTTATTAACCCTTCAGGTGTTTTACAGGAATTTTAGGAATGTTTAAAAAAAATTAACATTTAACTTTTTTAACAAAAAATTTACTTCAGCTCCAATTTGTTTTATTTTCCCAAGGGTAAGAGAAGAAATTGGACCCCAAAAGTTGTTGTGCCATTTGTTCTGAGTACGCCGATACCCCACATGTGGGGGTAAACCACTGTTTGGGCGCATGGCAGAGCTCGGAAGGGAAGGAGCACCGTTTGACTTTTCAATGCAAAATTGACTGGAATTGAGATGGGACGCCATGTTGCGTTTGGAGAGCCCCTGATGTGCCTAAACATTGAAACCCCCCACAAGTGACACCATTTTGGAAAGTAGACCCCCTAAGGAACTTATCTAGATGTGTGGTGAGCACTTTAACCCACCAAGTGCTTCACAGAAGTTTATAATGCAGAACCGTAAAAATAAAAAATCATATTTTTTCACAAATAGGATCTTTTCACCCCCAATTTTTTATTTTTCCAAGGGTAGGAGAAGAAATTGGACCCCAAAAGTTGTTGTCCCATTTGTTCTGAGTATGCCGATACCCCACATGTGGGGGTAAACCACTGTTTGGGCGCACGGCAGAACTCGGAAAGGAAGGAGCGCTGTTTGACTTTTCAATGCAAAATTGACTGGAATTGAGATGGGACACCATGTCACGTTTGGAGAGCCCCTGATGGGCCTAAGCATTTAAACCCCCCACAAGTGACACTATTTTGGAAAGAAGACCTCCTAAGGAACTTATCTTGCTGTGTTTTGACAGCTTTGAACCCCCAAGTGTTTCACTACAGTTTTTAACGCAGAGCTGTGAAAATAAAAAATTATTTTGTTTCCACAAAAATTATATTTTAGCCCCCAGTTTTGTATTTTTCCAAGGGTAACAGGAGACAATGGACCCCAAAAGATGTTGTCCAATTTGTCCTGAGTACGCTGATACCCCATATGTGGGGGGGAACCACCGTTTGTGCACATGGCAGAGCTCAGAAGGGAAGAAGCGCCATTTGGAATGCAGACTTAGATGGATTGGTCTGCAGGCATCACGATGCATTTGCAGAGCCCCTGATGCACCTAAACAGTAGAAACCTCCCACAAGTGACACCATTTTGGAAACTAGACCCCCTAAGGAACTTATCTAGATGTGTTTTGACAGCTTTGAACCTCCAAGTGTTTCACTACAGTTTATAACGCATAGTCGTGAAAATAAAAATTAATTTTTTCCCATAAAAATGTTTTTTTTTAGTCCCCCAAATTATTATTTTCCCAAGGGTAACAAAAGAAATTGGACCCCAAAAGTTGTTGTCCAATTTGTCCTGAGTACGCTGATACCCCATATGTGGGGGGGAACCACTGTTTGGGCGCATGGCAGAGCTCGGGAGGGAAGGAGCGCCATTTGGAATGTAGACTTAGATGGATTGGTCTGCAGGCGTCACGTTGCATTTGCAGAGCCCCTGATGCACCTAAACAGTAGAAACCCCCCACAAGTGACAACATTTTGGAAACTAGACCCCCCCAAGGAATTTATCTAGATGTGTTTTGACAGCTTTGAACCCCCAAGTGTTTCACTACAGTTTATAACGCAGAGTCGTGAAAATAAAAATTAATTTTTTTCCCACAAAAATGGTTTTTTAGACCCCCAAATTTATATTTTCCCAAGGGTAACAAGAGAAATTGGACCCCAATAGTTGTTGTCCAATTTGTCCTGAGTTTGCTGATACCCCATATGTTGGGGTAAACCCCTGTTTGGGCGCACGGGAGAGCTCGGAAGGGAAGGAGCACTGTTTTACTTTTTCAACGCAGAATTGGCTGGAATTGAGATCGGACGCCATGCCGCGTTTGGAGAGCCCTGATGTGCCTAAACAGTGGAAACCCCCAATTCTAACTGAAACCCTATCCCAAACACACCCCTAACCCTAATCCCAACCATAACCCTAACCACACCCCTAATCCTGACACCCCTAACCCTAATCCCAACCGTTAATGTAATCCAAACCCTAACTTTAGCCCCAACCCTAACCCTAACTTTAGCCCCAACCCTAACTAACTTTAGCCCCAACCCTAGTCCTAACCCTAATGGGAAAATGGAAAATACATTTTTTTAATTTTTGTATTTTTCCCTAACTAAGGGGGTGATGAAGGGGGTTTGATTTACTTTTATAGCGGGTTTTCTAGCGGATTTTAATGATTGGCAGACGTCACACACTAAAAGACGCTTTTTATTGCAAAAAATATTTTTTGCGTTACCACATTTTGAGACCTATAATTTTTCCATATTTTGGTCCACAGAGTCATGTGAGGTCTTGTTTTTTGCGGGACGAGTTGACGTTTCTATTCGTAACTTTTTCGGGCACGTGACATTTTTTGATCGCTTTTTACTTTGATTTTTGTGAGGCAGAATGACCAAAAAACAGCTATTCATGAATTTCTTTGGGGGGGGGGGGGCGTTTACACCGTTCCGCGTTTGGTAAAATGGATAAAGCAGTTTTATTCTTCGGGTCAGTATGATTAGTGATACCTCATTTATATCATTTTTTTTAATGTTTTGTCGCTTTTTATACGATAAAAACTATTTTATAGAAAAAATAATTATTTTTGCATCGCTTTATTCTGAGGACTGTAACTTTTTTATTTTTTTGCTGATGATGCTGTATGGCAGCTCGTTTTTTGCGGGACAAGATGACGTTTTCAGCGGTACCATGGTTATTTATATCCGTCTTTTTGATCGGGTGTTTTTCCACTTTTTGTTTGGCGGTATGATAATAAAGCGTTGTTTTTTTGCCTCGTTTTTTTATTTATTTATTTTTTTATTTACAGTGTTCACTGAAGGGGTTAACTAGTGGGACAGTTTTATAGGTCGGGCGTTACGGACGCGGTGATACTAAATATGTGTACTTTTATTGTTTTTTTTATTATTTAGATAAATGTATTTATGGGAACAATATTTTTTTTTCTTTATTTAGGAATTTTTTTTTATTTTTTTTTTACACATCTAAAAAAATTTTTTTTTACTTTGTCCCAGGGGGGACATCACTGTATAGTGACAGTTCGCTGATCTGACACTTTGCAGAGCACTGTGTCAGATCAGCGATCTGGCGTGCCCTGCTGCTTGGAAACCAGAGCCTGCTCTGGACCCGGAAGCAGTCCCTGCAGGACCCAGAAGTAGCCCCGTGGCCATTTTGGATCCGGGGCCTGCAGGGACGAGACGCTCGGTACAAGGTGAGTACATCACCTTGTACCGATCGTCTCAGGGAAGCTCGCAGGGAGCCCCCTCCCTGCGCGATGCTTCCCTGTACCGCCGGCACACTGCGATCATGTTTGATCGCGGTGTGCTGGGGGATAATGTGCCGGGAGCAGTCCGTGACCGCTCCTGGCACATAGTTCTGGATGTCAGCTGCGATAGTCAGCTAAGACCTTACCGCGATCAGCCACGCTCCCCCCGTGAGCGCGGCCGATCGCATATGACGTACTATCCCGTCACTGGGAATTAAGTCCCAGGTCACCTTGACGGGATAGTATGTCATATGGGATTAAGGGGTTAAGCCGGTCGAAACAGATTGGGGAATAGTGTTATGATCTGGTGGTTTAGGAGCAACATGGGACGAGCTCTGAAGGAAGTGGTACCTGTACTGACCGCAGTCCCTAAGCTCAACACAACACTAGAAGTAGCCGTGGGATGCTCCTGACACTCCCTAGGCACCTCGTCACAGCCTGAGAACTAACTACCCCTAAAGATAGAAACAGGAAAACAATCTTGCCTCAGAGAAAATCCCCAAAGGATAGATAGCCCCCCACAAGTAATGACTGTGAGTGGAGAGGGAAAAGACATACACAGAATGAAACCAGGATGTAGCACAGGAGGCCAGTCTAGCTAGATAGATAGGACAGGATGGAATACTGTGCGGTCAGTATAAAACACTACAAAATATCCACCTGACTAAAGGTGTGGAGGGTAAATCTGCTTCCCAGAGCTTCCAGCTTAACTGAATTAATTCATACTGACAAGCTGGACAAACATAGAAAGCACAGAACGGATAAGTCCACAACCTGTGGACAGAAAAGAGCAAGCAAGGACTTAGCTTTGCTGAACTGGTCAGGATAACAGGGAAATCCAAAGAGGTGTGAATCCAACCAGGAACCATTGCCAAGTGGCACAAGCTGAAGGAAAGAGCCAGGCTAAATAGCCGAGCAGAATAGACAATCAGTGGAAGCAGCTGCTGACTGCTAAATCCAAGGAGCAGCCATTCCACTTAAAACCACCGGAGGGAGCCCAAGAGCAGAACTCACAAAAGTGCCACTTACAACCACCGGAGGGAGCCCAAGAGCGGAATTCACAACAGAATAGGCCTTCCAGATTTTGCATTATATAGTTATGCATCAATTGGAACATGTATTCTAGATTTATTCCATAGTAAAAATAATAAAAAATGGGTCAATCTGGAAAATGACCTTAACGGTCATGAGTCTCAAATAATCTTCTAGTCCTCAAAGGAAGAGGGGGTGGAGCTGCATCTTTGCCCTTCCTTACCAGAAACATGATATTACTTATTAAACGGGGGGCTGGGGTCTTGGGGTCTCGTCGTCTCCTGGTCTGCTAACTCCTATTTATGATAACCCAATTTTCCCTGCAGGGTTAAACAAAACAACCTACCTAAATAAAAGCAGACGTTCACGTCCTATTATTTATGACTATGTAAATAGAACAGGTATGAAGTCACTAAGGCTACTTTCACACATCCGTTTTTCGCCGTCAGGCACAATCCGGCAAATTTTGAAAAAAAACGAATCCGACAAATGACGCAGCTGGATCTGTTTTTTCCCATAGACTTGTATTAGCGCCGGATGGCCTTCCGTTTCATCCGTTTTTTGCCAGATCTGGCAAAAATTGTGGATCCGGCGGCCAGACAAAACGGACAGAGGAACGTTTTTTGTGTCCATCAAAAAACCAGACAGCGCCTGATCGGCACTGTCCTGCTTTTCCTATAATGGAAGCCTATGGCACCGGAATTGGATTTTCAATTCTGGTCTCTCTCTCCTCCAGAAACTGACCTTATCCGAATGGCCAAAACAGCTAGTCAGATCCGGCAGAAAAACTGATCCAGCGCTTCAGTTTTTCACTAATTTCGCTGGATCCAGGGATCCGTCCCGCCGCCGGATTATGCCTGACAGCAGAAAACGGATGTGTGAAAGTAGCCTAAGAGAAATATTCCAGAGCGAGGAGCCACCTACAGGTACTTGGTTCTTCTTTGGACAACTAAAAAGTTTTATAACCAAACTTGCTCAACAATCTAATCCATGTAGATTATTGACCCCCTTTGAAACTCTGCTTATCAACGAACCCTCCAGACCACACTGTTTCTCTGTTGTACAAACTCTTACATGAAGGACAAACACCCCCACCACACACAGTACTTTCCAGTATTTTTCTCCAAGTGGGAGACTGACTTGGGGAAATCCTTATCACCTGAGGACAGATCAAAGATTCTTTTGTTTATGTTAAGGTGTCATTATGCTCAACATCACAGGAGAGGAGCTATAAGATTTTATCAAGGTGGTTCAGGTGCCCCTCTACTATCCATTCTATGTTCCCGACGACACCGGATATTTGTTGGAGATGCCTAAGAGAGGAGGGCACATATACACACATTTGTTGGAACTGCCTACCTATTAAAAATCTGTGGTTAGCGATCTTCGAACTCTACAATAGATTATCCCCCCGAGGAAGCTCAGTACGCGAAACGCACGTCGGGGCTTGTGGTGGACATACTCAGCACTGAACCACACATGGGTAAGCAACACTTACGGCACTTTGTACTGATGTGTTTTTTCTGACTTTAAATTGGCTAAACGCAATATGGGAGGGAAGTTACAGGAGAGGATAGCTGGTCCTTAATTTTTATTAGTAACTCCATATTGGTCCGGACTGGGCTATTCCTGCCCACCCCTTACATCTCCAAGGCTCTTTGGTATGCCCTACATTATCTAGCATCATACTATGTAACGTCTTCAATAATCAGAACCTCCCACTCCCGTCTCCAAGACTTTTCACGTGCTTCACCAATTCTTTGGAATGCACTACCCAGGTTAAAGGGAACCTGTCACCCCCAAAATCGATGGTGAGGTAAGCTCACCGGCATCAGGGGCTTATCTACAGCATTATGTAATGCTGTAGATAAGCCCCCAATGTAACCTGAAAGAGGAGAAAAAGACGTTAGATTGTACTCACCCAGGGGCGGTTCTGCTGCGGTCTGGTCAAATGGGTGTCTCAGGTCCGCTCCGGCGCCTCCGATCTTCATTCCATGACGTCCTCTTGTCTTCATGCCGCGGCTCCGGCGCAGGTGTACTTTGCCCTGTTGAGGGCAGAGCAAAGTACTGCAGTGCGCAGGCGCCGGGCCTTTCTGACCTTTCCGGCGCCTGCGCACCATAGTACTTTGCTCTGCCCTCAACAGGGCAGACAAAGTACTCCTGTGCTGGAGCCACGGTGTGAAGACCAGAAGAGGACGTCATGGAATGAAGATGCGAGGCGCCGGAGCGGACCTGAGACTCCCACTTTGTCACAGAACTTAATGATATCTATAGAATGGAACAAATGATAGGTCAAACGATGGGGAGTCCTGATAGGGTCTACAGTACCTGGGCCCCTTGAATTGCATTTAGGGAGACCCGGAGCTGGACTCTTGGTTGTCGGGTTCCTAATTCATATCCACGTTTAGTTTCAGTACCTCCATAACATGGATAATCTATACCTGGACTACCCTGATTATATGAACTAGTGGATCGGGTCCCTGGTCTTTTCGTGTGATTTCTGGGAGTTGTGGGTCTGCCTGACGGGGGGATTCGTGCCCCTTGCATCCCATCCTACATAATCCTCCTCCCTCCCTCTTCCCCCTCTCTTTCTCTCCTTCTTTTACCCTCTTCTTCCTTTTCTCTTTCTTTCACCCACTTGAAATCTCATCTCAAGTATTTTTGTACTAATGAATAAGCTTAATAAATTATTGAGCTATTTAATGGATTTAATTGATTTATTAGTCTAACAATGTATGTCAACATCTTAAAGTCGTGATATGCTTGACAATGAGCACACGGTTATTACAATTGACTTGTAATTATTACTTTTATGTGATTGACTAAGTTGGAATTTTTCTGTCTATTAATAACAATTGAACTTTTATTGTACAATTTATTCAATAAACTTTATTTACACAAATGTACAAATTGTGACAGATAAACAATAAGGGGGGGTACAGCTCTTACCAGAGGTCCAAGGCCCCTCCGGTCAGCTAATTGTGAAAGTGATGGACTACCTCCAATGTCATATTGATAGTGTATTCTAAGGATAATTTCTTTAACAAGGCTAGTTCTCAGAAAGGTTTGCTTAGTAAGTGATTTGAAAGCAAAAACTTCCAAGATAGTGTTAATAATTGATATTCCAAGTAGGAATAAACCTTACGGCAACATCACACAAGCAGCTATTTGCCAGGGTTAATGTATAAACTTGTTACTCTACCTATTATGCGGAAATGAGAAGCAGTTGAGTAATGAATGAAGTTTAGGTCCCACTGCAATCCAAAAGGATTACTTTCCTGAAATAATACAGACCACTAGAACACTTACACTGGATTGCAATTACAAATATATCCAACTATCTTATTATTCATATTATTGAAAGCACAGACTGAGCTGTTACTTATGATGAAGCCAAGCTGATGGAGTTACAATGCTCAGCTGCTTTCCTTTAAAAAGCAACTTTCTACAACATAGATTTAGGTGGACAAAACGGAGGAAATATTAAGTTTTATGCTTGATAAATATGTTTATTAATGCAAACATTAAAAAAAACATAGACAATAATTGAAGACTAATTAGACAGTACATAGGTAGCCAGGCAATTGGCACAGCCCAAGTGCAATGGGCATTTAAAAATGCCTGCATTGTATTTAGTAAAGGAAAGCGTAATAGACACAATGGTCACAGACATAGAATGCAGGCATAAGGAAGCCACACAAAACATAAATGCATGAAAAAATATTCAAGAGAGTTCAAGGTGCTCACCACACATCTAGAAAAGTAACTCGAAGGGTCTAGTTTCCAAAATGGCGTCATTTGTTTGGATCTCCACAGTTTAGGCACATTACAGGCTCTCCAAACGCGACATGGCGCCCACTCTCGATTCCAGCCAATTTTGAGGTGAAAAAGTCAAACTGTGCTCCTTCCCTTCCGAGCCCTGCAGTGCGCCCAAACAGAAGATTTCCCCCCACATATGGAATATCGGTGTGCTCAGGAGAAATTGCAAAACAAATTTTTGGATCCAATTCTGTTACCCTTGTGAAAATTTAAAAAAAAATGGTCTACATTTAAATTTTTGAGAAAAAAGTTAAATGTTCATTTTTTCCTTCCACATTGCTTCAGTTGCTGTGAAGCATCTGAAGGGTTAATAAACTTCTAGAATGTGGTGTAATGCAGTCATTACAATGTTGTCACTTTTGAGTATTTTCTGTCATACAGGCCCCTCAAACTCACTTGAAAAGTGTTGTGGTCCCTATAAAAATGTAATTTTTTTATTTTCACAGCTCAGCATTATAAATTTCTGTGAAGCACCCAGGGGTTCAAGGTGCTCACCACACATTCTAGATAAATTCCTTGAGGGCTCTAGTTTCCAAAATTGGATCACTTGAAGGGGGTTTCCACTGTTTAGGCACATCATGGGCTCTTGAAACGTGACATGGTGTCCCCTCTCGTATCCAGCCAGTTTTGAGTTCAAAAAGTCAAATGGTTCTTCTTCCCTTTCGAGCCCTGCCGTGCACCCAAACAATAGATTTCCCCCATATATGGGGTATTGGCACATTCGGGAGAAATTGCATAACAAATTTTGGAGTCCATTTTCTCCTGTTACCCTTGTGAAAATAAAAAATGTGGGGCTTAAAGAACATTTTTTGAAAAAAATTTGATTTTTTATTTTTGACGACTCAACGTTATAAATTTCCGTGAAGCACCTGGGGATTCAAGGTGCTCACCACACATCTAGACAAGTTTCGTGAGGGGTTTGCTTTCCAAAATTGGGTCACTTGGGGGTTTCCAAAACCTCCAACAACTCTTTTATTCAGTATTCAAACTACGTATAATAGTTGATGGCCATTATGAAAAAAAATTTTCCTCTTATCGGTGGACAAACATATTTCATTATCTGTATAACATTCCCTTTTTGGCTTAACTCTGCATGTCAGATTACAAATAAGAAAACAGTCTACATACCAATTGAAAACCTTCTCTTTCACATTTAGAAGACCATTGATGAAGCGGCTTCTCCGAGGCTCAAGCTGTACAGAACTCTCATTAGTGTTTATAATGTCCATTTTAGTGACAGATCTTCATTTCAGGTTGCAAAAGAAGCGACTGATGCACTGTAACACGTGTCAAAGGCTAAAAATGCTGAGCCGCAGTACATACTCTTTATAGGGAGCTGCTGAATCATTAACTGTCTTAACAAGGTTCAGGCACATTCTGTAACTAGTCCAAGATGTGGAAATGGGTATTTTTTTTAGTTAGCGAATGACGTGACATAATTTAGGAGAAAATCATTCACACTCATAACACAATAGCTTTCCACAGCACAGGAAAAAGGTATGTTACAAAAAATGTTTAAATGTAATGATTAATTAGCTCACGCTTCATGTATATTGACCTATCTTTTTTATATTTATCTGTAGTCAGTCTCCTATCTCTTAGGTCAAAGTATTAACATTTGTCTGCAGAAATGTATAGTTATTGTGTTAATTATTTGTAGAGTCATTACATAACTTATAACTACAGGTATAATTAGTAAGATAATGCACAATATAGTAAAAAGTTATTTGCAATCTATTTAATATTAACCTTTTCACACACTCCAAGCCTGGTTTCACCTTCATGACCTGCTCAACATGTGTCCAATATTACAGGGGCACTTCAAAGATAATGCAACAACCAAACCAATATATCATGCATACAGGACAAGGAAGGAATCCCACAAGATATGCATAAAACCAATATTTTTATTGATCAAAATATTAAAAGAAATGCATAAAAAAGCAAAATGCCAGTATAGGGGACGCTGAGCACAAAATCAAGAAAGTAGGGGTGAAAACCAATAAGAGCAGTATAACAAAGGATATACCGGGGAGATCACCACTCCAGCACTAATCTATAATGGGTACATACTTATCATGTTAGTCAATGCATATCGGAACAGTAAAAACTGCTAAAAAATTGACCCCTCTGCATGAAATAATGGTTCCACGGGATAAATGAAATAGCATTCACCGCGACGCCCATCGAACCAGAACCTGGGTGAGTATAATATAACCTGTTTTTCTTACCTTTCAGGATACATCAGGGGCTTACTGTATGTACAGCATTACAGAATGCTGTAGATAAGCCCCTGATGCCGGTGGCCTTATCTCATATAAGATTTTTGGGGTGACAGACTCCCTTTAATAAATTGTTTTTCTAAAGCTTTATAGTGTAGTTTTAGGTCAGGAAGGGATGGTTAGGGAAGAGCTAGCAAGGTGCAGGGACAGGTAGTGATGGCTACTTGCGGACATGTGCGGCACTTGCAGTTTTGCACTTGCGGTGAGACAAAAACACTGCTAGCAGCGTTTTTTCCCATTGCAGCAAGTACCGCATTTTCCGGATCACGGCAAAACCGCTAGTGCCGCACATATCCGCAAGTCCCATAGGGAATGAATGAGGCCGAACGCAGTGTTGCTGTAAGTGATCCGTTACGCGGCAGATGCGGAAAAACTGCCGGATCTGCTGCAAAAGGCTACTTTCACATCAGCAATTTTTGTCAAAGTCACTGCCGATAGTGTCATACTCAGGGGGAGGCAAAACTAAAAGTGCCTAGGGCAGCATAAACTCTAAATACGGCCCTGCTTACAGAAACAGGATGGGGGAATTCAGATGCCCCTGATTAGAATCTATAATCTAGCAGCATTAACTAGACATATCAAAGACTGGATTAATGGGACAATGGACTTTTCTAATACGACACTAGTAGAGATGGGTGGACCCCCGGATGTTCAGGTTGCCGTCACACTAGCAGTATTTGGTCAGTATTTTACATCAGTATTTGTAAGCCAAAACGAGGAGTGGAACAATTAGAGGAAAAGTATAATAGAAACATATGCACCACTTCTGTATTTATCACCCACTCCTGGTTTTGGCTACAAATACTGAGGTAAAATACTGACCAAATACTGCTAGTGTGACGGCAGCCTTAAAAAAGTTCAGGTTTGCGTACCATAACAGTACTCGGACCCCATTCACTTGAATAGGAGGGCCCGAACATCCAGTGTTTTCGAAGCAGTCATGTGCATGACAGCGCAGCAAACATCGTTTCTGATTGGTGGTAAAATCATTACCGCCAGTCAGAGACCTGCGGTTCCCATGCTGTTAAACGACAGTGTGAACATGCAGCTGTGATCAGAGACATAAAGTTTACCTCCAGCCATTGATGTTGGCTCGGATGATGGGACTACTGCTCCTATCAGCCAAAGCCTGCTGCTGGCTAATAACATTGAGAGCAGGAGTGGCTGATGGTAGTATTCATCAGCCAACGCCTGCGCTGTAAATAAATGAATAAATAAATAAAACTGCATGGGTTCCCCTGGATAACGCGCATCGGGACATCTCTTAGTGGTTTTTACCTATTATGCACAGATCTCTCTATGCCATTCATATTATGTGCCACTGCATATGATTTACTAAAATACATAAAAGTATTCGGAAATTCTGGCATCTATTATCAGCCAGTTATCCCAAAATTGAAGAATTCAAAGTTCCTTTCTTGCCTTGCCTTTGTCGACCGACCAATCTCCAAACCAAACTAGTGTGGGCAGATGTAGGTTCTGATCGAAAAATTCCTACACAGAAATTTTTAAATACCCCTAAGCGACTCACATTTCCTTGCCTTCATTCTCCACAGTGTGGAAATGTACAGAAAGGGGAAAAAAATCATCATCATACAGGTGAAGGAATTGAGATCCATGGCTTCTTTACCTGCGATTCATCCTATGTTGTTTATGCCTTGAAATGTCCATGCGGTCTCCTATTTGTTGGTGAGACTACCCAACGTATACGAGACCACATGTCGCAGCACAAGTCGAGTATCTGGTGTGGTAAAACCTACTTACCTGTTCCATGCCGTTTTGAGAAAACGAAACATAATGTTTCTCAATTGAAGTTCCAAGTTTTGGAGCATATTCCTGTACCCAGAAGAGGAGGAAATAGTATTAAAACACTGAAATGTCAAGAAGCCTTTTGGATACATAACCTGGACACTCTTCAACCTAAAGGACTTAATAGGGACTATGAAATTTCTAGTTTTATTTGACACATTACATTTTATTTAAATTCTGCTTCTTTTTTATATGGAATAGAGATAAAATTAAACCATACATTTTAGACCAAAATTGGGTGAGTCTACGGCATGACCACCAAATGTGAAACACAATGGCCACACCCTCAGAAACAATGAGGGAGAAACCTAGAAAGGCCTTTGCGATTTGGTTTGGTGCCAAATACAATCTCATAAGGACTTTATATGTTGAATCTATGGTTACAGTGTTGATTGAGATATGGGACCAGGCTTAGTATTATTCTGCCACCTCCCAAATAACCCTTAGGTCCGTCTGCCGTTTAGTTATATACTTATGAGAGATGTTATTTATAAGAGGAGTAGGGGAGACTGGTCACGCTCTTAGAAAGGGTAGTTAAAATCTGTTCACTCAAAATTGGTCAATTTATAAAGTGGATCATAATTAGTGAGAATTCTGATCCAGTGCTTTAGCTGCAGGTACCTAAATATTTCATTACAAGGGAGAAAATTGCCGCAAAAAGAAATTGCCCTTGAGAAGGTTAAGACATGATAAACTTTGATGAAACCTTTAAATCTTCACCAATGGAATGCTTGGACATTTGAGGATCCCGGAAGTCTGGGAAGTAGGTATACACTGTGATTAAAGAGAATCAGTTAGGGAGTTTTTTGCTATGTAATGTGAGAGCAGCATGTGGTAGGGACAGAGACCCTGATCCCAGTGATGTGTCACTTAGTTTACTGGGTGCAGCAGTTACGATAGTCGCAGTTTTTGCTGCTGCAGATCTAGCAGAGCTCAGCTGTAGATCTGTGCAAAACCCCGTCCACACCACAGCTTTCTGGGTACATTGTTTATTGACAGAAATCTGCTAATTGGCGGTGGGGTTGGAATACCATGCATGAGGCAGCTTTCCTATTGTGATATTCTCCTACTGATAAAACACAATGTCACGTAATGACAATAGACTGTGGGATCCTACCTGATATCTCAAACTAGGCGCGCCCCTAGGCTATCCTGTCCCCAGGATGGTGGAGATCTTATCTGTTCCCTTCCCCATCGAGGGAGGTGTAAGGCCAAAGTGTATAGGCACACACTAACCAGACAGACAGGGGTAAACAGACAGGGATAAAGGAAAACTATAATCATACAAATACACTCACAAAACAACAGAGCGGGAAACAGGAGGATTAGGAAGGAATAAACCAAATGGGAGAGGATAAGGATTAACATGCAAAACAGCTCCAGCAGCAATCTCCTGAAAAACTCTCCACCTGCCAACTCCAAACCAGGTAGTTGTAAGCTATCACTGGCAAGGTCAGAAGCAAGGAGGAGAGTTCTCATACCCGCTGGGAGTAAGAAACTCAGAACAGCTTATACAACCCAAGACAGAAAACTCCAGGAGTCCAACTTATCAGTTTAACACTTGCAGCACTGGAGCAAAGAAAGCCAGATCTGCTAATAGGATGGTGAAGCCGTTCTTTCTACTGCAGGTGTATTTGTTACCTGGCGATGGAATTGTCTGACCCCACTCTGTTATCCCCGTTACACACTAATTGTATTGAAACAGCAAAGCACAGACCAGTAAGTGACACATCCCTGTAATCAGGCTCCCTTCCACTACCTCAGAGTGCTCTCAGATTACATAACAATATAACTTGCACACAGATTCCCATTAAAGGTGGATAGTTGTCTTGAAATAATTGCAAATGATCCAAACACCCAGATCTTCTACCCTAGAAGTGGACCAAGTAAAAGGTAAACTATCGCATATTGGAGAAAGGGTTGTATTCATTGCCAAAGACTTATTTGTGTTATTTTTATACCCGAGAGGGCTCAGAAAAGGTTAGGTCAGGCCATATGACAAGAAGTGAGGGTCAAAAGTATATTGTGGGCAAAAATTGTATATGATGGATTCCTGCTAGCTCGGCACCCCAAGATCTTATCACAGAGAGGGGAGCCCCCTCCCTCTCACAACCTTTTCAATGCTGCTGTCACTGTTGTCTGCAGCTTCAGGAGCTCGGCTGTCAGTTAAGCCGAGATCCCGCTGTGATCAAGCTCTATTAACGGGAACACAAAAAAGAAAAAATTACAGTGACATAAGTAGCTGCACACCCAATATGATTCAAATTGAAAAATTTATCAAAAACTGCCTGATTACAAAAATATCCATCTCTTTGTCCAAACTATATGTGGGCCTGTCTAATCTATTAGTGGCGACCATTTGCGGGAACACATAGGACTTACCAGTGTTGGGAAGTGGGTTAATGCTGTGCTAATCCTGGGGATCAGCACAGAAAGTGTGCTTGGTATCCAAGTGTTTATTTGTACATTTTTCATGTTTTCTTTCTAAAAATCACTTACATTTTCATATAAAGTATTAATTTTTACATTAATATTTTTGGGCCGCCTTCTCACACTTTTTTTGCTGCAGTTGTGGAAAAAAACGAAATGTTTTGCTGTGATTTTCCATAATCATGGCAAGAAAAATGCTTTAGTCTGTGTACACACCATGCTTTTTGCCACAAACATGGTAATTTGACAGTGTTTTTGGAACATTGCAGAACAAAGTGCATCATATCAATGCAGCCTTTAACAGAGAAAATGCAATTAGCCTAATCATAGAATGAAGATCTTTAAAGTGACTGTTCCAACTGGAGTAACGCAATGATTCCTGATGCCGCTCATCTCATTTCTACCTAACAATTGGCAACATAACCAAAAATTCCTTCTTATTTGAGGCGAATAAAACTGCATTATTCATTGAACATCTTATTGTCATCCATTTTTCTCACCTAAAGAGGGCCTGTGACAAACCTTTATTTTTCGCCAGTGACTACCTGAGTCTTCTGAAATAAACAGATGACCCTAACCCGAGCGCTGCACCCATTATATCATATATGCGTACGGGTTATTGTGTTCACACTCCACACAAACAAAAAAAGGGGAACAAGTTTTCATGAAATATGTAGACAAGCTTTTTAAAATCTCAGATGGTCCTGTATTATGTTCTGGATTTTCTGCTTGCAAATCTTCACGAAAAATATGCATCTTGTAAATTTAGCCTAGGTGCTTTAACCCCTTAGTGACAGAGCCAATTTGGTACTTAATGACCGGGCCAATTTTTGCAATTCTGACCACTGTCACTTTATGAGGTTATAACTCTGGAACGCTTCAACGGATCCCGCTGATTCTGAGATTGTTTTTTCGTGACATATTGTACTTCATGTTAGTGGTAACATTTCTTCGATATTACTTGCGATTATTTATGAAAAAAACGGAAATATGGCGAAAATTTTTAAAATTTTGCAATTTTCAAACTTTGAATTTTTATGCCCTTAAATCAGAGAGATATGTCATAAAAAATAGTTAATAAATAACATTTCCCACATGTCTACTTTACATCAGCACAATTTTGGAAACAAAATTTTTTTTTGTTAGGGAGTTATAAGGGTTAAAAGTTGACCAGCAATTTCTCATTTTTACAACACCATTTTTTTTTAGGGACCACATCACATTTGAAGTCATTTTGAGGGGTCTATATGATAGAAAATAATGAAGTGTGACACCATTCTAAAAACTACACCCCTCAAGGTTCTCAAAACCACATTCAAGAAGTTTATTAACCCTTTACGTGCTTCACAGGAACTGAAACAATGTGGAAGGAAAAAATGAACATTTAACTTTTTTTTGCAAACATCTTAATTCAGAACCATTTTTTTTATTTTCACAAGTGTAAAAACAGAAATGTAACCATACATTTTGTTATGCAATTTCTCCTGAATACGCCAATACCCCATATGTGGGGGTAAACCACTGTTAGGGCGCACCGCAGAACTTAGAAGTGAAGGAGCGCCGTTTGACTTTTTCAATGCAGAATTGGCTGGAATTGAGATCGGACACCATGTCACATTTAGAGAGCCCCTGATGTACCTAAACAGTGGAAACTCCCCACAAGTGACACCATTTTGGAAACTAGACCCCTTAAGGAACTTATCTAGATGTGTGGTGAGCACTTTGAACCCCCAAGTGCTTCACAGAAGTTTATAACGTAGAGCCGTGAAAATAAAAAATCGCTTTTGTTTACACAAGTTATATCTTTTTGCCCACAAATTCTTATTTTCACAAGGGTAACAGGAGAAATTAGACCACAAAAGTTGTTGTGCAATTTCTCCTGAGTACGCTGATACCCAATATGTGGGGGTAAACAACTGTTAGGGCGCACCGCAGAGCTTGGAAGAGAAGGAGTGCCGTTTTACTTTTTCAATGTAGAATTGGCTGGAATTGAGAATGGACGCCATGTCGCGTTTGGAGAGCCCCTGATGTGCCTAAACAGTGGAAACCCCCCACAAGTGACACCATTTTGGAAACTAGACCCCTTAAGGAACTTATCTAGATGTGTGGTGAGCACTTTGAACCCCCATGTGCTTCACAGAAGTTTATAACGTAGAGCCGTGAAAAAAAAAATTGCATTTTTTCTACAAAAATGATCTTTTTGCCCACAAATTTTTATTTTCACAAGGGTAACAGGAGAAATTAGACCACAAAAGTTGTTGTGCAATTTCTCCTGAGTACGTCGATACCCAATATGTGGGGGTAAACCACTGTTTGGGCGCACCGCAGAGCTTGGAAGAGAAAGAGTGCCATTTTACTTTTTCAATGTAGAATTGGCTGGAATTGAGATCGGACGCCATGTCGCGTTTGGAGAGCCCCTGATGTGCCTAAACAGTAGAAATCCCCCACAAGTGACCCCATTTTGGAAACTAGACCCCCCATGGAACTTATCTAGATGTGTGGTGAGAACCTTGAATGCCCAAGTGCTTCACAGAAGTTTATAATGCAGAGCTGTGAAAATAAAAAAATATTTTTTTTTTCCACAAAAAAGATTTTTTAGCCACCAAATTTTTATTTTCACAAGGGTAACAAGAGAAACTGGACCCCAAAAGTTGTTGTCCAATTTGTCCTGAGTATGCTGGTACCCCATATGTGGGGGTAAACCACTGTTTGGGCGCACGGCAGAGCTCGGAAGGAAGGAGCGCCGTTTTGGAATGCAGACTTTGATAGAATGGTCTGCGGGTATTATGTTGCGTTTGCAGAGCCCCTGATGTACCTAACCAGTAGAAATCCTCCACAAGTGACCCCATTTTGGAAACTAGACCCCCCAAGGAACTTATCTAGATGTGTGGTGAGAACTATGAATGCCCAAGTGCTTCACAGAAGTTTAGAATGCAGAGTCGTGAAAATAAAAAATATTTTTTTTCCACAAAAAAGATATTGTAGCCCCCAAGTTTTTATTTTCACAAGGGTAACAGGAGAAATTGGACTGCAATAGTTGTTGTCCAATTTATCCAGAGTACGCTGATGCGCCATATGTGGCGGTAAACCACTGTTTGGGCGCACGGCAGAGCTCGGAAGGGAAGGAGCGCCTTTTTGGAATGCAGAATTTGATAGAATGGTCTGTGGGCATTATGTTGCGATTGCAGAGCCCCTGATGTACCTAAACTGTAGTAACCCCCCACAAGTGACCCCATTTTGGAAACTAGACCCCCCAAGGAACTTATCTAGATGTGTGGTGAGAACTTTGAATGCCCAAGTGCTTCACAGAAGTTTAGAATGCAGAGTCGTGAAAATAAAAAAATATTTTTTTTTTCACAAAAAAGATTTTGTAGCCCCCAAGTTTTTATTTTCACAAGGGTAACAAGAGAAATTGGACCCCAGAAGTTGTTGTCCAATTTATCCCGAGTACGCTGATGCCCCATATGTGGGGGTAACCCACTGTTTGGGCGCACGGCAGAGCTCAGAAGGGAGGGAGCACCATTTGACTTTTTGAGCGCAAAATTGGCTGTCGTGTTTGGAGACCCCCTGATGTACCTAAACAGTGGAAACCCCCCAATTCTAGCTCCAACCCTAACCCCAACACACCCCTAACCCTAATCCCAACCTCATCCATAATCCTAATCACTAACCCTAACCATAATCACAACCCTTACCCCAAAACAACCCTAATATCAACCCTAACCATAACCCTAATCAAAACCCTAAATCCAACACACCCCTAATCCTAATCTCAACCCTAACCTCAAACCTAACCCTAATCCCAATACACCCCTAATCACAACCCTAACCTTAACCCTAATCCCAAACCTAACCCTAATCCCAAGCGTAACCCTAATGCCAACCCTAACCCTAATACGAACCCTAATCCAAACCATAACCCTAATCCCAGCTCTAACCCTAACTTTAGCCCCAACCCTAGCCCTAACTTTAGCCCCAACCCTAACCCTAGCCCTAGGGCTACTTTCACACTTGCGTCGTTTGGCATTCCGTCGCAATCCGTCGTTTTGGACAAGAAACGGATCCTGCAAATGTGCCCGCAGGATGCGTTTTTTGCCCATAGACTTGTATTGCCGACGGATCGTGACGGATGGCCACACGTCGCGTCCGTCGTGCACTGGATCAGTTGTGTTTTGGCGGAGCGTCGGCACAAAAAAACGTTCAATGAAACGCATGCGTGGCCGTAACTCCGCCCCCCTCCTCCCCAGGACATAGATTGGGCAGCGGATGTGTTGAAAAACTACAGCTGCTGCCCACGTTGTGCACAATTTTCACAACGTGCGTCGGTATGTCGGGCCGACGCATTGCGACGGCCCCGTACCGACGTAAGTGTGAAAGAAGCCTAACCCTAAGTTTAGCCCCAACCCTAACCCTAAATTTAGCCCCAACCCTAACCCTAAATTTAGCCCCAACCCTAGCCCTACCCCTAACCTAACCCTACCCCTAACCTAACCCTACCCCTAACCCTACCCCTAACCCTACCCCTAACCTAACCCTAACCTAACCCTAACCCTACCCCTAACCCTAACCCTACCCCTAACCTAACCCTACCCCTAACCCTAACCTAACCCTACCCCTAACCCTACCCCTAACCTAACCCTAACCTAACCCTAACCCTACCCCTAACCCTACCCCTAACCTAACCCTACCCCTAACCCTAACCTAACCCTACCCCTAACCCTACCCCTAACCTAACCCTACCCCTAACCCTACCCCTACCCCTAACCCTACCCCTAACCTAACCCTACCCCTAACCCTACCCCTAACCCTAACCCTACCCCTAATTTTAGCCCCAACTGCTGTTCTCCTGCCGGCCGGCAGATGGAGACAGATGGCGGGCGCACTGGGCATGCGTCCGCCATGTTCTGCTGCCGGCGGCCAGGAGGAGCAGCAAGAGGATCCAGGGACCTAGGTGAGTATGCTAGGGTCCACGAATCCCCCTATTTCTCTGTCCTCTGATGTGCGATCACATCAGAGGACAGAGAATTACACTTTACTTTTTATTTATTTTTTTTGCGGTCGCCGGTAAACAGTTAATTACCGGCGATCGCAAAACAGGGGTCGGTAATACCGACCCCGATCGTGCTCTTTGGGGTCTCGGCTACCCCCGGCAGCCGAGACCCCAAAGATTCTCCCGGTGCCGGCCGGCGGGCGCACTGCGCATGCGCCCGCCATTTTGAAGATGGCGGCGCCCACCGGGAGACACGAGGAGCATCGGGGGAGCTAGGTGAGTATTGGGGGGCCACCTGGGACCCCTTTTCTCTGTCCTCCGATGTGCGATCACATCGGAGGACAGAGAAATTAAAAAGAGATCGCTTTTTTTTTTTTTTTTGCGATCGCCGGTAAACGGTTAATTACCGGCGATCGCAAATGCGGGGTGGGTTAAAAACCCCCCGAATCATGTTCTCTGGGGTCTCGGCTACCCTCGGCAGCCGAGACCCCGGAGAAAATCGGCCTCTGGGGGGCGCTATGGACTTTTTCCACAGCGCCGTTAATTAACGGCGCTGTGGTTTAAGTACCCTTAGCGGCCGCCGTTAAAAGGCGTATCGGCGGTCGCTAAGGGGTTAAATGGGAACTGTGATATTTTGCCACATTTTCATGAAATTTCTATAGGATCTTCTGTCTCTTTCTCTTATTTAGAAACATTTTGATTGTTTAATGTGATTCAAAATAACCCTGAAAGCAAATGCTTAGTTATTTTCTACCTATATTATTCTGGCTCTCTTTGATATACAGGTCCTTCTCAAAAAATTAGCATATAGTGTTAAATTTCATTATTTACCATAATGTAATGATTACAATTAAACTTTCATATATTATAGATTCATTATCCACCAACTGAAATTTGTCACGTCTTTTATTGTTTTAATACTGATGATTTTGGCATACAACTCCTGGTAACCCAAAAAACCTGTCTCAATAAATTAGCATATCAAGAAAAGGTTCTCTAAACGACCTATTACCCTAATCTTCTGAATCAACTAATTAACTCTAAACACATGCAAAAGATACCTGAGGCTTTTATAAACTCCCTGCCTGGTTCATTACTCAAAACCCCCATCATGGGTAAGACTAGCGACCTGACAGATGTCAAGAAGGCCATCATTGACACCCTCAAGCAAGAGGGTAAGACCCAGAAAGAAATTTCTCAACAAATAGGCTGTTCCCAGAGTGCTGTATCAAGGCACCTCAATGGTAAGTCTGTTGGAAGGAAACAATGTGGCAGAAAACGCTGTACAACGAGAAGAGGAGACCGGACCCTGAGGAAGATTGTGGAGAAGGACCGATTCCAGACCTTGGGGAACCTGAGGAAGCAGTGGACTGAGTCTGGTGTGGAAACATCCAGAGCCACCGTGCACAGGCGTGTGCAGGAAATGGGCTACAGGTGCCGCATTCCCCAGGTAAAGCCACTTTTGAACCATAAACAGCGGCAGAGGCGCCTGACCTGGGCTACAGAGAAGCAGCACTGGACTGTTGCTAAGTGGTCCCAAGTACTTTTTTCTGATGAAAGCAAATTTTGCATGTCATTCGAAAATCAAGGTGCCAGAGTCTGGAGGAAGACTGGGGAGAAGGAAATGCCAAAATGCCTGAAGTCCAGTGTCAAGTACCCACAGTCAGTGATGGTGTGGGGTGCCATGTCAGCTGCTGGTGTTGGTCCACTGTGTTTCATCAAGGGCAGGGTCAATGCAGCTAGCTATCAGGAGATTTTGGAGCACTTCATGCTTCCATCGGCTGAAATGCTTTATGGAGATGAAGATTTCATTTTTCAGCACGACCTGGCACCTGCTCACAGTGCCAAAACCACTGGTAAATGGTTTACTGACCATGGTATTACTGTGCTCAATTGGCCTGCCAACTCTCCTGACCTGAACCCCATAGAGAATCTGTGGGATATTGTGAAGAGAAAGTTGAGAGACGCAAGACCCAACACTCTGGATGAGCTTAAGGCCGCTATTGAAGCATCCTGGGCCTCCATAACATCTCAGCAGTGTCACAGGCTGATTGCCTCCATGCCACGCCGCATTGAAGCAGTCATTTCTGCCAAAGGATTCCCGACCAAGTATTGAGTGCATAACTGAACATTATTATTTGATGGTTTTTTTGTTTGTTATTAAAAAACACTTTTATTTGATTGGATGGGTGAAATATGCTAATTTATTGAGACAGGTTTTTTGGGTTATCAGGAGTTGTATGCCAAAATCATCAGTATTAAAACAATAAAAGACCTGACAAATTTCAGTTGGTGGATAATGAATCTATAATATATGAAAGTTTAATTGTAATCATTACATTATGGTAAATAATGAAATTTAACACTATATGCTAATTTTTTGAGAAGGACCTGTATTACTAGTCATTTATGCAGTATAAATATGCTGTAAACTACAGGTTTGGGAAATGTCGCAGGATTACAAATTACAACCTTTAATATTTACCAGAAGTGCAAATAGAGCTCAAAATAGAGGTACCTGACTAAGTACGGCACTAGTCGGTTTGAGACTGGAAATATTCCATGTACTCACCACAGGAGAGTCTTTGAGAATTTCAACTAGAGGGCTGTGTCAGTAAGGTGCAGAAAAAGCACAGGTAAATATGAACTTCAATAGAGTTCCGATAAAAGCCTTACTATCCACATGTGATCATTCAAAAGTATAAATCCTACGTAATGCAAATTCAATGAAAAATAGTGTTCAGACTGAAGGAATGAAATCTCTGTGCCACTTGTTTCAACAAAGGGCATAATACTCCACTTTAGCCTAAGTTCACACTTGGTTTTTTTTTTTTACAAATTTTCAGCTGTGTTTTACAGTACCAGCAAAGCCTATGAGATTTCAGAAATCTCATGCTCACAGCTTGTTTTTTTTGTCATCAGGATTAGTTTACAAAAGAAAACCCCCCGTAAAAAAATATAATTTTATTGAATCACAAAACGAACAAAATATATACCCTCGAGAGGAATAGCCTAAGGCCGGTTTCACACGTCAGTGGCTCCGGTACGTGAGGTGACAGTTTCCTCACGTACCGGAGACACTGACACACGTAGACACAGTGAAATCAATGCATCTGTGCAGATGTCATTGATTTTTTGCGGACCGTGTCTCCGTGTGCCAAACACGGAGACATGTCAGTGTTCGTGGGAGCGCACGGATTACACGGACCCATTAAAGTCAATGGGTCTGTGTAAAACACGTACCGCACACGGACAACGTCCGTGTGCCGTGCAGGAGACAGCGCTACAGTAAGCGCTGTCCCCCCCACTGGTGCTGAAGCCGCCATGCATATCTTCTCTGTTGTGAATTCTGTGGTCGAGCTCTCTCCTGTGGTCATGAGTGGTACTTCGGCTGGTTCTGTCTATGAGCTTCCTTTGGTGGATGTGAGTGGGGCTGCGGCTTCTGAGTTTCCTTCCTCAGGTGACGAGGTTAAGTCGTTAGGTGCTGCTCTATTTAACTCCACCTAGTTCTTTGTTCCTTGCCTCCAGTCAATGTTCCAGTATTGGTCTTGCTCTCTCCTGGATCGTCTTGTGGCCTGTCTGCCCTGCATAAGCTTAGTTCTGCTTGTGTTACTTTTTGTTTGCTATTTTTTCTGTCCAGCTTGTTATTTTGGTTTTTCTTGCTTGCTGGAAGCTCTGGGATGCAGAGGGAGCACCTCCGTACCGTTAGTCGGTGCAGAGGGTCTTTTTGCACCCTCTGCGTGGTTGTTTGTAGGTTTTTGTGCTGATCGCAAAGCTATCTTTCCTATCCTCGGTCTATTCAGTAAGTCGGGCCTCACTTTGCTAAAATCTATTTCATCTCTGTGTTTGTATTTTCATCTTTACTCACAGTCATTATATGTGGGGGGCTGCCTTTTCCTTTGGGGAATTTCTCTGAGGCAAGGTAGGCTTATTTTTCTATCTTCAGGGCTAGCTAGTTTCTCAGGCTGCGCCCGAGGCGCCTAGGTCTGGTCAGGAGCGCTCCACGGCTACCTCTAGTGTGGTGTGATAGGATTAGGGATTGCGGTCAGCAGAGTTCCCACGTCTCAGAGCTCGTCCTATGTTATTAGTAACTATCAGGTCACTTGTGTGCTCTTAACCACCAGGTCCATTGTGTTTCTGAACCACCTGTTCATAACACTTCTCTGCAGCAGCGTTTTCTGTAGAGAAGATATGAATAATCGTGTTTAAAATAAAGATCTATGTGCCCACCCCCCTCCCACCCCCTGTTCGCCCGCCCGCTGTTCTTAAAATACGGTACTCACCTGGCTCCCTCGCTGGCTGGCGCTGCTTCCTGTCCTGGCCGCACCTTCTACTGTGTGAGCGGTCACGTGGGGCCGCCGATTACAGTCATGAATATGCGGCTCCACCTCCCATAGGGGTGGAGCCACATATTCATTACTGTAAATGAGCGGCCCCACGTGACCGCATACAGGAGAAGATGCGGCCAGAACAGGAAGCAGCGGATAATTTCGGTACCGATTTTTCCGGTACCGGAATTATCTGGATGTGTGAAACTGCCCTAAATGGTAGGTCAATCAAAGACTAATGGGAGATATCCTCCCCAAATAGGACTAGATTAGCGGGGGTGCCATTCTCGTATTTCTTAGGGTGCCAACCTCCGCATCTAGGTAGGCACATATATATACTGTAGGTGTTTTGTAGTGTCTAGGGAAATTTCACTTATATCTGCACATCTATGGAGTTATGTGAACGGCAACACTGGTGTGTCACTGGTACTACTATATGAAGGTGGGCATACCTCTTTTTTTGTTAAGAGAGGTTGTTAGTGACAGGATAAGTCCTATTTGGGGAGGATATCTGCCATTAGTCTTTGATTGACCTACCATTTAGGCTGGAGTCACACTAGCGAGTTTTACGGACGTATGAGTGCAGAAAATACGTCCGTAAAACACGCCTAACAAACGTCCCAATTATTCTCTATGCCCCTGCTCCTATCTGCCGTATTTTACTGATCAGTATTATACGGCTTTCTACGGCCGTAGAAAATCGCAGCATGCTGCGTTTGTCACCGTATTGCGCAAAAAAAAGCCAATGAAAGTCTATGGAAGCCAGAAAAATACGGATCACACACGGACCAGCAGTGTGACTTGCGAGAAATACGCAGCGGTGTTAGAGAGAAAAGCCGGCAATTCAGTGCGGTGTACAGTAAAATCACACTGACAGCTTACAGTAGAATAGGTAGAATAAGTGTGTACACATAGAATAGATATATATATATATATATGTCAGTGAGACACATATACAGTTAGGGCCAGAAATATTTGGACAGTGACACAAGTTTTGTTATTTTAGCTGTTTACAAAAACATGTTCAGAAATACAATTATATATATAACATGAGCTGAAAGTGCACACTCCCAGCTGCAGTATGATAGTTTCCACATCCAAATCGGAGAAAGGGTTTAGGAATCATAGCTCTGTAATGCATAGCGTCCTCTTTTTCAAGGGACCAAAAGTAATTGGAAAATGGACTCTAAGGGCTGCAATTAACTCTGAAGGCGTCTCCCTCGTTAACCTGTAATCAATGAAGTAGTTAAAAGGTCAGGGGTGGATTCCAGGTGTGTGGTTTTGCATTTGGAAGCTGTTGCTGTGAGCAGACAACATGCGGTCAAAGGAACTCTCAATTGAGGTGAAGCAGAACATCCTGAGGCTAAAAAAAAGAAAAAAAACATCAGAGAGATAGCAGACATGCTTGGAGTAGCAAAATCAACAGTTGGGTACATTCTGAGAAAAAAGGAATTGACTGGTGAGCTTGGGAACTCAAAAAGGCATGTGCGTCCACGGATGACAACAGTGGTGGATGATCGCCGCATACTTAATTTGGTGAAGAAGAACCCGTTCACAACATCAACTGAAGTCCAGAACACTCTCAGTGAAGTAGGTGTATCTGTCTCTAAGTCAACAGTAAAGAGAAGACTCCATGACAGTAAATACAAAGGGTTCACATCTAGATGCAAACCATTCATCAATACCAAAAATAGACAGGCCAGAGTTAAATTTGCAGAAAAACACCTCAAGAAGCCAGCTCAGTTCTGGAAAAGTATTCTATGGACAGATGAGACAAAGATCAACCTGTACCAGAATGATGGGAAGAAAAAAGTTTGGAGAAGAAAGGGAACGGCACATGATCCAAGGCACACCACATCCTCTGTAAAACATGGTGGAGGCAACGTGATGGCATGGGCATGCATGGCTTTCAATGGCACTGAGTCACTTGTGTTTATTGATGACATAAGAGCAGACAAGAGTAGCCGGATGAATTCTGAAGTGTACCGGGATATACTTTCAGCCCAGATTCAGCCAAATGCTGCAAAGTTGATTGGACGGCGCTTCATAGTACAGATGGACAATGACCCCAAGCATACATCCAAAGCTACCCAGGAGTTCATGAGTGCCAAAAAGTGGAACATTCTGCAATGGCCAAGTCAATCTCCAGATCTAAACCCAATTGAGCATGCATTTCACTTGCTCAAGTCCAGACTTAAGACGGAAAGACCCACAAACAAGCAAGACCTGAAGGCTGCGGCTGTAAAGGCCTGGCAAAGCATTAAGAAGGAGGAAACCCAGCGTTTGGTGATGTCCATGGGTTCCAGACTTAAGGCAGTGATTGCCTCCAAAGGATTTGCAACAAAATATTGAAAATAAAAATATTTTGTTTGGGTTATGTTTATTTGTCCAATTACTTTTGACCTCCTAAAATGTGGAGTGTTTGTAAATAAATGTGTACAATTCCTACATTTTCTATCAGATATTTTTGTTCAACCCTTCAAATTAAACGTTACAATCTGCACTTGAATTCTGTTGTAGAGGTTTCATTTCAAATCCAATGTGGTGGCATGCAGAGCCCAACTCGCGAAAATTGTGTCACTGTCCAAATATTTCTAGCCCTAACTGTATGTATATATATTATTACTTCATGCCGCGCTAGATAGCTTTAAAGCCGGTAATTCAATTACCGGCTTTTGCTATCTCCTTCCTAAACCCGACATGATATGAGACATGGTTTACATACAGTAAACCATCTCATATCCCCATTTTTTTTGCAGATTCCACACTACTAATGTCAGTAGTGTGTATATGCAAAATTTGGCCGTTCTAGCTATTAAATTAAAGGGTTAAATGGCGGAAAAAATTGGCGTGGGCTCCCGCGCAATTTTCTCCGCCAGAGTAGTAAAGCCAGTGACTGAGGGCAGATATTAATAGCCTGGAGAGAGTCCATGGTTATTGCCCCCCCCCCCTGGTCTAAAACACCTGCCCCCAGCCACACCAGAAAAGGCACATCTGGAAGATGCGCCTATTCTGGAACTTGGCCACTCTCTTCCCATTCCCGTGTAGCGGTGGGATATGGGGTAATGAAGGGTTAATGCCACCTTGCTATTGTAAGGTGACATTAAGCCAAATTAATAATGGAGAGGCGTCAATTATGACACCTATCCATTATTAATCCAATACTAGTAAAGGGTTAAAAAAAACACAACCACATTATTAAAAATTATTTTAATGAAATAAAAACAAAGGTTGTTGTAATATTTTATTCTACGCTCAATCCACTCACTGAAGACCCTCGCTCTGTGACAAAGAAAAAATAATAAACCAACAATATCCATACCTTCCGCAGATCTATAACGTCCAACGATGTAAATCCATCTGAAGGGGTTAAAATATTTTGCAGCCACGAACTCTGCTAATGCAGCGTTGTTCCTGGCTGCAAAACCCCGGGGAATGAAGGTAAAGTAGGTCAATGACCTATATTTACATTCATTTGCGGTGAGGCGCCCTCTGCTGGTTGTCCCTAGATTGTGGGAACTTTCCTAGAAAGCTCCCAGGCTCGAGTTCATATGAGGACAACCAGCAGAGGGCGCCTCTTTGCTATAAAAACGTGATAAAACCACAAAAAAACGCATCCATGAAGCATCCTATTAATAGAATGGAATCCGCAATTTTTGTGCACATGTTGCGCTTTTTTCCGCGAAAAATAATGCATCGCGGTAAAAAACGCAGCATGTTCATTAACCTTGCGGATTTTTCGCGGATTTCCCGCTATTTAATGCATCGGCAAGCTCCGGGAATAAATGCGAAAAATCCACACAAAAACGCGCAAAAGAACACGAGAAAAACGTGAAAAAAACACATGCGGATTTCCTGCAGGAAAAGTCCGGTTTTGTTCAGGAGATTTCTGCAAAGAATCCTGACGTGTGCACATAGCCTGAATAAAGCAGTTCGCTGCTTACTTCTGTCGTCATTGCCTTGTCCCTGTCCTGCACTTGTCTCTTACTTATTTCATAGTCCAATACTCTTCTGAGGACACTGCCATAGCTTTTGTAATCATGGGTAAATAAGGCTTCCCCTAGTCCACTATTCCACGTTCAGGATTTTTCGCCTTTTTTTCGCTGTTTCTCACTATAAAATCATGAAAAAAAAACGCATACATTAAGCATCCTATTATTAGAATGCAATCCGCAATTTTTGTGCACATGTTGCGTTTTTTTCTGCGGCGGAATCGCATTTCGGAAAAAAACGCAGCATGTTCATTCTTTGTGCGTAATAACTTGGAGATTCAGCAAACATAGGAACGCATTGATCCGCTTACTCTCTGCATGTGGCTATGCCCACCATGCGGGAAGTAAGCGGATCATGTGCGGTTGGTACTCAGGGTGGAGGAGAGGAGACTCTCCTCCAGGCTCTGGGAACCATATAATTGTTAAAAAATAAATAAATAAATAAATAAATAAATAAATCATGATATTCTCACCTTCTGGCGTCCCCGACAGTCTTCCCCCTCTTCGCGATGCTCCCTTTCCCAGTAATGCATTACGAAAATGAACTGTGATGACGTAGCGGTCTCGTGAGACCGCTACGTCATCTGGGGTAATTGCCGCGAGGCATTATTGGGACCAGAGCATCGGGAGGAGCGGGAAGACTGCCGGGGACGCCAGAAGGTGAGAATATCATGATTTATTTTATTTTGTTTAATTATTTTTAACATTCTATCTTTTTACTATTGAGGCTGCATAGGCAGCATCAATAGTAAAAGTTGGTCACACTTGTCAAACACTGTGTTTGACAAGTGTGACCAACCTGTCAATCTGTTTTCCAAGCGATGCTACAGATCGCTTAGAAGACGCTAGCATTCTGCAGATAATTACGCTTGCAAAACGCTAGTGTTTAGCGGGAAAACGCATGGCAATTCCGCATGCGATATACCCGCGGCAGGAGTTGCGGAATTGCTGCGGAAATTTCCCCGCAATTCAGCAACGTGTGCACTTAGCCTTTGGGTCCCTACCAAGAGGTTTCATAGACACATCTCTATCAGAATTTGTATCAGAAAAATAAATATACGGTAACCACACTATTATTTTCATTTATTTGGTAGATTTCTGCATTGTTCTTGTTTTTTTTCTTAAATAGTAAAAGCGAAAAAATAGCAAAACAGTCAAGTAAAACAGCAAGACAATCAGGTATAGCATAGCTGCCTTACATGAGACGGATTCACTCAATATTAACCATTAATTGATTGTCCAGAGAGTGGCCATAATGCTGTCTTGAGTATAATATTCCTTATCATCATAAACATAAAACATCTGATCATGCGTGTAGAGCAGGTAATAGAAGGTTCGGAAAAAAAGAGAAAGTTGAAGAGAAGGGAACTGAGGGGTGAAGCATGAGGAGAGCTGAATCTTTCCCGTTTGTGTTAACTGCCTCTCTGTTCTACCCTACTCCGCTAATTGGGCTGCATTGTTCATTGCGAAAAATAGTTTTTGCATCACCAGAGCTATAATTTTTCTATATTTTTACCCACAGAGTCATATGCTTGCTTTTTGCCGGATGAGTTGACGGTTTTACTGGTACCATTTTCAGGCTCATGACATTTTTTGATCACTTTCTATTCCAAAGTTTGGGAGGCAGAATGAACAAAAAACAGCAATTCAGGATTTTTTGGGGGGAGGAGAGGTTTGTGCCATTCCGCGTGTGGTAAAATTGATAAGGCAGTTTTATTCTGTAGGTCAGTACGATAACAGCGATACCTCATTTATATCTTTTTTTAATGTTTTGGCGCTTTTACGCAACAAAAACTATTTTATAGACAAAATTATCATTTTTGCATTGCTTTATTCTGAGAGCTATAACTTTATTTTTTCTCTGACCACTCCTGGCACTTAGTGCCGGGTGTCAAAATCAGCTGACACCCAGCAGTGATTGCCTGCACACCACCATTGTGCACGGGCAATCGCAAAGACGTAATAATCCATCCCTGGTCACATAGACCCAGGGCACATTGACTGATTATTACGTCTAATGTCAGAAAGTGGTTAAAAATATGAAAAACATATATAAAAATTAGATTCACCCATATTTCCCTCATTAAAAATAAAGATATAAACAAAATACACATATATGGTATAACTACATCTGTACAAGTCCAATCTATCAAAATATAAAAATAATTACCGTATATACTCGAGTATAAGCCAAGTTTTTCAGCCCATTTTTAGTGCTGAAAAAGCCCCCAAACCCCCCCCCCCCCTCGGCTTATACGCAAGTGAGGATTCCAGAAGAAGGAGGGGGAGCAGCAGCGGGTCACAGAAGGCAGGAGCTAGCTGCTGTGGCTAAAGCCTGTACCCGCTATTAAAAAGAAATGAATATTCACTGCCATATTAATTTCTCTTTAATAGCGGGCACTGTAGTCGCAGCTGCCAGGCGATCACGTGTGCCTGCTACTTAAGGGTATGAATAGTCTCTGCCCTCCACGCCATATTCATTCCCTTAAGTAGCGGGCACGTGTGACCTCCCCTCCGCGGCAGCTGCTGGCATCAGAACAAGACGCTGCGAGGGAGCGCAGGGACGGTAAGTATGATGGGGTTTTTAAAATGTTTTTCTGATGGTTGCCATGCATACCAGGATAGGGATGAGGAACCATGCAGACCAGGATAGGGATGGGTGGCCGTGTATACCAGGATGGTGATGAGGAGGCCATCCATAATAGTAATGACGAGGTACCATGCAGACCAGGATAGGGATGAGGGGGCCATGCACACCGGGATAGGGAAAAGGAGCCATGCATACCAGGATAGGGATAAGAAGCCATGCATACAGGATAGGGATGAGGAGCCATGCATACCAGGATGGTGATGAGGAGGCAGTGCATACCAGGATAATGATGACTAGTGAGTCACCCGCCAGGGCCATGGGGTACCCGGTACCGGGTCCGGTGTTCACTGGGGGATGTCATTGTGGCGACCCCGGTCCGTGGCCCTGGGCGCCCATGTAAAAGGGGAAATTGAATAAAGTTTATGTTCGTGATGCCACCTGTGGTATTCAGTCAGTGGGGACCGACGCTGCTTTAAGGGGTCCTCTGGGATGATGTTATGGCAGCTAGATGGTATGACTTCCTACAGGTGAAGTGTATCCCCAGGGCTCCCGGTGTGTAGATGTAAGATGGTGAATGGTGCAGTAAAGAACGAGGACACAGGTTTGCAGTCTCTACCTGGTTTGCTGAAGACTTCAGGCAACCACAGTCCAGGGTACCAGATAACAGGGCAGGCAGGGTCCGGACGGCTTGGAAGCGAATCCAGAGTCCCCCTTACCAGGTGGATTAAAAGCCTTCCTCTAGCGCGGTGGTGTTGTAGTCCCTTACTGCCTATGGCTTCAGATAAGGTCCTCACAGTTCTTCTCTGTCCCCCATATAGGATAGGACAATACCTGTATGACAGGTAACTCGAGCCTTTTTACAGGAACTCTATCACTCCCCAGGCTCTATGTGTTACTGTGTATCAGGTGTGTGTGGCGGACAGGTAACTTGCAGTTCAGCTGTCCTGCCGGTTTCTGATGTAAGTCTTTGAGTCCCTTACAACCTCGGTGGTCCGGCTACCGGTTATCTGCGCTTTGCCAGTGAGACAGTCTACTCGCTGCTGTCCTCCCCCTGGTGTCACTCTCCTGTGCTTTGCTTTCTTTCACGCTCACTGAACAATGTTCGGCTTTCTGTATGTCTCTTTAGGAGCTGTAGTACTTCAGACTACACGGCCCCTTCGTACGTTCTTCCTGACTCAGACTGCTCCAGTCTCCTTCCTGGCACTTTCTAACCCACTTTCCCTCCAAAACCACAATATATATCAATATGCAGGGGAGTCACCTAGGAATAGGATCAAAAGCTCCCCCTTGTGGCCTGGAGTGTGTATGGTGATTACCTGATAAAAGATATCCTTCATCGCTTCCAAACGTAACAGCACTCTCCCCGTAAGGAAAGCAATGCTACTGTGACGACCAGGACCCTGGAGCGCCACAGTAGCCATGCAGACCAGGATAGGGATGGGGGCCCTGCATAGCAGGATGGTGATGAGGAGCCATGCATACCAGGATAATGAGTAGCCATGCAGACCAGGATAGGGATGGGGGCACTGCATACCAGGATGGGGATGAGGAGGCAGTGCATACCAGGATAGGGATGAGGGGACAATGCATACCAGGCTTATAGTCGAGTCAATAAGTTTTCCCTTTTTTGTGATAAAATTAGGTGCCTCGGCTTATACTCGGATCGGCTTATAATCGAGTATATACGGGTAAACCAATCGGTAAACGGCGTAATGAGAAAAAAACCTAAACGTGAGAATTGAGGTTTTTCTGCCTCCACATCACTGGCAAAAAAATATGCTATCAAAACATTATATCTTCCCCAAAATATTAGCTAGAAAAACATTAGCTCAGGTCGCAAAAAAAGAAGCCCTCAGACAGCTCCACCAACTAAGAATTGAAAACGTTATGGGTCTTGGAAAACAACGACACAAACAAAAAAAGGTTTTTGTTTTTATTTTAAATTTCTGAATTTTTTTTTCCACTTTTAAATATGAAAGGAACTTCATGTTTGTAACTTTATAATCTGGCCTGGAAAATCATACTGATGCCTAATTTTTGCCATATAGTGAACACTATAAATAACAAAAAATATTTGTGAAATTGCTCTTCTTTCACAGTTTCGCCACACTTGGAATTTTTTGCCTGCATGATAAAATGAATAGTGTCATTCAAAATTATAACTCGTCCTGCAAAAAACAAACGTCCATATGGCTATGTAGACGGAAAAATAAAAAACGGCTATGGCTCTTGGAATAAAGAGTGGAAAAACAAATTTCTGCAAAAATAGAAAATAGCCATGTCAGGGAGAGGATAAAGAAGCACTGTAGAATTTTTGAACTGTATTTTTTTTTTTTAGCCGTAGCATATAATTTTAAGGTTATTTCCTACATCCATTTTTATCATCCGTGTGCTTTTTTTTTTGTACTAGTCTGTACACAGACACATTGCTGTATTTTAACATGTTTGCTGGTCTACAAGACCAGACAAGCCCAACTTTAAATTAATGGGTCTGCGAAAGTTAATGGACATGATTGCATTTGGGGAGAAAATCATCAAAATCTACTGTTGGCAGCTCCCTTTGCAATTATTGACCAATGATATCCCAGAAATGATGCAGGCCATGGTAGCAAGTTATGGCCACACAGGATGCTTACAGTAGCTCAAGCTACATGTGGCCTTTCATTGTCGTCTTATAAAATGGTTTTTGGGACACTGGAGAAATGGCCTTACCTTACTACTAATGTAATGTAAGGTCATGCACTTGGGCAGAAGTAATAAGATGTATAACTATGTGCTTAATTCTAACACTCTGAGCAAAACCGTCAATGAAAAAGACCTGGGTGTATGGTTGGATGACAAACTCATATTCAGTGGCCAGTGTCAGGCAGCTGCTACAAAGGCAAATAAAATAATGGGATGCATTAAAAGAGGCATAGATGCTCATGAGGAGAATATAATTTTACCTTTATACAAGTCACTAGTTCGACCACACTTAGAATACTGTGCACAGTTCTGGTCTCCAGTGTATAAAAAAGACATAGCTGAACTGGAGCGGGTGCAGAGAAGAGCGACCAAGGTTATTAGAGGACTGGGGGGTCTGCAATACCAAGATAGGTTATTACACTTGGGGCTATTTAGTTTGGAAAAACGAAGACAAGGGGTGATCTTATTTTAATGTATAAATATATGAGGGGACAGTACAAAGACATTTCTGATGATCTTTTTAATCATAGACCTGAGACAGGGACAAGGGGGCATCCTCTACGTCTGGAGGAAAGAAGGTTTAAGCATAATAACAGACGTGGATTCTTTACTGTAAGAGCAGTGAGACTATGGAACTCTCTGCCATATGATGTTGTAATGAGTGATTCATTACTTAAATTTAAGGCCGGCGTCACACTCAGCGTATAAAAATACGGTCCGTAATTTACAGCCGTAATACGCAGAAAAGTCCCCAAAATAGTGATCTGTATCTCCTCCGTAGGCAGGGTGTGTCAGCGTATTTTGCGCATGGCATCCTCCGTATGTAATCCGTATGGCATCCGTGCTGCGAGATTTTCTCGCAGGCTTGCAAAACTGACATACGGACATACAAGGGATCCATGTGCTCAAAAAATCATAAAAACATATGTACTGTCTATATATATATATATATGTTAGTGAGACACACATATATATATATATATATATATATATATTAATATTTCATCCAGCGCGAGATAGCTTAAAAGCCGGTAATTCAATTGCCGGCTTTTGCTATCTCCTTCCAAAACCCGACATGATATGAGACATGGTTTACATACAGATGAACATGTTAGGGCATGTTAGGTCAGGCTATGGGATGAACTAGGACTTAAAGTCTTCCTTCAAACTTAATAACTATGTTACTATGTTACTAGGATCACAGTTCTTACATATCCTGCCAGTTTAACCCTTCATATGCCGGTCATGAGGTTGCATGTTAAAGTCCCCATAGGAAGTAAAAAAAAAATAAATTTCCCTATGGAAAAAAAACTTTTTTAACCCCTTCATGACCCTGAGTATTTTCGTTTTTGTTTTTGTTTTTCGCTCCCCTCCTTCCTAGAGCCATAATTTTTTTATTTTTCTGTCAATATGGCCATGTGAGGGCTTATTTTTTGCGGGATGAGTTGTACTTTTGAACGACATCATTGGTTATACCATGTCATGTACTAGAAAACGGGAAAAAAATTCCAAGTGCTGTGAAATTGCAAAAAAAGTGCAATCCCACACTGGTTTTTTGTTTGGCTTTTTTGCTAGGTTCACTAAATGCTAAAACTGACCTGTCATTATGATTCTCCAGGACATTACGAGTTCCTAGACACCAAACTTGTCTAGGTTATTTTTAATCTAAGTGGCGGAAAAAAAAACTCCAAACTTTGCTAAGAAAAAAAAATAGCACAAATTTCTGATTCCCGTAGCGCCTCCATTTTTCAGGATCTGGGGTCAGGTGAGGGCTTATTTTGCGTGCCGACGTTTTTAATGATACCATTATGGTGCAGATATGTTCTTTTGATCGCCTGTCATTGCATTTTAATGCAATGGTGTGTGACGAACAAAAACGTAGTTCTGGAGTTTACATTTTTTTCTTGCTACGCCGTTTAGTGATCGGGTTAATCATTTCTTATTGATAGATCGGGCGATTCTGAACACGACGATACCAAATATGTGTATGTTTGTTTTTTTCTAGGTTATTTTTTATCTAAGTGGTGAAAAAAATGCCAAACTTTGCTAGAAAAAAAAATTGCGCCATTTTCCGATACCCCTAGCGTCTCCATTTTTCGTGATCTGGGGTCAGGTGAGGGCTTATTTTTTGGGCGACGTTTTTAATGATACCATTTTGGTGCAGATAAATTCTTTTGATCTTCCGTTATCTTGGCGACCAAAAAAACGTAATTCTGGCGTTTCAAATTTTTTTATCGCTACACCGTTTAGCAATCAGGTTAATCCTTTTTTTATTATTGATAGATCGGTTGATTCTGAACGCGGCGATTCCAAATATGTGTAGGTTTGATTTTTTTATTGTTTTATTTTGAATGGGGCGAAAGGGGGGTGATTTAAACTTTTATTTTTTTTTTTTTCATATTCTTTAAAACATTATTTTTTTTACTTTTGCCATGCTTCAATAGCCTCCATGGGAGGCTAGAATCTGGCACAACTCGATTGGCTCTGCGACATAGAGGCGATGCATAGATCGCTCATATGTAGCTGAATTACTGCATTGCTATGAGCGCTGACCACAGGGTGGCGAGTAACAGCAATCCGGCATCAACAGCCATAGAGGTCTCAAGGAGACCTCTGGTTGTTATGGCGACGCATCGCTGACCCTCGATCACGTGACGGGGTCAGTGATGCTGTCATTTCCGGCCCGATGGCCGGAAGCGGTAGTTAAATACCGCTGTCAGCGTTTGACAGTGGCATTTAACTAGTTAATAGCGTCGGGCGGATCGCGATTCCACTCGCCGCTTTTGCGGGCACAGCTGACATGTCCCGGCTTTGATGTGGGCTCACTGCCGGAGCCCACATCAAAGCAGGGGATCTGACCTCAAACGTACGATCCCGTCCAAGGTCAAAAAGGGGTTAAACGCATGTGGGGGTGTGCAGTGCCCCAGGGTCCTGTTTATTGCAGTAATGTCATTTTCCTCTAGGGGAGAGTGATATTACGTTTGGAGGCAAAGAAGGACAACTGAATCCAGGTATCACAAACATGCAACACATTTCGCACTCCAGGCCACCAGGGGGCGCTATGCTCCTATTTATTAGGGCACTCCTCACACTTAGGTAAAACTGGTTGCCTGGGGAGGAAGTTAGTAAGTTGCTGGCTGAGCTTCGCTCAGTTATTTGGTCCCTGACAGGAATGGGATCCTGTCAGAGATCGAGACAGAAGGACACGGAGCTGTGTCTGCCCTAAGTGCGGCAGCTTCTAGAAAGAGACACTGAAGGAGAACTGTATTGTAGAGAGGGTGATGAAGTCGTAGCAAAGGAGTGGATATCAGAGGAGTTCTGCCCTACACAGGCTGCCTCCTTCTGAGGCGCAGGATCCCGGTAGCCGGAACACCGAGGGAGCAACGATCCTTTATGCCTTGCTCCAGAGACCAGCAGGACAGCTAATTTCACATTACCTGCCCGCTCCTATACCCAGGAGGCAAGGTGGCACCCCTTAGCGGCTGGGGCATGATAGAGTCCCTGTAAAACGCCTCAAGCCACCGGTCATACAGGTTTGTCCTATCCATTTGGGGGACAGAGAGAGACATAACATCTACAACAGTTGTGAGGACCTTATGAGACGCTTAGCAGTAAGGTACTACAACACCACGGCGCTAGAGGAAGGCTACTGATTTCTACCTGGACAAGGGGATTCTAGATTTGCCTCCAAACCGGCCGGACTCTGCCTGCCCTGTGGTCTGGTACCCTGGATTGTGGATGCTGAAGCCTTCAGAAAAAGGTAGAGAGACTGCAACCTTGTGTCCTCGTTCTTCACTGCGCCTCACACCATCCACCATCTACACACTGGGAAGCCCAGGGGACATACTTCACCTGTGGGAAGGTATACCATCTAGCTGCCATAACATCACTCCAGCGGACCCCTTAAAGCAGCGTTGGTCACCCTGACCGAATACCACAGGTGGCGTCACAAACATTTCCCCTTTAAAGACCTTTCCCTTTAACTTGGACATCCCAAGGGCCACAGACCGGGTCAGCTACCGTGACATCCCCCTGTGAACCGAAGGACCCGGTACCGAGTACCCCGCTGCCCTTCGGGGCGCTCCAGGAGCACGCAAGCATCCCAGAAGCAAAGCGTCACGAAGCTAAGCGTCGTGATACAGCAGTTATTCCATGGCAAAGAACTAACATCCCTCTACTCTCTTCACACAGGTACAACTTCCCACCTCTGCTTGCTGTCACATCTGCTGCAATAGACTCTAATGGTACAACTTCCCACCTCTGCTTGCTGTCTCATCTGCTGCAATAGACTCTAATGGTACAACTTCCCTCCGCTTGCTGTCTGTCATCTGCTGCTTTACCATCTAGAAACATATTTTAATGTGCCTGCTAATTCATTGGTATAATTAATTTGGTGCATTGTACTTAATACTCACTGTTGCATATCCATGACTGGGATCAGTGTAGATCTTATCTGGTGGAAGGTGTTAAAATAGATGTTGCCAGGTTTTGATCATCTAGAAAAAACCCAGGTGTGCTGGCCCCAGCTGCCAAATTATCCCCAACCAGTTCCCAGAATCGTCTCTTCTGACCCAGCAGTCTGGACTATAAATTTAGAAACATCCTTAGGGGTGCACGCATGTGGGGGTGCACGCAGGCATCCCAGAAGCAAAGCGTCATGAAGTTAAGCGTTGTGATACAGCAGTTATTCCATAGCAGTCAGTCAGGGCAGGAACCAGGTAACCAACACTTTGCACTCCTTTCTATCCATGTGCTTTATTCCTATCCTCCTATGTTCCCTTGCAATCCACATTCACCACCCCATCCCCCTTCCATTACAACTCATATACATCAGCTCATCATTCCTTCACTCTCCCATGTACAGTACGGCTCCCATGCACTTCTCACCTTCCTGAAAAACCTCAGTCCTTCTTGCCCAAACACACTGCACAAAAAAACATCATACAATTCCAAAAACTACTTGCTCTTTATCTTCCTACTCCTACTGATTTCAAGGGACATCTCCCCCAACCCTGGTCCACCATCCACCAACCTCAACCCCTACCCAACCTCACATCGAAACCTTAATAATCTTACTGATATTAATTGCACTCCTTCATCTCCTTCTTTTAATTGTGCCCTTTGGAATCTACAGTCTGTATGTAACAAGCTTCCTTTCATACACAATTACTTTCTGAAAAACTCCCTGAATCTGTTGGCCCTCACGGAAACCTGGACTCAGGATTCTGACACTGTCTCTCCTGCTGCAATTTCCCATGGTGACTTACAATTCTCACATTCCCCGAGACCCACAAACAGACATGGTGATGGAGTCGGCATACTCTTCTCCCCACAATGCACTTTCCAGGTCATCCCCCCCAATTCCATCACTCTCATTCCCTTCTTTTGAGGTTTACACCTTCAGGCTCTTTCGTCCCCTCTCCCTCAGAGTAGCAGTCATATACCGGCCCCCAGGCTCACCCACCCACTTCCTGGACCATTTCTCTGCCTGGCTGTCGCACTTCATGTCCTCAGAACTCCCAACCCTTATCCTGGGAGACTTCAACATCCCCTTTATCAGCCCCACTTCCACATCTGCATCCCAGCTTCTATCACTAACCACTTCTCTAGGCCTCTCACAGCTCTCAACTTGTGAAACACACAAAGACGGTAACACCCTGGACCTGGTCGTTGTCCGGCTCTGTTCAATCTCCTACCTAAATAACTCACCGCTTCCCCTCTCTGACCACAACATTCTCTCCTTCATGCTCACAATTCCTCGCTCACCCCAGCACACTCCTACCTACCTGTTGTGAATTCTGTGGCAGAGCTCCCTCCTGTGGTCACAAGTGGTACTTCGGCTGATTCTCTCTGTGAGCTTCCGTTGGTGGAGGAGAGTGGTACTGCGGCTTCTGAATTTCCTTCCTCAGGTGATGTGGTGAAGTCGTTAGGTGCTGCTCTATTTAACTTCACCTAGTGCTTTGATCCTGGCTTCCAGTCAATGTTCTAGTATTGGACCTGTCTCCTCCTGGATCGTTCCTGTGGCCTGCTGCTCTGCATAGCTAAGTTCCGCTTTTGCTATTTTGTTTGCTGTTTTTTCTGTCCAGCATTGCTTATTTGTTTTTTCTTGCTTGCTGGAAGCTCTGGGACGCAGAGGGTGTACCTCCATGCCGTTAGTTCGGTACGGAGGGTCTTTTTGCCCCCTTTGTGTGGTTGTTTGTAGGGTTTTGTGTTGACCGCAAAGTTACCTTTCCTATCCTCGCTCTGTTCAGAAAGTCGGGCCTCACTTTGCTAAATCTATTTCATCTCTACGTTTGTCTTTTCATCTTAACTCACAGTCATTATATGTGGGGGCTGCCTTTTCCTTTGGGGTATTTCTCTGAGGCAAGGTAGGCTTATTTTCTATCTTCAGGCTAGCTAGTTTCTCAGGCTGTGCCGAGTTGCATAGGGAGCGTTAGGCGCAATCCACGGCTGCCTCTAGTGTGTGGTTGGAGAGGATTAGGGATTGCGGTCAGCAGAGTTTCCACGTCTCAGAGCTCGTTCTATATTTTTGGGTTATTGTCAGGTCACTGTATGTGCTCTGACTTCTAGTCCATTGTGGTACTGAATTACCAGATCATAACACCTACCACACATTCAGAAATCTACATGCTATTAATCCTCACGCACTTTCAGACTCCCTACACTCATCATTGTCCCCAATCTCTTCTTTTTCCTGTCCTGATCTGGCTGTACATCACTTCAATGACACTGTTAGAAGCACCCTTGACCAAGAACCTCAAAACACAGAGTGAAATAGCCCTGGCTCAGATCGCAAACCCAATTTCTCAAGCGATGCTCTAGGTGTGCTGAACGCTTATGGAGGAAAACACGCACACCAGAAGACTTCATACACTTCAAATTTATGTTAAGGACCTATAGCTCTGCCCTTCACCTCGCCAAACAGACCTACTTCACCACCCTGATCTCCTCACTATCCAACAACCCTGTTGTGAATTCTGCTCTTGGGCGCCCTCCGGTGGTTATGAGTGGTAGTGCTGCTGTCTTTGGATCGCAGCATTTATCAGGTGTATCCACTTTTTGCAATTTGGGCTGGGCTATTTAGTCCTGCTTTATCCTTTAGTCAGTGCCAGTTGTCCATTGTTTTTGGAGGATTCACATCCATACCTGGTCTCTCCTGTTTTGCTGTTCATTTCAACAAAGATAAGTTCTGGATTTAGGCGTCAGAATAGGTTGTGTTTTTACTGCGGCGATTCTGCTCATGTTATTTCTGATTGCCCTAAGCGTTCAAAGAGAATCCCTAGTTCTGTTACCATCAGTACTGTACAACTTAAATTTCTGTTATCTGTGACCTTGATCTGCTCATTATCATCATTTTCTGTCATGGCATTTGTGGATTCAGGTGCCGCTCTGAACTTAATGGACTTAGAATTTGCCAGACGTTGTGGTTTCCCCTTGCAGCCTTTGCAGAACCCTATTCCTTTAAGGGGGATTGATGCTACACCGTTGACTATAAATAAACCTCAGTTTTGGACACAGCTGACCATGCGCATGGCGCCAGCCCATCAGGAAGATTGTCGTTTTCTGGTGTTGCATAATTTGCATGATGATATTGTGCTGGGTTTTCCATGGTTACAGCTACATAATCCGGTGTTAGATTGGAAATCTATGTCTGTGACTAGTTGGGGTTGTCAGGGGGTTCATGGTCACGTTCCTTTGATGTCAATTTCCTCTTCCCCCTCTTCTAAAATTCCTGAGTTTTTGTCAGATTTCCAGGATGTATTCGATGAGCCCAAATCCAGTTCCCTTCTACCACATAGGGACTGTGATTGTGCCATTGACTTGATTCCAGGTTGTAAGTTCCCTAAGGGCCCACTTTTCAACCTGTCTGTACCAGAACATGCCGCCATGCGGAGCTATATTAAGGAGTCTTTGGAGAAGGGGCATATTCCGCCATCTTCTTCACCATTGGGAGCAGGTTTTTTTTTTGTTGCCAAGAAGGATGGCTCCTTGAGACCGTGTGTTGATTATCGCCTCTTGAATAAGATCACGGTCAAATTTCAATACCCTTTGCTTACTGATTTGTTTGCTAGGATTAAGGGGGCTAGCTGGTTTACTAAGATTGACCTTCGAGGGGCATATAATTTTGTTCGTATTAAGCAGGGTGACGAATGGAAAACTGCATTTAATACGCCCGAAGGCCATTTTGAATACGTTGTGATGCCATTCGGACTCTCTAATGCCCCATCTGTGTTCCAATCCTTCATGCATGATATCTTTCGGAGTTATCTTGATAAATTCATGGTTGTATATTTGGATGATATTTTGATTTTTTCCGATGATTGGGAGTCTCATGTGAAACAGGTCAGGATGGTATTTCAGATCCTCCGTAATAATGCTTTATTTGTGAAGGGGTCGAAGTGCCTCTTTGGAGTGCAGAAGGTTTCTTTTTTGGGCTTCATTTTTTCTCCCTCATCTATAGAAATGGATCCGGTTAAGGTTCAGGCCATTCATGATTGGATTCAGCCCACATCTGTGAAGAGCCTTCAGAAATTCTTGGGCTTTGCTAATTTTTATCGTCGTTTCATTGCCAACTTCTCCAGTGTGGTTAAACCTCTGACCGATTTGACGAAGAAAGGCGCTAATGTGACGAATTGGTCCTCTGCGGCTGTTTCTGCCTTTCAGGAGCTTAAATGCCGATTTACTTCTGCCTCTGTGTTGCGTCAGCCGGATGTTTCTCTTCCATTTCAGGTTGAGGTTGACGCGTCTGAGATTGGGGCAGGGGCCGTTTTGTCTCAGAGGAATTCTGATGGTTCCTTGATGAAACCGTGTGCCTTCTTTTCTCGGAAGTTTTCGCCTGCGGAATGCAATTATGATGTCGGCAATCGGGAGTTGTTGGCTATGAAGTGGGCATTTGAGGAGTGGCGACATTGGCTTGAGGGGGCCAAGCACCGTATTGTGGTCCTGACCGATCATAAGAATCTGATTTACCTCAAGTCTGCCAAACGGCTGAATCCTAGACAGGCTCGATGGTCCCTGTTTTTCTCCCGTTTTGATTTTGTGGTCTCGTACATTCCTGGTACTAAGAATGTTAAGGCGGATGCCCTCTCTAGGAGTTTTTTTCCTGATTCCCCTGGGGTTCTTGAGCCGGTCGGCATTCTGAAGGAAGGGGTGATTCTTTCTGCCATCTCCCCTGATTTATGATGGGTTCTTCAGGAGTTTCAGGCTGATAAACCTGACCGCTGTCCAGTGGGGAAACTGTTTGTTCCTGATAGATGGACTAGTAAAGTGATTTCTGAGGTTCATTGTTCTGTGTTGGCTGGCCATCCTGGGATTTTTGGTACCAGAGATTTGGTTGGTAGGTCCTTTTGGTGGCCTTCTTTGTCGCGGGATGTGCGTTCTTTTGTGCAGTCCTGTGGGATTTGTGCGCGGGCTAAGCCTTGCTGATCCCGCGCTAGTGGGTTGCTTCTGCCTTTGCCAGTCCCTGAGAGACCTTGGACGCATATTTCTATGGATTTTATTTCAGATCTTCCGGTTTCCCAGAGGATGTCGGTTATCTGGGTGGTTTGTGACCGGTTTTCCAAGATGGTTCATTTGGTACCTTTGCCTAAATTGCCTTCCTCTTCTGATTTGGTTCCGTTGTTTTTTCAGCATGTGGTTCGTTTGCATGGCATTCCGGAGAATATTGTGTCCGATAGAGGTTCCCAGTTTGTTTCTAGGTTTTGGCGGGCCTTTTGTGCTAGGCTGGGCATTGATTTGTCTTTTTCTTCCGCATTTCATCCTCAGACAAATGGCCAAACCGAGCGAACTAATCAGACTTTGGAAACTTATTTGAGATGCTTTGTGTCTGATGATCAGGATGATTGGGTGGCTTTCTTGCCATTGGCCGAGTTTGCCCTTAATAATCGGGCTAGTTCTGCTACCTTGGTTTCGCCTTTTTTTTGTAATTTTGGTTTTCATCCTCGTTTTCCTTCAGGGCAGGTCTGATTGTCCTGGTGCGGATTCTGTGGTTGACAGGCTGCAGCAGATTTTGGCTCATGTGGTGGACAATTTGGTGTTGTCTCAGGAGGAGGCTCAGCATTTTGCTAACCGTCGTCGGTGTGTTGGTTCCCGGCTTCGGGTTGGGGATTTGGTCTGGTTGTCTTCCCGTCATGTTCCTATGAAGGTTTCTTCCCCTAAGTTCAAGCCTCGGTTTATTGGTCCTTATGGGATTTCTGAGATTATCAATCCAGTGTCTTTTTGTTTGGCCCTTCCAGCTTCTTTTTCCATCCATAATGTGTTCCATAGATCTTTGTTGCGGAAGTATGTGGTGCCCGCTGTTCCCTCTGTTGATCCTCCGGCCCCGGTGTTGATTGATGGGGAGTTGGAGTATGTGGTTGAGAAGATTTTGGATTCTCGTTTTTCGAGGCGGAAGCTTCAGTATCTGGTTAAATGGAAGGGTTATGGCCAAGAGGATAATTTTTGGGTTGTTGCCTCCGATGTTCATGCTGACGATTTGGTTCATGCCTTTCATTTGGCTCGTCCTGATCAGCCTGGGGGCTCTGATGAGGGTTCGGTGACCCCTCCTCAAGGGGGGGTACTGTTGTGAATTCTGCTCTTGGGCTCCCTCCGGTGGTTATGAGTGGTAGTGCTGCTGTCTTTGGATCGCAGCATTTATCAGGTGTATCCACTTTTTGCAATTTGGGCTGGGCCATTTAGTCCTGCTTTATCCTTTAGTCAGTGCCAGTTGTCCATTGTTTTTGAAGGATTCACATCCATACCTGGTCTCTCCTGTTTTGCTGTTCATTTCAACAAAGATAAGTTCTGGCTTTGTTTTTGCTGTCCACCTGCTGTGGACCTTATAATTCTGTGCATTTTCATGTTTTGGCTTGTCCAGCTTTGTCTGTGAAGGATTTTTTTGCAGCCAAGCTGTGTCTCTGGAGATGCAGATATACCCTCCATGTCTTTAGTCAGATGTGGAGATTTGTATTTTCTGTGGTGGATATTTTCTAGTGTTTTAATACTGACCGCATAGTACTCTGTCCTATTCTTTCTTTTTAGCTAGAATGGCCTCCTATGCTAAATCCTGATTTCAGGTCTGCGTATGTTATTTCCCTCTCCTCTCACAGTCAATATTTGTGGGGGGCTGTCTATCCTTTGGTGATTTTCTCTGAGGCAAGATAGTTTTCCCGTTTCTGTCTTTAGGGGAAGTTAGTTCTTAGGCTGTGTCGAGGGGTCTAGGGAGTGTTAGGTACTCTCCACGGCTACTTCTAGTTGCGGTGCTAAGTTCAGGGTTTGCGGTCAGTACAGGTACCACCTTCTCCAGAGTACGTCTCATGCTGCTCCTAGGCCACGAGATCATAACACAACCCCAAGAAACGTTTTGACACCTTTCACTCCCTCCTCAAAAGCACAAGCCCCTATCACAGACATTTGTGCTGATGACCTGGCCTTCCACTTTATAGAGAAAATAGATAATATCCGTCAGGAAATCCGCTCCCAGACACCAAGTGCAGTGACTCCCATCCCTCCCTGCATCTCCCCTGGCTCACTTTCCACATTCGATCCCATCACAGAAGAAATCTCCAAGCTCCTCTCCTCTTCTCGTCCGACTACATGCACCACCGACCCCATTCCCTCACACCTCCTCCAGTCTCTCTCTCCAGTCGTCACAACTCACCTAACTACAATCTTTAATCTCTCCTTCTCCTTTGGCATTTTCCCCTCCTCCTTCAATCACTCTATCATTACTCCATTACTAAAGAAACCCACCCTCGACCCATCCTGCACAAACAACTACAGACCGGTCTCCAGTCTCCCCTTCTTCTCTAAACTCTTAGAGCGCCTGATCTACTCCCGCCTTACCCGTTACCTCTCCACTCACTCCCTCCTAGACCCTTCACTGTCTGGTTTCCGCCCCTACATTCGACAGAAACTGCACTCATCAATGTGACCAATGACCTTCTGACAGCAAAATGTAACAGTGACCACTCTCTGCTCATTCTTCTAAACCTTTCTGCAGCTTACGACATTGTTGACCACCCTCTCCTACTTTCTAGGCTCCAGTCACTAGGCATTAAGGACTCTGCTCTCCTGGTTCTCTTCCTATCTTTCTGACTGCTTCTTCAGTGTTCTGTTCTCTGGCTCCACTTCATCTCCTCTTCCTCTCACTGTCGGGGTACCTCAGGGCTCAGTCCTTGGCCCCCTTCTCTTCTCCCTCTACACGGCCCCAATTGGACAGACCATCAGCAGATTTGGCTTTCAGTACCATCTTTATGTTGATGACACACAACTATACATTAGTTGTATAATGGATGTATAATGGAGTCCGCGTCCTCCCCATGAGCACAGGTCCAGCGCGTCATGTGGGTTGTCTTGGGGTGTGGGCGTTTACTCACTCGAACGCCTCCTTACCGCTCATGTGGTCGCCCTGTGTACTTGATGACTCTGGTGATGACGTCTGGCTTTGTGCGGCTAGCGCGTGCGCTGTATGTCGCATCTGTGCTGCGATCACATGACCGCTAGCACTAGATGCGCTTCGTGCGCATGCGCTGGCGTTCCCTGGCTGACGGACACCACGATTCAGGTATATGATGATTGGCTATAGGGACTTTGTGCGCCCTTTTTTGAAGCTACTTGGGATTGGATATGAGATTTGTTTACAAATGAGGAGTTGTGGATTGGTGGAATATCACCATGGCAACGGAATAGCGATGGTACGATTGGGGCATTTGTTTGTGGTTATGCTTCTTTTTGTATTTTGTGAATATTATTCACACGATGTATAGGATATTGTGTGTCAAATCATCTGTATTTTATTATATATGTATTTTTTGCACATATTGTTTTGTTTTTATGAGATTTAATAAAGGCCGCCCCTTGATGGTGATTGGTGCTTGAATGGGCTCCACACTATTTAAGGTGGCCATTTGTACCATATTGTATACTTGACAAAGGCCATGTCCGGCCGAAATGTTGTATTATGTGATGGCAGAATAAAGACTTTGTAAACGTTTTTCACCTGGAATGGATGCTGCTCTTTCTTCAATTTTTACACAACTATACACGTCAGCCCCTGACCTTACCCCCACTGTACTACAGAACGCCACTGACTCTCTATCCGCAGTCTCCAACATCATGTTTGCTCTCTTTCTAAAACTCAACCTCTCCAAAATTGAACTTCTTCTGCTCCCGCTGTCTACTAACCTACCTAAATCTGACATTTCCCTCTCCGTGGGTGGCACCATAATAACACCCCGGCAGCAGGCACGCTGTCTGGGTGTTATGTTTGACTCCTATCTCTCCTTCACCTCCCATATACAATATCTTGCCCACTTGTGCCGCTTACACCTAAAGAACATCTCTAGAATCCGCCCTTTTCTCACCATGGAAACAACAAAAACCCTCACTGTCCCCCTGATCCACTCCTGCCTGGACTACTGCAACACTCTATTAATTGGCCTCCCCCTTACTCGACTTTCCCCTCTCCAGTCTATCCTTAATGCAGCAGTCACCGTCGTCCATCTAGGTAATCTTTACTCGGATGCGTCGGCTCTTCACCAGTCGTTACACTGGCTGCCCATTTATTACAGGATACAATTCAAAGTACTTGCTCTCACCCACAAAGCTCTGCACAGTGCGGCACCCCCTTACATCTCCTCCCTCATTTCTGTCTATCGGCCTAACTGACCACTGCGCTCTGCAAATGACTTTCGACTAATCTCTGCACTATTCCGTACCTCCCACTCCCGACTCCAAGACTTCTCCCATGCTGTGCCAATCCTCTGGAATGCTCTACCCCAAGATATTAGGACCATCCACAATTTGCATAGTTTTAGGCGTTCCCTCAAAACACATTTGTTCAGAGCGGCCTATCACGTTCACTAATCAAAGTCATTTTATGTTTGTGTGTGTGTGTGTAGCCCATTCACTATCTCCATCTATCCCCCACCCCCTGAAGATGGCTGGACCACCATTGTAAATATATCATTGTAAATACACACCTGTACTTTGTATCTCCCTCTCCTCATTGTAGATTGTAAGCTCTCATGAGCAGGGTCATCTTATTTTGCTTTAATTATTGTATTGTTAACCTTGTTACTTATGACTGTTGTGTTTGAAACTGTAAAGCGCTGCGGAATATGTTGGCGCTATATAAAGATTATTATTATTATCTGAAAAAATGAACTTAGCTAAAAAGTCATAAATTCGGTATTCCCATGTTCGCAGTAGTGTGCTATAAAACTAGATCATATTTATCTCTTAGCATGACTCAGCTAAAATTGCCATTATTTTCATCCCTTTACAAAAAATAAAGTTTTATGTATTCAAAAACTGTCAAAATACTAGAGCTATTTACACAAAATAACAGGCCATCATACAGCCATGTAAACAAAAAAACTAAAAAGTTATCTTTGTTCAGTGACTTCTCTTTAAAACAAGTTGGAAACATTATTTATGAATTTTGACACAGGATAGGCCGGATGGTGGGTATTCAGCCTCAATCAAGTTCCAGAAAAATTCAAGCTGTCCTACAGGCTCAGGGTCCATCAACATTTGCACAAACTATTTGTTAAATTTGAATGAAATTAAACGCTATGGCAGCAGACCCAGAAGGACCTCATTGTTGACACAGAGACATAAAAAAGCTAGACTGCAGTTTGCCAAAATGTTTGTGAGTAAGCCAAAATCCTTCTAGGAAAGAGTCTTTTGGACAGATGAGACCAAGATAGATCTTTTTGGTAAAGCACATCATTCTGTTTACCAAAAATGGAATGAGGCCTAGAAAGAAAGGAACACAGTACCTTCAGTCAAATATGGTGGACAGGGCTGCCACTAGAAATTTCGGGGCCCCATACTGGCAAAATTTTCGGGGCCCCCTTGAAACTCCGCCCAGGCTCCACCCCAGCCCCGCCTCCAGGCTCCACCCCACAAACTGTCCACAGTCCCACTGCTCTCTTGGAAAATCTCCACTTCTCACCTATCACATATTGACAGTTCCCATCACCAGATCACACATATAGCCGGCAGCTTTTGTTTTGGCCAAAAGATTTTTTAAGCCGCCACCACAACAAGGTAGACACTTTTGGCCGGGCCCTACTCTACTGTAACCTACTAAATATTTGTTAAAATATGCAATACAATTTAGGTATATTTTTATTTATTTTTCAATTTTTAAAATGACCTATAATACTACATACAAGGAACAAATACCACAGCACTATGACCAGATGACATATTACCACCACAGTGATCGAATAATATAAAATACAAGGAACAAATACCGCTACACATGACCAGACCACATATTACCACCAATGACTGAATACTACAATACTGATCAGTAATAAATAAAAAAAACCACAATACTATCACCATCAGTGCCATTATGCACAGGAGATCTGTAATTAGTAAGCAGTGTCTGTGTACAGGTAATACAGTGATCACTGGTGACATTACACACAGGAGCTCTGTATATAATATATAGGTAATACAGTGATCACTGGTGACATTGTACACAGGACCTCTGTATATAGTATACAGTGTATAGTGTCAGTGTATAGGTAACACTGACTCACCAGTGACGTCTCTAGGTGAAGTCCTTCATCTTTCATCCAGCACAGTCCGCCATCACTTCATCCAGCCAGGACTCGTCTCTGCAGGAAATAAAACAGTTATCTCGAGTTCCGCTTGTAGAACACATTACTTAATTTTCCCAACTTCTACATTACACCACATGAAGAAGGCAACATAGTATCACTCTACACAGTAACAGGACCGCCCCCCCATTTAAAACAGTATACTCAAAAAATAAAATAAATACATCACTGCAATAATAATATCCCTTAATTAGCCCCTATGGTAATATTCGCCATCCTAGCCCCCGTGTGTCTCATTCCAGGCTCCAGCCATATGTTCTCCCATCCTGCCCTCATGAGTATCCATTCTGCCCCATATGATCTCCCCATCCTGCTCCATCTGTCTCCATCGTATCCATCCTGCCCCATCTGTCTCCAATCTTGCCCCATCTGTCTCCATTCTGCCCCATCTGTTTCCAATCCTGCCCCATTTATGTCCAGCACTCTGCCCCATCTCTGTCCAGCACTCTGCCCCATCTCTGTCCAGCACTCTGCCCCATCTCTGTCCAGCACTCTGCCCCATCTCTGTCCAGCACTCTGCACCATCTCTGTCCAGCACTCTGCACCATCTCTGTCCAGCACTCTGCACCATCTCTGTCCAGCACTCTGCACCATCTCTGTCCATCACTCTGCACCATCTCTGTCCATCACTCTGCACCATCTCTGTCCAGCACTCTGCACCATCTCTGTCCAGCACTCTGCACCATCTCTGTCCAGCACTCTGCACCATCTCTGTCCAGCACTCTGCCCCATCTCTGTCCAGCACTCTGCCCCATCTCTGTCCAGCACTCTGCCCCATCTCTGTCCAGCACTCTGCCCCATCTCTGTCCAGCACTCTGCCCCATCTCTGTCCAGCACTCTGCCCCATCTCTGTCCAGCACTCTGCCCCGTGTCAGCTTTCTGCCCCCCATGTGTCCAGCTTTCTGCCCCCCATGTGTCCAGCTTTCTGCCCCCCATGTGTCCAGCTTTCTGCCCCCCCGTGTCCAGCTTTCTGCCCCCCCCCTGTGTCCAGCTTTCTGCCCCCCCCTGTGTCCAGCTTTCTGCCCCCCCCTGTGTCCAGCTTTCTGCCCCCCCCTGTGTCCAGCTTTCTGCCCCCCCGTGTCCAGCTTTCTGCCCCCTCTGTGTCCAGCTTTCTGCCCCCCCCTGTGTCCAGCTTTACTGCCCCCTCTGTGTCCAGCTTTACTGCCCCCTCTGTGTCCAGCCTTCTGCCCCCCCTGTGTCCAGCTTTACTGCCCCCCTGTGTCCAGCTTTACTGCCCCCTCTGTGTCCAGCTTTACTGCCCCCTCTGTGTCCAGCCTTCTGCCCCCCCTGTGTCCAGCCTTCTGCCCCCCCTGTGTCCAGCCTTCTGCCCCCCCTGTGTCCAGCTTTACTGCCCCCCCTGTGTCCAGCTTTACTGCCCCCCTGTGTCCAGCGGCCTTCTGCCCCCTCTGTGTCCAGCTTTACTGCCCCCTTTGTGTCCAGCCTTCTGCCCCCCCTGTGTCCAGCTTTACTGCCCCCCTGTGTCCAGCGACCTTCTGCCCCCCTGTGTCCAGCTTTACTGCCCCCTCTGTGTCCAGCTTTACTGCCCCCTCTGTGTCCAGCCTTCTGCCCCCCCTGTGTCCAGCTTTACTGCCCCCCTGTGTCCAGCCTTCTGCCCCCCGTGTCCAGCTTTATTGCCCCCGTGTCCAGCGGCCTTCTGCCCCCCTGTGTCCAGCTTTACTGCCCCCTCTGTGTCCAGCTTTACTGCCCCCCCTGTGTCCAGCCTTCTGCCCCCCCTGTGTCCAGCTTTACTGCCCCCCCCTGTGTCCAGCTTTACTGCCCTCCTGTGTCCAGCGGCCTTCTGCCCCCCTGTGTCCAGCTTTACTGCCCCCTCTGTGTCCAGCTTTACTGCCCCCTCTGTGTCCAGCCTTCTGCCCCCCCTGTGTCCAGCTTTACTGCCCCCCTGTGTCCAGCCTTCTGCCCTCCGTGTCCAGCTTTATTGCCCCCGTGTCCAGCGGCCTTCTGCCCCCCTGTGTCCAGCTTTACTGCCCCCTCTGTGTCAAGCTTTACTGCCCCCCCTGTCCAGCCTTCTGCCCCCCCTGTGTCCAGCTTTACTGCCCCCCCTGTGTCCAGCTTTACTGCCCCCCTGTGTCCAGCGGCCTTCTGCCCCCCTGTGTCCAGCTTTACTGCCCCCCCTGTCCAGCCTTCTGCCCCCCCTGTGTCCAGCTTTACTGCCCCCCCCCTGTGTCCAGCTTTACTGCCCCCCTGTGTCCAGCGGCCTTCTGCCCCCCTGTGTCCAGCTTTACTGCCCCCTCTGTGTCCAGCTTTACTGCCCCCTCTGTGTCCAGCCTTCTGCCCCCCCTGTGTCCAGCTTTACTGCCCCCCTGTGTCCAGCGGCCTTCTGCCCCCCCTGTGTCCAGCTTTACTGCCCCCCTGTGTCCAGCGGCCTTCTGCCCCCCTGTGTCCAGCTTTACTGCCCCCTCTGTGTCCAGCTTTACTGCCCCCTCTGTGTCCAGCCTTCTGCCCCCCCTGTGTCCAGCTTTACTGCCCCCCTGTGTCCAGCTTTACTGCCCCCCTGTGTCCAGCGGCCTTCTGCCCCCTCTGTGTCCAGCTTTACTGCCCCCCTGTGTCCAGCGGCCTTCTGCCCCCTCTGTGTCCAGCCTTCAGCCCCCCCTGTGTCCAGCGGCCTTCTGCCCCCTCTGTGTCCAGCCTTCTGCCCCCCCCTGTGTCCAGCGGCCTTCTGCCCCCTCTGTGTCCAGCCTTCTGCCCAAACCCCCCCCCGATCGCCGCTCTCAATAGAAAAAAAAAAAATTCTGCTTACCTGCCGCGCTCCTGATCTCTCCACGCAGCTGCACTGTGCACTCGCCGGCGACTGACAATGACGTCAGACGCCGGCGACCTGCACTCTGCGGCTGGCGGCTGTTAACTATTGACGTGCGAGCGCGGGCCCGCACGTCAATAGCGTACAGCTGTAGCGCCGGCCGCCGCTAAGGGCCCTGTTCAGCCTGCGGCTGCCGGTAGGGGCCCGGTGAGCAGGTAAGAGGGGGCCCGATGCGGGCCCCCTCTGCTCACCGGGCCCCTTACGCCAGTCACGGCTGTAATGCCCTGATGGCGGCCCTGATGGTGGAGGTTCAAAGATGTTTTGGGGTTGCTTTGCTGCCTCTGACACTGTGTGCCTTGAATGTTTGTTGAAAGATTAACAAGGGATTTTGGGTCGCAATGTAGTACCCAGTGTCAGAAAGCTGAATTTGCATCCTAGGTCATGGGTCTTCCAGCAGACAATGACACCAAACATACTTCATAAGCACCCAGAAATGGATGGAAGCAAAGAGCTGGAGAGTTCTGAAATGGCCAGCAATGAGTCTGGATCTAAATCCTATTGAACACCTGTGGAGAACTCTTAAAATTGCTGATTGGAGAAGACACCCTTCAAATATGGAAGACCTGGAGCAGTTTGCAATAAAAGAGTGGTCCAAAATTCCAGTTAAGGCTACTTTCACATCAGGTTTTTGCCGTCAGGCAGAATCCGGCTAGGTTTGAAAAAAACGGATCCTTCTTTTTTTCCGCCGGATCCGTTTTTTTCTCATATAGTTGTATTAGGACCGGATTGCGCCTGATGGCCACATGTTTCATCCGTTTTTTGCTGGATCCGTCAAAAATTTCTATTCCGGCGGACTGAGAAAACGTCCATAGGAACATTTTTTCTGTCCAGCGAAAAAATGCCCAGCGACTGATCCAGCGAAAAACGTATGATGTGAAATGACGAATCTGGCCTCCGAATCCGGTTTTCCATGCATTCTCCATTCAAATCATGCACATCTTCCGTTCTGGGGTCTCTCTCTCTCTCTCTCTCTCTTGTCCCCGGAACAGGAAATCCAAATAGTATGCCCAATAAACAAAAAGGATCCAGCAAAAAAACAAGCATCCGGCACATCAGTTTTTCACAATTTGAACCAGATCCGTTTTTTAAAAAAAATAGACGGATTATGCCTGAAGGAAAAAAAACTGATGTGTGAAAGTAGCCTAAGAGGTGTTAAAAGCTTGTTGATGTTTATAAGAAGCGATTGAGTGAAGTTATTTATTCCAAAGTGTGCATCCAAGTATTAATGGAGAGCAGTAAGTATTCCAGCAGCTGTGCTCTGTTTGTAAGCAGCGCTTCATGCCCCTGCCATGCGCTTCTTACAAGCATAAAGCAGCTGCTGGTACCGGAACAAGAGGCTGTGAGGGAGCGCAGGAGGGGTAAGTAGAATGGTTTATTTTTTTAATGCTTTTTAGATGGGAGCCATGGATACCAGGATAGGGATGAGGAGCCATGCATACAAGGATAGGGATGAGTGGACCATGCATACCAGGATAGGGATGAGGGTGCAATGCGTAAAAGGATAGGGATGAGGGGACCATGCATACCAGGATAGGGACGAGGATGCCATGCATACAAGGAGAGGGATGAGGGTGCTATGCATAGCAGGATAGAGATGAGGGTGCTATGCATACCAGGATAGGGATGAGGGGTCCGTGCATACCAGGATAGGGATAAGTAACCATGCATAGCATTATAGGGACGAAGGGACCATGCATACCAAGATAGGGATGAGGAGGCCATGCATACCAGGATAGGGATGAGGGGGCCATGCAAACCAGGATAGGGATGAGGGGGCCATGCATACCAGGATAGGGATGAGGGGGCCATGCATACCAGGATAGGGATGAGGGGGCCATGCATACCAGGATAGGGATGAGGGGGCCATGCATACCAGGATAGGGATGAGGGGGCCATGCATACCAGGATAGGGATGAGGGGGCCATGCATACCAGGATAGGGATGAGGGGGCCATGCATACCAGGATAGGGATGAGGGGGCCATGCATACCAGGATAGGGATGAGGGGGCCATGCATACCAGGATAGGGATGAGGGGGCCATGCATACCAGGATAGGGATGAGGGGGCCATGCATACCAAGATAGGGATGAGGGGGCCATGCATACCAGGATAGGGATGAGGGGGCCATGCATACCATGATAGGGATGAGGGGGCCATGCATACCATGATAGGGATGAGGTGGCCATGCATACCAGGATAAGGATGAGGGAGCCATGCATACCATGATAGGGATGAGGTGGCCATGCATACCATGATAGGGATGAGGGGGCCATGCATACCAGGATAGGGATGAGGGGGCCGTGCATACCAGGATAGGGATGAGGAGGCAGTGCATACCATGATAGGGATGAGGTGGCCATGCATACCAGGATAGGGATGAGGGGGCCATGCATACCAGGATAGGGATGAGGGGCCATGCATACCAGCATAGGAATGAGGGGCCATGCATACCAGGATAGGGATGAGGGGGCCATACATACCAGGATAGGGATGGGGAGCCATGCATACCAGGAGGGGGATGAGGGGACAATGCATACCCGGCTTATACTCAAGTCAATAAGTTTTCCCAGTTTTTTGTGGCAAAATCAGGGGCCTCGGCTTATACTCTGGTCAGCTTATGCTCAAGTATATACGGTAATTTGTTTTTAAATGTTAACTTGAAATATTTTTCTTTTTTCAATAATGTAAAAAAATCTAAGAAAACTTTCTGATAGGCAGGACACCGATGAAAGTGAGAGAAAAGGTAAAAATTTGTTTAATATAAGATACACAACATACATAAAATCCTCTAGCAAATATATCTGTCCAAATAACCTTGAACTAGCAAGGTCACACGTCAATAGACATAACAAACCAATGACAGCAGATAATAGTCCAGAGTCAAGAAGTGTTTCCAATGGAAAAATACAAATAATTCTTCATTAGTATAATACAATCAATAAAGTATGTGGTGCCTCATGACATAAAGAAGACGCTGCCCAGTTACCATGGTCTACAATTGGAAAAATGCAAGTCAATTGCTTATATATAACTATTAAATTCTAGGTGTCCATTAAACATACAGTGCCATAAAGAAATATCTCATGTTAGTCACAATGGATATTTTGCAATTGTATTTCATTAAATAGTACACAATAATTTGCCACTGAAGAAACATACAAATAATGTGGCACATATGCGCAAATATCAAATTTCTGTTGTATAAAGCACAAAAGAAGTTACCTGGGTACACGTGTAAATAGTGACGATACCGGCTGCGTCCCTCTCCCGATACTTGTTTCGCCTATTTTCTTCAGGGGCGTTTCGGGCATTTTTTTTTCAGGAAGATGACGCAGAGGGCTGGGGGATAGAGCAAGAGGGACGGGGTGATGGCGGAGGTATCTGGGGACCCCATTTTTCTCTTCTCTGATATGTTAGATAATATCAGAGGAAAGAGAAATTAATTTTAAATCTGACTTTTTTTTATATGTGATCGCCGTCATTTGGTGAATAACTGTGATCACGTGCCACGGGATGGTAAAATCCACCCCTGATCATGTTCTCCAAAATTTCAGCTACCCCCGATATATTTAAACAATTATTTACAGGGACCGGGGAGGTCAACAGAAAAATCCACAAGAGAAGTGTTGGCACTAGGGTTCTTTATAGGTCCACAGGCAAATGCATCAACCACTTAATAAATGCAATAAATGGCCCCAGAGAATAATATCCAAAGAGTAATAATGTATCAAGAGAGAGTTGCCTCGTAAGCCTCATGGTGGTATTAGACTGTGAAATACTTTAAATGTCCATCCGCTCTCCCAGTACCTTCCGTTCCATCCAGGTGTTGATCGGAGACAGCTGGTGAGTCAGAGCGGTGGAGTCGGGGCGCTGTCCCTTCCAATGACAGACGCTCCTTGCTACCCTTCTGGTGCTGCGCCGGCATGTAAGCACCGGAGATCCAGTCTTCGTAACGCCGATGTTCGTGTAGAAGCAGGACCTTCATGACGTTGCCGATCACATGATGCCCACGTGGCTTAGACCGGTACGAAGCGCTAAAAGGACCAAAATTTCAAAGTGTTTCGGAAAACAAGCGGTTTCCTCCCTCAGAGCTGGTCCTGCTCTTAGCGTGGCTACTTTAAATACATTAATAGTTAATAGTTCTCAGTCACTAGTTGATTGATTACTTAATGAAATGCAAATAGTTCTACTTCACTATTCAAGCCTAGTGGTTTAAGGTACCGTCACACTCAGCAACTTTGCAAAGAGAACGACAACAATCCGTGACGTTGCAGCGTCCTGGATAGCGATCTCGTTGTGTTTGACACGCAGCAGCGATCTGAATCCCGCTGTGCCATCGCTGGTCGGAGCTAGAAGTCCAGAACTTTATTTGGTCGCCAGGTCGGCGTGTATCGTCATGTTTGACATCAAAAGCAACGACGCCAGCAACGAGCATAGGGCCCCTAGATGTGTGTCGGATCGGTACACTCCGGCTGTTTGACATGGAGCTGACAACCAGCGAGAACGATAAGTGAGTCGCCGTTACGTCACTGGATCGCTCCTGCATCGTTCTGGAGTTGCTGTGTTTGACGTCTCTACAGCGACCTAAACAGCGACGCTCCAGCGATCTAGTTTAGGTCGGCTCGTTGTCTATATCGCTGCAGCGTCGCTGAGTGTGACGGTACCTTTAAGGGAATCAAGTTGGAAAATTCAGCGGCTTTCAGCCGTCGACGTCTGCTTGATGTAATCACCCTTCGCCACTGTTTATGAATAATTTGTAAACCCGTAACTATTGTACCTTGTGCAGAACCCCTATGATGTTCTAGAAAATGCTTTGATAAAGGATGACCGTCATATTTTTTCTTTATGTTGCGGAGATGTTCATTAATTCATATATTCATGGGGCTACAGGGGCCTTGGATGACATACAGTATATAACCCCTGTGGTGGTACGTGTAATGAAACTATGAATTTTATATTCTGTATCCCCTTTGATAAGGGTCATTTGTTTTTTAATGTGTAAGGTTCGGCACATTTTGCATTTTCTACACGGAAAAAAAGCCCTCTAGGTTGTTTTGAAAAATTGATGAAGAACGTTTATTTATACGATTTTCCTGAACTTACAGAGCAATGAGATTCCCCAAGCTACATGCTTTTTTATATATGAACTTAGGGTATGGGGGGAGTTCGTCACCTATGATTTTATCATCCTTCAGTATGTCTCAATGGTGTCTTACAATTTTCTAAGGATGTGATCATTAGAGTTAAACTGAATAATAATAGTCTTGTCTGTGATTTATTTACTAATCACGCCTGTCCTTTTATCTCCAAAGAGGAGACTTACCCGCAAAGTTTCTTCGACTCTCTTTTTAACTTCTATACGGAAGTTATTATCATACCCTTTATTTAAGATTTTTTTTTTGTTAATATTTTGGCTTCGTTGTTGAAGTCTTTGGGTTTGGAGCAATTATGAAATGTCAACTCACATATTGAGTTCTGGGGACGTTGTTTAGCCAGCTAGGTAGGTCGAAACTTTCTAACGGGATATAGCTGTTGGAGTCCGTAGATTTACTAAACGTGCGAGTGTGTATGAATCCTTCTTCAATAAGGATGTTTAAATCGAGAAAATTAACCGTTTGCGTGTTAGTTGTTTGAGTGAATTTCAAATAAAACTCATTTTTATTGATATCGCTTAAAAATTCAGATAGTGAATTATGGTCCCTTGACCATGTAAATAAAAAGTCATCTATGAAGCATTGCCAGAGGACTAGGTTCGCGCGCAGCCAGGGTGGATTTGATTTAAATCTAACTGATTTAAATAACGATTTAAATCACGATTTAAATCACTAGTCAGTAAGGCTTGATTTAAATCAGTGATTTAAATCAAAGTTTCTACCTAACTGAATTTGACTCCGCAGAGGTCCCAGCCTCTTCTTCACGGCAAAAATGTTACAACATGAACAGAGTTGAGAAAAAGACCTTAATCCTATTGTTCTACAAACCTATGAATACAGAATCAACCCCTTCAGTGCCAAGTCCAAGAAGTTAGACAATATGTTTCTGATTGTTTGGAGTGGAATAGATCTGCACAACACAAGAAGAATGTGAATCTAAGTGTGAGGAGGAGGAAGGGCAAGCAGACAAGAAAATGAAAGTGAAACTTTGAGCACAATACTGCAGCATTGCCACAGACAGACAAGTCTGGATCTGTTTGTGTGTACGATCTGAGGTTTATTACATTCTTTCCTTATAATGGCAGCAGGCCGTAAAAGAGACCCAGTTTGGGAATATTTTAATGAAGCTCCTTCGCCTATCGGTAAGGCAGGCATGCGTGCAAACGATGCAACAAAGAGATGCAAGGCCTGGCGGCGCGGATGAGGCAACATCATGAGAAGTGCGGTGATGATGGTGAGTCATCTTCATCACCGCACTTCTCATGATGTTGCCTCATTCGCGCCACCAGGCCTTGCATCTCTTTGTTGCATCGTTTGCATTTTGCACGCATGCCTGCCTTACCGATAGGCGAAGGAGCTTCATTAAAATATTCCCAAACTGGGTCTCTTTTACGGCCTGCTGTCATTATAAGGAAAGAATGTAATAAACCACAGATCGTACACACAAACAGATCCAGACTTGTCTGTCTGTGGCTATGCTGCAGTATTGTGCTCAAAGTTTCACTTTCATTTTCTTGTCTGCTTTCCTTTCCTCCTCCTCACACTTAGATTCACATTCTTCTTGTGTTGTGCAGATCTATTCTACTCCAAACAATCAGAAACATATTGTCTAACTTCTTGGACTTGGCACTGAAGGGGTTGATTCTGTATTCATAGGTTTGTAGAACAATAGGATTAAGGTCTTTTTCTCAACTCTGTTCATGTTGTAACATTTTTGCCGTGAAGAAGAGGCTGGGACCTCTGCGGAGTCAAATTCAGTTTTGAGAACTGCGTAAGTAAAGCGAGCGTCTGTGATAATATAGGAGAGAAACTGCCCTCTAATGCTATAGAAACCTATGGAAGAGCATGACATTGTGAATGTTACACATATACAGCCTTTATTCTACTGAGTTAAACAACTCAGCTTTATCTCATGATGGAAGAACCTTTGGATGGTAAAATATTTTCCTCAAAAAGCAGTTTATAGAAAAAAATCCGATTTAAATAAAAAAAAATCCGATTTAAATAAAAAAAAATCCGATTTCTTTTATTTTTTTTTTTAAAAACATTGATTTTTATCCACCCTGCGCGCAGCGCCCCACTTGGGTAGATGGTCCGGTGCAGCACCCTAAGAGTAGCAAGGACCGTCTGTCACCGTCCGGGACAGCTCTGACTCACCAACTGTCTCTGATCAACACCTGGATGGAACGGAAGGCACTGGGAGAGCGGATGGACATTTAAAGTATATCACAGCTTAACACCACCATGAGGCTCAAGAGGTTACACTCTCTGAATATACATTATTACCCAATGAATATTATTCTCTGGGACCATTTATTGCACTGATGAAGTGGTTGATGTATTTGCCTGTGGACCTAAAAACCACTCTAGTTCCAACATTTCTCTTGTGAATTGTTCTGTGGACCTCACAATTGTTTATATCCTTTTTGTCTTATTCTGGAAGAGCACTATAGCACAAATAATTACAGTACAGACCAAAAGTTTGGACACACCTTCTCATTTAAAGATTTTTCTGTATTTTCATGACTATGAAAATTGTAAATTCACACTGAAGGCATCAAAACTATGAATTAACACATGTGGAATTTTATACTTAACAAAAAAGCGTGAAACAACTGAAATGATGTCTTATATTCTAGGTTCTTCAAAGTAGCCACCTTTTGCTTTGATGACTGCTTTGCACACTCTTGGCATTCTCTTGATGAGCTTCAAGAGGTAGTCAACAGGAATGGTTTTCACTTCACAGGTGTGCCCTGTCAGGTTTAATAAGTGGGATTTCTTGCCTTATAAATGGTGCTCGGACCATCAGTTGTGTTGAGCAGAAGTCTGGTGGATACACAGCTGATAATCCTACTGAGTAGACTGTTAAAATTTGTATTATGGCAAGAAAAAAGCAGCTAAGTAAAGAAAAACGAGTGGCCATCATTGCTTTAAGAAATGAAGGTCAGTCAGCCCGAAAAATTGGGAAAACTTTGAAAGTGTCCCCAAGTGCAGTGGCAAAAACCTCAAGCGCTACAAAGAAACTGGCTCACATGAGGACCGCCCCAGGAAAGGAAGACCAAGAGTCACCTCTGCTTCTGAGGATAAGTTTATCCGAGTCACCAGCCTCAGAATTCGCAGCTTAACAGCAGCTCAGATTAGAGACCAGGTCAATGCCACACAGAGTTCTAGCAGCAGACGCATCTCTACAACAACTGTTAAGAGGAGACTTTGTGCAGCAGGCCTTCATGGTAAAATAGCTGCTAGGAAACCACTGCTAAGGACAGGCAACAAGCAGAAGAGACTTGTCTGGGCTAAATGTTACGCTTAGGGACCAGGAAAGCGAGATAAGTGGACCCACTGGACCGAAACAGGGAACCTCCCCAGGACGAGTGGACCAGGTGGACCGCCCCCTATACAGGGAGCGTTAGGAGCAGGCCCAGGGGAGACTACTGAACGGTAGCTGGTACCAAAGTACAGGGAAAGGAAAAAGGTCAGGGCAGGGATGACGGAAAAGAAAACGAAGAAGGAGAAGAGGAACGGGTAACGGGAACCTGACAAGACAGACAGAGAATGGAAGGACAAACCGGAAGACAGGATGGAGACGCGAGACCACGGAAGCGCAGGAGACGATGGCGGAAGGACTAGGCAGAGGATCTGGAACACCGGGAAGAAACGAAGGTACAGGAGAACTGGAGCTGCAAGGGAAACACGGAGACAGTTAATGAAAATACACAGAAACGAAAAGTCAGAGACAAGCAGCAGGGAGAACGTAAGGTATGCTATGAAGCGAGAGAGCCAGAGGCATTTGCCAGAAAACAAATGACAGACAGGCACAGCCAAAAGGAAGAGGTGGCCTTAAATGCAGAGTGGCAGCATACCTTCCTGGTCATGGACCTCCAGGACCACAGAGAGCAGGGGAAAGAGCGTCCAAAGGAAAAAGGCAGAGTGCGCATTCATGTGCTGCCAGTAGAAGGCGCTGTGGATGCACAGGAGCGCTGCTTGGATGCCGAGGAGCGGTAAGTAAGAGCGGACAGCAGGGGCCGTGGTGGTGATAACGGCGACCTGACACTAAAGAACACAAGGAATGGACATTAGACCAGTGGAAATCTGTGCTTTGGTCTGATGAGTCCAAATTTGAGATCTTTGGTTCCAAGTACCGTGTCTTTGTGCGACGCAGAAAAGGTGAACGGATGGACTCTACATGCCTGGTTCCCACCGTGAAGCATGGAGGAGGAGGTGTGATGGTGTGGGGGTGCTTTGCTGGTGACACTGTTGTGGATTTATTCAAAATTGAAGTCATATTGATCCAGCATGGCTACCAATACATCTTGCAGCGGCATGCTATTCCATCCGGTTTGCGTTTAGTTGGACCATCATTTATTTATCAACAGGACAATGACCCAAACCACACCTCCAGGCTGTGTAAGGGCCATTTGACCAAGAAGGAGAGTGATGGGGTGCTACACCAGATGACCTGGCCTCCACAGTCACCAGACCTGAACCCAATCGAGATGGTTTGGGGTGAGCTGCACCGCAGAGTGAAGGCAAAAGGGCCAACAAGTGCTAAGCGTCTCTGGGAACTCCTTCAAAATTGTTGGAAAACCATTCCCGGTGACTACCTCTTGAAGCTCATCCAGAGAATGTCAAGGGTGTGAAAAGCAGTCATCAAAGCAAAGGGTGGCTACTTTAAGGAACCTAGAATATAAGACATAATTTCAGTTGTTTCACACTTTTTTGTTAAGTATATAATTCCACATGTGTTAATTCATAGCTTTGATGCCTTCAGTGTGAATGTACAATTTTCATAGTCATGAAAATACAGAAAAATCTTTAAATGAGAAGGTGTGTCCAAACTTTTGGTCTGTACTGTATATATATATATATATATATATTTTATATCCTAAGACTACTGTGGTTGTGGTCCCGTTTTGCAGCTATTTCTTCCCTCTTACATTAGTGCCATTAAGTGCAATTGAATTTAAAGTAAAACATACCCTGAGACACTAATTAATCTCTAATACTAAATCCACTACTAAGGAGAACTGCAGTGATCTCGACATACCTATAATTACCCAATATAAATCTTCAAAACACATTTGAGAAATATTGCTAATAAATATTGGGACATACTAATGGAGGACAAAATAGGGGAACTGTTACCGAACCACCCCCGATTTATTATATTTTGGAAAGTACGCAATATCGGAAATCTGGTGGCCCCTACTACACAACGATTTGACTAAAACAATGGACAAATTACATCATATATTAATATTAGAGGCTTCTTTCCCTACAGCCATTGTAAGTTCTGCCACATGCTACTTCCAACAAAAAGAAAAGAATTTAATAATGGAAAAGATCAATTCATCATTAAGGATGTCATCACATGCCAGACAAAGGGGGATATTTACTGTATTGGACTGCCCCCCACAAAATACATTGCATGCACTAAAAGAACACTGACAAAACGTATAGGTGAGCAACATTATAAAGAAGTTTGATAGACACCTCCTAACTAAAAACTATGTAGCCAAGCATGGGGGCACTATTTTAGGTACTAAAATATGGAGAATCCAAGTAGTGAAAGAAGACTCCCGAGGAAAAGAATCTATTAAAAAAAAAAGTCACAAACAGAGAGCCAATGGATATTTGAACTTAACACTTTAAAACCGAATGGCCTCAAGAGTGAGGTAGAGATGTTTGCATTTCAATAATAAAAATGCTATGTATGGTAATAGTGCAGCGCCCCAGAGTCCTGGTCATTGCAGTAATGTCGTTCTTCCACCAGGGGGGAGTGATGTTACGTCTGGTGGCACCAAAGGAGTTCACCCTGCCAGGTGTCACAAAACACACATCACACTTCACTCTCCAGCCACCAGGGGAGCAAAAGGTTCTATCTATTAGGCCACTCCTCACATTTAGGTAACTGTCAGTATCTAGTCCTGGAATCTGTTTCTCTTGCCCTTAGACTTGCCCTTAGTTAACATGGATCTTGATGTTTCACGTCGGCCATCTTGCTTCCTGCCAAAGTTGTATATAAAGCCAGCACCTGCTCTGTTTCATTGCTTGTGTATTATGTTTTGGACCTTGCTCCTCTGCAGTCCCAAGCCTGGACTTACTATCCCTGTTGGTCCTTTCCTAACGGCGGAGTCCTCTGCCAACCTGCACGTCTGGATCCCTGCCTGCTGACCAAGTGATTGCTGGACACCTGACTTCAGAAACCTCTGACTGACCACACCTGCAGTGAAGTAAGAACTCCAGCCAGCTAGTGTGTACCTCTGCTCTGCAAGAGACTGTGTCTTATGCACTCATTGCTCAGTGACTTTGCATGCTGTGTCGCAGAGTATCAGCTCTGCTATTACTGTTTATCAGATTGACTGAACATTTATCTGGACTTACATGCTATATTGCATTCAGATCACAAATACAATTCTGCTTGTTCAAACCAAAGTGTCTGCAGTCTCTTTGACCTAGCCACTGGTGTCCAGTTGTATCCACTAGTATTGTGACAGGATACACAAGCCAGAAAAATGGATGCCGCTGGGTCAGAGACTTTAGAGGTGCGTGTTAAGAAGCTAAATAATATCACTGCCACTGTACACGCTGAAGTGCAGACATGGAAGAGCAGAATGGAAGGCCTAGAGGGGCAGACTAAATATGATATACAAGTGCTCAGTCAGACCCTTCAGGAATTGCGTGGTCGAGTTGCGGCTCTGGAGGCACAACCTCAGGCTTCTGTTCCTGCCATCCCCAAACTACCGCCATTTAGGTTTGGTGGCGACCGAGACAAATACCGTGGGTTTCTGAACCAGTGTCGTTTATATTTTGCTGCACATGTCACACAGTTTCCTACGGACCGATCCAAAGTATTGACTATTATCATGTTGCAGACTAACAAGACTCTTGCCTGGGCAAACCCTCTGATAGAATCGCAGGATGCATGTCTGAATTACTTCAATATGTTTATCGCCGCAATGGGGCAGATGTTTGACGATCCGAACCGTGGTCTTACAGCGGAGACGGCCCTGCTGAATTTGCATCAAGGTAAACGCCCAGTGACTGAGTATGCTATGGACTTTAGAAGGTGGGCTCAGGATACCACCTGGAATAGTGCAGCAAAGTACTCAATATTTAAGAAGGGGTTGTCCAGTTCTATCAAGGACGATCTTGCACGTGCGGAGGCTCCCACTGCTCTAGGAGATTTTATCAATCACTGTATTCGCCTAGACGCTTGCATCTCCGAACGAAAACTAGAAAGGTGGACTGAGATGAACCGCAGCAATAAATCGCTTCTTCCTTTTCTTCCTAAGGAGATTCCAGACTCGAGTCCTCAGGAGTCCGCACCCGAGCCGATGCAGGTAAATTCCCTACGAAGTCGAGAAAGTGACGAACGGAAGGAATTTCGTTTCAAGGAAAATTTATGTTTTTACTGCGGGAAGTCAGGACATTTTATTATCAACTGCCCCAGTCGTTCTCGCAGGACAACCGCAGCCATGGTAGAACGCGACTTCTCTGAATCATACTCCGTGACTTCCGAATCAGGGCCACCTAAAATTGCAGCAACTGTACCGGATTATGACTTTTCAGATATGAACTCTGTAACCTCCGAAATGGTATTACCCATTAATGCTGTTATTCTATCTTCTGCAGTTTCATACCCTGTCAATAAAAAAAAAAGACTCACATTGTTACCTCCCTATCAAGATCTGGATTGACTCCCATTGGGTGAACAGTTCTGCCATGATAGACTCTGGGGCCAGCGGTAACTTCATGGACACTTCTTTTGCTAAGAAATATGGAATCCGATCACAGAGAAGAGTTTCTTCAATTCTGATGGAGACTGTGGATGGATCTCCTTTGACCTCGGGCCCAGTAGACCAGCAGACTGAATCACTGAAGGTCCTCATGAGAGATGATCACCAGGAGAAATTGCCCTTCCTTCTGATTTCCTCTCCACATTTCCCTATTATCTTGGGTTTACCCTGGTTGCAGCTCAAAATCCCATCATTGACTGGGAGACAAAGAGATTGCGCTTCCCAGCTAAGGAGGTAACTTCTGGGAATTCGATTGATCCATCTCCGGGTGACCCATCATCGGACCTAAGTTTACCGACAGTTTATAAAGAATTTTCGGATGTGTGCGATAAAAAGAATGCAGACAAATTGCCACCACACTGCTCTTATGACTGCCCAATCGAGCTTCTGCCTGCTGCTACCATTCCTTTTGGAAAAATGTATCCATTGTCCGGTCCTGAGCTCAAGACTCTCAAGGAATATATCGACGAGAACCTGTCTAAGGGGTTCATACACCCCTCGTCCTCTCCAGCTGGTGCACCCATCTTTTTCGTTAAAAAGAAGGATGGATCTCTCAGACCCTGTGTTGATTACCGGGAAATTAACAAGGTGACCATCAAGAACCGCTACCCCCTGCCATTAATTCCGGAGCTTCTCGAGAGAGTTCGGCAGGCCATGGTCTTTTCAAAATTGGACTTACGCGGGGCATACAACCTAGTCCGTATAAGACCTGGAGACGAATGGAAAACAGCATTTAGGTCTCGATATGGACACTTTGAGTATTTAGTCATGCCATTTGGACTTTGCAATGCCCCAGCAACCTTCCAACACCTAGTCAATGATATTTTTAGAGACATTCTTGATCTTTTTGTCGTAATCTATTTGGATGACATTCTGATTTTTTTCCAGCTCCATGGAGGAACATCAGCAACATGTCAAGACTGTCTTGCAGCGTTTGAGGGAACACCATCTGTACATCAAGCTGGGGAAGTGCGAATTTCACAAGTCGGAGATCCAATTCTTAGGTTATGTAATTTCTCCACAGGGTCTGAGTATGGATAACAGCAAGATCAAGGCGATTCAGGAGTGGCCAATCCCCAAGAACGTCAAGGAAGTCCAACGTTTCATTGGATTTGCTAACTTCTACAGACGTTTCATCAAGAACTTCTCTGACATCGTCTCGCCCATCACTCGGTTGACACAGAAGAAGACAGCATTTATTTGGTCCCCTCAAGCCCAAGAAGCATTCTCTCGGCTCAAGACCAAGTTCACGTCAGCACCAGTACTGATCCATCCTGACCCAGAACTCGCCTTCATTATTGAAATAGATGCCTCAAACTGTGCCGTCGGGGCTATACTGTCCCAAAGAACAGGTGAGAAGAATTTACTTCATCCTTGTGCTTTTCTTTCCAAGCGACTGTCTCCTGCTGAAAAGAACTATGATGTAGGAAATAAAGAATTACTGGCTATCATCGCCACGTTCAAGGAGTGGAGACATCTTCTGCAAGGAGCTTCACAGCCGATCGTTGTCCTCACGGATCACCGCAACCTTGAGTTCATCAGGTCAGCAAGATGCCTGACCCCACGGCAGGCCCGTTGGAGTCTTTTCCTTAACCAATTCAATTTTACAATCTCTTATAGACCAGGTTCTCGCAATGGAAAAGCAGATGCTCTATCCCGGATGTATTCTACTTACACTGTTCCAGATGCTCCACCTAAGACCATACTTTCTGATTGCAATTTTGTGGGTGTCATTCATAACCAAGATTTGTTGCAGGTCATCAAAGAAGCTTACAATTCTGATCTTTTCCTGTCTCAGCCATGTGATGAGGTAAGCCTTCTTTTTAGGAATGGAGTTTGAACCCGGGAACGGCGCCTCTACATTCCTGAAGCCGTGAGGTTAAGAGTGTTGAAAATGGTTCATGACTCTAAGGTTGCAGGGCACAGAGGAATTCAGAAGACTCAAGAATTCTTATCTCGCTTCTTCTGGTGGCCAGGTTTTCGGAAGGATGTTCAGAAGTATGTTTCATCTTGTGAGGTATGTGCCAAATTCAAGGTCCCACGTGCCTCCCCTACTGGTCTGTTACAGCCTTTGCCGGTGCCGTCTCGCCCGTGGGGATCCATTTCTATGGACTTTATTGTAGAACTGCCCCTTTCCGAGGGAAAGAGTACAATTTTGGTGGTGGTCGATCGCTTGACCAAGGCGGCCCATTTCATCCCTTGTTCCGGTTTACCCTCTGCGAAGGACACTGCTGATCTAATTATCCAGAACATCTTTCGTCTGCACGGGGTTCCAGTTGTTTCGGACCGTGGAGTTCAATTTACTTCAAAGTTTTGGAGAAGCTTTTGTTCGGCATTAGGCATAGAAGTTAACTTATCTTCTGCTTTCCACCCACAGTCCAACGGGCAGACAGAACATACCAATCAAACACTGGAGCAATACCTTCGCTGCTACGTTTGCCATTTGCAAGATGATTGGGTAAGGCTACTCCCATTGTCTGAATTTTCTTATAACAACTCCCAGAGTGCCTCCACCAAGCAGTCTCCATTCTACGCTAACCTGGGATATCACCCTAGCATTCTTCCAAGATTACCGGTAGATACATCTTTACCAGCAGTTGCCGACAGGATCTCTTCACTTCAACAGAACCTTGAACTTCTGAAAGAGACTTTGGGTTCCGCACAAGATAGGTACAAGAATGCAGCTGACAGATTTCGCAAACCAACACCAAAATTTAAGGTAGGAGATTTAGTCTGGTTATCTACAAAGAATTTAAAGATGAAGATCCCTTCTCCTAAATTGGGACAGAAGTACATCGGTCCTTATAGGATCAGTGGTCTGGTAGGTGCTGTTGCATGTCGCTTAAAACTCCCAACAACAATGAAGATACATCCTGTCTTTCACACTTCCCTACTAAAGGCTGTAGTACCAAATCCTTTTCCAGGACGTTCATCTCCTCCTTCTGATCCCGTTCTTGTGGATGGTCAAGAGCAGTTCATCGTTGAGAGGATTCTGGATTCTAGAATCTACAGAAATCGATTGCAGTATCTGATTAAATGGCAAGGCTATTCTTCAGAGGAGAATTCCTGGGAACCGGTGAACAATATTAACGCCTCCCGACTAGTGTTGAACATTCCGATACCGCAAGTATCGGGTATTGGCCGATACTTGCGGTATCGGAATTCCGATACCGAGATCCGATACTTTTGTGGTATCGGGTATCGGTATCGGATCCATAGGGATGTGTAAAATAAAGAATTAAAATAAAAAATATTGATATATTCACCTCTCCGGCGGCCCCTGGACATCACGCTGGTAACCGGCCGGCTTCTTTGTTTAAAATGAGCGCCTTTAGGACCTGAGAATGACGTCGCGGCTTCTGATTGGTCGCGTGCCGCCCATGTGACCGCCACGCGACCAATCAGAAGCCGCGACGTCATTCTCATTCACTAAACTCCTAATTCTAGGAATTGAGGACCTGCGAATGACGTCGCGGCTTCTGATTGGTCGCGTGGCGGTCACATGGGCGGCACGCGACCAATCAGAAGCCGCAACGTCATTCGCAGGTCCTAAAGGCGCTCATTTTAAACAAAGAAGCCGGCCGGTTACCAGCGTGATGTCCAGGGGCCGCCGGAGAGGTGAATATATCAATATTTTTTATTTTAATTCTTTATTTTACACCTCACTATGGATCCCAGGGCCTGAAGGAGAGTTTCCTCTCCTTCAGACCCTGGGAACCATCAGGACATCAGGATACATTCCGATACTTGATGTCCCATTGACTTGTATTGGATATCGGATATCGGTATCGGCGATATCCGATATTTTTCGGGTATCGGCCGATACTATCCGATACCGATACTTTCAAGTATCGGACGGTATCGCTCAACACTACTCCCGACTGATTGAGCAGTTCCATCAAAGGTACCCTGGCAAACCTGGATTTGGGTCGTCCGGAGGCCGTTCTTGAGGTGGGAGTAATGTCAGTATCTAGTCCTGGAATCTGTTTCTCTTGCCCTTAGACTTGCCCTTAGTTAACATGGATCTTGATGTTTCACGTCGGCCATCTTGCTTCCTGCCAAAGTTGTACATAAAGCCAGCACCTGCTCTGTTTCATTGCTTGTGTATTATGTTTTGGACCGTGTTCCTCTGCAGTCCCAAGCCTGGACTTACTTACTATCCCTGTTGGTCCTTTCCTAACGGCGGAGTCCTCTGCCAACCTGCACGTCTGGATCCCTGCCTGCTGACCAAGTGATTGCTGGACACCTGACTTCAGAAACCTCTGACTGACCACACCTGCGGTGAAGTAAGAACTCCAGCCAGCTAGTGTGTACCTCTGCTCTGCAAGAGACTGTGTCTTATGCACTCATTGCTCAGTGACTTTGCATGCTGTGTCGCAGAGTATCAGCTCTGCTATTACTGTTTATCAGATTGACTGAACATTTATCTGGACTTACATGCCATATTGCATTCAGATCACAAATACAATTCTGCTTGTTCAAACCAATGTGTCTGCAGTCTCTTTGACCTAGCCACTGGTGTCCAGTTGTATCCACTAGTATCATGACAGTAACACTGGTAGTTGGATAGGAAGAAGTTAGGGAGTTCCTGGCTGGAGACTGAGAGAGAAAGGTCTCCAGGTCGAGCTGGCTGGGGCCATCCCCAGTCAGATCCAGACTGTAGTCTGAGGAGGACAGAAAGACACGGAGCTGCGCTTGCAACCCATGCGGCAGCATCCTAAGAAAGGACACGAAAGGAATTGTGCTGTAGGGAGTGAGCCACGAAGTCACGGCACAAGGAGAATAGAAAACCAGAAGGAGTTCTGTCTGAAGAGGGACTGCCTCTTTCTGGAGCGCGGGTCGGTGGCCGGAACACCGAGGGAGTAATTGACTCTACGCTTTACTTCAGAGAAAGCCGGGGGGCAGTCAATTCCAAGTTGGCTGTCTGACTTAAACACCTAAGCAGACACGGTGGCAATTGTGGAGGAGGGGCGTCTCTAGGGTCCCTATAAAATAGCCTCAGGCCACCACCGTCATACGAGTTTGTCTTATCCATCTGGGGGACAGAGAAAGAACAGATAACATCCACAAGAGTTGTGAGGACCTTACCGAGTTGTTCAGCAGGGGGGGTACTACAACGCACGAGCGCTAGTAGGAAGGCTACTGATTTTCACCTGGATAAGGGGGACTCTACACTTCTGGGAAGCCCTGGGGAAACACTTCACCTGTGGGAAAGTATACCATCTAGCTGCCATAACATTACCCCAGCGGACCCCTGAGCAGCGTCGGTCACCCTGACCGAATACCACAGGTGGCGTCATGAACACTACCGTTATCTACGAACTCTCCCTTTTATTTGTGCACTCCTCATAGGGCCACGGTCCGGGTCGGGCCACCGTGACATCCTCGCTGAGGGAACTGAAGGACCCGGTACCGAGTACCCCATTGCCCTTACGTGGGGGCGCAGCAATAATACTGGCCGCTGACACAATTAACATCATGATTTTAACATATAAAGACAAATCCATCTAGCGTGGACCCCTGAGGAAGAAAGCCGCCCACTTTTGAATTGCGTTGGATTTGGTTTAGCTTGGATCTTTGTGACGTCACGCATGATCACCAGAGTTCATCGCAGCAGTCAGAGAGAGACACGTTCAACTTTACCCTGCTGGACTTGGATCTCATCCGGAAGTGATTCTTTCAACTGCAGACCACCGGCCGAACGCTGTTTGGATCGCTAGTAACTATCTTACAGAACACAGACATCTACTTTATCTAGACGGCAGGAATAAGTACCGGGACTCTGGATGTAATAACAAGGTCAGATATTATCTTGTAGCTGTACTCAATAACTGTTCTGACATACCTTGTAGCAAGAGGCTATTAATCAGCTACTAATCCTGTCATAGAGACGATTCTCCAGCGGGACCAATATGGCGGTTGTCACGCTGCAGCTATACAGGATGATGCAAACTCCACTAGATGGCAATAGAGTGGAAGGAGGACAGCAAGTCTGCCAAAACAGACCTGAAGCGCTGCGGCGAGGCTACCACCAGGTGGCAGCAGAATAGTCAGGCAAGCCGAGTCAAAACCTAAAGAGTAGCGCAGTGCAAAGGGAAAACACCAAGTGCATAGTCAGCGTGGCGCCAGAGGGTCAGTACCAGTCAGAAGCCGCAGTACCAGAAGCAAGAGACGAAATCAGGTCAGAACCAAAGCTGAGTCAAACACCCGGAAATCCAAATACAAAAGGAAACACAAAGTCGGGACGGGGTGAGAGGAAGGAACAGACACAAGCAAAGTCAGCTAAGGCAGCAGGACAAATCAGGGTAACACCAGAGTCAGATACTCACGAGGTAGACAGAAAATAATTCTTACACCGCCTGCAGGACGCAGCAGAGCTAAGTAGCAAACCTGAACCCAGAATGAGAGAGAGCAAAGTTAACCCCTGACATGACCAGACCGGGAAAGGGGTAGATAGGACACAAAACCCAGTCTTGATCATGACAGCGATCAGTAATAAATTTGACAGCACAATCAGTAGCATGCAGTAACGCACTGCACCATAAGGTAGTATTTATGATTAACCTAGAAGGTCTGCGCACAAGTAATTCATTTACATATGCGTATGCAGGTATATTACATTGAAACAACCTCTTTTTTGTTTTAATCTTTAGAACATAGTTTTTGAATGACAGTATCTCTGTGCAATTTATGTTTATCTTGATAATAGTAACAACCTTTGCACGTTCCTCCCATAGTGCCATTTGAGATCTGACATTTTCGCTTAGAGACCCTTTTTCCAACAGGAACAGGTGGAAGTTGCTACTCGAACAGGCAGCAGGGGAGTAAATTGAGTTCCAGGAGCCAGTGCAACATATCCAGTTTTTATTTTAGGTTTTTTTTCTTTCGATAATTTTGGAAACGTCAGTTCATCATGGGATCATCATCATCAATTAAATATTTTTTGGAGCTGTTCAAGATTTTTCGCTTTAATGGTGGGCTCACCAAGGTTTCTCAATTATAACGCTACTTGGTGTTTGTATCTGTGGTTCTGTTGGGGTTTATTCAGAAGCACAGGATGGACACAATGTACTGAGCACTATAATGGCAAATTTACCGTTTTTACTCTGCAACATCCACAGCTTGCTGATTTCTGTAAAAACTCTGTGGGGTAAAAGTCGTCTTTACGTCGCTAAATTAAATCATCATTTTTTCAAAATAGGCTTTCGTTTTTGGAATTTTCTGCTTTTCTGGCACCTCAGAGGCACTTTAAATGGCACCCACATACTCCAGAAAAATCTGTCCTCCAAAAGTCAAATGGCGCTCCATCGCCTCTAATGCATCCAGTGTGTCCAAACAGCAGTGTACGTCCATATATGTGGTACTGCCGGACCCTGGAGACATTGGCTCTGATTCATCAGCGTTTTCACCAGATTTGCTAATTATGCAAATTGTCTCTTCAGAGAGGAAGAGAGCTAGAACTCTAGTGCCACCTATTGGAAGGTAGCAATCCTACAAGTCAATGTTGACCCTTTAACGAGCCTTGTCACATGACTTAGGGTAGTACCCCGAAACACAGTGCCTGCAAATTGAGATTCTGGTTTGGCTATTATCCTAAGTCATGTGACAAGGCTCGTTAAAGGGTCAACATTGACTTGTAGGATTCCTACTTTCCAATAGGTGGCACTAGAGTTCTAGCTCCCTTCCTCTCTGAAGAGACAATTTGCATAATTAGCATATTACCCAGAGGAGCATTGCGGCTTTAAGTCTCCTCATCTCGGCATGCTTAGCATGTTGATCTCCGCAAGGATAAACGATGCTTCTTCACTAGATTTCTAATGAAAAATTCTTTGGAAAGATGCTATCTTTTTTTCACAACTTTGAGTTGGGCAACAGTTTTGTGACTTTTGGCGTTTTTACTCCACTTCCATACAGATTCATCAAAGTGGGCAAAACATGGGCAGAACAAGGTGTTGTGAAGCCCACCAGACAAGTTCTTTAAAAGAAACACGAGTTTAATGGCATAACTTATGCCAAAAATGTACTCTAGTCTTAGAGAGGAGCAAGCCAATGATAAGATGAACCTGTGGGCGTCCATAGGTGATCAACAATGTCAGGCACGGGGGTCTTCTGCAGACTGCCGGCTGTCATGCCAATCCATCATCGCCCCGCGATCATGTGACAGGGGCGCCGATGGGCGGAGTTTGATCAGATCAGCTGTCATGTGCCTGAAAAGATGCGGGCTCAGAGCCGGAGTCTGCACCAAAGGAATCAGGCGACTTATGACGTACCTACATGTTATAAGTGGTAAAGGGGTTCAAAAGGCGGATGGTAAGTTCCTGTACAAACAGTACAGCACCCGGCTCACCAGCGTGGTATAGATGTGCATAAGTGTGTCAGTATAAGTGTAAACATTGTACCTGTTATATATATATTTAATAAGCTGCTTGCTGTCAGTAATGACGTGTTACTGCTTTACATGGACTGAAATGCCGGTATTCAGTCACAAGAGGTCGCTGTTTCCTAAGCATAAATTAAAGATTACACTGCACATCTATACTGTGCAAAATACACACAGAAGCCCAGGAAATACATCAATGTTGATAAATACCAGTTGGTGCAGAATTAAAAGCGGTTCCCGGCATATCAATAAACTGATGTTTTCATGCGGCGCTGCACAGCTCGGGACAGAGGGGGATGTGGATCACAGGAGGGAGAGGAGATGACGTCTTGGGTCCAGACTGGAGTTACCGAGAATAGAGACAGGATGTGCTGGAGAGGGATCCAGTGACATCCATGCATAGAAGCATCCCGCCAGGACCAGAGACGAGAGAAGTGGGGCTGATCCTTCCCATGACCAGATCATTAACATATGGGAGAATACTACTGTTAGGAACTCCGCTGAAAGATGGGAAAAGGCAGGGTCCTAATGTGAGAAGTGCTGGACATTGCAGGGGAGTCAAGTCACAGTCATTAGCGGTACTGCTCACCTGCCAAAAGGGATCCTCATCTGTCCACATGCATTGGTCGTTTGTCCGGAGAAGACCCAGGTCAGAAAGAAAACCAAAGCCCTTTGCGCCACCGCAGTGGGTAACTGTGCACCCATCTCACCAAATTCTGGCGTCAAAATACTCGAGACTGAGACAGGGCTTGTAGTTAACTAGATACGCAAATTTAATGTGTCAGGACACAATTCCTGCCAATATCGGTGTACGGAACCTTGATTTCGCTGCTACATCACATATTTCTTTGTTATGAAGGATTTCGTATTTGCCATAAAATTCCAAATCACATCTAGGTGCTGTCAAGGCAGGCAGCGGACTTCAGGTCGTACTTGATGTGACGATACAGTGTCACACTGGCTATTGTTGCAGGACTGAATTATTCTTAATTATGTCACATGTATAGTTTCTTGGTTCAGGTTCAGAAGGTTAAGGGACATGAGCTATTATTTAATGTGAATCTGTCCTTTAACCTCTGTTGTATGTTAATTTGTGGAATGCCTGCTGATTACATATTGCATCAGCCCCCAGCGGTGTACTAGTCTGCACAACTTGGAGGACAAATATGCAGGCTAATAGAACAATCCAACAATGAGGGATTACCAACCCCCAATCTTGTGGGATAGTACCCTGAATGAGAGCTGTAGAACATAAAAGGCTGCAGCCTCTGTTTCCACAGAGACTCAACAGGACATCAGCGCAAGCTGGTGGAATATATATCTGCTCCACTGCCCATCACTGAACCCACAAAGACGTTTGGAGAACCCAGGTTGGATAATTCAGGTCACCTTGCCACGCAACTCACTGTACTTGGTCAGCATCCTAAGCTTGCCGCTACCTCCTCTCAGTGGGTACCCGCCAAAAGCAGAGTGCTCCTGGTTGGGGTTGAACTTGGATCCCCCAAAGTCACAGAGGTTTTAATCCCTGGCGAGACTGCCATTTGCACCATCTTTTGTACTTGCTGGGAATGTACCATATATCACGTGATTAGACTCTATGTTTCTGTTAATACATCCTAGAACTGTGTTTGCCTTTTTTGCTGCTGCATCACACTGTTGACTCATGTGCAGTCTGTGATCCATTAGTATACCCAAGTATTTTTCACATGTGCTGTTGCTTAGTTCTATTCCTCCCATTCTGTACATGTAATTCTCGTATTTCTTGACCTGATGTAGAATCTTGCATTTCTCCCTGTTAAACACCATTCTATTAGTCACTGCCCATTGTTCAAGCCTATCTTGATCCTTATGAATCTCTTCTCTGTTTTGTCTAATGTTAGCTATTCCTCGTAGCTTGGCATCGTCTGCAATTTTGATTCATTTACATTCAGTTCACTCAGGGCCGCCATCAGGGCATAACAGCCGCCAGCCAATCTGAGGTTGCCAGCTGACATCAGCCGCAGCGTGCAGGTCGCCGGCGTCTGACGTCATTGTCAGTCGCCGGCGAGTGCACGCTGCACCTGCGTGGAGAGAGCAGGAGCGCGGCAGGTAAGCAGAACTTGTTTGTTTTTTTGTTTTTTTTTTCATTGAGAGCGGCGATCCGGGCAGGGCAGTAAAGCTGGACACAGGGAGGGCAGAAAGCTGGACACAGGGGGGGGGGGGGCAGAAAGCTGGACACAGGGGGGGCAGAAAGCTGGACACAGGGGTGGGCAGGAAACTGGACACAGGGGGGGCAGAAAGCTGGACACAGGGGGCGGCAGAAAGCTGGACACAGGGGGGGCAGAAAGCTGGACACAGGGGGGGCAGAAAGCTGGACACAGGGGGGGCAGAAAGCTGGACACGGGGGCAGAAAGCTGGACACAGGGGTGGGCAGAAAGCTGGACACAGGGGGGGGCAGAAAGCTGGACACAGGGGGGGGCAGAAAGCTGGGCAAAGGGGGGGGGCAGAAAGCTGGACACGGGGGGCAGAAAGCTGGAAACAGGGGTGGGCAGAAAGCTGGACACGGGGTGGCAGAAAGCTGGACACAGGGGGGGCAGAAAGCTGGACACAGGGGGGGCGGAAAGCTGGACACAGGGGGGGAGAAAGCTGGACACAGGGGTGGGCAGAAAGCTGGACACAGGGACACAGGGGGGGCAGAAAGCTGGACACAGGGGGGGGCAGAAAGCTGGACACTGGGGGCAGAAAGCTGGACACAGAGTGGGCAGAAAGCTGGACACAGGGGGGGCAGAAAGCTGGACACAGGGGGGGGCAGAAAGCTGGACACAGGGGAGGCAGAAAGCTGGACACAGGGGAGGCAGAAAGCTGGACACAGGGGGGCAGAAAGCTGGACACAGGGGGGGCAGAAAGCTGGGCACAGGGGCAGAAAGCTGGGCACAGGGGCAGAAAGCTGGGCACGGGCAGAACACTGGACACGGACAGAACACTGGACACGGGCAGAACGCTGGACACGGGCAGAACGCTGGACATGGGCAGAACGCTGGACACGGGCAGAACGCTGCACACAGGGGCAGAACACTGGACACAGGGGCAGAATGCTGGAAACAGGGGCAGAACGCTGGACACGGGCAGAACGCTGCACACAGGGGCAGAACGCTGCACACAGGGGCAGAACGCTGCACAAAGGGGCAGAACGCTGCACACAGGGGCAGAACGCTGCACACAGGGGCAGAAAGCTGGAGACGGGCAGAAAGCTGGACACAAGGGCAGATTGCTGGACACAGGGGCAGATTGCTGGACACAGGGGCTGATTGCTGGACACAGGGGCAGAATGGAGAAACGGGGCATGATTGGAGACACTGGGGCATGATTGGAGACAGGGTAGAATGGTGATACGGGCATGATTGGAGACACTGGAGGCAGGATTGGAGACAGATGGGACAGGATCATGGGGCAGGATGGATACGATGGAGACAGATGGGGCAGGATGGGGAGATCATATGGGGCAGGATGAATACTCATTGGGGCAGGATGGGAGAGCATATGGCTGACGCCAGGAATGAGACACACGGGGGCTAGGATGGCGAATATTATTACCTTAGGGGCTAATTAAGGGATATTATTACTGCAGTGATGTATTTATTTTATTTTTTGAGTATACTGTTCTAAATGGGGGGCGGTCCTATTACTGTGTAGAGTGATACTATGTCGCCTTCTTCATGTGGTGTAATGTAGAAGTTAGGAAAAGTAAGTAATGTGTTCTGCAAGTGGAACTCGAGATAACGGTGTTATTTCCTGCAGAGACGAATCCTGGCTGGATGAAGTGATGGCGGTCTGTGCTGGATGAAAGATGAAGGACTTCACCTAGAGACGTCACTGGTGAGTCAGTGTGTTACCTATACACTGACACTATACACTGTATACTATATACAGAGCTCCTGTGTATAATGTCACCAGTGATCACTGGATTACCTATACACTATATACAGATCTCCTGTGTATAATGTCACTGGTGATCACTGTATTACCTGTACACAGACACTGCATACTAAGTACAGATCTCCTGTGTATAATGGCACTGATGGTGATAGTATTGTTTTTTTATTTATTATTGATCAGTATTGTAGTATTCAGTCACTATGTGGTGGTAATATGTGGTCTGGTCATGATGTTGTGGTATTTGTTCCTTGTATTTGATATTATTCGATCACTGTGGTGGTAATATGTCATCTGGTCATCGTGTGGCGGCATTTGTGCCTTGTAAATAGTATTATAGGTCACTGTGGTGATATGGGGTCTGGTCATGGTGCTGTGGTATTTGTTCCTTGTATGTGGTATTATAGGTCATTTTAAAAATTGAAAAATAAATAAAAATATACCTAAATTGTATTGCATATTTTAACAAATATTTAATAGATTACAGTAGAGTAGGGCCTGGCCAAAAGTGAGTATCCTTGTCATTTTGGTGGCTTAAAAAATCTTTTGGCCAAAACAAAAGCTGCCGGCTATATGTGTGATCTGGTGATGGGAACTGTTAATGTGTGATAGGTGAGAAGTGGAGTTTTTCCAAGAAAGAGTGGTGGGACTGTGGACAGTTTGAGGGGTGGAGCGTGGAGGCGGGGCTGGGGTGGAGCCTGGGCGGAGTCTCAAGGGGGCCCCGGAAATTTTGCCAGTATGGGGCCCTGAAATTTCTAGTGGCAGCCCTGAGTTCACTTATCTAGATCATTTATAAAAATGTTAAACAACACTGGGGCCAGGATAGAGCCATGTGGTACCCCACTTTTCCAATTGGTTGTGCAACCATTTATTACCATTCTTTGAGTATGTTCACTGATCAAGTAATGAATACACCTAACCGTAGCCTTGTCAATCCCATACTTGATCATTTTTTCAATAAGGATAGTATGAGATATCTTACCAAATGCTTTCCTGAAGTCGAGATATACTATATCTGCCGCATTTCCCTGATCCAACCAGTCAGTGATTCCATCACAGAACAAAATTAGATTAGTGTGCCATGACTTGTTTGTTACAAACCAATGCTGGCTCTGGTTAATTACTGTATTCTTAACCAAGCACATACATGCTGTTTAATATTTTGTTCAAAAATCTTTCCTGGTATAGATGTAAGGCTCACAGGATTGTAATTTTCTGGCTCCATCTTCTTTTCTTTTTTTGAAGACGGAGACAGCATTTGCGCTTTTCCAATCTTCTGGGACTTCTGTTCTCCATGATTTTTCAAAGATTCTAGCTAGTGTTTCTACAATTTCCTCTGCTAGCTCTTTCAGTACCCTAGGATCTAATTCATCTGGGCCAGGAAATTTATATTCATTTAATTTAGCTAAGTGTTCCCTCACCAACTGTCTGTTTATAGTTAGTGTGGATTATTTTGTTCCTTAAAACTGTTAGAATCTGTTTTGTTTTGACCATCCGCCATCTTGTTGTGGTTTTCTGGCTGCTGGTCTTTTTCCCCTGGTGCTGGGTTGCCTTAGGTCAGGTGATTGTATCACCCTTTATTACCCATCACTTGCCTCCCATTCCTTGCTGGACAACAGTGTTAATCCGCTAGAGTTCTGGCTAGGTGCTTAAACAGCTTTCTGTGTTTGATATTTTGCAGTTCTGGGATCTCTGGTTCTGTGTTTCCTATTAGGAGGTGACCTGTTTTTTTTTGTACCCATTCCTTAGATCTTTTAGGGACCTCCTTCCCCTTATCTATAGGTCTTCGCTGAGTTTAGACTAGGATCGTCGGTGGGTCTATTCGCAAGGAATGGGTCGCCCACTCCATCGTAGGGTTTCAGCCTAGTCTTAATGCAGGGTCAGCTTTCATCCATCTCTCCTAGTTCTGTGCTGCAGTTTCGTAACAGTTTGTCCAGCCACACATATTAAAAAAAAAAAAAAAAATCCCGGATTCTTTCAATATGTGCAGCATCCAGGAATTTGCTTGCAAGGGTTAACTTTGGAAGTAACCAACCTTCAACAGCACGTAATTGCTCTGGAGCACGCCCTGAAGAACCTAAGGTAGGATTACCTGAGTTTTTTCTGGTAACATAGTAACATAGTAACATAGTAACATAGTTAGTAAGGCCGAAAAAAGACATTTGTCCATCCAGTTCAGCCTATATTCCATCATAATAAATACCCAGATCTACGTCCTTCTACAGAACCTAATAATTGTATGATACAATATTGTTCTGCTCCAGGAAGACATCCAGGCCTCTCTTGAACCCCTCGACTGAGTTCGCCATCACCACCTCCTCAGGCAAGCAATTCCAGATTCTCACTGCCCTAACAGTAAAGAATCCTCTTCTATGTTGGTGGAAAAACCTTCTCTCCTCCAGACGCAAAGAATGCCCCCTTGTGCCCGTCACCTTCCTTGGTATAAACAGATCCTCAGCGAGATATTTGTATTGTCCCCTTATATACTTATACATGGTTATTAGATCGCCCCTCAGTCGTCTTTTTTCTAGACTAAATAATCCTAATTTCGCTAATCTATCTGGGTATTGTAGTTCTCCCATCCCCTTTATTAATTTTGTTGCCCTCCTTTGTACTCTCTCTAGTTCCATTATATCCTTCCTGAGCACCGGTGCCCAAAACTGGACACAGTACTCCATGTGCAGTCTAACTAGGGATTTGTACAGAGGCAGGATATTGCTCTCATCATGTGTATCCAGACCTCTTTTAATGCACCCCATGATCCTGTTTGCCTTGGCAGCTGCTGCCTGGCACTGGCTGCTCCAGGTAAGTTTATCATTAACTAGGATCCCCAAGTCCTTCTCCCTGTCAGATTTACCCAGTGGTTTCCCGTTCAGTGTGTAATGGTGATATTGATTCCCTCTTCCCATGTGTATAACCTTACATTTATCATTGTTAAACCTCATCTGCCACCTTTCAGCCCAAGTTTCCAACTTATCCAGATCCATCTGTAGCAGAATACTATCTTCTCTTGTATTAACTGCTTTACATAGTTTTGTATCATCTGCAAATATCGATATTTTACTGTGTAAACCTTCTACCAGATCATTAATGAATATGTTGAAGAGAACAGGTCCCAATACTGACCCCTGCGGTACCCCACTGGTCACAGCGACCCAGTTAGAGACTATACCATTTATAACCACCCTCTGCTTTCTATCACTAAGCCAGTTACTAACCCATTTACACACATTTTCCCCCAGACCAAGCATTCTCATTTTGTGTACCAACCTCTTGTGCGGCACGGTATCAAACGCTTTGGAAAAATCGAGATATACCACGTCCAATGACTCACCATGGTCCAGCCTATAGCTTACCTCTTCATAAAAACTGATTAGATTGGTTTGACAGGAGCGATTTCTCATAAACCCATGCTGATATGGAGTTAAACAGTTATTCTCATTGAGATAATCCAGAATAACATCCCTCAGAAACCCTTCAAATATTTTACCAACAATAGAGGTTAGACTTACTGGCCTATAATTTCCAGGTTCACTTTTAGAGCCCTTTTTGAATATTGGCACCACATTTGCTATGCGCCAGTCCTGCGGAACAGACCCTGTCGCTATAGAGTCACTAAAAATAAGAAATAATGGTTTATCTATTACATTACTTAGTTCTCTTAGTACTCGTGGGTGTATGCCATCCGGACCCGGAGATTTATCTATTTTAATCTTATTTAGCCGGTTTCGCACCTCTTCTTGGGTTAGATTGGTGACCCATAATATAGGGTTTTCATTGTTTCTTGGGATTTCACCTAGCATTTCATTTTCCACCGTGAATACCGTGGAGAAGAAGGTGTTTAATATGTTAGCTTTTTCCTCGTCATCTACAACCATTCTTTCCTCACTATTTTTTAAGGGGCCTACATTTTCAGTTTTTATTCTTTTACTATTGATATAGTTGAAGAACAGTTTGGGATTAGTTTTACTCTCCTTAGCAATGTGCTTCTCTGTTTCCTTTTTGGCAGCTTTAATTAGTTTTTTAGATAAAGTATTTTTCTCCCTATAGTTTTTTAGAGCTTCAATGGTGCCATCCTGCTTTAGTAGTGCAAATGCTTTCTTTTTACTGTTAATTGCCTGTCTTACTTCTTTGTTTAGCCACATTGGGTTTTTCCTATTTCTAGTCCTTTTATTCCCACAAGGTATAAACCGCTTACACTGCCTATTTAGGATGTTCTTAAACATTTCCCATTTATTATCTGTATTCTCATTTCTGAGGATATTGTCCCAGTCTACCAGATTAAGGGCATCTCTAAGCTGTTCAAACTTTGCCTTCCTAAAGTTCAATGTTTTTGTGACTCCCTGACAAGTCCCCCTAGTGAAAGACAGGTGAAACTGCACAATATTGTGGTCGCTATTTCCTAAATGCCCAACCACCTGCAGATTTGTTATTCTGTCAGGTCTATTAGATAGTATTAGGTCTAAAAGTGCTGCTCCTCTGGTTGGATTCTGCACCAATTGTGAAAGATAATTTTTCTTGGTTATTAGCAGAAACCTGTTGCCTTTATGGGTTTCACAGGTTTCTGTTTCCCAGTTAATATCCGGGTAGTTAAAGTCCCCCATAACCAGGACCTCATTATGGGTTGCAGCTTCATCTATCTGCTTTAGAAGTAGACTTTCCATGCTTTCTGTTATATTTGGGGGTTTGTAACAGACCCCAATGAGAATTTTGTTACCATTTTTCCCTCCATGAATTTCAACCCATATGGACTCGACATCCTCATTCCCTTCGCTAATATCCTCCCTTAAAGTGGACTTTAGACAAGACTTTACATAGAGACAAACCCCTCCTCCTCTCCGATTTTTACGATCCTTTCTAAACAGACTGTAACCCTGTAAGTTAACTGCCCAGTCATAGCTTTCATCTAACCATGTCTCGGTTATTCCCACTATGTCAAAGTTACCTGTAGATATTTCTGCTTCTAGTTCTTCCATCTTGTTTGTCAGGCTTCTGGCGTTTGCGAGCATGCAGTTTAGAGGATTTTGTTTTGTTCCAATCTCCTCACTGTGGATTGTTTTAGAAATGTTCTTACCTCCCTTCTGAGTATGTTTTCCTGGGTCGTCTTTGTTCGAGTCTAATGTTTTTCTTCCCGTCCCCTCTTCTTCTAGTTTAACGCCCTCCTGATGAGTGTAGCGAGTCTTCTGGCGAATGTGTGTTTCCCAGGTTTGTTGAGGTGTAGTCCGTCTCTGGCGAGGAGTCCATCATACCAGTAATTCACACCGTGGTCCAGGAATCCAAATCCTTGTTGTCTGCACCATCGTCTTAGCCAGTTGTTTGCATCAAGGATCCTGTTCCATCTCCTGGTGCCATGCCCGTCTACTGGAAGGATAGAAGAAAAAACTACCTGTGCATCCAGTTCCTTTACTTTCTTCCCCAACTCTTCAAAGTCCTTGCAGATTGTCGGTAGGTCCTTCCTTGCCGTGTCATTGGTGCCAACATGTATCAGAAGAAATGGGTGGACGTCCTTGGAGCTGAAGAGCTTTGGTATCCTATCGGTCACATCCTTGATCATCGCACCTGGAAGGCAGCATACTTCTCTTGCAGTTATGTCCGGTCTGCAGATGGCTGCTTCGGTGCCTCTCAGTAGTGAGTCTCCCACCACCACCACTCTTCTAAACGGCAGGAATTTTTTACGTTTAATAATGCATGTTTACCCAGATCTTCAGGGAGTGAATTATAGCTTGTGGTGATTATTATGTCTTTATTGCGAGGTGAACCCCAAATCTGGACGTTTTCATTACATCCTGAAGATCCTTATTTGACATCAGTAGAAGCATTTTTTCTGCTATGGAGTTGTTATGATCCTGATCGGGTCACATCAGCTGAGGCATAGCTCAGATGGCTTTAACAGGGTTCTGTTGATGCTGAGAGTTATTGCACCCTGTTCAGACGATGGTCCGCAGAGAACAGGTGGAATGACCCAGCGCTCAAGAGTCAGTTTTTAGCAGGTTTGAGTGAAAGAGTTAAAGATTTGCTCATTGCATATCCTGCACCTGATACTTTGGAAACTGCTATGCAGTTAGCTATCCATGTGGATAGAAGATTAAGAGACAGGCTGAGTGAAGAGAAGACTCTTATAATGCTGGACCCAGTCTATCAGGATAGCCCCGTCGACAGCGGGGAACCGATGCAACTTGGGGCGATGTCCTCTCGTTCCCAGGAGAGGGAGAAGAGGCTATGCTTGTATTCTGGTAAGGCTGACCATTTTATTAAGCAATGTGAGGTTCGCATAAGGAAAGAAAAAAAAAAAAGGTCAGTGGGCGTAACACTCCAGTTCGTATTGCGTTTTTACGTTCAGTAGGAGTTTTTTTTTCTGGGTATACCACATATCATGGTCATTCCATTGATTTTCAGGTAATGTGGATTGTGTTACTGTCTCCAGTCCGTGTGTGTCGCCGTCTCCAGTCCGTGTGTGTCGCCGTCTCCAGTCCGTGTGTGTCGCCGTCTCCAGTCCGTGTGTGTCGCCGTCTCCAGTCCGTGTGTGTCGCCGTCTCCAGTCCGTGTGTGTCGCCGTCTCCAGTCCGTGTGTGTCGCCGTCTCCAGTCCGTGTGTGTCGCCGTCTCCAGTCCGTGTGTGTCACCGTCTCCAGTACGTGTGTCACCGTCTCCGGTCCGCGTGTGTCGCCGTCTCCAGTACGTGTGTCGCCGTCTCCAGTACGTGTGTGTCACTGTCTCCAGTACGTGTGTCACCGTCTCCAGTACGTGTGTGTCGCCGTCTCCAGTACGTGTGTCGCCGTCTCCAGTACGTGTGTGTCACTGTCTCCAGTACGTGTGTCGCCGTCTCCAGTACGTGTGTGTCGCCGTCTCCAGTACGTGTGTCGCCGTCTCCAGTACGTGTGTGTCACTGTCTCCAGTACGTGTGTCACCGTCTCCGGTCCGCGTGTCGCCGTCTCCGGTCCGCGTGTGTCGCCGTCTCCGGTCCGCGTGTGTCGCCGTCTCCAGTACGCGTGTGTCGCCGTCTCCGGTCCGCGTGTGTCGCCGTCTCCGGTCCGCGTGTGTCGCCGTCTCCGGTCCACGTGTGTCACTGTCTCCGGTACGCGTGTGTCGCCGTCTCCAGTACGTGTGTCGCCGTCTCCGGTACGCGTGTGTCCCTGTCTCCGGTACGCGTGTGTCGCCGTCTCCAGTACGCGTGTGTCGCCGTCTCCAGTACGCGTGTGTCGCCGTCTCCAGTACGCGTGTGTCGCCGTCTCCAGTACGCGTGTGTCGCCGTCTCCAGTACGCGTGTGTCGCCGTCTCCGGTCCGCGTGTGTCGCCGTCTCCGGTACGCGTGTGTCACTGTCTCCGGTACGCGTGTGTCGCCGTCTCCAGTACGTGTGTCCCTGTCTCCGGTACGCGTGTGTCGCCGTCTCCAGTACGCGTGTGTCGCCGTCTCCAGTACGCGTGTGTCGCCGTCTCCAGTACGCGTGTGTCGCCGTCTCCAGTACGCGTGTGTCGCCGTCTCCAGTACGCGTGTGTCCCTGTTTCCAGTAGGTTCCGGAGATATTGACGTGTGAGAGTCCTACTAAAGAAGTGCGTTTTTTTTAATTATTTTTTTTAATATAAACGTTTCCACAGAAGAACAATCCATTTAATTTTAAAATTACCATGATCTGCAAAAACTCTAAAACAAAAAAAAAATTAATGCCAGAATTTTGGGCTTTTGGTCACAGTGCCACAAAAAAAAATCATTAAGAAGTAATCAAAGCATCATATGCACCCCAACATTTAATATATAGAAGTCCCAGATGTTTTGGAAAATTGCACCTCAAGTAATTTTTCTTAGTTATGAATTGAACGATCACGGGAGGGAAGCAGTGTAATCTCGGAGTGTTCCACACAGACATGGCGGACCTGTACAAGTCTCGCGAGATTATATGCTTCTTAAGCGCGAGCGCGGCTGGAGACGCCCTTTCTCGTGGCTGAGTCTTCCCTGTACGCACCATGAGGTAAGCGCGGCGGAGTGGGATCGGCCGGTGTCTGCGGGTTCTGTGCCGCCGTTACTCCTATAACGTCTGTGTGTAGTGGAGGGAGGGCTGCGGATCTGCTGAGCTTCGTGCTGTGAGGGAAGAAGCGGCGGCTTGTAAGCTCGGAGGATGGAGGCCTGTGCGTACATGGGCAGGCCGCCGTCAGCCATGGCTGCCGATACTGAGGCCGTGTCTGTCCCAACTGTGCGTTCTCGCCCTCACTTGTCTGCCGTAAGGCAATGAGAGCCGCCGGTGAGGGCCGTCTGTCTGTCGACATAACGTTATAGTTTGCGGTGAGTGCAGTGTCTGTGGTTAGTGTGAGGCGACAGTCCCGCGCGTGTCCTGCCACAGCACGGGGGAGGGGGGCCCCCGACAGTCCCGCGCGTGTCCTGCCACAGCACGGGGGAGGGGGGCCCCCGACAGTCCCTCGCGTGTCCTGCCACAGCACGGGGGAGGGGGGCCCCCGACAGTCCCTCGCGTGTCCTGCCACAGCACGGGGGAGGGGGGCCCCCGACAGTCCCTCGCGTGTCCTGCCACAGCACGGGGGAGGGGGGCCCCCGACAGTCCCGCGCGTGTCCCGCCACAGCACGGGGGAGGGGGCCCCCGACAGTCCCGCGCGTGGGGGGGGGGGGGGCCGACAGTCCCGCGCGTGTCCTGCCACAGCACGGGGGAGGGGGGCCCCCGACAGTCCCTCGCGTGTCCTGCCACAGCACGGGGGAGGGGGGCCCCCGACAGTCCCTCGCGTGTCCTGCCACAGCACGGGGGAGGGGGGCCCCCGACAGTCCCGCGCGTGTCCCGCCACAGCACGGGGGAGGGGGCCCCCGACAGTCCCGCGCGTGGGGGGGGGGGGGGCCGACAGTCCCGCGCGTGTCCTGCCACAGCACGGGGGAGGGGGGCCCCCGACAGTCCCTCGCGTGTCCTGCCACAGCACGGGGGAGGGGGGCCCCCGACAGTCCCTCGCGTGTCCTGCCACAGCACGGGGGAGGGGGGCCCCCGACAGTCCCTCGCGTGTCCTGCCACAGCACGGGGGAGGGGGGCCCCCGACAGTCCCGCGCGTGTCCCGCCACAGCACGGGGGAGGGGGCCCCCGACAGTCCCGCGCGTGGGGGGGGGGGGGGGCCGACAGTCCCGCGCGTGTCCTGCCACAGCACGGGGGAGGGGGGCCCCCGACAGTCCCGCGCGTGTCCTGCCACAGCACGGGGGAGGGGGGCCCGACAGTCCCGCGCGTGGGGGGGCCGACAGTCCCGCGCGTGTCCTGCCACAGCACGGGGGAGGGGGGCCCCCGACAGTCCCGCGCGTGTCCTGCCACAGCACGGGGGAGGGGGGCCCCGACAGTCCCGCGCGTGTCCTGCCACAGCAGGTCTAGGAATCGGACCACACAAGCATGCTGCAACTGTTTTTCATGTGGATCTGAACTTTTTGAGGAAAAAAGCTCTTGAATTTATACCGTAAAGTGACATTTTGCCTCTTAACCCCTTTCTGCCATCTGACGAAATAGTACGTCCTATGGCAGATCCCCTGCTTTGATGTGAGCCCGCATCAAAGCTGGGGCATGTCAGCTGTTTTGTACAGCTGACATGTGTCCGCAATAGCGGCTGGTGGAATCGTGATTCACCAGCTGCTATTAAGTAGTTAAATGCCGCTGTCAAACGTTGACGGCAGCACTTAACAAGCGCTTCCAGCCATGGGGCTGGAAATGTGTACATCTCTGACCCCTGTCACATGATCGGGGGTCATCAGTGCATTGGCATAACAACCAGAGGTTTCCTGAAAACCACTATGGTTGTTGGTGCCGGATTGCTGTGAGCGCCACTCTGTGGTTGGCGCTCATAGCAATGCAGCAATTCTACATAGGGGCGATATGACCATTGTTCCAATGTAGCAGAGACTATCAAGCTTGCCAGCTTCTAGCCTCCCATGGAGGCTATTGAAGCATGGCAAAAGTCACCACTTAGATATAACCTAGACAAGTTTGGTGTCTATGAACTCGTAATGACCTGGAGAATCAAAATGACAGGTCGGTTTTAGCATTTAGTGACCCGAGCAAAAAAGCCAAACAAAAAAACAAGTGTGGAATTGCACTTTTTTTGCAATTTTACTGCACTTGGAATTGTTCTCCCGTTTTCTAGTGCACGACATGGTATATCCAATGATGACATTCAAAAGTACAACTCGTCCTGCTGCTTTTCGAGCCAGTGCTACAGTAGTAACAGCATGTGTGGTCTAAGACTAGGCAGCATTAATGTCTAGAACAGAACCAGCTTATTGCTGTTGACTGGCTGTTTCTACTATAGCAGAAGGATAAATCACTTGTAACGTATTGTTAGTGCTCACTGGTGGTGTGCGTGCACCATCAATCACTTGCCACAAAGCTAAATGCATTCGTCAGGCACATCAGTTACTTGGGGAGCACCACAAAACATGCAGCAACAGCAGGCTTACATGGCTAACAGTACACAGGAGTAGCGCGGGTGCTATTGGAATAAGACTGCTGTTATCCAACTGGTAGAGATAGAAGTATTGGGTATACATAACGCCACTTCTGCCTGTACTTCGTCCCAGCCATTGGTTTGTCTGCAGGGCTGACATCTGACAGTAATGTAGACTGCATGATTTGCTTAGCTCACTGGCTGCAGTGAGGCAATGAGACATCAGTGCTTTAAAGACTAGGACAGCTGTGAGTATTAGTAATGTAGATATATAAAATAAGAAAACTAATGTTCAGTTTTTTGCTATTTTTTTTTTTTTACAGTGGTAGTAAAGTTTCTCGTGATACGCTGTATGAAGCAGTGAAGGAAGTACTGGTTGGAGCAAAGCGGAAGAAAAGAAAGTAAGTATTCATGTGTGGAGGAAAAAGATTAAAACATGGTAAAATGAAACCTTTTAACTATTCGTTTTTTAGATGTTTCAATTAACACTTTCTTAACAGCGGCAGTTTAAGGGTACTTGTGCCTCAGTGCCGCTTTTTAACAGCACTGAAAAATAAGTATATCCCCCCAAGCGTTGGAATTTCTCCACTCTGCTACCAGGGGTAGCTGAGACCCCAGAGAACATGATTCTTGTCAGTTTTTACCAACCCCAGTGTTGCGATTGCCGTTATTACTAGTGATCGAGAATACTCGTTGCTCGGGTTTCCTGAGCACACTTTAGTGATCTGAGTATTTGTAAGTGCTCGGAGTATTTGTAAGTGCTCGGAGATTTAGTTTTCATCGCCACAGCTGAATGATTTACAGCTGATAGACAGCTTGAATACATGTGGGGATTCCCTAGCAACCAGGCAACCCCCACATGTACTCAGGCTGGCTAGTAGCTGTAAATCATTCAGCTGCGGCGATGAAATCTCCGAACACTAACAAATGGCTAACAAATTTCCCAGAGGTGCATTGCAGCTTTAAGTCTGCTCATCTCGACATGCTTAGCATGTCAATCTCCCCAAGGAGAAACTATCCTTGCATTTACTGCATTTTTTCCTTCCACATTGCTTTAGTGCTTGTGAAGGACCTGAAGGGTTAATACTTCTTACTGAATGTGGTTTCCCCCTCCTGTCCAGGAGATTTGGTAGGATCAGACCATGTACCTGCATGGTCAGACAAAGCCACTACACAGTATACAGCAGGTGCACATTTCTCTCCGCTCAGGAACATTTTAAAAACCTCATTGTGGAGTTTTTATTCCAAGATGTGTGGTTTAAAATATTATCTTGTTTGTGGCACAACCCCTTTTAATAATTAAAAACTACACGTGCTATCCTGGTCTGTAAAATTCTGATATTTCAGAATATGAATATTTACCCAATAAAAAAAAAACCTGAAGTGGGATATAGATAAATGTCAGGTAGAGTAAGGTTAGTAGGAGAAAACGCGAAGTTCAGTTTTGGAGAGATTCAGTTTCAGATTGAGGCAGAACACTATATTGGAGATAAGCGGACAAACAATCCTTAATATTTTGTATTGGGGTAAGGGTTGATGTCACGTGAAGGGTATAATTGAGGTTCAGCATAGAGCTGATACTGGAACCTAAAGCTGTTGATTTTGTCCAATATGGGCAGTATATGTATAGATATAAGGGAATTTAAGAGCCGGCAAAAGATAGTGAAGGAGCGGTCAGATGTAGGAGTACACCAGGAGAAAGTGTCCTTGTGGCCGATAGAGCGGACCATAGCGAGGAGCTTTGATCATTAAATTTAGCTGTTAATAGATCGTTAGAGACTTTAGTAAGGGCAATTTTTTTTTACCAGATTTTGGACCAAGAGGAGTGGGAAGAGATGGGAGCTAAAGAGGAGTGTAGATAGTAATAACTTGCTGGGTGATGATGGCATGTCTATTCCAATAAGTGGGGGTGTCGCGGGTGAGGGGACAGTTCTTGACAGAAAGGGTTGTCGTCAGAGTGGGGGAGGGGAGTTGGTAAAATTGTCTTCTCCTGGCTCTGCTCAGTGCACGAAGTCCAGAGCAGTCCCATCTTCATGCGTAGGAGAGTTGTAACCTGCGAGAGGCTGAATGAGGAGGTTAAAGTAATTGGAGGCATATCGGGAGAGGGGATCATCGATGGGGATATTAAAGTTTCCATATGATGAGTGTGCATGTTACAGGATAGAGAGGAAGCCAGGTGGCAAAGTGCTCTAAGAACTGATGAGAGGAACTTGGAGGGTGATACACAAAATGGCACAAGCAGGGAGAAGGGTTTGTAAAGTCTAAGGGTATGTGCACACGTATCCTGGAGGACTGGATTTTTCCGCAGTGGATTTTGAAAAACCGCAGTGCAAAACCGCTGCGGTTTTTACTGCGGATTTATTGCGGTTTCTACTGCAGATTCCGCTGTGGTTTTACATCTGCAGTTTTCTATTGGAGCAGATGTAAAACCGCTGCGGATTCCGCACAAAAAATTGACATGCTGCGGATTGTAAACCGCTGCGTTTCCGCACGGTTTTTTCCGCAGCATGTGCACAGCGTTTGTTTCCCATAAGTTTACATTGTACTGTAAACTCATGGGGAAACTGCTGCGGATCCGCAGCTGCAGAAACGTTGCGGATCCGCAGCTGCAGAAACGTTGCGGATCCGCAGCTGCAGAAACGTTGCGGATCCGCAGCTGCAGAAACGTTGCGGATCCGCAGCTGCAGAAACGTTGCGGATCCGCAGCTGCAGAAACGTTGCGGATCCGCAGCTGCAGAAACGTTGCGGATCCGCAGCTGCAGAACCGTTGCGGATCCGCAGCTGCAGAACCGTTGCGGATCCGCAGCTGCAGAACCGTTGCGGATCCGCAGCTGCAGAAACGTTGCGGATCCGCAGCTGCAGAAACGTTGCGGATCCGCAGCTGCAGAAACGTTGCGGATCCGCAGCTGCAGAAACGTTGCGGATCCGCAGCTGCAGAAACGTTGCGGATCCGCAGCTGCAGAAACGTTGCGGATCCGCAGCTGCAGAAACGTTGCGGATCCGCAGCTGCAGAAACGTTGCGGATCCGCAGCTGCAGAAACGTTGCGGATCCGCAGCTGCAGAAACGTTGCGGATCCGCAGCTGCAGAAACGTTGCGGATCCGCAGCTGCAGAAACGTTGCGGATCCGCAGCTGCAGAAACGTTGCGGATCCGCAGCTGCAGAAACGTTGCGGATCCGCAGCTGCAGAAACGTTGCGGATCCGCAGCTGCAGAAACGTTGCGGATCCGCAGCTGCAGAAACGTTGCGGATCCGCAGCTGCAGAAACGTTGCGGATCCGCAGCTGCAGAAACGTTGCGGATCCGCAGCTGCAGAAACGTTGCGGATCCGCAGCTGCAGAAACGTTGCGGATCCGCAGCTGCAGAAACGTTGCGGATCCGCAGCTGCAGAAACGTTGCGGATCCGCAGCTGCAGAAACGTTGCGGATCCGCAGCTGCAGAAACGTTGCGGATCCGCAGCTGCAGAAACGTTGCGGATCCGCAGCTGCAGAAACGTTGCGGATCCGCAGCTGCAGAAACGTTGCGGATCCGCAGCTGCAGAAACGTTGCGGATCCGCAGCTGCAGAAACGTTGCGGATCCGCAGCTGCAGAAACGTTGCGGATCCGCAGCTGCAGAAACGTTGCGGATCCGCAGCTGCAGAAACGTTGCGGATCCGCAGCTGCAGAAACGTTGCGGATCCGCAGCTGCAGAAACGTTGCGGATCCGCAGCTGCAGAAACGTTGCGGATCCGCAGCTGCAGAAACGTTGCGGATCCGCAGCTGCAGAAACGTTGCGGATCCGCAGCTGCAGAAACGTTGCGGATCCGCAGCTGCAGAAACGTTGCGGATCCGCAGCTGCAGAAACGTTGCGGATCCGCAGCTGCAGAAACGTTGCGGATCCGCAGCTGCAGAAACGTTGCGGATCCGCAGCTGCAGAAACGTTGCGGATCCGCAGCTGCAGAAACGTTGCGGATCCGCAGCTGCAGAAACGTTGCGGATCCGCAGCTGCAGAAACGTTGCGGATCCGCAGCTGCAGAAACGTTGCGGATCCGCAGCTGCAGAAACGTTGCGGATCCGCAGCTGCAGAAACGTTGCGGATCCGCAGCTGCAGAAACGTTGCGGATCCGCAGCTGCAGAAACGTTGCGGATCCGCAGCTGCAGAAACGTTGCGGATCCGCAGCTGCAGAAACGTTGCGGATCCGCAGCTGCAGAAACGTTGCGGATCCGCAGCAAAATCCACAACGTGTGCACATACCCTTAACGGTGTGGACTTCAAAGAAAGAAAACATAAGTGAGGGTACAGGGAGATAACCTGGAAAGCATATTGTGATGAAACAAGCAGACAAACACCTCCACCTGGTCTGTTGGGTCTGGCGGAATGGGAAAATTTAAGCCCACCGTACGAAAACACAGCAGTAGCGCTAGTGTCACTTATGCATCTAGGTTTTGTAAGACAGAAGGTTAAGGGAACTGGAAAGTCATGAATGTCAGTTCGCTTGTTACATGCTGACCCTGCATTCCAGAGGGCACAATTAAGAGATGGGAGAGGGCATGCACCAAATATTGATTAGCAGGGTATCTATATACAGCTGGTAGAGGGATATACACTCACTCACGTGGAAAGCGGCCCCGGAGGTGATGTCGCCAGCACCTAGGACAAGAGTAGATCAGTGATTTTTATGAACGTTTTGAGTGGGTGATAAAAGTTAGTAGAGCCTCAGTTATATATGGGAGAAGGGAGGTGCTGATGAGCAGTATGCAATACAACTGACCAAGAAGCATGTTTGTTAGAATGTCTGGTGCAGCTTACCTGCCTCCTGCCCTGTCCAACTTCATAACTGCAGAATATGCTTAGAGTATTGCACATGTGCTCTCCCTAGCCTGATCTTAAAGGGAACCTGTCACCCCCAAAATGGAAGTTGAACTAAGCCCACTGGCATCAGGGGCTTATCTACAGCATTCTGGAATGCTGTAGATGGCCCCCGATGTAACCTGAAAGATGAGGTTAGAATATAGTCACCCAGGGGCGGTCCCGCTGTGGTCCGATGGGTGTTGCGGTCTGGTCCGGGGCCTCCCATCTTTTTACGATGATGATGATGTCCTCTTGTCTTCACGTCGCAGCTCCGGCGCAGGCAAGTACTGTAGTGCGCGGGTGCCGGGAAAGGTCAGAGAGGCCCGGTGCACTGCTGTACTTTGCTCTGCCCTCAACAGGGCAGACAAAGAACGCCTGCGCCGGAGCGTGAAGACAAGAGGATGTCATCCTATGAAGATGGGAGGCCCCAGACCGCGACGCCCATTGGACCCTTGGGTGAGTATAACATAACCTCTTTTTCTCATCTTTCAGGATACGTTGGGGGCTTATCTACAGCATTACAGAATACTGTAGATACGCCCCTGATGCTGGTGGGCTTAGCTCATTATCCATTTTGGGGGTGACGGGTTCCCTTTAATATATAGGAAGTCTCTGCTAGGGTCTAGTACCATTTGGCCTCATTGAATAATTAAGCAATTAGAGCAGGCATTGCTAATGCAAGATAAACAACCTCATGTTAAACACAGACCATAAGAAAAGCAGTGAAGGAGATGGTTTTGAACTTTTTAAGACTGTCATTCTTCAGGAACTCTGATTTTACTTTGTCCTGTATCATAAGGGGCTGTTATAAGGAGTGTACACTTATTTCTCTTGAAACTACATTATTTTAAATGCTAAAGATGTCAGTGCACTGTTCGGAATTGGTTTTGTCATGATTAACATGCTGTCACAGTATTGTGTGCAATAGCTGCATTGCTCATGCCAGCATTATGGTCTTCACTTTCAGGTTTCTGCAGACTGTGGAGCTTCAGATCAGCCTTAAAAACTACGACCCTCAGAAAGACAAGCGTTTCTCTGGAACAGTCAGGTTTGGACACGCCTATTCTCACCCAGATTTTGCCTTTCATATACCTCCTCTTAATCCTTTTTGAGAGGAATCATTCCGGCAAACATGGGTAGTTCAGTTTCCTTGATCAAAAGGCTGGCTGGACGGACCCTCACCCTGGGTCTTAAAATATGAGGGAAGGTGTGATTCGGTCATCGAACACACACCGAATAATACTTTGGTATTATGCAAGGTTTGTACCTAGATGTAACTTCTTGTGGTGTTTTTTTTTTTTTTTTCTAATGCCATTCTACCCATAAACTTTATGTACATGCTAGAGTACAGAGAATGGTTTCCTTGTCTTTTAAACCTGATTCTACCTCGAGTAGAGCTTCTAAGCACTACACTGAAGCTGACTTAGAATAGCTGGGGTGCACTTGTGCATAATCCGTCAGCTTCATTGCCACTGTACTCTTAAATGCTATTGAAAGGTTATCTTCCATAGTAGCATCAGCAGCACATGTTAATGGCACTGTAATGTTTGAAAACGACAGGAGTGCTATTGCCATTCAAAAAAGCTATGATTATTATATATAGCACTATTCATTCCATGGTGCTTTAAATGTGAGGGGTATACATAATAAAAAAAAGTACAGCAATCTTAATACAGGTCATGACGGGTACAGGAGAGAGGACCCTGCACGCGAGGGCTCAGTCTACAGGGAATAGGTGAGGATACAGTAGGTGAGGGTAGAGCTGGTCATGCAGCGGTTTGGTGGATCAGTGGTTACTGCAGGTTGTAGGCTTGTCTGAAGTAGGTAGGTGTTCAGGTTCTTTTTGAAGGATTCGATGGTAGGCGAGAGTCTGATATGTTGGGGTAGAGGGTTCCAGAGTAGGGGTGATGCACACGAGAAATCTTGTATGCGATTGTGGGAAGAGGAGACGAGGGGAGTAGAGAAGGAGATCTTGTGAGGATCGGAGTTTGCGTGCAGGTAAGTACTGGGAGACGAGGTCACAGATGTAAGGAGGGCACATGTTGTGGATGGCTTTGTATGTCATGGTTAGGGTTTTGATCTGGAGTCTTTGGCTATGTGCACACGTGGATTAGGTTAGGAATTTCTGGTGCGGATTCTGCCTCTCCTGGCAGAAAACACACCTGCAGATTTGTTGTGTTTTTTGTGCATTTTTGCTGCGTTTTTCTTGCGGATTTGTTGCGTTTTTTTTTACCCCTGTTTTCTATAATGGAATGGGTACAAAAACTCTGCAGATTCACAAAGAAGTGACATGCTGCTACTTTTAAACCGCAGCGTTTCCGCAGCAGATTTTCCGCAAAGTGTGCACAGCATTTTTTTTTCTCATTGATTTACATTGTACTGTAAATCAATTGTGGTTCTGCAGCATTTCTGCACCTCAAACGCTGTGGATGAGCAGAGGATCCGCAATGTGTGCACATACCCTTTGGGTAATAAGGAGCCAGTGAAGCGATTGACAAGAGGGGAGAGGCTGGGAAATGGTGGGGGGGACAGATGGATTAGTCGGCAGCAGAGTTTAGAATAGATTGTAGGGGTGTGAGAGTGTTAAAGGGGAGTCCACAAAGCAAGAGGTTGCAGTAGTCAGGGTGGGAGATGAGGGCATGGACTAGGGTATTTGTAGGTTCTTGGTTGAAGAATGTATGGATTCGGGAAATATTATCTAAATTCGGCAGGATGTGGAAAGGGCTTGGACATGTGGTTTGTAGACTAGATCTGAGTCCATATTAACCACGAAGCAACGAGCTTGTGGGACTGGGGAGAGTGAGCAGCCATTTCCTTTAATCGATAGGTCCTTTTGAGGGTGGTTGAGTGAGATTGGGGAAGAGGGGGGCAGGGATTATGAATTGTTCTGTCCACAAGTTTTAGAAATCTAGTGAAGGGATGAAATAGCGGACAGACATTGTGGGATTCTGGTTAGTAGGGTGGTGATATCTGGTCCAGAGAGGTAATCTGTGTGTCAGCAGCATGGAGGTGATAAACTGAAAGCTGTGTGTTTTTATGAGCTGTCCCAGGCTGAAGGTGTATGATCACCTCAGAGTGGGGGACAGTGTCCCTCTAGCTTCTAGTTGTGAAGTCCTAGTTCAAGTATCGCTACCAGTAAAATCTTCTGTCCCTTTCTGAACAAGTTTTGAAAGTGATCATATGATTTTAACAAGGAGTTCTCCAATCTTTCTGTACCTTCAGGCTAAAGTCTACACCAAGACCCAAATTTTCAGTTTGTGTTTTGGGAGACCAGCAGCACTGTGATGAGGCCAAGGCAGTTGAGTTGCCCCACATGGACATAGAAGCCCTTAAAAAGCTGAATAAGAACAAAAAAATGGTGAAAAAGCTGGGTATGTGTGATTACATAATACTTTTTATTGGCAATAAGATTTGTTGATGGTGATTAAGCTTTTGAGTTAAAAACAGTTATGGGTCATTCAGACCTAATGGATATAACGCTTATTTCTTCACAGCGAAGAAATACGATGCATTTTTAGCATCCGAATCATTGATCAAGCAGATTCCTCGTATCTTAGGACCTGGTTTGAATAAAGCTGGCAAATTTCCTTCCTTGCTAACACACAATGAAAACATGGTGGCAAAAGTCGATGAAGTAAAGTCCACCATCAAATTCCAGATGAAAAAGGTAGGTTGGGCTTACCATTAAGCTTTGTGGTGACTTAGTAAAAAGGTTGTCCACTACTTGGACAACACCCTTTTCAATCATTGTTTCTCCCTTGTAAAATGGCACACTCTTGGGGTTGTTCCAGCGATGTCTGCATCGGTCATGCGATCCCTGTCATTCTCTGCAATTGTCATGATCCTTTAGTCTCCCCCCACTTTAGCTGTAATTGACATCCAGAGGAAGTGGTGGTGTTTTACAAGGGGAAATCACTGAAAAGGGTTGTCCACTACTTGAAGAACCCCTGTAAATGCCTTGGCACATATGGATGTTACTGTAGATCTGAACTAGGTTCTACGTGAGTAGTCCACAGCGGGCTCAGGCTGTCACTTTTATTTCCACCCAATGACTGCTTCAAAGCAGAACAAATATGCAGATTGTCTTTCTAGAGAAAAAAGGACTTTAACTCTTACACCACATATTGGATGTAGTCATCCTAAAATTCAGTATCTACTTAAATGTTCCTTGTTGCATGCGTTGGTATAAAAAGCAAACCCAGGTACTCCCTTTGCCAGCATGTATTGGGATGTTTGATCTGTGCAAAGCAGATTTTGATTTGGCTGATTGAGACCTGTGACAGGGAGGTTAAGGCTGTGCACACAGTGCGGATGAGTGTTAATGTGTTTTTGGACTTGCTGAATTGCATCAAATCCGCAGTGTAGTGCACCAACAATGTTAGTCAATGGGTAATTGAGAATTGGTGTGCACATGCCGCAGAAAAAGGTGCGGATTTGCAACGTTTCATTTTCCACAAAATGTCAATTCTCTTGGCGGATCTGCATTTGCACCCATTGACTACCATTGAGTCAGGCAAGTCTGCAGAGTTGCGTGTGAGAAGCGTTGCAGATCGGGAGGAGGAAGAGTATGGGTGGAGACTTGTGTGCAGTGAATGTGCGGGTGTCTGTGTTTGTATGTAGGCTGACATCATCCGATGGTATTACTAGTCCCATCCGGCTAGGCCTGCTACAGTGACAGCTAGCCGATGATGGGACAGTAGTAATCCCTTCATTCGGCTACGGTGTGGAAAAAAAACATTATCAGTTTTGCTGTGGATGTGCCTGATTCAATAGTCAATGGGTGCAGAAACGCTGCAGATCCATAAAGAATTGACATGGTGCAGAAAAATCGCTGCAAATTTGCATAGATTTTTCCACAGCATGTGCACAACAAATCTCCATTTCCCATAGATTACCATTGGCTGTGCACTACACTGCAGATCTGATGCAAATCTGTGTGGCCAAAAATGCTGTGGATCCACATCTAAATCTGCAATCTGTGCACATGGCCTAACACTATTAACCTGTAGATCATCCCCACATCTGCGGCTTAATGGTGTTTTCTTTTGACAGGTTAACTTAAATAGTTTTAAATTGTTAATGTTTCACCCTTTTCAAATGAAAGCAGGAATTTGCTGTGACACAATTTTCTGACCTAGTGTTGTCCCACACTCCCATCCAAAACTGTTTTTGTCCTGAAATGTGTGCTTCAAATAATTGTTCACATAATCCCCACACAGCATGATCAATGGGCTCGCAGGTTAATATTTTCATTCAAAAATTTAAAAACGTCTCTTGTCCTTAGGTCCTGTGTCTGGCTGTTGCAGTTGGCCATGTGAAGATGTCTGAAGAAGAGCTGGTCTATAATATCCACCTGGCAATTAACTTCTTGGTATCTTTGCTGAAAAAGAATTGGCAGAATGTACGGGCTCTTTATATTAAGAGCACTATGGGCAAACCACAGCGTCTGTACTAACTTCTAAAAATAAAGTTTTGGCTTCAATGTCCATGTAGCCTGTTCATGAATGGGGTGAAATTGAGCTAAAAGCAAATACGTGGGTGTGTATAGTAAAGGAGCTATGAAAAGTTTCTGTCTCAACAGTACACAATGCATCTACATATACCAGTATTCAGGAGAGGATTACTAGTCACCACACACATAGGCTGATTCTATATGGCCCAAAACTGCTCCCTAATGAGTGCAGATGTGGGCATGACCATAACGTGCAATATTCCTACTTCCTTCTGGGTGCACCTCGGGCATCCAGAATGATTTCTAAGGCTACGTTCACATTAGCGTTATGTGTGTGTGCGTCGGGCGGCGCATGCGTCATGCGCCCCTATATTTAACATGGGGGACGCATGCGTCTTTTTGTGCTGCGTTGTGCGACGCATGCGTTTTTTTTTTTTTGCCGCAAGCGTCGGGCCAAGAAAATGCAACAAGTTGCATTTTTCTTGTGTCCAAATTTTGTCAAAAAACGACATGCGTCGCAAAACGCAGCGTTTTTGTGTGCGTTTTGCATTTTTATGTGCGTTGCGTCGCCGGCGCACAACGCAAATGTGAACGTAGCCTAAGACCTACTTTAAACATTGATCAATCAGGAGAAAAAAGGAGCGTTCAAAATACAAAGTTAAAAAGTACAAAATTTTATTGAGACACTGAAAACACATATACAAACACGTACATAAAATAAGGACACTAAAGGCTATCCCTTTAACCCACACAGTACTGTAAAGAGGTCACATACCAATGAAGAGGAAATGCCATGTCCGGAAATAACCTATGGACCTATGTATCATATACAGAATCGTAAAATATCGATATTTGCAGATGATACAAAACTATGTAAAGCAGTTAATACAAGAGAAGATAGTATTCTGCTACAGATGGATCTGGATAAGTTGGAAACTTGGGCTGAAAGGTGGCAGATGAGGTTTAACAATGATAAATGTAAGGTTATACACATGGGAAGAGGGAATCAATATCACCATTACACACTGAACGGGAAACCACTGGGTAAATCTGACAGGGAGAAGGACTTGGGGATCCTAGTTAATGATAAACTTACCTGGAGCAGCCAGTGCCAGGCAGCAGCTGCCAAGGCAAACAGGATCATGGGGTGCATTAACCCCTTTCTGCCATCTGACGTACTATTGCGTCCATGTGGGGTGGGCCCTACTTCCCAAGGACGCAATAGTACGTCATGCCCTTTAATGCGACACTGCGACTTAAGTCGCAGTGATCGCATTAAAATTCCGACGCCATCTTACCTGCAGGAAGATGGTGTCGGCATCCTAGGGCCTGTCGCCGCCCCCCCCGGCCTCCCGATCGCTGTGATTGGCTGCTCAATTCTGAGCAGCCAATCGCAGCCTTTCTCATTGTTTCAGCCAATCAATTTGGCTGAAACAGTGAGGTCCCAGCCTAGGATCGAGTACCGATGTACTCGATCCTAGACCAGTGCCTGGCAATGCCAGGCATGTGCCCAAACCCCCCCGGGATTGGCGCGATCGCGATAGATCGATCGCGCCAATCGCAGGGCACAGCGGCGGTGTTACCGCTCTGTGCCCTGCCCCTATCTGCGCACTCTGCAGCCCCGGGCCATGGCTCCGGATCTCCTGCCATGGCTCCGGAGCATTCAACTCTGATTGGCGCGATCGACGATCACATCGATCGCGCCAATCGCAGGACACAGCGACGGTGTTACCGCCGCTGCTGTGTCCTGCCTACCTGCGCGCTCTGCAGCCCCGTGTTCCCAGTCTGATTGGCGCGATCGATGTGATCGTCGATCGCGCCAATCACAGGGCACAGCAGCGGTGTGACCGCGCTGTGCCCTGCCGGTGCCCTGCCGGTCACCTGCCTGTCACCTGCCTGTCACCTGCCTGTCACCTGCTGGTGACCTGCCGGTGACCTGCCTATGATCGGAGCTGTGAGCTCCGATCATAGGCTGGTGCATAGCAACACCAGCGTCACCAGGGCCTTCTTTGATTGGTGGGATCGATGTGATCATCGATCCCACCAATCACAGGTCACAGCAGCGGTGTGACCGCTCTGTGACCTGTCTCACCTGCCCCTGACCTGTGTAACTGCTCTGAAGGAATCCTCACACTTGGTGAGGATTCCTTCAGAGCGGTCACGCTTTGAGATCCCCTCCTGTGCTGAGACTTGTGGTGCCACAGTAGCCTGTGACACCACAATTCTAGCTAAAGAAAGAAGAGAGAAGAAAGAAGAGAGACTACAAACCGTAAGTGTTGATACCCCGATCCCGGCCCGATCTCTATTCATCCCCCCTTCTCCCGTCCCCCCTTCTTCCATCCCCCCTTCTTCCATCCCCCCTTCTCCCATCCCCCCTTCTCCAATCCCCCCTCCTTGCGCCGTATCCGTGCCCAAATTTAGCAGCCGCCGAGCGTTGATTGGTGACGCAGTTCACCTATCAACACTCGTGCTCGCTTTTTTTTTCCCCATCCCCGTGCGCTCCCCCAGCCGCCGCGTCTAATCTGTGCCTTCCCTTTTCTTTTTTTTTTTCTTTCCCCATCTCCGTGCGCTCCTCCAGCCGCTGCGTCTAATCCGTGCCTTTTCTTTTTTTTTTCCCCCATCCCCTTGCGCTCCCCCAGCTGCCGCGTCTAATCTGTGCCTTCCCTTTTCTTTTTTTCTCTTTCCCCATCTCCGTGCGCTCCTCCAGCCGCTGCGTCTAATCCGTGCCTTTTCTTTCTTTTTTTTCCCCCATCCCCTTGCGCTCCCCCAGCCGCCGCATCTAATCTGTGCCTTCCCTTTTCTTTTTTTTTCTTTCCCCATCTCCGTGCGCTCCTCCAGCCGCTGCGTCTAATCCGTGCCTTTTCTTTTTTTTTCCCCCATCCCCTTGCGCTCCCCCAGCCGCCGCATCTAATCTGTGCCTTCCCTTTTCTTTTTTTTTTCTTTCCCCATCTCCGTGCGCTCCTCCAGCCGCTGCGTCTAATCCGTGCCTTTTCTTTTTTTTTTCCCCCATCCCCTTGCGCTCCCCCAGCCGCCGCGTCTAATCTGTGCCTTCCCTTTTCTTTTTTTTTTTCTTTCCCCATCTCCGTGCGCTCCTCCAGCCTCTGCGTCTAATCCGTGCCTTTTCTTTTTTTTTTCCCCCATCCCCTTGCGCTCCCCCAGCCGCCGCATCTAATCTGTGCCTTCCCTTTTCTTTTTTTCTCTTTCCCCATCTCCGTGCGCTCCTCCAGCCGCTGCGTCTAATCCGTGCCTTTTCTTTCTTTTTTTTCCCCCATCCCCTTGCGCTCCCCCAGCCGCCGCATCTAATCTGTGCCTTCCCTTTTCTTTTTTTTTCTTTCCCCATCTCCGTGCGCTCCTCCAGCCGCTGCGTCTAATCCGTGCTTTTTCTTTTTTTTTTTCCCCCATCCCTTTGCGCTCCCCCAGCCGCCGCGTCTAATCTGTGCCTTCCCTTTTCACATCCCCGTTCGCACACCCAGCAGCCACCGAACTCTGATAAGTGAACCGTGTCACTTAGAGCTCTCGTGCCTGGCGTTTTTTCCACATCCCCGTTCGTACACCCAGCAGGCGCCGAAATTTGACGCGGTTCACTTATCAGAGCTAGGGCCTGCTGTTTTAGACTTTTCCTTTCACAGGTATTTTTTTCTCCCCTTTACTTTTTCTTTCCCTTTAGCTTTTTCTTTTAAGAATAGTTTGCACCAAACACTATCCCCCCACACGTACACATAGTTCCCAATAAATTACACCCAAGCACCATACTCATAAAAAAAATGTCCCGCTCGTCCCGTTCGTCCCAACAGCGCTATTCAGCGGAGGAGGCATATGCTTTCCTTGCCTCCGACACTGATAGCGAGGGAGAGGATCCCACTTTTCATTATTTTTCTGATTCTTCCTCATCCTCTTCCTCCTCCTCATCTTCCTCCTCCGGCCCTGCGGAACCGCCACGCAGACGCCGCAGGACAGAAGTGCCCATCATTCATGAAGATGAAGATGAGGCAGGGCCCACTCCTGAAGATGAACCAGCGCGCCCCTCTTCGGACCCCGTATGGACCTCGCCCCCCGAAAATTACGAGCCACTGATTCCTGATTTTGTGGCAGAATCAGGAATCAGTTTTGACACCACCGGCCTCACAGAAATAGACTTTTTCAAAGTCTTTTTCTCTGAGGATTTTGTTAACCTCATGGTGGAGCAAACTAATTTGTATGCTCGTCAATTTTTGGAGCAAAACACCAGTTCATCATATTCTAACTGGTCTCCTGTAGACGCAGTTGAAATGATGCAGTTTTGGGGCCTGATGCTTCATATGGGGCTCCTGAAGAAGCCAGAAGTTCGGCAATATTGGAGTGTTGATATTTTATTCAACACTCCAGTGTTCCGAATGGTCATGGTCCGAACGCGTTTTGAGGCCATCCATAAATTCCTGCATTATTCCGATAATGCACAGTGTCCCGCACGAGATGACCCCAACTTTGACCGTCTGTTCAAAGTTCGGCCTGTCATCGAACACTTCAACAAAAAGTTCGGTGAAGTGTACGTGCCCAAAAGGGACATCTGCGTGGATGAGTCCTTGGTTCATTTTAAGGGGCGGCTCAGATTCCGTCAATACCTGCCCAGCAAGAGGGCCAGGTACGGAATCAAACTCTACAAGCTGTGTGAGAGTACCTCAGGGTACACCTACAGCTTTAGAGTCTACGAGGGGAAGGACAGCAGGATTGAACCGCCTGAGTGTCCCCCTGTCCTGGGAGTGAGTGGGAAAATAGTGTGGGATTTGGTGCACCCACTGCTGGATAAAGGTTATCACCTCTATACTGATAACTTTTATACCAGCATCCCACTCTACAAATCCCTCTCTGCGCGAGGTACCGCAGCCTGCGGTACTGTCCGCAAAAATCAGAGAGGCCTCCCAAAGACGCTACTTGGGCAGATGCTCAGAAAAGGTGAGAGCAGAGCCCAATGTAGCGACCACCTGCTGGTGGTCAAGTACAAGGACAAGAGGGATGTCCTTCTCTTGACCACCATACACGGTGATGGCAGTGCCCTCAGCACTGTACGGGGTACCTCTACACAGGTCTGCAAACCGGACTGTGTACTGGGGTACAACAAAAGCATGGGGGGCGTTGATCTCTCCGATCAGCTCCTCCAACCGTACAGTGCTTTGAGGAAGGCCAAGGTGTGGTACAAAAAGCTGTCCGTGTACATCGTACAAATGGCAATGCTCAACGCTTTCCTGCTGTCACAATGTGCACGCCACAGCGATACGTCGTACCTTCAGTTCCAGGAGGTAGTGGTTAAGGCCCTGTTATTTGGCACGAGGGAAGGAGCGGGCCCCAGTACTTCCGGAACTGAAGGTGCTCGTATCGTACCAGGTCAGCATTTCCCGGGGGAGGTCCCGCAAACTGCAAAAAGAGGTAGGTCGCAAAAAAGGTGCCGAGTGTGTTACAAAAGGGGAATACGCAAGGACACCACTTATCAATGCGACACCTGCCCCGAAAAACCTGGCCTGTGTATGAAGGATTGCTTCAGATTGTACCACACCTCCATGCACTACTAATTTACTTTACAGGAAACAGTAGATTAGTTCCAAAAAGGGGGCACATCTATGTAAGTTCATTGGGGGTCTAGTTTACAAAATGTCACTTGTGGTTTTTTTTTTTACTGTTTGGGCACATCAGGGGCTGTGCAAACGGAACATGATGTCCGCGTACCATTCCATCAAAGTCTGCTTTTCAAAGCGTCATTACTTCCCTTCCGAGCCCCGAAGTGTACCCAAACAGTAGTTTTCTCCCACATGTGGGGTATCAGCATACTCAGGACAAATTGGACAACAACTTTTGGGGTCCAATTTCTCCTGTTACACTTGGGAAAATTAAAAATTGGGGACTAAATGATCATTTTTGTAGGAAAAAATAGGATATTTTATTTTCACGCCCGGGCGTTATAAATTTAAGTGAAACACTTGGGGGTTCAAAATTCTCACCACACACCTAGATAAGTTCCCAGTTAGGTCTAGTTTCCAAAATGGGGTCACTTGTGGGGGATTTCTACTGTTCAGGCACATCAGGGGCTCTGCAAACGGAACATGATGTCCGCGTACCATTCCATCAAAGTCTGCTTTTCAAAGCGTCACTACTTCCCTTCCGAACCCCGAAGTGTACCCAAACAGTAGTTTTCTCCCACATGTGGGGTATCAGCGTACTCAGGACAAATTGGACAACAATATTTGGGGTCCAACTTCTCCTGTTACACTTGGGAAAATTAAAAATTGGGGACTAAATGATCATTTTTGTGGGAAAAAATAGGGTTGTTTTTTTTCACGCCCAGGCGTTATAAACTTTCGTGAAGCACTTGGGGGATAAAAGTGCTCACGACACATCTAGATAAGTTCCTTAGGGGGTCTAGTTTCCAAAATGGGGTCACTTGTGGGGGTTTTCCACTGTTTAGGCACATCAGGGGCTCGCCAAACGTGACATGGCGTCCGATCTCAATTCCAGCCAATTTTAGATTGAAAATGTCAAACGGTGCTCCTTTCCTTCTGAGCCCTGCCATGCGCCCAAACAGTGGTTCCCCCCCACATATGGGGTATTAGCATACTCAGGACAAATTGGACAACAACTTTTGGGGTCCAATTTCTCCTTTTACCACTGAGAAAATAAAAAATTGGGGACTAAACGATCATGTTTGTGGAAAAAATAGGATTTTTTATTTTCACGCCCAGGCATTATAAACTTTCGTGAAGCACTTGGGGGATAAAAGTGCTCACGACATATCTAGATAAGTTCCTTAGGGGGTCTAGTTTCCAAAATGGGGTCACTTGTGGGGGTTTTCCACTGTTTAGGCACATCAGGGGCTCGCCAAACGTGACATGGCGTCCGATCTCAATTCCAGCCAATTTTAGATTGAAAATGTCAAACGGTGCTCCTTTCCTTCTGAGCCCTGCCATGCGCCCAAACAGTGGTTCCCCCCCACATATGGGGTATTAGCATACTCAGGACAAATTGGACAACAACTTTTGGGGTCCAATTTCTCCTTTTACCACTGAGAAAATAAAAAATTGGGGACTAAACGATCATGTTTGTGGAAAAAATAGGATTTTTTATTTTCACGCCCAGGCATTATAAACTTTCGTGAAGCACTTGGGGGATAAAAGTGCTCACGACACATCTAGATAAGTTCCTTAGGGGGTCTAGTTTCCAAAATGGGGTCACTTGTGGGGGTTTTCCACTGTTTAGGCACATCAGGGGCTCGCCAAACGTGACATGGCGTCCGATCTCAATTCCAGCCAATTTTAGATTGAAAATGTCAAACGGTGCTCCTTTCCTTCTGAGCCCTGCCATGCGCCCAAACAGTGGTTCCCCCCCACATATGGGGTATTAGCATACTCAGGACAAATTGGACAACAACTTTTGGGGTCCAATTTCTCCTTTTACCACTGAGAAAATAAAAAATTGGGGACTAAACGATCATGTTTGTGGAAAAAATAGGATTTTTTATTTTCACGCCCAGGCATTATAAACTTTCGTGAAGCACTTGGGGGATAAAAGTGCTCACGACATATCTAGATAAGTTCCTTAGGGGGTCTAGTTTCCAAAATGGGGTCACTTGTGGGGGTTTTCCACTGTTTAGGCACATCAGGGGCTCGCCAAACGTGACATGGCGTCCGATCTCAATTCCAGCCAATTTTAGATTGAAAATGTCAAACGGCGCTCCTTTCCTTCTGAGCCCTGCCATGCGCCCAAACAGTGGTTCCCCCCCACATATGGAGTATCAGCGTACTCAGGACAAATTGGACAACAACTTTTGGGGTCCAATTTCTCCTTTTACCCTTGAGAAAATAAAAAATTGGGGACTAAACGATCACGTTTGTGGAAAAAATAGGATTTTTTATTTTCATGCCCAGGCATTATAAACTTTCGTGAAGCACTTGGGGGATAAAAGTGCTCACGACACATCTAGATAAGTTCCTTAGGGGGTCTAGTTTCCAAAATGGGGTCACTTGTGGGGGTTTTCCACTGTTTAGGCACATCAGGGGCTCACCAAACGTGACATGGCGTCCGATCTCAATTCCAGCCAATTTTAGATTGAAAATGTCAAACGGCGCTCCTTTCCTTCTGAGCCCTGCCATGCGCCCAAACAGTGGTTCCCCCCCACATATGGGGTATCAGCGTACTCAGGACAAATTGGACAACAACTTTTGGTGTCCAATTTCTCCTTTTACCCTTGAGAAAATAAAAAATTGGGGACTAAACGATCACGTTTGTGGAAAAAAATAGGATTTTTTATTTTCACGCCCAGGCATTATAAACTTTCGTGAAGCACTTGGGGGATAAAAGTGCTCACGACACATCTAGATAAGTTCCTTAGGGGGTCTAGTTTCCAAAATGGGGTCACTTGTGGGGGTTTTCCACTGTTTAGGCACATCAGGGGCTCGCCAAACGTGACATGGCGTCCGATCTCAATTCCAGCCAATTTTAGATTGAAAATGTCAAACGGTACTCCTTTCCTTCTGAGCCCTGCCATGCGCCCAAACAGTGGTTCCCCCCCACATATGGGGTATCAGCGTACTCAGGACAAATTGGACAACAACTTTTGGGGTCCAATTTCTCCTTTTACCCTTGAGAAAATAAAAAATTGGGGACTAAACGATCATGTTTGTGGAAAAAATTGGATTTTTTATTTTCACGCCCGAGCATTATAAACTTTCGTGAAGCACTTGGGGGATAAAAGTGCTCATGACACATCTAGATAAGTTCCTTAGGGGGTCTAGTTTCCAAAATGGGGTCACTTGTGGGGGTTTTCCACTGTTTAGGCACATCAGGGGCTCGCCAAACGTGACATGGCGTCCGATCTCAATTCCAGCCAATTTTAGATTGAAAATGTCAAACGGCGCTCCTTTCCTTCTGAGCCCTGCCATGCGCCCAAACAGTGGTTCCCCCCCACATATGGGGTATCAGCGTACTCAGGACAAATTGGACAACAACTTTTGGGGTCCAATTTCTCCTGTTACCCTTGAGAAAATAAAAAATTGGGGACTAAACGATCATGTTTGTGGAAAAAATAGGATTTTTTATTTTCATGCCCAGGCATTATAAACTTTCGTGAAGCACTTGGGGGATAAAAGTGCTCATGACACATCTAGATAAGTTCCTTAGGGGGTCTAGTTTCCAAAATGGGGTCACTTGTGGGGGGTTTCCACTGTTTAGGCACATCAGGGGCTCGCCAAACGCGACATGGCGTCCGATCTCAATTCCAGCCAATTTTAGATTGAAAATGTCAAACGGCGCTCCTTTTCTTCTGAGCCCTGCCGTGCGCCCAAAAAGTGGTTCCCCCTCACATGTGGGGTATCAGCGTACTCATGACAAATTGGACAACAACTTTTGAGGTCCATTTCATCTTTTTACCCTTGGGAAATTAAAAAAATTATTGCTGAAAGATCATTTTTGTGACTAAAAAGTAAAATGTTAATTTTTTCCTTCCATGTTGCTTCTGCTGCTGTGAAACACCTGAAGGGTTAATCAACTTCTTGAATTTGGTTTTGCGCACCTTGAGGGGTGCAGTTTTTAGAATGGTGTCACTTTTGGGTATTTTCTGCCATATAGACCCCTCAAAATGACTTCAAATGTGAGGTGGTCCCTAAAAAAAATGGTTTTCTAAATTTTGTTGTAAAAATGAGAAATTGCTGGTCAAATTTTAACCCTTATAACTTTGTAGAAAAAAAAAATGTTGTCTCCAAAATTGTGCTGATGTAAAGTAGACATGTGGGAAATGTTATTCATTAACTATATTGTGTCACATATCTCTCTGGCTTAACAGAATAAAAATTCAAAGTTGGAAAATTGCGAAATTTTCAAAATTTTCGCCAAATTTCCATTTTTTTCACAAATAAACGCAAGTTATATCGAAGAAATTTTACCACTATCATGAAGTACAATATGTTACAAGAAAACAATGTCAGAATCACCGGGATCCGTTGAAGCGTTCCAGAGTTATAACCTCATAAAGGGACAGTGGTCAGAATTGTAAAAATTGGCCCGGTCCATAACGTGCAAACCACCCTTGGGGGTAAAGGGGTTAAAAGAGGTCTGGATACACATGATGAGAGCATTATACTGCCTCTGTACAAATCCCTAGTTAGACCGCACATGGAGTACTGTGTCCAGTTTTGGGCACCGGTGCTCAGGAAGGATATAATGGAACTAGAGAGAGTACAAAGGAGGGCAACAAAATTAATAAAGGGGATGGGAGAACTACAATACCCAGATAGATTAGCGAAATTAGGATTATTTAGTCTAGAAAAAAGACGACTGAGGGGCGATCTAATAACCATGTATAAGTATATAAGGGGACAATACAAATATCTCGCTGAGGATCTGTTTATACCAAGGAAGGTGACGGGCACAAGGGGGCATTCTTTGCGTCTGGAGGAGAGAAGGTTTTTCCACCAACATAGAAGAGGATTCTTTACTGTTAGGGCAGTGAGAATCTGGAATTGCTTGCCTGAGGAGGTGGTGATGGCGAACTCAGTCGAGGGGTTCAAGAGAGGCCTGGATGTCTTCCTGGAGCAGAACAATATTGTATCATACAATTATTAGGTTCTGTAGAAGGACGTAGATCTGGGTATTTATTATGATGGAATATAGGCTGAACTGGATGGACAAATGTCTTTTTTCGGCCTTACTAACTATGTTACTATGTTACTATGTAATACTAAATCTGGTCCAATATATGGATCTATTAGCAACCTGCAAATAGTGCTACTCTATCTGCGATCCAAAGTCCGGAACAAGCTACAAAGGACCCACCATACCGCCAATTCCATAAAGTGCAAGTAGCGTAAAGAGTGCAGTAAAGGTAGTCTCCTAAAATTCCTCTTACCCGGGTGCAGGAGATGGGTTAAGTTGGGCGACACCCCCAACGCGCATTTCGCTCCAGCGTGTATTAGCTTTATCAAGGGGAAGTGCCCTCACTCCACCAGAAGGACCTTATATCCAGAATTGGAAGAACATGTGACCCGGAAGACTGCAGGACAGCCTGTAAGCGGCGCATGCGTCCATGGCCCCCCACGCCACAACCACCCCGCCCAGCCAGGCTCACAAGCCGCATGGCGTTGCCATGACAACCAGTCACTGGCCCGGGACACCAAGCGGCTGGACCGAGGAGGGGCAGAGCGAGGAGCAGACGGGCGCATGCGCACTGCAGTCCAGAACCAAAATATGGCATGAAGATACGTTGAGATGTATATACAACTACAACACAGGTACAATTGCGAGGCAATTACTATATAAGCAAACATATTGCAAATAATCACAACAATAATCATAAAGAACTGTGAGTCTGTTTGATTTTCCAACATGCCAATGTGAGGTCCAATTTTCTGAAGATACCAGGAACACCATATAGAGAACTATAACAAACAATAAGACACAATTAGAACACATAAAAAATAAATAAAAGGTGAAGTAGACACCATACGGAGGGGAGGAGAAACAGTCTTAATCCGGATTACAAAAACGGGGCAAAATTAAGATTCATTGAGACCACCAGGTCTAACGGTACCCAGGGTCACAATCCATTTAGGTTCATGTTGGGCAAGGAGTTGCTTGACATTGCCCCCTCGTATACCCATGTGGATAAGGTCTATCCCCCGTACCATGAATTCACTTGGATCGCATTCATGGTGTTTTCTAAAATGTTTTGGTATAGTCTTTAATTGGGAGACATCCTCCACCGTCCTGGCCGCGCCAATGTCCCGCACATGCTCCCTCACCCTCACTCTGAGTTCTCGTGATGTTAAACCTACATGGATAAGACGGCAGCTGCAAGTAGCATAGTAAATCACATTTCTGCTGCTGCAAGAGATGTACTGTCTTATTTCAAACTCTCTTGCCGTCCGCCGAGGAGAATGAGGAGCTGCGCAGGACATTGGCGCAGGCAACACAGTGTCCACACGTTTAACAGCCTACAGTACGACGTACAGAACCAAAAAGGGGGGTCCTAGGTGCCACATAATGACTCTTGACCAAGAAGTCTTTCAAGCTCCTAGCCTTCCTTGGGGTCATCAGGGGACAGTCGGACAGGAACGGACTCGGGGAGGGCTTCGGTGCTCAAAATCCGCCAGTGTTTACTTAGGATGGTACGAATACTATCCCATTCATGGTTGAATTCGGATATGAATCGTATTGACTCATCCATCCGCTTTTTCTCCTTTTTTGAGTACAACAACCGATTCCGTGGGGTATTTTTGGCCCTGTTATACCAATATCTCACACACCGTTTACTATATCCGCGTTGTTCAAAGTGTTCCCTTAAGTCGCTTGCCTGTCGTTCAAAAGTTTGGTCACTCGAGCAGATCCGTTTAACCCGGAGAAACTGTCCGACCGGGACGGCCCTGATTGTGGCTTGGCTGTGCCCAGAGGTAGCATGAACTAACGCGTTCACTACTGTGGTTTTTCAAAAAACCTCTGTCTATAAGTTGATTATCCCCTACCTTCAAAAGTATGTCCAAAAAATCAATTTCATAGGGGTCATACTTATAGGTTAATCTGATGTTAAAAGTATTAGTATTGAGCACAGTCATAAAATCCCCGAGCTGCTGTTCAGTTCCGCACCATAAAAACAAAACATCTATATAGCGCAACCAGCATTTCAGGTGATTTTGTATACTCTGTGAATGACAGCTGTGAGAGTTGTTTGGGCTCAAAGCGAAAGATTGGGTACCGTATTTATCAGACGCACTTTCCGCCCAAAATTTTTTTGATGAAAATGGGGGTGCGTTTCAGTCATAGTGGATGTACTTACCAAGAGTCTCATCCCAGGCTGCTGCATGGCAGTTTTGGAGATGCTCGGTGGTGTGGGGGCTCTGCCAACATTTTATGAAAGCCCCGAGCCCCCGCACTTCCATTGCTGTAATGAATTGGCCACCAGAGGCGGCGCATGAATAGATTGAGATCTTGGTGCCAAGATCTCATTCTATGCATGCGTCGCCCCTGGTGGCCATATTCTGGAGGCCACAGCATTATAGCAATGGCAGTCCGTGGCTCTGGGCTTTCACAAAATGTTGGCAGAGCCCCCAGACCACCGAGCATTTCCAAAACTGCCACACACCATCCTGGGCTGGAGGTGTGGGAGCTTTCACAAAATGGTGGAGCCCCTGCACCATCGAACCTGCCACACCAGCCTGGGATGAGTCAGATCATTGCTAGACAACTGAAAACCTCAGTGAACCCCCTGCTCCACCAGCGCTCTCGATCACTGAATTCTGACTGTAAGGCCGGGATCATACACAGCGGGATATGGCAGTCTCGCAGGTTAAAATCAAGCTCTGGCAGCGGCACTCCTGAGCAGAGTGCGGCCACATAGCAATACATGGAGCTGCACGCTCCGCTCTGGAGTGCCGGTGCCAGAGCTTGTTTTTAACCTGAGACTTGGCCGTATCTTGCTGTAGTGTGATTCTGGCTTAAGATGCATTTCAAAAACCTGACCTGCACATCCAAACATAGACTCAGTGTGAACAGGTGCTGAACCTAGAGTCGCCAACTCGTATATAGTTAAATAAGGCAGCACACTGCAGCGCTAGAACATACAAACTTGAAATATGAAATTTGAACTGCATTACTGCACTAGAAATATGAAAAATGAGAGCGTTTAGCGCATAAAAATGGCCAATTTTATGTGTACCTGGTAGCCCCTTTACGGCATCTCTCTTATACCAGGTCCTACGCTTGCCTTACCTCGCTGAGAATAAACGTCTCCATCTGAATGGGTACATGTGAAACCTCTTCCTAGACTAAAATTCTCTCTGTGGAGGGGTACTGGACCTGCTGTAATTAAAACACCTGTGGCTAGGAGGCGGAGTGCACGATCAGAAGGCTAGAGAATGCATTTCAAAAACCTGACCTGCACATCCAAACATACTCAGTGTGAACAGGTGCTGAACCTAGAGTCGCCAACTCGTATATAGTTAAGTAAATAAGGCAGCACACTGCAACATACAAACTTGAAATACGAAATTTGAACTGCATACTAGCTCAACTTTTGCTGCTAAACACGATAAAATTATTACCGGCTATGACAAAACAATATTTCGGCCGCAATTTTGTGTCAAAGTAGCTTGAAAAACGCAGCGCATAAAATTTGACAAACTTTGCCCATATATAACTCAAGACCAAAAACCAATAGTAACTGGTGCTTTGCCCTGTACACCAAACATCTACATGACTTTGCATTGCTGCAATATCACGGTCAAAGCATATGTATTTGTGGAAATATTCACACCCACATATAATTCTGATATCATTAGAAAGAGCACATTTTTCTCTACAAGGGTCATTGTTTTGGTTTTTTTTGGGGGGGGTCTCTCAGTTTGATTTTCAGATTCTGTGCCAAAGTTTGCAAAATCCTCTTAGCTGAAGCCGCAGGCTTGGTGGAACCTCCAGTGAAAGGTCAACAGTGCCCATTTGAGATCTGGCCCTAAAAATTTACAGAACCTCTTTTCAAACATACATGTACATCCTTATATATTTTAAGCAAAATCGGAGAAGGTCGAGTGGGGACCACTGGTCCACTTGACATGGAATGACCCCTTTGAAGGATCCTACACCTTGAGATTCGAGGGACTTCAGAGGCACCAGCAGCTTCAAATATCTGTTTGCTGGTTTTGCAAAAAAAAAGTATGTTAAGCTGCTCCACCAATCGCCAAGGTATACCCATAATAGAGCAGTCCTATCTAATGTATATAATCCCTATCTGATGTATTTAAAAACCTGATGATCTGTATAGGACTGCTCTATTATGGGTATACCTTGGCGAAAACGTATTAACTAAATACCCTGTATTTCATTTTTTGACTAGCACTTGCTTATTTACTGTGACTATTTTACAACAGAGTATTTTTTTACCTCTCTGTGCGCTTTTGTGTCTTCAAGTTCTTTGGTGGTGTGAACAGGTTTCTACAGACTTGTTCACTGTGCAAGTAGCCCATGTGTTTTTGGTTCTATAATTGTTCTTTTGTATCTACAAGACTGGGGAATCCACCATTCCCCTGTGGGTCATTTGCATTGTAGCTGTTCCATTCTGCAAGTTCCACATGGATATTTTCTCTCTGAACCCTGCTCGTACAGGTACTATACAGATTATCAGGTTTTTAAATACATCAGATAGGGATTATATACATTAGATAGGACTGCTCTATTATGGGTATACCTTGGCGATTGGTGGAGCAGCTTAACATACTTTTTTTTGCAAAAAAAGTATTAACTAAATACCCTGTATTTCATTTTTTGACTAGCACTTGCTTATTTACTGTGACTATTTTACAACAGAGTATTTTTTTATCTCTCTGTGCGCTTTTGTGTCTTAATGTTGCAAAAGATGTTGGTTGTTCACAGTCAGCTGTGTCTAAAATCTGGACCAAATACAAACAACATAGGAAGGTTATTAAAGGCAAACATACTGGTATACCAAGGAAGACATCAAAGTGTCAAGACCAGAAACTTCAAGCAATATGTCTCCAAAACAGGAAATGCACAACAAATGAGGAACTGATGGGTGGAAACTGGAGTCAACGTCTGTGACCGAACTGTAAGAAACCGCCTAAAGGAAATGGGATTTACATACAGAAAAGCTAAACAAAAGCCATCATTAACACCTAAACAGAAAAAAACAAGGTTACAATGGGCTAAGGGAAAGCAATCCTGGACTGTGGATGACTGGATGAGAGTCATTTTTAGTGATGAATCGCGAATCTGCATTGGGCAAGGTGATGATGCTGGAACTTTTGTTTGGTGCCGTTCCAATGAGATTTATAAAGATGACTGCCTGAAGAACACATGCAAATTTCCACAGTCATTGATGATATGGGGCTGCATGTCAGGTAAAGGCACTGGGGAGATGGCTGTCATTACATCTTCAATAAAAGCACAAGTCTTTATTGATATTTTGGACACTTCTTTTATCCCATCAATTTAAAGGATGTTTGGGGATGATTAAATCATTTTTCAAGATGATAATGCAACCTGCCATAGAGCAAAATCGGTGCAAACATTCCTTGAAAATAGACACATTAGGTCAATGTCATGGCCTGCAAATAGTCTGGATCTCAATCCAATTGAAAATCTTTGGTGGAAGTTGAAGAAAATGGTCCATGACAAGGCTCCAACCTGCAAAGCTGATCTGGCAACAGCAATCAGAGAAAGTTGGAGCCAGATTGATGAAGAGTACTGTTTGACACTCATTAAGTCCAGGCCTCAGAGACTGCAATCTGTTATAAAAGCCAGAGGTGGTGCAACAAAATACTAGTGATGTGGTGGAGTGGTTTTTTTTAATGATTCCATAATTTTTTCCCACATAATTGAGTGAGTCCATAATTTTTTCATTATGCTTGTTCTAAAAAAAAAAAGTAACCATTACTGACATTTTTTATTCTTGATTTCTTTTAGTGTTTATTAAAGCCAGAAAGTTGCCATTTGAAATGACTGCAGTTTTGCACCATGTCTGTGATCTGCTTTTGTTCTACAAAATTAAAAAACTGAATGAATATCCTCCAAGGCCGGTGACTCCATAATTTTTGCCTGGGGCTGTACAGCCATCAGGTCGGAAAAAGGGGAAGAAGGTGTCAAAAACCACCATCTCGAATTGGATAAAAAAAGCCATATCTGAAACATACCTGGCCCACTGTACAAGATCCACATCGGTCTCCAGGGCAGAAAGAGCAGGTGCTTCCACCGAGCAGATCTGCAACATAGTCTTCACTGCATACCTTCCCAAAACACTATAGTGTAGGTTGGTCTTATTGTCCAATAGGGATCTAGTCTTTGGCCGGAATGTACTCCAGGCCATGGTCCCCCCTAGTGCTGTATCAGTTGGTATTCCTCTTATGTTGTCATGGAAGGTGACTAGAAAAAATAGAATTAGATTTACCGGTAATTCGGTTTCTAGGAACCTTCCACGACAGCACTAATTCCCTCCCTATGTTCCTTGGAGTATTCTGGGGGAACTTAAAGGTAACCAGTGCTATGTTGTTTGTTATAAGTCACTGGAGAGTTGGAGGTGGGTGGGGCTTTTAACCTCTTGTGCTTCCTGTCCCCCATTAGGGTGTGGAGACAACCTCCTATGCTGTCGTGGAAGGTTCCTAGGAATCGAATTACCGGTAAGTCTAATTCTATTTCCCTTCACTCCTCTCATTTTCCCCTCACTCCTTATTTTCACCTCCTCTCTTCCCCTCACACGTGCACAGCAACTTCCTGTTATGAGCACAGCAGTGTAATCCATGAGGCTCTTTCCTTTCCCTTGACGTCATGCCTCACAGGAGCAACTCCACTCTAGACACGACAAAGCTAGATGTGGCCTGTGCCTGCCGCGCAGTGATACACTGAAGGCGGTAGCCCTGATTGTAGGTCGCAGCAGCTGGGATGTCGCAGCCGGTGAGTTTTGCAGGGTGGCTTTCGAGGTGAATTCCCGCCCGTGTGCGCTAACAACGTGGGCTGTGTGGACGGGGCTCTGGGGAGTAGGCATGGCTTGAAATATACATACATACACACACACACACACACAACCTCAGCTTTATATACACTGCTCAAAAAATAAAGGGGACAAGGTTAACATTTCGACCAGGCACGGTCTTTCTCAAAACCTCACTGCAAAATAAATATATGGTATAAGTGTGCTGAACAAATATACATGTGGAAAAAGAGTTGAAATAAGACAAGGTATTCACGGTGGAAAATGAAATGCTAGGTGAAATCCCAAGAAACAATGAAAACCCTATATTAAGGGTCACCAATCTAACCCAAGAAGAGGTGCGAAACCGGCTAAATAAGATTAAAATAGATAAATCTCCGGGTCCGGATGGCATACACCCACGAGTACTAAGAGAACTAAGTAATGTAATAGATAAACCATTATTTCTTATTTTTAGGGACTCTATAGTGACAGGGTCTGTTCCGCAGGACTGGCGCATAGCAAATGTGGTGCCAATATTCAAAAAGGGCTCTAAAAGTGAACCTGGAAATTATAGGCCAGTAAGTCTAACCTCTATTGTTGGTAAAATATTTGAAGGGTTTCTGAGGGATGTTATTCTGGATTATCTCAATGAGAATAACTGTTTAACTCCATATCAGCATGGGTTTATGAGAAATCGCTCCTGTCAAACCAATCTAATCAGTTTTTATGAAGAGGTAAGCTATAGGCTGGACCACGGTGAGTCATTGGACGTGGTATATCTCGATTTTTCCAAAGCGTTTGATACCGTGCCGCACAAGAGGTTGGTACACAAAATGAGAATGCTTGGTCTGGGGGAAAATGTGTGTAAATGGGTTAGTAACTGGCTTAGTGATAGAAAGCAGAGGGTGGTTATAAATGGTATAGTCTCTAACTGGGTCGCTGTGACCAGTGGGGTACCACAGGGGTCGGTATTGGGACCTGTTCTCTTCAACATATTCATTAATGATCTGGTAGAAGGTTTACACAGTAAAATATCGATATTTGCAGATGATACAAAACTATGTAAAGCAGTTAATACAAGAGAAGATAGTATTCTGCTGCAGATGGATCTGGATAAGTTGGAAACTTGGGCTGAAAGGTGGCAGATGAGGTTTAACAATGATAAATGTAAGGTTATACACATGGGAAGAAGGAATCAATATCACCATTACACACTGAACGGGAAACCACTGGGTAAATCTGACAGGGAGAAGGACTTGGGGATCCTAGTTAATGATAAACTTACCTGGAGCAGCCAGTGCCAGGCAGCAGCTGCCAAGGCAAACAGGATCATGGGGTGCATTAAAAGAGGTCTGGATACACATGATGAGAGCATTATACTGCCTCTGTACAAATCCCTAGTTAGACCGCACATGGAGTACTGTGTCCAGTTTTGGGCACCGGTGCTCAGGAAGGATATAATGGAACTAGAGAGAGTACAAAGGAGGGCAACAAAATTAATAAAGGGGATGGGAGAACTACAATACCCAGATAGATTAGCGAAATTAGGATTATTTAGTCTAGAAAAAAGACGACTGAGGGGCGATCTAATAACCATGTATAAGTATATAAGGGGACAATACAAATATCTCGCTGAGGATCTGTTTATACCAAGGAAGGTGACGGGCACAAGGGGGCATTCTTTGCGTCTGGAGGAGAGGTTTTTCCACCAACATAGAAGAGGATTCTTTACTGTTAGGGCAGTGAGAATCTGGAATTGCTTGCCTGAGGAGGTGGTGATGGCGAACTCAGTCGAGGGGTTCAAGAGAGGCCTGGATGTCTTCCTGGAGCAGAACAATATTGTATCATACAATTATTAGGTTCTGTAGAAGGACGTAGATCTGGGGATTTATTATGATGGAATATAGGCTGAACTGGATGGACAAATGTCTTTTTTCGGCCTTACTAACTATGTTACTATGTTATGTAAGGGAGGCAAAGGCCATGAGTTGATATGAGAACCGCAGTTATACCTGCTCCAGGTAGAGTTCAGGGGTAGGGTGTCCATCTCATTGGTGATGCAGTGGCTAGTGTGCAGGAAGTTGGTGCTTTAAATAGGGTGCCGATGTGACATTCGGTGTATGTCGGCGCGCAGCTCCGTGAGCTGAAACGGAGGTCTGCACCGCAATGTTGTGTAAGCGCCATTTCCGGCACATGCGCCATGGGTGCCGGGGCCGAGGACTGTTGTGAATTCTGTGGCTGAATTCACTCCTGTGGTCACAAGTGATACTGCAGCTTCTGAGCTTCCTCCCTCAGGTGTTCTGGTGAGCTCGTTAACTGCTTCATTACTTAACTCCGCCTGATGCTGCTATCCTTGCTCCTTGTCAATGTTTCAGTGTTGGATCTGAGCTTCTCCTGATTGTTCCTGTGACCTGCTGCTCTGTATAGCTAAGTGCCTTTTGCTTTTTTGTTGCTTTTTTTCTGTCCAGCTTGTCTTTTGTTTTGCTGGAAGCTCTGAGACGCAAAGGGTGTACCGCCGTGCCGTTAGTTCGGCACGGTGGGTTTTTTTTGCCCCCTTTGCGTGGTTTTGCTTTAGGGTTTTTTGTAGACTGCAAAGTTCGCTTTACTGTCCTCGCTCTGTCCTAGAATATCGGGCCCCACTTTGCTGAATCTATTTCATCCCTACGTTTTGTCTTTCCATCTTACTCACAGTCATTATATGTGGGGGGCTGCCTTTTCCTTTGGGGAATTTCTCTGGGGCAAGTCAGGCCTATTTTTCTATCTTCAGGCTAGCTAGTTTCTTAGGCTGTGCCGAGTTGCCTAGGTAGTTGTTAGGCGCAATCCACAGCCGCTTTTAGTTGTGTTTAGGATAGGATCAGGTGTGCAGTCTACAGAGTTTCCACGTCTCAGAGCTCGTTCTTGTATTTTTGGGTATTTGTCAGATCACTGTGTGCGCTCTGATCGCTAAGCACACTGTGTTTCTGGATTGCCTTCATAACACCTGTCATTAGCAAACATAACAGAGGACATGTATCGCGGTTGCGATTTCCTGCACACTAGCCACTGCATCACTTGTCTTATCAGCTTTTAATATATATTTAATATACAGTGGGGCAAAAAAGTATTTAGTCAGTCAGCAATAGTGCAAGTTCCACCACTTAAAAAGATGAGAGGCGTCTGTAATTTACATCATAGGTAGACCTCAACTATGGGAGACAAACTGAGAAAAAAAAATCCAGAAAATCACATTGTCTGTTTTTTTAACAATTTATTTGCATATTATGGTGGAAAATAAGTATTTGGTCAGAAACAAACAATCAAGATTTCTGGCTCTCACAGACCTATAACTTCTTCTTTAAGAGTCTCCTCTTTCCTCCACTCATTACCTGTAATAATGGCACCTGTTTAAACTTGTTATCAGTATAAAAAGACACCTGTGCACACCCTCAAACAGTCTGACTCCAAACTCCACTATGGTGAAGACCAAAGAGCTGTCAAAGGACACCAGAAACAAAATTGTAGCCCTGCACCAGGCTGGGAAGACTGAATCTGCAATAGCCAACCAGCTTGGAGTGAAGAAATCAACAGTGGGAGCAATAATTAGAAAATGGAAGACATACAAGACCACTGATAATCTCCCTCGATCTGGGGCTCCACGCAAAATCCCACCCCGTGGGGTCAGAATGATCACAAGAACGGTGAGCAAAAATCCCAGAACCACGCGGGGGGACCTAGTGAATGAACTGCAGAGAGCTGGGACCAATGTAACAAGGCCTACCATAAGTAACACACTACGCCACCATGGACTCAGATCCTGCAGTGCCAGTCGTGTCCCACTGCTTAAGCCAGTACATGTCCGGGCCCGTCTGAAGTTTGCTAGAGAGCATTTGGATGATCCAGAGGAGTTTTGGGAGAATGTCCTATGATCTGATGAAACCAAACTGGAACTGTTTGGTAGAAACACAACTTGTCGTGTTTGGAGGAAAAAGAATACTGAGTTGCATCCATCAAACACCATACCTACTGTAAAGCATGGTGGTGGAAACATCATGCTTTGGGGCTGTTTCTCTGCAAAGGGGCCAGGACGACTGATCTGGCTACATAAAAGAATGAATGGGGCCATGTATCGTGAGATTTTGAGTGCAAACCTCCTTCCATCAGCAAGGGCATTGAAGATGAAACGTGGCTGGGTCTTTCAACATGACAATGATCCAAAGCACACCGCCAGGGCAACGAAGGAGTGGCTTCGTAAGAAGCATTTCAAGGTCCTGGAGTGGACTAGCCAGTCTCCAGATCTCAACCCTATAGAAAACCTTTGGAGGGAGTTGAAGGTCCGTGTTGCCAAGTGAAAAGCCAAAAACATCACTGCTCTAGAGGAGATCTGCATGGAGGAATGGGCCAACATACCAACAACAGTGTGTGGCAACCTTGTGAAGACTTACAGAAAACGTTTGACCTCTGTCATTGCCAACAAAGGATATATTACAAAGTATTGAGATGAAATTTTGTTTCTGACCAAATACTTATTTTCCACCATAATATGCAAATAAAATGTTAAAAAAACAGACAATGTGATATTCTGGATTTTTTTTTCTCAGTTTGTCTCCCATAGTTGAGGTCTACCTATGTTGTAAATTACAGACGCCTCTCATCTTTTTAAGTGGTGGAACTTGCACTATTGCTGACTGACTAAATACTTTTTTGCCCCACTGTATATATTGAACCATGTCCTCTGCTTTCTCCCCCTAGTTCTCTGGGACTCTCCTATACTCCTATTTTCTCATTCACTCTTCTTACATAAGGTCAGTACCAGTGGCGTAACTACAAAGTTATGGGCCCCAATGCAAACTTTCAAATGGGGCCCCCCCACCATGCCAAAATATTTTCCACCCAAATTCACATTTTCCCTATTAATTTTGCACACTATGGCTTTATTACAAAGTTGTATAGTGTGTCCTCAGTTGCATAACTATCCAGTGCCCCATCCTGGCATATATTTGTCCCCCGTACTGCCATTGTTATGTAATGTATAAAAGAAAATAAACCATTATACTCATCAGGGGCTAACATAGAAGTCATGGGGATCCATATGAGAAGTATAATGCACCCCCATAGTACTCCTTATAGTATAATACACTCCCCATAGCCCTCATATAGTATTGTACACTCCTCAGTCCTCCATATAGTATAATACACTCCTCCATATATTAAAATACACTCCTCATAGTGCTCCATATAGCATAATACACTCTTCGTAGTGCTCCATATAGTAGAATACACTGCTCAGTCCTCCATATAGTATAATACACCCCTCATAGTCATCTATATAGTATAATACACTCCTCAGTCCTCCATTATATACTCCACCTAGTCCTCCATATATTAAAATACACTGCTCAGTCCTCCATATAATAAAGAATACTTAGTGGGAAACATGTCAGTCACTGACAACATCACTGATCAAAATAACAATAATCCATGACTGACTAGGACTTCCTGGACAAACTGCATATTCATGAAGAACGCAAATCACAAAGAAACGCAGTCATAAGCCCAAATATATAGAAATATACAAACTTTATTAAATACTAAACACATATACACCCATCTTATACTACCGGTATGTATGTACTTAGATATTGCCATTGTCTGCCATGATCTATCGGTCCTCTATTCATGCTGTGTATTTATATGGTTATGATACCTATGATATGGGTTGGTGTGCATCATTTCCTGTCCATTTGTGTGTGCTGCTGATGGCACGGGTGGTTTTTCCACTTTTTACTGCACACCTGTTGTTTAGTATTTAATAAAGTTTGTATATTTCTATATATTTGGGCTTATGACCGCGTTTCTTTGTGATTTGCGTTCTTCAGTCCTCCATATAGTATAATACACTCCTCATAGTGCTCCATATAGTATAATGCACCGCCATCGTTATCCATGTTGTACAATTCACTTCCCATAGTAGAGTATACTGCAGCCCTGCCATACAATACAATGTAACCCCAATAGAATATAATGCAGCCCCCCTCATAGTGTAATGCAGCCCCTCCATACAGGGGCAGTGAGAAAGACATGAGCAAATGGTGACTAGGGGGCAGGGGACAAGGACACAAGGGGGGTAGGGGAGACAGGCACAATGGTAACATAGGGGGGCTAGGGAGCAAGGAAGACAGGCACAAGGGGACACATGGGGCTAGGAGGCAGGGGAGAAGGTTACAAGGGGACTAGTGGGCAAGGGAGACTGACACAAGGGGACAAGGGAGACTGGCACAAGGGGACACACAGGGACTAGTTGGTCAGGGAGACTGACAAGGGGACACACGGGGACTAGTGGACAAGGCAGATTGACACAAGGGGTACACGGGGACTAGTTGGCCAGGGAGACTGACAAGGGGACACACAGGGACTAATGGGTAAGGGAGACTGGCACACGGGGACAAGGGACACAAGCATAAGGGGACAAGGGAGACAGGCGCAAGGGGACAATGACACAAGGCTACACACGGGGACAAGGGATAGAAGCACAAGGGGACTCATAGGGACTAAGAGGAAGGGGAGAAGGGCACAATGGGATACACGGGGACTAGGGTGCAAGGGAGACAGGCACAAGAGGACACAAGGGGACTCCGAGGGTAGAGTAGATAGGGATGCAAGGGGACAGAGGAAGATGGAGGGGGGGGGGGGAGACTTGGGAGGAGGGAAGAAGGGGGCACAGGGATTACAAGGACAGGGTAGATGGAGAACACACGGTGAGAAAGGGGACAGGGGAGACTTGAGAGCAGGGCAGACGAGTCACACGGGGACAAGGGGCAGGGAATGCATGGGGGTGCAGGAGGACTCAGGGCATGGGAGATGAGGAACATTGGGAGACCAGGGGAGGAGGAACAAGGTGTGTACGGGGGGCCCGGAGGAGTACAATGACCTGAACCTGGGGACCTACTAGGACATGGGGCACGGGACAGCAGGGAGGAAACGGGGCTGGTGTCACAGGGGGCCAGGGACGCTGGGGGCCGAGACAGCGACACACGGGCAGCAGACACACCTCACTTCCGCCGGTCCCATACACCTCCATGTTCATCCCCGGATCCTCCATATGGCTGAGCTGCTGTGGCATCCCCCTCCTGCGTGGCTTGGTCCAACGTGCCCCCCACTAGCTCCAGAACCGCCTGTTCCCGATCCCAGCAGCCGCCACAGGCTTTGCCAATATGGCGGCCACCATCACCTGTGCAGATGCACTGCCTGGGACCCGCACACAGCGGGTGCACGATGAAGTGATGTCATCACGCACCCGCAGTGTCAAAGGGGAATGATGGGAGAGGGAGCATCAGCTGACGCTCTCTCCTCCATCCTTGCTTTGAACTGTACCGGCATCATAAATGCCAGTATAGTTCACTGTGGCGGCTGTGACGGGGGAGTCGGGTGCCTCTGACCTGTCGGGCCCCTGACTTGCCAGACTGTGGTAGTTACGCCCCTGCCTCACACACACTACAGATATCACGACGGGACGGGAAGAAAAACATTAGACTCGAACAAAGAAGACCCAGGAAAACATACTCAGAAGGGAGGTAAGAACATTTCTAAAACAATCCACAGCGAGGAGATTGGAACAAAACAAAATCCTCTAAACTGCATGCTCGCAAACGCCAGAAGCCTGACAAACAAGATGGAAGAACTAGAAGCAGAAATATCTACAGGTAACTTTGACATAGTGGGAATAACCGAGACATGGTTAGATGAAAGCTATGACTGGGCAGTTAACTTACAGGGTTACAGTCTGTTTAGAAAGGATCGTAAAAATCGGAGAGGAGGAGGGGTTTGTCTCTATGTAAAGTCTTGTCTAAAGTCCACTTTAAGGGAGGATATTAGTGAAGGAAATGAGGATGTCGAGTCCATATGGGTCGAAATTCATGGAGGGAAAAATGGTAACAAAATTCTCATTTGGGTCTGTTACAAACCCCCAAATATAACAGAAACCATGGAAAGTCTACTTCTAAAGCAGATAGATGAAGCTGCAACCCATAATGAGGTCCTGGTTATGGGGGACTTTAACTACCCGGATATTAACTGGGAAACAGAAACCTGTGAAACCCATAAAGGCAACAGGTTTCTGCTAATAACCAAGAAAAATTATCTTTCACAATTGGTGCAGAATCCAACCAGAGGAGCAGCACTTTTAGACCTAATACTACCTAATAGACCTGACAGAATAACAAATCTGCAGGTGGTCGGGCATCTAGGAAATAGCGACCACAATATTGTAGAGTTTCACCTGTCTTTCACTAGGGGGACTTGTCAGGGAGTCACAAAAACACTGAACTTTAGGAAGGCAAAGTTTGACCAGCTTAGAGATGCCCTTAATCTGGTAGACTGGGACAATATCCTTAGAATTAAGAATACAGATAATAAATGGAAAATGTTGAAGAACATCCTAAATAGGCACTGTAAGCGGTTTATACCTTGTGGGAATAAAAGGACTAGAAATAGGAAAAACCCAATGTGGCTAAACAAAGAAGTAAGACAGGCAATTAACAGTAAAAAGAAAGCATTTGCACTACTAAATCAGGATGGCACCATTGAAGCTCTAAAAAACTATAGGGAGAAAAATACTTTATCTAAAAAACTAATTAAAGCTGCCAAAAAGGAAACAGAGAAGCACATTGCTAAGGAGAGTAAAACTAATCCCAAACTGTTCTTCAACTATATCAATAGTAAAAGAATAAAAACTGAAAATGTAGGCCCCTTAAAAAATAGTGAGGAAAGAATGGTTGTAGATAACGAGGAAAAAGCTAACATATTAAACACCTTCTTCTCCACGGTATTCACGGTGGAAAATGAAATGCTAGGTGAAATCCCAAGAAACAATGATAACCCTATATTAAGGGTCACCAATCTAACCCAAGAAGAGGTGCAAAACCGGCTAAATAAGATTAAAATAGATAAATCTCCGGGTCCGGATGGCATACACCCACGAGTACTAAGAGAACTAAGTAATGTAATAGATAAACCATTATTTCTTATTTTTAGGGACTCTATAGTGACGGGGTCTGTTCCGCAGGACTGGCGCATAGCAAATGTGGTGCCAATATTCAAAAAGGGCTCTAAAAGTGAACCTGGAAATTATAGGCCAGTAAGTCTAACCTCTATTGTTGGTAAAATATTTGAAGGGTTTCTGAGGGATGTTATTCTGGATTATCTCAATGAGAATAACTGTTTAACTCCATATCAGCATGGGTTTATGAGAAATCGCTCCTGTCAAACCAATCTAATCAGTTTTTATGAAGAGGTAAGCTATAGGCTGGACCACGGTGAGTCATTGGACGTGGTATATCTCGATTTTTCCAAAGCGTTTGATACCGTGCCGCACAAGAGGTTGGTACACAAAATGAGAATGCTTGGTCTGGGGGAAAATGTGTGTAAATGGGTTAGTAACTGGCTTAGTGATAGAAAGCAGAGGGTGGTTATAAATGGTATAGTCTCTAACTGGGTCGCTGTGACCAGTGGGGTACGGCAGGGGTCGGTATTGGGACCTGTTCTCTTCAACATATTCATTAATGATCTGGTAGAAGGTTTACACAGTAAAATATCGATATTTGCAGATGATACAAAACTATGTAAAGCAGTTAATACAAGAGAAGATAGTATTCTGCTGCAGATGGATCTGGATAAGTTGGAAACTTGGGCTGAAAGGTGGCAGATGAGGTTTAACAATGATAAATGTAAGGTTATACACATGGGAAGAAGGAATCAATATCACCATTACACACTGAACGGGAAACCACTGGGTAAATCTGACAGGGAGAAGGACTTGGGGATCCTAGTTAATGATAAACTTACCTGGAGCAACCAGTGCCAGGCAGCAGCTGCCAAGGCAAACAGGATCATGGGGTGCATTAAAAGAGGTCTGGATACACATGATGAGAGCATTATACTGCCTCTGTACAAATCCCTAGTTAGACCGCACATGGAGTACTGTGTCCAGTTTTGGGCACCGGTGCTCAGGAAGGATATAATAGAACTATAGAGAGTACAAAGGAGGGCAACAAAATTAATAAAGGGGATGGGAGAACTACAATACCCAGATAGATTAGCGAAATTAGGATTATTTAGTCTAGAAAAAAGATGACTGAGGGGCGATCTAATAACCATGTATAAGTATATAAGGGGACAATACAAATATCTCGCTGAGGATCTGTTTATACCAAGGAAGGTGACGGGCACAAGGGGGCATTCTTTGCGTCTGGAGGAGAGAAGGTTTTTCCACCAACATAGAAGAGGATTCTTTACTGTTAGGGCAGTGAGAATCTGGAATTGCTTGCCTGAGGAGGTGGTGATGGCGAACTCAGTCGAGGGGTTCAAGAGAGGCCTGGATGTCTTCCTGGAGCAGAACAATATTGTATCATACAATTATTAGGTTCTGTAGAAGGACGTAGATCTGGGGATTTATTATGATGGAATATAGGCTGAACTGGATGGACAAATGTCTTTTTTCGGCCTTACTATGTTACTATGTTACACACACTTCAGATATCACACACACACTTCAGATATCACACACACACTACATATATAACACACACTACAGATATCACACACACACACTACATATATAACACACACACTATAGATATCACACACAAACACACCAGCTCATACACACATCTCACACTCCTCTCTGGTAAAGGGGAGGCTGATATTAACCTGCAGCTCCTCAGCTTCTCCTGCTTGCACACCGCTGTCATGTCCCGCACCTCCCCCACTCTCCCCTTCAGTCCCGGGGCTCAGAGCAAGAGCCGCTGTCACAGTCTCACAGTGTTGACTGGAGCTACTTCTAAGTTCCTAACTTTCCCATACCCCGGCTGCCCCCTCCCCCTAGATACGCCTCAGACTGTTGCCGTGCGGGAGGGATCTCCTCCTGCACTGCAACATGGTGTCGGCCGGTGCCTCTGACCTGCCGGGCGGAGGGCCCCAGACCTGCCGGGCCCCGTCGCAGTGGCGACCGCGGTAGTTACGCCACTGGTCAGTACATTATTTTGGCGGCTTGATCTATTTTTTCTACCTGTGTCTATTTGCACCTAGGCTTTAATTTTGCTTCAGCAGAAGTGCATTTTTTACAGTGGTCCTTGCTTTATCCTGGCCTCATGAGACCTGAACATATGATGACTAATTACCTTTGGACTAGGATGAGTCCTTGTCTGATATATTGTGAGCTGTATATATTTTCGTTGTTTTTATTGGAAGTTGTTTGTTTAGTTTTTTTTCCTCCTCATGCTTAATTGTATTTCACCTCTTTTTGCACATGTATATTTGTACAGCACACTTATACCATATATTTATTTTGCAGTGAGGTTTTGAGAAAGACCGTGCCTGGCCGAAACGTTAACCTTGTTGTCCGCAATCATCCTTTTTTTTTTCTTTATAAACTATTTTGTGGTGCCTGTGCACATGAATAAAAGCAACTAAAATTTTCTACATAAACGCAAAGACTTGAGTGCGGCTGTTTTTCTTGTATATTTGACTTTGGATGTCCAGCCAGCACCTCCCTTCCTGAACTTTACAGTGTGCACATCTTATCTCCCTCTGGATCCAAAAAAATAAAGGGAACACACTCAACACATCCTAGCTCTTAATGAATTAAATATTCTCACTCAATGCTTTGCTCTGTACAAAGTTGAATGTGCTGACAATAAAATCACCAAAAATCATCAATGGAAATCAAATGTATTAACCAATGGAGGCCTGGATTTGGAGTCACACAAAATTAAAGAGGAATTTAATGTGCTTAAGTCAACATGATGCTCAGTATTGTGTGTGGCGTCCACATACCTGAATGACCTCCCTACAACTCCTGGGCATGCTCCTGATGAGGCGGCGGATTGTCTCCTGAGGGATCTCCTCCCAGACCTGGAGAAAAGCATCCACCAACTCCTGGACAGTCTGTGGTGCAATGTGACGTTGGTGGATAGTGCGAGACATGATGTCCCAGATGTGTTCAATCAGATTCAGGTCTGGGGAACGGCAGGGCCAGACCATAGCTTCAATGCCTTCATCTTGCAGGAACTGCTGACACACTCCAGCCACATAAGGTCTGGCATTGATCTGCATTAGGAGGAACCCAGGGCCAACCGCCCCAGCATATGGTCTCACAAGGGGTCTGAGGATCTTATCTCGGTACCTAATGGCAGTCAGGCTTCCTACGGCGAGCACATGGAGGGCTGTGCGTCCCCATAAAGAAATGCCACCCCACATGATTACTGACACTGCAAAACCGGTCATGATGAAGGACGTTACAGGCATCAGATCGCTCTCCATGGCGTCTCCAGACTTTCACGTGCTCAGTGTGAACCTTCTTTCATCTGTGAAGAGCACAGGGAGTCAGTGGCGAATTTGCCAATCCTGGTGTTCTGTGGCAAATGCCAAGCGTCCTGCATGGTGTTGTGCACAACCCCCATTTGTGGATGTCGGGCACTCAGACCATCCTCATGGAGTCTGTTTCTAAGGCTGCTGTCACACTAGCAGTATTTGGTCAGTATTGTACATAAGTATTTGTAAGTCAAAACCAGGAGTGGAACAAATAGAGGAAAAGTATAATAGAAACATATGCACCACTTCTGTATTTATCACCCACTCATGGTTTTGGCTTACAACTACTGATGTAAAATACTGACCAAATACTGCTAGTGTGATAGCAGCCTAACAGTTTGTGTATACAGTACATGCACATTTGTGGCCTGCTGGAAGTCATTTGGCAGGGCTCTGGCAGTGCTCCTGTTCCTTCCTGCACAAAGGCTGAGGTAGCAATCCTGCTGCTGGGTTGTTACACTCTTACGGCCCCTCCACTTCTCCTGGTGTACTGGCCTGTCTCCTAGTAGTACCTCCACCCTCTGGACAGTACGCTAACAGACACAGCAAACCTTGCCACAGCGCGCATTGATGTGCCATCCTGGAGGAGTTGCACTACCTGAACCACTTGTGTGGGTTGTAGAGTCTGTCTCATGCTACCACGAGTGTGAAAACACAACCAACATTCAAAAGTGACCAAAACATCAGCCAGAAAGCATTGGTACTGAGATGTGGTCTGTGGTCCCCACCTGCAAAACCACTCCTTTGAGGGTGTCTTGATAATTGCAAATAATTTCCATCTGTTGTCTATTCCATTTGCACAACAGCATGTGAAATTTATTGTCAATCAGTGTTGTGTCCTAAGTAGACTGTTTGATTTCACAGAAGTTTGATTTAGGCTGCCGTCACACTAGCAGTATTTGGTCAGTATTTTACATCAGTATTTGTTAGCCAAAACCAGGAGTGGAACAAATAGAGGAAAAGTATAATAGAAACATATGCACCACTTCTGCATTTATCACCCACTCCTGGTTTTGGCTTACAAATACTGATGTAAAATACTGACCATATACTGCTAGTGTGACGGCAGCCTTACTTGGAGTTATTTTCTGTTGTTTAAAGGGACACTGTCACCTGAATTTGGAGGGAACAATCTTCAGCCATGGAGGCGGGGTTTGGGGTTTTTTGATTCACCCTTTCCTTACCCGCTGGCTGCAATATTGGATTGAAGTTCATTCTCTGTCCTCCGTAGTACATGCCTGCACATGCCTGAAAGCTGTGATTAAAAATCATGGTTATTCCACAAAATATTGATTTCTGAACTCTTCCTGAGTTAAAAAGTTAGTATTGTTGTTTCTAAATGAATAACTTGTTTTCTTTGCATTATTTGAGGTCTGAAAGAACTGTTTTTTGATTTTGACCTTTCTCCTTTTCAGAAAAAAAATACAAAATTAATTGCTTTGAAATTCGGAGACATGTCAGAAGTTTATAGAATAAATGAACAATTTTCATTTTACTCAAAAATATACCTATAAAGAGAAAAATCAGACAAACTGAACATTTTGCAGTGGTCTCTTAATTTTTGCCAAAGCTTTATATGTATTCCATGCGTAAATATCTATTCTAACTAGCAATTCTGTAATTATACTGATCGCGGCAAATGATTTAATCAAAATATATGTGTTTTGACCAATATTTCATTTGTAAACGATGTGTAAATGACAGAATTACTGTATGTAAAAGCTCATGTTAATCACATTGCAATCAGATGGTAATCGCACTGCATTATAGGGATATATAAGTGCGAGAAAATCGCATTGCAAACGGATTACACACGGATGACCACACGGAGAACACTCCTGCAACTCTCGGCCAGATTTTTCACACGGTAAGTGTGACGCCGTCCTAAATGCCATCCTCTCTTATTCCTTAGCAAACACTCAGAAGGGGAGGAGAGGAGTGACATCACCAGGGCTGCCACTAGGAATTTCGGGGCCCCATACTGGCAAACTTTTTGGGGCCCCCTTGAGCCTCGGCCCAGACTACACCCCTTGAACTGTCCACAGTCCCACCGCTCTCTCTCTCTCTTGGAAAAACTCCACTTCTCACCAATCACACATTAACAGTTCCCATCACCAGATCACACATATAGCCAGCAGCTTTTGTTTTGGCCAAAAGATTTTTCTAATCTGCCACCACAACAAGGGAGACTCTTTTGGCTGGGCCCTACTCTACGCTAACCCATTAAACATTTGTTAAAATATGTAACACAATTTAGGTATATTTTTATTTTTCAATTTTTAAAATTACCAATAATATCACATCTAAAAGGGACAAATACCACCTGACCAGACACCATATTACCACCACATAGTGACCTATAATACCACATACAAGGAACAAATATCGCCGCACCATGGCCAGACCACATATTACCACCACAGTGACCAAATAATAGCACATATAAGGCACAAATACCGCCGGACAATATATTACCACCACATTGTGACTGAATACTACAATACTGATCATTAATAATAAAAACAATACTATCACCATAAGTGCCATTATACAGTGATCACCGGTGACATTATACCCTCCCTGACAGAACTTATCCATGTTATGTAAATAAAAGCTTATAGCCTGACGTTAAATTCATCCATTGGTTGTATAAATTATTCTTTTGAAAGCTGAAACTCTCTGAAATGTGGTTTAGGTTAAGAAAATAAATTGGTATCAATGCAGAAATATTGATCAGTTAATGGACACAGAATGGTCAGATTTTGGCAAGACAAAAGTTGTCGCCTGGTCATATAATGCACCCAATCCTAGTTTACATCCTCACCTGTGCTCAGAAAGTGATTGGTTAATTAGTGTGTGTGTGTATAAAAAAAAAACCAGCACCCCAGACCTTCACTTGAACTGCAACTTGAGCTCTGACAACATGACAAAAATCCACCCTGCGACGAAAGCCTGGATTATCAAGAGGCTGAAGACCAGCTCCACTGCAGAGGTGGCTGGCACCTTTAATGTGTCTCAGCATCAAGTACAAAGAATTCAAAAAAGATTTGAAGAGACTGGAGATGTGTTTGACAAGCCCAGTTCCGGCAGACCCTGCAAGACAACTGCTCAGGAGGAACGTTTGTTGGTTAGAAAATCCAAAGCAAGCTCCTCTTCCACCGAAGCAGAGCTCCAACAGGCCTGGTCACCTCAAGTCCCTGTGTCAACTAAAACAGTTTATTGGATTCTGTCTCCAAATGGCCTCCATGGTCGAATCAGTGCCCAGAAGCCAGCACTAAACAAAAGGCAAATAAAAAACCGTGTGGCATTTGCAAAGTCCCACACCCTGCTAAACAGATGGACGCTGGAAAAGTGGCAGAAGGTGGATTTCTCTGATGAATCTTCAGTAGAATTACACCACAGCCGCCGCAAATACTGCAGGAGACCTACTGGAGCCCGTATGGATCCAAAATACACCGAGAAAAGTTAAATTTGGTGGTGGAAAGATCATGGTTTGGGGTTACATTCAGCATGGGGGTGTGCAAAACATTTGCAAGGTGGAACGCAATATTAATAGCATAAAATATTGAGAAGTATTAGCTACCTCTAATATTCCAAATCATAAAAGGGGTCAAATTCTGAAGCAGGATGGTGCTCCATCTCATACATCCATCTCTACAACACAGTTCATCCAGGCAAAAAAGATCAAGGTGCTCAAGGACTGGCTAGCACAGTCACTAGACATGAACATTATTGAGCATGTTTGGGGTAAGATGAAAGAGTAAGCTTGGAAGACAAAACCAAAGAATCTAGATGAACTCTGGGAGGCATGCAATACTGCATTCTTTGCTATTCCTAATGACTTAATAAATTGTATGAATCATTGTTGAACTGCATGGATGCAGTCCTTCCAGCTCATGGAAGTCACCCAAAATATTAAATATGACTAATAGCACCACAACTTCATTCTCCAATGTTATGCAACATATATTTGTTTTTTAATTATTTGCTTGAATATCACATTACTTTCTGTGGGCGACAAAACTTTTGTCTTGCCAAAATCTGACCATTCTGTGTCCATTAACTCATCAATATTTCTGCATTGATGCCAATTTATTTTCTTAACCTAAACCACATTTCGGAGGGTTTCAGCTTTCAAAAGAATAATTTATACAACCAATGGATGAATTTAACACCAGGTTATAAGCTTTTATTTGCATAAAATGGATAAGCGACATAACTTCTGTCAGGGAGTGTACACAGGAGTTCTGTATATAGTGTCAATATAAAGGTAATACAGTGATCACTGGTGATATTTTACACAGGAGCTCTGTATATAGTGCCAGCGTACAAGTAATACAGTGATCACTGGTGACATAGTACACAGGAACTACGTGTATAGTGTCAATGTACAGATAACACACTGACTCACCAGTGAAGCCTCTAGGTGAAGTCCTTCAGCTTCGCATTTCATCTTCAGCACAGACCGCCATCACGTCTTCCAGCCCGGGCTCGTCTCTGCAGGAAATAACAGTTATCTAGAGCTCCGCTTGCAGAACAAATTACGTAATTTTTTTCTCCAACTTCTACACTACACCAGATGAAGAAAAAAAGGCGACAGTGTCCCTGCACAGCAACAGGACCACCCCCCATTTAAAACAGTATCCTCAAAAAATAAAATAAATACATCATTGCAGTAATATCCCTTAATTAGCCCCTATGGTAATAATATCCCCCATCCTGGCCTCGTATATCTCATTCCTGGCTCCAGCCATGTTCTCCCACCCTGCCATCATGAGTATTAATTCTGCCCCATGATCCTGACACATCTGTCCCATGATCCAACCGCCCCATCTGTCTCCATTCTGCACCATGATCCTGCCCCATCTGTCTCCAGCCTGCCCCATCTGCGTCTCACATACTGCCCCCGTGTCTCACATTCCGTCCGTTCAATTGGCTGGCAGCTTTAACTATTGCCTTGCAGGCCCGCAAGGCAATAGAGTAACAACCTGTGACCGAGACACAGGTTCAGTTACTGTACCGGCAGAATCCTGCCACCGGGGCCCAATGCGGGCCCTCTCTGCCCACTGGGCCCCATACACCATCACAAACGTGAGCAGATTCAGCCCATAATTACTGCAGTGTAGTAATGTGAGATAGTTGTACACTAGGTTTTTGACAAGTTTCAGTAGCTTCTCCCCCTAGTGTTTAAAAGTGGAAATACCAAACTTTTAAGATTTTTCATATTTTACTAAATTATAAACAAATTATATTTTTTAAGAAAATTTAACCCCTCTCTGACCTTAGACGTACTATCCCTTCGAAGTGACCTGGGCCTATCTGACCCTCGACGGGATAGTACGTCATATGCAATCAGCCGCGCTCATGAGGGGAGCGAGGCCGAGTGTCATCTGATTATCACAGCAGACATCCGACACTGTGTGCAAGGAGCGGTCACGGACCGCTCCCGTCACATTAACCCCCGAAACACTGCGATCAAAAATGATCGCAGAGTTCCGGCGGCATAGGGAAGCATTGCGCAGGGAGGGGGCTCCCTGCGTGCTTCCGAGACCCTCGGAACAATGCGATGTGATCGCGTTGTTCAGAGGGTCTCCTACATCTTCCTCCCTGCAGGCCACGGATCCAAAAAGGCCGCGGGGCTCCTTCTGGGCAGGGAGGTGGCTTGCAAGCGCCTGCTCAGAGCAGGTGCCAGCAAGCCTGGAGCACTGCCTGTCAGATGGCTGATCTGACAGTGCTTTGCAAAGTGTCAGATGAGCAATCTCACAATATATAGTGATGTTCCCCCTGAGACAAAGTAAAAAAAAAAAATTCCTAAATAATGAAAAAAAAAATAAAAAAAATATATATATATATTTTGTTCCAATAAATAAATTTCTTTAAATAATAAAAATAAAAGTACACATATTTAGTATCGCCGCGTCCATTACAACCCGACCTATAAAACTGTCCCACTAGTTAACGCCTTCAGTGAAAACCGTAAAAAAAAAAAAAAAAAAAAAAAAAAAGAGAGCAGCAAAAAAACAACGCTTTATTATCATACTGCCGAACAAAAAGTGGAATAACATGCAATCAAAAAGACGGATATAAATAACCATGGTACCGCTGAAAACATCTTGTCTGGCAAAAAACGAGCCGCCATAAAGCATCATCAGCGAAAATATAAAAAAGTTATAGTCCTCAGAATAAAGCGATGTAAAAATAATTATTTTTTATATAAAATAGTTTTTATCGTATAAAAGCGCCAAAACATAAAAAAAAGATATAAATGAGGTATCTCTGTAATCATACTGACCCAGAGAATAAAACTGCTTTATCAATTTTATCAAATGTGTTACGGTATAAACGCCCTCTCCCCACAAATAAATTCAAGAATAGCTGGTTTTTGGTCATTCTGCCTCACAAAAATCGGAATAAAAAGCGATCAAAAAAATGTCACGTGCCCGAAAATGGTACTAATAAAAAAAGTCAACTCATCCCGCAAAAACAAGACCTCACATGACTCTGTGGACCAAAATAACAGGATTTTTGGTTGCTTACCGTAAAATCTGTTTCTCGGAGCCTTCATTGGGGGACACAGGAACCATGGGTGTATGCTGCTGCCACTAGGAGGCTGACACTATGCAAATAAAAAAGTTAGCTCCTCCTCTGCAGTGTACACCCTACCGACAGGAAGTAGGATATTCAGTTAGTGAGAAAGCAGTAGGAGAAGCAACGTGTAAAAGAGAAAGAATAATAATATAATAATAATAAACTTTATCTACATAGCGCCAACAAATTCCACGGCGCTCCATAGATTAACAGTTTCAAACACTCAAAGAGTGTTCAAAGAACTCAAACGTAAACGGTAAACAGAGCTGCTCAACCTGGGAGGGTGCTGTGTCCCCCAATGAAGGCTCCGAGAAACAGATTTTACGGTAAGCAACCAAAAATCCTGTTTTCTCTATCGCCTTTCATTGGGGGACACAGGAACGATGGGACGTCCCAAAGCAGTCCCTGGGGTGGGAAAAACAGACTTCCATCAAGTCCGAGGACTCACCACTGCCGCCTGCAGGATCCTTCTGCCCAGGCTGGAGTCCGCCGTAGTTCGGCGAAACGTGTGGATGGAAGACCAGGTAGCCGCTTTGCAAAGTCGTCGGCGAAGGCCCCATGACGTACCGCACTGGAAGCGCCGACTGCCTGGGTAGAGTAAGCCTTTCTCAGGAGGGGGCACTCTTGTTCTTGACCCGGTAAGCTTCCAAAATAGCCGTTCTGATAGAGCGAGTAATAGTCGCCTTGGAAGCCAGCAGACCTCTACGCACGCCATCAGGGATGGCGAAAAGAGAATCCATCTTTCAGAAAGCGGCCATGTTAGCCAGGGAGATCCTCACTGCCCTGACGAGGCCCAGCCTGTTCAACGATCGCTCCAGAGGATGAGTCGGAGCTGGACAAAAGGAAGGTAGAACGATGTCCTCGTTGAGGTGGAAAGATGAAAACCACCTCGAAAAAAAAAGGAAGGAAGGCGGAGGCCTGGGACCACCTTGTCCTGGTGGAAAATCAAGAAAGGAGGTCGGCAAGAAATGGCCGCCAACTCAAAAACGCGGCGGATCAAAGGGATAGACCTGAGAAAAGCCACCTTCCGAGATAGAACTGACGGGGAAAACTCCCTGAAAGGCTCAAAGGGGAGAACCCCTAAGAACAACCAACACAACCTTTAAACCCCATGAATCCACAGAGGCCCTGTACGGAGGGACCGCGTGGGCTACTACTTGAAGTAAGGTCAACCTGTGGCTGAGAAGATAACGTCTTCTTAAAAGGGAAGAAGAGCGCAGGAACCTGGCCCTTTAGGGAACTGAGAGCAAAGCCCGAATCCAGTCCTGCCTGAAGGAAAACCAAATGGAAGGCAGGGAAAAAGGACATAGGTGAAAAGCGGTTGGACCCGCATCAACGAAAGTAAGCCTTCCAGGTACGATAGTAGAACCTGGAAGAAGACGAAGGCTTCCCAGCCTGGATTATAGAGTGACCCATCTGGGCCGAAAGGCCGGACGCTCTTAGAACTGTGGAGTCCACAGCCACGCCGTTAAACTGAGCGACCGATAATTCGGGTAGCAGAACGGACCCTGAGACAGCAGATCGGGTCCGTTGGGAGATCGGGTCCGTTGGGAAGGCACCCGGGGTGTCCGCGAGAAGATTGACGATGTCTGCAAATCAAGATCTCCTGGGCCAATCTGGGACGATCAGAATGACCGGCACCCATCCAGCCTTGATCTTTTTCGACAGCTTGGAAAGCAAGGGAAGGCGTGGGAACCGATAGGGGAGCACGAACTGCGACCAAGGAATGGCCAGAGTGACAACACCACTGCGAGAGGATCACGGGACCCTGGGCCGACCCGAGGGGCCTTCCTGTTCAATCGGGACGCCATGAGGTCCACCACTGGAGTCCCCCATGGAAGAGCAATCCGATAGGAAACCTCCTGAAGGGCCATTCCCCTGCCGCGAGGCCCTCGCGGCCTAAATGTCCACGCCGGGGACATGCACTGCGGAGCTCACCAGGACCGTTGCCTCTGTCCAAAGGAGGATCCTGGAATCTCGGCCGAGGCCAGAGAACGCCAAGTCCACCCCTGGTGGTAGACATGCCACTGGTGTGTCATTGTCTGGATTCGAATTGGCAGGCTGCTGAGAATCCTTACCCAGTGAAGGAAAGACAGAAAGATGATCCTGAACTCGAGGACATTGATCGGCAAAGAGGACTCCTGCGCCGACCAACAACCCTGAAAGAACAGGAGACAAAGCCCCGCGCTTCCGCCGAGCGGGCCGGCGTCACCACCTGCCAGGGAACTGGAAGGAAGGATATGCTGTGAAGGATCCACACTGGCATAAGAGAAGTGACCTCGGCCATCAGTCGAGGAACCGTTTGACCCAGAAAACCGGATCGGACGATGCAGGGAGAAGACAGACATGTCCCCTGTGATAGAATAGCCTGCTGAAGAAGTCTTGAATGAAACGGGCGAAGGTAAAATTGCTTCCGGTGTTGCAACTAACCTCCTTAGGGCCTTTAAGGCCCATCGGAAAGGAGGGGAGCCGAAAACCCAGGAGCAAGCGAACTTCCTGACAAAGGAGGGATATCCTGTCTTCGGGAAGGAAGACTCTGGTCCGACAAGTGTCGAAGAACATGCCCGGAGATACGAGGCGCTTAACAAGACGGAACTTCTTCCTATTGACGAGCCACCCGCAACGGCTAGAATGTCGGGAAAGATGGATAGATTTTCGGGAGCCTGAAACCGAAATTCCTGAGCCTCCATGGAAGCGATTACTGAACGAGGTAATATCATCCTGAAGTGTCTCCGACGAAACTTCCTGTTCAGCAAATTGAGATCCGGACTAGGACGAACCTTGTCGTCCTCTGTCAGTACAAAAAGATTCGAAGAGAAGCCTGTGAACTGTTGAACCGTTCCTGTTCTGGGATGGGAACGATTACCCCGGATTTAAGGAGGGAAACAATGGCTCTAAAGAAACCCGGGACCAGAGCGGGGTCTCTTGGAGGTTGGGATTCGAAGACAACGATCCCAGGACCGTGAAATTAAGATTTTGTATCTAGAGGATACAAGTGCCCTGGCCCATGCATCCTCTACTGAGGAGACCCAGACGTCCCTGAGGAACAGAAGACGGTTGCCCAGCCTGAGAAACGGGCTGGGGTCTAGTCGTGGGTCATGCCTAGGTGGAACTTCCAGTCCAGGACCTGGAGAATCCACCTTAGGAGTAGCGGGCACGCCAGGAAAGAATACCTTCTTCTCTTAACGTGCCTGTGGCCTCTGCTGATGCGAAGAGGAATCTGATGCCGCAAAACTTACGAAAAAGGTCGAAAAGACCGAAGTAGCCGCCTAAGGGGAAGTAGGCGAGGTCTGGAGAAGGGGACTGGTGCCGCCAGTGGCGTCCTTAATAATTTGGTCCAGCTTGGAACTGAAAGGACGTGAACCTTTAAAAGGCAGGCTCGTAAGGGACTTCTTTGATGACTCTTGAGCCAAAACGGTGCGACGGCTGGCAACAACATTACTGGGCGCCTATGCGGCAGAAGACGCGACGTCCAGGGACCAAATTATTCCCCGGCGTGAGTAATCTGGGTGGCAAGTTCCGCCAGCCGGCCTGATGGAGCTCCAGCTTGAATGCCCCAATGGAGTTGTTTAGCCCCTCGGATACAGACTTCGAAACCCAAGTGGAAGCCAAAGCCGGTCATTGGGATGATGCGGCAGTTTCGAAAGCCGACTTCACGAAGGATTCCATGATCATATCGATGGAATCTTTCAGAGCCGCCCCACCGGACAGCGTAAGGACTGTGTTGGTGGCAAGTCTAGCAGCCGACGGATCCACAGGGGGAGAGGTCGTTCTCTAACGCCTCTCATTCTGGTTGGCAATGAGATCCGGAGGAAAGAGACATGAGACTCCAAGACGCTTGTCTCCTTGAGAACGTCTGGTCGAATTCGCTCTTTCTCTGGCCAGACGCTCCTCGAATTCAGGATGAGGAGCAAATACCTTGGGAGGTAGCTTAGACCGTCTAAACGAAACCGCCTGATCTGCGGGTTTCGTAGAGGAATCTTTGATGCCACAGGTCTGATTGGTCGCTCCAATGAGGCTTTGAACCATATCCCTCATGTTAGCGATTTGGTTCGAATCCGGACCCAAATTATCCTCTGAAGGCGCATCAGAGAAAACCTCGCCTGACTCCGGGGGGAAAGACCAGGGGGAAGTCGACCACAGAGAAGGACCGTGGGGCGAAATGGACCAAGAAGAGAACTCAGACCGGCGTTCCTGTCTGGATCTTTCGCGGCCTGTATTAGAAGACTTGGACGGAGCTTCTTGCGACCCGCTGGCTACTACGGAAGTCTGCAGGGGCAACCAATCAGGCACGGACACAAGGATCTGGGACACCCGTGTGAGATCCGCTACTGATAGAGACAGAGAGGATGGGGACTTTGCTCTGAGGCGGAGCAGCAGGGGGGGGTCCTGGGCGGTGAGCATAATGTGGGTTGCTGCAGGCCTGCCTGAGAAAAGGTAGGAGGCCGGAAGCGACCTCCCTTAAAATTAGACCGAACGGGTCCGAGGAAAAAAATCAGAAGGGGAGAGTATCAGTCTGCGGTGCAGAGGTACTCACGGCAGACGCTGCGGTGGGCATAAGGTGAACACGCAAAGTGTTAGACTAAGCCAGAAGAGGGAGGACAAAAGCGACTTCCCTTAAGATTAGACATGGCGAAGGAACCCCTGAAGAAGCCAGAAGGTTAGGGGACAGGAAAGCAGAGGAGACAGTCAGTCTGCATCAGAGCTACTCACAACAGGTGATGGATGGAAAGCTGCACTCCATGATGTCGATGGTCCTTAACGCAGGGGTGCAGGCAGACAGAGCAGACTTCTGGGACACTCTTCTGTCCAGGACCGGCTGCAATGCTGAACCGCAAGGGATGAGGACGCCAGGCTATGCGCTTTGAGGAGCCAGCGCAAGGTGGTCCTGATGCCGAAAAAAACCCTGCAGGGGCGCAGGAAAAAGTGGGCGGGGCTAACCGCCAGGCCAGGTGCACCAAGATGGCGCCGGGGGCGGAGCTCGCCGATGAAAGCCGGGCGGGAGAAAAGCCCGCCTGAGGGAAAGGAAGTGAGGAGACGCGGCGCCGGAAGTAGGCCCCAGAAGAAGCCGGGGCCTAAATTTGGGGCCGGCGGCCGCCGGGGAAGGACGCGGTCGTCGGGAAAAAACGGTGCGGTGACCTTGCAAATACAGGCGCAGCGCGGCCGCAGGAGAAGGCGGCGCTGTTGCCTGCAAGGCCGCCGCTGCGGGAGAGAAAGTGCGGCCACAAGAAAGCGGCGCGGCTGCCTGCAAGGCAGCCACGCTGTGATAGAAAAGAAGTGCGGCTGCAGGAGGAAGCCGGTGCGGCTGCCAGAAAGGGGGCAGCGCCGGGGGAGGAAACGGCGCGGCTGGCTGCACGGCCGCGGCGCCGCATCAGAACACAGTGCGGCAGGAAAAAGGCAGCGTGGTTACCTATAAGCCAGGCTCAGAGATGCGGCCACCAAAGTAGCGCGGCTGCCACGCGTGGGGCCAATAAGGCGCCAACCAGGCCAAGGCAGCCTGGGGAAAAACTGCGCAGCACTGAACTAGGACTGCTCCAGTGACCACCCCGGATTAGTGGAGGCTCTCAGGCGGAACAGCATCGGGGGGTATGTGGAATACTCACCTAAAATATCCCACGCCGTTCTGACTAACCTCAATCCGGGGAAGATATCAGACGTCCAGGGAGCTGGTGGACGACCTCGTCTCCTCCAACCGACAGGCTCTGGTGGGCGAGTGGGTGGGGGACGGAGCCAGGACCGGACTTCTGAGCACGCTTGTGTGCTAGGATCCTGGAGAGGGATCTATGAGGATACGGGGTGGCAGTACACGCCGTACTCATAGTCCGTATTGTGGGACTACAGGTGTGACTGCTCACCCTGTATCCCTTCCGGAAAACCTGAAAAGAAACGACGCACATTGAGGTAGATAAGGGTCTAATGAAAGACCCGTGTCCACCTCCTACTGACACTAAACTAAACTGAATATCCTACTTCCTGTCGGTAGGGTGTACACTGCAGAGGAGGAGCTAACTTTTTTATTTGCATAGTGTCAGCCTCCTAGTGGCAGCAGCATACACCCATGGTTCCTGTGTCCCCCAATGAAAGGCGATAGAGAAATGGAAAAATTATAGCTCTCAAAATGTGGAGACGCAATAACTATTTTTTGCAATAAAAAGCATCTTTTAGTCTGTGACGGCTGTCAATCACAAAAATCCGCTAAAAAACCCGCTATAAAAGTTTACTCAAACCTCCCTTCGTCACCCCCTTAGTTAGGGAAAAATAATAAAATTTAAAAAATGTTATTTATTTCCATTTTTCCATTAGGGTTAGGGTTGGGGGTAAAGTTAGGGGCTGCATTTATGGTTGGGATTAGGGGTGTGTCAGGGTTAGGGGTGTGGTTAAGGTTATGGTTGGGATTAGGGTTAGGGGTGTGTTGGGTTTAGGGGTGTGGTTGGGATTAGGGCTGTGATTGGAGTTAGGGCTAGGGGCATGTTTGAGTTAGGGGTGTGGTTAGGGTTGGGATTAGGGGTGTGTTTGGGTTAGGGTTCCAGTTAGAATTGGGGGGTTTCCACTGTTTAGGCACATCAGGAGCTCTCCAAACGCGACATGGCGTCCAATCTAAATTCCTGCCAATTCTGCGTTGAAAAAGTAAAACAGTGCTCCTTCCCTTCTGAGCTCTCCCGTGCGCCAAGACAGGGGTTTACCCCAACATATGGGGTATTGGCGTACTCAGGACAAATTGGACAACTTTTGGGGTCCAATTTCTCTGGTTAACCTTGGGAAAATAAAAATTTGTGGGGGCTAAAAATAGAATTAATCTTACCGGTAATTCGGTTTCTACTTTCCACAACAGCAGTATCGGAGGATGTCTCCCCGCCCTAATAGGGGACAGGAAACAAAGAGGTTAAATACCCCTCCCCTTCCTGCAACCACCAGTGTTTTTTCTGGACACACTAACATGTATAGTTACCACTTAAGTGCAGGAATCATCTAATAAATAAATCAGATAGGGAGGGAAATTAGTGCTGTCGTGGAAAGTTCCTAGAAACCGAATTACCGGTAAGACTAATTCTATTTTCTCCAGTCACCTTCCACGACAGCAGTATCGGAGTGATACCAACCGCTAATTTCTTTAGGGAGGGACAACCGCTTGTAGAACGCGTCTGCCAAACGATGGGTCCCTGTTGAAGTTGAGCCTATAGTGTCTGGTGAATGTATGGACTGACGACCAGGTGGCGGCTCTGCATATCTGCTCTGATGATGCGCGTCCCCTCACTGCCCAGGAAGTCGAGACTGAACAGGTGGAGTGGGCTTTTAGTGAATCATTTTTGTGGGAATTTTTTATTTTTATGGCTCTGCATTATAAACTGTAGTGAAACACTTGGGGGTTCAAAGTTCTCACAACACATCTAGATAAGTTCCTTGGGGGGTCTAGTTTCCAATATGGGGTCACTTGTGGGAGGTTTCCACTGTTTAGGTACATCAGGGGCTATGCAAACGCAATGTGACACCTGCAGACCATTCCATCTAAGTCTGCATTCCAAACGGCGCTCCGTCCCTTCCGAGCTCTGCCATGCGCCCAAACAGTGGTTCCCCCCACATATGGGGTATCGGCATACTCAGGACCAATTGCACAACAACTTTTGGGGTCCAATATCTCCTGTTACCCTTGGGAAAATACAAAACTGGGGGCTAAAAAATAATATTTGTGGAAAAAAAAAAGAATTTTTATTTTCACAGCTCTGCGTTATAAACTGTAGTGAAACACTTGGAGGTTCAAAGTTCTCACAACACATCTACGTAAGTTCCTTAGGGGGTCTACTTTCCAAAATCATGTCACTTGTGGGGGGTTTTAACGTTTGGGGCTCTCCAAACGCGACATTGTGTCCTATCTCAATTCCAGTCAATTTTGCATTGAAAAGTCAAATGGCTCTCCTTCCCTTCCAAGCTCTGCCATGCAGCCAGTGGTTTACCACCACATATGGGGTATCAGCGTACTCAGAACAAATTATACAACTTTTGGGGTCCAATTTCTCCTGCTACCCTTTGTAAAATAAAACAAATTGGAGCTGAAGTACATTTTTTGATAAAAAAAAAAAAGTTAAATGTTTTTTTTTTTTTTTTAAACATTCCAAAAATTCCTGTGAAATACCCGAATGGTTAATAAACTTCTTGAATGTGGTTTTGAGCACCTTGAGGAGTGCAGTTTTTAGAATGGTGTCACACTTGGGTATTTTCTATCATATAGATCCTTTAAAGTGACTTCAAATGTGATGTAGTCCCTAAAAATAAGCCGGATTACTTACCGCTAATGCTCTTTTAATGTCCACAACAGCACCCACATGAGAGAGAGGGATCCGCCCATAGAAACAGGAAACCTACAGAATAAAAGGAGGCAGTCCCCTCTCCTCCTCAGTTTAGTTTTCAGAGTATAAAAAGGGAACCGCAAAAGTTTTAGTATTAACCCATTTTCTACCAATATCCTTTTTTTGGGACGCCTAATCTTTAGCTTCTAGCAACTAAGATTTTATAATTTTTATAATTAGGTCCATTTTTTTGTGTTGTGTTTGTAAAATGAATGTTTTCAAAATAGGAAATCATGTCATTGTCATTTTTAAATTAATATTGGGACGCCCTTTTCTGAAAAATCCGTACTTGTAAAAATTTTAATTTTGCAAGTAATGGGTTAACTCACATTCAACAATATAAATTTTCTAAAATCTATACAACCATTATTTGTGACGTTTAAAGGAAAGAAATTGTGCATTATTAGGGAGGGTAGTAAATGGGTGCTGTCGTGGACTCATTGAAAGAGCATTACCGGTAAGTAATCCGGCTTTTTACCCTTCGCCACGACAGCACCCACATGAGAGACTTTCAGAGAAATTATCTGGGTGGGATTACTGTACTAAAGGACAGCTCTACCAAAGGTCAGGTCGAAAAATGTCGATAGATCAAGTCTATAATGGTTGTAAAAGGTAGAAGGTGTTGACCAAGTTGTGGCCTTACATATTAAATTAATCGGTACATATCCTTGTTCCGCCCAAGAGCATGCCATGGCTCTTGCCGAATGTGCTTTTATGCCCTCTGGAGGAACCTCGTTTTTTGATGACTAGGCCAAGCAGATAGTTTCTCTGATCCATCGAGATAAGGTAGCTTTTGTGACCCCATGTCCTTTCGTGTGGCCCTGAAAGGAGACAAACAGAGCCCTATTCTGCCTCCAGGCCTGAGATCTTTCTACATAGGTCAGGATGGCTCTTCTAACATCTAAGGTATGGAACTTCTGCTGCTCTGAGGTTACTGGAGTATAAAAAAAGGAAGGGAGAAAAATTTTCTGTGACCTATGGTAGGTGGGTGCAACCTTAGGAAGGTATGAGGGGTCTGGTTTAAGGACTACCCGATCTTGAAATACTAACATGAAGGGTAGGTCTATTGAGAGGGCCTGGATGTCACTAACCCTCCTAGCCGATGTTAAAGCTAATAAGCCGGATTACGTACCGGTAATGCTCTTTTAATGAGTCCACGACAGCACCCCACATGAGAGAGAGGGATCCGCCCATAGGAACAGGAAACCTACAGAATAAAAGGAGGCGGTCCCCTCTCCTCCTCACTTTAGTTTACAGAGTATAAAAAGGGAACCACAAAAATAGAATTATTCTTACCGTTAATTCGGTTTCTAGGAACCTTCCACGACAGCGGTACTGGAGGATGCCTCCCCGCCCTAATGGGGGACAGGAAACACAAAGAGGTTAAATACCCTCCCCTTCCTGCCACCTCCAGTGTTTTTTCTGGACACAGTAGTATGTATAGTTACCACTTAAGTGCAGGAATCATCCAATAAAATTATCAGATAGGGAGGGAAATTAGTGCTGTCGTGGAAGGTTCCTAGAAACCGAACTAACGGTAAGAATAATTCTATTTTCTCCAGTCACCTTCCACGACAGCGGTACTGGAGTAATACCAACAAATTATTTCTAGGGGGGGACAACCGCCTGCAGAACTGTTCTGCCGAAAGTTAGATCCCGGTTGAAATCAAGCCTGTAGTGCCTGGTGAACGTATGTACTGATGACCAGGTGGCAGCTCTGCAAATCTGCTCCGTAGAAGAATCACCTCTCTCTGCCCATGATGTTGACACCGACCGTGTAGAATGGGCCTTTAGCGATGGAGGAGGTGTTAGATTCTGGGATGAGTATGCCAGAGATATGGCTTGTTTAATCCAGTTGGCGATAGTATTTTTTGTCGCCGTTCTTCCTTTGTTCTTTCCGGAGAGTTGAACGAAGAGATTTTGATCAATCCTCCAACTCTCTGTTTGTGAAAGATAATATAGAACCACTCTGCGGACATCCAGAGTGTGGAAGGACTCTTCTCTCACATTAGAAGGATCCGGGTAGAATGAGGGCAACACTATGTGTCCTGACCTCTATGAAAGTCTGATGTTACTTTAGGTAAGAAGGTAGGGTCTAGACGAAGGATTATACTATCCGATGTTACCCTCAAGTAAGGTTCTTGTATGGATAGGGCATGTAGTTCTCCTATCCGTCTGGCAGAGGTAATAGCCACTAAAAAGACCGTGTTCAGGGTAAGAACCTTTAATGAAGATTGAGATAAAGGTTCGAAAGGGTCCCGAGTTAGACTATTAAGAACCAAATTAAGGTCCCAAGGAGGAGTATTGTTGAGAACTCTGGGACGGATTCTACTTGCTGAAGTTATAAAACGCCTGATCCACCGATGTTTGGCTAGTTCTTGGTCAAAATAGGAGCTAAGTGCTGAAATTTGTACTTTCAAGGTATTGGGCCTAAGACACAACTCTAGACCTTTTTGCAAGAAGTCCAGAATCTTGGCAATATTAGGATGAAATGGGTCTGGAATATCTGGAAGATACCATGAGGAAAACTTCTTCCATATCTTGGCATAAATGGCATTCGTCACGGGTTTTCTACTGCTTTGGAGAGTATGAATTACTTCATCAGAGAGGCCTCTTGCCTTTAGTATTTCGGCCTCAGAAGCCATGCTGAAAGATTTAACCTGTGAAGGTTTGGATGCAGCAAAGGTCCTTGATGAAGAAGATTCTCCTTCTGGGGTAGATATACTGGACCTTCTTGAGCCATGTCTAACATGGCGCTGTACCAACTTCTCCCCGGCCATGTTGGCGCGATTAGAATCGCCGTAACTCGCTCCGATCAAATCTTCTGTAGAGTTTTTGACAGCAATGGAATCGGAGGAAAAGCATAAACGAGGTTGAACCTCCACGGGTGAGAGAACGCATCCATGCCCAGTGCTCTGTCTGCCATATTCAGGGAGAAATAAGTTTGCAGCTTGGCATTCTGACTGTTGGCAAAAAGGTCCACTTCCGGAATCCCCCATCTGGAAATCAGGGAGAGGAAGACCTCCTGGTCCAGACACCATTCCCCTGGATGTACATCCTTTCTGCTCAGGAAATCCGCCTGGGTATTGGCTGACCCTTTCAGGTGAACTGCCGAAATAGAGAGGAGGTGCCTCTCTGCCCAGAAAAAAATGTTTGAGGCTAAGGTTTTTAATTTCTTGAATCTTGTGCCTCCCTGATGACGAAGGTATGCTACCGTGGTCATATTGTCGGAATATATCCTGACATGGTGTCCCTGAACAATAAAGGATGCGGCTTTTAACGCCTCTTCCACTGCCTTCAGTTCTCTGAAGTTCGAAGAGCTTGCTCTGATGTCTGGAGCCCAGGTGCCCTGGAAATGGGTTCCATCGACTATAGCACCCCATCCCCTTTGACTGGCGTCCGAAGTGAGTGTCTTTAGCGGGATCTGGTCCCAACTGACCCCCCGATGGAGGTTCCAGAGCCGTAACCACCATGTCAGGGATGTCCTGACATGATTGGGGAGGGAAATCCTTTTGGAAAGAGAACTCTGCTGTCCGTCCCAAGATGATAGGACATGGGTTTGGAGGACTCTCGTGTGGGCTTGGGCCCAAGATACCATCTGGATACAAGATGTTAGAGATCCCAGAATAGACATGGATTGTCGTAGAGTTGGAGTCTTCAGGGTTCTGAATGCTGTTATCTTCTGTACCAGATCGAGTTGACGTTCTCTGGGCAGAAAGGATTTCCTCAACTCCGAGTCCAGAAGGACCCCTAGGAACATCTTCCTCCTGGAGGGAAGTAGGTCCGATTTCTCTAGATTCGGGATCCACCCCAACGACTTTAGTATTTCTAGAGATTTTGATAAGTCCGCCCTGAGGCGGGAAACTGAAGGAGCGACAATGAGTAGATCGTCTAGATAGGGTACTATGCAGATCCCCTGAAGACGGATGAATATAATGGCTTCTGTCATGATCTTTGTAAAGACCCTGGGAGCTGAGGCGATTCCGAAGGGAAGGGAGTTGAACTGGTAGTGTACTATCCCTTGGCTCCTGAGATATTGCGAATCTTAGGTACTTCCGGAATTCTGGATGGATTGGGACGTGGTAATAAGCGTCCCTCAGATCCACTGTAGCCATCGCCCAGTCCTGTCCTATCAGAGGGATCGCTGTTTTGACCGACTCCATCTTGAACCTCCTGTAGGTTATTACTCGATTCAGGGGTTTCAAGTTGATTATTATTCGGTGTTTTCCCGAAGGTTTCTTGATCAGAAATAGGTGGGAATAGTGTCCTCTGCCTCTTTCTTGTTGAGGTACTGGGGAAATTACTCCTTCCTGGAGTAACTCTTGAAGTCCGCAAAGGAATGCGCCCTGAGGGCTGAGACTCTGCAATGAGGTTATCCTTATGTGATGAGGGGGAGGGCTCTCGAACTCTAATTTTAGTCCATTCTGAATAGTGTCGAGTACCCATTGGTTCGACGAAATGGAACTCCACTGGTTGATGAAGCTCGAGAGACGACCCCCCCAACGCCCTGGGCGTAGTCACTGCTTATCCGGGGTCTGCTGGGACTGGGGAACCAGGATGTTCCTACCTTTCCCCCCTTTAGGATAGCTCCAGCGTCCTGATTTGCCCTTCCCTTTGAACTCTCACTGGAAGGGTTGTTCTTTTGAGGGACGAAAAAAACGTTTCTTCGGATTCCTCTGTTCCGGAAGCGCTTTCTTCTTGTCCGTTGCTTTTTCCAGAATATCGTCTAGGGCCTGCCTGAACAGATAGTGGCCCTGAAAGGGAATGGCACAGAGCTTTGTTTTGGACGTTATGTCCCCACTCCAAGACTTTAGCCATAGAGCTCTTCTGGCTGAATTAGAGAGAACTGCAGATTTGGCAGCTACTCTAACGGACTCTGCCGAAGCATCGGCTAGGAAGCCCGTAGCTTTCTGGAGAAGCGGGAGGGAATCTAAGATTACTTCCCTAGATGTTCCCTGGGTAAGGTGGTCTTCAAGTGTGCGGAGCCAACGAAATAGGGATCTAGCCACGCAGGTGGACGCAATATTTGTTTTAAGGAGATTGGTGGAAGTCTCCCAGGATTTTCTTAGCAAGCTCTCCATCTTGCGATCCATAGGGTCTCTGAGTTGGGAAGCATCCTCGAAGGGAAGGGTTGTCTTTTTTGAGACTCTAGAGACCTGCACATCTACCTTAGGGGTATCCCACAGAGAGACGTCTCCATTGAGAGAGAAACGATTCTTTAGCTCAGAGGGAACAGTAAGTCCCTTTTCGGGCGATTCCCATTCATGAAGAATTTGACTCTGTACATTCTCGTGTATAGGGAACCCCTTTAATTTCTTTGGCTTTAACCCACCGAACATCTCATCCTGCACTGATGGTTTCTCCTCCTCCTCAACGCCCATTGTCCCCCTGACCATACTAATCAACTCATGTATGTCTTCTGAGGAAAAATAGTATTTCTTACTCTCCTCTTTGGGGGTGGAAGTGGAGCCCTCATTCTCCCACAAATCCTCCGAACCGGAGGAACAAATTTCACCAGAATCTGAATCAGACGTAACCGTAGCCATCTTCCTTTTTTTAGGGGGAGGTGGCGGAGGTAACAGAGACTGGGAAAGGGCCGATACTGAGGACTGAACTTCCTGTTTAATGAGGGATTTAATGCTCTCAAACAAGGATGGCTGTTCTGAGCGTAAAATTTCATCAGTGCAGGGCTGGCACAGTTTCTTCTTGTAAGAAGAAGGAAGCTTTGATGCACAAACACCACATTTCCGATCTTCCGATTTTGTCTGGGAAGATCTGTCCTTCCTAGGGGCAGAGGCCTTGTCTCCCTAAAAGAGAGAGAGGAGGACTAAGTATATAGCACCCTAAGGAATACAGGGATAAAGGGACCTTAACCCGCTACTCACGGTAGGAGGGAGGACGCAGGGCTCGGCAGAAGCAGAGATAGGTCTGTCACCTTCCATGGTCAGTCAGTACTGAAGTCCAGTCAGTCAGACAGGGGGCCTTACCTGGAGGTGACTTCCAGGGTTAAATACCGTGGAAGCTGCGTCCAATCGTGTGCTCCTCCTCCCGGTCCCAGGCATAGGGGAGAGAACCGCCATGCCCCATCAGAATTGCTTTCCGACGCGCGTGCGTTCCACCACTGGAACGCACATGCCGTGAACCGGAAGTTCGGGTACTTCCGGTTCGCGCGTCCACCGTTTCCGGCCATGCAGGAGAGGAGGAATGCCGGGGAGCCGCGCGGGGACCCCGGCCGCACCATACCGCTCCGCTTTACTCCCGAAGGAGCGCGGGAGGAGCGGAGGAAGGGTCCCGAGTCCACACCAAGTGGGGAGACGGGAGCAGCGCCGCAGGGAGGAGAAACATCCCGACCCATGCTGCCCGGCTAGGTAAGAACTCGAGTGCTCCAATCGCCGGCCACGGCAGCACTACCGTAGGACCTCTTCATGCCCCATAGGGGACAGGAAAAACACTGGAGGTGGCAGGAAGGGGAGGGTATTTAACCTCTTTGTGTTTCCTGTCCCACATTAGGGCGGGGAGACATCCTCCAGTACCGCTGTCGTGGAAGGTGACTGGAGAAAGTGTTAGTATTCATTCTTATTCAGTCACATAAATTTCTCAACTCTATACAACCATTACTTGTGAACTTAAAGGAAAGAACTATGCAGAATTTTGGGAGGGTAATACATGGGTGCTGTCGTGGACTCATTAAAAGAGCATTACCGGTACGTAATCCGGCTTTTTACCCTTCGCCACGACAGCACCCCACATGAGACTTTCAGAGAGTCATTATTTGGGTGGGATTACTGTACTAAGGACAGCCCTACCAAAAGTCAGATCAGAGGAAGTAGAAAGGTCAAGTCTGTAATGGTTGTAGAAGGTAGAAGGTGTGGACCAGGTTGCGGCCTTACATATTAAGTGGATCGGTACATCTGCTTGCTCCGCCCAAGAGGAAGCCATGGCTCGCGTAGAATGCGCCTTTATTCCCACTGGAGGGATTTCGCCCTTCGATGTGTAGGCCAGACAGATAGCTTCTCTGATCCATCGAGAAATGGTAGCTTTTGTGACCCCATGTCCTTTCTTGCGGCCCTGAAAGGAGATAAGCAGAGCCCTACACTGCCTCCATGTTTGAGACCTCTCTATGTACGTCAGGATGGCTCTTCTGACATCTAAGGTTTGCAACTTATGTTGTTCTGGGGTTACAGGTGTATCAAAAAAGGAAGGCAGAAATATCTCCTGAGATCTGTGATAGATGGATGCTACCTTAGGGAGGTATGAGGGGTCAGGCTTTAAGACAATTCTATCCTGAAATACCAGTAAGAAGGGCGGGTCTACTGATAGGGCTTGGATGTCACTAACCCTTCTAGCTGAGCTTAGGGCTACCAATAGGGCTACTTTGTATGTTAGGATCTTTAGAGGTATGGCATCTAGTGGCTCAAATGGGGAGCCAGTTAAGGCTTCTAAGACTAAATTCAAATCCCACGGAGGTAGACGGGGAATATGGACCGGATTACAACGTTCACAAGATTTAATAAATCTGGAGACCCACTTGTTAGCTGCTATGTTGTCTCCATACAGGGCTCCTAAAGCTGAGACTTGAACCTTTAGGGTGTTTACCGATAGACCCAATTCTCTACCCTTCTGTAGGAACTCTAGAATAGGAACTACCGGGGTTTGTTTAGTGAACGGTCTTGTATGAAAATGTAAGAATTTTTTCCATACCCTACTGTATAATAGGGTGGTAGATCTTTTCCTACTTAACAACAGGGTGTTAACTAGTTGTTCTGAGAACCCCCTTGACTTTAATAACTGCCTCTCAAATTCCACGCCGTCAAGTGAAGACCTTTCACTTGCGGGTGGAAAAATGGGCCCTGAGACAGCAGTTCCTTGTGTAAAGGAAGGATCCATGGATCGCATAGAGACATGCTCTGGAGACACGAGAACCATGGTCTTTTTGGCCAGAAGGGCGCAATCAGGATTACTCTGGCTTGGTCCCTCCTGATCTTCCTGATCACTAGAGGTATCAGAGACATCGGAGGAAAGGCGTACGCTAGTTTGAAGCTCCAAGGATGGTGAAGAGAGTCCAACATGTCTGGGTGAAAATGACTTAGGGCATATTCTACCGCTTTTAATTCTTTCCAATTTGAAGAACACATTAGCTCTGCCTGATTCCAGGTGTTTTGGACCAGACTATCCTCCATATGTGCACCCCAACCCACAGGGCTGGCGTCAGTGATAATTGTTTTAGAGAGATTTATCATCCATGGTACACCCCTTGAAAGGTGATCCATGTCTAACTACCAGCTTAGGGATTCAATCACGTCTCTGGAAAGAGTAATTTTACTCTCTAAATGTCGTACTTTCCCTTGGATAGACAATATTTCATACTGCAATTGACGGGTATGATATTGAGCCCAAGGCACAGCTGGTATACATGAGGACAATGATCGTAGCAAGGACATGGCCTTCCTTAGGGTCATGCAGGGTTTTGAAATTGCCTCTGACACCCTTGATTGTATAATTATTATCTTTGACTGCGGAAGAAAACTTTTCTGACTTACTGAATCTAGTTGAATTCCCAGAAATATCTGGATGGTGTCTGGATTCAACCTGGATTTTTCGTAATTCATGATCCAACCTAAATCCTGCAGGGATGAGATCGCATTAGATAACCGCATTTCACATTGGGTTATGGAATTTCCTATAACAAGAAAATCATCCAGGTAGGGTATTAGGAGAGTGTTCTGCTGGCGTAAGTGAGCCATCACTTCTAGGATCATCTTTGTAAAGATGCGGGAAGCCATAGAAAGCCCAAAGGGCATTGCTACGTACTGAAAGTGACGAACCTGTCCTGCCAGGATAACCGCTACCCTTAGGTACTGCTGGTGTTCGGCATGTATGGGAAGATGATAATAGGCATCTTTTAGGTCTATTCCGGCCATGACACACCTAGGAAACAAAAGCTTGATGGCAGAACTAATGGATTCCATTTTAAAAGTGTGATTACCCAAAAAGGAATTTAATTTTTTGAGATTTATGATGGTTCTGAATGAACCATCTGGTTTTTTGATAAAAAACAAAGGGGAGTAGAATCCCCTTCCTTTTTGATCTTGGGGAACTTCCACCAACACTTTTTTAGATAGAACACAGTGGCTCCCCCGCCGCTGCTTCTGGAACCGCAGCCCCTGCCGTTCCCACAGAGACCGACGCAGACGGGTGCATGGCCCAGGGATCCTTCATCTGTAGGGTAAGCTGGGATTCCTATAGGAACAGGAAACCTAAACTGAGGAGGAGAGGGGACCGCCTCCTTTTATTCTGTAGGTTTCCTGTTCCTATGGGCGGATCCCTCTCTCTCATGTGGGGTGCTGTCGTGGCGAAGGGTAAAAGGGCGACTTTATACGATAAGATGTTTAAGGGTATAGAATCTAGAGGCTCAAATGGGGAACCAGTTAAGGCCTCAAGAACTAGGTTTAAATCCCACAGTGGTAGACTGGGAATATGGACCGGGTAGCTCCGTTCACAGGCCTTTATAAACCTGGAGATCCACTTATCTCCTGCTATATTGCACCCATATAGGGCTCCTAATGCTGACACTGGTACTCTTAGGGTGTTTACTGATAAACCTAATTCTCGACCCTTTGGAAGAATTCTAGTATGGGTACAACTGGAGCTTGTCAAGTGAAAGGGTCTGTATAAAAATGTAAGAATTTTTTCCACACCCTACTGTATATTAGGGTAGTAGATTTTTTCTACTCAATAAGTGTTTACAAGATCTTTAGAAAAACCTCTTGAAGTTAACAGTTGCCCCTCAAATTCCACGCCGTCAAGTGAAGTCCTTTCACTTGCGGATGTAAAAATGGCCCTTGGGATAGCAACTTCCAGTCTGACGGAAGAATCCATGGGTCGCATAGAGACATGGCCCGGAGACAAGAGAACCATGGTCTCTTCGGCCAGAAGGGTGCGATAAGAATCACCCTTGTTTTCTCCCTCCTGATCTTCCTTAGTACTAGTGGAATCAGTGACATCAGAGGAAAGGCTTACACTAGATCGAACTTCCAGGGATGCTGAAGTGAGTCCAACATGTCTGGATGGTCCAACATGTTCAAGGAAGCAAACCTTTGTACTTGTCTCTTTTCTCTGGTAGCAAACAGATTTGTGGGGTACCCCATAATTTTGCTATCTTCTTGAATGTGAGTTTGTTGAGAGTCCATTCTCCTTGACGTAGCATGTTTCGGCTGAGAAAGTCTGCCTTCGTGTTTTCCACTCCTTTGATGTGAACAGCTGTTAGGGACGACAGATAGGTTTCTGCTAAATGAAAGATATCTGATGCTATAGTCATCAGACTTCCCGACCGTGTACCTCCTTGACGGTTCACATATGCCACTGCGGTGGAATTGTCTGACAAAATTCTTACATGCGCTCCTCGAATCTGTGGAAGGAAATGATTTAAAGCATACTCTACTGCTTTTAACTTTTTCCAATTAGAGTATATTGATTCTGTCAGATCCCAGATATCCTGGGCTAGATTATCCCCCATATGGCACCCCAACCCGAGGGGCTAGCATCGGTAGTAATTATCTTGGAAGGCTCTATTATCCAGGTTACCCCTTTAGATAGATGCATATCTAACCACCAGGTTAGGGAATCTACTACATTCTGGGAAAGAGTCATTTTGTTTTCCAGACGTCCCTGTGCGTTCTCCTGAAGGTACAAGATCTCATATTGTAATCGTCTGATTTGAAATCGAGCCCATGGGACTGCTGGAATGCATGAAGTTAATGATCCTAGTAAGGACATAGCTTTTTTTAGTGATATAACCGGGTTTTTTATTGCCCATGTCACCTTTGATTGTATAGTCAATTTTTTTGAGTCTAGATGATTCCTAGGAATGTTTGAAAGGTTTCTGGATTCAGTCTGGATTTTTCGTAATGGACGATCCATCCTAACTGCTGTAGGGACGAAATCGTATTAGATAAATGGTCTTTACTGTTGTGAATTCTGTGGCTGAGTTCACTTCTGTGGTCACAAGTGGTATTGCAGTCTCTGGGCTTCCTCCCTCAGGTGTTTTGGTGAGCTCGTTGGCTGCCTTGCTATTTAGCTCCACCTGAGTCTGTCTTCCTTGCTCCTTGTCAATGTTCCAGTGTTGGATCTGAGCTACTGCATCTTTCCTTGGGCCTGCTGCTCTGCTAGATAAGTGCTTCTAGTTTGTTTTCTGTTTTTTCTGTCCAGCTTGCTATTAACTTTTGCTGGAAGCTCTGAGAAGCAAAGGGGTGCACCGCCGTGCTGTTAGTTCGGCACGGTGGGTCTTTTTGCCCCTTTGCGTGGTTTTCGTTTTAGGGTTTTTTGTAGACTGCATAGTTCTCTTTGCTATCCTCGCTCTGTCTAGAATATCGGGCCTCACTTTGCTGAATCTATTTCATTCCTACGTTTGTCTTTTCATCTTGCTAACAGTCATTATATGTGGGGGGCTGCCTATTCCTTTGGGGTATTTCTCTGAGGTAAGTCAGGCTTGCATTTCTATCTTCAGGCTAGTCAGCTCCTCAGGCAGTGCCGAGTTGCATAGGTAGTGATAGGCGCAATCCACTGCTGCTTATAGTTGTGTGAGGATAGATCAGGTACTGCAGTCTACAGAGATTCCACGTCTCAGAGCTCGTCCTATTGTTTTTGGTTATTGCCAGATCTCTGTATATGCGCTGATTACTGCACGCTGTGTTGCCTGATTGCCAGCCATAACAGTACAAGGAGCCACACCATTGATTCCCAATAGAGGGAAAAAAGAAATCCTGACATCATTTTTTTTTCTTAGCTCTGTCTTCAGTCTTTTTTTTCCCCTAGACATTAGAGTGCTTCAGGACACAGCTGTGGACATGGATATTCAGGCTCTGTGCTCCTCAATGGATAATCTCGTTGTAAATGTACAAAAGATTCAAGATACTATTGATCAGAAATCGATGCTAGAACCAAGAATTCCGATTCCTGATTTGTTTTTTGGTGACAGAACTAAGTTCCTGAGCTTCAGAAATAATTGTAAGCTATTTTTGGCCTTGAAACCTCATTCTTCTGGTAATCCTATTCAACAGGTTTTGATTATTATTTCTTTTTTGCGCGGCGACCCACAGGACTGGGCGTTTTCTCTTGCACCAGGAGATTCTGCATTGAGTAATGTTGATGCATTTTTCCAGGCGCTGGGATTGCTTTACGATGAGCCTAATTCAGTGGATCAGGCTGAGAAAAATCTGCTGGCTTTATGCCAGGGTCAGGATGATGTAGAAGTATATTGTCAGAAATTTAGGAAGTGGTCAGTACTCACTCTGTGGAATGAATCTGCACTAGCGGCTTTGTTCAGAAAGGGTCTCTCTGAAGCTCTTAAGGATGTAATGGTGGGATTTCCTATGCCTGCTGGTTTGAATGAGTCTATGTCCTTGGCCATTCAGATCGGTCGTCGCTTGCACGAGCGTAAATCTGTGCACCATCTGGCGGTATTGTCTGAGAGTAAACCTGAGCCTATGCAGTGCGACAGGACTATGACTAAAGTAGAACGGCAAGAACACAGACGTCTGAACAGACTGTGTTTCTATTGTGGTGATTCTACTCATGCTATTTCTAATTGTCCTAAACGCACTAGGCGGTTCGATAGCTCTGCCGTTATTGGTACTGTACAGTCCAAATTCCTTTTGTCCATTACCTTAATGTGCTCTTTGTCATCGTATTCTGTCATGGCGTTTGTGGATTCAGGCGCTGCCCTGAATCTGATGGATTTGGATTATGCTAAACGTTGTGGATTTTTCTTGGAGCCTTTGCGGTGTCCTATTCCGTTGAGAGGAATTGATGCTACACCTTTGGCCAAGAATAAGCCTCAGTACTGGGCCCAGCTGACCATGTGCATGGCTCCTGCACATCAGGAAGTTATTCGCTTTCTGGTACTGCATAATTTGCATGATGTGGTCGTGTTGGGGTTGCCATGGCTACAAACCCATAATCCAGTATTGGATTGGAACTCTATGTCGGTAACCAGCTGGGGTTGTCAGGGAGTACATGGTGATGTTCCATTTTTGTCTATTTCGTCATCCATTCCTTCTGACATCCCAGAGTTCTTGTCGGACTTTCAGGATGTATTTGAAGAGTCCAAGTCTGATGCCCTACCTCCGCATAGGAATTGTGATTGTGCTATCGATTTGATTCCTGGTAGTAAATTCCCTAAGGGTCATTTATTTAATTTGTCCGTACCTGAACACACCGCTATGCGCAGTTATGTGAAGGAGTCCCTGGAGAAGGGACATATTCGCCCATCGTCGTCACCATTGGGAGCAGGGTTCTTTTTTGTAGCCAAGAAGGATGGTTCGCTAAGACCGTGTATTGATTACCGCCTTCTTAATAAGATCACTGTTAAGTTTCAGTATCCCTTGCCATTGATTTCTGACTTGTTTGCTCGGATTAAGGGGGCTAGTTGGTTTACTAAGATTGATCTTCGTGGTGCGTATAATCTGGTGAGAATCAGGCAGGGAGATGAATGGAAAACGGCATTTAATACGCCCGAGGGTCATTTTGAGTATCTGGTGATGCCGTTCGGACTTGCCAATGCTCCATCTGTTTTTCAGTCTTTTATGCATGACATTTTCCGTGAGTATCTGGATAAATTCTTGATTGTTTACTTGGATGACATTTTGATCTTCTCAGATGATTGGGAGTCTCATGTGAAGCAAGTCAGAATGGTTTTCCAGGTACTGCGTGCTAATTCCTTGTTCGTGAAGGGATCAAAGTGTCTCTTCGGTGTGCAGAAAGTTTCATTTTTGGGGTTCATCTTTTCCCCTTCTACTATCGAGATGGATCCGGTTAAGGTTCAGGCCATCCAGGATTGGACTCAGCCGACATCTCTAAAAAGTCTGCAGAAATTCCTGGGCTTTGCTAATTTTTATCGTCGCTTCATCTGTAATTTTTCTAGCATTGCCAGACCATTGACCGATTTGACCAAGAAGGGTGCTGATTTGGTTAATTGGTCTAATGCTGCTGTGGAAGCTTTTCAGGAGTTGAAGCGTCGTTTTTGCTGTGCCCCTGTGTTGTGTCAACCTGATGTTTCTCTTCCGTTCCAGGTCGAGGTTGATCCTTCTGAGATTGGTGCAGGGGCGGTTTTGTCACAGAGAGGTTCTGGTTGCTCAGTGTTCAAACCATGTGCTTTCTTTTCCAGGAAATTTTCTGCTGCTGAGCGTAATTATGATGTGGGCAACCGAGAGTTGCTGGCCATGAAGTGGGCATTCGAGGAGTGGCGTCATTGGCTTGAGGGTGCTAAGCATCGCGTGGTGGTATTGACTGATCATAAGAACCTTACTTATCTTGAGTCTGCCAAGCGCTTGAATCCTAGACAGGCCCGTTGGTCGTTATTTTTTGCTCGTTTTGATTTTGTGATTTCATACCTTCCGGGCTCTAAAAATGTGAAGGCGGATGCTCTGTCTAGGAGTTTTGTGCCCGACTCTCCGGGGTTATCTGAGCCGGCGAGTATCCTCAAGGAAGGAGTCATTGTGTCTGCCATCTCCCCTGATTTGCGGAGAGTGTTGCAGAAATTTCAGGCTAATAAACCTGATCGTTGTCCGGCCGAGAAACTGTTCGTCCCTGATAGGTGGACTAGTAAAGTTATCTCTGAACTTCATTGTTCGGTGCTGGCCGGTCATCCAGGAATCTTTGGTACCAGGGAGTTGGTTGCTAGATCCTTCTGGTGGCCATCTCTGTCACGGGATGTGCGTGCTTTTGTGCAGTCCTGTGGAATTTGTGCTAGGGCTAAGCCCTGCTGTTCACGTGCCAGTGGGTTGCTTTTGCCCTTGCCGGTCCCGAAGAGGCCTTGGACACATATTTCGATGGATTTCATTTCTGACCTTCCCGTTTCTCAAAAAATGTCGGTCATTTGGGTGGTCTGTGATCGCTTTTCTAAAATGGTCCATCTGGTGCCCTTGGTTAAATTGCCTTCCTCCTCTGATTTGGTGCCTTTGTTCTTCCAGCATGTGGTTCGTTTACATGGCATTCCTGAGAATATTGTTTCTGACAGAGGTTCCCAGTTTGTCTCTGCTACAGATGGATCTGGATAAGTTGGAAACTTGGGCTGAAAGGTGGCAGATGAGGTTTAACAATGATAAATGTAAGGTTATACACATGGGAAGAGGGAATCAATATCACCATTACACACTGAACGGGAAACCACTGGGTAAATCTGACAGGGAGAAGGACTTGGGGATCCTAGTTAATGATAAACTTACCTGGAGCAGCCAGTGCCAGGCAGCAGCTGCCAAGGCAAACAGGATCATGGGGTGCATTAAAAGAGGTCTGGATACACATGATGAGAGCATTATACTGCCTCTGTACAAATCCCTAGTTAGACCGCACATGGAGTACTGTGTCCAGTTTTGGGCACCGGTGCTCAGGAAGGATATAATGGAACTAGAGAGAGTACAAAGGAGGGCAACAAAATTAATAAAGGGGATGGGAGAACTACAATACCCAGATAGATTAGCGAAATTAGGATTATTTAGTCTAGAAAAAAGACGACTGAGGGGCGATCTAATAACCATGTATAAGTATATAAGGGGACAATACAAATATCTCGCTGAGGATCTGTTTATACCAAGGAAGGTGACGGGCACAAGGGGGCATTCTTTGCGTCTGGAGGAGAGAAGGTTTTTCCACCAACATAGAAGAGGATTCTTTACTGTTAGGGCAGTGAGAATCTGGAATTGCTTGCCTGAGGAGGTGGTGATGGCGAACTCAGTCGAGGGGTTCAAGAGAGGCCTGGATGTCTTCCTGGAGCAGAACAATATTGTATCATACAATTATTAGGTTCTGTAGAAGGACGTAGATCTGGGTATTTATTATGATGGAATATAGGCTGAACTGGATGGACAAATGTCTTTTTTCGGCCTTACTAACTATGTTACTATGTTACTATGTTACTATGTCTCGAGGTTCTGGCGAGCCTTTTGTGGTAGGATGGGCATTGACCTATCTTTCTCCTCGGCCTTCCATCCTCAGACTAATGGCCATACCGAACGAACCAATCAGACCTTGGAAACATATCTGAGATGTTTTGTGTCCGCTGACCAGGATGATTGGGTGTCATTTTTGCCGTTGGCTGAGTTCGCCCTTAATAATCGGGCCAGCTCGGCTACCTTGGTCTCTCCATTTTTCTGCAATTCTGGGTTCCATCCTCGTTTCTCTTCAGGACAGGTTGAGTCTTCGGACTGTCCTGGTGTGGATTCTGTGGTGGACAGGTTGCAGCAGATCTGGACTCAGGTAGTGGACAATTTGACCTTGTCCCAGGAGAAGGCTCAGCTTTTCGCTAATCGCAGACGCCGTGTGGGACCCCGACTTCGTGTTGGGGATCTGGTTTGGTTATCTTCTCGTCATATTCCTATGAAGGTTTCCTCTCCTAAATTTAAACCTCGTTTTATTGGTCCGTATAGGATTTCTGAGATTCTCAATCCGGTGTCTTTTCGTCTGACCCTCCCAGACTCCTTTTCCATACATAATGTATTCCATAGGTCGTTGTTGAGGAGATACGTGGCACCTATGGTTCCATCTGTGGAGCCTCCTGCCCCTGTTTTGGTGGAGGGGGAATTGGAGTATATTGTGGAGAAGATTTTGGATTCTCGTGTCTCTAGACGGAAACTCCAGTATCTGGTCAAATGGAAGGGTTATGCTCAGGAAGATAATTCCTGGGTTTTTGCCTCTGATGTCCATGCCCCAGATCTTGTTCGTGCCTTTCATGTGGCTCATCCTGGTCGGCCTGGGGGTTCTGGTGAGGGTTCGGTGACCCCTCCTCAAGGGGGGGGGGTACTGTTGTGAATTCTGTGGCGGAGTTCACTTCTGTGGTCACAAGTGGTATTGCAGTCTCTGGGCTTCCTCCCTCAGGTGTTTTGGTGAGCTCGTTGGCTGCCTTGCTATTTAGCTCCACCTGAGTCTGTCTTCCTTGCTCCTTGTCAATGTTCCAGTGTTGGATCTGAGCTACTGCATCTTTCCTTGGGCCTGCTGCTCTGCTAGATAAGTGCTTCTAGTTTGTTTTCTGTTTTTTCTGTCCAGCTTGCTATTAACTTTTGCTGGAAGCTCTGAGAAGCAAAGGGGTGCACCGCCGTGCTGTTAGTTCGGCACGGTGGGTCTTTTTGCCCCTTTGCGTGGTTTTCGTTTTAGGGTTTTTTGTAGACTGCATAGTTCTCTTTGCTATCCTCGCTCTGTCTAGAATATCGGGCCTCACTTTGCTGAATCTATTTCATTCCTACGTTTGTCTTTTCATCTTGCTAACAGTCATTATATGTGGGGGGCTGCCTATTCCTTTGGGGTATTTCTCTGAGGTAAGTCAGGCTTGCATTTCTATCTTCAGGCTAGTCAGCTCCTCAGGCAGTGCCGAGTTGCATAGGTAGTGATAGGCGCAATCCACTGCTGCTTATAGTTGTGTGAGGATAGATCAGGTACTGCAGTCTACAGAGATTCCACGTCTCAGAGCTCGTCCTATTGTTTTTGGTTATTGCCAGATCTCTGTATATGCGCTGATTACTGCACGCTGTGTTGCCTGATTGCCAGCCATAACAGTACAAGGAGCCACACCATTGATTCCCAATAGAGGGAAAAAAGAAATCCTGACATCATTTTTTTTTCTTAGCTCTGTCTTCAGTCTTTTTTTTCCCCTAGACATTAGAGTGCTTCAGGACACAGCTGTGGACATGGATATTCAGGCTCTGTGCTCCTCAATGGATAATCTCGTTGTAAATGTACAAAAGATTCAAGATACTATTGATCAGAAATCGATGCTAGAACCAAGAATTCCGATTCCTGATTTGTTTTTTGGTGACAGAACTAAGTTCCTGAGCTTCAGAAATAATTGTAAGCTATTTTTGGCCTTGAAACCTCATTCTTCTGGTAATCCTATTCAACAGGTTTTGATTATTATTTCTTTTTTGCGCGGCGACCCACAGGACTGGGCGTTTTCTCTTGCACCAGGAGATTCTGCATTGAGTAATGTTGATGCATTTTTCCAGGCGCTGGGATTGCTTTACGATGAGCCTAATTCAGTGGATCAGGCTGAGAAAAATCTGCTGGCTTTATGCCAGGGTCAGGATGATGTAGAAGTATATTGTCAGAAATTTAGGAAGTGGTCAGTACTCACTCTGTGGAATGAATCTGCACTAGCGGCTTTGTTCAGAAAGGGTCTCTCTGAAGCTCTTAAGGATGTAATGGTGGGATTTCCTATGCCTGCTGGTTTGAATGAGTCTATGTCCTTGGCCATTCAGATCGGTCGTCGCTTGCGCGAGCGTAAATCTGTGCACCATCTGGCGGTATTGTCTGAGAGTAAACCTGAGCCTATGCAGTGCGACAGGACTATGACTAAAGTAGAACGGCAAGAACACAGACGTCTGAACAGACTGTGTTTCTATTGTGGTGATTCTACTCATGCTATTTCTAATTGTCCTAAACGCACTAGGCGGTTCGATAGCTCTGCCGTTATTGGTACTGTACAGTCCAAATTCCTTTTGTCCATTACCTTAATGTGCTCTTTGTCATCGTATTCTGTCATGGCGTTTGTGGATTCAGGCGCTGCCCTGAATCTGATGGATTTGGATTATGCTAAACGTTGTGGATTTTTCTTGGAGCCTTTGCGGTGTCCTATTCCGTTGAGAGGAATTGATGCTACACCTTTGGCCAAGAATAAGCCTCAGTACTGGGCCCAGCTGACCATGTGCATGGCTCCTGCACATCAGGAAGTTATTCGCTTTCTGGTACTGCATAATTTGCATGATGTGGTCGTGTTGGGGTTGCCATGGCTACAAACCCATAATCCAGTATTGGATTGGAACTCTATGTCGGTAACCAGCTGGGGTTGTCAGGGAGTACATGGTGATGTTCCATTTTTGTCTATTTCGTCATCCATTCCTTCTGACATCCCAGAGTTCTTGTCGGACTTTCAGGATGTATTTGAAGAGTCCAAGTCTGATGCCCTACCTCCGCATAGGAATTGTGATTGTGCTATCGATTTGATTCCTGGTAGTAAATTCCCTAAGGGTCGTTTATTTAATTTGTCCGTACCTGAACACACCGCTATGCGCAGTTATGTGAAGGAGTCCCTGGAGAAGGGACATATTCGCCCATCGTCGTCACCATTGGGAGCAGGGTTCTTTTTTGTAGCCAAGAAGGATGGTTCGCTAAGACCGTGTATTGATTACCGCCTTCTTAATAAGATCACTGTTAAGTTTCAGTATCCCTTGCCATTGATTTCTGACTTGTTTGCTCGGATTAAGGGGGCTAGTTGGTTTACTAAGATTGATCTTCGTGGTGCGTATAATCTGGTGAGAATCAGGCAGGGAGATGAATGGAAAACGGCATTTAATACGCCCGAGGGTCATTTTGAGTATCTGGTGATGCCGTTCGGACTTGCCAATGCTCCATCTGTTTTTCAGTCTTTTATGCATGACATTTTCCGTGAGTATCTGGATAAATTCTTGATTGTTTACTTGGATGACATTTTGATCTTCTCAGATGATTGGGAGTCTCATGTGAAGCAAGTCAGAATGGTTTTCCAGGTACTGCGTGCTAATTCCTTGTTCGTGAAGGGATCAAAGTGTCTCTTCGGTGTGCAGAAAGTTTCATTTTTGGGGTTCATCTTTTCCCCTTCTACTATCGAGATGGATCCGGTTAAGGTTCAGGCCATCCAGGATTGGACTCAGCCGACATCTCTAAAAAGTCTGCAGAAATTCCTGGGCTTTGCTAATTTTTATCGTCGCTTCATCTGTAATTTTTCTAGCATTGCCAGACCATTGACCGATTTGACCAAGAAGGGTGCTGATTTGGTTAATTGGTCTAATGCTGCTGTGGAAGCTTTTCAGGAGTTGAAGCGTCGTTTTTGCTGTGCCCCTGTGTTGTGTCAACCTGATGTTTCTCTTCCGTTCCAGGTCGAGGTTGATCCTTCTGAGATTGGTGCAGGGGCGGTTTTGTCACAGAGAGGTTCTGGTTGCTCAGTGTTCAAACCATGTGCTTTCTTTTCCAGGAAATTTTCTGCTGCTGAGCGTAATTATGATGTGGGCAACCGAGAGTTGCTGGCCATGAAGTGGGCATTCGAGGAGTGGCGTCATTGGCTTGAGGGTGCTAAGCATCGCGTGGTGGTATTGACTGATCATAAGAACCTTACTTATCTTGAGTCTGCCAAGCGCTTGAATCCTAGACAGGCCCGTTGGTCGTTATTTTTTGCTCGTTTTGATTTTGTGATTTCATACCTTCCGGGCTCTAAAAATGTGAAGGCGGATGCTCTGTCTAGGAGTTTTGTGCCCGACTCTCCGGGGTTATCTGAGCCGGCGAGTATCCTCAAGGAAGGAGTCATTGTGTCTGCCATCTCCCCTGATTTGCGGAGAGTGTTGCAGAAATTTCAGGCTAATAAACCTGATCGTTGTCCGGCCGAGAAACTGTTCGTCCCTGATAGGTGGACTAGTAAAGTTATCTCTGAACTTCATTGTTCGGTGCTGGCCGGTCATCCAGGAATCTTTGGTACCAGGGAGTTGGTTGCTAGATCCTTCTGGTGGCCATCTCTGTCACGGGATGTGCGTGCTTTTGTGCAGTCCTGTGGAATTTGTGCTAGGGCTAAGCCCTGCTGTTCACGTGCCAGTGGGTTGCTTTTGCCCTTGCCGGTCCCGAAGAGGCCTTGGACACATATTTCGATGGATTTCATTTCTGACCTTCCCGTTTCTCAAAAAATGTCGGTCATTTGGGTGGTCTGTGATCGCTTTTCTAAAATGGTCCATCTGGTGCCCTTGGTTAAATTGCCTTCCTCCTCTGATTTGGTGCCTTTGTTCTTCCAGCATGTGGTTCGTTTACATGGCATTCCTGAGAATATTGTTTCTGACAGAGGTTCCCAGTTTGTCTCTGCTACAGATGGATCTGGATAAGTTGGAAACTTGGGCTGAAAGGTGGCAGATGAGGTTTAACAATGATAAATGTAAGGTTATACACATGGGAAGAGGGAATCAATATCACCATTACACACTGAACGGGAAACCACTGGGTAAATCTGACAGGGAGAAGGACTTGGGGATCCTAGTTAATGATAAACTTACCTGGAGCAGCCAGTGCCAGGCAGCAGCTGCCAAGGCAAACAGGATCATGGGGTGCATTAAAAGAGGTCTGGATACACATGATGAGAGCATTATACTGCCTCTGTACAAATCCCTAGTTAGACCGCACATGGAGTACTGTGTCCAGTTTTGGGCACCGGTGCTCAGGAAGGATATAATGGAACTAGAGAGAGTACAAAGGAGGGCAACAAAATTAATAAAGGGGATGGGAGAACTACAATACCCAGATAGATTAGCGAAATTAGGATTATTTAGTCTAGAAAAAAGACGACTGAGGGGCGATCTAATAACCATGTATAAGTATATAAGGGGACAATACAAATATCTCGCTGAGGATCTGTTTATACCAAGGAAGGTGACGGGCACAAGGGGGCATTCTTTGCGTCTGGAGGAGAGAAGGTTTTTCCACCAACATAGAAGAGGATTCTTTACTGTTAGGGCAGTGAGAATCTGGAATTGCTTGCCTGAGGAGGTGGTGATGGCGAACTCAGTCGAGGGGTTCAAGAGAGGCCTGGATGTCTTCCTGGAGCAGAACAATATTGTATCATACAATTATTAGGTTCTGTAGAAGGACGTAGATCTGGGTATTTATTATGATGGAATATAGGCTGAACTGGATGGACAAATGTCTTTTTTCGGCCTTACTAACTATGTTACTATGTTACTATGTTACTATGTCTCGAGGTTCTGGCGAGCCTTTTGTGGTAGGATGGGCATTGACCTATCTTTCTCCTCGGCCTTCCATCCTCAGACTAATGGCCATACCGAACGAACCAATCAGACCTTGGAAACATATCTGAGATGTTTTGTGTCCGCTGACCAGGATGATTGGGTGTCATTTTTGCCGTTGGCTGAGTTCGCCCTTAATAATCGGGCCAGCTCGGCTACCTTGGTCTCTCCATTTTTCTGCAATTCTGGGTTCCATCCTCGTTTCTCTTCAGGACAGGTTGAGTCTTCGGACTGTCCTGGTGTGGATTCTGTGGTGGACAGGTTGCAGCAGATCTGGACTCAGGTAGTGGACAATTTGACCTTGTCCCAGGAGAAGGCTCAGCTTTTCGCTAATCGCAGACGCCGTGTGGGACCCCGACTTCGTGTTGGGGATCTGGTTTGGTTATCTTCTCGTCATATTCCTATGAAGGTTTCCTCTCCTAAATTTAAACCTCGTTTTATTGGTCCGTATAGGATTTCTGAGATTCTCAATCCGGTGTCTTTTCGTCTGACCCTCCCAGACTCCTTTTCCATACATAATGTATTCCATAGGTCGTTGTTGAGGAGATACGTGGCACCTATGGTTCCATCTGTGGAGCCTCCTGCCCCTGTTTTGGTGGAGGGGGAATTGGAGTATATTGTGGAGAAGATTTTGGATTCTCGTGTCTCTAGACGGAAACTCCAGTATCTGGTCAAATGGAAGGGTTATGCTCAGGAAGATAATTCCTGGGTTTTTGCCTCTGATGTCCATGCCCCAGATCTTGTTCGTGCCTTTCATGTGGCTCATCCTGGTCGGCCTGGGGGTTCTGGTGAGGGTTCGGTGACCCCTCCTCAAGGGGGGGGGTACTGTTGTGAATTCTGTGGCGGAGTTCACTTCTGTGGTCACAAGTGGTATTGCAGTCTCTGGGCTTCCTCCCTCAGGTGTTTTGGTGAGCTCGTTGGCTGCCTTGCTATTTAGCTCCACCTGAGTCTGTCTTCCTTGCTCCTTGTCAATGTTCCAGTGTTGGATCTGAGCTACTGCATCTTTCCTTGGGCCTGCTGCTCTGCTAGATAAGTGCTTCTAGTTTGTTTTGTTTTTTCTGTCCAGCTTGCTATTAACTTTTGCTGGAAGCTCTGAGAAGCAAAGGGGTGCACCGCCGTGCTGTTAGTTCGGCACGGTGGGTCTTTTTGCCCCTTTGCGTGGTTTTCGTTTTAGGGTTTTTTGTAGACTGCATAGTTCTCTTTGCTATCCTCGCTCTGTCTAGAATATCGGGCCTCACTTTGCTGAATCTATTTCATTCCTACGTTTGTCTTTTCATCTTGCTAACAGTCATTATATGTGGGGGGCTGCCTATTCCTTTGGGGTATTTCTCTGAGGTAAGTCAGGCTTGCATTTCTATCTTCAGGCTAGTCAGCTCCTCAGGCAGTGCCGAGTTGCATAGGTAGTGATAGGCGCAATCCACTGCTGCTTATAGTTGTGTGAGGATAGATCAGGTACTGCAGTCTACAGAGATTCCACGTCTCAGAGCTCGTCCTATTGTTTTTGGTTATTGCCAGATCTCTGTATGTGCGCTGATTACTGCACGCTGTGTTGCCTGATTGCCAGCCATAACACTTTACATTGAGACACAATCTCCTACCACTAGAAAGTCATCTAGGTAGGGTATTAGAGTATCTTGTTGGCGCAGGTAAGCCATCACCTTTAGCATTACTTTTGTAAAGAAGTGAGGAGCCATTGAAAGATTAAAAGGCATTGCCACATATTGAAAGTGACGAACCTGTCCTGCCCAGTTGACTGCTTCCCTTAGGTACCGCTGGTGCTTGGTGTGTATGGGAAGATTATAGTAGGCATCCTTTAGGTCTATTCCTGCCATCACACATCTAGGAAACAAAAGTTTGATGGTAAAACCAATGGATTCCATTTTAAAGGTATAGTTACTTAAAAAAAACTTAATTTTTTGAGATTAATGATAGTTCTGAATGAACCATCCGGTTTATTAATCAGGAATAAAGGGGAATAAAATCCCTTCCCCTCTTGACCCCAGGGAACTTCTGTCAAAACTCTTAGTAAGGATAGGATCTCTGAATCAAGGGCCTTTTGTTGTTCTAGCCCTTTAGGTGATGTTACTATAAATGAATCCGAAGGGATTCACTCAAAATCTAATTTTAATCCGAATTCTATGATGTTAAGAATCCATTGGCTTGATGTTACTTTCTTCCATTTCTGGGAAAAATACTTTAGTCTGCCACCAACTTGACCATTAGCGGTACTTGTTACGTTTTGTATTATAGGATCCGCTAAACAATGCACCTCTTTGTTTTGGATCATTTGTTTCCCAGCGCTCTCTTTGAGCCTCAAATGTCTTATTTCTGGTAAAGGGGCGTCTTCTAAAGGCTCTCCTGTTAGAAGGAAGAGACTGGTTTGGAAATCCCTTCTTTCTCCTGCTTTGTTTAGGAGATCTTCTTTCCCAAAAAGAAACTCACCCTGGCACGGGATTGTATAGTTTCGCTTTCGTCTGTGGGTCCCCCTTCCAGCTCTTTAACCAGAGTGCTCGGCGGGCTGTATTTACTAGGCCAGCTGATCTGGCTGCTAAGCGTAGCGAGTCCGCTGATGCATCCGCCAGGAACGCTACAGCTTTTTTTATTAGAGGGATTGTTGGCAGAATTTTTTCTCTCAAAGTTTTTTCTCTAATTTGCTCCTCCAGTTTTTCTACCCAAACTAGTAGTGACCTGGCAGTACATGTACCAGATATGGCAGGTCTGAATGCCCCCGTGTTGGCCTCCCATGAACTTTTTAGTAAGGCCTCTGCTTTACGGTCTAAAGGGTCTGGCAAGACCTCCGAATCCTCTACTGGTAATATGGATTGTTTGGATGTTGAAGCAACTGCGGCATCCTCTTTAGGCACTTTTGACCAGGAATTTAGTTCCTCATCGCTAAAGGGATAACATCTCTTAGAGGATGATGGTAAGAATCCCAGTATGTTTTGCCTATCCGATTCCCCGTTTTTTCTGGCCCAACCCGGCAAACATGATGTCCTGTGCCGATTTTGACAGTTTTTTATCCGAACATCCCATTGTGCTTCTGACTGATTTTACTAGGTTGTCTATACTACCTTCAGGTAGACAAGGACCTTCTTCAGATTCAGATGAACTTAACTGGGAATTTGAATTGTCTGAGGATCTATGTACATCCTCCAATTCTGAGTCCACTGGTGAAAGGGATCTACTTCGCAGGCGTGTACTGGAGCTACTGGTGTGCGCCAACCCCAGCATCTCTTCTCGAATTATGGCTCTTACGTCTGCTGACGTCATTACATTTTCTTCATGTAGGGTTCGAGTGATACAATTCGGGCATAACCTTTTAACATGAGAATCTGGAAGAAGCTGTGTACATAGGGCACATTCGTTATGCTTGGACTTGTGTGTCCGTTTCTTAGTCTAAAAGGAGAGGGACACAGGAGGAATAGATCAGCATATAGGAAGAGGACTTTTAACACTCACCCAGTGAAGCTGAAAGGTACCGGTTCTGGAGGCAGAGATTTAGGTAAAACATCCTTGACATTGTCTGGCGGTGGATCGCTTCTCTGTGGGGCAACGTTTTTTGTTTTTTTTTTTTAAATCTGGCGCCGCATCTCCTGCCTACCCGGACCCAACCCGGAAGTGCTGTGGCTACTACCGAGTAAGACGCACCGCTCTTCTCACCATGCAGCACGTGTGCCCTCATGGAGCCGGGCGGCCCACCCCGGACCATGGATCGGTGGACAGACGAGGGGGGGAGGCCGCAAGCAGGGGCTCCCCCATCGCTGCTTCTGGTACTGCAGCCCCTGCTGTTCTCACGGAAACCACACAGACGGATGCATCTGGCCCAGGAATCCTCTTCAACTGCAGGTAACTTCGGATTCCTATAGGAACAGGAAACCTAAACTGAGGAGAGGGGACCTGTTATGGACCTGGTGGTTAGGAGCACCCGGCACGACCTGATAGTTAAACTGACACAGGACAAGCTCTGGGATGTGGGAGCTCTGATGACCGCAACCCCTAATCCTATCACACACACTAGAAATAGCCGTGGAGAGTTCCTGACTCTCCCTAGACGCCTCTTCACAGCCCAAGAGCTAGCTAGCCCTAGAGAAAGAAAATAAAGCCTACCTTGCCTCAGAGAAATTCCCCAAAGGTAAAGGAAGCCCCCCACATATATTGACTGTGAGTTAAGATGAAGTCACAAACACAGCAATGAAACAGACTTTAGCAAAGGGAGGCCAGACTTACTAAACAGACAGAGGATAGGAAAGGTATCTTTGCGGTCAGCACAAAAACTACAAAAGACCACGCAGAGTGTGCAAAAAGACCTCCGCACCGACTAACGGTGCGGAGATGCCACTCTGCATCCCAGAGCTTCCAGCTAGCAAGGCAAAATCATGATATCCAGCTGGACAAGAAAACAATGAACAAATAATAACTATCAGGGACTTAGCTTCTGCTGGAGCAGACAGGTCACCAGAAAGATCCAAGAGCGAACTGAACCAATGCAGGAACATTGACAGCTGGCATGGAGTAACGATCTGAGTGGAGTTAAATAGAGCAGCCAACCAAAGGATAAACCACGTCACCTGTGTAAGGAACCTCAGAAGCAGCAGCTCCACTCACAGCCACCAGAGGGAGTCCATAGACAGAACTCGCCAAAGTACCATTCACGACCACAGGAGGGAGTTCGACAACAGAATTCACAACAGGGACTGCCTCCTTTTATTCTGTAGGTTTCCTGTTCCTATGGGCGGATCCCTCTCTCTCATGTGGGTGCTGTCGTGGCGAAGGTAAAAATGGTGTTGTAAAAATGAGAAATTGCTGGTCAAATTTTAACCCTTATAACTCCCTAACAAAAAAAAATTTTATTTCCAAAATTGTGCTGCTGTAAATTAGACATGTGGGAAATGTTACTTATTTAGTATTTTGTGTGACATATCTGAGTGATTTAAGGGCATGAAAATTCAAAGTTGGAAAATTGCGAAATGCAAGTAATATCAAAAATATTTTGCCACTAACATGAAGTACAATATGTCTCGAGAAAACAATGTCAGAATCACCGGGATCCGTTAAAGCATTCCACAGTTATAACCTAATAAAGGGACAGTGGTCAGAATTATAAAAATTGGCCCGGTAATTAACGTGCAAACCACCCTCGGGGTAAAGGGGTTAAACATTAATTACATTTTTCAATTGAAAAAAAAACAAAAACAAACCATTTTATGATGCACCTTGCCTTTATGTCCTCGGATGGGATAGTATGTCCTATGGCAGATCCCATTTTGATGTGGGCTCCGACGGTGAGCCCGCATCAAAGCAGGGACATGTCAACTGTTTTGTACAGCTGACATGTACCCGCAATAGCGGCGGGTGGAATTGCGATCCACCTGCCGCTATTAACTTGTTAAATGCCGCTGTCAAACTCTGACAGTGCCATTTAACTAGCGCTTCCTGACATCAGGCCGGAAATGTGCGCATCGTTGACATGACAACCAGAGGTCTACTGAAGACCTCTATGGTTGATGCTGGATTGCTGTGAGCGCCACCCTGTGGTCGGTGCTCATAGCAATGCAGCAATTCTACTACATAGGGGCGATCTGAGCATCGTTCATATGTACCAGAGCCGATCAGGCTATGCCAGCTTCTAGCCTCCCATGCAGGCTGTTAAAGCATGACAAAAGTAAAAAAAAAAAAAAGTTAAAAAAAAATAAAATATATAAAAAAGTTTAAATCATCCCCCCTTTCAAAATAAAATAAAAACATACACATATTTGGTATCGCCGCGTTCAGAATCGCCTGATCAATACAAAAAAAAAGGATTAATCTGATTCATAACGCCAGAATTACGTATTTTTGGTCGCGACGACATCGCATTAAAATGTAACAACGGGCGATCAAAAGAATGTATCTGCACCAACATGGCAATCATTAAAAACGTCAGCTCGGCACGCAAAAAATAAGCCATCACCCGACCCCAGATCACGAAAAATGTATTGTAAAATTGAGCATTTTTTTAAGCAAACGTGGGAATTTTTTTACCACCTAAAAAAAGAACCTAGACAGGTTTGGAGTCTACAAACTCGTAATGACCTGGAGAATCATAATGGCAGGTCAGGTTTAGCATTTAGTGACCCTAGCAAAAAAGCCAACAAAAAACAAGGGTGGGATCGCACTTTTTTTTTTTTTTTTTGCAATTTCACCGCACTTAGAATTTTTTTCCCCCGTTTTCTAGTACACAACACACTAAAACCAATGGTGTCGTTCAAAAGTACAAACTCGTCCCACAAAAAAAAAAAAAAAGGTCCTCACACGGCCATATTGACGGAAAACTAAAAAAAAAGTTATGGCTCTGAGAAGAAGGGGAGCAAAAAAAGAAAACCCGAAAAAAGCTCCGGTCACTAAGGGGTTAAGAATATATATATATATATATATACATATATACTTAATTCCTATTCCGGGGCCTCATTGTCCTTCATATCCTGCCCGCAGGCAGCATGGTGTGTCTGAGGAGCTCCTGGTCCCTTCTGCTGCTTACTATGTCCTGCCAATTGTGGCGCTCCGGGGAGGACGCCCTCACAGAACCAACTCCTGTCCTCTCCACACGCAACTATGAACGACCGCACCGCGCGGAGCTGTAACTTCCCGCCCAAACAGCGAGTTGACGCTTTTATATACTTTGGCCCCGCCCCCAGCGATCCCCCTGACCAATGGTAAACCGAGTTATTCTAACATGACAGCGGATCGTGCTAACGCAGGCGGAGACGGAAGTCACGTGCTCCAGAAACTTGTGTCGTAATCTATGGACGTCTCGCGGGATGTGACGTAAGCACGGAGATCTCGCGGGATCCGGCGGGAGGACAAGTTCAGGGAACATGGCGACGTCTCATCTGTTAAAGGTAAAGAGCCCTCCCCCCGGTGTGCGCTGCTGCTCCCCGGTCACCGCGGTGTGGACGCGTTCTCCGGGCTGTAGTGACGGCCGCTGCCGGGCGGCGCCTTGTCTGAGCGCTGTCACTGCTCGCAGCACCGGCCGGAGCCGCACACACGGGTCTGTGTCCCGCAGTGTGTGAACAGAGCCGGCGTGCAGCAGGGCGGACAGTGCCCGGAGGTCACGGTCCGGGCCGTGTGCGGGGAGCTGTCAGCGCTCCTGTGTGATTGCTGAGCCGCTGTCCTGTCCTCTGCAGCTCCTCCTGGAAACCTGGGGATAAATGGACAAGTGGGAGGTACCCTACGCGGTCACCCACTGTCCAATCACTGCTGGAGCACTGACAGGATGGTGACGCCCGGATGTTACTGAATTCACACTTTTCCAGGAGGATGAAGAGAGGAAGGTCACATCCCATTCTGTACAGAGATGCCGGGGACTCGGTGTTTGCTGAATGAGACACATCGGGCCCGACAGCTCCTGGGGCCGCTCCCAGAATTGTGGGGGTTGATGTGTTGGGGTCCTGGAAGCAGATTGTTCCCGAGGCAAGAAGTGCTTATATTCTGGTGGTCGCCCCCGGACGGCCCCTGCCGGGCACTGGGTGTAACTAGAGCTGGGGCCAATCGTTTCTCAGGAGCCGGACCGTCATCTGTGGCTGTAGGACGGGAACCATGAGGAAACCTCCGGCCTCCGCGATCCCCAGGTTTTGTGAATAAATAGCTCAGCGTGATGATGTGGTGGTCACTGGGGCGCCATGATGATGATGATGATGTGGTCGTCGTCACTGGGGCGCCATGATGATGATGATGTGGTCGTCGTCACTGGGGCGCCATGATGATGATGATGTGGTCGTCGTCACTGGGGCGCCATGATGATGATGATGATGTGGTCGTCGTCACTGGGGCGCCATGATGATGATGTGGTTGTCGTCACTGGGGCGCCATGATGATGTGGTCGTCACTGGGGCGCGATGTGACGCCAGGCCGGCTAATGAAAGGAGTTTTGGATGCCATCAGGGATGAGGCATGTCTCGGGTACCCTTCCTACGGCCACAGATCACTGTTCTGGCCGATGATCCTGGATCCTAACAATCAATTTGCTCCAACTTTTATTATAATATATTGAAAAATAAACACTTTGGCCTGATCAGAGACGGGAGAATCTATTTGTACGATTCTGCTCCGTCAGCGAGGTCGGTAGTCTGTGGACCCGGGAGCCCGGTGACTATTTACCTCCTGATTCTTTGATTTAGCCGGGATGCCACAATGTTGTTTTTGTCACTCTGTGTCCCGGGAATGTCGGGATATTGGAAGATTCTCAGGCCTTTGTCCAGCAGTCACAGATTCCTGGTCTGTTTTTTTTTTTTTTTTAACTCTAAACCTGATAGTGAATTCATGCTTCCCGAACCTCCAACCTAGTGCATCAGACACTCTGCATTATTACAGCCGTGTATGTGATACGTAACAAATTATATTGTGGTACCGTGTTAGCCAGAAATGTCAATGTAAATACTTTAATGCCCAATAAAATAGAATTATTCTTACCGTTAATTCGGTTTCTAGGAACCTTCCACGACAGCGGTACTGGAGGATGTCTCCCCGCCCTAATGGGGGACAGGAAACACAGAGGTTAAATACCCTCCCCTTCCTGCCACCTCCAGTGTTTTTTCTGGACACAGTAGTATGTATAGTTACCACTTAAGTGCAGGAATCATCCAATAAAATTATCAGATAGGGAGGGAAATTAGTGCTGTCGTGGAAGGTTCCTAGAAACCGAATTAACGGTAAGAATAATTCTATTTTCTCCAGTCACCTTCCACGACAGCGGTACTGGAGTAGTACCAACAAATAATTTCTAGGGGGGGACAACCGCCTGCAGAACTGTTCTGCCGAAAGTTAAATCCCGGTTGAAATCAAGCCTGTAGTGCCTGGTGAACGTATGTACTGATGACCAGGTGGCAGCTCTGCAAATCTGCTCCGTAGAAGTGTCACCCCTCTCTGCCCATGATGTTGACACCGACCGTGTAGAATGGGCCTTTAGCGATGGAGGAGGTGGTAACATAGTAACATAGTTAGTAAGGCCGAAAAAAGACATTTGTCCATCCAGTTCAGCCTATATTCCATCATAATAAATACCCAGATCTACGTCCTTCTACAGAACCTAATAATTGTATGATACAATATTGTTCTGCTCCAGGAAGACATCCAGGCCTCTCTTGAACCCCTCGACTGAGTTCATAGTAACATAGTAGATTCTGGGATGAGTATGCCAGAGATATGGCTTGTTTAATCCAGTTGGCGATAGTATTTTTCGTAGCCTTTGTTCTTCCCGGAGAGTTGAATGAAGAGATTTTGGTCAATCCTCCAACTCTCTGTTTGTGAAAGATAATGTAACACCACTCTGCGGCCATCCAGAGTGTGGAAGGACTCTTCCTTCACATTAGAAGGATCTGGGTAGAACGAGGGCAACACTATGTCCTGACCTCTATGAAAGTCTGATGTTACTTTAGGTAGGAAGGTAGGATCTAGACGCAGGATTATACTATCAGATGTTACCCTTAAGTAAGGCTCTTGTATGGATAGGGCATGCAGTTCTCCTATCCGTTTGGCCGAGGTAATAGCCACTAAAAAGACCGTTTTTAGGGTAAGAACCTTTAATGAAATATGAGATAAAGGCTCAAAAGGATCTCGAGTTAGACTCTTAAGGACCAGATTAAGGTCCCAAGGAGGAGTATTGTTGAGAACTCTGGGACGGATTCTAGTTGCTGAAGTAACAAAGCGCCTGATCCACCGATGTTTGGCTAGATCCTGATCGAAATAGGAGCTAAGTGCTGAAATTTGTACCTTTAAGGTGTTAGGCTTAAGACCCAACTCTAGACCCTTTTTCAAGAAGTCCAGAATTTTGGCAATATTTGGATGAAATGGATCAGGAATGTCTGGAAGATACCACGATGAAAACCTCTTCAGATTTTGGCATAAATGGCATTTGTTATGGGTTTTCTACTGTTCTGGAGAGTATGAATTACTCCATCTGAGAGACCTCTTGCCTTTAGTATCTCGGCCTCAGAAGCCATGCTGAAAGATTCAATCTGTGAAGGTTTGGATGCAGCAATGGACCCTGACGAAGAAGATTTTCCTTCTGAGGTAGACACACTGGACCTTCCTGGGCCATGTCTAACAGGGCGCTGTACCAACTCCTCCCTGGCCATGTTGGCGCTATCAAAATCGCCGTAACTCGTTCCGATCGGATCTTCTGTAGAGTTTTCGATATTAATGGGATCGGAGGGAATGCATAAACAAGGTCGAACCTCCATGGGTGAGAGAACGCATCCATGCCCAGTGCTCTGTCTGTCATATTTAAGGAGAAATAAGTTCGCAGCTTGGCATTCTGACTGTTGGCAAAAAGGTCCACCTCTGGGATCCCCCATCTGGAAATCAGGGAGAGAAGGGCCTCCTGGTCCAGACACCATTCTCCTGGATGCACATCCCTTCTGCTCAAGAAATCTGCCTGGGTATTGGCTGACCCCTTCAGGTGAATTGCTGAGATAGAGAGAACGTGTCTCTCTGCCCAGAAAAAAATGTTTGAGGCTAAGGTCTTTAGTTTCCTGAATCTTGTGCCTCCTTGATGACGAAGGTATGCTACCGTGGTCATGTTGTCGGAATATATTCTGACATGGTGTCCTTGAACAAGGGAGGATGCAGCTCTTAATGCTTCTTCTACTGCTTTCAGTTCTGTGAAGTTTGAAGAGCTTGCTCTGATGTCTGGGCCCCAGGTGCCCTGGAAATGGGTTCCCTCGACTATAGCTCCCCATCCCCTTTGACTGGCATCCGATGTTAGTGTCTTTAGTGGGATCTGATCCCAACTGACCCCCTTTTGGAGGTTTCGAACCCGTAGCCACCATGCCAGGGATGCCTTGACATGATTGGGAAGGCAAACTCTCTTGGAGAGAGAACTCTGCTGACCGTCCCAGGATGATAGGACATGGGTTTGGAGGATTCTCGTGTGGGCTTGTGCCCAAGGTACCATCTGGATACAAGATGTTAGAGATCCCAGCACAGACATGGAATGTCGTAGAGTAGGAGCCTTCAGGGTTCTGAATGCCGTTATCTTCTGTACCAGATCGAGTTGACGTTCTCTGGGCAGAAAGGATCTCCTCGCCTCCGAGTCCAGAAGGACTCCTAGGAACTTCTTCCTCCTGGAGGGATGAAGGTCCGATTTTTCTAGATTTGGGATCCAACCCAATGATTTTAGGATTTCTAGAGACCTTGTTAAGTCGGCACTGAGGCGGGAGACTGAGGGAGCGACAATGAGAAGATCGTCTAGATAGGGTACTATGCAGATCCCCTGAAGACGGATGAATATAATGGCTTCTGTCATGATTTTTGTAAAGACTCTGGGTGCTGAGGCGATTCCGAAGGGAAGGGAGTTGAACTGATAGTGAACTATCTCCCGATCCTGAGATATTGCAAATCTTAGGAACTTCCGGAATTCTGGATGGATTGGGACGTGGTAATAAGCGTCCCTCAGATCTACTGTAGCCATCACCCAGTCCTGTCCTATCAGAGGGATCGCTGTCTTGACCGACTCCATCTTGAACCTTCTGTAGGTTATTACTTGATTCAGGGGCTTCAAGTTGATTATTATTCGGTGCTTCCCCAAAGGCTTCTTGATCAGAAACAGATGGGAATAGTGTCCTCTGCCAATTTCTTGCTGAGGTACTGGGGAAATTACTCCTTCCTGGAGTAAGTTCTGTAGGCCGGAAAGGAATGCGCCCTGAGGGCTGAGACTCTGTAATGAGGTTATCCTCATGTGATGAGGGGGAGGGCTCTCGAACTCTAATTTTAGTCCATTCTGAATAGTGTCGAGTACCCACTGGTTCGACGAAATGGACCTCCACTGGTTGATAAAGTTCGAGAGACGCCCCCCAACGCCCTGGGCGTAGTCACTGCTTTTCTGGGGTCTGCTGGGACTGGGGAACCAGGATGTTCCTACCTTTCCCCCCTTTAGGATAGCTCCAGCGTCCTGATTTGCCTTTCCCTTTGAATTCCCGTTGGAAGGGTTGCTCTTTTGAGGGACGAAAAAAACGTTTCTTCGGATTTCTCTGTTCCGGAAGCGCTTTCTTTTTGTCCGTTGCTTTATCCAGAATATCATCCAGGGCCTGCCCGAACAGATAGCGGCCCTGAAAGGGAATGGCACATAGTTTTGTTTTGGACGTTATATCCCCACTCCAAGACTTTAGCCATAGAGCTCTTCTGGCTGAGTTAGAGAGAACTGCTGATTTGGCAGCCACTCTTACGGACTCTGCCGAAGCATCGGCCAGGAAGCCCGTAGCTTTCTGGAGAAGCGGGAGAGAATCTAAGATTATTTCCCTAGATGTTCCCTGGGTAAGGTGGTCTTCCAGCGTGCGGAGCCAACGAAATAGGGATCTAGCCACGCAGGTGGACGCAATGTTTGTTTTAAGGAGATTGGTAGAAGTCTCCCACGATCTTCTTAGTAAACTCTCCATTTTGCGGTCCATAGGGTCTCTGAGTTGGGAAGAATCCTCGAAAGGGAGGGTTGTCTTTTTTGACACTCTAGAGACCTGCACGTCTACCTTAGGGGTATCCCACAGAGAGACATCTCCATCGAGAGAAAAACGATTTTTAAGTTCAGAGGGAACAGAAAGACCTTTTTCAGGTGATTCCCATTCATGAAGGATGAGACTCTGTACATTCTCATGTATAGGGAACCCTTTTAATTTTTTAGGTTTCAACCCACCGAACATCTCATCCTGCACCGATGGCTTCTCCTCCTCCTCCTCAACACCCATTGTCCCCCTGACCATACTGATTAACTCCTGTATGTCCTCTGAGGAAAAATAATATTTTTTACTCTCCTCTCTGGGGGTGGAAGTGGAGCCCTCATTCTCCCACAAATCCTCCGAGCCGGAGGAATGAACTTCACCAGAATCTGAATCAGAAGTAACCGCCGCCGTTTTCCTTTTTTTAGGAGGAGGTGGCGGAGGTAACAGAGACTGGGAAAGGGCCGATACCGAGGATTGCACTTCCTGTTTAATGAGGGATTTAATGCTCTCAAACAAGGATGGCTGTTCTGAGCGAATTATTTCATCGGTGCAGGGCTGGCATAGTCTCTTCTTGTAAGAAGAAGGTAGTTTTGATGCACAAACACCACATTTACGATCTTCCGATTTTGTCTTGGAAGATCTGTCCTTCCTAGGGGCAGAGGCCTTGTCTCCCTAAAAAAGAGAGAGAAGGGGACTAAGTATATGGCACCCTAAGGAATACAGGGATAAAGGGACCTTAACCCACTACTCACAGTAGGAGGGAGGACGCAGGGCTCGGCAGAAGCAGAGATAGATCTGTCACCCTCCATGGTCAGTCAGCACTGTAGTCCAGTCAGTCAGACAGGGGGCCTTACCTGGAGGTGACTACCAGGGTTAAATACCGTGGAAGTTGCGTCCCATGTTGTGCTCCTCCTCCCGGTCCCAGGCGTAGGGGAAAGACCGCTATGCCGCCAACAGAAACTGCAGTCCGACGCGCGTGCGTTCCACCTCTGGAACGCACATGCCGAGAACCGGAAGTTCGGGTACTTCCGGTTCGCGCGTCCACTGTTTCCGGCCATGAGGAAAGGAGGAAATGCCGGGGAGCCGCGCGGGGACCCCGGCCGCACCACACCGCTCCGCTTTACTCCCGAAGGAGCGCGGGAGGAGCGGAGAAAGGGTCCCGAGTCCGCACCATGTGGGGAGACGGGAGCAGCGCCGCAGGGAGGAGACATCCCGACCCAGGCTGCCCGGCTAGGTAAGACCTGAGTGCTCCGATCGCCGGCCACGGCAGCACTACCGCAGGACCTCTTCATGCCCCAATAGGGGACAGGAAAAACACTGGAGATGGCAGGAAGGGGAGGGTATTTAACCTCTTTGTGTTTCCTGTCCCCCATTAGGGCGGGGAGACATCCTCCAGTACCGCTGTCGTGGAAGGTGACTGGAGAAACACAAGTTTGCCGTCTTGGTCTCATGATGTGAAAATGTGAACAGTCTGAGGTGGAGGACCGTTTAATACCAATACCCGTAGGTTGGAGGTATCCCAGTCTCCAGCAGCTGTTCCCTAATGATGTGACCTCAGTGAGCTGGAGCATTGTTGTCCTTGAAGATGAGATTAGGCCTGTGTTAAGGTACCGTCACATTAAGCGACGCTGCAGCGATATAGACAACGATGTCGATCGCTGCAGTGTCGCTGTTTGGTCGCTGGAGAGCTGTCACACAGACAGTTCTCCAGCGACCAACTATGCTGAGGTCCCCGGGTAACCAGGGTAAACATCGGGTTACTAAGCGCAGGGCCGCGTTTAGTAACCCTATGTTTACCCTGGTTACCATTGTAAATGTAAAACAAAAAAACACATACTTACATTCCGGGGCCTGTCACGTCCCCGGCGTCCGTTTCCCTGCACTCCTCCTGCATCCTGTGTAAGCGCCGGCCGTAAAGCAGAGCGGTGACATCACCGCTGTGCTCTGCTTTACGGCCGGTGCTGACACAGGATGCTGGAGGAGTGCAGGGAAGCGGACGCAGGGGGACGCGACAGACACCGGAATGTAAGTATGTAGTGTTTGTTTTTTTTACATTTACAATGGTAACCAGGGTAAACATCGGGTTACTAAGCGCGGCCCTGCGCTTAGTAACCCGATGTTTACCCTGGTTACAAGTGAAGACATCGCTGGATCGGCGTCACACACACCGATTCAGCGATGTCTGCGGGTGATCCAGCGACGAAATAAAGTTCTGGTCTTTCTGCTCCGACCAACGATGTCACAGGATCCAGATCGCTGCTGCGTGTCAAACACAACGAGATCGCTATCCAGGGCGCTGCAACGTCACGGATCGCTATCGTTATCGTTCTAAAGTCGCTCAGTGTGAAGGTACCTTTAGTGCAGAAGCACAATAACTGGATTAATGATGTTATTCAGGTAGTAGGGTGTTGTGAATTCTGTTGTCAAGCTCACTCCTGTGGTCATGAATGGTACTTCGGCTGGTTCTGTCCATGGGGCTGCGGCTTCTGAGTTTCCTTCCACAGGTGACGAGGTTAATTCGTTAGCTGGCTGCTCTATTTAACTCCACTTAGATCATTGCTCCATGCCACCTGTCAATTTTCCAGTATTGGTCTAGTTCACTCCTGGATCGTTCTTGTGACCTGTCTTCCCAGCAGAAGCTAAGTTCCTGCTTGTTTTTCTTTAGTTTGCTATTTTTCTGTCCAGCTTGCTATTTTGATTTTTTATCTTGCTTGCTGGAAGCTCTGGGATGCAGAGGGAGCGCCTCCGCACCGTGAGTCAGTGCGGAGGGTCTTTTGCGCCCTCTGCGTGGTCTTTTTGTAGTTTTTTGTGCTGACCGCAAAGTTACCTTTCCTATCCTCAGTCTGTTCAGTAAGTCGGGCCTCACTTTGCTAAATCTATTTCATCTCTGTGTTTGTATTTTCATCTTTACTCACAGTCATTATATGTGGAGGGCTGCCTTTTCCTTTGGGGAATTTCTCTGAGGCAAGGTAGGCTTATTTTTCTATCTTCAGGGCTAGCTAGTTCCTTAGGCTGTGTCGAGTTGCATAGGGAGCGTTAGGCGCAATCCACGGCTATTTCTAGTGTGTGTGATAGGATTAGGGATTGCGGTCAGCAGAGTTCCCACGTCTCAGAGCTCGTCCTATATTATTTGTAACTATCAGGTCATTCCGTGTGCTCTTAACCACCAGGTCCATTATTGTTCTTACCACAAGGTCATAACAGTAGGGGCTCCTCACTGTACCATTCACAAAGTGTAGACCAGTTGGATATTGTCTAGACACACCTGCCCACACTAACACCACCACCAAAGGCTCATGTGGTGACAACAGTGGCTGATGCATAGCGCTTTCCTTGACGTCTCCAACATTGTTGGCGGCCAGCGTTTCTGTTCGTCGTGAATCGACTTTCATTAGTTAACAGCACTGAGGCCCGCTTGTCCCTCTTCCAGCCTAGATTCCCCCTGTTCCTGGTGGTGTGGTCAGGTACCCTTTCAGGTCATTTAGCACACTGATCTAAACCATTTCGAGTGGTCTGACGTGACACTTGGATGCCTCTAACCTGTGCCTGGAGTTATGTGGCATTCGTCATCCGGTTTGGGAGGACATTGTTCACAATGCAGCGGTCCTTAGTGTGGGATGTGGCCAAAGGACGTCCACTTCTCTGCCTTTCTGTGACTCTTCCAGTCTCTCTCTCTGTTGCACCCTTCTGACTCTGTGACACTCTAAGTTCTGTGGCCACTTTTGTCTGAGAACATCCTGCTTGAAGCCTCACAATGGCGAGATACTGTGATCAATTGTTAGGTGTCATCTTGGTCTCATGATGTCAAAATGTGAACAGCCTGATGATGGCGGTCTAACACCAATTGTAATTGAACCCTAAAATTTATTGGCCGATTCATGGATCAAGCATCTGTTCTGAATTTTGCCATTATGCTCCTTGTTAGAGAACAGCAAGTTGTGCAAGAAGTATTGAAACACTGAACAGTTGGACACGTGCATCCAAAAGTTTAGAGCCAATCACATTAATTTCACCTTTGAAAGGTTAGTGTGCATTTTAGGTTCATCCTGAAATTTTTACCCAAAAGCCAGATACCCCTAACTTTTTGTGAATAGTGTATCTGAGATGACTAGTCCAATGCAGGTCCTTTAGCCGCCCCTAGACTGATCGTTCCCTATGAGCGAGACCGATCTATGTCTGAGACACTGCTGGGGACCTGCAAGGACTGGTCATCTGAGTTTCATAGCCCCCTCTGGCTTCTCAAAGTCTACCCTTTGATACACCACAAAGTCTCATAGTAAAACATGCACAACGTCAGTAATGCAGCCAGTATATGATTATTTCTGTGCCTGACTTGGGCAGCATGACTTAACTTTACCAAAAAATTATGTAGTTATGCCGGCAATGGCTGCATGATGTTCCTCCATAACCACTGGACACTTGTCGCTCGGGTGTCATATATCAATGCTGCCTGCAACCTTTGGATGACGTAGATGTGATTCTGGAGGAAGTTCCTCTACGAAACGTTCACATTTTGTGGAGTTTTTTTTGTTATTCATGTCTGTCTCTTTTGGGTGACAACTGATATGGCTGCCACTACAATGGCTTCAGCATGTTATCAGGCCCGCTTTGCAAAAATCCGTCTTGTCTTCTGTTTGAACAAAATCCAGATGATGACTTCCCTCTGTTTTACCATAAATCTCTGTAGGATAAGTCCCCATGCTCCGCATTAGAGAGTCCCATTTTATATCACTAGGCTGTTCCATCTCTTTATAACCCAGGGAGGGTCCGATGTATGAAATCCCCCTAATGCTGTGAGATAAAGGGGTGCACAGCACTGCGCCCCATGTTTAAGGGGATTTCCGGTTTCACAGAACACATCTGAAAACCCCTTTAAGCTTTTATCTTGCAGAAGCTAAGCATTCAGCAGTATGTCTTCACTTTAGAAGACCGCAATGCCACCACTAATTGTCTGCTTCACCTATGTTCTTAAAAAAAAAAAAATGGAAAAAAAAGGTGGATCCAGCTCACTCACAGGGCTCATGTAAAAAATCGGCTAACTTTTATTGAGTTATTATTTAAAAATTGAAGATTACACACAGACATCTCGGATGACACAGCAATGACAGGAGGTGGTGTGTAATAATAAGGCTCTTGTACACTGGTTACCAGCATTATTAACCTGCCCGGTGCCTGCACGTAGTCAGACGCTGCAGAGAGAAAATAAACTTAGTTGTGACTGACACTGGCTCTGCATTGGGGTCCGGCTGTCAGTCAGTGTCGGAGACGTGGTTACACCGCCCCTGTGCCTGGAACCGAACACTGCCGGGGAGAATAAAGTTCATTTTCTCCCCACAGCGTTTGTCCACATGAAGGCACCAGGCAGGTTAGTAATGCCATTAGCCTGCAGGTTAACCGCATAGCTGCAGGTTAATAGAGTTTTTGCTGGTGACTGCTTCCCTTTAAGAATTACGAACATATCCTCGGGAGTGGTGTCCGCTTTCTCGGGAAGCTGTGGGCTCTCGCCCTTGGTTCTCTCAATTTAGATATTGATGAGTTATAAAAAGCGTAGCACAGCTTGAGTGGTCTGTCCCCTATATATTACACTGATAAAGCAGCCCGTTAACTAAATTGATGTCCCCACCCCTTCATTCTCCCAGTTACTGACCCTCTTGAAGGTCATATTGTGTTTGACTTGCCCTGTCTGTGTACTCTTTTGATCCCTTACAGATGACCTCCTACGCTAAGGAAATTAGCAGTGGAATTATTGGTATTTCTCCAACAGGACAACGCATTCTGACATACTGACCTCTAAGATCAAGTTCTCATGATGAGCTTTTGATGCTGAGTATTATCACTGTGAACATAAATTCTCATTGTCTTACAGTTTCAGCAAAATGGATGGGATTTATAGAAATCTCATGCCTACTTTTTTTTTTTTATACTACTTGCGTGTGTTCATATCCAGAACATGTCAATTTCCCTTGCGGTTACGCTAAGAATGCAGATTTTCCCCATAGAGCTTAATTACATGTGGAAACTCTGCAAGTAAAAAAACGCATATTTGGAGTCGGTAAGCGAAACCTCCTACACCGACTCCTCAATTTTCCTGACTCTGACTCCACTGCATTGGTCACTACTGAGCATGTACATAAAGTGCAGCACAGATTCATCTCAACTATGGCTCCACAGCACTGATCACTACTGAGCATGTACATAAAGTACAGCACAGATTCATCTCAACTACAACTCCACAGCACTGGTCTCTACTGAGCATGTATATAAAGTGCAGCACAGATTCATCTCCACTATGGCTCCACAGCACTGGTCACTACTGAGCATGTGCATAAAGTGCAGCACAGATTCATCTCAACTATGGCTCCACAGCACTGGTCACTACTGAGCATGTACAAAACGTGCAGCACAGATTCATCTCAACTATGACCCCACAGCACTGGTCACTACTGAGCATGTACATAACGTGCAGCACAGATTCATCTCACCTATGACCCCACAGCACTGGTCTCTACTGAGCATGTATATAAAGTGCAGCACAGATTCATCTCAACTATAACTCCACAGCACTGGTCACTACTGAGCATGTACATAACGTGCAGCACAGATTCATCTCCACTATGGCTCCACAGCACTGGTCACTACTGAGCATGTACATAACGTGCAGCACAGATTCATCTCACCTATGACCCCACAGCACTGGTCACTACTGAGCATGTGCATAAAGTGCAGCACAGATTCATCTCAACTACAACTCCACAGCACTGGTCTCTACTGAGCATGTATATAAAGTGCAGCACAGATTCATCTCAACTATGACTCCACAGCACTGGTCACTACTGAGCATGTACATAACGTGCAGCACAGATTCATCTCACCTATGACCCCACAGCACTGGTCACTACTGAGCATGTGCATAAAGTGCAGCACAGATTCATCTCCACTATGGCTCCACAGCACTGGTCACTACTGAGCATGTACATAAAGTGCAGCACAGATTCATCTCTACTATGGCTCCACAGCACTGGTCACTACTGAGCATGTACATAACGTGCAGCACAGATTCATCTCAACTACAACTCCACAGCACTGGTCTCTACTGAGCATGTACATAACGTGCAGCACAGAAAGTGCAGCACAGATTCATCTCAACTATGGCTCCACAGCACTGGTCACTACTAAGCATGTGAATAAAGTGCAGCACAGATTCATCTCAACTATGGCTCCACAGCACTGGTCACTACTGAGCATGTACATAAAGTGCAGCACAGATTCATCTCAACTATGACTCCACAGCACTGGTCACTACTGAGCATGTGCATAAAGTGCAGCACAGATTCATCTCAACTAAAAGCAAAGATCCTCAGATCAGGAACAAAACAGACATTTATAGGACATTTCAGAACCTTCTCAAATTCTTATGAAAACATTTACAGCACATCCTGCATTCTACTACTGAACCCAATTTATTGTATAAGGAGTTCGAGATGGTCCATTTTATTCTGACTTCACAGCCCTGGTGGAAGTGGAAAGGCACTAAAAATCCATGTAGTTCACACATGACTATACCAATAAAGTTTTCAAAAACTTAGTACCAAGAAGTATAAAAAAAACAAAGCAGCTCACCAAACCAAATAATTAGGCTACTTTCCCATGATGGTCTTTTGGAGAGTTTTTGTTGTTGCAGATTTTCTGCACATATCAGGTTACTTATGTTTTTCATTGTGTTTTTTTTTTAATTTTTTTTTACATGTATGTTTATCACATCTTTGATTCTGCGTTTCTTGTTTCCTTTTGTTGTCATGTTATAAATAAAGTGGCTTAGTGTTTGATACTTCCTGGTATTTGGCTTTGACAACACTCTCTTGATATGGTCATGTGTGGATTACATGCATCTTTGATGCTTTACCACCTCAGACATGCACTAAAATCTTAAAGGGAACCTGTCACCCCCGTTTTTTGAGATTGAGCTATAAATACTGTTAAATAGGGCCTGCGCTGTGTGTTCCTATAGTGTATGTAGTGTACCCCGATTCCCCACCTATGCTGAGATATAACTTACCAAAGTCGCCGTTTTCGCCTGTCAATCAGGCTGGTCAGGTCGGGAGGGCGTGGTGACATCGCTGGTTCTTCCTCAGCTTTACGTTGGTGGCGTAGTGGTGAACAAGCAGCGCGCGATCTGCGCTGTAATCCCTTGCATCGGTGGGGGCGGCCATCTTCCTGGGGCCGCGCGTGCGCAGATCGAGTGCTCTGCTGCACGGGGTTTCAGGAAAATGGCCGCGGGATGCCGCGCGTGCGCATTAGAGATCGCGGCGGCCATTTTCCCAAAGCCGAGATGCAAACTCGGCTTTGGGAAAATGGCCGCCGCGATCTCTAATGCGCACGCGCGGCATCCCACGGCCATTTTCCTGAAGCCCCGTGCAGCAGAGCACTCGATCTGCGCACGCGCGGCCCCAGGAAGATGGCCGCCCCCACCGATGCAAGGGATTACAGCGCAGATCGCGCGCTGCTTGTTCGCCACTACGCCACCAACCTAAAGCTGAGGAAGAACCAGCGATGTCACCACGCCCTCCCGACCTGACCAGCCTGATTGACAGGCGAAAACGGCGACTTTGGTAAGTTATATCTCAGCATAGGTGGGGAATCGGGGTACACTACATACACTATAGGAACACACAGCGCAGGCCCTATTTAACAGTATTTATAGCTCAATCTCAAAAAACGGGGTGACAGGTTCCCTTTAAGTGCAAGGTGACATTAACCCTTCATTACCCCATATCCCACTGCTACACGGGAATGGGAAGAGAGAGGCTAAGTGCAAGAATAGGCGCATCCTCCAGATGTGCCTTTTCTGGGGTGGCTGGGGGCAGATGTTTTTAGCCGGGGGGGGGGGGGGGGAAGCAGGGCAATAACCGTGGACCCTCTCCAGGCTATTAATATCTGCCCTCAGTCACTGGCTTTCCCACTCTGGCAGAGAAAATTGTGTGGGAGCCCACGCCAATTTTTTCCGCAATTTAACCCTTTATTTTAATATCTATAATATCTACAGCCACCAAATTTAACATACAGACACTTCTTCCATTACTAAAGAGAAATATATAATAATAGAAGGGATGAGATGGTTTACTGTATGTAAACCATGATCATTCAACAAAATGTCCCAGAGTATTACATGGCACTTCCTACATACATAAATCAACGATTCGGAAACTCGGTACGGATTAACCCCTGAGCCCAGAGAAGAGAACCACAATATGCTATTAAAATATCCAAATTTATTTCCAAAAGGTTAAAAGAACAAAACAGGTATGATACTCATAATACGAAATGATACCCGGGGACCAGTATAACACCCTCACTACTGTTATGGAATATATATCACTTTTAAACCCCAGCCAAAGTAAATTCTAAAGCTTGTGAAGGTTGGTAAGTGCGAACAGTCACTGGCTATTACCAGATCTTCCCCATGCATGAAATGAGGATTAATCCTTCAGCGGTACCATGACAGGAAATAACTCGTTAGTTACATTCATATGCAGGCATAGATCCAAAGAGCCTATATTACCTGACAGCTGTGGCACATGGATATATTAAACAGTAAATCCTGTAGCACCGGGTGATTCTGTGTTCCCCTGTCGCCCCAACGCGCGTTTCGCCCTTGGCATCTTCCGGAAGAAGCCAAGGGCGAAACGCGCGTCGGGGCGACAGGGGAACACAGAATCTATCTATCTATCCCCCTATACTATGTGTAGACATTTATTTTAGCTATTCTATTCTAAGCTGTCAGTGTGATTTTACTGTACACCGCACTGAATTGCCGGCTTTTCTATAGAACACCGCTGCGTATTTCTCTCAAGTAACACTGTTGGTCCGTGTGTAATCCGTATTTTTCTCGCCCCCATAGACTCATTGGCGTATTTTTTGCGCAATACGGTGACAAACACAGCATGCTGCGATTTTCTACAGCCGTAGAAGACCGTATAATACGGATCAGTAAAATACGGCAGATAGGAGCTGGGCCATAGAGAATCACTGTACCGTATGCAATCCGTATTTTCTGTACCTCTCATACGTCCGTAATACTCGCTAGTGTGAGGCCAGCCTAAGTGTGTTCTTTGAAATGATCCTTGTTTTAGTCCGTATTCAGGGGACTTTAATTTAATCTATGGCATGTTGTGGTATACTCTGTTTGGACTTAAAAAAAAAAAAAAAAAAAAAAAAGTCCATATTTAATTTGTTGAGAGCTGTATATATTTTCTGTATACCCTGATCGGAAGTTATTGGGTTGCTTCCCTTTGTATATATGTAATATATCTGTTCACCTGTATATTATCACTTGTATATTTGTACAGCACACTCCTTTATTGTATTTGTTTTACAGTGAGGTTTTGAGAAAGACCGTGCCTGGTCGAAACGTTAACCTTGTTGTCCGCAATCACTTCTCTTTTTCTCTGAAAATTATTTGGTGGTGCCTGTACACGTGAATAAAAGCAACTAATTTTTCTACATAAACGCAAGGACTTGAGTGCGGCTGTTTTTCTCCTATTTGTTCTCGAGACATAGTCATTGTCCCATACTTAGACGACTTCCTTATAATAGGGAGATCTAAAACTAAAAAAAAAAAAACAGCACATACTTACATTCTGGTGTCCGTCAGGTCCCTTGCCGTCTGCTTCCCGCACTCAGTGACTGCCGGCCGTAAAGTGAAAGCAGAGCACAGCGGTGCTGTGCTTTCACTTTCACTTTACGGCCGGCAGTCACTGAGTGCGGGAAGCAGACGGCAAGGGACCTGACGGACACCAGAATGTAAGTATGTGCTGTTTGTTTCTTTTTACGCTGGTAACCAGGGTAAACATCGGGTTACTAAGCGCGGTCCTGCGCTTAGTAACCCGATGTTTACCCTGGTTACCCGGGTACCTCGGCATCGTTGGTCGCTGGAGAGCTGTCTGTGTGACAGCTCCCCAGCGACCACACTACGATTTACCTACGATCACGGCCAGGTCATATCGCTGGTCGTGATCGTAGGTAAATCGTATAGTGTGACGGTACCCTAACTCCGATAGAGGACGCATATTATCTAGGGACCTTCTCGATACAGGTGTCCTGGTCCCAACCAGAGAAACATCAGACGTCCAATGTAAGAGAGTTATGGGCTGTAGAAAGAGCTGTAAAACATTTCCTCCCTATCCTTCAGGGTCGTTATACCAGGATTATGTCCGACAATTATGCAGTGGTAGCTTATATCAACCACCAGGGGAGAACAAGGTCCTTTTCCCTTATGGGGGCAACATCTGTCCTTCTCCAGTTAGCAGAACGTCACCTATTGTCCCTCACAGCTCTGCACATAAAGGGTGTCGAAAGCACGAAAGCAGACTACCTAAGTCGCAAAAGGCTAAGGCAGTGAGAATGGTCGCTGAATCCCCGGGTATTCCAACAGATAGTACAGGCCTGGGGCAAACCGGTAATAAACTTATTGGCCACTCCTCACAACAGGAAGGTAGAGGTTCTGCTCGTTAGACCCGAGGGGGAACCCGTTTGCGGTAGATGCCCTTCAAATACCCTGGAAATTCAGTGTCGCTTACGTGTTTCCACCAATAGCATTAATTCCGGTAGTAGTTAGAAAGATCAGAATGGAGCAAGCGAGGGTGATTCTGATTGCTCCATTTTGGGCGAAAAGACCATGGTTCTCCCTCCTAAGACAGATGTCGGTAACCGATCCATGGATTCCACCAGAGGTTCCAGACCTGCTACCCAGGGACCAGTATGCCACTCTCAAGTGAAGGGCTTCCATCTGGCAGCCTGGAATTTGAGAGGGCATTAATAAGCCGGCAGGGATTCTTACCAGGGCTAGTCTCCACCCTGTTGAAAATTAGAAACCGATCACATCAAGAATTTATGGTAGGACATGGAAGAAGTTCCTGGACTTTTTGGGACAACCTTTGGGGGCGAGGCTCCTGTGAGTGCTATTTTTAGAGTTTCTACAAGCAGGCTTACAACTAGGGTTGGCAACCAATATGCTCAAAGTCCATGTATCGGCTTTAGGAGCCTTTATATAATTGTAATTTAGCCTCCAATAGGTGGGTGTCCCGTTTTATTAAATCATGTAGTAGATCTAGACCAGTCGTAATTCAGAAAATTCCCCCTTGGAATTTGAATCTGGTTTTAGAAGCTCTAATTAGGGGTCCTTTTGAGCCTTTGCAAGAATTATCAGCAAAACTTCTCACTCTTAAAACCGTGCTACTGGTAGCTTTGACATCAGCACGTAGGGTGAGTGACTTGCAAGCCCTGCCTGTTTGCCCTCCATACACACAGATATATGACGACAGGGTGGTTCTAAGACCAGATGCGGCTTATCTACCTAAGGTAGTTCTTAAACTCCATAGGAGTCAGGAGATTGTTTTACCCTCGTTTTGTGATAATCCTAAAATTCCAGGAGAGGAAAAATTTCATACACTTGATGTAAGAAAGTCTATGTTACAGTACATATCCTTAAGCAGTCAGTGGAGGAAGGATCAGTCCCTATTTGTAACTTTCCGGGTGGCAGGAAAGGATATGGGGTGTCTTAAAGTACTATTGCTAGATGCATTAGGGAGGCCATTAGCTTATCCTATGCTGCGTGTGGCGCCCGGCCCCTGAAGGCATCAAGGCTCACTCCACCAGAGCTGTGGCTACTTCCTGGGCTGAGAAAGCAGAGGTATCGATTGATCAGATATGTAAGGCCGCTACCTGGTCCTCACCATCTACCTTCTTTAAACACTACCGACTGAATCTATTCTCCTCGACTGACCTTACCTTTGGTAGAAGGGTGCTGGAAGCGGTGGTCCCTCCCTAAGGTGTTCCTTTCTCCAAAAATCTCTCAGGTGTGCTGTCATGGGGGAAGGGAAAACACCAAGGTTACTTACCGGTAGCCGGTTTTTCCAGTGCCCATGACAGCACCTGTATATTTCCCCCCCCCCCTTTTTTCACCCTTTGGTGTGCACTTTTAGCTGGGTGTTTTTTATTTTGTATTATTAATATGATGTGGTGGTAGTTTGCCATGTGTACTAACCAGGGGGCCTCTCATGCTCTGAAAACCAACTGAAGCGAGGGAGAGGTACTGCCCTTTTATTTCAGAAGGTTTCCTGTCCTGGCTGGGCGGATCCCTCTCTCAGGTGTGCTGTCATGGGCTCTGGAAAAACTGGCTACTGGTAAGTAACTTTGGTGTTTCAGAAATGCGTTCGCATGGGGAAAATATTAACAAAGATACTCTTGTGACATATCTGTTGAAAGCCTGTACAGTTCTGAGTAGAATGATGTTTACTTTGTTTCTCTGTCTTTTTTCTAGCCTGAGTTATGAGGAGAAATCTAAAGGGAGGAAACACCGAAATTCACACGTTTTCAGAGCTTTGAAAATCAATTGAAAAAAAAAAATCTACTTTTTTTTTTTCTTTACATTTTGCATTCTCTCACACACTATTACCAAATAACAAAATCTTAAAAGAATTAAAAATATCGAGGTAAAAATCATTGGTTCGCTAGACATGGAATGACCCTAAAATACTTTAGGCTTCTTTTACACTTACTGTTTTTTTGTGGTCCGTTATTGCGGGCCTCATCGGCGCATTTTTCACGGTCCGCCACAATAACGGACCGCAAAAAACTTGCGGATCGACTTTTTTCGGGTTTCCAATACTATGGTAAAAGTATTGGGGAAAAAAAACCGCGTTCTGCAAAACCAGAAGTCACGGTGCACCGCAAAAACCAACTTCAGTTGTTTTTACGGCCCCATTGATTTTCAATGGGGGCCGTGTCTGTAAGCTGTGAAAAAGATCAAGCAGGCTCGATCTTTTTTCACGGCCGTAAATACGGCCCTCAGGGTGCACTGTGAAATAATTGCGGCCCCATAGAAATCTATTGGGGCCGCAAAACCATGGTATGTGTTAAAAAAGCCTTATTCTGGCTGTGTGTGTTTATTTAACCTTTTCACAACTATAGGATTAGTAATGGGATAGGTATCTTATTGACGCCTCTCCATTACTAAGCCAGCTTGATGTCACCTTACAATTCAAAGGTGGCATCAACCCCAAACTATTACCCCATATGCCACTGCTACAGGGCAATGAAAAGAGGGGCTAAATGCCGGAATTGGCGCACCTTACTGATGCGTCATTTCTGGGGCGGCTGTGTGCTGGTGCTTGTAGCTGGGGGAGGGGGGATATCCATGGTCCCTTGCTAGGCTATGAATATCAGCCCGTAGCTGTCTGCATAGCCTTTTCTGGCTACTATAGGGGGACTGCACGTCGTTTTTTTGGGGTCCCCCTATTTTAATAGTCAGTAGAGGATAAATGTACTGCCGCGGGCTGAGATTCATAGCCTGGGAAGATCCATGGGTATTAACCCCTTCTCAGGCTATAAACATCGCACTTCAGTCACTGGCTTTCCCAGCCACGTAGTATATTGCCCAGCCACGTAGTATATTGCCCAGCCACGTAGTATACAGCACAGCCACGCGGTATCTAACACAGCCCATGTAGTATACAACAGTGTGGGCACCATATCCCTGTTTATATAGAAACATATAGAATTATATAGTAGATTACAAAACATCGGGCTTGGTATTATCTATCCATCTATTTATAGATATAACTATTGATAGATAGATCTATAGATCTATCTATTGATATATCTATCTATATATTGAACTACCTACAGTGCCTTGCGAAAGTATTCGGCCCCCTGGAACTTTTCAACCTTTTCCCACATATCATGCTTCAAACATAAAGATACCAAATGTAAATTTTTGGTGAAGAATCAACAACAAGTGGAACACAATTGTGAAGTTGAACAAAATTTATTGCTTATTTTAAATTTTTGTGGAAAATCAAAAACTGAAAAGTGGGGCGTGCAATATTATTATTATTATTATTATTTATTATTATAGCGCCATTTATTCCATGGCGCTTTACATGTGAGGAGGGGTATACATAATAAAACAAGTACAATAATCTTGAAAAATACAAGTCACAACTGGTACAGGAGGAGAGAGGACCCTGCCCGCGAGGGCTCACAATCTACAATTCGTCCCCTTTACTTTTAGTGCAGCAAACCCACTCCAGAAGTTCATTGTGGATCTCTGAATGATCCAATGTTGTCCTAAATGCCTAATGATGATAAATATAATCCACCTGTGTATAATCAAGTCTCCGTATAAATGCACCTGCTCTGTGATAGTCTCAGGGTTCTGTTTGAAGCACAGAGAGCATCATGAAGACCAAGGAACACAACAGGCAGGTCCGTGATACTGTTGTGGAGAAGTTTAAAGCCGGATTTGGATACAAAATGATTTCCAAAACTGTAAATATCCCAAGGAGAACTGTGCAAGTGATCATATTGAAATGGAAGGAGTATCATACCACTGTAAATCTACCAAGACTCGGCCGTCCCTCTAAACTTTCATCTCAAACAAGGAGAAGACTGATCAGAGATGTAACCAAGAGGCCCATGATCACTCTGGATGAACTGCAGAGATTTACAGCTGAGGTGGAACAGTCTGTCCATAGGACAACAATCAGTCGTACACTGCACAGATCTGGCCTTTATGGAAGAGTGGCAAGAAGAAAGCCATTTCTCAAAGATACCATAAAAAGTGTCTTTTTAAAGTTTGCAATAAGCCACCTGGGAGACACACCAAACATGTGGAAGAAGGTGGACTGGTCAGATGAAACCAAAATCGAACATTTTGGCAACAATGCCAAACTATATGTTTGGCGTAAAGGCAACACAGCTCATCACCCTGAACACACCATCCCCACTGTCAAACATGGTGGTGGCAGCATCATGGTTTGGGCCTGTTTTTCTACAGCAGGGACAGGGAAGATGGTTAAAATTGATGGGAAGATGGGTGGAGCCAAATACAGGACGATTCTTGAAGAAAACCTGTTGGAGTCTGTAAAAGACCTGAGACTGGGACGGAGATTTGTCTTCCAACAAGACAATGATCCCAAACATAAAGCAAAATCTACAATGGAATGGTTCACAAATAAACGTATCCAGGTGTTAGAATGGCCAAGTCAGAGTCCAGACCTCAATCCAATCGAGAATATGTGGAAAGAGCTGAAAACTGCTGCTCACAAACGATCTCCATCAAACCTCACTGAGCTCGAGCTGATTGCCAAGGCAGAATGGGGAAGAATTTCAGTCTCTCGATGTACAAAACTGATAGAAACAGACCCCAAGCGACTTGCAGCTGTAATCGCAGCAAAAGGTGCAACAAAGTATTAAGTTAAAGGGGCCGAATAATATTGCACGTCCCACTTTTCAGTTTTTGAATTTTTACAAAAATGTAAAATAACCAATAAATTTCATTCAACTTCACAATTGTGTTCCACTTGTTGTTGTTGATTCTTCACCAAAAATTTACATTTGGTATCTTTGTGTTTGAAGCAGGATACGTGGGAAAAGGGTGAAAAGTTCCAGGGGGCCGAATACTTTTGCAAGGCAGTGTATCTGTTGGTGTAAACATTATTGTTCAATGGAGTATGTAAATGAAGAGGTTGGACAAGAAATGACATCACAATTCTTTTTTTTGTTGTTGTTAAATAATAGATCTTTTTTTTAGCCAACAAAAACGCATACAAATCCGCATGAAAAAAACACATATGAAAATCCGCATCAAATCCGGGCAGATTTTTACCTGCATTTTCTGCCAAGAGAGGAAGAATCTGCAATGTGTGCACATACCCTGGTAGTAAAAACTGACACTAGTTCAAAATGTTAATAATTGTTTTTCTGTGTAATAGAAATTGTAAACGTCTGAATGAGACTTCACAAGTAGTTGAAAATGTTGGTGTGAGAACAGTTGTGGGTCTATCCCCGCAGATCAGACAAGGCAAGTGCTGGGTGGGTCGCGCCCTGGGTGAGCGCCCGTGCACTTATTTATAGACGCGCACAGATCGCATTGCTGAGCGATTCGCTTTGCTGTCTGGTTTCTATTTCAGACATTTCATATCCATGAAGATTTGACACCATATAAGTTTTACATTTTTTTTTCTTTTAAATTTGTGTGTTATATAGTTATGAGTTTTCATTATTAGTAAGGTTTGCGTTTTCAACAAAATATCCAACATCTTGTAACAATTTCTCACATGTTTTTTTTTTTTAAATCTCCCCTCTCATTCAATATGAACCACCATGTCATGGATTATTAGGGCATGTGAACTGATGGGTGGGCATGTTGTGGATTTTCCATACATTTCATTAAAATCTGCCTTTATGAACTGTTTTTTTTTTTCCTATTTTTAACCCCTTTCTGACCTCGGACGGGATAGTACGTCCGAGGTCAGATCCCCTGCTTTGATGCAGGCTCCGGCGGTGAGCCCGCATCAAAGCCGGGACATGTCAGCTGTTTTGAACAGCTGACATGTGCCCGTGATAGGCGCAAGCAGAATCGCGATCTGCCCACACCTATTAACTAGTTAAATGCCGCTGTCAAACGCAGACAGCGGCATTTAACTACCGCATGCGGCCGGGCGGCCGGAAATGACGGCATCGCCGACCCCCGTCACATGATCGGGGGTCGGCGATGCGTCTGGATGGTAACCATAGAGGTCCTTGAGACCTCTATGGTTACTGATCGCCGGTAGCTGTGAGCGCCACCCTGTGGTCGGCGCTCACAGCACACCTGCAATTTTGCTACATAGCAGCGAACAGCAGATCGCTGCTATGTAGCAGAGGCGATCGAGTTGTGCCTGCTTCTAGCCTCCCATGGAGGCTATTGAAGCATGGCAAAAGTAAAAAAAAATGTGAAAAAAATATAAAAGTTTAAATCGCCCCCCTTTCGCCCCAATCAAAATAAATCAATAAAAAAAATCAAATCTACACATATTTGGTATCGCCGCGCTCAGAATCGCCCGATCTATCAAATAAAAAAAAGCATTAACCTGATCACTAAACAGCGTAGCGAGAAAAAGAATTTGAAACGCCAGAATTACGTTTTTTTGGTCGCCGCAACATGGCATTAAAATGCAATAACGGGCGATCAAAAGAACGTATCTGCACCAAAATGCTATAATTAAAAACGTCATCTCGGCACACAAAAAATAAGCCCTCAACCGACCCCAGATCATGAAAAATGGAGAGGCTACGAGTATCGGAAAATGGCGCAATTTTTTTTTTTTTAGCAAAGTTTGGATTTTTTTTTCACCACTTAGGTAAAAAATAACCTAGTCATGTTAGGTGTCTATGGACTCGTACTGACCTGGAGAATCATAATGGCAGGTCAGTTTTAGCATTTAGTGAACCTAGCAAAAAAGCCAAACAAAAAACAAGTGTGGGGTTGCACTTTTTTTGCAATTTCACCGCACTTGGAATTTTTTCCCCGTTTTCTAGTACACGACATGCTAAATCCAATGATGTCGTTCAAAAGTACAACTCGTCCCGCAAAAAATAAGCCCTCACATGGCCAAATTGACGGAAAAATAAAAAAGTTATGGCTCTGGGAAGGAAGGGAGTGAAAAACGAACACGGAAAAATGAAAAATCCCAAGGTCATGAAGGGGTTAAAAAGGCATTGTGTGTGCATACCCGTATACTGCTTAAAAAAAAAAAAGCATTTGGAGAAATTGGAGCTTTTCGTCAATATTTGGTCAGCATGTCCTTTTGTTCCCATCAGCCTTGTAATTGAGATAGATGCGAGTCCCAGCAGCACAAGAATTGTCCCCATTACTGGGATTGGAGGGGAGTATGCCGAATATGCCAATCTTCTCCATTCCTATACAGTGGAGTAATAACTGGGGTGGCACCCGTTTCTGCCAGAAATTTTCGAGTATATCATTTGGATATGCCATAAATACTCGAGATGCAGCAGGCGGACCCCCACAGTGACCATGCGTTTATCACTCGGCGTTTCATATCTTGTGACTTGATCTTGATTTAAATGGGGAGAGGGGTCTTTTTTTTCTTTTTTTTTTTTCCCCCCTCTTCTGGTTTAATATATTTTTCCATATTATAAGATAGTGATGATTTGTCTCAAGGATGTCACTTTGACATATTCATGATACTTTATGGGAGAACCTTTTTAAAAATGGTGGAAAAATTATGTTATTTTTTTCCTCGGTGAAAAATACTTCTAACTTTTTGGAGAAACAAAAAATCAAGCTGAATTCACATTGCTTTTCGATTTGATAAACATCAACAAAGCTCCTGCGACCCATGTTAAAAATAATCATCATACTCCATTTACCCAGTGTTTTTGTTTTGTTGATCTTGTTTTATTTAGTTGTTTTTTTGTTTTTTATTTTAGTTTCAACATGTTTTTATTTTTTAAAGAAAAACCAAGAAAATTTCACAACAAAATCCCACGCAGGGGAATATACATAAGTGTAATCAAATTCTAACATAGCCTTGAAAGCATTTAAACAACACAATTAAACACGCAGACAAAGACAAGTGGTTGAAGAAGACAAGAGGAATGGGGGGGGGGGGGGGGGAGTAAGAGATCCATTACTGCATCAAAGTATCATCAATGGTCAGGTACAACGGGCGAGTCCAAGGAAGTCTATCTGACATTAAGTTGGCCTCATAGTGATAGTGATAAGACTTGGTCAAGATTATTGCTAGAGTTCCTTTCGATCCTTTCGATCCACGGCCTCCAAACTTGATAGTAGGGCTCCCATGAGTCTTCTCTTGTAGCTTGTATTCGTTCACATAGCATGATGGTGTTCATTTTGTCTATTACCGAGGAAAGAGATAGGGTAGTTGTTTTCCATTTCGTTGCAATGTGTAGCTTAGTGGCGAGGAACAGCTGATTGACTAAATTATGGAGTTTGTTTGAGAAGCCAGGGTATCTGGCCCCTAGTAGGAACACCGTTGCTTCTAACTGAATCATCCCACCATAAAGCTCCTCTACGATAGATTTAATCCTTAACCAAAGGGCGGAAACAATCGGACAATCCCACCACGTGTGCTTCAAATCACCCAGGGCTCCACATCCCCTGAAACACCGATCCGATAAGTTTGGGTAGATGGCATGTAATTTGCTCGGTACCAAATATGTCCTATGTAGGAGTTTGATGGATGTTTCAACTAACGAGGTTTGGAGACTACCCTTAGAAAGAGAGCAGCAACATTTTTGCCACTCTAATGGGGACATTATTTTATTAAAGTCTCTCTCCCATTGAATCATATAGTTGAGTTTTACATCCTCTGATATTGTATTTAGGGTTGAGTATATTAAAGAGATAGCTCCCTTGCCCAGTGGGTCATTCAAACATATTTGCTCATAACCTGATGGGCGGTGGGTGACACCATGTCCTAAAATTTGTTCAGCAAAATGAAAGATTTGGATGATCCGCAATATTTCAGAGTTTGGTGGGGAGTACTTTTGGATGAATTCTTGTTTGGTGAGTAGAATGTTAAATGGCGAAGTTAGATGTTTAAGGGTAATTAGACCCCTAGATACCCACCAATGGAAAGGGCGAGGCTCCAACCCTGGTGGAAAAGCTGGATTATGAAAAATATGCATCATTAAGGAAGTTTTGGATTGTAGGGAATGTTTAAATCTTTCCTTCCTCCATAGTATCAGGGAATGTGCTGTGAATGGAGCTGAAGTATGGAGCCCTTTCAGAAGCCTCTGCAACGACCACATGAGGCCTGGTAGGGTGAATGGGGTCAGGAGATGGGATTCGAGATTCACCCATCTGGGTGTGTAATGTTTGTCAGCGTTGGCACTTATTAGCTGAGCTATTTGGGCCGCTCTATAGTATAAAGTGAAGTTGGGTAGAAACAAACCTCCTCGTCTTCTATTAATAAACATGGTTTTTAGTCTTATTCTAGGTCTTTTCCCCTGCCATATAAATTTAGAGATCGTGTTATGGATATCTAGTAACGTTTTGGAAGGTAGGGGAATGGGCAAAGAGCGGAAAATATACAGGAATCGTGGTAAAGATACCATCTTAATGGTGTGTAGTCTACCTAACCAGGATAAGGACATAGATGACCATCTGGCAAGGTCTGATTTGAGATTTCTAATTAAGGGGGCATAGTTCCATTTAAATAGAGTCGATCTATGGGAGGTTAGATTGATGCCGAGATAGGTTAAGTACTGCTCATTTCTGGTAAACTTAAATTGTGCTGTTATGTTGTTTTGTATTTCCCTGGGGGTATTAATGAACAAGGCTTCAGATTTGTCAACATTAATCTTGAGGCCAGAGACCAGTTCAAATTCATGGAGGGCAACGAAAAGGTTTGGGAGTGTAATAGTGGGATTGACTATGGATAAAAGTAGGTCATCCGCAAAAAGGCTAGCCTTGTATTGATACAGGAAAGAAATATATCTTGGTACCGTGTTAGCCAGTGGATAGAAAAATATTTAGAATTGAGAGTCCTCATAACTCATGGTTTTTTTTCCCCTCTTTTTTTTTTTCCCCTATACTATGTTGTGCATAAATATGTGATTCTTCAGAATTTGTTTTAGTCTTTGCCTGATGAAGAGACCTGTGTAGTCTCGAAAGCTTGCAATTTGTTACCATCTTTTCAGTTAGCCATTAAAAGGTATCAACCACTGAGGACTCTCAATTCTACATATTTTTCTAGCCTTGTATTGATCATCTTTGATTATAGGTCCATTAATGTTGGGGTTGGTTCTAATAGCTTTTGCCAGGGGTTCCATGGCTAGGGCAAATAGGGCTGGGGATAGCGGGCATCCCTGTCTGGTACCACGTTGTATGTTAATAGAGGTAGGCCGGTTTGCGGGTAGTTTCAGATAGGCCGTGGGGTGATCATACAAAAGTTTAAGACAGGAGATAATACTACTCGGGAAACCAAACCTAGCGAGGACTTCGAACAAGTATGACCATGACACTGAGTCAAAGGCCTTCTCTATATCGAGTGCTAGCAAGAGCAAGGATTGCTTGGAGTGATTAGCCGAGTGTATTAAATTAAGATTTCTCCTGATATTGTCAGGGCCCTGTCTCTTGGGGATGAACCCTACCTGGTCCCGGTGGATTAGAATGGGCAGTATTTTATTCAGGCTGGCCGTGATTATGGATGTAAAGATTTTAAAAACTATGTTTAGCAATGAGATAGGCCTATAGTTTTTAGGGTATAGGTGATCCTTCTTCGGTTTTGGGATTACAGTTACGTGAGCGGTGTAAAATTCAGGAGGCATTTGAGCTCCGTTTAGGAGAGCATTACAAAAGCTCTGTATGTGAGGTATAAGTAGGCTGTCAAATTTTTTGTAGTACAGTGCCGTTAGCCCATCAGGCCCCGGGGCTTTGTTTTTTTTTTTAATTTTTAATCGTGGCTTTTATTTCATCGGGGTTGATTGGTACTTGGAGATGTGCTATGTCTGAGTCCGGAACTTTAGGTAGTGTCAGATCTTTGAGGAAGCTCTGGATGCGAGTCGGGGAGGGGGGCTGTGGGAGGGAGTAAAGGTTTTGATAGTATTGCTGGAACGTTTTATATATTACATCTGGGTGGGCAGTAACACGGCCTGTAGGGTCTTTAATGGCTGGGATATTATTCAGAAGCTCTCTACTCCTAAGTTTACGGGCCAACATGCTGCTTGGTTTGTTAGCATATTTGTGAAAAGTAGATTTAGTCCATGTCAGGGCCCTTTCTGATCTATTTGTTAAAATGGTATTGAGATGTAATTTAGTTTCATGGATTTTCTTGATTAGATAAAGTGAAGAGAGGTGTTGGTTTGCCTGTTCTAATTTTGAGAGTTTATTTTCTAATTGCAATTGTAGTTCAGATCTTTGTTTTCTCTTGTTAGAAGCAATTTTGATCAGGGTCCCTGTTATAAATTTTTTGTGTGCCATCCACACAGTTCCCGGGGACACGTCTGTGGTATTGTTAGTTTGGAAATATAGGTTTAGTTCATCCTTTATAGTAGATAAGACCGTTGGATCTGTTAGTAGGGACTCGTTCAGTCTCCACCTGAACAGCCTAGAAGTGGTAATGTCAAAGTTAAAAGCAGAAAGGACGGCATCATGGTCTGACCAAGATGATACTATATGTCGGGAGTATAAGACCGAGGGGAGTAACATAGTAACATAGTAACATAGTTAGTAAGGCCGAAAAAAGACATTTGTCCATCCAGTTCAGCCTATATTCCATCATAATAAATCCCCAGATCTACGTCCTTCTACAGAACCTAATAATTGTATGTTACAATATTGTTCTGTTCCAGGAAGACATCCAGGCCTCTCTTGAACCCCTCGACTGAGTTCGCCATCACCACCTCCTCAGGCAAGCAATTCCAGATTCTCACTGCCCTAACAGTAAAGAATCCTCTTCTATGTTGGTGGAAAAACCTTCTCTCCTCCAGACGCAAAGAATGCCCCCTTGTGCCCGTCACCTTCCTTGGTATAAACAGATCCTCAGCGAGATATTTGTATTGTCCCCTTATATACTTATACATGGTTATTAGATCGCCCCTCAGTCGTCTTTTTTCTAGACTAAATAATCCTAATTTCCTAGTGTTTTGGAAGAGGTGAGATGTAAGTCAATTCTGGAATAGGACTTTTGTGCAGGGGGAGAAATATGAGTATCCCCTCTGAGGGCCATTTAGCTCTCGCCAGATATCTGCCAAACAATTTACTTTCAGCATTTGTAGGATTTTTTTCCTGTCTGTTTTTGATATGTATGTTCCATTCAGTGAACTGCTGTCAAGTGACGGGTTTAAAGTGAGATTGAAGTCGCCACACCATATAAGGTGATGATATGAGAGTGAAGCTAATTTGGATAAGATTAGACGTATGACCCGGGTCTGAGTGGAAGTTGGCAGGTAGCTATTAACAATGCATATATTTAGACCCTGCAGGGTCCCCATCAGGATAATGAATCTGCCCTCAGGATCTGAATACGTGTTAGTGGGTTGGAATGGGAGGCTGTTTTTAATTAGAATAGCCACGCCCCTCGTTTTGCGGTCCCAGGTGGAAAGGAAGAATTTCGAATGTGTATCCAGGAATTTAGGGTGGGAAGAGTTGGAAAAATGGGTTTCCTGGAGGCAGATTACGTCTGGGTTGTGCTTCTGATAATCGAGGAAGGCCTTTTTACGTTTTAAGGGCGAGTTAAAGCCCCGCACATTATGGGAGAGCACTCTACACATGTTTAATTAAGTGGACACTGCTAATTAGAGGCAAGCCATCGCCCTCCACCCGACTTCGGCCCATAAATTCACCATCACAGCAATAATCTCTCTGTGGAAACAAAAGGGAAGAGACAAACAAGGGGGAGACGTCGACACAAAACATAACAAACATTTTCCAAAGGGCATTGAGCCCACAAGATGCGGCGATCTGGGGTCCCATATTAGGAAGGACACCAAGATTCGCCGAGGTTGGGCAGCATGTTGCGACCCCGAGGACCCCAACCCTTGAATCATGTAAGGTTGACTTTATAATAGGGGGGAGGGGGGAGAGAGGGGGGGAGAAGAAGAGAGGGGGGAGAAAAAAGGGGGGGGGGATAGGCGGGAGGGAATAGGGATAAAAGTGCTTGATAATGTAATAGTAAACAGTTCAACTGTAAATAGACCTAGCGTTAACTGCTAGGTAAATAACCTAGTTTCAGAGCTGGCTAAAACCAACAACTGGTCCCACAACAGAACCTAAGGACACAAAAAGCATTTTGAGGATGCCAAAATCTGGGTTATGCGAGTCAGGTGACCTGAGTGTTTTGGCTTCTTGTTCTGGGAGTATTCCTCCATTCCCTTTCAGGCCTGGGTTTTCTCTGCGGGAGCGAGGATGTCTCTGAAGATATTGTGATACCAGCCTTAATTAGGGCCTGAGTTCCTTCTTCTAGGGACCGGCAGGTATAGAGTTGGGATTTGAATGTGAAAATAAGGGCAAATGGGAAGCCCCATCTGTATTTGACCTGTGCTTCTTGTAGAGAGGCCGTAATTGACCTGAGGGCCCTTCTCCTGGCCAGTGTGGTAGGTGCAATGTCTGCATAAATGTGCACAGAGTCTGGCAGGCCGGGTAAGATAGGATGGTTTCTGGCCGCTAGCAAGATCTGATCACGGGTCTCCTCATAATGCATCTTTAGTATTACATCTCTGGGCATATCATTAGACCGTGGCCTGCCCAGTGCCCTGTGTATTCTTGTAATATGGAGAAGGGACGGGTCCAGGTCAGGTAGAAGGGCTGTGAAGAGGGCTGCTGCTGTATCTTTAAGGGCAACAACATGTTCAGGGAGTCCTCTAATTCGTATGTTGCTCCTTCTGGATCTGTTCTCATAGTCCTCACATCTTAATTCTAGCTCAGTAATGCGGTCTGTATGTAATTTGAGAATCCCCTGATCCTCCTCTAGTGCATCTGAGACGGCCTCCATTTTTTCCTCCAGGTTGTTTGTGCGCTGCGCTAAATCTTGTAACTGGGACGAGATACTCTGCATAGCGGTGGTGAGTTCCTCTCTAAAGGTTTCCTGCAGGGACCTTGTGAGGGCTGCTGTTGAAATCATCGCTTCAGAGTGTGGGAGAGTGTCATCTTGCTCTGCGCTTCCATCGCCATGAGTTACTGAGGCTGGTGGAGGAATAGTTGCCGTAGCCATTTTGGAAGGGGTGCCGCTCATAAGAAGATCTGAAATAGAGCGGCCCGCCGGCTGCGCCGCGCTTCCCTTTTTCGGCATTACAGATTGCTCCGCTGTGCTGTCCCCGGGGGGGGGGGGGGGGGGGGGGGGGGGGAAGGGAACTAATTACTGTGCTCCGGTCGCTGGAAAGGGTTAAATGGGGTCCGACGGGTGGCAGAGCTCAGCACAGCATGTCTGTCATTACTGGACCCCGCACATGCGCCCCGTCACTAAAGTTTTATCCCCTAACTCACTTTACTTAATTGCAGGATGAGTTATGTGAGTTATATGGAGGGGATGGTAATGCAGTCTGATAGTTATTGTTGCAGGGCTTAATGTTATCAGCCCCAATTATAACGCTGCAGCCTGCTGCTTTCTGCTGCTAAAAAGCCTCAGGGCCTATGCGGTTTGTGACCAAATTACCGGTGTCACCAGGGGGGGGGGGAGATTTTCACCACCACTGTTTGTAGTTATGGGATTATTGATCACAGGGACCTTTCCTTCCTGAGCCTGCTCACCCCTGCAGAGGGGGGTGCCTGGCCTCCTATTACTGGGATGTGGGAAACGGAGCGTGGGGGCGCCGGGGTTAACAGACTCCAGCGCAGCAGTCTCGCGGCTGTAGGGTGATTACTGAGTGCTGGTCCCGGGACTCCTTACCTCCGGCGCCTCTGTTCTGGTCTGCAGCACCGAAGCGTCGTTTTGGCAGACCCGCGCGCCTTCTGGGATCTTCTCCTCCACGGATGTCCTCTCTGATCAGCCGCACCGCCGCGCCAGGCTTCAGCGCAGGCAGGGAGGACCTTTGCTCTCGCGCCGGGGTGCTGTGGAGGAGGGGGAGGGAGCGCTTACTGTTGCCCCCGATCTCTCCACGTCCCGGCAGTTTGGAGCGATGAGGGTCCAGCGGGGCTTCCCGCTCCGCTCTCCCCCGTCGCCTCGGTGTGGATAGCAAGATGGCGCCGGCCAGGCAATGGCGCCAAAACTTCCCGGACTCCCTCCGTTCACATACAGCTGCCCGGTGCTTCTTTCTGCCCCGCAGCTGTCTCAGTGCGACTCCGGCTGTGTGGGGACGCTGGGAAGGTCTTTTATTTCGCCTATAGGGGTTATAAATGTTGTCTTTTGCAGGCTGATAGTGGGAGCCACAGCGAGCTGCGTCTTCTCTGTTTGGGATCCAGGCCACGCCCCCTTTGTTTTTTATTTTGTATGTATTGGTACAATTGTAAAACATTGGATGAGGTTCTCTATTTTTTGCAGCATAAAAGGTTATTTTTATTTCGCAAGTTATGGAAATTTTAACATCATTTCAGTACCACTTTCTGGGATTCACTGGGCACCTTCTCTCTGGGACGTTTAAAGGGAACCTGTCACCCCGTTTTTTGAGATTGAACTATAAATACTGTTAAATAGGGCCTGCGCTGTGTGTTCCTATAGTGTATGTAGTGTACCCTGATTCCCCACCTATGCTGAGATATAACTTACCAAAGTCGCCGTTTTCGCCTGTCAATCAGGCTGGTCAGGTCGGGAGGGCGTGGTGACATCGCTGGTTCTTCCTCAGCTTTACGTTGGTGGCGTAGTGGCGTAGTGGTGAACAAGCAGCGCGCGATCTGCGCTGTAATCACTTGCATCGGTGGGGGCGGCCATCTTCCTGGGGCCGCGCGTGCGCAGATCGAGTGCTCTGCTGCACGGGGCTTCAGGAAAATGGCCGCGGGATGCCGCGCGTGCGCATTAGAGATCGCGGCGGCCATTTTCCCAAAGCCGAGATGCAAACTCGGCTTTGGGAAAATGGCCGCCGCGATCTCTAATGCGCACGCGCGGCATCCCGCGGCCATTTTCCTGAAGCCCCGTGCAGCAGAGCACTCGATCTGCGCACGCGCGGCCCCAGGAAGATGGCCGCCCCCACCGATGCAAGGGATTACAGCGCAGATCGCGCGCTGCTTGTTCACCACTACGCCACTACGCCACCAACGTAAAGCTGAGGAAGAACCAGCGATGTCACCACGCCCTCCCGACCTGACCAGCCTGATTGACAGGCGAAAACGGCGACTTTGGTAAGTTATATCTCAGCATAGGTGGGGAATCGGGGTACACTACATACACTATAGGAACACACAGCGCAGGCCCTATTTAACAGTATTTATAGCTCAATCTCAAAAAACGGGGTGACAGGTTCCCTTTAACACTGCACGCCATAATTTGCCAGTTGAGAATATGGCTACATTCACATGTCCACAGCTATGTACACACGTCCAGTAATCATCCATCAGTATGGATCAAGCATCAATCTGTTATCGAAAAAGTTGTGCAGACAGGTCCTCTTTAAAGACGTAAGGTATCACATGTCTGAAACGCGGACTCTGATCAGGATACGCTGTCAGACCATCAGGTCTCCTGGCTTGAGGTCATGTCCTAATATGCCTATGAGGCTGTTGGCTTAAAATGTCCGGGAGAGAGAGAGAGAGAGAGACTGACTGACTTTTTCCCGGATTTGAAAATCCTTCCGGGCATGCTCAGAGGGGAAAAACGTGATACGTCGCTGGATTCCTGTGTGTGACGGTCAGCGCAGGATGCGTCGCTGACCGATTTTCCGATGTGCAGAAAAAACGTTCCTCTGAACGTTTTCTCCGCACGATGGACCGCTATTCCGACGGATCCAGTGCACAACGGATGAAACGGATGGCAATCCGTCGCTAATACAAGTCTATGAGAAAATGCTACTTCCACACTAGCGTCGGACTTGGCCCGTCGCAGTGCGTCGGGCCGAGGCTCCGACGCTAGCAGTGAAATGCGCCGCACGACGGAGGCAGCGGATGCATTTTTCCTGCACCGCTGCCTCATTGTAAGATGCGGGGAGGTGGGGGTGGAGTTCCGGCCGCGCATGCGCGGTCGGAAAAAGCGGTCCGTCGGCAGCAAAAAACGTTACATGTAACGTTTTTTGCTCCCGGCGGTCCGCCACAACACGGCGCAACCGTCGCACGACGGTTGCGACATGTGGCAATGCGTCGCAATGCGTCGCTGATGTTAATCTATGGGGCAAAAACGCATCCTGCAAACAACTTTGCAGGATGCGTTTTTTCCCATAAACGACGCATTGCGACGTATTGCAAAAAACGCTAGTGTGAAAGTAGCCTTAGTGTTAGCACATATGGCGGAATTGCTTTGCATACATTATATTGTATTCGTTTCTTTTTCAGAATAAAGGTTCCCTTCAGTTTGAGGACAAATGGGATTTCATGAGGCCTATAGTTCTGAAGCTTTTACGCCAGGAGTCCGTCACAAAGCAGCAGTGGTTTGATCTATTCTCGTAAGTCGTCTTCCATGTTGCATGCTTAGTATTTGATGGCAAAACACTTCCAGAAATGCAAAAAATAATCAAGTTGTTTCTGTTATTTCCAGATTAAACTTTTCTACTGTAAAAAGGAAAAACTAATATGAGTAAGCAGGAAATATACTGACTTTTTACATATGACAAGTGTGTTTTTATTGATGCCATTTTATGTGGAAGTTAGATCTGTTTTGTTCTTGTCACAAAGTTTAGTGCACAGACTTAAGCAAACAAAGTGACACTTTCTGTACTTATTATTAACCTCTCGCCGCTCCTTGCTGAACATGTGTGTCACAGATGAGGAGCAGCTCCCTATACAATTATATACTGTGGCTGCGAGGACGGTTGGCTGTGATTGACATCCGCAATTATAATCCTGAGTATTCACATCTGCGTTGTGACTTCCATATGGAACAGAAGTCAAAACGCAGAGCTGTATCCCGTAATACACAAGGGGGTGAACCACGAAACCTGAGAACAGCCATTACACAGTGTACGGAGCTGTGCTGTTCCAGCTCTGTACACTGCACATCTAGCTGCAGCCGGAGTTACGCGATCAGTGGGAGTGTTCGCGGTCAGATCTCCATTGATTTGATATTCATGATTTGTTACAATGATTGGTCATCAATATATCGCATTCTGCAAACATTTTATGCAGGTGTGGAAAAATGTTGCGTAGTAAGAATGTTTTATGAAAAAAATCAAACAAAGTGTTAAAAGGGTTGTCCTAGACTACTCGACCCTTTCTCAATCACCATGTTCACAAGTGACATCCACAGAAGACCTGTGGTTAGTTCTCCAAGATGTTTGGAACACCCTCCATGCTAAGTTCCTGCTAATATTGTGTGTAAGTGTAATGAGAAGTACTGATGTTGCTTTGGAGGCAAAGGGCGGACACTCCAATTATTTGTGATTTTAGATTTCTCTTTTGTTCATTTACTTTTGCATTTTCTTAACTGATAGTTTATTTTTTATTACCTACTTCTGTTTTTTTTTTTTAAAGTTTTCCTTCTTTGCAGGATTTTTTTTCCTCACCTGCCTAATACTTTTGCACAGTACTCTTAGCGTTTCTTAAAGCATTTTTACTGTTTTGTGTTACAGCGATGTGCACGCAGTATGCCTATGGGATGATAAAGGACCAGCAAAAATTCATCAGGCTTTAAAGGAAGATATTCTAGATTTTATCAAGCAAGCTCAAGCAGTAAGTGCTTTAATAATTTCTAATTTATTGTCCTTTTTTAATTTCAGTTATAGAACTGTTCAAGATAACTTTTTTTTTTTTAATAGTAACATAGTAACATAGTTAGTAAGGCCGAAAAAAGACATTTGTCCATCCAGTTCAGCCTATATTCCATCATAATAAATACCCAGATCTACGTCCTTCTACAGAACCTAATAATTGTATGATACAATATTGTTCTGCTCCAGGAAGACATCCAGGCCTCTCTTGAACCCCTCGACTGAGTTCGCCATCACCACCTCCTCAGGCAAGCAATTCCAGATTCTCACTGCCCTAACAGTAAAGAATCCTCTTCTATGTTGGTGGAAAAACCTTCTCTCCTCCAGACGCAAAGAATGCCCCCTTGTGCCCGTCACCTTCCTTGGTATAAACAGATCCTCAGCGAGATATTTGTATTGTCCCCTTATATACCAGTTGTATATATAATGTTGCATATATAATGACCAGTTGTAAACGTATTTATACGTAGCCGTAGTGCTGATCTGCAGGTAAATACCATAAACCTATGCAGTTGTTTAACTGGATATGCAGCTGCAGAGAGAAAATGGAGTTATATTTTCCCTGCGGCTGAACTTCCATTTTTACATCGGCATAGGCTGAAAAAACGTATTTATCTGCAGATTAGCTCTATTTCTGCTTGAATTTTTTTTTTAAAAGGGAATCTGTCACCAGATTTTTGCAATGTAATTTGGGAGCAGCATAATGTAGAAGTAGAGACCCTGAACCCAGCAATGTATCACTTACTGAGCTGCTTGCTGTATTTTTGATACAATCAGTTTTACCAGCAGGAGATTCATTAGAAAATTAGTAAAACTGCTGCCAGGTAGTTGTCCATATTCATGAGCTCTGAAAAACCCCTCCCCCAACACTGATTGGCTGGTTTCTGACTATGCACAGTGTACACATAAAGCTGCCAATCAGGGGAGTGGGCGGGGTTCAGCATTCAGAGAACTGGAAGATCTGCAGCAAAAAAAAACTGATTTTTATCAAAATGACAGCAATCAGCCCAGAAACTGAGACATCGCTGAAATCGGGTTCTCTGCCCCTACATTATACTGCTCTCAGATGGAGTAGCAAAGGTATGGTGCCAGATTCCCCTAGTTCTCTGGGTTTAGCATAAATAGAAGTGAAATAACACATGAGCATATGACAACTTGTTAAAAATTTGTCTGTGGTCATTATTAATGTACTGACGGATCATCCATGTCGGTGGTTTTAGCCCACAACCATATAGCACTGGGATCTGTACAGTTGTAAATATAAAAAAAAAAAACATAAAAGCCATCCCACCGCAACAAGGTCCTATTCTATATCTATTATTAAAACCTCACCTTGTCGGCCGACCTCCAAAATAGTTCTAAGATGAAGGCACATATGGCAATAATGCAGCTTAGGCTACTTTCACACTAGCGTTTTTTTAAATCTGTCACAATGCGTCGTTTTGCAGAAAAAACGCATCCTGCAAAAGTGCTTGAAGGATGCGTTTTTTCCCCATAGACTTCTATTGACGACGCATTTGCGACGGATTTGCACACTTCGCATCCGTCTTGCGACGAATGCGTCGTGCTTTGGCGGACCGTTGGGAGAAAAAAACCCTACATGTAACGTTTTTTTCTCCCGACGGACCGCTTTTTCCGACCGCGCATGCGCGGCCGGAACTCCGCCCCCACCTCCCCGCACCTTACAATGGGGCAGCGGATGCGCCGGAAAAATGCATCCGCTGCCTCCATTGTGCAATGCAGCAAACGCTAGGGTCGGAATCTCTCCCCGACGCATTGCGACGGGGAGATTCCGACGCTAGTGTGAAAGAAGCCTTAAAGGGAACTTGGCATCAGAAAATTGCCTGCACCCATTCAGGACCCTCGATTTTTCATTTTTGCACTTTCGTTTTTTTCCTCGCCTTCTTCCAAAAGCCATATGTTTTTTATATTTCCACCCACATAGCCATTTGAGTGCTTGTTTTTTTTTTTTGCAGGACGAGTTGTACTTTTAAGTTACATTATTGATATTGACAAATAATTTACTGGAAAATGGTGGAAAAAATGAGGTGAAATTGTGACAGAAAAACAACAATTCTGCATTTTTTTGTGGGGGGCGGGTGTTTCTTGTGCAGTAAAAAAATATGTGAAAACAACATGATTCTCCAGGTTCGGACGATTTAGGTTGATTTTTTTTTTTTTTTTCTTTAAGTGGTGAAAGAAAATTCCAAAATTTGTCTGAAAAAAAATATAAAAAATAAATAAAATTTTTGTTTAAATCACCGTTTTTCAAGAACTTTAACCTTTTAATTGCCAGGATGCCCTTATGTTTTTCTTAATACTATTTTGGGGTGTATGCAACATTTTTATTGCATTTACGGTACTTTAAATGAGGGGGAAAAGAGGGGATATATAGGCACAAGGGGCTACGGCAGGCACAGGGGTCTACAGCAAACCCCTCATTTGTCATGGGCCATTAGAGATTGACAAAGGCATTGAATAGGGTAACGGCCACGGGCTCTACTCGTTACTGTTAAAGGCAGATGATGGCGGAACGACCAAACCATCATCTGCCAGGAATGGGTCTGGCTCAGCTTGCATTGCACACTGGGACCTTGGCTACGTCCTGAAATTTATGAAAATGGCTAATGTTTACATTCTGATTTTGTGAATAATATTCTATACATTTTTCCTTTCTTGTCTTTTGAAGAGAGTATTAAGTCATCAGGATGACACCGCTTTACTTAAGGCGTATATTGTAGAGTGGCGCAAGTTCTTCACCCAGTGCGACATCTTGCCCAAGCCCTTCTGTCAATTAGAAATTACGTTAATGGGTAAACAAGGAAGCAACAAGAAATCCAATGTGGAAGACAGTATTGTTAGAAAGGTAGGCCTTGCTACACATTGCATTCCTTGAGGATCTCGGGTGACCGAGCGTTTAACTTTTTCCTGAACCCGATTCTCTGTAGATCGCCTTTTGATCTGCTTGTTCATTGTCTTCCTTTGCAGCTAATGCTGGATACCTGGAACGAATCTATATTTTCAAATATTAAAAATCGTCTTCAAGATAGCGCCATGAAGCTGGTCCATGCTGAGAGGTTAGGGGAAGCATTTGACTCCCAACTAGTCATTGGAGTTAGAGAATCCTACGGTAAGTCTCTCCGCTATGTCCCTCTCTGATACAGCTGCATTTTTCTTTAGGCGCTTTCCATATCTCCTGAGATATTCTTTGTTTCCCCTCAAGAGCAACAGAAGTGTTGAGCAGCCCCCAATATACCGTAGGTTGTAGGATGAGTTAGGTCTCGGAAATGAGTGACGGCTGGGAGGCGTTTGTGTCTGGGGGAAAAGACGTGCCCCCCGGGCAGACTACAGGTATGGCGGGCAAATTATAAAAATGAATATTTCAGCGTTGGAAGAGACCTCAAATAAAAGAGCCACCTTGACAGAATGCAGCATTAGTGCTGCACAAGGTGGCTCTTTTAGTTAAAAATGCCTGGGGGCTGACAGGTTCCCTTTAATCAGTTAGTGAGAAAGCAGTAGGAGAATCAACAAGATAGAGAGAAAAAACAAAAACAGACAAAACAATAGAAGACAGACAAAAAAGCTGATAAACATGTGAAGGTGCTGTGTCACCCAATGAAGGCCCCAAGAAATAGATTTTACTGTAAGCAACCAGAAATCCTGTTTTCTCTATCGCTTCATTGGTGGACACAGGAACCATGGGACATCCCAAAGCAGTCCCTGGGGAGGGAACAGCAGAAACTCCGTTTAGGTCGGAGAACTCACCACTGGTGCCTGCAAGATCCATCTGCCTAGGCTGGCGTCCCTATAAATTTTTACAAATGTGTGGACGGAAGACCAAGTTGCCGCTTTGCAAAGTTGTAGGGCGGATGCCTTGTGGTGCCCCGCCCAGGAGGCGCCCACTGCCCGGGTAGAGTGAGCCTTAATCCCAGGGGGAGCACTCTGTTCTTGACCCGGTAAGCCTCCAAAATTTCCGTTCTGATCCAGCGAGCAATCGTAGTCTTGGAGGCCAGCAGGCCTCTTCACACACCATTTGGAATGACGAAAAAAGAGTCAGTTTCCTAAAGGGTTGCAAGTCCGAACGGCAGGGCGACAAACTGGAAATGGTCCTGTTGTACCGCAAAACGCAGGTATCTCTGGTGCCCTGGGAAAATAGGGACATGGAGATAGGCATCTTGGATGTCTATGGAGCACAGGAATTCCTGCGCCTCCATAGAAGCAATTACTGAACGAAGGGACTCCATCCTGAAATGCCGCAGGCACACCCTTTTGTTTAGTAACTTGAGATCCAATATGGGCCGAACCACGCCGTCTTTTTTTCGGCACCACAAACAGGTTTGAATAGAAACCTGTGAAACGTTCCCGGTCTGGGACGGGAACGATTACCCCCCGAACTGAGAAGGGAGGCGATGGATACAAAGCAACCCGGAACCAAAGAAGGATCTCTTGGGAGACGGGATTCAAAGAATCGATCTTGGGGCCGTGAAGCAAATTCTATTTTTTATCCTGAGGATACAACATCCTCTGACCCATGCATCCTCCACCGAGGCAAGCCAAACGTCTCTGAAAAAAAGAGACAACCGCCTAGCTTGGGAGATACGCTAAGGTCTCGATATGAGTCATGGCGAGGAAGATCTGCCTGGTCTAAGCCTGGCGGATCTACCTTGGGTGTTACGGGAACGCCAGGAAGGGGTGGCTTTAAAGGAATCCTCTGCTGCTGAGAAAAATCCTCTGTCGCCGCGAAACGTCGAAAGGGACGAAACGACTGAAACTGCCACTTCAGAGGGGGCCGGCGAGGTTTGGACTGGGGAAGAAGGGAACTCGTGCCCCCAGTGGCGTCCTTAATAATTTGGTCCAACATGGAGCCGAACAGACGTGACCGCTGACAAGGCAGGCTGGTAAGGGACTTTTTTAACTACAAGTCCGCCCGCCAGGCCTTAAGCCAAATAGTCCGTTGGATAGCCACGATATTGCTGGACGCCTGAGCTGCGCAAGGTGCAGCTCCCAGGGAGGCAGATACCAAGTACTTCCCTGCATGAGAAACTTGGTCGGCGAGATCGGCCAACTCCTCCGGTCGAGCTCCCGCAAGAATGCCCTGACTGAGTTATTTGGCTATGGACTTCAAGACCCAGGTAGAGGCAAAAGCCGGGCATAATGTAGAAGCAAAGGATTCTATAATCCTATTGTTGGAATCCTTGAGGGATGCTCCATTAGTAAGCGGGAGGACCGTGTTGGTGGACAGTCTGGAAACTGGCGGGGTCCACGGTCGGGGAAGCTGTCCAGTTGGCGGTGAGCTCAGGAGAAAAGGGATATAGGATGCCAAGGCGCTTTCTTCTTTGAAAGCATATGGTCGGGTTCTCCCTTTCCCTGGCAAGTACTTCCTCAAATTCTCTGAGGAGCGAAGACCTTGGAAGGTGGTTTAGACCGTCTAAACGAAACCGCCTGACCTGCAGGTTCCGAGGAGGTATCTTTGATGTTAAAGGTCTGATTAACCGCAACAATGAGCATCTGGACCATATCTCTCATGTTAGAGGCTTGGTCTGAATTATGCTCTGATAGTGCATCCGAAAACACCCTTCCTGACTCTGGATTGGAGGATCGGGAAAGAAGCAGGCCGCCGGGATAGACGAGGGGCGAGATGAAGCGGGAAGAGGACCTCGAACGGCGCTCGTGTCTGGGTCTCTTGCGGCCTGTGTTAAAGGGCCTAGTCGGTGATTCCTGTGACCCCGTAGCAACTGCGGGAGTCGGAAGGGGCAACCTGCAATGCAGGGACACCAGGGTCTGCGACACCTTTGTGTGATCCACCACGGACTGTGACAGAGAGGAAGCCCACACTGGAATAGGGGCTGCAGGGACGCACACTGAAAAACCCCGCTCTGCACTAGGAGGCTGACAGGCTGGAAGAGGGGCGGAGCCAAGCATCGTGTTCAGGAGGCTAAAGATGGCGCCGTCTACAAGGCAGAGAGATGAAGCCGAGGGAGGCGGAGCTACACGGGCCCGGAGGAACTAAGCAACGGGCGGGGGGAAAGACCGCCCGAAGTGCAGGAAGAAGGGGGGCGGCAGCAGCATACACCCATGGTTCCTGTGTCCCCCAATGAAGGCTCCGAGAAACAGATTTTACGGTAAGCAACCAAAAATCCTGTTTTTACGGTAAGCAACCAAAAATCCTGTTTTCTCAAGCTTCTCCTGTCATGCAGTCTGTGAAAAATTGACGGCAAGAGTGGCCAAACACACACCCAGAATAAAGTCCTTTATTTGAAATAATGACGCAGACTCCTTTATTGAATCTAAACTAAACCGTACTAACATCATCGCCCAATCCACTGAAGCCGTGGTCTCCTGTAAGAAAAATAAAATAACATTATTTCTCACCTGTCTGCCGAGAAGATAATAATCCATAATGTCCCACAATGATCCTGATGACTTTGAGAGCAGCCTCTGATGCGACTGATTTAAGCGACAGCCGGCTACTCGCTGACACAGGAGGTAATCGCTCCTGCAGTGTGTAGCGCTGTGAAAATTCTCACACAGCGGTGGTGCCGTGAGATCACCGGAGCTCATCAGCTGATGAACTCGTATGACCTGTCTCGCTTTAGCTCAGCGCTATCACTGCGGGAGTGATGACGCTACTGTCAGTGTAGCTGGCGGAGGGGTAGAGCAGTCACATCCCCCAATGTGACTGTTTGTCATATCCGTGAGACTCTCTGGATTACGTGGTCTATGGCGGACAGGAGGGTATTATTATTATTATTAATATTATTATTGTACTTTTAAATAACGCCATTTATTCCATGGCGCTTTACATGTGAAAAGGAGGCAAATATAGACAAATACAGCTAAACATGAGCAAAAAACAAGGCACACAGGTACATAAGGAGGGAGGACCCTGCCCACGAGGGCTCACAGTCTGCAGGGGATGGGTGAGGATACACTAGGAGAGGGTAGAGCTGGTTGTGTGGCGGTTCAGTAGGTTGAGGATTACTGCAGGCTGTAGGCTTGTCGGAAGAGGTGAGTCTTCAGGTTCTTTTTGAAGGTTTCTATGGTAGGCGAGAGTCTGATGTGTTGTGGTAGAGAGTTCCAGAGTAAGGGGGAAGCACGGGAGAAGTCATGGATGTGGTTGTGGGAAGAAGAGATGAGAGGGGAGTAGAGAAGGAGATCTTGAGAGGATCGGAGGTTGCGTGTAGGTAAGTACCGGGAGACCATGGCACAGATGTATGGAGGAGACAGGTTGTGGATGGCTTTGTATTTCACTGTATGGGTTTGGAACTGGAGTCTCTGGGTGATAGGGAGCCAGTGAAGGGCTTGGCATAGGGGAGATGTTGGGGAATAGTGGGGAGACAGGTAGATTAGTCAGGCAGCAGAGTGTAGGATGGATTGGAGTGGTGCCAGAGTGCTAGAGGGGAGGCCAGAGAGTAGGAGGTTGCAGTAGTCAAGGCGGGAAATAAGGGCATGCACTAGTGTTTTTGTGGTGTCACGGTCAAGGAATGTGCGGATCCGGGAGATATTTTTGAGTTGACGGCAGGAGGAGGCAAGGGCTTGGATATGTGGCTTGAAAGAGAGGGCAGAGTCGAGGATCACCCCGAGGCATCGGGCGTATGGGACTGGGGAAAGTGAGCAGCCATTGACATTGATAGATAGGTCTGGTGGAGGGGTAGAGTGAGATGGGGGGAAAGATGATAAATTCTGTTTTGTCCATGTTCAGTTTTAGAAAGCGAGCTGAAAAGGCCGAGATAGCAGACAGACAGTGTGGGATTTTGTTAAGTAAAAAGGTGAGGTCAGGTCCGGATAGGTAGATCTGTGTGTCATCGGCGTAGAGATGATACTGTATACCGTGGGATTCTATGAGCTGTCCCAGGCCGAAGGTGTAGATGGAGAAGAGTAGGGGTCCTAGAACAGAGCCTTGAGGAACACCGACAGACAAGGGGTGGAGTGAGGAGGTGGTGTGGGGGAGGGAGACACTGAATGTTCGGTCTGTTAGATATAACGAGATCCAGGATAGGGCCAAGTCTGTGATGCCAAGAGATGAGAGGGTCTGTAGCAGAAGGGAGTGGTCCACAGTGTCAAAGGCAGAAGACAAGTCCAGGAGAAGGAGGGCAGAGTAGTGTTGCTTGCTCTTGGCAGTTAGTAGGCCATTGGTGACTTTAGTTAGTGCAGTTACGGTTGACTGATGGGGTCAGAGTATATGCTTGTTTATTGTTGTTGATTGTTTTACAGGGAACAAGGGCATTGTGGGTTTGGCGCTAAGGTGAGTATAATGTTTTTTATTTTTAATTCAATATGTATTTAATTATTTTACATGTTTTAACTGATTTGAATAGTAGTCTCTCATCAGCTAATGCCTGCGGACCTGTGGTAAGCTTTTAATCGCAGGCCACAGTCAGAACTGCAGGGGTAACTATCTTACTGGCGGTAGTGTTACCGCTGATTAGAACTGCCTTGCTGATGTTTCCCACGCTGTCACACAGATGACAGCGTGGGAAAAACCATAGGAAGTCTGTAAAAACGCAAACAAAAACTCAGCAAATCCGCAGCAAGTCTGCAAACATTTTTATACCTGTGTTTTTGCTGTGGATTTGACTGACTCAATTGAAGTCAATAAGTGAAAAACGCTAAAAATCCGCACAAAGAATTGACATGCTGCAGAAAAAATGCACTCTAAATACTCGAAGGAAAATTACTGATCATGTGCATGGCACGTGAGGAATCTCATTGAATTGGCTGACATAAGGATTCCCTAGCTCTGAGGGTATTGCTATGGTTGCTGAGAGGATTTCCCATTGAGCTGTCTTTACCGCCAAAAGTTTCTGCAATTTCATGCAGCTTGGAAATATGTTCTGAATATACGTGAAGAATGAAAATCTGTTTTGTGTCATGGAATTGTATGTACTGTACAGCACGGTGGCTCAGTGGTTAGCACTGTTACTTTACAGCACCCAAGTCCTGCATTCAAATCCCACCAAGGTTAAAATCGGCAAGGAGTTTATGTTCTCCCTGTGCTTGCATGCCTTAACTTCCACAGTCCAAATACAATCTGATAGGGAATTTAGATTGTGAACCCCAGTGGGGATAGTTTTGATCATGCCTGTAAAACGCTGTGGAATTAGTGGCTCTTCTATTCATGCATTGGTTTTCCTTGTTCTTATTGAAATGTGCACATTGTAAATTGAGAATGAACACATATGGAAAAAAGGAGTAAAGAAACGAATTAAACTAACTGTACTGTCCTTTATAGGGGATATCTGGGACTTTGCAAAACAATTTAAAAAAATGTGTGTAAGCAAACAGGCAGATCGTTGCTACCTACCTGCTTGTTGCGCAAGGCGCCGTTCTTCAGTCAGAGAGGCGTCAGTAGTAATGCCCTGTCAACAGAGCAGAGTGTAAAAGAAGCAGCCACTCTGTCGACATGAAGTCAGCAGAGGCAGCTGAATCGCCGGCTGGAGCGGTCTATCGTGCACAGCAGGCATGCAGGTAGCAACAACCTGCCTTTGTTGTTGGCTGCCTTTTACTTCAATCTTAATTTGTTGCCTTTTGTCACTTGTTACTTTGCAGTTAACCTCTGTTCAAATCCTGAAGACAAACTCCAGATCTATAGAGATAATTTTGAAAAAGCCTACCTAGATTCGACAGAGAGGTTTTACCGAACCCAAGCCCCTTCTTACCTTCAGCAAAATGGTGTACAAAACTATATGAAATATGTAAGATGCCACTAATACAGATTATTTTATTTATTTTTTTGTGTGTGTGTGATCTAGCATAAACTGCAGTTTTCTTATAATTGTTTCTCCATAAACAGGCAGATGCTAAACTTAGAGAAGAAGAGAAAAGAGCTGTGCGCTATTTAGAAACCAGGCGGGAATGCAATTCTGTGCAGGCGGTGAGTATATGGAGATATAAAATTAATAAGCAGTGTTGGTCCAGCTGCAGCTTTTCCAGATACAGAGACTCGCATTTTAAGCATTTATGAAACATGATGAGTTGTACATGCCAGCCTGGCACTCTAAGACCAGCCTTAACCCCTTTCTGCCATTAGACGTACTATTCCGTCCATGTGGGGTGGGCTTTACTTCCCAAGGACGGAATAGTACGTCATAGGCGATCGGCCGCGCTCACGGGGTGAGCGCGGCCGATCGCGGCCGGGTGTCATCTGCTTATCGCAGCTGACATCCGGCACTATGTGCCAGGAGCGGTCACGGACCGCCCCCGGCACATTAACCCCCGGCACACCGCGATCAAACATGATCGCGATGTGCCGGCGGTGCAGGGAAGCATCGCGCAGGGAGGGGGCTCCCTGCGTGCTTCCCTGAGACCCCCGCAGCAACGCGATGTGATCGCGTTGCTCCGGTGGTCTCTTACCTCCTCCCTGCAGCAAGTCCCGGATCCAAGATGGCCGCGGATCCGGGTCCTGCAGGGAGGGAGGTGGCTTACCAAGTGCCTGCTCAGAGCAGGCACTTGGTAACGCTGCAGCGCTGTTTGACAGATCGGTGATCTGTCAGAGTGCTGTGCAAACTGGCAGATCACCGATCTGTATTGTCCCCTCCTGGGACAAAGTAAAAAAGTAAAAAAAAAAATTTGCAAGTGTGTAAAAAAAAAAAAAAAATCCTAAATAATGAAAAAAAAAAAAATATTATTCCCATAAATACATTTCTTTATCTAAATAAAAAAAACAAAACAATAAAAGTACACATATTTAGTATCGCCGCGTCCGTAACGACCCGACCTATAAAACTAGCCCACTAGTTAACCCCTTCAGTAAACACCGTAAGAAAAAAAAAAAAAACGAGGCAAAAAACGCTTTATTATCATACCGCCAAACAAAAAGTGGAATAACACGCGATCAAAAAGACAGATATAAATAACCATGGTACCGCTGAAAGCGTCATCTTGTCCCGCAAAAAACGAGCCGCCATACAGCAACATCAGCAAAAAAATAAAAAAGTTATAGTCCTCAGAATAAAGCGATGCAAAAATAATTATTTTTTCTATAAAATAGTTTTTATCGTATAAAAGCGCCAAAACATTAAAAAAATGATATAAATGAGATGTCGCTGTAATCGTACTGACCCGAAGAATAAAACTGCTTTATCAATTTTACCAAACGCGGAACGGTATAAACGCCTCCCCCAAAAGAAATTCATGAATAGCTGGTTTTTGCTAATTCTGCCTCACAAAAATCGGAATAAAAAGCGATCAAAAATGTCACGTGCCCGAAAGTGTTACCAATAAAAACTTCAACTCGTCCCGCAAAAAACAAGACCTCACATGACTCTGTGGACTCAAATATGGAAAAATTATAGCTCTCAAAATGTGGTAACGCAAAAAATATTTTTTGCAATAAAAAGCGTCTTTCAGTGAGTGACGGCTGCCAATCATAAAAATCCGCTAAAAAACCCGCTATAAAAGTAAATCAAACCCCCCTTCATTACCCCCTTAGTTAGGGGAAAAATAAAAAAAAATTTAAAAAATGTATTTATTTCCATTTTCCCATTAGGGCTAGGGTTAGGGCTAGGGTTAGGGCTAGGGTTAGGGTTAGGGCTAGGGTTAGGGCTAGGGTTAGGGCTAGTGTTATGGTTAGGGCTAGGGTTAAGGCTACAGTTAGGGTTAAGGCTACAGTTAGGGTTGAGGCTACAGTTATGATTAAGGCTACAGTTAGGGTTGGGGCTAAAGTTAGGGTTAGGGTTTGGATTATATTTGCGGTTGGGAATAGGGTTGGGATTAGGGTTAGGGGTGTGTCTGGGTTAGAGGTGTGGTTAGGGTTACCGTTGGAATTGGGGTTAGGGGTGTGTTTGGATTAGGGTTTCAGTTATAATTGGGGGGTTTCCACTGTTTAGACACATCAGGGGCTCTCCAAACTCGACATGGCGTCCGATCTCAATTCCAGCCAATTCTGCGTTGAAAAAGTAAAACAGTGCTCCTTCCCTTCCGAGCTCTCCCGTGTGCCCAAACAGGAGTTTACCCCAACATATGGGGTATCAGCGTACTCAGGACAAATTGGACAACAACTTTTGGGGTGCAATTTCTCTTGTTACCCTTGGGAAAATACAAAACTGGGGGCTAAAAAATAAGTTTTGTGGGAAAAAAAAGATTTTTTAATTTTCACGGCTCTGCATTATAAACTGTAGTGAAACACTTGGGGGCTCAAAGTTCTCACAACACATCTAGATAAGTTCGTGGGGGGGTCTAGTTTCCAATATGGGGTCACTTGTGGGGGGTTTCTACTGTTTAGGTACATTAGGGGCTCTGCAAACGCAATGTGACGCCTGCAGACCATTCCATCTAAGTCTGCATTCCAAATGGCACTCCTTCCCTTCCGAGCCCTCCCATGCGCCCAAACGGTGGTTCCCCCCCACATATGGGGCATCAGCGCACTCAGGACAAATTGGACAACAAATTTTGGGGTCCAATTTCTCCTGTTACCCTTGAGAAAATACAAAACTGGGGGCTAAAAAATATTTGTGGGAAAAAATTGTTTATTTTTACGGCTCTGCATTATAAACTTCTGTGAAGCACTTGGTGGGTCAAAGTGCTCACCACACCTCTAGATAAGTTCCTTAGGGGGTCTACTTTCCAAAATGGTGTCACTTGTGGGGGGTTTCAATGTTTAGGCACATCAGTGGCTCTTCAAACGCAACATCGCGTCCCATCTCAATTCCTATCAATTTTGCATTGAAAGGTCAAACGGCGCTCCTTCCCTTCCGAGGTCTCCCATGCGCCCAAACAGTGGTTTACCCCCACATATGGGGTATCAGCATACTCAGGACAAATTGTACAACAACTTTTTGGTTCCAATTTCTTCTCTTACCATTGGGAAAATAAAAAATTGGGGGCGAAAAGATCATTTTTTTTTCACAAAAATTATTTTTTATTTTTACGGTTCTGCATTATAAACTTCTGTGAAGCACTTGGTGGGTCAAAGTGCTCACCACACCTCTAGATAAGTTCCTTAGGGGGTCTACTTTCCAAAATGGTGTCACTTGTGGGGGGTTTCAATGTTTAGGCACATCAGTGGCTCTCCAAACACAACATGGCGTCCCATCTCAATTCCAGTCAATTTTGCCTTAAAAAGTCAAATTGCGCTCCTTCGCTTCCAAGCTCTGTCATGCGCCCAAACTGTGGTTTACCTCCACTTATGGGGTATCGGCGTACTCAGGACAAATTGTACAACAAGGTTTGGGGTCCATTTTCTCCTGTAACTCTTGGCAAAATAAAACAAATTGGAGCTGAAGTAAATTTTTTGTGAAAAAAAGTTAAATGTTAATTTTTATTTAAACATTCCAAAAATTCCTGTGAAACACCTGAAGGGTTAATAAACTTCTTCAATGTGGTTTTGAGAACCTTGAGGGGTGCAGCTTTTAGAATGGTGTCACACTTGGGTATTTTCTATCATATAGACCCCTCAAAATGACTTCAAATGAGATGTGGTCCCTAAAATAAAATGGTGTTGTAAAAATGAGAAATTGCTGGTCAAATTTTAACCCTTAACTCCCTAACAAAAAAAAATTTTGGTTCCAAAATTGTGCTGATGTAAAGTAGACATGTGGGGAAGTAGACATGTGGGGAATGTTACTTATTACCGTATTTTTCGGACTATAAGACGCACCGGACCATAAGACGCACCCCAAATTTGGGGTGAAAATTGCAGAAAAAAATATTTTTTATAAGATGGGGGTCCGTCTTATTGTCCGAATATACAGTATCTTACCTGAGGGATGGCGGTGGCAGAGCAGGGTCACAGGAGGCAAGGTGTCGGCAGAGGTGGGGTGATGCTGGGATCAGGAGGTGCTGGGATCAGGAGGTGCTGGGATGAGGAGGTGCTGGGATGAGGAGGTGCTGGGATGAGGAGGTGCTGGGATGAGGAGGTGCTGGGATGAGGAGGTGCTGGGATGAGGAGGTGCTGGGATGAGGAGGTGCTGGGATGAGGAGGTGCTGGGATGAGGAGGTGCTGGGATGAGGAGGTGCTGGGATGAGGAGGTGCTGGGATGAGGAGGTGCTGGGATGAGGAGGTGCTGGGATGAGGAGGTGCTGGGATGAGGAGGTGCTGGGATGAGGAGCTGCTGGGATGAGGAGCTGCTGGGATCAGGAGCTGCTGGGATCAGGAGCTGCTGGGATCAGGAGGTGCAGTGAGAGGTATGGCGTGAGAGGGTCCCTGGCTTACCATGCAGGCTTACCTAGATGGCAGAGGTGCGGTGGCAGAGGTCCGGTGGCAGAGGTGCGGTGGCGGCAGAGGAGGCGCAGTAAGCGGGGTCCCTTTCCCCGGTATGGTGATGCAGCAGGCCCGGTATGCAGCAGAGCCGGGTGAATCCTCTTGTTATCGGTGGGCGCGGCCATTTTCCGGAGGCCGCGCGTGTGCAGATGAAGCGCTCTGCTTCCGGGGCTTCAGGAAAATGGCCGCGGGAGGCCGCGCGTGCGCAGATGGAGATCGCGGCGGCCATTTTCCTGAAGCCCCGGGAAGCAAAGCGCTCCATCTGCGCACGCGCGGCCTCCGGAAAATGGCCGCGCCCACCGATAACAAGAGGATTCACCCGGCTCTGCTGCATACCGGGCCTGCTGCATCACCATACCGGGGAAAGGGACCCGCTTACTGCGCCTCCTCTGCCGCCACACCCCCGCAACCGCACCTCTGCCACCGCACCTCTGCCACCTAGGTAAGCCTGCATTGCGACTATTAGACGCACCCCCCATTTTCCCCCCTTTTTTGGGGGGGAAAAAGTGCATCTTTTAGTCCGAAAAATACGGTAAGTATTTTGTGTGACATATCTCTGTGATTTAATTGCATAAAAATTCAAAGTTGGAAAATTGTGAAATTTTCAAAATTTTCGCCATGTTTCCGTTTTTTTCACAAATAAACGCAGGTAATATCAAAGAAATTTTACCACTATCATGAAGTACAATATGTCACGAGGAAACAATGTCAGAATCACCGGGATCCGTTGAAGCGTTCCAGAGTTATAACCTCATAAAGGGACAGTGGTCAGAATTGTAAAAATTGGCCCGGTCCATAACGTGCAAACCACCCTTGGGGGTAAAGGGGTTAAAGTGGATCTATCAGATGAAATTCACACCCCAAACTATTTATATGTAGCTCTTTCAAAGACAAGTCCAGCAATACCATTACATGGCCTGTGTGCTGCTCCGTTACTGCGATACTTAATATACAAATGAGGCTGGAGAACTATGGTAGATCTGAAGTCTCCGTCACTCCAGCTCTTCGCTGCCGAGCGCCACCTCCTCCTGCTTGACTTGTGGCTCATTTACCTTAAGTCACACAGGACAGCTGTCAGTCCAGCAGGAGGAGGCTGTACTGGGCAGGTAATAGAGCTGGTGTGACGAAGGCTACAGATCTACAAATCGTTCATCAGCCTCATTTGCATATGAATTTGAACACGAATTTCCCTGTAACGGAGGAGTGTACTGGCCGTGTAAAGGAAATGCAGGTTTTGTCCTTGAAAGAGCTAAATTCACACACAAATAGTTTTTGGAGTAAAATTCTTGCATATAATCTGGTATGTTTGATCTCCCTGCTTAAAAGAAGCACTCGCATCAACATTTTTTCCTTGATACATGACAGCACCACGAGAGAGGGGATCCGCCCTTCAAGGACAGGAAACCTTCAAGATAAAAGGGGCGGCTCCTCTCTCCACATCAGATGGTTTCCTGTCCTTGATGGGGAACCCTCAAGATGGACTTCTGAAGAACAGAAGAGGATGCCTGGGTCTGGTGGATTTGGACAGGCGCTAGTCTGCTGCACCCTTCACCAGGTACCGGTAGTCGCCTCGGGGGCCATGTATTCCATGCCCCCCTGAGCGAAGCATGGCCACAGCCCGTGAGGCAAATGCCGTGTGAAAATAGAGCCTTGGAGGCCACATTGAGCGTACCCTCCCTGATGCCGAAAAATACCCACAGGTCCTTGGAAGCCACAGTTTGTGACCTCCCTGTTGACATATAGTGGCCATGCAGCCCGTAAGGCACATCGGTGCCCGGATAAATAAGTCTCCTCGGGGATTACAGGAGTACCCCCCCTGTTGAGCACAAGGAGCAGCCCCTCCCCCTCCTCCGTTGGCAGTACCTGCAGACAGTGGCGAGGTGGTTCCCTCCAGTGAGATGAATGGAGCGGTATATGGAAGGGGCAGCACTGCGAGGATATCATGGCGCTGGACAGAGAGTGCCGCGCTGCCTCCCTGAGACTCCGGGCACATTCCCCGTTGACTGTGGGTTTCCTCACCCGGCGCCGCGTACCACGCGACCGGAATTGAGGAGACACGCGCGTGCAGGACAGCATATACCTGACACTGAACCCCGGGCACAAAGCAGTGCGGAGGGAAGAATGCACGGATGCACATAGAACAGTGTGCAGGCGTCGGGGAGCAGGTCAGAGCGCGCATCGGAAGTGGTTGCCGGGTGCGCGCTCAGGCATGAGTGCACTGCTCAAGGGTCGCGCTGGGCGGCCGGCAAATGCAGGATCAACCAGGTGATTGATTGCATCTATGGGTACCGGAAGTGGTGCATGCACGATCAACTGCAGGTGATCAATCAATGAGATTAAAATGACAGGTGCGCACATACACCTGATTGCTGAGCGGCCAGTAAAAGGCAGGATCAACCAGGTGATTGATTGCATCTATGGGTACCGGAAGTGGTGCATGCACGATCAACTGCAGGTGATCAATCAATGAGATTAACATGACAGGTGCGCACATACACCTGATTGCTGAGCGGCCAGTAAAAGGCAGGATCAACCAGGTGATCCATAAAAAAAGAAAGAGGGGAAGTAAACCTATTTAAAGGAATTAGAAGTGCGGCCCTGCGTCACTAACCAGTCCAGGTAGAGTGTGACTGCTCTTGTTACGTGGTAGTGTGTAAATGGAGAGTTTTTCGCCGGAACATTTGTTACCACAGCGAGAGGTGGTCTCGCTCAAGTGAGAAGAGCCAGATACGCCATGGCAGCAGTAGAAGCCGCTCGGACAGTGTACGGATGGATCGCCATACCAAGGATGGGTCCTTGGTCTCACTGGGAGACGATGGGAAAACCAGTCAACCTCTGGATCCGGAGGTCCCAAAGAAGTGTAAATCAAAGGATAAAAACAAGGAATGTCCCTTATGCAAAAAAGCGTTAAAACCATCCTGGAATAAAAATCTGTGTCAGGATTGCATTAACAAGACTGTAGCTTAGGAAACACCCTCATTTTACAGAAAGTCTAAGATCACTGATCCAGTCAGAGGTCTGTAGGTCCATAAAAGCATTGCAGACAGCCGACACAGATACCAGGTCTAGGGACAGATCCAACCCCTCAGTAGCATCCCAAAGGGACTCCTCTGAGTCAGAGGAAGACTCAGATAGGTCTCATTATTCCGAAAGTAGCTCAGAGGAAGATACATTTGCAGTGGAGGCTACAGATAAACTTATAAAGGCTGTCCGCTCTACCATGGGGCTGGTAGACGACAAAGTAAAGAAGACAGCACAAGAGCTCATGTTCAGTGGGCTACAAAAGAAAAAACGTAGATCATTCCCTGTTAACGAACAACTACAAGAACTTGTTAAAAAGGAAACCAAAAAGAAAAAAGTGTAACGCACAATCAGCTCCTGAATTCCTGTGCACCTCCTACGGACCAGATGGCATTATTTAAGCCACAACGGAATACGGGTGCTCATTGAAGAAAGATAGTACTGGCAACTGTAAAAACTGAAAGAAAAACGAGCACTCACCATCCGTGCAAAAAATGTCCTTTCTTTATTGAGGCTTCATGTTAAAATAGCAGGGCATAGCAGGGAGAACCTGTGGTTTCTAGTGACGACGGCCGTTTCGCTCTCCTGAGCTTCTACGGGTCTAATGGTAATGTCAGGTAGGAGGACTTCTTAAGCACATCCGCCCGAGGAGTGCTCTCCCACCTGAGCGCGTCACCAAACTAAGAAGCTCCTACTAATTGGTAAGAAACATTAAAAACAATGTATAATAGAACAAACTTAGAGATGAATAAATAATAGTCCACAATATAAAGTGCTGCAACAAAATACAAAGGTTACCTTACAAGAAAACGGACATGTCGGTTCTGTCGTTTAACCCTAAGGGGCCCGTTGCATGGACTCTCAGTATCCACCTCCCCTCTCTTCTTAATAGAAGATTATGTAGGTTGCCTCCCTGTGCTGGCCAGGGTTACCTTCTCCAGTCCGGCAAACCGCAGGCAAGACGCTTCCCCTGCGTGGTGGGTACGTATGTGACTTATGAGTCTAGGGACTCCTTTACCAGTGCTGATGGATTTGTAGTGTTCCCTAAATCTAATGAAAAGGGGGCGTATGGTCTTCCCTACATAATAAAAACCGCATGGACAAAACAGAACATAAACCAGAAATGTGGTTCTACGAGATATAAAATCTTGAACTACATGTCGGACAGGGCCGATTTGGAATACTCTCCCTAACAGGTGATAAGTGCAAAAATTAGTGTCCACATTTTTGTGCTGCAGAACGACCTGGAACTCCAGGGGCAGCTAGAGCAGAAGCTCATTCTCCCACTCTCTGTACTCCAATCACTAAGATGGTGGTTACAGATAGTCATCTCTGAGAGGAGTCCCCTGGACATACACAGCCTCCAAAGTAATCACAACAGACTCACTATGGGTCCAAAACTCCTGGACTCAGGAGGAAAACGATATAACCTCAAACGCATGGGAACTCCTAACAGTCGAAAAAGCGCTAAGGAGGTTACTTCCACACTTAACAGGGCATCATGTGAGAGTCCTATCGGACAACCGAACAGCGGTCGCATACATAAACCACCAGGGGGCACCCGTTCTCGGTCATTGATGCACATAACCAAAAGACTCATGACTAGCTGAAAGACATTTCCTCTCATTATCGGCCCTGCATATTCGAGGTGTGGACAATCTAAAGGCAGACTTTCTAAGCAGGAACCACTTAAGGCAACAGGAATGGTCCCTAAAAAGGTCAATTTTTCAACAGATAGTACACATGTGGGTAAGACCCATTTTAGACCTCTTTGCCTCAAAAGACAACAAGAAAGTTCAGAAGTTCTGCTCCTTGAACCCAGCAGACAGGCCGTTGGCAGTAGACGCCTTCAGCATAGAATGGACGTCAGGACTCTTGTATGCCTTCCCACCAATATGTCTAATCCCAGCAGTTCTGAAGAAGATTAGGGAGGACAAGGCCAGGGTAATTGTAATAGCTCCCTTCTGGCCGAAAAGACCATGGTTTTACTGGCTGAGAGTGATGTCAGTGACGGACCCGTGGGTACTCCCGGAAGACCAGGACCTTCTAACACAGGGTCCCTTCAACCACCCGCTGAATTCCGGGCTACATTTGACAGTTTGGCATTTGAAGGGTCGTTGTTAGAAAAAGAAGGGTTCTCGGCTGGTTTAATAACCACCTTGCTTAGCAGAAAACCAGTAACGACCAAGATTTATGGGAGAATATGGAAGAAATTCTTAGTTCCTGCAAAAGGGCTTAGATCTGGGATTAGCTGTTAGTACTCTCAAAGTACACATTCAGCTTTAGCAGCCTTATTCAAGTGTGACCTGGCAAGCAATAGGTGGGTGGTGAGGTTTATCCGAGCCTGTAGTAGAGCTGTCTCCGTTTCATCCCCTACTCCTCCACCATGGGATCTAAATTTAGTATTAACATCTTTGACATAAAGCCCCTTTGAGCCGTTAAATACAACATTAGAAGTACTAACATTAAAAACAGCTTTGTTAGTGGCATTTACATCAGCCCGTAGGGTTGGGGATTTACATGCGTTATCGGCAGATTCTCCACACACACAAATAATGGACGATAGAGTTGTATTAAAATTAGATCCGGCAGATCTCCCCAAAGTGGTATCGATATTCCATAGGGCTCAGGATATAACCCTACCCTTTTTCTGTCCCAATCCTAGCAACAAGAAAGAGGACAGACTCCATTGCCTAGATGTCAGGAGATGTATCCTACAGTATTTAGAAATGACAAAATCCTGGAGGAAACAGAGGGCTTTATTTGTTTTATTCCAGGGGTCAAGGAAGGGCCTTAAAGCCTCAAAACAAACTATCGCTAGATGGGTGAGAGAGGCCATCATTGTAGCGTATAGTAGTGCAGGCAGGGTTGTTCCACAGGGTCTGAAAGCCCACTCCACGAGGGCCATTGCGACATCGTGGGCGGAGAGAGCAGATGCTACCATCGACCAAATCTGTAAGGCGGCCACTTGGTCCTTTCCGTTTACATTTTTTAAACATTAGGCTAGACCTATCTGCTACCTCTGATCTCACCTTTGGAAGAAGAGTGTTACAAGCAGTGATCCCTCCCTAAAAGAGAATACAAATCTGTGTAACTCATGGTGCCGTCATGTATGATGGAAAAACACAGGTATTACATACCTGGTAATGTGTTTTTTCATGAGACATGACAGCACCCTTATATTCCCACCCTGTTGATCACGTCATTATTTGGGTGCATTATTAGTTTTATACACTCCCTCGGGCTTCGGTGATTAGAACCGTAGAGGATGTATTATTTATGTGTACACTAACCGGCGGAGTTCCTCTCGTACTCTGTAAAACAACTGATGTGGAGAGAGGAGCCGCCCCTTTTATCTTGAAGGTTTCCTGTCCTTGAAGGGCGGATCCCCTCTCTCGTGGTGCCGTCATGTCTCATGAAAAAAACACATTACCAGATATGTAATACCCGTGTTTTATCCTCTTACTATATTGCAATCATCATATTATATAGCGTTGTGTACTTACAATTGCTCATGTTACCGTTCTACCCAGTTAATTCTTCTCTTTTCCATTAGGTCTATGATATCATGTGATTAAAAACCGACAAGCTGAATCCTTATAAGCGTTATGTAGTATCAAGAGGTCAATTTTCCCTGTATGAGTCATAACTCACTGCAAAAGTCCCTGGCAAAGAGGAGCGGAGCAGCTGTGTCAGGAGTTGAAAATGGGAGTGATAAATGCAGGGAAAAGAGACTTCCTCTTTCTACATAGAAAAGAGAAGAATCAACTAGGTAGTAAGGCAAAATGAGCAATTGTTAAAGGGAACCTGCCAGGTCCCCCCATGCCTTCCAATCCAGCAACATTCAGCTGTGTGTGATTAATCTCCCTCCCTAATTATCCCTGTATAGCATAATTCAGTTAAACAAAAGCTGGGGCGGTAGTTTCCCCTGATTAGTCAGCGCACCTTCCATGTTATCACGCCACTGTGAGCGTGATTAACATAATTTGCACTAGCCGGTGTCCTCCCCAGCTCCTGCAAATCTGTGCACGTACGCCGCACATTCCAGCAGCGTCACTGTGTCTCTGAAATCAGGTGTGCGAGTGATTTTTATTTATTTATTTTTATTTTTTTTTATAAAAGAAATTTTAATATCAGATCTCATGAATATTGTATTCTCTTGTAGTCCTCTAATGCAAAATACTGTGACGATTTACTTATTCAGAAAAGTGACTTTCATGTTTGACCTTCCAGCTGATGGAGTGTTGTGTGAACGCCCTTGTAACGTCCTTCAAAGAGACTATTTTAGCCGAGTGCCAAGGAATGATCAAGCGAAATGAAACAGAAAGTAAGTGGAACTACAAAATTACATTTTTGGTTTGTATTAACTGCCACTTTTCTATTTTGTCTTGTGGTATTCGTTGTTGTGTAGTTGATTTGGTCAAAAAAGGAGATTACTTTTTTAAAAGTCGCAGTTGATAAGTTGTCTACAAATGTCTGGAAGCAAAAACACACCCACCATGTCGACCAAAGAAGAAAAAAAATGTGTCCAGAAGATAGACTAAAAACATGCAAACTAGCCCGTTCATGACATATGACGTATATTTACGTCATATGTCTTGTCCCTGCCTGTATCTTTTATCACACATGACTGCTGAGTTGATCGACCATCATGCACCTCTAACAGCCACGAGGGGCGCTCCATCCTTGGCTGTTAACCTGTCCCGTTGTCAGTCTCTGACACGGGCTTTTGTAATTCCATCTCCCATCTGTGCGCCTCTGACGTGATCGTGGGGCATCGATGGGTTGCCATGAGAGCTGGGGGTCTGCTGATGATCCCTGTGGCTGGTGTTCATAGATCATGATTTCTGCTGAAGCACTGCTATGTATATCACAGACGATCAGAAGATGTTCAGAGGCATCCGGCAGCATACATGTCAAAATAATGAATAATGGCCAACAGTAAAATCTGTTTAGTAAGCCAAGGAATGGAAAGCCACTAGTGTTAGAAAGATAATGCGTTCCAGTGCCTAGGACACATATGATGGCTTGATTAAAGCAATGTCAAATAAATAAGGCACATATCATTACTGCAATGATTAATAAAGGGACCCCACCAACCCGACGCGTGTTTTGCACTGAAATGCTTCATCCAGTGGTAGTTTGATGCTGGTAAGGTATTTAAGGTATCTAGAGCCAATAAAAAAAAGAAAGAAGGGTTGTCCCAACAAGTCCAATGATTACATACCGCCCATATAGTGGGGATGATTGCGCCGTTGTCAGAGTTTAATCATGTGACCGGATGGAAAAGGTGCAGCATTGCATCACTTTCTATTTACAATGAAGCGATGCATAGGAAATGCATAAACAGAGCCAGTCATATGACATGATTTGACTGGGTTAGCGGGAAGGCGGAACTCTCAGTATGTGACCCAGATGGGTCACTTGACCAGGAAAGTTGTATAAAGCTTATCCTTCTTGGTCTAGGTAAATACAGTAAAAAGTTAAAAAGAAAAGTTATTAAAAATCTGAAAAAAATTGTTGAAATCACCCTCCGTTTGCCCCATTAACCCCTTTACCCCCGGAGCTTTTTTTGTTTTTCCTTTTTCGCTCTACTCCTCCCCAGAGCCATGACTTTTTTATTTTTCCGTCAATATGGCCATGTGAGGTCTTGTTTTTTGCGGGACAAGTTGTACTTTTGAGTGACACCATTGGTTTTACCATGTCGTGTAACAGAAAAGGGGAAAATATTCCAAGTGCGGTGAAATTGCAAAAAAAAAGTGCAATCCCTCACTTGTTTTTTGGTTGGCCTTTTTGCTAGGTTCACTAAATGCTAGAACTGACCTGCGATTATGATTCTCCAGGTCATTACGAGTTCATAGACACCAAACATGTCTAGGTTCTTATTTATCTAAGTGGTGAAAACAAAATTCCAAAATTTGCTAAAGATAAAAAAAACAAAAACAAATTGCACCTTTTTCCGAGACCCGTTGCGTCTCCATTTTTTGTGATCTCCGGTCAGGTGAGGGCTTATTTTTTGCATGTCCAGCTGACATTTTTTAATGATACCATTTTGGTACCGATACGATCTTTTGATTGCCCATTATTGCATTTTAATGGAATGTCGTGGCGACCAAAAAAACGTAATTCTGGCGTTTTGATTTTTTTTCCCGCTACACCGTTTAGTGATCAGATTAATCTTTTTTTTTTTTTTTTTTTTGATCGGGCGACAGCAGCATTTAACTAGTTAATAGGTGCGGGTGGATGGTGATTCCACCCGCGCCTTTTGCGGGCACATGTCAGCTGTTCAAAATAGCTGACATGTCCCGCCTTTGATCCGGGCTCACCGCCGGAGCCCACATCAACGCAGGGGATCTGACTATCCCGTCAGCTGGCAGAAAGGGGTTAAAAGTTATCGGTGCGTGATCTGAAATATGGATGTCTAGGGTTTTAGTGTGAAGAACTTGTGGAACAAGCAAGGAGCCCAACAACCAGTAGTTGATTCTAGCATGAGAATCGTGAGCACTCTCCAGACATCCAATAACCCCAAGTGATCTAAGAAGGATTGTATAAGTCTCCCATGTGTAGGTATATGCGGAGACTGAGGATTAGATTTATCCATGGCAGTGTCATGCACCTCATTAAAACCTCCACCCACAATCATATGTGATGTATCCCAACCCGCTATCTGTTTCAGCACTTCAGCTTGAAAATGTGACAGACCCCTCTGTTTTTTAGTGAAGGAGGCTTCTGCACATAACGTCAATTATTTTGCTAGTAAACAGTGGATGATTGTCCCTCACCCAGTGAGTTTCCTGAAGTAAAACAATATGGAAATTCTCACGATGCAAATAATTTAAGATTTTTTACACCTTTTGACTGGGGAATTCAATCCGTTAATATTCCATGAACACCACGAGACGGCACAGCGGACTTCTCTTGCCCAGTGAAATCTGCCATTAACCCACTCCAGTTCTTAAAATTAGCTTAATTTTAACTAATACATAAGATTGGGATCCCTGCCTATCCCAGCAAGTAGGCACGAGAATCCCTGGGTTGTTAATTTCCTTAGATTGAATGCAAAGACCCTCCCCCCAACCCCAACATTCTTAACTGCAAACAGAACCTAGGCTCTCCCTTTAACCGGCATCGCAAAATATGATACAGAATTTTGAGAGCAACAAATATCAACAACATGACAAACTATTATCAGACGACGTCACCTTGTGCGATTTATGAAAGTGCCCCTGAATGAGCCACACTAGATGTAACTCACGCCGGTTGAGTGGCCTCTTGGACTAACTTCAGGGCTTTCACTGGGTCCTCAAAGATCCAGCTATTTCCTGACATGTTAAAGCGCAACACCGCAGGACATTGTAGGCCAAAATCTAATGTTTTTATTTGCCAAAATCTTGCACACCGGGTTGAAGGCTTTGCGTTTGGCCACCACCAAGGCCGAGTAGTTCTGGAACACCAGAACCCTATGGCCTTCATAGGAGAGCTGTGTTTTCTTCTTATAGGCAGTGAGTAGGACCTTGAATAAGACCGGGCGAGGTCTACCGTTATCCCCACCTCTCGGTGTGCCCACTCTGTGTGCCCTTTCAACAGCAATCGATTCCGATGTTAGGTGAATATCCAAAGTCTTTGGCAGCCACTCGGATGTCAATTTTAGCAGATCGGAGGGGTGCATCGGTTCTGGCAGCCCCACTAATTTCAGATTTTTGCGTCTTGATCGATTTTCCAAATCGTCCACTTTAGTTTGGAGCTCTGTGATCACTTTCTCCTTTCCCTCTAGACGCACCCCCCAACTCCCTGGTGGCATCTTCCTGTCTTGCATGTTTTATTAATTTTTAATTTATTTCTTAATTAAATTTTGATATATTTCTGTGCCTTGCACTTTATTCTCTGTGGATTTTGTTTAGAAATATGTATAAAAATTATATATTTTTTTTTTATTTTTTCCTGAAACTCAAAACTTGCAGGATTTTTTTGTTAATCGCCCCTCATTTAAGAACTGCAATAAAAAGTGATCAGTGTTGTAGGTGCCAAAAAGTTTAAGTAAAAACATTACTTAAAAATAAAAAAGGCCACATACAGGTCCATCATCAGAAATAAAATATCAAAATGTCACCAGTCACAAACAAAATTTGCAACACAAACTACCGGTATTTTTTTTTTTTTTATTACAGTAAACTTTCTTTGCCACCAAATAAATAAATAAAGCTATACATGTTGGTATCACAATCATACTGAATTGAAGAAATCGGTAATATCGTGTTTTTTTTTGTTTTTTTTTTTTAATGGTTGGGGGTGTCACCATTTTACCGCATTTCACATTCTTTTCCCGTTTTTCAGTACCTTGTAAGGTAAAATGAGCGGTGTCTTTAAAAACTATAACTCGTCCCTTCTATAAACAAGCCCTCGTATGGCTATTTTGAAGGAAAAATAAAATGGTCGTGGCTCTTCTGGAAGTATGGCGGGGGGGAAATGGAAGCACAAAAAAATGAAAACTGGCCTGGGAATGGAGGGGTAAATATAATGATGGTCTTATGTGGACATAGTAGTGTGACCTATGCGATGTGTTTCCTTTGTTTCATTCTTAGAATTACATTTAATGTTTTCGCTGATGGATAAAGTTCCTAATGGGATTGAGCCAATGTTAAAGGACTTGGAAGAACACATTGTGAGCGCTGGATTAGCCGATATGGTGGCAGCGGCAGAGACCATTACTACTGTAAGTATCCTTCCTTTACACAGCACCGATCCCCGTGATGGCAAGGTTATAGTGTTAGGTTGAACAATTAAGAAATGTTCACTCCAGTTGCCTACTCCTGGCCTAATGGATATTGATCAGGTGCGCACTAAAGAAATAACATCAGACAGCACACAGTCAGATGTAAACTCTCCTTGATCAATCTATGGCTCAGCTCCAAGGACTTTATTTAATCAGAACCCAGGTTTATATATCCCCTGTAAGGGGGCTCGGTTAGCTCTAAAATGGGAGTGATCGGATGTATTCCATTGGTTAGTGGGTTGGGCAATGAGCAAGTCCGAGGGCGGATCCATGAGGTCATCAGGGTGGGTTGGTCCATGAGGTCATCAAGGTGGGCGTCACTGTGGGTGGATCCATGAGGTCATCAGGGTGGGCATCATCTTGGATACCAGCCACATGGTATGCTGAAACAGGAAATGGCAGCCATCTTTAGGGTCTCACTTTTGATCTAAGAAAGCTTGTAAGGTTAAACAATACACGTTATGGATCGCTTCTCTCAATCTCTTACGTCCTGAGGTTAATTAAGTATTTGATCTTTTTTTTTAAACATAAATTTTTATTTACAAATTGTGTCGAGCATTACATCTTATTGACATCGATCTTATTGACAGTAAATTTTTAACAATTAACACAATGTTATGGGGGTTAGGGAAGGGAAGAGGATAGGGGATATGGTGACATTACAATAACTATCCAATCACAATCTCTATATGCGAATCTGCAAAGTTATTTAAGAAAACCAATTGTTCAAATTTTTTATGAAATTGAGCAATATTATTATTAGATGTAGCGATTATTTTTTCCGATAGTGTCACTGATCAACGAGAATTGCCTATCTCGGACAGTGAGGGGCATTTGGAGTTTTTCCAGTAACTAGCAATTTTGATTCTTGTTGCTACAATAATATGTACAATCACTGTACGGAACTCATAGGGAAACGAGTCCAAATCAATAGCGAGTAACGCCTGCTGTGCATTAAGAGTCACCGGTATACCACAAATCTGGAACATCAGATGATCCACGGCTTCTGTCACAACTCCACCATATATGTAGCATGTCTGCACAGGGGTCTCCACACCTCCAGCACGTGTCTGGGGAATTGCGGACCATCCTAGACAATCTACTGGGAGTGAAATACCACCAATATAACAATTTCCTGGCGTTTTCTATGTGGTTAGTACATTTAGATTGGCTTCCAATAATTAAGAAGGATGCCCTCCACTGATCGGGTGTGAATGTGCAGTTTAGGTCTTTTTCCCACTTTTGCAGGTATGTAGTTAGAGAGGGCAGGGTATTCTCCAACATACAGTCGTAGCTTGTGGACAGCGCCCTAATCTGTGATGTCGGGTTCATCAGCATAGAGTAGAGTTTAGATGGCGGTGCAGGCATCTGTTTTTTCCTTTCAGTTAGGAAATGCCGGATCTTCAAATATTTGTAAAAATCCCTTTGAGGCACATTGTATTTATCTCGCAATGATGTAAAAGTAATTACCGTAATTCCTCCTCCTCATACAAGTTACCCAATTGAGGTAGTTTTGGGTAAATTCCAATTTTTAAGTTTGAGGTCCGGGATACAATGCTCCAGTGTCTCTATGGGAGCCTTGATAAATGCGGGTTTGTATAAGGCCTAATTTATTGGTCAGCACTCTCCATAGCTCCAAAGCCGCGTTTATTGTTGGGGGCATTTTTAGGTTTCTATTAGGGGTTATGGTTTGATGTGCATTGTAAAAAGCTGAGACATTGGAGGTTCTCATCAAATTTTTTTCAATTGCTATCCAGTGCCGATCATCATCATTATTCCACATGAATCGTAACTGTTCGAATAATGCGGCCCTGTAGTACCGGACCACTGAGGGGCACCCCAGGCAATCCCTTACTCATAGGGATGTAAAGCGTGTCCGCTTGGACTCTGGGTTTTCTCTCTTGCCAAATATATTTTAAAATCATTGTTTGAATCTCTTTTAATATTTTATTGGGAATATGACGGGGAGATTGCGGAACAAATACAGTATTTGTGGGAGAATGAACATTTTCACCGACGCAATCCTGCCCAGCCATGATAGTTCGTGTTTCTTCATACGTAACATGTCAGTTTGGATTTTCTTCCTCAGAGACTCATAATTCAATGATAGCATTTTATCTGCCGAGAGTGTCAGCCGAATACCTAAATACTCAATATGGTCATTTTCCCACTTAAAAGGGCTACGTATCTGATCTTATGGCTCTCCTCAACAATAGGAAATTACAGAGAAAGGAGCTGATTGTAGAACCATATTATAGAGAAATTGCCTAAAACCATAAATGAGTGACTGCAGAATAATGCAATAGTGGATTCTTTTCATTTTCTTTTATTTTTCCTCTTGTGTCTTTACAAGGATTCAGAGAAATACGTAGAACAATTACTGACGTTGTTTAATAGATTTAGCAAATTAGTTAAAGAAGCTTTTCAAGATGATCCAAGGTTTCTCACAGCTCGGGACAAGGCAAGTTTGTTTTTTTCTTTTTTTTTTTCTTTTCAAATTCTGTGTAATTTTTTATTTATTTTTTTAAAGCTGTAATTCATTAGTGTCGTTTTGTAAAGATTTAGAATACAACCATATCTGCAAAGCAAAAGATAAGAGGGGCCGAGGTTACGCAGGTAGTCATATAAGCAGAACAATTCACATTGCTGGAAATAGATGCAAGAAATGACCGTCGTAGACTATGACCTACATCACCCTTAAATTATGGACAAGGCACTGCACTATGTGTTGAGTAAAAATGGCAACCTTATACATGGCTTTAAAGGTGTGTAAACTACTAGGGCAACTCCTTCGCAATCACTATATCTTTCCCATGTAATATAATAAGTAGTACACTTTCATCCAGTGCTGGCACCGTTCCAACTATGTCAGCACCTGCTGTCTCAGGGCTTGCATGACATAATGTCAAGGGAGCACTGTCGTCATTCAGTGGCTGCTTCACTCGCCTCCGTCAGACTAAACTGACATTCAAAGGAAGACTAAGAGCAGAACCGCCGATTGAATGCAGGGCCCGAGAGACTATGCACCCGACATTGCTGGAGCTGTGTCTGCATCGGAATTGAGAATTGCTGTTATTATTTTACATGGGGGAAATGTAGTGATTGAGAAGGGGGTTTCAAAGTAGTGGAAAAACCCTTTAAGAAGTATCAGCAATAATGGAGGATTATTCTGTAAGAGAGAGTAGTTCAGTATTTATAGATGGTCATATTTTTATCATGAAGCAATTTTATAATTTGTCAAATATACCTACTGGATTCCATTAGCATACCAGAACCGTAGCAACAAATAGTGCTGTTTTTCATTGAGTTAGTTGAGTGATTACCAAAATGCCTCCACCTTCTCTGATATCACGTCCTGCTGTGGCTGTTATTGGCTGAATCATCTCTATATAGACTTCCTGCTCTGTGGCTATTGGTTGAATCATCACTGCAAAGACTTCCTGCTCTGTGGCTATTGGTTGAATCATCACTGCAAAGACTTCCTGCTCTGTGGCTATTGGTTGAATCATCACTATATAGACTCCTGCTCTGGTTTTCCATTACTGAGACATTGATGGCTTACACTTAGGATAGATCATCATTATCGAATTGATTGGGGTTGAACACCTTTCACCTCCACTGTTGTCCGCTCCAGTGATGGATTGAAATAGTGTATTGTGGTGGAATAGCAAAGCCCTGTACACTGTGTAGTGATTGTTCCTCAGGTACTGCAGATCAGCTCTTATGCAGTTAGGTAGAAGCTGACCTTCAGCCCCAGAGTGTGGCCACTACAATGTACAGAGCTATTCCAGCACTACAGCACTAGAGCGCGGCCACTACAGTGTACAGAGGTATAACAGCACTGCAGCACCAGAGCGCGGCCACTACAGTGTACAGAGGTATAACAGCACTGCAGCACCAGAGCACGGCCACTACAGTGTACAGAGGTATAACAGCACTGCAGCACCAGAGCGCGGCCACTACAGTGTACAGAGGTATAACAGCACTGCAGCACCAGAGCGCGGCCACTACAGTGTACAGAGGTATAACAGCACTGCAGCACCAGAGCGCGGCCACTACAGTGTACAGAGGTAAAACAGCACTGCAGCACCAGAGTGAGGCCACTACAGTGTACAGAGGTATAACAGCACTGCAGCACCAGAGCGTGGCCACTACAGTGTACAGAGGTATAACAGCACTGCAGCACCAGAGCGCGGTCACTACAGTGTACGGAGGTATAACAGCACTGCAGCATCAGAGCACGGCCACTACAGTGTACAGAGGTATAACAGCACTGCAGCACCAGAGCGAGGCCACTACAGTGTACAGAGGTATAACAGCACTGCAGCACCAGAGCGTGGCCACTACAGTGTACAGAGGTATAACAGCACTGCAGCACCAGAGCGAGGCCACTACAGTGTACAGAGGTATAACAGCACTGCAGCACCAGAGCGCGGTCACTACAGTGTACGGAGGTATAACAGCACTGCAGCATCAGAGCACGGCCACTACAGTGTACAGAGGTATAGCAGCACCAGAGTGCGGCCACTACAGTGTACAGAGGTATAACAGCACTGCAGCACCAGAGCGCGGCCACTACAGTGTACAGAGGTATAACAGCACTGCAGCACCAGAGCGCCACAACAGTGTACAGAGGTATAACAGCACTGCAGCACCAGAGCGCGGCAACTACAGTGTACAGAGGTATAACAGCACTGCAGCACCAGAGCGCGGCCACTACAGTGTACAGAGGTATAACAGCACTGCAGCACCAGAGCATGGCCACTACAGTGTACAGAGGTATAACAGCACTGCAGCATCAGAGCATGGCCACTACAGTGTACAGAGGTATAACAGCACTGCAGCACCAGAGCATGGCCACTACAGTGTACAGAGGTATAACAGCACTGCAGCACCAGAGCGTGGCCACTACAGTGTACAGAGGTATAACAGCACTGCAGCACCAGAGCGCGGCCACTACAATGTACAGCGGTATAACAGCACTGCAGCACCAGAGCGCGGCAACTACAGTGTACAGAGGTATAACAGCACTGCAGCACCAGAGCATGGCCACTACAGTGTACAGAGGTATAACAGCACTGCAGCACCAGAGCGCGGCCACTACAATGTACAGAGGTATAACAGCACTGCAGCACCAGAGCGCAGCCACTACAATGTACAGCGGTATAACAGCACTGCAGCACCAGAGCGCGGCCACTACAGTATTCAGAGCTTTGCTATTCCAGCACTGCGCACAGTTGACCACCAGTGCTTCACACCCCCACCAATCTGTGGTTGAGGACATAGCCTAAGGTCTTTAACATCAATAGCAGACAAGCCCATTAGTTCTTTTACACTTATGAGTACTAGAAAGTAATGCGTAATAAATGTAGAAAGTATAATGAGACAATGAAGTCTTGTTGGCTTCTCTTGTTCTTTATTTTTATTGATTTCCTTTTATTTCATCCGTCTCAGGCATACAAGGCCGTTGTGAATGATGCTACTATATTCAAGCTGGAACTGCCACTAAAGCAGAAAGGGTAATATTTTACAGTCAATAATATTTATTATTTTCAGGCATTTTTGATAAAAGGTAAATCTTGGCAAAGAATGTTGTTCAAATTTTTCTTTGAAGATTTGTTGTGAGGGCACACCACCCGCTTCTGATTTTTCTTTACGTTGACTATACATTAGGCTAAAGAAAACTTGTTTGTTTGTTTTTTTGTTTGTTTGTTTTTTTTCACCAACTATTTGGCGGTGTGTGACTGGCATGTCAGGCCCAACCTTTCTCTTTTCCAGCTCAAATTCATAGCCTGGCTATGAAGTATAAAATCATTAACGGGGGATTATCAATACCACAGTACAGAATACCAGTCGCATAAGTTGTCCAGCTCAGGCAAAAGACAACTGACCGTACACATTGCCCTTATTCATTAAAGTAATTTTGTAAGAATTCTGGTATAAATTGCTTGAAAAGTTTAAAAAAATGTTGTGACTTTTGGCATGTTCTTGCCAGTTGTCCCCAAAATAAGTAGAGCTGGGGCAGGACGAGAGCATGGCGACATCTCCCCTAACACCGGAAATGTTATTCCAGTCAGGGACTGGAGTAAGAGTTCTGGCGTGGTGCATGGTGGCGAGTGCCACTGGTTGAGCGTTTCTAATTTCTTAAGAAGCGTGCGCCTCTTAATAACTCAGGAGCATCTTACTCGTACACGCTCCCTCATCAAGAATGGCAAGAAAGCCGCCGGTCTCTGTAAATTTCAACTCTGTAGTTTTATCGATAAGTTGTGTTTAATAGGAATTTTTAAAACTTGGACTTCTTTCAGATGTTGTTTTTTTTTTTTACATACATGTTCTGTCTTCGTTTTGGACAGGACACTAACCCACCATATCTTTTGGGGCAAATCACTCTCGTTTTGTTTTTGTGGACTTTTTTCTTTTGTTATACACTGTAGTGGATAGGAGGAGTTCGCAGTTGTGGATTGTTTGAATGAAACTTGTCATTTTTCTTTCATGTATGAGACAATATGGACATGTGGAAGTGTCCTAAGGGAGGGCCCGTGTCCATTCTTGCTGCACAGTAAGAATTGCGGATACAGTAGGAGTTATAACCCTTTATAATGTAACTAAATTATTATTTTTATAGTGTTGGATTGAAAACACAGCCCGAATCAAAGTGTCCAGAATTACTTGCAAACTACTGTGATATGTTGTTACGAAAAACGCCTCTCAGTAAAAAACTGACATCTGAAGAAATTGAGGCAAAGCTCAAGGAAGTGGTAAGAGTTAATGAAGTGTTTGTCATATTTCCAGTATATTTGTGTGTGCATATATTATGGGAGTATATCTGTGTATGTGTGTGAAAATTACGCTGCAGAGTTACCTGTCTTTCACAGACCTATAGATTTGTATTGACCCTCGTCATCAGCGCTGCTGGAAAAAATGGACATGTCTCCATGTGGCTTGCAGGGATACAGTCCATGTAAATACAGACATGTGCATAGTAGCAGAGGTTATAATGGGTACGTGTGGTATTCGTAAAAAAAAAATGAATGCTACATGTACTGGAAACGCAGACGTGTGAAGGATTCCTGAGAGAACTGTGCAGAGGCACAGTCCTTTCCTCTGTGCAGAGGCACAGTCCTTTCCTTTGTGCAGAGGCACAGTCCTTTCCTCTGTGCAGAGGTACAGTCCTTACCTCCCATTCCTGACTCTGGTCGGCCTGATCTGTGCAGGAGAGAAGGCTGAAGGATCTTACAGGACATGTGCTCATTTACATGCCCAGAAGGAATTTCAAAGTGTGCGTCACCGTGTGTGCGCATGCTGATGTAGCTGAGCCATGTGAATGTTGATGTAGCTTAGATGCATTTTGGTAAATAAGACTAATAATAATAATTCTATGTCTATAGCGCTGACATATTCCGCAGCACTTTACATTTTAGAGGGGACTTTTATATACAACTAGCTGAAAAGCCCGGCGTTGCCTGGGCATAGTAAATATCTGTGGTTTGTTATAGCACCTCACTTCTCTTATTTTCCCATCACGCCTCTCATTTTTCCAATCACATCTTTCATTTTCCCCCTCACATCTCTCATTTTCTCCCTCGCACCTCTCATTTTCTCCCTCATTCCTCTCATTCCCCCCTAACACTTATCATTTCGACCTCACATCTGTCATTTTCTGATCACTGCACTATTTTCCCTCACTCCTCTCATTTTGCACTCACACCTTTTCATTTTCCCCTCACACCTCTCATTTTCACCTCAGTATATACATGTTTGTCATCTCCATTATATATAGTATACACCTGTATGTCATCTCCTCTGTATATAGTATATACCTGCTGTTTCATCTCCCCTGTATATAGATATACCTGTATGTCATATCCTCCTATATATAGTATATACCTGTATGTCATCTCCTTCTATATATAGTATATACCTGTATGTCATCTCCTCCTGTATATAGTATATATCTGTGTCATCTCCTCCTGTATATAGTATATACCTGTATGTCATCTTCTATATATATAGCATATACCTGTATGTCATCTCCTCCTGTATATAGTAAATACCTGTAGGTCATCTGCTCCTGTATATAGTATATACCTGTATGTCATCTCCTCCTCTATATAGTATATACCTGTGTGTCATCTCCCCTGTATATAGTATATACCTGTGTGTCATCTCCTCCTGGATTAGACCTCGTTCACACGTTATTTGCTCAGTATTTTTACCTCAGTATTTGTAAGCTAAATTGGCAGTCTGATAAATCCCCAGCCAACAGGAAGCCCTCCCCCTGGCAGTATATATTAGCTCACACATACACATAATAGACAGGTCATGTGACTGACAGCTGCCGTATTTCCTATATGGTACATTTGTTGCTCTTGTAGTTTGTCTGCTTATTAATCAGATTTTTATTTTTGAAGGATAATACCAGACTTGTGTGTGTTTTAGGGCGAGTTTCGTTTGTCAAGTTGTGCGTGTTGAGTTGCGTGTGGCGACATGCATGTAGCGACTTTTGTGAGATGAGTTTTGTGTGGCTACATGCGTATAGCAACTTTTTGTGTGTCGAATTGCATGTGACAGGTTAGTGTAGCAAGTTGTGTGCAGCAAGTTTTGCGCATGGCGAGTTTTGCGCGTGGTGAGTTTTATGTGTGGTGCCTTTTGAGTATGTGCAAGTTTTGTGTGAGGCAACTTTTGCATGTGTTGCAACTTTTGTGCATGTGGCAATTTTTCCGCGTGTGCAAGTTTTGCGTGTGGCGAGTTTTCCATGAGGTGAGTTTTGCACTTGTGGCGAGTTTTGCGTGAGCCTAGTTTTTGCATGTGGCGAGTTTTGCGCGTGGCGAGTTTTGAGCGGCGACTATTGTGTTTCGACTTTTATGTGGCGAGGTTGGTATATGTGTGGTGAAATGTGTGCTGAGGGTAATATGTGTTCAAGCACGTGGTAGTGTGTGGCGTATTTTGTGTGTGTGTTCATATCCCCGTGTGTGGTGAGTATCCCATGTCGGGGCCCCACCTTACCAACTGTACGGTATATACTCTTTGGCGCCATCGCTCTCATTCTTTAAGTCCCCCTTGTTCACATCTGGCAGCTGTCAATTTGCCTCCAACACTTTTCCTTTCACTTTTCCCCATTATGTAGATAGAGGCAAAATTGTTTGGTGAATTGGAAAGCGCGGGGTTAAAATTTCACCTCACAACATAGCCTATGACGCTCTCGGGGTCCAGACGTGTGACTGTGCAAAATTTTGTAGCTGTAGCTGCGACGCCTCCAACACTTTTCCTTTCACTTTTCCCCATTATGTAGATAAGGGCAAAATTGTTTGGTGAATTGGAACGCGCGGGGTTAAAATTTTGCCTCACAACATAGCCTATGACGCTCTCGGGGTCCAGATGTGTGACTGTGCAAAATTTTGTGGCTGTAGCTGCGACGGTGCAGATGCCAATCCCGGACACACACACATACACACACACACATTCAGCTTTATATATTAGATAGACATTACAGCACAACAATAAGCACATAGATCACAACAGATACCAAGAGGAGTGAGGCCCCTTCTCGCAAGCTTACAATCTACCAGAAAAAGGGGAGACACGAGAGATGGATGGTAACAATTGCTTTCATTGTTCGGACCAGCAAAAGTGCAAGAATCGGGTGTTCATGTAAAGCTGCATGAACCGGTAATCAGCCCAAGTATGTAACAGTACAGACACAGAGGGCTATTAACTGCATGAAGCGTATGAGAACATGATGCGAGGAACCTGGTTATCGTAAAAACTTTGAATGGGCAACACAGGGATAGTTAGGTTAATGCGTTGAGGCGGTAGGCCAGTCTGAGCAAATGCGTTTTTAGGGCACGCTTAAAACTGAGGGGATTGGGTATTAATCTTATTAACCTGGGTAGTGCTTTCCAAAGAATTGGCGCAGCACGTGAAAAGTCTTGGAGACGGGAATGGGAGGTTCTGATTATTGAGGATGCTAACCTCAGGTCATTAGCAGAACGGAGAACACGGGTAGGGTGGTAGGCTGAGACCAGGGAGGAGATGTAGGATGGAGCTGAGCCATGGAGAGCTTTGTGGGTGAGGGTAATAGTTTTGTACTGGATTCTGGAGAGGATGGGTAACCAGTGTAATGACTGGCACAAGGTAGAGGCATCGGTGTAACGATTGGTGAGAAATATGATCCTGGCTGCAGCATTTAAGACAGATTGGAGGGGGGAGAGTTTGGTAAGAGGGAGACCGTAGTCCAGATGAGAATGAATAAGAGAATCAGTAAGAGTTTTTGCGGAGTCGAAAGTAGGAAAGTGTCGAATTCTAGAAATGTTTTTGAGGTGCAGATAGCAAGAGCGAGCCAGTGATCGGATGTGGTGGGTGAAGGAAAACTCAGAATCGAGTATGACCCCCAGACAGCGGGCATGTTGCTGGGAAGTAATGGTGGAACCACACACAGAAATGGCAATGTCAGACATAGGTAGGTTAGTGGAGGGAGGAAACAAGGAGTTCAGTTTTTCAGTTTTTGACAGGTTCAGTTTCAGATAGAGGGAGGACATGATGCTAGGGACAGCACTGGTGTTTTCTAAAAAGGCAGGTGTGATATCAGGAGAATTGTATAATTGGGTGTCATCAGCATAGAGATGGTACTGGAACCCAAATCTACTGATTTGTTTGTCCAGTAAGGGCAGTATACAAAGAGAAGAGGAGGGGGCCTAGGACTGATCCTTGAGGAACCCCAACAGTAAGGGGAGGTGAGAAGAGGAGGAACCAGCAAAAGATACAGTGAAGGATCAGTCAGAGAGATAGGAGGAGAACCAGGAGAGAACGGTGTCCTTGAGGCTGATGGAGCAGAGCACAGTGAGGAGGAGCTGATGGTCCACAGGGTCAAATGCTGCAGAGAGATGCAGGAGAATTAGAATGGAGTAGTGACGATTAGATTTAGCTGTCAGTAGATCATTAGAGACTTTAGTGAGGGCAGTTTCAGTAGAGTGTAAAGAGCGGAAACTGGATTGTAGAGGGTCGAGAAGAGAGTTATCTGAGAGTAAGACGGGAGTGGACCAGGCGTTCGAGGAGTTTGGAGATGAAGGGAAGATTAGAGACGGGTCTATAGTTAGCGGCACGGTTTTGGTCGAGGGATGTTTTTTTTTAAGTAATGCATGTATGATGGCATGCTTAAATGAGGAGGGAATGATGAGTGGTGACAGCGGGGGAAAGGGATTGGAGGAGATGTGGTGGAATGGGGTCACTAGTGCAAGTGGTCGGGCGAGAAGATGCAAGGAGCCTGATTACTTCTTCTGTGACTGGTTCAAAGTCAGAGACTGAGCTAGATGCAGTGGGGGAGGGAGGACAGTGCATGGTATGAAGGAATTGGGAGATAATTTCCTGTCGGATATGGTCAATTTTTTCTGTGAAATAATTGGCCAGATGGTCAGCGCGGAGATCCGTGGTTGGGGCCTGCACTCTTGTGTTGAGTATGGAATGAAAAGTGTCAAAGAGACGTTTAGGGTTATTGGACAGTGAGGTGATGAGGATGTTGAAATAGGTTTGTTTGGAGAGGTGAAAGGCAGAGTTGTATGTTTTAAGCATGAACTTATAATGGATGAAATCTTTGGGTAGATTAGATTTTCTCCACAGACATTCGGTGCACCTGGAGCACCGCTGTAGGAAACGTGTTTGCAGCGTGTGCCATGGTTGTCGCCTTCTGTGCCGAGTTGTTCTATGTATGGGAGGTGCAGCTTCATCCAGGGCACTTTGCAGGGTTTCATTATAATGCTTCAGTGCAGAATCAGGACATGAGAGGGAGGAGATAGGGGCCAATGATGACTGCAAGTTCTTCATAAGTTTCTGGGTGTTAATGGCCTGTATGTTTCTATTAGTGTGGAAAGTGGGGGTGACCTGAGCGGGATGGCAGTTCTTGATAGAGAATGAAAGATGGTTGTGGTCAGAGCGTGGGAGAGGGGAGTTTGTAAAATCATCCACTGAGCAAAGCCAGGAGAATTGAGGGAGTTTCCATCTTCATGTGTTGGAGAGTTAGTATGCTGCAAGAGGCCAAAGGAGGAGGTTAGAGATAAAAGGGGAGAAGCAGATGGGGAGAGGGGAGAAGCAATAGGGATGTTGAAATCACCCATGATGAGGGTGGGGATGTCGCAGGAAAGAAAGTGTGGAAGCCAGGTGGCAAAGTGATCCAGGAACTAATGAGACGGGTCGGGAGGACGATACACCACCGCCACTCGCATGGAGAAGGGGATGTAGGGTGTTGACAGCATGGACCTCAAAAGAAGGGAAGACAAGTGAGGTTACTTGAGGGACAATCTGGAAGGTACATTTGGGTGAAAGGAGCAGACCAACGCCTCCACCTGCTCTGTTGTCCGATCTTGGGGTATGAGAAAAGTGTAGTCCACCATATGAGAGAGCAGCGGTGGTGTCTGACTGCTGGATCCAGGTTTCAGTAAGAGCCAGGAGATTAAAAGAATCAGAAAGGAAGAAGTCATGGATGAAGGAGAGTTTATTACACACAGAGCGAGAATTCCAAAGGGCACAATTGAAAGAGACAGAAGGCATGCAGGGAATATTAATAAGGTTAGAGGGGTTTCTGAGTGTAGCAATTGGGAGGTTAGGCTTGCTATAACATGGGGGGCCGGGGTTGGGAGAGATGTCTCCTGTGACTAGGAGAAAGAGGATAGAAAGAGTGATGGTTAAGTGATTTGTGAGCGCGTCTAATGTTGGATGGTGGGAATGAATGGATCTGTGCTGTTAAGCAATGTGAAAAGAGCATGAGTGCTATACATAGGAGAGGACTGAGGGGCCAATATGGATGGAGTATAAAGAGTTAATGCAAGGGCGGTGAATGTGAGTGAATGCAGCAGCCGGGATATAAATTATACAAATGCATATGGTGAATAGTTGTTGCAGTCCAATTGTACTGGGAATAGGTTTGTTTAATTGTCTTGCCTGTCTCCTGCCCTGACTAACTGCCATGGGTATAACTGCCGGTACTTTGATAAAGTGTACTTAGATTAAATGTGCATAAATGCACCACTGCATAAATGCCTCTCCAGACACTGTCTGAATATATAGGAGGCTAGCTCTAAGATCTTTCACTATTTTACCTCGTTAGCAATCAATCAAGTTGAGACAGCAGGAGACAATAATTGTAGTGAACAGATAAACAAGTGTCCAGGCCTACATGGATCATAAACCACTTTGAAAAAAGTTACTTGACCTCACAGCATAAGGGGACACGCAGAGTAAGTTGGAATAGCAGTGGCTGGATACATGCAGGATTCAGTACAGGAGAATGAATAAGCCGAGCCGCTCCTGCAGGTCCCGAGCCGTGCTGAATGAAGCAGTGAATGCCATGAGGGGGACACGGTGCTTGCCCCTTTAAATACGGGTTCTAAATCTGTAACAAAACTGCAACAAGCGCTCCACGTGTGAACGCAGCCTGCGACTCTCGCTATGTTATGTACATGTAACCACCACTGCTGTTTTTGCTTTTTGCAGCTGCTGGTGCTGAAATATGTTCAGAACAAAGATGTGTTTATGAGATACCACAAGGCCCATCTCACCCGACGGCTCATCCTGGACATCTCTGCGGACAGTGAGATCGAAGAGAACATGGTGGAATGGCTCAGGGTAACAGAACGAGAACCGTACCAGGATTTACATACAGACTTTAGACAACTTTCAGACTTGATATGTTTACTAGTTTCATCGCTGTGTGACAGCTCACTGGTATCTATTCTCCACAGCGAGCTCAGTTTTGGGCTTTGCAGTCTGATGGCCGCATTTTGTGGGTGACAAGCCAGAGACCATTATAAAGCTCTGCTGATGTTACAAAAACATAAGCTGGCATACTACCAAGCACCCGAAAAAGAGCGTGTTACCTTACATCAGTAACCACCAGCTGGAGATGAGCTGTCCTCAATTAAAGGGAATCTGTCAACAGGTGTTTGTTATTTAATCTAGGGCAACATAATATAGAGAGAGACAGGTCCGGACTCCATGGATGTGACACTCAGCAGCTTGCTATAATTTCAATACAATCAGTGTTTTATCAGCAGGAGATTATCACTGCTGGACTAGGTGTCTCCTGCAAGTCAGTCAGGCTTAGGTGTGTCACCTCACCCCCACCACTGATCGGCAGCTTGCTGACCATGTACAGTGTACAACGGAAGCTTTCAGTCAACAGGGATTTTATCAGAACTGCAGCAAGGAGCTCAGTAAGTGACACATTGCTGGAATCAGGGTCGCTGCCTCTGCATAATGCAGCGCTCAGATTACACAGCAAAAACCTGCTGACAGATTCCTTTTTAAGGACTCTGGGACAAGCAGATCCTGTGTCTTCAGACAGTTTCTCTCCATCTAAAGTGCACGTAGTGTGTTCCAGTTTATGGATGATGGTTCAATACCTGGACTGAGTGAGGACCACAGAGACGACCAGGTCAGGAAGTAATGACTGGTCCGCTACCCAAAGCCTGACTAACTCCAGGCCTGAAAACCGAAGTTGCTTTACAAGCGATACTTTCCAAGGGAGTCCAGCTTTTCTGGATTCCTTATACCTCAGACTTTACCTGGATGAGACACTTCCTGCAGTCTAGTATCTGTAGCCGAATCTGGGGCAATGAGGCCATCGCCAACCACCTGTCCTGTTGCTATCGTTCAACACAAGGTCGGCTTTAATTCTCCGAGACGGGAGTCTCTCGTAGAGAAATGCTGTTCCTTCATACACACTGAAGGGGATACAGAGAAACCAAGCGCCCTCTGTTATGTCCTCATACCCTAGTAGGCTATATGGACAAGGTGACAATGATATTTTTGTATTTCCATTGTTTGGAGTTTATTTGCATAGCTCTGCTTCTATCCAGGTGCTACTCGGAGAATTGCATCTCTGCAATATTCAAGCGTTTGCTCTACGGTTTCCATTACTCCACATTGATTTTAATGTTTCCAAACTTTTGCCGCGGAATCACCAGAATCTCATCTTTGACTACTGAATTCCTTTTCCTTGTTAAGATAGTTGTAATTCTCTGTACTCTGACGTCTGGAGGAGGTCTTGCCTCATGGTGCCTTCTTATGATTTCTCTGCAGGAAGTGGGAATGCCCGCAGATTATGTCAACAAACTGGCTCGAATGTTTCAAGACATTAAAGTTTCTGAAGATTTAAATCAGGCTTTTAAGGAAATGCATAAAAATAATAAATTAGCCCTTCCAGGTAAGAGGTTTATGAGATATAGCAGTCGATATCCTGCAGATAATGTGTAGTGTGTAGCAGGTAGATGATGGCTGAACGATGCCCATAAATGCAATGACCAATGCTATGGCCATCGTAACCGTATGACAAGAGATGCCAGCGTCACTATCCTGGGCCAAGACCCTTTGATTCTTTTTACTAGATCTGACATAGGCCATTTAAAAAAAAGACTATCCTATAAAGCTCAGAGTAAACGCTCCTTTTTAGAAATGTTTTTGACACGACATATAGTCGTATTCCCTGGTTGTGATGGGTGGGAGCAGAGTGTTAAGGCCCCGGAGAATCTCCGAAATGAGGTGGTAGAGGCGCTCAGCCGAACCTGAACACTAGATTTGGGGGAATTTATTTGAGTGGAATTGATTTTTGCTCGAATTTGACAAAAATCTATATTCTTCAGAATGTGTGATTTTTATGGGTTTTTTTGTAATTTGCTCTGTGCACATTCAGCAAGTTGGTCTCTACTTTGCTGCCATTTTGCTAAATCATAGCAAGCTGTAAGAAAAAGATTAAAAATAAAACCTACTGCTCAGCTCTTCGGTCACCTCTGCTGGTCGCTCTCCCCCATGGGTCCTCGGGATCTTTTTCCCAATGCCACACAGTGGAACTCCATGCATCTTCACACTGTGCTGGAACTTCAGGCAGAGACTAGCATGTTGTAATCATGTGCCAATGACACTACATTACTAACCCCGGGGCTTGACGTCAGCGGACTTTACACAGCCAGCCCCAAAACCAATACACCGATAGCCAACGTACCAGGGCAATCAGGAAGAGCTGAGACTCATCGCCAGAATTGGCGCATGTAATAGGTGCACCATTTCTGTGGAAGCTGCGTGCTTGTACTTGTAGACTGGGACGTGCCAATAATCATGGACCGTCCCAGCCCGATACTAGAAGACTGCAGCTGTCTGCTTTATCTCCGCTGGTTGTAAAATATAGGGGGGGACGCCACACCGAATTTAAATGTATTTATTTAATGCATGCTATCCCCAGGCGCTGCCAGAGCATTTCATTCCAGTACGAGTCACACGAGTGCCACACCCTGTGTCGTCCATGGGCACTTGTGCAGGACATATTAACATCCGTGGTGGTGCCAGGAAAAAAAATGGACATGTCCATGTGTGGATCACACGGAAACGTGGGCAATCTCACAGATGTAAATGTTTGTGTGTGAAAACAGCACACCACACATACTGGAGACCCTGAAGAAGGCCTTACATTTATTAAAATATGGGATCTCTCCAGACCCCAGAACATAATAAGAAACATTGTTTGCGAAGCATACATTTTTCTGCAAATTGAACTTGCCAGTAAAATCCGCACAATTTTACGAATTTCAGTCTCACTAGATCCACACATCTCTGCCGAATACCGTCCTTTTAGTAGCTCTACTTGGAGAGGTGCAGTCACCTGAAAATGGGCTTATTAGAGGCCCATCTTACCGAAGGGGGCACAACAGTCCTCCCACGTCATTAGGGGCTTGGCATCAGCTTCCACCAATTAAAACTTTTGAGGTGGTGAACGTTATATGTTGGACGTTTTTTCATAGTGCAGTAGATTTTTTTTTCTTGATTATTGTAATTCTTTTTTCAGCTGATTCTGTGAATATTAAAATTTTGAATGCTGGTGCTTGGTCGAGAAGTTCTGAAAAAGTATTTGTTTCTTTACCCACCGAACTGGAAGACCTTATTCCTGAAGTAGAGGAATTCTATAAGAAGAACCACAGCGGTAGAAAACTGCACTGGCACCATCTGATGTCTAACGGCATTGTACGTATGAGCGGTAGGCGAGCTGCCATCTGGGTGTCCTGTTGGCTGGAGCTTCCCGAATGTCTACACAAAGGGGACCTGTCACCGGGTTTGTGCTGCCTCTAATTCCAGCTCTGGGCTATCCTGCTGCTGATTGACATGAAGAGTTATTTCGGCCTTGGCCATTACCTAAACTTTCAAAAACCCGTATAAAATATAGAAGAAGAAACAAAACTTTTCATTAAATATATCAGTAAAATTCTTCACCTTTCACGAAGGCCATAAGCCATTAACTACCTGATGTCTCTTCACTATGAATCTGATACTACTGAGGCCGACTCCATGCACAAGCCAGCCAGAGCGTGGCAGCGTAGAACAGGGGGATTTTTAATGGCGGTTACACTACTTGGATATTGATGACCAGTTCCTCAGGATAGGTTTCAGTATCAGATCAGTGGGGTCCGACATCTGGGTAACTCCCAACAATCAGCTGTTATCTGCTCCGGTGACTCTTGAAGCTGCGCTGCAGTCCTCCGCAGCGCCCATAAATCGGTGAATGCAGCTTTGACAGCTGATCAGTGGCGGAGCTGGATGTCGGACCACCACCACCGATCTGGTATTGATGACATTTCCAGGTCATCGATATAAATGTATTGGACAGTCCCTTTAATGGTTCGTATATTAGAAGGATTTTTTTTTTATCTACAGACAACTTATTGGACAGCCCATCTTAAACGCCTGTTATATATAGATGCACTGTGTCATTACATGTTGCGTCACCCCTAAATATCCATTTATTCAACCTTGTAGATCACATTTAAGAATGAAGTAGGGCAGTACGACCTGGAGGTGACCACATTTCAGCTCGCAGTTTTGTTTGCCTGGAATCAAAGGCCTAAAGAAAAAATAAGCTTTGAAAATCTTAAATTAGCAACAGAGTTGCCCGATGCCGAGCTGCGGAGGACCCTGTGGGTATGTTCTTGTTCTTGTGGCTTTCTGTATGTTGTTAACGTTCTGTGTGTACGTTCCGGCAAAGCTAATATTAATAATTTCCTCTGTATTTAGTCGCTAGTAGCATTTCCTAAGTTGAAAAGACAAGTTCTGTCATACGAACCGCAAGTAAACTCCCCAAAAGACTTCGCTGAAGGCACCTTATTTTCCGTGAATCAGGAGTTCAGCTTAATGTAAGTACTTTAGAGCCAGGCGTTGTTTGTTGCCGCTGTTTCTATTTCAGAAAGTAATCACATAGGGTTATATCAGCTAATAATGAGTGTCGCCAAATGTCTGCAAATTGATTGACCACTTGTATTTCCACTGGTCGTGCAGGGAGCTGAAGTTTCACCAGAGCGGCAGTAAAAGGAGCACACTGGCCCAAGTTTCCATCAGCTGTAGAAACAATGGGGTGACGGGGTGCGTGGCTGATTACTGATATGTAAATGTCCTCCTTATAGAAGGAACAGGGGGCTCAACACTCCCATTCTTGTGATCTGTGATGCTCCAGCAATCGGACATTTGTGACCCTTTAGGCCGGAGGGTCGCAAGCAACATTCAGCTCTGAGAGATGGTCGCGAGCCACATGCAGCTCCTGTCCCACTTACATTATTGACACCCACAGTCCCCATTACCGTTATAATGACAGCCAAAGCTTTTCCACTGAAATGACAAAGGCAGTATGCCAAGCTCTAGGCACAGCCACGGGCCACACATCACTTGCCCATGAACCACATGTAGCTCTCGAGTAAAAGCTATGAGATTTCAGACATCTCATGCACAAATAGCTTTTTTCCCCAAAAAATAAAAAAAATGTCCTAGCCTTTCCCTTCCCTGGTAGTTTTTCACCCTATTCACTCCTTGTCTTCCCCTCCAAGACCAGCTGTGGCTCCCACGGCACCCATGCTTTAAAAATTTACCGTATATATTCGAGTATAAGCCGAGATTTTCAGCCAATTTTTTTTAGGCTGAAAATGCCCCCTCTCGGCTTATACTCGGGTCATTGTCGGCGGGGGAGAGGGAGCGATGGCTGTGACATGCTCACCTGCCCCTGGCGCGGTCACTGCATCTCCGATGGTCTCCGGGCGCTGACAGCTTCTTCCAGCGTTGAGCGGTCACATGGTACCGCTCATTACAGTAATGAATATGGACGCGACTCCACTCCCATAGGGGTGGAGCTGCATATTCATTACTGTAATGAGCTGTACCGGTGACCGCTCAACGCTGTAAGAAGCTGCCGGCGCCGAAGAAGACCATCAGGGAAGCTGCCAGGGAGCAGGTGAGTATAATAGGGAGGGTGAGCAGCATGGCGCGATATTTACCTGTCCTCGTTCCATCGCCGGGCGCCGCTCCGTCTTCCGCGTTCTCTGCTGTGATGCTCAGGCAGAAGCCGCGATGACGTGGTTAGAGCGCACCCTCTGCCTGAACGTCAGTGCAGAGGACGCGGAAGACGGAGCCCGGCGGTGGAACGAGGACAGGTGAATATTGCAAGTGCTGGGGGCCTGAGCGATGAGAGGTGAGTATGCCTTTTTTTTTTTTTTTTTTTAATCGCAGCAACAGCATATGGGGCAAATATCTCTATGGAGCATCTTATGGGGCCATAATCAGCATTTGTGTAGCATTATATGGGGCAAATATCTATATGGAGCATCTTATGGGGCCATAATCAGCATTTGTGTAGCATTATATGGGGCAAATATCTATATGGAGCATCTTATGGGGCCATAATCAACATTTGTGCAGCATTATATGGGGCAAATATCTCTATGGAGCATCTTATGGGGCCATAATCAACATTTGTGCAGCATTATATGGGGTAAATATCTCTATGGAGCATCTTATGGGGCCATAATCAACATTTATGCAGCATTATATGGGGCAAATATCTCTATGGAGCATGTTATGGGGCCATAATCAACATTTGTGCAACATTATATGGGGCAAATATCTCTATGGAGCATGTTATGGGGCCATAATCAACAATTGTGCAGCATTATATGGGACAAATATCTCTATGGAGCATCTTATGGGGTCCTTATTAACCTTTATACAGCACTGTATGGGGCAAATGTGTCTTTGGAGCATCTTATGGGGCCATTATTAACCTTTGTGCAGCATTATATGGGGAATATTTTAATATGGAGCATCTTATGGGGCCCATCATAACATTATGGAGCATTATATGGCCCGTATTTTGTATGGAGCATCTTATGGGGCCTATCATAAACTGTATGGAGCATTATATGGGACTCCTGATTTAATATGGATATTCAAAAACACCGAACCTACTGATATCTCAATTAATTTTACTGTTATTGGTACCTATTTTTATTTTTGAAATTTACAAGTAGCTGCTGCATTTTCCACCCTAGGCTTATACTCGAGTCATTAAGTTTTCCAAGTTTTTTGTGACAAAATTAGGCGTCTTGGCTTATACTCGGGTCTGCTTATACTCAAGCATATACTGTAGTCCCCGGCTTTTGCCTAGGCTTTCTTTGGTAGCCAGGCCATGCCTACAGCAGCCTGGCCAATCACGTGCTGGCTCTCTTCACCACCCACCGCTCTCATCCTATCAGGGCGCTTTTTGCATTCAAAAGCGGGGGGACTCCGCTCACGCTTTCTGATGCCGCCTCCTCTGGTTCTTCTAGTCTTCGGCTCATGGTCAACCATTGCAGGCTCTCTGGTTCAGACTTGGCAGCTCCCTGACCAGGTCTGCTGAACCACTGTTCCTAGCCGGTCTCAAGGGTCACAGGCTCCAGCCCCTGGGTAAGTTTTGTCACCTGAGGGCAGCTCTGTATCCCCAGAAACGCTGTCTGGCACTTTTGTCGTCCTTTATGCCAAACACCAGGGAGTCTCGCTCCCATTCCATGGCTATTGTCCTGCACAAGAATGTACCCCTCCCCCACATCTCTCTCCAAAACAGTCGCCATCCTAAATGAAGTGTCTCATACCTAGGTTTCAGTCATTAGGTGACTGTCCGCAATCCTGCTACCGCCACGGAGCTCCTGTCTTCTTCCCTGGGCGACCCGGTTCCTCAAACCCACCAGGGTAGATCACTGCTAAATTAGCAGATCTAGCGGACCAGATTGCCCATGCAGGGAAGTGCCTTCTTTCTTTTTCTCTCGACACGGCCACTTCGTCAGTTTTTGAGGCTCACAACATCACCACAATCTGCATTGTCTTATGGCTGAAGGCATGTTCCAGAAAGAGCTAGACAATATCATGTTGGACACCATGAGGGAAAAGGATGCTTTGCTTCAGAGGGCCAAATGTCCGCCTCCCAAGAGATGCACGATTCAGTTTCCATCCTTTTGGAATTTTCAGGCCAGAACAGTAACTACCAGGAATAATGTCTGGACCGCAAGGAAAAGAGGAGAACCTCCTTCAAGCCAGTCCCTTTCTGGTGTCCTTGATGCCACGAGCACAGATCCTCCAGGCCTGGTTCCAACATATTCTTTGTCAAAAGAATCCTCTCGTTCCCGGCCTTCTATAAGGCTTTCTAATCGCTCCACAAGGCAGGCGTCATCATTACTGTGCCTCCGCAGGAATGCTTTTCGGGTATTTATTCACACCTGCTTATAGTCGCAAAGAAGGATGGCTCAGTTCTTCTCATCCTGGACCTTCTTTATATCAGGATGGCGTCCCTATGTTTGGTAATAACCTCCATGGAGCCTGAGGCATTCCTATTCTTGATGGACATTTAAGATGTCTATCTGCACATAACCATTTTTCCACCTACCAGAGGTTCTTCCGTTTCGCAGTTTCATTTCATGACACTGCCATTTGGCCTAGTCACAGCACCTAGGGTTGGCCATACTTGAGATCAGAGGCGTTCTTGTCATTCCTTATCTGGATGACATCCTGATCAAGGCTCTATTTCCCCCAGCATGTCGCAAGAGTTTGCAGATCACTCTGGACCCCCTTTCTCACCTTAGCGGGATTATAAACAGTTCAAAGTCTTCTCCGCCCCTGGCCCAATGCATAGCTGTCCTGGGAATGCAGTTCAACAGTGCGGGCAAGCGCTTTTCTGTTCAAAGAAACTACTCAGCCCTACAACATGAGCGGTTCCTCCCCATGCTCACTCCTGTTCTGTATGAGCGTTATTTATAAGATGGTGGCCTTAAAGGGAAGGTGCCATCAAAAAATTTTTTTTTTTCAGAAATTGCAAAAATGTAAAGAATTAATGATTACATTTTCTTAAAAAATATTATCATTTGTTTATAATTTAGTAAAATATGAAAAATAATTTGAAAAGTTTTGGAATTTCCACTTTTCAACACTAGGGGGAGCAGCTGCTGAAATTTCAGAAAAATCTAGTGTACAAATAGCTCACATTACAGCACTGCAGTAATTATGGGCGGAGTCTGCTGACCTGTGTGATGTCTCCTCTCCTCCCCTTCTGGGTGTTTGCTAAGGGATTAGAGAGGATGATATTCAGGAACCCACTGAGCAGCCATTTTGTTGGTGACTGCAGAGTATGGCTTCCGTCACACTATCAGTATTTGGTCAGTATTTTACCTCAGTATTTGTAAGCCAAAACCAGGAGTGGAACAAATAGAGGAAAAGTATAATAGAAACATATGCACCACTTCTATATTTATCACCCACTCCTGGTTTTGGCTACAAATACTGAGGTAAAATACTGACCAAATAATGATAGTGTGAAAGCATCCTTATACTGACAAGTCTACGGTCACCGAGGATGGCAGGCAGCAAAAGGATTCTGGGAGATATGTGGTGGAGGGAGCAGGGTGACAGCAGCACAGAGTATTTCAGGAGAGCAGAGTGCTGGTCTATAGGGGCCCCCTGTTCGGTGTGCGGAGCAGCCAGGGATTGTACATAGAGCGCTGTCTGTTATACACATGGATGGACCGTCTGCTCCACAGAAATCCAGGAAACATTTCTGCGGATTGATGGCCTGGTCTGATCCAGACTTTGCATGCAGACCCCATTCCCCTCCTCAGATCCTGTCTTCTCCATCCTGTCCTGGCAATGTGTGAAAGCGAGGCGACAGGCGCAGTCCGGGGTGACGCTGGGAAGGAAATGTAGCCATATAGTAACGATAAAAATGAGACCCCTCTCTTCAGCTGCCTCACCAGCCCTGACTGCACCTAACTGGAGGTCATGCTTTACCCTCTATTACCCCAGACCCGCGTGCAGGTGCTCAGCCAGAACCACCATAGAATGGGTCCGCTTTCTGAAGATAATACTGCCATAGTGTTCTCGCATAATACCGCCATATAGATCACACACAATACTATCAAATAGATCACACAATACTGTCATACAGTTCTCACATAATACCACCATATAGATCACACATAATACCACCATATAGATCACACATAATACCGCCAGTGTTCTCACATACCGCCATATAGATCACACATAATACCGCCAGTGTTCTCACATACCGCCATATAGATCACACATAATACCGCCAGTGGTCTCACATACCGCCATATAGATCACACATAATACCGCCAGTGTTCTCACATACCGCCATATAGATCACACATAATACCGCCAGTGTTCTCACATACCACCATATAGATCACACATAATACCGCCAGTGTTCTCACATACCACCATATGCTTCTCACATAATACCGCCATATAGATCACCCATAATGCCGCCACATAGATCTCACATGTATTGTAAATAAAGACTCGGCCAGAATAAAGTCCTTTATTAATCTTTTTTTATACCATACCGAACGCATAATCCTCGACTCCCTCATCTCCCACAACAAAAATAATAAACCACAATGGGGAAAGACACGCAGGGGGGAGAGGAGTGCATAGGAGAGGTTTAGATACTGACTGCTGAGCCGTGTATCTAATCCTGTCCTGTGTGATACTGTGCTGCGCCGTGTATCTAATCCTATCTTGTGTGATACTGTACACAGGACAGGATTAGCTACACAGGACTAGATTAGCTACACAGGACAGAGGTAGCAGTGGTAGATGGTATATAGAGGCAGGCAGCAGTGGTAGATGGTATATAGAGGCAGGCAGCAGTGGTAGATGGTATGTAGAGGCAGGCAGCAGTCGTAGATGGTATATAGAGGCAGGCAGCAGTGGTAGATGGTATATAGAGACAGGCAGCAGTGGTAGGTGGTATACAGAGGCAGGTAGCGGTGGTATACAGAGGCAGGTAGCAGTGGTATATAGGGGCAGGTAGCAGTGGTATATAGGGGCTAGTAGCAGTGGTATATAGGGGCAGGTAGCAGTGGTATATAGGGGCTAGTAGCAGTGGTATATAGGGGCAGGTAGCAGTGGTATATAGGGGCTGGTAGCAGTGGTATATAAGGGCTGGTAGCAGTGGTATATAGGGGCTAGTAGCAGTGGTATATAGGAGCAGGTAGCAGTGGTATATAGGGGCTGGTAGCAGTGGTATATAGGGGCTGGTAGCAGTGGTATATAGGGGCTGGTAGCAGTGGTATATAGGGGCTAGTAGCAGTGGTATATAGGAGCAGGTAGCAGTGGTATATAGGGGCTGGTAGCAGTGGTATATAGGGGCAGGTAGCAGTGGTATATAGGGGCTAGTAGCAGTGGTATATAGGGGCAGGTAGCAGTGGTATATAGGGGCAGGTAGCAGTGGTATATAGGGGCTGGTAGCAGTGGTATATAAGGGCTGGTAGCAGTGGTATATAGGGGCTGGTAGCAGTGGTATATAGGGGCTGGTAGCAGTGGTATATAGGGGCTAGTAGCAGTGATATATAGGAGCAGGTAGCAGTGGTATATAGGGACAGGTAGCAGTGGTATATAGGAGCAGGTAGCAGTGGTATATAGGGGCAGGTAGCAGTGGTATGTAGGAGCAGGTAGCAGTGGTATATAGGGGCTAGTAGCAGTGGTATATAAGGGCTGGTAGCAGTGGTATATAAGGGCTGGTAGCAGTGGTATATAAGGGCTAGTAGCAGTGGTATATAGGGGCTAGTAGCAGTGGTATATAGGGGCTAGTAGCAGTGGTATATAGGGGCTGGTAGCAGTGGTATATAGGGGCTGGTAGCAGTGGTATATAGGAGCAGGTAGCAGTGGTATATAGGAGCAGGTAGCAGTGGTATATAGGGGCTAGTAGCAGTGGTATATAAGGGCTGGTAGCAATGGTATATAGGAGCAGGTAGCAGTGGTATATAGGGGCTAGTAGCAGTGGTATATAGGGGCAGGTAGCAGTGGTATATAAGGGCTGGTAGCAGTGGTATATAGGGGCTGGTAGCAGTGGTATATAGGGGCTAGTAGCAGTGGTATATAGGGGCAGGTAGCAGTGGTATATAAGGGCAGGTAGCAGTGGTATATAGGGACAGGTAGCAGTGGTAGATGCATAAGAAAATAAAAACTCTGTACTTACCTTCAGTCCTCTTCCAGGAAGTGCTGAGTCATGTTCAGGGCAGAGCAGTGTGACGATCTCCCTGCTCTGCTCTGAACAGGTCGGCAGTGAACAGTGATTGCAGCCTGTGCTGTAATACTAAGTACAGGCTGCAATCACAGCTCCTGGCTGCAGATACTCACCCCGGACCTCGCTCCCAGCAGCAGCTTCTCCCTGGCAGCTCCTGCTATGATCACTGTGTGTGCGATGACAGAGGAAAAAAACAAAATGGCCGCGATCTCCTCTCACAGCTGTGACGTAGCAGCCCAGTGGGCGTGCCCAAGTCACAGCTGAGAGGCAGGAGGAGCGGTCAGAGCCCGACTGTTGGCTCCTATGCCCATGGTTGCCGTAAGTGAGGTGTGCAAGTGTTGTGCCCAGACACTTACACCCACGCTAATGAAAATGGCGGCCTCCAGTGGCAAAAGTAAAAATGAATAAATAAAAAAGTATTAAAGTACTACATTTACTTTTGTATTAAAAATAATTGATTATATAATCAATAATTATTAATACAAAAACTAAAATCACGGCACCCTCCCTTTAATGGAAGCAGTCCCATTCGCTCAGTTCCACACACGCCCCCTACAGGTCTTTATCTTATCAAGATGGGACAACACCTCTCGCTCCCTGTACTAGCTTGTTGCTCTTCTCTCTTGGGTCAAGAGGTCCCTGGAATGGTGGAGACACACTCTCCCTTTGTTCGTCTTGAAAGATCTTTTCTGCCATTGCTTTGGAATGTTGTAACAGATGCCAGTCTGCTCAGATGGGGAACAGTTTTTCAAGACCAATCAATATAGGTTCGATGGAACACTCAGGAATCGTCAGTGCCCATCAACATTCTGGAACTCGGAGTAATCTTTCTGGCTCTTTTTCACTGCCAGGACCTTTTTGTTTTTATAGCACCATTGATTTCATGGTACTGTGCATAAAAAGGAGTTACATACAAAACACAAGTCAAAATTGCAATGAAAAAACTAATAGTGACAAGACCGGTACAGAAGTGAGTGGGCCCTGCCCTTACGGGCTTACGTTCAACAGGATAATGGGGAAGGAGACAATAGGAATGGAGGTTTCGACAGGTAATGGCGAGGTGGCAGAGGGGTTATTGCAGGCTGTAAGCTGTTCTGAAGAGATGGGTTTGCATGTTCCTTTTGAAAGTTCCAAATGTAGGGGATGGTTGGATTCCAGAGGATTGGAGATACTTGGCAGAAGTTTTGCAGGCAATTGGGCGAGTAATGTACTAGTGTGAAGGAGAAGTTTTGGATGGCTTTGTAGGTCAGCATCAGCAGTGGATATGTTGCGGAATTGGGAGCCAGTGAAGGGATTTGCACAGGGAAGAAGCAGAGGAATTATGAGGAGAGAAATGGATTAGTCATGCAGCAGATTTAAGGACAGACTGGAGAGGTGCGAGACTTTTAGCAGGAAGGCCATGGATGAGAATGTTGCAATAGTCAAGGCGGAAGATGAATGCGTGCTTTATTATAGTAGATTGATGTTTGAGGAAAAGATGGATTCTAGAAATATTTTTGAGTTGGAGGCGACGAGAGTTTGTTTTTAAGGCAAGGTGGAGGCCTAGTACTTAAGTTACAGGGGAAGGGTAATGTAATGTTTTGGCGACATATAGCTTTAAGAAGTGAGATGAGAAGCAGGATACGGCAGATATACACTTCGGGAGTCTGGCCAGCAGACAGTTGTCGTCTGGGCTTGAGAGGTAGATCTCAGTGTCATCAGCGGATAGATGTTAATTGAAGCCATGGGACTTTTCTTTGTCTCAGGCTAAAGGAATAGATGGAGAAGAGTAGGTTTACTAAGACAGAGCCTTGAGGGACTCAACAGAGAGAGGATGGTTTGAAGAGATAGCGTGGGAGTGGGAGACGCTAAATATGCGTTTAGAGAGGTATGAAGAGAACCAAGAGTGAGGGTAAGGTCTGTGATACCAAGTGAAGAAAGGATCTATAGTAGAATGGAGTGATCAACTGTGTCAAAGGCAGAGGGTAGATCTAGCAGGAAGAGGACTATAGAGAAATGTCTGGTAGCTTTAGCAGTAAGTTATTGGTGATTTTGGTTAGAGCAGTTTCGGTGGAATGGTGGCAGCGGAAACCAGATTGAAGGTTGTCAATGAGTAGGTTAGACAAGAGGTGGATGGAAAGTACACTGTGGATGTGCTGTTCGAGGAGTTTGGAGGCGAATGGGGTCAGTGATATGGGCTGATAGCTGGATGTAGAGGTCGGGTCAGGGGATGGCTTTTTCAGGATATGTGTAATTGTGGCATGTTTGAAAGCTGAGGGGAAGGTACAAGTAATAAAATGACAAGTTGATGAGTTGGTTTAGGGCTGGGATAAGCGTGCTGGTGAGGTTGGGGAGGAGGTGAGATGGGGGTCAAGTGCACGGGTGGTGAGGTGTGATTTGTAGATATGAGTAAGCTCTTAATGTGAAAGTTGCTTCTTTTTTTAATGTGGTGCTTTCTTCCAACGCCGCTCTGCAACCCTGGACACTTGCTGAAGTTTTTTGATGAGGTTGGTGTGCCAGGGCTGCCTATTGATTTGTTGCACTCTGCCATGCATGAGAGGGGCGACTGAGTCAATAGCTGATATGAGTGTAGCATTGTAGAAATACAGTGCTGTCTGTGTTGTGGAGTGAAGATATGAAGGACAGCGATAGAATAGAGTTCGTGTGTGAGGTTTCTGCAGGGGTGAGCTAGGCGCTGGACTGGGGGGGTGCAGGCGAAGAGGACATGGAAGAGAATGTAAGTAGATGGTGGTCAGATAGCGGGAGAGGTGAGTTAGTGACATTAGATAGGTGGCAGTGGTGAGTGAAGATCAGGTCTAATGCATGTCTATCTGTGTGGGTGGCTGTAGAGGACCACTGAATGAGGCCAAAGGATGAAGTAAGTGACAGGAGTTTAGAGGTTGCCGATTGGTGGGTATCAGTGGGGATATTCAAGTCACCCATGATGGTGCTGGGAATGGCGGCAGAGAGCGTTTTATATCCAGGTAGAGAATTGGTCAATAAAGGCAGTGTTCAGGCCCAGGGGTCGTATATGATGGCCATTTGGAGGTTGGAGGGAGAGTAGATGTGGACATAATGCACTTCAAAAGATGGGAGGATAACGGAAAATGAAGGGGGAAAAAGGTTGAAGGTGCAAGTGTTAGAAAGGAGAAGACCCACTCCTCCACCATGTCTGTTGCTAGGGCAAGGACTGTGGGTGAAGTGAAGGCCGCCATAGCACATCACTGCCAGGGAGGCCATTTTGGATGGTGTCAGACATGTTTTGGTGAGAATAGGTTGCGAAAAGTGAAAAGGCATGAATGATGTGGAGCTTATTTCAGATGGAAAGAGCATTCCAGAGTGCTCCCCCAGGGGTCAGGGGAATGAATCTTACATTTGAGAGATTGTGAGTGTTATTAGCAGGTGTACAGTGATATATGAGGGAGAATTAATGGGGGCTATCAGCTGTGGAGGTCAAGGATTGGGAGATATGTCACCAGCTGTGAAGAGAAGCAAAGACAGAGCAAACAAATGGAGGAAGGGGAGAGCCTGGCTTGTTTTGTATTTCTGTAGGAGAGATGTGACATTGAGGAGCAGGTTAGCAGATGAAGCCGGGTGGGGAAGGTGAGAGAAATATTTTTTGGGATTGTGAAGCAATAACTGTTAGGGCATGGTAGACGTTTTAGTGAGAAAGTAAAGTCCCAATACAACAATGCCACGTCCGTGGCATACATAATCCACCAAGGACAAATTTGAAGTCGAACAATGATGTCAGAAGTGTCTCATATGCTCTCATTGGCCAATTAGGATGTGTTGGCAATCTTGGCAGTACATATTCCCGGAGCGGACAATGGGGCCTCCGACTTACTCAGCCGGGAGGGCCTCACTGCGGGCAAATGATCCCTGAACCTATCAGTCTTCGACAAGATCTGTTTCCGATGGGTAACTCCTGATGTCGATCTGATGGCATCCATACTGAACCACAAGGTTCCCCAGTTTGTATCCAGATCTTGTGATCTCCAGCAGTCTCCTCCGACGTGCTGGCGTTTTCCTGGTCCCAATTCTCTCTCCCATACCTGTAACCTCCTGTGTCGCTGATCACCAGGCTGGTCAAGGAGATGAAGACGGAAGGAGTGCCTGTCATACTTGAAGCTCCAGACTGGCCAAGAAGACCTTAGTACACCGAAGTATTCAATCTGATTGCTGACACTCTGTGGAAACTTCCAGAGTCTTTCACAGGGCCCTCGCTTCCACCAAAATTCTCAGACACTCAGGTTAATGTAATGGCTGTTGAAGGTGCAGTACTGAGGTACACTGGTTTCTCTAATCTTGGCGAGGAAGCTTTCTTCCTGTTGCATTTACCACTGTACATACTAAGGCCTTCTTCTGCTGCTGCAAAGCCAATCAGACCGCCACCATGGTTTTTGTGGTCAGGCCTGGAATCTGGCCTATCCTTCAGTTCTCTGTGCTTTTCATTCAGTTTCAGAAGAATCTGATGTTTCATCTTCAGATCAGAACCTTCCTTCTGGGGGTCCCACACTCTCTTCCTCCATACCGCCCCCCGAGAACCTTGGGACCTCAACCTAGTCCTGGACGTCCTTCAGGAGTCTCCATTCGAACCTCTGAGAAACCTCTCTCCTTCCTGGTAGCCATTACCTGAATCAGACAAGTGTCCAAACTTGTGCCAATGGAGAAAACTGAAGGAGCAGTATCCAATATGACAATATTTTATTATTAGAATAATTATAATACACAATACGTAATATCAAAAAATCAGTCAAGAGAGTACAAATTAGATGGTACAACCATCTATATATAAGTAGCAGCAGAAAGAGAAAAATTCTACGGATATAACACACCAGGTACAAAAATGACCTAACAAATGGCACAGGATGCCTGATACACCAGAGCAAAACTATAAATGCCCCACCACACACAAAATGATAGGTATAGGGTGGTGAAATAATGACTTCCTCACTGATATTAATCACACCACAAATATTGCACCATACCCATTAGCCTAAAATAGCATCTATAGATCACAGTGGGCTATAGCTACAGTGATATTGCAAAATACCTGCGGTCATGATGGCACCGGTGCGCGAAATCCGTAGAGAGAACGCCTCGACGCGCATTTCACCACCTTCACAAACTTCTACAGGGTTCACACCTACACCTTGTTGGATGCAAACTTTGGTAGAAGGGTCCTGCAAGCCACAGTGGCCTGAGGTCTGACTTGAGGGTATTGTCCTTTTTCTTACCCTTGTGACTGCTTTTTGATGTCCCATGGTTTCCTGTGCCCTCCTTGAAGCGATAGAGAAAATAAGATTTTGGGTATTAACTGCAAAATCTTTCTCCGAGCCTTCATTGTTGGACACTGTACCCACCCTTGTGAAAAGTTAAATTGTTCTGTTATGTTGTTTTCAGCTATGTTCTTGCCTTACTGTTGCTTCTCCTACTGATTTCTCACAAACTGATTAATTTGCCAGTTAACGATTGAACACTGCTGGGGAGGAGCTAACATTTTTTGCATAGTGTCAGCCTCCTGGTGGCAGCAGCATACACTCATGGTTTCCTATGTCCAGTACTAGCGATGAGCGAATATACGCGTTGCTTTGGTTTTCCCGAGCACGCTGGGGTGACCTCCCAGTATTTGCTAGTGTTCGGAGCTGTTCGGCAGCTGAATGATTTACAGCTATTAGCCAGGCTGAGTACATGTGGGGGTTGCCTGGTTGCTAGGGAATCCCCACATGTAAAACCCGAGTAATGAGTACACTCGCTCATCACTAGTCAGTACCCAAAATCTTATTTTTGGCATAAAGAATAGCTATGTGATATGGACTTTCCAAAAATATTGTTAGTCCTTCACCCGATGTGATTCAACGTGTTCAATATTGAGCAAAATGTTTTTGGCTGCATTTCCGTAATGATGAGTGTTCAATGATTTTTACACCACCAGCTTATTCTTAAACACTGTGTGTCCCATTGATCAAAGCTTTTACACCATAAAATTGGTGTAAAAACTTTAAACTTAGTAGAGGCGCCAAGTTCATTAAGTGGCAAGCGCTTTTTAATAAGTTCGGCGCCTACTACTCCTGCTAGCGATTGTGTGCTACCCCAATCTTGATGACTCTCCCCCTATGCACGGTGGCCTATTTTCGACTGTAAGTATATCAGTATCACAATCTGACACGCGCACTATTCGTCCAATTTGTGAAATGTGGTAAAAAACGGAAGACGGTTTGGCACGCACATGGAGAACATATTTAATATCTCGACTGTCCACTTTGTACAACCTGACATGTCTTTTTTTTTTTTTTTGCAGAAAAAATGGAAAAGTTCAGAAACGGGGAAAGATCAATCTGATTGGCCGTTTACAGCTGACAACCGAAAGGATGAGAGAGGAAGAAAATGAAGGCATTGTGCAGCTACGAATACTGAGGACACAGGTACATGGTCTAACCACTGCAATGTCCAGCAATCCCAAGAACGGGGGTCCCAAACTCCACTGTGTGAATAGAGCCATGGTGCACTTGTATGGCCACTACTTCTATTGGGGTAACTCAATGGTCATCTCGGCCAAGCCCATAGAAATAAGTGAATGGAGCATTGGTCTTGCAAGCGCACTACTGCTCTGTTGACAGGGGAATGGACTGGTTGAGCCTCTCAGTTGCCAAACCCCCCTGATCATACATTTATCTCTTAGCCTATGGATAAGTGATGAAGGCATTTAGTGGATTAAAAAAAAAAACCTCAGTAAAAATGAAAAAAAAAAAAAAAAAAATTACCACATTTCAGACCCAAATTTTTGCTTGGATTTTACATTAGTGCTAGCCCAAGTGGAGGTCGCTACCACGTAAGTCAATGTTCGATCCTAGTCGTGTTGCAAAGCTCTTTTAAGGGGGTTGCACATTTTGAAACTATTTTTCAATGGCTTCAGGGTTTTGCAAAAGTAAAAAAAAAAAAGCATATGGCACTGGTCCAGTAGGAAAGTACTTCCTTCCTTTTCCATCTCTTGTTGATGTCCTGGCTCTCTGCAGTGGCCGCTGATTAGCTGTGGTGGGTACCAGATGAAGATGCCAGGTGCAGAATGGAGGTCCTGTAAGCAAATGAGTGTTTTTTTTTTCCCTACTTTTCCACCATTTTGTATTCTTTTAAGAAACTTTCTAAAAGTAGTAAGCTATCCCTTTGAAGTGTTGGACATTGACCTTCACTAAGTGGAGCATTCCCAGTAAGACTCCATACTCTGATGAACTCGTTAGAGACTCCAAAGTGGATTTTGTTAAACGGGATAAATGGGCCAGTGTTGCCGGCCTCTGCAGAGCCCCTGATCAGTGGCAGTACGGGACCTCGGTCCCTGTTCCTAAGAGTGTGTTTTCCTAAATGCCTTTCCCCTTTTCTTTTCTTTTTTTTTTCCTTTTAGGAGGCCATTATTCAAATCATGAAGATGAGGAAGAAAATCACAAACGCCCAGCTCCAGACAGAACTTGTAGAAATTTTGAAAAACATGTTTTTGCCACAGAAAAAAATGATAAAAGAACAAATTGAATGGCTTATAGAACACAAATACATCCGAAGAGACGAGTCCGATATCAACACCTTCATATACATGGCATAATCTCCCGCCTAACATATCTGGATGACGTGAGTGCTGGAGCAGGCCAACTCGAATATTTATGCTAAAAGCAAACGGACTGTGGACTTTTGTATTGCATAAATATGACGGTCCCCCCTGCCTTACATTATGAGGACGAAACTCTATTGCCAATGCCATTCTGCCAGCATGACAGCATCTTTCACATCGCTTTTACCAGCATGCTGTTTTAATGGAAAGTCGTTTTGGAAGAACTTGTGAGCTTGTAGAGTACGGTAAAATATTTTTTTTTTTCTCCAACCATGAAGCTTTAGTGTTCATTTTTTCCTAATTTTTTTTTCCTGCCCATGGGACGGGATTATCACATTTCATCATGCACTGATTATTGCTGTTACTGTTAGACTTAAAGGAAGGAAGAATAAGAACTAAAAAAAATCAAAATCCCACCAAAAAATCGCACTTTCATAACAAAACGTTGCATTAATATAATTATTGTCCTTTTTTTCTCTTGCACAACTTTTGTAACTCCTTTAATACCTGTCATTCATTTTGGAGAGGTTCTTACTAATTATTGGTTCTGTCTGCTCTCCTGGCACTTCAGTTTTACCGAATGCTTGTTTCCTGGATAATCTTCACTGTACTTTGTCATCCCTCTATTATTCCTCCCAGAAATACGGCATCGCCATTAAACTTGTGTTTCTGCAACTGTCCATTCAATGCTGGCAGTATTGGACTGTGCAGGAACACACACTTGATTGGGAAGGTAACATCCATTCGTGACTTCATTCATTTATTTCCAGGAGGAATAACAACAGAGAAACGGGACAAGACAGAGATCTAAAACAGGGTACTCCAGAGTTGGTATTTTGTTGGTGAGAAACAGTTGGGAAAGCTGGTTGGTCCTCTTCAAAAACTGCTTCTCATATTTTATTTATTTTTTTTTTTTAATGTCTGGTCAATGCAAGGATCCACTGTAAAAGTATAAATGATCCATTTATGGCTAAGTTCACACAGGCACTGAATTTTTGAGCCCGGTCATGTCCGCTGCTCCATGTGTTTGTCCGCACGGCCGATAGGTGCAAGAGCTGCCTGCACTAGTTGAACAGTAAATCGGACCAGACTAGTGCATGCTGCCATTTTTTTTCCACCTGGACCTGGGTCTGTGTCACAAATAGCCAATGTGCTAGTGCCCATGGGTTAACATCAGCCCACGTGTGGTCTGTATGTGAGCCTGGACTGAAAATACCCCGATGTGAGCTTAGCCAAAGGCTCAATCTATAATCTCTGTAGCAGATTCGAGCAGGTTGGTAACAGTTATGCAGTATCGCAACTCTAGTCTTCTTGTCAAAAATATGGACACCCAACGGACCCTGTTGCATATCAAGTGTCCAATCGAATGACTGATCTGGCACCGAAAACCGATGACCATGCACGTGAACTGGGCTTTGGACCTTCTTGTCGGTTCATGCCAGTAGTTGATTCAGACTGTTCGACTAAAACTGAAAAACATTAATACAGAAGTTTCATGCTGACCAGTAGTTAGGCTCTGGGCACGTAGTTTTTGGTTACATGCTTCTGGAGTCTTCCTCGAAGCAAACCACTGACGTCCATATGTCCTCTGCACCCAGCGTATGCACTTTGGGCATCTACTGGATTTCACCATACTTTTTATAGGACAGCAAAGTCTACAACGCTTTCCTATGCAAAGGGACGTTGAAAAAGAAAAAAATATATGTTTTTAATATGGCTGACGTATGGTAATACAGTGGTATGCCAAGGAATACTCCCAAGGTGTACCTACAACGTAGTGCTCTGAACAAGAGCCTATTAGCAAAAAAAAAAAAATACACATCAAAAAAATCATTGGCATTTTCTCCCGTTTTTATAGGAAAATGTCACCTATTGTTGAAGGCCTCTTCAGCAGAGACTGCCATCGTAAAGACTGTATTGTACATGTATGTATTTGTATATACATATGTCTAGATACGCTCTTATGCATCCAGGCATACATTTTGTGTATTAACTTTTCCCATATACTCACACATATGTGTGTATATATATGCATGTGCCTGTATATATATTGTACATATGTATGTGTGTGTATATATGTGTGCGTGCGTGTTTGTACATAATCATGATTTTCACAAAGCCAACACAATCAGCTCTAGGATGTATATCTAAATAAATTAAATATTTGCACCGGATATTTTTATATAGTATTACTTCTGCATAGTTATTCCCAAAATTAGTCGTTTTTTTCCCCATCCATGAACCTGTCTATCGGCCCATATAGCTTCTCAAGAGCAGGAGGTATATTTTTATGTTTAATGAAGGCGTACGGTCGGTTTCACAATTCGTGTACAGACCGTTTTCAGGTCCGGCCATGTAAAGTTTGCCCAGATCTCGGCAGCCACATAGCCGTATATTGAGTGTCGGTCAGAAGGATGACCTGCGTCCACGAATGTGTGAAAACAGCTTTAGTGTTTGTTAATGGAGCTTCCTACTACAATCGATAGGCATTGTAATACATTGGTCATGACTAGACATCCAAAGACACTAATGACTAAAGATCCATTTTTCTGCAGAATGAAGGTTCATGGAAATGCTCGTTCCCGTGAATCGCCCATGTAAATATCCCGGGGATTAGCTGACAAACGATCTAGTTCATTGGCTGTTTGCATATTCTATGCAGGCATAAAAAAAAAATCATAATTTTTGGTAGCACAACCTCACATGTAAGGTCCTATTACACGGGAAGATTTCTTCTGATAACGAGCTTACAATCTAGTTAGCTGATCAGTGCTCACATAAGAGCCTTTGCCGATTCAGACTGCGAGGAGAAGAGTCGTTCTGTTCAGTTTTCCGCATTTTGTCGGCAGCACGTTCCTTGTTTACACCGTAAGATTTTTTCTTTTTACGTATGATCGCTGCCGTGTTTACTTGGACCAGTTTTCAAGTATGAGCAGTTTTAGGAACGTTCATTCAGCCGCCAATAAATAGGGTCATTGTGATGCCGATGGCAGAGTGATTACCACGTGTAGAAGATGTGCCAACGACTTCCTCTATTGGTGATCCGGATTAGTTTGGGCAACTTATCTGCCATTATAAAAGAATCCTTAAGCTATGTGCGAAGCTGGAGGGATTTTGGGGTAGGAGCAAACTATCGTCATACAGTAAACTTCATTCATTATTGACCTCTATTGTGAGCAGATATCTGGTGCATACTAACATCTATACAATGAACGTTTAGTTTTCTTGGGACGGGTTAAGACCGCTTTATTTCATGAGTCTACTGACTTGATCTTCCAACCTCATATATGTCTGTGAATCTGCAATTTTATCTTGAGACATGTGGCGGTCTGTAAAATATGGCCGTCTGAACACAGTCTCACTCGGGGTCGTACCAGAGCTGTGGCTCTAGGACCAGAGTATGGAAGCTGTGCACTTCAGTACTGTAAATGTCAGGGTCAATGATAGACTCAAGAGGTGACATGTGCAGTGCCAATGGGAGCGGATGCGCTCCTCTGAAATTAGCAAATATGGAGCCGTGGGGATGACTTTCCTGATCAAATAGGATGGGATGCGATCCTGTCCTTGGCGACTCAACAAGGCATTGCCGCAGGTTATCTACTTATCGGAATTGGTTTTCTGATTCTTTACCATTGAGAACCGATCCTCCAGTCTCCAATACAGGGTCCAGTCCGTAGACACTTGCATATAGCTCTTACTTATTCTGGTTGTTCTCATTGCACTATATAGAAATCTATAGGTTTGTACAAAGAGTGTCTAAAGAAAAAAACAAATCGTTATTGTGATTAGATGAAAGGGGATGTCCAGTGAAAACATTTTTACTTCTTCATTGGGCTGGTATTCGGTCAGCTGGGACGCGCACCGATTGCCAGAACGGGAAATGTTTATTTCTGATGGGGGCACTTTTATCCCGGTTGGATAATTGATCGCCGCTCCACTCACTCTCTGTGGGGCTTCCAGAAAAAGCCGAGCGCACCGCTCAGCAGCCGTATTGGGAATGAATGAAGCAGCTGTCGGGCGTGTGCACTGTCACTCAATTCTAATGGAGATAAAAGTGGCCCTTTCCACCTTTTTAATGCAGGTCCCCTTGGTCAGACCCCCACCAATCAATAAGTTATCACCTACCGTGTCGGTAAGGGATAACTTGTTTTCGCAACCCGTTTAAGACAATATTTAGACTCGCCATTTTTGTCCTAGTAAATTACAATGTTCAACTATCGATGCCTGCATTTTTTTTAAAACGGGCCAACGAAAACCAATTGAGCCAGAACGATTACTACAGCAATGTTCTCGGCAGCACATCTCCTGCTTGCACAGGACAACATGCAGCCAATAACTATTTATACGCTAGAATAAATGACTTGATCACCTGACAGACAGGTGTTTCACATGTTTAATTGGTAATCACCGTCTTGTTTACACGGGCGGATAATTGAGTAAATGTGGACAATTATCAGCTCATTTAAAAGAGCGCATAATGGACCTACCTCCTACCTGTCGATCCTAATCCCTACTGCCCGATGCCCGCAGACATCGCAATCTGAATGTACAAAGCACCGAACGAAGGTAAACTTGTACACAATACGAGGGTGAATGTGATCATGTGTATGTAAATGGAGAGATTATGTCCTGTCTTTTTCATGTTACCCTTCAGTTTTATTGACTTTTCAGCTGTACAATAAAAACCTTGAGGTGCATAAAAGCTTTGTATCATGTGCAAATGCATTTTTATTATCAGATTGTACAGTGACCATATATGTAATATCAGACCACCTGTCTCTACATCATTACATCTCTAGTCATTCAACATTTACTATTGGGAGTTCGGGGAATACTTGTACATCTCTAGAGTACTAGTTATGTCACCTTGTGGCCTAGGTGGTGGCCAAGAGAGCCATCCTACAATTAGGCCACTTGTGTGCCATCAGGGTTTTGCTGCTGCCATGTGTTTTTCAGCCAGTCACTTGTCATAATTATCAAGGTATACATTTTTGAACAACTCCCGAAACCCAATTTTAGGCTCTGCCATATAATGGAGGTCTTCTAGAAGATAAGACATGAGGTTCTCTCTCCACTGGGGATCACCATATGCTGGAAGCACATAGACTGTTTTTACGGCGCTCTTTTGTCTTTGGCAGCTTGACTCAATTAAAGCGAGTGACCTACTAAACTCAGACCCATTGACAAGAGCGATGCTGGACAGCTGTGGCCTCCTTTATGCTAATTGATGGGGATTCGAAGAGTCAGGCACCAATGGATCACATACTGAAGGCCATACATGTAATGTCACTCATGTATAAGTACTATACTTTCATGACTGCCAACAGAGATGGGGAATATCTAATTTTTCCTTATGATACACATTGTCAAGTCAGCATTGTGGCATCAACGAGCAGTCCTGTCGCTATTGGCCATGCTCATTGAAAGATTTCAACAGGACCGGCCAACCATATACTTTTCATAGTAGTGTCCAAATGTTCCTCTAACCGCAGATGGAAAAAAGAAGAGTTTCAATATGCCTTAAGGTTGGATTCACACAACGATAAGTCCAAATACTAAACACAATGTCCACATTGGCCACGACTCTCCTAACCTGAACTCTGCAGGATTTTAGGCATATATGAGACTAATAACTTTTATGATGCTAGTAAATTTGGGTCAAGAGATCTTCAGCTGATCCGAACATTTTGGTTTGTGCCAATACTGTGAATGTCGGACAAGTGACACATAAGGCCTGGATCCAGACATCATTTTTTTTTTTTCATACATAAAAAAAAAAATGGATTGATTTTCATGAATGTTTGGTCAGTTTATACCATCTATGTTTCATCAGTGACTTATTTCATAGACAAAAAAATAATAATTACGAAGCTTCCACTATCAATTAAAAAGTTCAAACCGGGCAGAACAAAGATTGTAAAGAACATGTGTAACACCCTAAAATGTACTTTTATTCGATATGCATTAATACCAGCCAAGAAAAGCTGGAGAAACAAAATGCCTATATACACGAGTATTAGATAAAACTGCTCCATAGATCACCAGGCGACACCAAGGACACTGTACGTCCCTACAACAATGCCCTATATACTGATACTGCCTAGCCGCGGAGGTTGGCACCTTAAATGATAAACTAAATTTAGGTGACCCCGCTCAGCAGTGGCTATCTCTAAATAGTCCTTTAGGTCCCTGCCAAATTCATGAACCAGATGAAGATATCCCCAGAAAGGAATTATGGACAAGTGATCATAAAGCCGTAACACCAGTTAGGTAGACTGTAGAGAATCAGATCAAAATTCCTCATGATAATACTAGGGAAATGAGAATACTTAATGTTCAGTACTCATGCATCAACGTGTTTCCCCAAAATGAAAGTTTTATCAGGAGGCCAGATACTTGATGGAGGAACCGATGATGAAGAGAACATGTCTGGACCTGTTATTGCATCGAGGCATGAGTGCCGAGCATTGTGTTTTCATTTACATACTATCATTATGATTAATTTTGATCCGGTTCTCTACAGTCTACCTAACTGGTGTTGCCTACTTATGATCACCTGTCCAAAATTCATTTCTGAGGGTATATTGACCTGGTTCATAAATTTGGCAGGTATCTATAGGGCTATTTAGGGAGAGCCATCGTTGAGCGGGAGCATGTTTATCTTTGTGTGCCAACCTCTGCGGCTAAGCAGTATTGGTATATAGGGCATTGCTGCAGGGATATAGTGTCATTGGTGTCGCCAGGTGATTTGTGGCCCAGTTTATTGAAGGTCTTTTATGGGTGTGTGTGTGTATAGGTATTTTGTTCATCCAGGTTTCTTGGCTGTTTTTAATGCATATCCAATAAAAGTATATTTTAGGGTGTTACATATGTTCTTTTTTTCTTGATGTCCCTTAGACAAATACCATACACATTTTTAGAACACAGATTGTATACCGATGCCATCCGCAGTGCCATCTTGATTATGGACCCATAGACTTGTAAGGGTGATTTTGATCCATAGAGCAAAAACTGTCTGTTATTTTTATTTTTTGTGAACACACACGGTCTACAAAAATACACTGCCACGTGAACAGCCCCACTGATTACTATGGGTACATTTTCTCCAGGATAAAAACCAGAACACCTACGTTAAAAACAAACGTCTGAATGAGGTTTCTTTGGGGTTATTTTAGTTATGGAAGTAACCACTAGACATACGACAGCTGCCTAATTTGGCTAAGAAGGACCAGGAGGAATAACTCCCTATCTAAGGTATATAGTTTGTCAATTACTAGTGATGAGCGAGTGTACTCGTTGCTCAGGTTTTCCAGAGCACGCTTGGGTGACCTCCGAGTATTTGTGACTGCTCGGAGATTAAGTTTTCATCGCATCAGCTGCATGATGTACAGCTACTAGCCAGCTTGATTTCATGTGGGGATTCCCTAGCCACCAGGCAACCCCCACATATACTCAGGCTGGCTAGTAGCTGTAAATGATTCGGCTGCCGCGATTAAAACTTAATCTCCGAGCAGTCATAAATACTCGATCACCCGAGCGTGCTCGGGAAAACCCGAGCAACGAGTTTATTCGCTTATTTCTATTAATTACTTTTCAAGCCTGTGGCTCTTGTTTGTAATGAAGGGGATTATTTCTTCAGTGTTGGACCCAAAAGTCATATTGCAAAATAGTGGATCCTGGTCTCTGCATTCAGAGGTAGATGACAAGTACAGAGTTACAGGACCAAGCAACCTCCCCCATAAGGAATCATTTACCAGGCCCTCACTGGATTTTTTTATGCTATATTTATGATTTTTTGGAGACCTAATGATCATTGTTTATATACTGGTGTTTTATTATCTTTGGAAGAGGGTAAATTTCGAAACCTTAGGAAGCTTTCCCTCTTTTTACCAAAATTAAATGGGATAATAAAGTTGTTTGTAGACTCCTAGGATGCTGACAAATTAACTATGTTCTTACATTTTGAAACACATTTCATTTATGATCTCTTGGGTGTGCATGTGTGTGTGTGTGTGTGTGTGTGTGTGTGTGTATGTATATATGTCTATATATATATATATATATATATATATATATATATATATATATATATATATATATATATATATATATATATATATATATATATATATATATACACGAATTGTTAATTTCTTCACTCATTTCCAGAATTATTATCGGACGAACAGCACATGTTCTTAAAAATAAAATAAAAAATATTTCTGAATTATTTGCTAAAAATGGTTTGTTTCATTGGCACCTCGCGAGGTTTGGGTATTGTGCAGCTGTGTTATGGCAGTGTGAATCCGGCTTCAGACAAGCTCATTACAGGTACATTTGTGTGCATAGCTTGACCACACAGAGATAAAAGTTAGCATTAAAGCTGTGCTTACATGCTGAAGAGAAAGGAGCTTTTAAGCACTGCAGTCTGCTGTCTAGAAACAGTGGTCGGTTGACAAGGTGACTAGAGATATCTGAATATGACAAATGCGTGTTGTTGCTGCTCGCACTGGCAGATATCTGCAGACATGATGTCTCCGGGCCCCGTTCACCTCCGATGCAGAAGTTAGTTACAGTAAATCTATACAGGTATATAACAGATGTCTAACATTAACAATAAGAAGAACCAGATCCACTTTATGACATTTCACCGCCCCATTCATGTAGAAAACGTCACTTCAAAAAAACATTAAAAAAAATGTTGCGTTGGGCGCTGGCATAAACAGAATGGAGGATATTTATATACAAAAAGCATTTATTCCTAAAAGCAGAGCACTTCTGATCATGTGGGGTTTTTAAAATTTAAATATTTTTTGTATTGTTTTTTTCCAGGTTTTTTTTTTCATTATTACTAGTGATAAGCTAATATACTCGTTACTCGACATTTCTCAAGCACGCTCGGGTGACTTCCGAGTATTTTTTAGTGTTCGGAGATTTAGTTTTTCTTGCCGCAGCTGAATGATTTACATCTGTTAGCCAGTATAAGTACATGTGGGGATTCCCTAGCAACCAGGCAACCCCCACATGTACTTATGCTGGCTAACAGATGTAAATCATTCAGCTGAGGCGCTGAAAACTAAATCTCTGAGCACCAAAAAATACTTGGAGGTCACCCGAGCGTGCTCGGGAAATCTCAAGTAACGAGTATATTCACTCATCACTAATTATTACATATCGGGCTGTAAACTATTACATTTTGTGTTCAGAGAACCTGCAAAAAAAAGTAGCAGTTTCCTTTCGTCTTCCATTTTATTTGCATTGAAACCCTATGCCATTTTTTTTTAATCTTTACAACTTGCACTCCCTTTTCATATGGGCCCTAGGGTGACAAGTTTTCGCTTTATCCTTTCGTTTTGCAATGCAGAATTGTATCAGTACAATGATGAGGCGAGTTCACAAACTTTACCGAATGTTTCATAAAATAAACTTTTCTGTCTGAGGATGCAGTCATTGTAAATGGTTCCTTGATGACCTCTGTGATACGATCGCTTTCTTTGTATGCGGACTCTATACAGTATATACAACCCTTAGCAAAAATTATGGAATCGCTGGCCTTGGAGGATGTTCATTCAGTTGTTTAATTTTGTAGAAAAAAAGCAGATCACAGACATGGCACAAAACAAATGACAACTTTTTGGCTTTAATAAACACTAAAAGAAATCAAGAACAAAATTAAACTAAAAGAAGAAAATTATGGACTCACTCAATTATGAGGGAAAAAATTATGGAATCACCCTCAATTTCAATTCCCAAAACTAACACCTGCATCAAATTAGATCTGCTTGTTATTCTGCATCTAAAAACGAGTGATCACACCTTGAAGAGCTGTTGCACCAAGTGGACTGACATGAATCATGGCTCCAACACAAGAGATGTCAATTGAAACAAAGGAGAGGATTATCAAACTCTTAAAAGAGGGTAAATCATCATGCAATGTTGCAAAATATGTTGATTGTTCACAGTCAGCTGTGTCTAAAATCTGGACCAAATACAAACAACATGGGAAGGTTGTTAAAGGCAAACATACTGGTATACCAAGGAAGACATCAGTGTCAAGACCGGAAACTTCAAGCAATATGTCTCCAAAACAGGAAATGCACAACAAAACAAATGAGGAACGAATGGGAGTTAACTGGAGTCAACGTCTGTGAACTGTAAGAAACCGCCTAAAGGAAATGGGATTTACATACAGAAAAGCTAAACGAAAGCCATCATTAACACCTAAACAGAAAAAAACAAGGTTTCAATGTGCTAAGGAAAAGTAGTCGTGGACTGTGGGTGACTGGATGAAAGTCATATTCAGTGATGAATCGCAAATCTGCATTGGGCAAGGTGATGATGCTGGAACTTTTGTTTGGTGCCGTTCCAATGAGATTTATAAAGATGACTGCCTGAAGAGCACATGCAAATTTCCACAGTCATTGACATGGGGCTGCATGTCAGGTAAAGGCACTGGGGAGATTGCTGTCATTACATCTTCAATAAATGCACTAGTTTATATTGATATTTTGCACACTTTTCTCATCCAATCAATTGAAAGGATGTTTGGGGATGATGAAATCATTTTTTAAGATGATAATGCGTCCTGCCATAGAGCAAAAACTGTGAAAACATTCCTTGAAAATAGACACAAGGTCAATGTCATGGCCTGGAATAGTCCGGATCTCAATCCAATTGAAAATCTTTGGTGGAAGTTGAAGAAAATGGTCCATGACAAGGCTCCAACCTGCAAAGCAATCAGCAATCAGAGAAAGTTGGAGCCAAATTTATGAAGAGTCCTGTGACACTCATTAAGTCCAGGCCTCAGAGACTGCAAGCTGTTATAAAAGCCAGGGGTGGTGCAACAAAATACTAGTGATGTGTTGGAGTGTTTTTTGTTTATTTTTCATGATTCCATAATTTTTCCCACATAATTGAGTGAGTCCATAATTTTTTCCCTCTTTTTGTTCTAAAAAAAAGTAACCATTACTGACTACAACATTACATGTTCTTGATTTCTTTTAGTATTTATTAAAGCCAGAGAGTTGCCATTTGAAATGACTTTAGTTTTGTGCCATGTCTTTGATCTGCTTTTTTCTACAAAATTAAACAACTGAATGAACATCTCCAAGGCCGGTGATTCCATAATTTTTGCCAGTGGTTGTATATGTGTATTGGCCATTTTGAATGTGTGCCACTATGAGACAGATGGCTAACGCTGTGCAGTCTTGACATGAAGCAGGTCTGTATGGCGGTGCAGAAATGTGCCACCTAATTTTTCAATTTTATTTAAGTTGTATAATTTATTTTCCTTCAAAATAATAAAAATATTAAAGTTTATTTGTGTCCAGTGTTCATTCATTTTTTGGTCTTGTTATATTCTTTGTCAACGGAGTGCTGAGTGTGTAGAAGACAAACCCTGAAGAGAAATGTAACCGTAATTTAATAAAAAATTAAAGAGAACATTTCATCTTCAACTTGCTTAACTGTTCACAATAAGTCATTTTGACCAGGGGTACCCAAACTTTTACATGGCACTGTATATACCGTATACACACAGTGGGTGAAATAAGTATTGAACATGTCCACAATGTTCTAACTAAATATATTTCTAAAGGTGCCATTGATACAAATTTTTTTTTTTTTTTTTTACCAGATGTCGGTAACAACCCATCCAATCCACACAGGCAAATAATTCAAACCATAGATGTCCATAAATTATGTGTAATAATGAGAAATGATACAGGGAAAAAATACTGAACACGCTTACTTCACTTTTGTTTTTGATGATAGCTTCAAAACGCCTCCTGTATGGAGAAACTAGTCGCATGCATTGCTCGGGTGGGATTTTGGCCCATTCTTCCACACACACTTTTCAAATCCTGAAGCTTCTTTTGGCTGCTTATATGAACTCTGAGCTTAAGTTCCTTCCATACATTTTCAGGTAAAGTGATTGGCTGGGTCATTCTAGCAGTTTTCATTTTCTTTCTTTTCAACCAATTGAGAGTTTCCTTCGCTGTGTGTTTGTGATTATTATCTTGATGAAATGTCCACCCTCATTTCATCTTCACCCTGGTAGACGGTAACAAATTTTTATTAAAAAATGTCTTTGTACATTTGTCCATTCATCCTTCCTTCAATTATATGAAGTCTGCCAGTGTCCTACACTGAAAACCAGCCCCACACCATGATGTCCCAACCTCTAATCTTCAGTGTTGGTATGGTGTTTTTGAGGTGATATGCAGTGCCTTTTGGCCTCCAAGTAGTTCAATTTTGGTCTCATCTGATCAAACTATATTTTCCCAGTATTTCACAGGCTTATCTAAATTTTGTTATGCAAACTTTAAATGCACTTGAAAATGCTTTTTATTCAGCAATGGAGTCTTGCGTAGTGAGCGTACTTACAGGCCATGAAGCTTAAGTGCATTATTTATCGTTTTATTTTAAACAATTGTATCAGCTGATTTCAGGACTTTCTTCTCTACAGGTGGTCCTTCCCTTGAGTCTTGGATAACTCCTCTGATAATTATTTTCACTCTTGTCTCAAATCTTGTGGGGGGCATGCGGTTGTGACTGGTTTATGGTGAAATTATGTTCTTTCCACTTCTGGATTACAGCCCCAACAGTACTCACTGGAACTATCAGTATTTTAGAAATTCTCCTGTAACCAATGCCATCAATATATTTTGCAACAATAAGGTTGTGAGGGTCCTGAGACAGATCACTGGTTTTACTCGTCATAGTGTTTCTTGTGCGGCACCTTGGTAATGAGACTATTTTTTTTATAGGCCAACAGTTGAACCAGCTAATATTTTTACTAAATGGCAGAATTGCTTTCTAATTACTGATAGATTTCAGCTGGTGTCATGACTAGGGTTCAGCAAATTTCTTCGGGTCCCCGCTTATTCAGCAACCTATAGCACTTACCGAATAAGCGGGGACCCGAAGAAATTCCCTCAACTCTACACCCTACAGTCATCCATAAAGTATAATGGACCCCCATTGTCATCCATAAAGTATAATGCACTCCATTGTCATCCATAAAGTATAATGGACCCCCATTGTCATCCATAAAGTATAATGCACTCCATTGTCATCCATAAAGTATAAAGCACAGCCCATAGTCATCCATAAAGTATAATGCACTCCATTGTCATCCATAAAGTATAAAGCACAGCCCATAGTCATCCATAAAGTGTAATGCACCCCATTGTCATCCATAAAGTATAATGGACCCCCATAGTCATCCATAAAGTATAATGTACCCCCATTGTCAGCCATAAAGTATATAGCACAGCCCAGTCATCCATAAAGTGTAATGGACCCCCATAGTCATCCATAAAGTATAATGGACCCCACATTCATCCATAAGGTATAATACACCCCACAGTCATCCATAAAGTATTATGAACAGTCCATAGTCATCCATAAAGTATAATGCACCCCCTAGTCATCCATAAAGTATAATGCATAGTCCATAGTCCTCCATAAAGTATAATGCACCCCATAGTCACCCAGAGTAAAATGCACCCCCATAGTCATCCATCGAGTATAATGCACCCCCATAGTCATCCATAAAGTATAATGCACAGCCCATAGTCATCCATAAAGTATAATGCACAGTCCATAGTCAATCATAAAAAATAATGCACAGCCCATAGTCATCCATAAAGTATAATGCACAGCCCATAGTCCTCCCTAAAATATAATGCACAGTCCATAGTCATCCATAAAGTATAATGCACAGCCTATAGTCCTCCATAAATTATAATGCACAGCCCATAGTCCTCCATAAATTATAATGCATAGCCCATAGTCATCCATAAAGTATAGTGCACCACCATAGCCATTCATAAAGTATAATGCACTGACAGTCATCCATAGAGCATAATGCACCCCATATGCATCCATATAGTAGTATGACCACCGATTGAAAAAAATAAGTACTCACTTTTTCTTCGTTCCCCGTCCTCTTGTGAAGCCGGCAGCTGACTTTGGCATTCGATAGGAGCATATAACGTCACTGCCGTGCTTTTCGTTAAGTGCACACTGACGTCAGCTGCTGGCCTCTGAGTGGCTGGTAGCGTGTATTGTCGCGCATGGACCCAATGCGATTGTGCACTGCAATACACTTCAACTGGATGTGTGCGTACAAGCACGCACATCCAGTTGAAGTTTTTGCTGGAGTCGGCGAGCCCCTGACCCTGCATCCGCAGTTTTTATGCCCCTGGATTGTGTATGGGACATTAGCCGCTCCTTCTCACTATCGCTCGATTCATACAGGGGATTTTAGGACCCTCATTCTCAGGATCAGTGGGGGGTTCCACATACAGACCCCATTGATCATACATTTATTGCTTAGTGCCTTGAAAACATATTCATACCGGTCACCTTTTCCACATTTCTTCACGTTACACAGACCATCTTAAATGTATTTTATTCGGATTTTCTGTGACATACCAACACAAAGCAGCAAGTGTTTGTGAAGTGTAAAGCAAATGACATATTGTGTTCAATTATTTTTAAAATATAAATCTGAAAATTATGACATGCCTTTGTATTCAGATCCTCTGAGTCAGTACTGCTGTAAGTCTTTTGGTGTCTGTCAGCTTTGCACATCTATAGGCTGAAATCGTTGCCCCTTCTTCTTTGCACACACGCTCTAACTCCGTGAGATTGGATGGAAACATCTTTGGACAGCAGTTTTCAAGTATTGCCACAGATTCTCAATGGGATTTAGGTCTGGACTGTGACTGGGCCATTCACACACAGGAACATGCTTTGATCTGAACTATCCATTATAGCGCAGGTAGAATGTTTATGGTCGTTGCCCTGCTGGAAGGTGAACCAATGCCCCAGTGTCAAGGCTTCTGCAGCCTCTAACAGGTTTTCCTCTGGGATTGAACCATATTTAGTTCCCTCCATCTTCCCATCAACTCTGACCAGCTTCCCTGTCCCTGCTGAAGAAAAGTCTCCCCACAGCATAATGCTGCCACCACCATGCTTGATGGTGGGAATGGTGTTTTCAGGGCGATGTGCTGTGTTAATTTTCTGCAACAAATACGTTTTGCATTTAGGGCTGATCTAATGTGACCATAGCACCTTCTTCTACATGCCATGTAGGATGTACAGCTAACATGTGGACGACGGTGCTCTGGTAAGATGGGCAAATATTTCAGTCTCCAAACGACTTGCAGCAGTAATTGCAGAGAAAGGTGCAAAGTATTAACTCAGAGGGCTGAATACAAATGCACATCACAATTTTCAGATTTATATTTAGAAAACCATGTCTCATTTCCTTGACACTTCACAAATACTTACTATTTTGTGTTGATATATCACTTAAAATCCCAATAAAATACATTTAAGTTTGTGGGTGTAACTTGAAAAAAATGTGGAAAAGGTTACAGGGTATGAATACTTTTTCAAAGCACTGTATACTATGGATAGATAATATATGTTGTTTATGGGACAATCCCTTTAAAGGAGCAGCGGGATAGAATGAGAGGGCTGTACATGTACCACAATGATGCGAAGCTAAAGATGGAGCAAACTGATGAGTAGATTTTTCAGGGTGCAGCCAAGCCCAGTATTTTTGTCTTGTAACTAGGGTGTCTGTTCTCATGGGATGCACTTAGATAGTGCTGGGCAGCCGCCTAATCTAATAATATGGGTGTCACTAACAGGTGGTAAGCCAGTCACAGTGCATTACCTGTGTGTGACCAGCGTCCTATACAAGTTGTTTTGTGCAATTTAATACTAACCAATCACCCCTCCATGAATTGGTAGGTTGTGAGTGGTTGTCTCATCAGTATTTTGCACCTGTGTTGCCGCCATCTTTGGTATATGGGTTTTCTGCATCCTGATAGTTGATTAGTTCTGAGACCTGGGCAGGTTAATACAGCTGCCCATTTTTGCTGTGTTAATTCTTGAATTGCTGGAGGATTTTTTATTCTTCTTTTGTGGCTTTGCTTTTAATTTCACTACCGTGTTTTACTGTGGGGATGGTCTTCTTGGGGGTAATGAGCTGTTTCTGGTTTGGCGTCAGACATAGCGTTTACTCTGGTGGCCAAAAAGTTCAATTTTGTTTTGGTTTCATCTGATCATCGCACCCTCCTCCATACATTTGAGGAGTATCCCACAAACTCAAAATGAAACTTACAATTTTTGTTTGTGAGTAAAAGCTTATTTCTGCGCAATCTTCCATAAAGGCCACCTCTATGGAATATTCGGCTTATTGTGGTCATATGAACACACTCCAGTCTCTGCTTGGGAACTCTGCAGCTCCTTTAGGGTTACCTTTGCTTTCTGTGCTGCCTCTCTAATTATTGCCCTCCATGCAACTGAAAGTTTTGATATGTGCTCCTCACTTAGCAGATTTGTTGTGGTGCCATGCACTTTCCATTTCATGATAATGAATTTGATGGTGCTCCGGGGATCATCAGAGATTAGGAATTTTTTATAGACCCTACCCTGACTTGTCTTCTCAACAACTATGTTCCTGACATGTTTGGTGACCTCCTTGGTCTTCATGGTGTTTGGTTAGTGGTGGCTCTTGCTCAATGGTGCTACAGCCTCTGTGACCTATCAGAAAGGCTAAAGTGTATATACTGGCAGGCACGTGACACTGAGATTGCACACAGGTGGGCTTCCTGTCACTAAGCATGTGACTTATGAACGGAATGGCTTGCACCAGAAAGGGGATGAATACATATGCACAGGGCAATTTTTATTTATTTTATCCTATAAATTTACAAGTGCTTTTCACAAAATTAGAATAGCATCAAAAAGTTAATTTATTTCAGTTCTTCAATACAAAAAAGTGAAACTCATATATTATATAGAGTAATTACAAACAGAGTGATCTATTTCGAGTGTTTATTTCTGTTAATGTTGATGATTATGGCTTACAGCCGATGAAACCCAAAAGTCATTATCTCAGTAGATCAGAATAATTAACAAAAAACAGCTGAAGAGGCTTCCTAAGCCTTTAAAAAAGGTCCCTTAGCCTGTTTCTGTAGCCCCACAATCATGGGGAAGACTGCTGACTGGACAGATGTCCAGAAGGCAGTCACTGACACACTCCACAAGGAGGGAAAGCCACAAAAGATCATTGCTTAAAAGCTGGCTGTTCACGCAGTGCTGTATCCAAGCATATTAATGGAAAGTTGAGTGGAAGGAAAAAGTGTGGTAGAAAATGGTGCACAAAGGTGTAATTTATGCCTATATTTTTCTCACCACCAACTTAGACTAATTAGTGCTGATGCATCATACGCAAATCGGATTACAAAAATATTTAAACACAGGTTGTAATTAGGGTTGAGCGAAACGGATCGTTCATTTTCAAAAGTCGCCGACTTTTGGCAAAGTCGGGTTTCATGAAACCCAACCCGACCCCTGTGTGGGGTCGGCCATGCGATACGCAAAGTCGTGTTTCAATGACGCGAAAAGCGCCATTTCTCAGCCAATGAAGGTAGACGCAGAGTGTGGGCAGCGTGATGACATAGGTCCTGGTCCCCACCATCTTAGAGAAGGGCATTGCAGTGATTGGCTTGCTGTCTGCGGCGTCACAGGAGCTATAAAGAGGCGTTCCCGCCGACCGCCATCTTACTGCTGCTGATCTGAGCCTAGGGAGAGGTTGCTGCCACTTCGTCAGAAGCAGGGATAGCGTTAGGCAGGGTCCATTAACCACCAAACCGCTTGTGCTGTAGCGATTTCCACTGTCCAACACCACCTTTTGTTTGCAGGGACTGTGGAAGCTACATTTTTTTTTCCTCAGCGCTGTAGCTCATTGGGCTGCCCTAGAAGGCTCCCTGATAGCTGCATTGCTGTGTGTACGCCGCTGTGCAAACCAACTGCTTTTTTCAAAGCACAAATCCTGTTGTTCCTTCCTTTCTGCACAGCTATCTTGTTTGTTTGTCCACACTTTTTATTTAATTTGTGCATCAGTCCACTCCTTATTGCTGCCTGCCATACCTGGCTGAGATTACTGCAGGGAGATAGTAATTGTAGGACAGTCCCTGTTTTTTTTTTTTTTGTTTTTTTTTTTAATTCTCCCTAAAAAAATAAGTTGTGGGAGATTAAGATTGGTATTTCTGCTAGAGTGCCATCCCTGTGTGTGCCATCTCTCTCACATAGTGGGCCATAGAAAGCCTTTTTATTTTTCTGTTTTTTTTGGGGGGGGGGGGTTTATAAATTCTCCCTGAAAAAAAAAAAAAAACAGTGGGAGATTAATATTGGCCTTTGGGCTTGTGTGCCAGTCCTGAGTGTGCCATCTCTCTCTCAAATAGTGGGCCATAGAAAGCCTATTTATTTATTATTTTTTAAATTTGGTTTCTAAATTCTCCCTGAAAAAATAAAAAAAATCAGTGGGAGATTAATATTGGCCTTTCTGCTTGTGTGCCAGTCCTGACTCCTGGGTGTGCCATCTCTCTCTCTCAAATAGTGGGCCATAGAAAGCCTATATTTTTTTTTATTTGGTTTCTAAATTCTCCCTGAAAAAAATAAAAAAAAAGTGGGAGATTAATATTGGCCTTTCTGCTTGTGTGCCAGTCCTGACTCCTGGGTGTGCCATCTCTCTCTCTCAAATAGTGGGCCATAGAAAGCCTATTTTTTTTTCATTTGGTTTCTAAATTCTCCAAAAATAAACCAAAAAAAAAAGTGGGAGATTAATATTGGCCTTTCTGCTTGTGTGCCAGTCCTGACTCCTGGGTGTGCCATCTCTCTCTCTCAAATAGTGGGCCATAGAAAGCCTATTTTTTTTTTATTTGGTTTCTAAATTCTCCCTGAAAAAATAAAAAAAAACCAGTGGGAGATTAATATTGGCCTTTCTGCTTGTGTGCCAGTCCTGACTCCTGGGTGTGCCATCTCTCTCTCTCTCAAATAGTGGGCCATAGAAAGCCTATTTTTTTTGTATTTGGTTTCTAAATTCTCCCTGAAAAAAAAAAAAAAAAAAGTGGGAGATTAATATTGTCCTTTCTGCTTGTGTGCCAGTCCGGACTCCTGGGTGTGCCATCTCTCTCTCTCTCAAATAGTGGGCCATAGAAAGCCTATTTTTTTTTTTATTTGGTTTCTAAATTCTCCCTGAAAAAATCAATTTTGTTTATTGGGTTTCTAAATTCTCCCTGAAAAAATAAAAAAAAAACATTGGGAGATTAATATTGGCCTTTCTGCTTGTGTGCCAGTCCTGACTCCTGGGTGTGCCACCTCTCTCTCAAATAGTGGGCCATAGAAAGCCTTTTTTTTTTTTATTTGGTTTCTAAATTCTCCCTGAAAAAAATCATTTTTTTTAATTTGGTTTCTAAATTCTCCCTGAAAAAATAAAAAAAAAAGTGGGAGATTAATATTGGCCTTTCTGCTTGTGTGCCAGTCCTGACTCCTGGGTGTGCCATCTCTCTCTATCAAATAGTGGGCCATAGAAAGCCTATTTTTTTTTTTATTTGGTTTCTAAATTCTCCCTGAAAAAATAAAAAAAAACAGTGGGAGATTAATATTGACATTTGTGCTTGAGTGACAGTCCTGCGTGTGTGGCATCTCTCTCATTTGGTGCCACTGAAAACAGAGTGTGTAACATTGTGCCTGATTTTCCTTGCGGTCTCACCCACCTGTAAAGGGATATCTAAATCATACTGAAGTTATAGCTCACCGTGTATGTTGTTTGACAACAACAAATACCGTTACTTTGGCTACGTTTTTAAAACAATGAGGAAGTCTGGTGGAAGAGGTCGTGGCCGTGGGCGTTCATTGTCAGCTGGTAATGATGGTAGTGGTAGTGGAGCATCAGGTGGTCGTGGGAAAAAAAATATTGCACCTAAGTCTGGAGCTGTGGAGCCAGGTTCGTCGTCTGGCTACAGAAGGCCTCGAACGCTCCCTTTTCTGGGAGTAGGAAAACCGCTTTTAACCCCTTCATGACCCAGCCTATTTTGACCTTAAAGACCTTGCCGTTTTTTGCAATTCTGACCAGTGTCCCTTTATAAGGTAATAACTCAGGAACGCTTCAACGGATCCTAGCGGTTCTGAGATTGTTTTGTCGTGACATACTGGGCTTCATGTTAGTGGTAAATATAGGTCAATAAATTCTGCGGTTATTTGTGATAAAAACGGAAATTTGGCGAAAATTTTGAAAATTTCGCAATTTTCACATTTTGAATTTTTATTCTGTTAAACCAGAGAGTTATGTGACACAAAATAGTTAATAAATAACATTTCCCACATGTTTACTTTACATCAGCACAATTTTGGAAACAAAATTTTTTTTTGTTAGGAAGTTATAAGGGTTAAAATTTGACCAGCGATTTGTCATTTTTACAACGAAATTTACAAAACCATTTTTTTTAGGGACCACCTCACATTTGAAGTCAGTTTGAGGGGTCTATATGGCTGAAAATACCCAAAAGTGACACCATTCTAAAAACTGCACCCCTCAAGGTACTCAAAACCACATTCAAGAAGTTTATTAACCCTTCAGGTGCTTCACAGCAGCAGAAGCAACATGGAAGGAAAAAATGAACATTTAACTTTTTAGTCACAAAAATTATCTTTTAGCAACAATTTTTTTTATTTTCCCAATGGTAAAAGGAGAAACTGAACCACGAAAGTTGTTGTCCAATTTGTCCTGAGTACGCTGATACCTCATATGTGGGGGTAAACTACTGTTTGGGCGCACGGCAGGGCTTGGAAGGGAAGGAGCGCCATTTGACTTTTTGAATCAAAAATTGGCTCCACTCTTTAGCAGACACCATGTCACGTTTGGAGAGCCCCCGTGTGCCTAAACATTGGTGCTCCCCCACAAGTGACCCCATTTTGGAAACTAGACCCCCCAAGGAACTTATTTAGATGCCTAGTGAGCACTTTAAACCCTCAGGTGCTTCACAAATTGATCTGTAAAAATGAAAAAGTACTTTTTTTTCACAAAAAAATTCTTTTCGCCTCAATTTTTTCATTTTCACATGGGCAGTAGGATAAAATGGATCATAAAAAGTTGTTGGGCAATTTCTCCCGAGTACGCCGATACCTCATATGTGGGGGTAAACCACTGTTTGGGCACACGGCAGGGCTCGGAAGGGAAGGCGCGCCATTTGACTTTTTGAATGGAAAATTAGCTCCAATTGTTAGCGGACACCATGTCGCGTTTGGAGAGCCCCTGTGTGCCTATGCATTGGAGCTCCCCCACAAGTGACCCCATTTTGGAAACTAGACCCCCCCAAGGAACTTATCTAGATGCATATTGAGCACTTTAAACCCCCAGGTGCTTCACAGAAGTTTATAACGCAGAGCCATGAAAATAAAAAATAATTTTTCTTTCCTCAAAAATGATTTTTTAGCCTGGAATTTCCTATTTTGCCAAGGATAATAGGAGAAATTGGACCCCAAATATTGTTGTCCAGTTTGTCCTGAGTACGCTGATACCCCATATGTGGGGGTAAACCACTGTCTGGGCGCACGGCAGGGCTCGGAAGGGATGGCACGCCATTTGGCTTTTTAAATGGAAAATTAGCTGCAATCATTAGCGGACACCATGTCACGTTTGGAGAGCCCCTGTGTGCCTAAACATTGGAGATCCCCCAGAAATGACCCCATTTTGGAAACTAGACCCCCAAAGGAACTAATCTAGATGTGTGGTGAGGACTTTGAACCCCCAAGTGCTTCACAGAAGTTTATAACACAGAGCCATGAAAATAAAAAAAAAAATCATTTTCTCAAAAATGATATTTTAGCCTGCAATTTTTTATTTTACAAAGGGTAACAGGAGAAATTTGACCCCAAAAGTTGTCCAGTTTCTCCTGAGTACGCTGATACCCCATATGTGGGGGTAAACCACTGTTTGGGCACATGCCGGGGCTCGGAAGTGAAGTAGTGACATTTTGAAATGCAGACTTTGATGGAATGCTCTGTGGGCGTCACGTTGCGTTTGCAGAGCCCCTGATGTGGCTTAACAGTAGAAACCCCCCACAAGTGACCCCATTTTGGAAACTAGACCCCGAAAGGAACTTATCTAGATGTGTGGTGAGCACTTTGAACCCCCAAGTGCTTCATAGAAGTTTATAATGCAGAGCCGTGAAAATAATAAATACGTTTTCTTTCCTCAAAAATAATTATTTAGCCCAGAATTTTTTATTTTCCCAAGGGTTACAGGAGAAATTGGACCCCAAAAGTTGTTGTCCAGTTTCTCCTGAGTACGCTGATACCCCATGTGTGGGGGTAAACCACTGTTTGGGCACACGTCGGGGCTCAGAAGGGAAGTAGTGACTTTTGAAATGCAGACTTTGATGGAATGGTCTGCGGGCGTCACATTGCGTTTGCAGAGCCCCTGGTGTGCCTAAACAGTAGAAACCCCCCACAAGTGACCCCATTTTAGAAACTAGACCCCCCAAGGAACTTATCTAGATATGTGGTGAGCACTTTGAACCCCCAAGTGCTTCACAGACGTTTACAACGCAGAGCCGTGAAAATAAAAAATCATTTTTCTTTCCTCAAAAATTATGTTTTAGCAAGCATTTCTTTATTTTCACGAGGGTAACAGGAGAAATTGGACCCCAGTAATTGTTGCGCAGTTTGTCCTGAGTATGCTGGTACCCTATATGTGGGGGTAAACCACTGTTTGGGTGCACGTCGGGGCTCGGAAGTGAGGGAGCACCATTTGACTTTTTGAATACAAGATTGGCTGGAATCAATGGTGGCGCCATGTTGCGTTTGGAGACCCCCTGATGTGCCTAAACAGTGGAAACCCCTCAATTCTAACTCCAACACACCCCTAACCCTTATCCCAACTGTAGCCGTAACCCTATTCACAACCCTAACCCCAACACACCCGTAACCCCAACACACCCCTAACCCTAACCACAACCCTAATTCCAACCCTAACCCTAAGGCTATGTGCCCACGTTGCCCAGTGTGCGCACTGCGTTTTACCTGCGGATTTACCGCGGATTTCCAGTGTTTTTTGTCCGGATTTCACCTGCGGATTCCTATTGAGGAACAGGTGTAAAACGCTGCGGAATCCGCACAAACAATTGACATGCTGCGGAAAATACAACGCAGCGTTTCCGTGCGGTATTTTCTGCACCATGGGCACAGCGGATTTGGCTTTCCATATGTTTACATGGTACTGTAAACCTGATGGAACACTGCTGCGGATCCGCAGCGGCCAATCCGCACCGTGTGCACATAGCCTAATTCTAAAGGTATGTGCACACGCTGCGGAAAATGCTGCGGATCCGCAGCAGTTTCCCATGAGTTTACAATTCAATGCAAACCTATGGAAAACAAAAATCGCTGTACACATGCTGCAGAAAAATTGCACGGAAACGCAGCGGTTTACATTCCGCAGCATGTCACTTCTTTCTGCGGATTCCGCAGCGGTTTTACAACTGCTCAAATAGAAAATCGCTGTTGTAAAACCGCATTGAAATGCGCAAAAAAACATGGTAAATCCGCCATAAATCCGCAGCGGTTTAGCACTGCGGATTTATCAAATCCGCAGCGGAAAAATCTGCAGAGGACCAGAATACGTGTGCACATACCGAAACCCTAACCCTAACCCTACCCCTACCCCTACCCCTAACCCTACCCCTAACCCTAACCCTAGTTCTTACCCCAACCTTAGTGGAAAAAAAAAATAAAATATTTTTTTTATTGTCCCTACCTATGGGGGTGACAAAGGGGGGGGGGGGGTCATTTACTTTTTTTTTTTATTTTGATCACTGAGATATAATGTATCTCAGTGATCAAAATTCACTCTGGAACGAATCTGCCGGCGGGCAGATTCGGCGGGCGCACTGCACATGCGCCCGCCATTTTGGAAGATGGCGGCGCCCAGGAAAGAAGACGGACGGTCCCCGGGAGGCCAGGTAAGTATAAGGGGGGGGAGATCAGGGCACGGGGTGGTGGATCGGAACACGGGGGGGTGGATTGGAGCACGGAGTGGGGGATCGCTGTGCGGGCGTGTGGATCGGAGCACGGGGGGGGGGAATCGCTGTGCGGGGGAGGGGATCGCTGGGCGGGGGGGGATCGGAGTGCGGGGGGGTTTGATTGGAGCACGGGGGGTGTGATTGGAGCACGGGGGGAGCGGGCAGGAGGACGGGGGAGCGGAGCACAGGACCGAGGGGAGCGGACCACCGATCGGGGGGCTGGGGGGGCGATCGGAGGGGTGGGTGCACATTAGTGTGTCCAGCCATGGCCGATGATATTGCAGCATTGGCCATGGCTGGATTGTAATATTTCACCATTTTTTTAGGTGAAATATTACAAATCGCTCTGATTGGCAGTTTCACTTTCAACAGCCAATCAGAGCGATCGTAGCCACGAGGGGGTGAAGCCACCCCCCCTGGGCTAAACTACCACTCCCCCTGTCCCTGCAGATCGGGTGAAATGGGAGTTAACCCTTTCACCCGATCTGCAGGGACGCGATCTTTCCATGACGCATATGCTGCATCATGGGTCGGAATGGCACCGACTTTCATGACGCAGCGTATGCGTCAAAGGTCGGGAAGGGGTTAAAGCCGGAGCAGCAAGAGCAAGTTTTGGCTTACCTTGCTGACTCAGCCTCTAGCTCTTTTGCCTCCTCTTTTGAAACTGGTAAATGTAAAAGCAGCGCGTCGTTAGTGGATGTTCATGGTCAGGGACAAGTCGCTTCCTTGTCCTATTCAGCAAAAACAACAACAGAGAAGAATGCAGCAGGCGACACAACGGGTTACTCCATGGAGCTCTTTACACATACCGTCCCTGGCTTAGAAAGTGAAGCAGTTAACAGTCCATGCCCATTACAAGTTGAATCTGACATGGAGTGCACTGATGCACAGCCACAGCCAGACTACTATGCTGGTCCTTTGACTCAGACCACAACATTGCCCTCGCAGGGTACTGATCCAGAATCAGACCCTGATGAGACTATGTTGCCCCGTCACGAACGCTATACCACCGACTTACACGGTGACACAGACGAAGTTGCACACGAGCTAGAAGAGGAGGTTATAGATGACCCAGTTGTTGACCCCGATTGGCAGCCATTGGGCGAACAGGGTGCAGGCGGCAGTAGTTCTGAAGCGGAGGAGGAGGGGCTGCAGCAGGCATCAACATCGCAACAGGTTCCATCTGCCGGGCCCGTATCTGGCCCAAAACGCGTGGCAAAGCCAAAACCAGTTGGAGGACAGCGTGGCCATCCGGTTAAAGCTCAGTCTGCAATGCCTGAAAAGGGATCCGATGCTCGAAAGAGTGCAGTCTGGCATTTTTTTTAAACAACATCCAATTGATCAGCGCAAAGTCATCTGTCAAAAATGTTCAACTACCTTAAGCAGAGGTCAGAATCTGAAAAGTCTCAATACAAGTTGCATGCATAGACATTTAACCACCATGCATTTGCAAGCCTGGACTAACTACCAAACGTCCCTTAAGGTTGTAGCACCCTCGGCCAATGAAGCTAGTCAGCAACGCTACATCCCTTCCGTCACTGTAAGGCCACCATTTTCCGCACCACCTGCAGTATCTGTGCAGGTTTCTTTGCCAGGCCAAAGCAGTCAGGGTCAGGGAATCACCAGTTTCGTAGTAGGAAACACTGCATCTAGGGCACCGGCGGAAACAATACCGTCTCCAACCGTCTCTGTCTGCCATGTCCACCGGCACACCCGCTAGTTCCACGATCTCCAGCTCTCCAGTCCAGCTCACCCTACATGAGACTCTGGTTAGAAAAAGGAAGTACTTATCCTCGCATCCACGTACACAGGGTTTGAACGCCCACATAGCTAGACTAATCTCGTTAGAGATGATGCCCTACCGATTAGTTGAAAGCGAAGCTTTCAAAGCCCTGATGGACTACGCTGAACCATACTACGAGCTACCCAGTCGACACTTCTTTTCGCGAAAAGCCATCCCAGCCCTCCACCAGCATGTTAAAGAGCGCATCGTCCATGCACTCAGGCAATCTGTGAGTACAAAGGTGCACCTGACAACAGATGCATGGACCAGTAGGCATGGCCAGGGACGTTACGTGTCCATCACGGCACACTGGGTGAATGTGGTGGATACAGGGTCCACAGGGGACAGCAATTTTGGGACAGTTCTGCCTAGCCCACGGTCTAGGAAACAGTTGGCTGTAGGCGTTCGCACCCCCTCCTCCTCCTCCTCCTCGTCCTCCTGCAGAAGCGAGAGCTCGTCCACAGACCGCAGTCGCCCAACCACTCCATCCGCAGCTGCCACTGTTGCACGCCAGTTGTCCCATTATGGGGCAGCTACTGGCAAGCGTCAGCAGGCTGTTTTGGCTATGAAGTGTTTGGGCGACAACAGACACACCGCGGAAGTTCTGTCCGAGTTCTTGCAGAAAGAAACGCAGTCGTAGCTGGGCACAGTAGATCTTGAGGCAGGCAAGGTAGTGAGTGATAACGGAAGGAATTTCATGGCTGCCATCTCCCTTTCCCAACTGAAACACATTCCTTGCCTGGCTCACACCTTAAACCTGGTGGTGCAGTGCTTCCTGAAAAGTTATCCGGGGTTATCCGACCTGCTCCTCAAAGTGCACGGCCTTTGCTCACATATCCGCCGTTCGCCCGTACACTCCAGCCGTATGCAGACCTATCAACGGTCTTTGAACCTTCCCCAGCATCGCCTAATCATAGACGTTGCAACAAGGTGGAACTCAACACTGCACATGCTTCAGAGACTGTGTGAACAGAGGCGGGCTGTTATGTTTTTGTGGGAGGATACACATACACGGGCAGGCAGTAGGATGGCAGACATGGAGTTGTCAGGTGTGCAGTGGTCGAAGATACAAGACATGTGTCAAGTCCTTCAGTGTTTTGAGGAATGCGCATGGCTGGTTAGTGCAGACAACGCCATAATAAGCATGAGCATCCCCCTAATGCATCTGCTGATGCAAAGTTTGATGCACATAAAGGATCAGGCGTCTGCAGCAGAGGAAGAGGAAAGCCTTGATGACAGTCAGCCATTGTCTGGTCAGGGCAGTGTACAGGACGAGGTAGCGGGCGAAGAGGAGGTGGAGGACCAGGAGGATGATGGGGATGAGTATATTTGTAATGAGGAAGCTTTCCCAGGGCCACTGGAAATTGGTGGCGTGGCAAGGCCGGGTTCTGTTTTTTTTGAGGGACACAAGTGACGTAGATTTGCCTGAAACTGCCCCTCAACCAAGCACAACCGCAGATTTGACAACTGGAACTTTGGCCCACATGGCGGATTATGCCTTACGTATCCTCAAAAGGGACACACGCATTACTAAAATGATGAACGATGACGATTACTGGTTGGCCTGCCTCCTTGATCCTCGCTATAAAGGCAAATTGCAAAATATTATGCCACATGAGAACTTGGAACTAATATTAGCAACCAAACAATCAACTCTTGTTGACCGTTTGCTTCAGGCATTCCCAGCACACAGCGCCCGTGATCGTTCTCACACGAGCTGCAGGGGGCAGCAGACCAGAAGTGTTAGAGGTGCAGAAATCAGAAGTGGCGTTGGACAGAGGGGTTTTCTGACTAGGTTGTGGAGTGATTTTGCTATGACCGCAGACAGGACAGGTACTGCTGCATCAATTCAAAGTGACAGGAGACAACATTTGTCCAGTATGGTTACAAACTATTTTTCATCCCTTATCGATGTTCTACCTCAACCGTCATTCCCATTTGATTACTGGGCATCCAAATTAGACACCTGGCCAGAATTGGCAGAATATGCATTGCAGGAGCTCGCTTGCCCGGCAGCTAGTGTCCTATCAGAAAGAGTATTCAGTGCCGCAGGTTCAATATTAACCGAAAAAAGGACTCGTCTGGCTACCCAAAACGATGATCTAACCTTCATTAAAATGAACCACAACTGGATTTCGAATTCTTTTGCCCCACCTTGCCCGGCCGACACCTAGCTTTCCTATGAAAAGGTCTTGCCTGTGGACTATTCTGAATGACTTTACCAATCTCGTAATTTGCAGCAGCTGATTGTCCAGCATGCGACATGCTTACACCTCCCTAAATAGCCAAACTCCCCACACGGGGTCGTGGTATCGCCACTTGGCGCAAGCACCCGTGAGAGTGCTGTTTGTCTGAAGAGGTGGGTGTGCACGATTTTGGTCGACAGCACTGCCACTAGGTCCCTCATAGTACAATAAAGTGTCTCTGGCGGTGGTGGTGCGCACCCAACGTCAGACACACTGTTGTAACATGAGGGGCCCTGGGCCTGTACCGCCAGCCACAAGAGAGTTCCCCCACCCCCAGCTCAAACATTGCTCTACCACTTGCACAATTATCTCTCACAGTTCCACCAATGTTTAGTCTATGCGCTGACATCCTTAAATTCCTGCCACTGACAATACCATTGTGTTGACATGTATGATGGTACTTAACATAGTCAGGGGCAGTGTCCTATATTTACCCAAGTAAATACTTTGCGCCAAATTACTAGGTCTGAAACTACGCAGAGGAGCCCACCCCTGTACCTAATGATTGCACCCTTTTGTGTTTTCGTTTTGTTGTAATGCGAGACATTAACATGTATTTATTGTTTGGGACTATTAACTGGCAGACACTCATTACAATCGGCCTCCGCTGACAACACCAATGCTGCCTGTGTACCCTTGCAAGAGAATTCCAAGTGTCTACAGCCATATTTTATTATGTTAGGCCTACTACGCCTGTCTGCGGTCCCTCCTTCCACTAGTCCTCCAGTGACCTGTCTACTGCTGCCCGTGTACCCCTGGAACCAATTATAAAGTGCCTACAGCCCAATTTTATTATGTTAGGCCTTCGAAGCCTGTCTGCGGGCCCTCCTTCCAATAGTTCTCCACTGACCAGACCAATGCTGGCCGTGTACCCCTGGAACCCAGCTGAAAGTGCATGGAGCCTACTTTTTTTCTTTGTTTTATATTTATAAAGCCCAGATGAACTACGCTGTACCACGGTTCAAGCTACCCAGTCGACACTTCTTTTACGAGAAAAGCCATCCCAGCCCTCCACCGGCATGAAAAAGTCTGCATTGTCATAGCACTCAGGCAATCAAACAGTAGAAAGGTGCACCTGACAAGAGACGCATGGACCAGTAGGCATGTCCACAAAAAGTTACGTGTCCATTACGGCGCACTGGGTTAATGTGTTGGATGCATGGTCCACAGGGGACAGCCTACAAAGTCTGTCTGCAGTCCCTAATTAAAATTGTCCTCCGCTGACCACACCACTGCTGCCCGTGTACCCCTGGAACCAATTTTAAAGTGCCTGCAGCCTAATTTTGTTATGTTAGGCCTACTACGCCTGTCTGCGGTCCCTCCTTCCAATATTCCTCCACTGACCACACCACTGCTGCCCGTGGACCCCTGGAACCTATTTTTAATTGCATAGAGCATCCTTTTTTTAATAGTAGGCGTACAAAGTCTGTCTGCGGTCCATAATTGAAATTGTCCTCCACTGACCAGACCAATGCTGCCTGTGTACCCCTGTAACCTTTTTTAAACTGCATTGAGCCACATTTTTGGTTTAAGGCCTACTACCTGTGTCTGTCTGCGCCACTCAATACAGCTGTCCTCCTTTGAAAAAAGCTGAGCGTCAATAGTCTTGTTTTCAGCCTCTAGGAATTTGAAAACTGCATTGGGGCTACTACTTCGGTAGGGCCTACTAACGGTGTCTGCCGCTCCAAGGTGTTCCCCAGGTTTCCTCTCCATTGCTTCGGTCTTCCGACTCTCGTTTAGTAGTTGTTGAAAACTAGACTGCATTAGGCCTACAAATTGGGTATGGGGTGTAGAGACAGTGTTTTCCACTCCAAGGTGTTCCCCAGGTTTCATCTACATTGCTTCGGTCTTCCGACTCTCGTTTAGTAGTTGTTGAAAACTACACTGCATTAGGCCTACAAATTGGGTATGGGGTGTAGAGACGGTGTGTTCCACTCCAAGGTGTTCCCCAGGTTTCGTCTACATTGCTTCGGTCTTCCGACTCTCGTTTAGTAGTTGTTGAAAACTAGACTGCACTAGGCCTACAAATTGGGTATGGGGTGTAGAGACGGTGTGTTCCACTCCAAGGTGTTCCCCAGGTTTCCTCTCCATTGCTTCGGTCTTCCGACTCTCGTTTAGTAGTTGTTGAAAACTACACTGCATTAGGCCTACAAATTGGGTATGGGGTGTAGAGATGGTGTGTTCCACTCCAAGGTGTTCCCCAGGTTTCCTCTCCATTGCTTCGATCTTCCGACTCTCGTTTAGTAGTTGTTGAAAACGACACTGCATTAGGCCTACAAATTGGGTATGGGGTGTAGACACGGTGTGTTCCACTCCAAGGTGTTCCCCAGGTTTCCTCTCCATTGCTTCGATCTTCCGACTCTCGTTTAGTAGTTGTTGAAAACTAGACTGCATTAGGCCTACAAATTGGGTATGGGGTGTAGAGACGGTGTGTTCCACTCCAAGGTGTTCCCCAGGTTTCCTCTCCATTGCTTCGGTCTTCCGACTCTCGTTTAGTAGTTGTTGAAAACTAGACTGCATTAGGCCTACAAATTGGGTATGGGGTGTAGAGACGGTGTGATCCACTCCAAGGTGTTCCCCAGGTTTCGTCTACATTGCTTCGGTCTTCCGACTCTCGTCTAGTAGTTGTTGAAAACTACACTGCATTAGGCCTACAAATTGGGTATGGGGTGTAGAGACGGTGTGTTCCACTCCAAGGTGTTCCCCAGGTTTCCTCTCCATTGCTTCGATCTTCCGACTCTCGTTTAGTAGTTGTTGAAAACGACACTGCATTAGGCCTACAAATTGGGTATGGGGTGTAGAGACGGTGTGTTCCACTCCAAGGTGTTCCCCAGGTTTCCTCTCCATTGCTTCGATCTTCCGACTCTCGTTTAGTAGTTGTTGAAAGCGACACTGCATTAGGATTACAAATTGGGTATGGGGTGTAGAGACGGTGTGTTCCACTCCAAGGTGTTCCCCGGGTTTCCTCTCCATTGCTTCGATCTTCCAACTCTCGTTTAGTAGTTGTTGAAAACTACACTGCATTAGGCCTACAAATTGGGTATGGGGTGCAGAGACGGTGTGTTCCACTCCAAGGTGTTCCCCAGGTTTCCTCTCCATTGCTTCGGTCTTCCGACTCTCGTTTAGTAGTTGTTGAAAACTACACTGCATTAGGCCTACAAATTGGGTATGGGGTGTAGAGACGGTGTGTTCCACTCCAAGGTGTTCCCCAGGTTTCCTCTCCATTGCTTCGGTCTTCCGACTCTCGTTTAGTAGTTGTTGAAAACTAGACTGCATTAGGCCTACAAATTGGGTATGGGGTGTAGAGACGGTGTGTTCCACTCCAAGGTGTTCCCCAGGTTTCCTCTCCATTGCTTCGGTCTTCCGACTCTCGTTTAGTAGTTGTTGAAAACTACACTGCATTAGGCCTACAAATTGGGTATGGGGTGTAGAGACGGTGTGTTCCACTCCAAGGTGTTCCCCAGGTTTCCTCTCCATTGCTTCGGTCTTCCGACTCTCATTTAGTAGTTGTTGAAAACTACACTGCATTAGGCCTACAAATTGGGTATGGGGTGTAGAGACGGTGTGTTCCACTCCAAGGTGTTCCCCAGGTTTCATCTACATTGCTTCGGTCTTCCGACTCGTTTAGTAGTTGTTGAAAACTACACTGCATTAGGCCTACAAATTGGGTATGGGGTGTAGAGACGGTGTGTTCCACTCCAAGGTGTTCCCCAGGTTTCCTCTCCATTGCTTCGATCTTCCGACTCTCGTTTAGTAGTTGTTGAAAACTACACTGCATTAGGCCTACAAATTGGGTATGGGGTGTAGAGACGGTGTGTTCCACTCCAAGGTGTTACCCAGGTTTCCTCTCCATTGCTTCGGTCTTCCGACTCTCGTTTAGTAGTTGTTGAAAACTACACTGCATTAGGCCTACAAATTGGGTATAGGGTGTAGAGACGGTGTGTTCCACTCCAAGGTGTTCCCCAGGTTTCGTCTACATTGCTTCGGTCTTCCAACTCTCGTTTAGTAGTTGTTGAAAACTACACTGCATTAGGCCTACAAATTGGGTATGGGGTGTAGAGACGGTGTGTTCCACTCCAAGGTGTTCCCCAGGTTTCCTCTCCATTGCTTCGGTCTTCCGACTCTCGTTTAGTAGTTGTTGAAAACTACACTGCATTAGGCCTACAAATTGGGTATGGGGTGTAGAGACGGTGTGTTCCACTTCAAGGTGTTCCCCAGGTTTCGTCTACATTGCTTCGGTCTTCCGACTCTCGTTTAGTAGTTGTTGAAAACTAGACTGCATTAGGCCTACAAATTGGGTATGGGGTGTAGAGACGGTGTATTCCACTCCAAGGTGTTCCCCAGGTTTCGTCTACATTGCTTCGGTCTTCCGACTCTCGTTTAGTAGTTGTTGAAAACTAGACTGCATTAGGCCTACAAATTGGGTATGGGGTGTAGAGACGGTGTATTCCACTCCAAGGTGTTCCCCAGGTTTCGTCTACATTGCTTCGGTCTTCCGACTCTCGTTTAGTAGTTGTTGAAAACTACACTGCATTAGGCCTACAAATTGGGTATGGGGTGTAGAGACGGTGTGTTCCACTCCAAGGTGTTCCCCAAGTTTCCTCTCCATTGCTTCGGTCTTCCGACTCTCGTTTAGTAGTTGTTGACAACAACACTGCATTACGCCTACTAGTTGGGTTGGGGCCTTCTATCTGTGTCTGCCGCTCCTTGCTGTTCTCCAGTGAACAAAGCTGTGCCGCCGGTTTACTACTGTTGCCAATTTTGAACTGCATTTAGAATACTTACTGATTTGGGCCTACTCTCTGTGTCAGCCTCTCAATCCAGTTGTCCTCCACTGAACAAAGCAATGCCCCCTGGTTAGTCCTGTTACCAATTTTGAACTGCATTTAGCCCACTTTATTCTTTGGGCCCATATCTGTTTCCCCCTCATCCTGCCCATTGCCCAGCCAGTGATAGATGAGTCTGCTGGTACATTGACCCATAACGCAACATTCCCCGTGCACGCTACACTGCAAGATTGTGACCCTGATGAAAGTCAGGTCCCCCTTCCCGCATACCATACCACATTACACGGGGACAAAGAGGAAGGTGCAGATGAAGGTGCAGGTTCCTTCATCAGGTGGGGGGAGGAATACTCGTTGGCGACGTCACTGGCACAGGGCCTCTCATAGTACGCAAAAGTGTTGCTGCCGGTGGGAGGCGCCCCAGCCGTGCAAACACACCGCTGTACTTTGAGGGGCCCTGTGCCAGTGCCAATGCCAACTAGTGGGCCCCCCCTGCTTGCTCAGGATCACAGCACTTGCAAAGTTGAAATACTTACCTCTCCCTGCTCCACTGCCGTGACGTGGTCCAGATGTCCTTGGCCCACTAATTGCTTGAACCAGCCCTACCCCCCACAACTTTAGCCAAATGACCCCCAATTTCCAATGCCTTACAATTATTATAAGCTAAATTACGATTGACAAGCTTCAGTAGCAAGAATGGATGTTTTTGCCAATACAATGGGCTCTGTACATGTTTTCCTGGCCTCTACTCACTGCCGACTATGCTCCCCCATTGACTTACATTGGGTTTCGTGTTTCGGTCGATCCCCGACTTTTCGCGATAATCGGCCGATTCCACTCGACTCGACTTTTGAGATAGTCGGGTTTCGCGAAACCCGGCTCGACTCTAAAAAGGTCAAGGTCGCTCAACTCTAGTTGTAATGTAAAAAAAAATGTTAAAAGCCAAGAGGGGTGAATACTTTCGCAAGCCACTGTATATGTAATTGTCAGGAAAGTAACAAGATTTTATGTAGAGATGCAAATCTAGTCTAAAATAATTGACATACTCAATATTATAGAGGAACTGTCACCTCCCCTAACATTTCTAGTTTAGTAAAATCTTGTGTTTCCTATTAAATACCAATCCTGGAGCATCTTGTCTTACATTGTACAGTTCCTTAATTATATCAAATGTCGGGATAAAGGTTTTACGCACACCTAAAAACAATCATATTAAACAAAATCCCTTATTAATTTCACAGGGACAAAGAAGCATAAGCAACAAAATAGTTAAAATGTATCTTTAATAATAATAATAATAATAATAATAATAATAATAAAATCAATTAACATTCAGCAAGGGAAATTTCTCTAAGTACATACACCCAAGAGCAGTAACCAAAGCCAGGCAAAAATAATATAGGGTAGCAAGACCTAATGATCTGCATGTATACAGAGATAATGGAACCATACTACATGGAGACCGGCTTCAGTTAGTTTATCATACTGCGGTGTAGGCGACTAGCAACAATCAGCTGCCAATAGCATGAGTAAAAAAAAATGGTTACACTTAGGCCGGCGTCATGCTCAGCGTATAAAAATACGGTCCGTAATTTACGGCCGCAATACGCAGAAAAGTCCCCAAAATAGTGGTCCAGATCTCCTCCGTAGGCAGGGTGTGTCAGCGTATTTTGCGCATGGCATCCTCCGTATGTAATCCGTATGGCATCCGTACTGCGAGATTTTCTCGCAGGCTTGCAAAACCGACATACGGACATACAATGGATCCATGTTCTCAAAAAATCATAACATATATATATATATATATATATATATATATATATATATATATATATATATATATATATATATGTCATTGAGATATACAGTGTCTACAAGTAGTATTCAACCCCCTGCAGATTTAGCAGGTTTAATAAGATGCAAATAAGTTAGAGCCTTCAAACTTCAAACAAGAGCAGGATTTATTAACAGATGCATAAATCTTACAAACCAAAAAGTTTTGTTGCTCAGTTAAATGTTTATAAATTTTAAACATAAAAGTGTGGGTCAATTGTTGTGAATTCTGTGGCTGAATTCACTCCTGTGGTCACAAGTGGTACTGCAGCTTCTGAGCTTCCTCCCTCAGGTGTTCTGGTGAGCTCGTTGGCTGCTTTGTTATTTAACTCCACCTGATTCTGTCTTCCTTGCTCCTTGTCAATGTTCCAGTGTTGGATCTGAGCTTCTGGATCTTTCCTGTGGCCTGCTGCTCTGCTTAGATAAGTGCTTCTTTGCTTTTGTTGCTACTTTTTCTGTCCAGCTTGTTAATTCGTTTTTCTGGAAGCTCTGAGACGCAAAGGGTGTACCGCCGTGCCGTTAGTTCGGCACGGTGGGTCTTTTTGCCCCCTTTGCGTGGTTTTTTGCTTTAGGGTTTTTTGTAGACTGCAAAGTTCTCTTTGCTATCCTCGCTCTATCTAGAATATCGGGCCTCACTTTGCTGAATCTATTTCATCCCTACGTTTGTCTTTTCATCTTGCTAACAGTCATTATATGTGGGGGGCTGCCTTTTCCTTTGGGGTATTTCTCTGAGGCAAGTCAGGCTTGTTTTTCTATCTTCAGGCTAGTCAGCTCCTCAGGCTGTGCCGAGTTGCATAGGTAGTGTCAGGCGCAATCCACAGCTGCCTTTAGTTGTGTTTAGGATAGGTTCAGGTATTGTGGTCTACAGAGATTCCACGTCTCAGAGCTCGTTCTATTGTTTTTTGGGTTATTGTCAGATCACTGTATGTGCTCTGATTGCTGGCACACTGTGTCACTGGATTGCCTACATAACAGTACAAGGAGCCAACCTAATGATTCTCAATAGAGGGAAAAAAGAAGTTCTGACATCATTTTTTTTTCTCAGCTCTGTGTTCAGTCTTTTTTTTCCCGTAGACATTTGGGTGTTTCAGGACACAGGTGTGGACATGGATATTCAGGGTCTGTGCTCTTCAATGGATAATCTCGTTACAAATGTACAAAGGATTCAAGATACTATTGATCAGAAATCTATGTTAGAACCAAGAATTCCTATTCCTGATTTGTTTTTTGGTGATAGAAATAAGTTTCTTAATTTCAAAAATAATTGTAAGCTATTTCTGGCCTTGAAACCTCATTCTTCTGGTAATCGTATTCAACAGGTTTTGATTATTATTTCTTTTTTGCGCGGCGACCCTCAGGACTGGGCATTTTCTCTTGCGCCAGGAGACCCTGCATTGAGTAATGTCAATGCGTTTTTCCTGGCGCTCAGATTACTTTACGATGAGCCTAATTCAGTGGATCAGGCTGAGAAAAATTTGCTGGCTTTGTGCCATGGCCAGGATGATATAGAAGTATATTGTCAGAAATTTAGGAAGTGATCAGTACTCACTCTGTGGAATGAATCTGCGCTGGCAGCTTTGTTCAGAAAGGGTCTCTCTGAGGCTCTTAAGGATGTCATGGTGGGTTTTCCTATGCCTACTGGTTTGAATGAGTCTATGTCTTTGGCCATTTAGATCGGTCGACGCTTGCGCGAGCGTAAATCTGTGCACCATTTGGCGGTATTGTCTAAGATTAAACCTGAGCCTATGCAGTGCGATAGGACTATGACCAGAGGTGAACGGCAAGAACACAGACGTCTGAATGGTCTGTGTTTCTACTGTGGTGATTCCACTCATGCTATTTCTGATTGTCCTAAGCGCACTAAGCGGTTCGATAGGTCTGCCGTCATTGGTACTGTACAATCCAAATTCCTTCTGTCCATTACCTTGATATGCTCTTTGTCATCGTATTCTGTCATGGCGTTTGTGGATTCAGGCGCTGCCCTGAATCTGATGGATTTGGATTATGCTAAACGTTGTGGGTTTTTCTTGGAGCCTTTGCGGTGTCCTATTCCGTTGAGAGGAATTGATGCTACACCTTTGGCCAAGAATAAACCTCAGTACTAGACCCAGCTGACCATGTGCATGGCTCCTGCACATCAGGAAGTTATTCGCTTTCTGGTGCTACATAATCTGCATGATGTGGTCATGTTGGGGTTGCCATGGCTGCAAACCCATAATCCAGTATTGGATTGGAACTCTATGTCGGTATCCAGCTGGGGTTGTCAGGGGGTACATGGTGATGTTCCATTTTTGTCTATTTCGTCATCCACTCCTTCTGAGGTCCCAGAGTTCTTGTCTGATTATCAGGATGTATTTGAAGAGCCCAAGTCCGATGCCCTACCTCCGCATAGGGATTGTGATTGTGCTATCAATTTGATTCCTGGTAGTAAAATCCCAAAAGGTCGATTATTTAATTTATCCGTGCCTGAACACGCCGCTATGCGCAGTTATGTGAAGGAATCCCTGGAGAAGGGACATATTCGCCCATCGTCATCACCACTGGGAGCAGGGTTCTTTTTTGTAGCCAAGAAGGATGGTTCGCTGAGACCGTGTATTGATTACCGCCTTCTTAATAAAATCACTGTTAAATTTCAGTATCCCTTGCCATTGTTATCTGACTTGTTTGCTCGGATTAAGGGGGCTAGTTGGTTCACTAAGATAGATCTTCGTGGTGCGTATAATCTGGTGAGAATCAGGCAAGGAGATAAATGGAAAACTGCATTTAATACGCCCGAGGGTCATTTTGAGTATCTAGTGATGCCGTTCGGACTTGCCAATGCTCCATCTGCGTTTCAGTCTTTTATGCATGACATCTTCCGTGAGTATCTGGATAAATTCCTGATTGTTTACTTGGATGACATTTTGATCTTCTCAGATGATTGGGACTCTCATGTGAAGCAGGTCAGAATGGTTTTCCAGGTCCTGCGTGCTAATTCTTTGTTTGTGAAGGGATCAAAGTGTCTCTTCGGTGTGCAGAAAGTTTCATTTTTGGGGTTCATCTTTTCCCCTTCTACTATCGAGATGGATCCGGTTAAGGTCCAAGCCATCCAGGATTGGACTCAGCCGACATCTCTGAAAAGTCTGCAAAAGTTCCTGGGCTTTGCTAATTTTTATCGTCGCTTCATCTGTAATTTTTCTAGCATTGCCAAACCATTGACCGATTTGACCAAGAAGGGTGCTGATTTGGTTAATTGGTCTTCTGCTGCTGTGGAAGCTTTTCAGGAGTTGAAGCGTCGTTTTTGTTCTGCCCCTGTGTTGTGTCAACCAGATGTTTCTCTTCCGTTCCAGGTCGAGGTTGATGCTTCTGAGATTGGAGCAGGGGCGGTTTTGTCACAGAGAGGTTCTGGTTGCTCAGTGTTGAAACTATGTGCTTTCTTTTCCAGGAAGTTTTCGGCTGCTGAGCGTAATTATGATGTGGGCAACCGAGAGTTGCTGGCCATGAAGTGGGCATTCGAGGAATGGCGTCATTGGCTTGAAGGAGCTAAGCATCGCGTGGTGGTATTGACTGATCATAAGAACCTTACTTATCTCGAGTCTGCCAAGCGCTTGAATCCTAGACAGGCCCGTTGGTCGTTATTTTTTGCCCGCTTCGATTTTGTGATTTCGTACCTTCCGGGCTCTAAAAATGTGAAGGCGGATGCTCTGTCTAGGAGTTTTGTGCCCGACTCTCCGGGTTCATCTGAGCCGGCGAGTATCCTCAAGGAAGGAGTCATTGTGTCTGCCATCTCCCCTGATTTGCGGCGAGTGTTGCAAAAATTTCAGGCGCATAAACCTGATCGTTGTCCGGCGGAGAAACTGTTCGTCCCTGATAGGTGGACTAGTAAAGTTATTTCTGAACTTCATTGTTCGGTGTTGGCTGGTCATCCTGGAATCTTTGGTACCAGAGAGTTAGTGGCTAGATCCTTCTGGTGGCCATCTCTGTCACGGGATGTACGTACTTTTGTGCAGTCCTGTGGGATTTGTGCTAGGGCTAAGCCCTGCTGTTCACGTGCCAGTGGGTTGCTTTTGCCCTTGCCGGTCCCAAAGAGGCCTTGGACACATATTTCGATGGATTTCATTTCTGACCTTCCCGTTTCTCAAAAGATGTCAGTCATTTGGGTGGTCTGTGATCGCTTTTCTAAAATGGTCCATCTGGTGCCCTTGGTTAAATTGCCTTCCTCCTCTGATTTGGTGCCTTTGTTCTTCCAGCATGTGGTTCGTTTGCATGGCATTCCTGAGAATATTGTTTCTGACAGAGGTTCCCAGTTTGTTTCAAGGTTTTGGCGAGCCTTTTGTGGTAGGATGGGCATTGACCTATCTTTTTCCTCGGCTTTCCATCCTCAGACTAATGGCCAGACCGAACGAACCAATCAGACCTTGGAAACATATCTGAGATGTTTTGTTTCTGCAGACCAGGATGATTGGGTGTCCTTTTTGCCGTTGGCTGAGTTCGCCCTTAATAATCGGGCCAGCTCGGCTACCTTGGTCTCAACATTTTTCTGCAATTCTGGGTTGCATCCTCGTTTCTCTTCAGGACAGGTTGAGTCTTCGGACTGTCCTGGTGTGGATTCTGTGGTGGACAGGTTGCAGCAGATCTGGACTCAGGTAGTGGACAATTTGACCTTGTCCCAGGAGAAGGCTCAACTTTTCGCTAATCGCAGACGCCGTGTGGGTCCCCGACTTCGTGTTGGGGATCTGGTTTGGTTATCTTCTCGTCATATTCTTATGAAGGTTTCCTCTCCTAAATTTAAACCTCGTTTTATTGGTCCGTATAGGATTTCTGAGATTCTCAATCCTGTGTCTTTTCGTCTGACCCTCCCAGACTCCTTTTCCATACATAATGTATTCCATAGGTCGTTGTTGCGGAGATACGTGGCACCTATGGTTCCATCTGTTGAGCCTCCTGCCCCGGTTTTGGTGGAGGGGGAATTGGAGTATATTGTGGAGAAAATTTTGGATTCTCGTGTTTCTAGACGGAAACTCCAGTATCTGGTTAAATGGAAGGGTTATGCTCAGGAAGATAATTCCTGGGTTTTTGCCTCTGATGTCCATGCTCCAGATCTTGTTCGTGCCTTTCATGTGGCTCATCCTGGTCGGCCTGGGGGCTCTGGTGAGGGTTCGGTGACCCCTCCTCAAGGGGGGGGTACTGTTGTGAATTCTGTGGCTGAATTCACTCCTGTGGTCACAAGTGGTACTGCAGCTTCTGAGCTTCCTCCCTCAGGTGTTCTGGTGAGCTCGTTGGCTGCTTTGTTATTTAACTCCACCTGATTCTGTCTTCCTTGCTCCTTGTCAATGTTCCAGTGTTGGATCTGAGCTTCTGGATCTTTCCTGTGGCCTGCTGCTCTGCTTAGATAAGTGCTTCTTTGCTTTTGTTGCTACTTTTTCTGTCCAGCTTGTTAATTCGTTTTGCTGGAAGCTCTGAGACGCAAAGGGTGTACCGCCGTGCCGTTAGTTCGGCACGGTGGGTCTTTTTGCCCCCTTTGCGTGGTTTTTTGCTTTAGGGTTTTTTGTAGACTGCAAAGTTCTCTTTGCTATCCTCGCTCTATCTAGAATATCGGGCCTCACTTTGCTGAATCTATTTCATCCCTACGTTTGTCTTTTCATCTTGCTAACAGTCATTATATGTGGGGGGCTGCCTTTTCCTTTGGGGTATTTCTCTGAGGCAAGTCAGGCTTGTTTTTCTATCTTCAGGCTAGTCAGCTCCTCAGGCTGTGCCGAGTTGCATAGGTAGTGTCAGGCGCAATCCACAGCTGCCTTTAGTTGTGTTTAGGATAGGTTCAGGTATTGCGGTCTACAGAGATTCCACGTCTCAGAGCTCGTTCTATTGTTTTTTGGGTTATTGTCAGATCACTGTATGTGCTCTGATTGCTGGCACACTGTGTCACTGGATTGCCTACATAACAGTCAATTATTATTCAACCCCTAGGTTTAATATTTTGTGGAATAACCTTTGTTTGCAATTACAGCTAATAATCGTCTTTTATAAGACTTGATCAGGCCGGCACAGGTCTCTGGAGTTATCTTGGCCCACTCCTCCATGCAGATCTTCTCCAAGTTATCTAGGTTCTTTGGGTGTCTCATGTGGACTTTAATCTTGAGCTCCTTCCACAAGTTTTCAATTGGGTTAAGGTCAGGAGACTGACTAGGCCACTGCAACACCTTGATTTTTTGCCTCTTGAACCAGGCCTTGGTTTTGTTGGCTGTGTGCTTTGGGTCGTTGTCTTGTTGGAAGATGAAATGACGACCTGTCTTAAGATCCTTGATGGAGGAGCGGAGGTTCTTGGCCAAAATCTCCAGGTAGGCCGTGTTATCCATCTTCCCATGGATGTGGACCAGATGGCCAGGCCCCTTGGCTGAGAAACAGCCCCACAGCATGATGCTGCCACCACCATGCTTGACTGTAGGGATGGTATTCTTGGGGTCGTATGCAGTGCCATCCAGTCTCCAAACGTCACGTGTGAGTTGGCACCAAAGATCTCGATCTTGGTCTCATCAGACCAGAGAACTTTGAACCAGCCAGTCTCAGAGTCCTCCAAGTGATCATGAGCAAACTGTAGACGAGCCTTGACATGACGCTTTGAAAGTAAAGGTACCTTACGGGCTCGTCTGGAACGGAGACCATTGCGGTGGAGTACGTTACTTATGGTATTGACTGAAACCAATGTCCCCACTGCCATGAGATCTTCCCGGAGCTCCTTCCTTGTTGTCCTTGGGTTAGCCTTGACTCTTCGGACAAGCCTGGCCTCGGCACGGGAGGAAACTTTCAAAGGCTGTCCAGGCCGTGGAAGGCTAACAGTAGTTCCATAAGCCTTCCACTTCCGGATGATGCTCCCAACAGTGGAGACAGGTAGGTCCAACTCCTTGGAAAGGGTTTTGTACCCCTTGCCAGCCTTGTGACCCTCCTCGATCTTGTCTCTGATGGCCTTGGAATGCTCCTTTGTCTTTCCCATGTTGACCATGTATGAGTGCTGTTCACAAGTTTGGGGAGGGTCTTAAATATTCAGAAAAGGCTGGAAAAAGAGATAATTAATCCAAACATGTGAAGCTCATTGTTCTTTGTGCCTGAACTACTTCTTAATACTTTAGGGGAACCAAACAGAATTCTGGTGGGTTGAGGGGTTGAATAATAAATGACCCTCTGAAAAGACTTTTCACAATTTAAAAAAAAAAAATAAACAAAGAAATAACATTCTTTTTTGCTGCAGTGCATTTCACACTTCCAGGCTGATCTACAGTCCAAATGTCACAATGCCAAGTTAATTCCAAATGTGTAAACCTGCTAAATCTGCAGGGGGTTGAATACTACTTGTAGGCACTGTATAATGGAAAAAAAAGAACAGCATCAAAATACTACCTTGAAAAACGTGCAGAGCTTTCCAAACCACTGTTATGGATGGTTCTAAGTATAAAGATGAAAAAAGGAAAACAGCACAACCAAATGAAAAAAAGTGGACTTTAATGCCTGAACGGCGTGGCAACGTTTCGGATGTAATATCCTTTCTCAAGCAGTGTATACATGGAAGTGTCAGGTTTTTATACAAACCACATATAAATCTCATTAGTAATATCATTACATCAATTGTCAGATAATATACAGTACTATAAAAGTGCCAAGTGACAAAAAAAGTGCATTAGTGCAGCAATAAAAGATCCCTTTAAGACATCTCATTAATAAGCATATAATATAAAGCGATCTCTCATATTATATAAAAGTACATTAAGTACCTAATCGCAATCATTGAACTGACCAGGTGTCCCACCATATGAAGCGCAATCAAAAAACACTCACACATGTTTTTGCTTGTAAACGCCATGTCCACGGCGTTCCCAGACGTCAACTGCGCATGTCCATGACGCAATTACCCATGAATCATAGCGCCACTCTCCGCGCCTGCACAGATGGCATCTAAGGTGCCGGACGCCATCTTTGTTATGGTATTCCACTAATCTCCGATCACTGCTGCACATATATACGGCTGTCACTACAAAAACTATGCTAAAGGAAGGCATGTACCTGCACAGAGCATATATGGAATACCTTCTACCATCCCCCTCAAAGGATCCATGAGTTCCATTATATATCGGCACGCAGGCCATACTATGAGGACATCATTGTAAAATAATTTCTGTTCTTTCAAATGGACATTTATAAGATCAGAATAAGGACATATATAAGGAATGTAAAGAAAACCAGGGTCACAGCATAAGCCTAAAACCGTGTTACAAGACACAGGAACACCTGTTATGTAGGCAATCCAGTGACACAGTGTGCCAGCAATCAGAGCACCTACAGTGATCTGACAATAACCCAAAAACAATAGAACGAGCTCTGAGACGTGGAATCTCTGTAGACCGCAATACCTGAACCTATCCTAAACACAACTAAAGGCAGCTGTGGATTGCGCCTAACACTACCTATGCAACTCGGCACAGCCTGAGGAGCTGACTAGCCTGAAGATAGAAAAACAAGCCTAACTTGCCTCAGAGAAATACCCCAAAGGAAAAGGCAGCCCCCCACATATAATGACTGTTAGCAAGATGAAAAGACAAACGTAGGGATGAAATAGATTCAGCAAAGTGAGGCCCGATATTCTAGATAGAGCGAGGATAGCAAAGAGAACTTTGCAGTCTACAAAAAACCCTAAAGCAAAAAACCACGCAAAGGGGGCAAAAAGACCCACCGTGCCGAACTAACGGCACGGCGGTACACCCTTTGCGTCTCAGAGCTTCCAGCAAAACGAATTGACAAGCTGGACAGAAAAAGTAACAACAAAAGCAAAGAAGCACTTATCTAAGCAGAGCAGCAGGCCACAGGAAAGATCCAGAAGCTCAGATCCAACACTGGAACATTGACAAGGAGCAAGGAAGACAGAATCAGGCGGAGTTAAATAACAAAGCAGCCAACGAGCTCACCAGAACACCTGAGGGAGGAAGCTCAGAAGCTGCAGTACCACTTGTGACCACAGGAGTGAATTCAGCCACAGAATTCACAACAGTACCCCCCCCTTGAGGAGGGGTCACCGAACCCTCACCAGAGCCCCCAGGCCGACCAGGATGAGCCACATGAAAGGCACGAACAAGATCTGGAGCATGGACATCAGAGGCAAAAACCCAGGAATTATCTTCCTGAGCATAACCCTTCCATTTAACCAGATACTGGAGTTTCCGTCTAGAAACACGAGAATCCAAAATTTTCTCCACAATATACTCCAATTCCCCCTCCACCAAAACCGGGGCAGGAGGCTCAACAGATGGAACCATAGGTGCCACGTATCTCCGCAACAACGACCTATGGAATACATTATGTATGGAAAAGGAGTCTGGGAGGGTCAGACGAAAAGACACAGGATTGAGAATCTCAGAAATCCTATACGGACCAATAAAACGAGGTTTAAATTTAGGAGAGGAAACCTTCATAGGAATATGACGAGAAGATAACCAAACCAGATCCCCAACACGAAGTCGGGGACCCACACGGCGTCTGCGATTAGCGAAAAGTTGAGCCTTCTCCTGGGACAAGGTCAAATTGTCCACTACCTGAGTCCAGATCTGCTGCAACCTGTCCACCACAGAATCCACACCAGGACAGTCCGAAGACTCAACCTGTCCTGAAGAGAAACGAGGATGCAACCCAGAATTGCAGAAAAATGTTGAGACCAAGGTAGCCGAGCTGGCCCGATTATTAAGGGCGAACTCAGCCAACGGCAAAAAGGACACCCAATCATCCTGGTCTGCAGAAACAAAACATCTCAGATATGTTTCCAAGGTCTGATTGGTTCGTTCGGTCTGGCCATTAGTCTGAGGATGGAAAGCCGAGGAAAAAGATAGGTCAATGCCCATCCTACCACAAAAGGCTCGCCAAAACCTTGAAACAAACTGGGAACCTCTGTCAGAAACAATATTCTCAGGAATGCCATGCAAACGAACCACATGCTGGAAGAACAAAGGCACCAAATCAGAAGAGGAAGGCAATTTAACCAAGGGCACCAGATGGACCATTTTAGAAAAGCGATCACAGACCACCCAAATGACTGACATCTTTTGAGAAATGGGAAGGTCAGAAATGAAATCCATCGAAATATGTGTCCAAGGCCTCTTTGGAACCGGCAAGGGCAAAAGCAACCCACTGGCACGTGAACAGCAGGGCTTAGCCCTAGCACAAATCCCACAGGACTGCACAAAAGTACGTACATCCCGTGACAGAGATGGCCACCAGAAGGATCTAGCCACTAACTCTCTGGTACCAAAGATTCCAGGATGACCAGCCAACACCGAACAATGAAGTTCAGAGATAACTTTACTAGTCCACCTATCAGGGACGAACAGTTTCTCCGCCGGACAACGATCAGGTTTATTCGCCTGAAATTTTTGCAACACTCGCCGCAAATCAGGGGAGATGGCAGACACAATGACTCCTTCCTTGAGGATACTCGCCGGCTCAGATGAACCCGGAGAGTCGGGCACAAAACTCCTAGACAGAGCATCCGCCTTCACATTTTTAGAGCCCGGAAGGTACGAAATCACAAAATCGAAGCGGGCAAAAAATAACGACCAACGGGCCTGTCTAGGATTCAAGCGCTTGGCAGACTCGAGATAAGTAAGGTTCTTATGATCAGTCAATACCACCACGCGATGCTTAGCTCCTTCAAGCCAATGACGCCATTCCTCGAATGCCCACTTCATGGCCAGCAACTCTCGGTTGCCCACATCATAATTACGCTCAGCAGCCGAAAACTTCCTGGAAAAGAAAGCACATGGTTTCAACACTGAGCAACCAGAACCTCTCTGTGACAAAACCGCCCCTGCTCCAATCTCAGAAGCATCAACCTCGACCTGGAACGGAAGAGAAACATCTGGTTGACACAACACAGGGGCAGAACAAAAACGATGCTTCAACTCCTGAAAAGCTTCCACAGCAGCAGAAGACCAATTAACCAAATCAGCACCCTTCTTGGTCAAATCGGTCAATGGTTTGGCAATGCTAGAAAAATTACAGATGAAGCGACGATAAAAATTAGCAAAGCCCAGGAACTTTTGCAGACTTTTCAGAGATGTCGGCTGAGTCCAATCCTGGATGGCTTGGACCTTAACCGGATCCATCTCGATAGTAGAAGGGGAAAAGATGAACCCCAAAAATGAAACTTTCTGCACACCGAAGAGACACTTTGATCCCTTCACAAACAAAGAATTAGCACGCAGGACCTGGAAAACCATTCTGACCTGCTTCACATGAGAGTCCCAATCATCTGAGAAGATCAAAATGTCATCCAAGTAAACAATCAGGAATTTATCCAGATACTCACGGAAGATGTCATGCATAAAAGACTGAAACACAGATGGAGCATTGGCAAGTCCGAACGGCATCACTAGATACTCAAAATGACCCTCGGGCGTATTAAATGCAGTTTTCTATTCATCTCCTTGCCTGATTCTCACCAGATTATGCGCACCACGAAGATCTATCTTAGTGAACCAACTAGCCCCCTTAATCCGAGCAAACAAGTCAGATAACAATGGCAAGGGATACTGAAATTTAACAGTGATTTTATTAAGAAGGCGGTAATCAATACACGGTCTCAGCGAACCATCCTTCTTGGCTACAAAAAAGAACCCTGCTCCCAGCGGTGATGATGATGGGCGAATATGTCCCTTCTCCAGGGATTCCTTCACATAACTGCGCATAGCGGCGTGTTCAGGCACGGATAAATTAAATAATCGACCTTTAGGGAATTGACTACCAGGAATTAAATTGATAGCACAATCACAATCCCTATGCGGAGGTAGGGCATCGGACTTGGGCTCTTCAAATACATCCTGATAATCAGACAAGAACTCTGGGACCTCAGAAGGAGTGGATGACGAAATAGACAAAAATGGAACATCACCATGTACCCCCTGACAACCCCAGCTGGATACTGACATAGAGTTCCAATCCAATACTGGATTATGGGTTTGCAGCCATGGCAACCCCAACACGACCACATCATGCAGATTATGTAGCACCAGAAAGCGAATAACTTCCTGATGTGCAGGAGCCATGCACATGGTCAGCTGGGTCCAGTACTGAGGTTTATTCTTGGCCAAAGGTGTAGCATCAATTCCTCTCAACGGAATAGGACACCGCAAAGGCTCCAAGAAAAACCCACAACGTTTAGCATAATCCAAATCCATCAGATTCAGGGCAGCGCCTGAATCCACAAACGCCATGACAGAATACGATGACAAAGAGCATATCATGGTAATGGACAGAAGGAATTTGGATTGTACAGTACCAATGACGGCAGACCTATTGAACCGCTTAGTGCGCTTAGGACAATCAGAAATATCATGAGTGGAATCACCACAGTAGAAACACAGACCATTCAGACATCTGTGTTCTTGCCGTTCAACTCTGGTCATAGTCCTATCGCACTGCATAGGCTCAGGTTTAATCTTAGACAATACCGCCAAATGGTGCACAGATTTACGCTCGCGCAAGCGTCGACCGATCTGAATGGCCAAAGACATAGACTCATTCAAACCAGCAGGCATAGGAAAACCCACCATGACATCCTTAAGAGCCTCAGAGAGACCCTTTCTGAACAAAGCTGCCAGCGCAGATTCATTCCACAGAGTGAGTACTGACCACTTCCTAAATTTCTGACAATATACTTCTATATCATCCTGACCCTGGCACAAAGCCAGCAAATTTTTCTCAGCCTGATCCACTGAATTAGGCTCATCGTAAAGTAATCCGAGCGCCAGGAAAAACGCATTGACATTACTCAATGCAGGGTCTCCTGGCGCAAGAGAAAATGCCCAGTCCTGAGGGTCGCCGCGCAAAAAAGAAATAATAATCAAAACCTGTTGAATAGGATTACCAGAAGAATGAGGTTTCAAGGCCAGAAATAGCTTACAATTATTTTTGAAATTAAGAAACTTAGTTCTATCACCAAAAAACAAATCAGGAATAGGAATTCTTGGTTCTAACATAGATTCCTGATCAATAGTATCTTGAATCCTTTGTACATTTATAACGAGATTATCCATTGAAGAGCACAGACCCTGAATATCCATGTCCACACCTGTGTCCTGAAACACCCAAATGTCTACGGGAAAAAAAAGACTGAACACAGAGCTGAGAAAAAAAAATGATGTCAGAACTTCTTTTTCCCCTCTATTGAGAATCATTAGGTTGGCTCCTTGTACTGTTATGTAGGCAATCCAGTGACACAGTGTGCCAGCAATCAGAGCACATACAGTGATCTGACAATAACCCAAAAACAATAGAACGAGCTCTGAGACGTGGAATCTCTGTAGACCGCAATACCTGAACCTATCCTAAACACAACTAAAGGCAGCTGTGGATTGCGCCTAACACTACCTATGCAACTCGGCACAGCCTGAGGAGCTGACTAGCCTGAAGATAGAAAAACAAGCCTAACTTGCCTCAGAGAAATACCCCAAAGGAAAAGGCAGCCCCCCACATATAATGACTGTTAGCAAGATGAAAAGACAAACGTAGGGATGAAATAGATTCGGCAAAGTGAGGCCCGATATTCTAGATAGAGCGAGGATAGCAAAGAGAACTTTGCAGTCTACAAAAAACCCTAAAGCAAAAAACCACGCAAAGGGGGCAAAAAGACCCACCGTGCCGAACTAACGGCACGGCGGTACACCCTTTGCGTCTCAGAGCTTCCAGCAAAACGAATTGACAAGCTGGACAGAAAAAGTAACAACAAAAGCAAAGAAGCACTTATCTAAGCAGAGCAGCAGGCCACAGGAAAGATCCAGAAGCTCAGATCCAACACTGGAACATTGACAAGGAGCAAGGAAGACAGAATCAGGCGGAGTTAAATAACAAAGCAGCCAACGAGCTCACCAGAACACCTGAGGGAGGAAGCTCAGAAGCTGCAGTACCACTTGTGACCACAGGAGTGAATTCAGCCACAGAATTCACAACAAACACCCCACTCATAAAAGAGGGGTCCCCTGTGTCAAAAGCATGGACCCGAGCGAAAAAGGAGGCGATTAAACCCCCTTTCCACTCAGCCCACGGCAAGTAACACCAAAAGACCACTGATTATTAAACAAAAAGTGTCCATAATCCAGAATATACATTGACCAGAACACATTGATTGGAGAACTATACAGAAATTTTATGAGTACTCTAGTTTTCAAAGCTGGATGATAGTGTGACACATCAATTCACTGGGTTACATACAATATTATTCCAAAAAAAAAACAAGCAAAATGTGAAAAAAATAGTAAAAAAAAGAACAAACAGAAAAAAACTTATATTGACATTGTCGCTTCATATAGTGGGACACCTGGAAAAAGAAAAAAAGAAGAAAATGATCAAAAAAAGAAGGATCTTCATATACATTTAAAAACATATAGGAGAAAGAGCCAACAATGTATATTATAGAAGCTGATTGCATTTAAAGACCCTGTGAGCTTTCCAGGAAAGTTCCCACGCTCGAGTTCATATGAGGACAACCAGCAGAGGGCGCATCACCACGAATGAAGGTAACAACAGGTCATTGACCTACATTACCTTCATTCCCCGGGGTTTTGCAGCCACGAGCACAGCTGCATTATAGCAGAGCTCCTGCCTGTAAAATATTTTAACCCCTTCAGATGGATTTACATCGTGGGGCGTTGCAGATCATCGGAAGGTATGTATATTGTTGGTTTATTATGTTTCCTTTGTTACAGAGCGAGGGTCTTCAGGTGGATTGAGAGAACAATAAAATATTCAAACAAACTGTGTGTTCATTTCATTAAAATAATTTTTAATAATGTGTGTGTGTTTTTTTTAACCATTTCATGGTATTGGATTAATAATGGATAGGTGTCAGAATTGACGCCTCTCCATTATTAATCTGGCTTAATGTCACCTTACAATAGCAAGGTGACATTAACCCTTCATTACCCCATATCCCACCGCTACACGGGAATGGGAAGAGAGTGGCCAAGTGCCAGAATAGGCGCATCTTCCAGATGTGCCTTTTCTGGGGTGGCTGGGGGCAGGTGTTTTTAGCCAGGGGGGGGGCCAATAACGGTGGACCCTCTCCAGGCTATTAATATCTGCCCTCAGTCACTGGCTTTACTACTCTGGCGGAGAAAATTGCGCGGGAGCCCACGCCAATTTTTTCCACCATTTAACCCTTAAATTAAATAGCTAGAGCGCCCAAATTTTGCACATACACATTACTAACATTAGTAGTGTGGAATATGCAAAAAAAATGGTGATATGAGATGGTTTACTGTATGTAAACCATGTCACATATCATGTCGGGTTTAGGAAGGAGATAGCAAAAGCCGGCAATTGAATTACCGGCTTTAAAGCTATCTAGCGCTGTATGAAATATTAATATATATACATATATGTGTCTCAATGACATATATATATATATATATATATATATATATATATATATATATATATATACCTATTCTATGTGTACACATTTATTCTACCTATTCTATTGTAAGCTGCAGTACCAATTGTGACCACAGGAGTGAATTCAGCCACAGAATTCACAACAAACACTCCACTCATAAAAGAGGGGTCCCCTGTGTCAAAAGCATGGACCCGAGCGAAAAAGGAGGCGATTAAACCCCCTTTCCACTCAGCCCACGGCAAGTAACACCAAAAGACCACTGATTATTAAACAAAAAGTGTCCATAATCCAGAATATACATTGACCAGAACACATTGATTGGAGAACTATACAGAAATTTTATGAGTACTCTAGTTTTCAAAGCTGGATGATAGTGTGACACATCAATTCACTGGGTTACATACAATATTATTCCAAAAAAAACAAGCAAAATGTGAAAAAAATAGTAAAAAAAAGAACAAACAGAAAAAAACTTATATTGACATTGTCGCTTCATATAGTGGGACACCTGGAAAAAGAAAAAAAGAAGAAAATGATCAAAAAAAGAAGGATCTTCATATACATTTAAAAACATATAGGAGAAAGAGCCAACAATGTATATTATAGAAGCTGATTGCATTTAAAGACCCTGTGAGCTTTCCAGGAAAGTTCCCACGCTCGAGTTCATATGAGGACAACCAGCAGAGGGCGCATCACCACGAATGAAGGTAACAACAGGTCATTGACCTACATTACCTTCATTCCCCGGGGTTTTGCAGCCACGAGCACAGCTGCATTATAGCAGAGCTCCTGCCTGTAAAATATTTTAACCCCTTCAGATGGATTTACATCGTGGGGCGTTGCAGATCATCGGAAGGTATGTATATTGTTGGTTTATTATGTTTCCTTTGTTACAGAGCGAGGGTCTTCAGGTGGATTGAGAGAACAATAAAATATTCAAACAAACTGTGTGTTCATTTCATTAAAATAATTTTTAATAATGTGTGTGTGTTTTTTTTAACCATTTCATGGTATTGGATTAATAATGGATAGGTGTCAGAATTGACGCCTCTCCATTATTAATCTGGCTTAATGTCACCTTACAATAGCAAGGTGACATTAACCCTTCATTACCCCATATCCCACCGCTACACGGGAATGGGAAGAGAGTGGCCAAGTGCCAGAATAGGCGCATCTTCCAGATGTGCCTTTTCTGGGGTGGCTGGGGGCAGGTGTTTTTAGCCAGGGGGGGGGGGGCAATAACGGTGGACCCTCTCCAGGCTATTAATATCTGCCCTCAGTCACTGGCTTTACTACTCTGGCGGAGAAAATTGCGCGGGAGCCCACGCCAATTTTTTCCACCTATTAACCCTTAAATTAAATAGCTAGAGCGCCCAAATTTTGCACATACACATTACTAACATTAGTAGTGTGGAATATGCAAAAAAAATGGTGATATGAGATGGTTTACTGTATGTAAACCATGTCACATATCATGTCGGGTTTAGGAAGGAGATAGCAAAAGCCGGCAATTGAATTACCGGCTTTAAAGCTATCTAGCGCTGTATGAAATATTAATATATATACATATATGTGTCTCAATGACATATATATATATATATATATATATATATATATATACCTATTCTATGTGTACACATTTATTCTACCTATTCTATTGTAAGCTGCAGTACCACTTGTGACCACAGGAGTGAATTCAGCCACAGAATTCACAACAAACACCCCACTCATAAAAGAGGGGTCCCCTGTGTCAAAAGCATGGACCCGAGCGAAAAAGGAGGCGATTAAACCCCCTTTCCACTCAGCCCACGGCAAGTAACACCAAAAGACCACTGATTATTAAACAAAAAGTGTCCATAATCCAGAATATACATTGACCAGAACACATTGATTGGAGAACTATACAGAAATTTTATGAGTACTCTAGTTTTCAAAGCTGGATGATAGTGTGACACATCAATTCACTGGGTTACATACAATATTATTCCAAAAAAAAACAAGCAAAATGTGAAAAAAATAGTAAAAAAAAGAACAAACAGAAAAAAACTTATATTGACATTGTCGCTTCATATAGTGGGACACCTGGAAAAAGAAAAAAAGAAGAAAATGATCAAAAAAAGAAGGATCTTCATATACATTTAAAAACATATAGGAGAAAGAGCCAACAATGTATATTATAGAAGCTGATTGCATTTAAAGACCCTGTGAGCTTTCCAGGAAAGTTCCCACGCTCGAGTTCATATGAGGACAACCAGCAGAGGGCGCATCACCACGAATGAAGGTAACAACAGGTCATTGACCTACATTACCTTCATTCCCCGGGGTTTTGCAGCCACGAGCACAGCTGCATTATAGCAGAGCTCCTGCCTGTAAAATATTTTAACCCCTTCAGATGGATTTACATTGTGGGGCGTTGCAGATCATCGAAAGGTATGTATATTGTTGGTTTATTATGTTTCCTTTGTTACAGAGCGAGGGTCTTCAGGTGGATTGAGAGAACAATAAAATATTCAAACAAACTGTGTGTTCATTTCATTAAAATAATTTTTAATAATGTGTGTGTGTTTTTTTTAACCATTTCATGGTATTGGATTAATAATGGATAGGTGTCAGAATTGACGCCTCTCCATTATTAATCTGGCTTAATGTCACCTTACAATAGCAAGGTGACATTAACCCTTCATTACCCCATATCCCACCGCTACACGGGAATGGGAAGAGAGTGGCCAAGTGCCAGAATAGGCGCATCTTCCAGATGTGCCTTTTCTGGGGTGGCTGGGGGCAGGTGTTTTTAGCCAGGGGGGGGGCCAATAACCGTGGACCCTCTCCAGGCTATTAATATCTGCCCTCAGTCACTGGCTTTACTACTCTGGCGGAGAAAATTGCGCGGGAGCCCACGCCAATTTTTTCCACCATTTAACCCTTAAATTAAATAGCTAGAGCGCCCAAATTTTGCACATACACATTACTAACATTAGTAGTGTGGAATATGCAAAAAAAATGGTGATATGAGATGGTTTACTGTATGTAAACCATGTCACATATCATGTCGGGTTTAGGAAGGAGATAGCAAAAGCCGGCAATTGAATTACCGGCTTTAAAGCTATCTAGCGCTGTATGAAATATTAATATATATACATATATGTGTCTCAATGACATATATATATATATATATATATATATATATACCTATTCTATGTGTACACATTTATTCTACCTATTCTATTGTAAGCTGTCAGTGTGATTTTACTGTACACCGCACTGAATTGCCGGCTTTTCTCTCTAACACCGCTGCGTATTTCTCGCAAGTCACACTGCTGGTCTGTGTGTAATCCGTATTTTTCTGGCCCCCATAGACTTTCATTGGCGGATTTTTTGCGCAATACAGTGACAAACACAGCATGCTGCGATTTTCTACGGCCGTAGAACATCGTATAATACGGATCAGTAAAATACAGCTGATAGGAGCTGGGGCATAGAGAAGCATTGCACCGTATGCAATCCATATTTTCAGCACCTCTCTTACGTCCGTAAAACTCGCTAGTGTGAGGCCGGCCTTACATCGCTAAATGTCCAGGCTATGGATGCTCCTCAGCTACCCCGACAGCGCCGTTTCGCCTGACTGGCTTCCTCAATGGGGGGCATTGTACAGTTCCACTATTATTCTTCCTGTAAATGTATAAATTAATAAATTCCTGCACAATGTGTCCCTGACAATGTCAGTCTGTGTAGCCCCCAATGGTCTAACCAGCTGTAGGAATAGGGCCTCATTCACATGTCCGCTTTTCGTGTACGAGCGCTGTCTGTGTTTTTAATGAATAGCCCTTGTACCATAATAGTGAGCTGGTGCGCTGCCACAGGACACAGACGTGCTCAGCAAACCTATGACGTGGCAGCGTACAATCCAGTGGCTGCAGGAATCTCCACTAGTTGCTAAAGGATATAATATAAGCCCAGAATGACTAAAATTGACAAATATGCAAGGAATCAAAGCGCTGTCTGCTAATGGCTATTAACAGTATAAGCGCATGGATAATTCCAGTAACTGTTGGAAATGGGGCACTTACTAGTGCTGGTCTTACAGCTCCCCATCTCGGCACTGTGCTGGCGGAGTTGTTCAATCGGTGGCGTGCTCCGGCCGGAAGCGCTGCTGCTAGACTACAGCGCGAACGGGGGGGGGGAGGGGATTGCATCCATTGTGACTGCACTGCCAATAGGCTACTTGGCCCGGTCTCCGCTGTACCACTCTCTCTGGTCACAGCCGCGCTGTGCAGGGCGTCCATAACTCCATCCTCACCTCCCAACCCAACTGCCATCCTCACCACAACCAGCCAGCAAACAGCCCTGTGGTGCACAGCTCCTCTACCCAATACACCTCAGACACCACAGGGGGCGCCGTCTGCATCATCAGAAATAAGCCTCACACACCAGCCGAGTGTGATCTACTGAACGTAGATATAGGCCTAATGATGAGGCCACTGTGGGTGGGTTTAATTACAGAAGCCCGGTCAGCGGCACTGACAGATTTCACCTTTAGGCCTCGTTCACACGCTCAGTATTTGGTCAGTTTTTTACCTCAGTATTTATAAGCCATAACCAGAAGTAGAACAATCAGAGGAAAAGTATAATAGAAACATATGCACCACTTCTGTATTTATCACCCACTCCTGGTTTTGGCTTACAAATACTGAGGTAAAAAACTCATGAAATACTCAATGTGTGAACGTGGCCTAGGTATACTACTACTAAAGCAGACCACGTGCACACATTCAGTATTTGGTCAGTATTTTACTTCAGTATTTGTAAGCCAAAACCAGGAGTGGAACAATTAGAGGAAAAATATAATAGAAACATATGCACCACTTCTGCATTTATCACCTACTCCTGGTTTTGTATTACAAATACTGAGGTAAAATACTGAGAACAGTCTATGAAAAAGGGTCTAATTTTCACCCAGAGAACTGGGACAATTTGCATCCATGTGACTGGTCCGTTTTTATACTTCGACATTTTAAAATGTACATGATCAAATGCAGCTTCCTGGGTTAATAATGGAAATGTATCTGTAAAAATCAGATACTACACAGATGATCCGTATGGGATCTAGCTTTTTTTTTTTGTTGCTCATCCATAGACTTAAATGGGTGAGTCTTATCCGATACAGTAAAGACAATAATGCATGCCGCGATTATTTTTTTTTTCACACAGACACTTGGTCTGTGTGAGGAGGAAAACGTAACCTGGACATTGAATAGCACTGGTCGGTGTACTTGTCTGATTCTTACTCGGACAGCATATGTCTGCATAATACGCTCTTTTGAATGAAGCCTTAGGCTGAAATTACAGCTTTTTTGATGCATCTTAGTTTTTCTGAACAGAGTGTTTCTGCTAAGTCTACAGAAAGATACATGAAATAGTTAATTGGACTTTCAGGGCCAATTTGGCTTTTTTTTTTTTGCCATTTTTCCCATAGACTTGTGTATTGATCTTCAAAAATAATGAAAAAAATGCCGATACAAAATGTCATAAAAAAAGACATAAAAGCCATATACTGTATATAGTATATGTTATAACATACACACACACATATATAGGTACGTTCAGTACACGGACAGAAAAGGGATCCTGTGCAAGAACAATATATGGGACCTTTGCAGCCCAAGAGCTTCTAAAAATGCAAAATTGGATCTGCTTTGGACCCCACAGGTTACACCAATATGTCCGCCCCTGGTATAGTGGTGGTTCAAACACGTACAGAAGAGAGGGCCCCTGAGCAAGAACAGTGAATGGGCCCCACTTTGTTTCTGTGACAGGACCTGAAGGTGGTAGTGGCCCCGTACCTTTTGGACCCCTGTGCGACTGCACACGATGCACTAATGATATGTCATCCCCCATGAGCGGCATATATATAATATATATAACATGCCGGTACAACATTTCATAAAAAAAGAAATGAAAGATCATATATATTAGCGAAATTAAAGATTTGTCGTTCTCTGGCAACTCAGTGTCATTTGATTTGTTATCCTGCGGCAGATATCTGTGCATATTTTATGTATGGACGATAATATATACATTTTTAAAAAAAGGGATTTTCATGATTCCTTTTAAAACAAAAAAATAGCATTTCTTGTAGTCGGCAGATCAGGTAAATTCAGGCTTTGCAGCAGTTTTCTGACTTTTTTTTTTTCAGGAGGCTGAGGTGACGCTAACTCGATTTGGACAGGATGCACACACCCCATGTGCTGGCATTGCAGGACCTTAGGTATCCATGGTTACGACCATTGATAGACTGACAGATGTTGTTAGTGGTCGTTACCATGGATAACTTAGGTCCTGCAATGCCTGCGCATTGGGTAAGTGACACTGCGAATCAGAAGAACTAGACTACATGTCTAATTGGAGGTATTTGCTAATATTATTATTATTATTATGACACCTACTACATATTGGGATGGGAATATCCCTTTGAATTCTGCAATATGACAATTTTTGCAATGGATTTCCATTGCGGATTCTATCCTTCTCGATGCATTAGGTGAAATTTACAGCAATTTCTTATGAAAAACATTGGTAACATCTGCAGATGTTATTTTATTCCTGCAAATCTGCGGCAAAAAATGGTGTGAAAAAATGAAGCTGATTATAAAGTGAATAAGGTCATGAAATCTGTAAGAAAAATGAGAATCTGTCAGTTTCCTGGCTTTGTTGAATTGTAGATGAGCCCCTGCAAGCAGCCATCACCCCCCATACAGTGACAGCCTCTGTATAGGACTAGCTGCCAGCAGTTCCTCCACTCACTCTCTCCGTGTCCGTTCAAGGTTTTCCAGGACTAAAGATGGCCGCCCAGCGATTTTATCTCCGTGGCGACGGTCAAGCTTCCACCAATCAAACTAGTTATGTATTTTAAGTCGCGCCTCTATAAATGATCGCACCAATAGTATTCGAGGGCGGGGCTGTCTGCGGTTGTTGATTGGTCGGGGTAGTGGGTGTTGTCCGGTGCCTTGAGTAGAGGTGACTCGCAGAGTGACAGTCACAGAGCGACAGCCGCCGGTGTAGTCATGGCCTTCTGCGTCCCTTGTCCTGCTGCCCGCCTGTCCTCCAGCGCCGCCCGGGTGAGTGCGCTCTGCAGTGTCCTCCGCTGTGATGATGGCTGGTGAGGAGCAGCTGGAGGCGCCCGGTGGCGGCAGTGTGCCAGGCCGGGGCGCCCTTGTATCGGAGCAGCTGCCCATAGTGGGTAGTGAAGCCGTGCAGAGCTGGGTGCCTTCTGCTGCCCCCCAAGTCACATTGAGACCCCTGAGCAGCATTTTGGGGCCCAGGGTTTTCTTTGCTGCCTCTTTTGTATAGATATCAGTGGGGGATGGTACAGTACAATGCCAGGTGTGCCCTAATATCAGGGCTCCAGTCTGCCCCCCGGGGGTTGCAGAAGGCTGGACAACCCCTTTAAATCCCCACCAATCATCTAATATATAAAGCTGAATGTGTGTGTGTGTGTGTGTGTGTGTGTGTTCGGGATTGGCATCTGCACCGTCGCAGCTACAGTCACACGTCTGGACCCCGAGAGCGTCATAGGCTATGTTGTGAGGTGAAATTTTAACCCCGCGCGTTCCAATTCGCCAAACAATTTTGCCCCTATCTACATAATGGGGGGAAAAAGAAAGGAAAAGTGTTGGAGGCAAATTGACAGCTGCCAGATGTGAACAAGGGGGACTTAAAGAGTGAGAGCGATGGCGCCAAAGAGTATATACCGTACAGTTGCTAAGGTGGGGCCCCGACATGGGATACTCACCACACACGGGGATATGAACACACACACAAAATGCGCCACACACTACCATGTGCTTGAACACATATACCACCCTCAGCACACATTTCACCACACATACACCAACCTCGCCACATAAAAGTCGAAACACAAAAGTCACCGCGCAAAACACGCCACGTGCAAAACTCGCCACACGTGCAAAACTCGCCACACGTGCAAAACTCACCTCATGGAAAACTCGCCACACCCGGAAAAATTGCCACATGCACAAAAGTTGCAACACATGCAAAAGTTGCCTCACACAAAACTTGCACATACTCAAAACGCACCACACATAAAACTCGCCACGCGCAAAACTTGCTGCACACAACTTGCTACACTAACCTGTCACATGCAACTCGACACAAAAAGTTGCTACACGCATGTCGCCGCACAAAACTCATCTCACAAAAGTCACTACATGCATGTTGCCACACGCAACTCAACACACACAACTTGACACATGAAACTCGCCCTAAAACACACACAAGTCTGGTATTATCCTTCAAAAATAAAAATCTGATTAATAAGCAGACAAACCACAAGAGCAATAAATGTACCATATAGGAAATACGGCAGCTGTCAGTCACATGACCTGTCTATTATGTGTATGTGTGAGCTAATATATACAGCCAGGGGGGAGGGCTTCCTGTTGGCTGGGCCCTGGGATTTATCAGGCTGCCAATTTAGCTTACAAATACTGAGGTAAAAATAACAGTTAGTAAGGCCGAAAAAAGACATTTGTCCATCCAGTTCAGCCCATATTCCATCATAATAAATCCCCAGATCTACGTCCTTCTACAGAACCTAATTGTATGATACAATATTGTTCTGCTCCAGGAAGACATCCAGGCCTCTCTTGAACCCCTCGACTGAGTTCGCCATCACCACCTCCTCAGGCAAGCAATTCCAGATTCTCACTGCCCTAACAGTAAAGAATCCTCTTCTATGTTGGTGGAAAAACCTTCTCTCCTCCAGACGCAAAGAATGCCCCCTTGTGCCCGTCACCTTCCTTGGTATAAACAGATCCTCAGCGAGATATTTGTATTGTCCCCTTATATACTTATACATGGTTATTAGATCGCCCCTCAGTCGTCTTTTTTCTAGACTAAATAATCCTAATTTCGCTAATCTATCTGGGTATTGTAGTTCTCCCATCCCCTTTATTAATTTTGTTGCCCTCCTTTGTACTCTCTCTAGTTCCATTATATCCTTCCTGAGCACCGGTGCCCAAAACTGGACACAGTACTCCATGTGCGGTCTAACTAGGGATTTGTACAGAGGCAGTATAATGCTCTCATCATGTGTATCCAGACCTCTTTTAATGCACCCCATGATCCTGTTTGCCTTGGCAGCTGCTGCCTGGCACTGGCTGCTCCAGGTAAGTTTATCATTAACTAGGATCCCCAAGTCCTTCTCCCTGTCAGATTTACCCAGTGGTTTCCCATTCAGTGTGTAATGGTGACATTGATTCCTTCTTCCCATGTGTATAACCTTACATTTATCATTGTTAAACCTCATCTGCCACCTTTCAGCCCAAGTTTCCAACTTATCCAGATCCATCTGTAGCAGAATACTATCTTCTCTTGTATTAACTGCTTTACATAGTTTTGTATCATCTGCAAATATCGATATTTTACTGTGTAAACCTTCTACCAGATCATTAATGAATATGTTGAAGAGAACAGGTCCCAATACTGACCCCTGCGGTACCCCACTGGTCACAGCGACCCAGTTAGAGACTATACCATTTATAACCACCCTCTGCTTTCTATCACTAAGCCAGTTACTAACCCATTTACACACAATTTCCCCCAGACCAAGCATTCTCATTTTGTGTACCAACCTCTTGTGCGGCACGGTATCAAACGCTTTGGAAAAATCGAGATATACCACGTCCAATCTCGATTTTTCCAAAGTGTTTGATACCGTGCCGCAATACTGAGCAAATAACGTGTGAACGTGGTCTAATACAGGAGGAGATGACACACAGGTACAGTGGGGCAAAAAAGTATTTAGTCAGTCAGCAATAGTGCAAGTTCCACCACTTAAAAAGATGAGAGGCGTCTGTAATTTACATCATAGGTAGGCCTCAACTATGGGAGACAAACTGAGAAAAAAAAATCCAGAAAATCACATTGTCTGTTTTTTTAACATTTTATTTGCATATTATGGTGGAAAATAAGTATTTGGTCAGAAACAAACAATCAAGATTTCTGGCTCTCACAGACCTGTAACTTCTTCTTTAAGAGTCTCCTCTTTCCTCCACTCATTACCTGTAGTAATGGCACCTGTTTAAACTTGTTATCAGTATAAAAAGACACCTGTGCACACCCTCAAACAGTCTGACTCCAAACTCCACTATGGTGAAGACCAAAGAGCTGTCAAAGGACACCAGAAACAAAATTGTAGCCCTGCACCAGGCTGGGAAGACTGAATCTGCAATAGCCAACCAGCTTGGAGTGAAGAAATCAACAGTGGGAGCAATAATTAGAAAATGGAAGACATACAAGACCACTGATAATCTCCCTTGATCTGGGGCTCCACGCAAAATCCCACCCCGTGGGGTCAGAATGATCACAAGAACGGTGAGCAAAAATCCCAGAACCACGCGGGGGGACCTAGTGAATGAACTGCAGAGAGCTGGGACCAATGTAACAAGGCCTACCATAAGTAACACACTACGCCACCATGGACTCAGATCCTGCAGTGCCAGACGTGTCCCACTGCTTAAGCCAGTACATGTCTGGGCCGGTCTGAAGTTTGCTAGAAAGCATTTAGATGATCCAGAGGAGTTTTGGGAGAATGTCCTATGGTCTGCTGAAACCAAACTGGAACTGTTTGGTAGAAACACAACTTGTCGTGTTTGGAGGAAAAAGAATACTGAGTTGCATCCATCAAACACCATACCTACTGTAAAGCATGGTGGTGGAAACATCATGCTTTGGGGCTGTTTCTCTGCAAAGGGGCCAGGACGACTGATCCGGGTACATGAAAGAATGAATGGGGCCATGTATCGTGAGATTTTGAGTGCAAACCTCCTTCCATCAGCAAGGGCATTGAAGATGAAAAGTGGCTGGGTCTTTCAACATGACAATGATCCAAAGCACACTGCCAGGGCAAAGAAGGAGTGGCTTCGTAAGAAGCATTTCAAGGTCCTGGAGTGGCCTAGCCAGTCTCCAGATCTCAACCCTATAGAAAACCTTTGAAGGGAGTTGAAAGTCCGTGTTGCCAAGCGAAAAGCCAAAAACATCACTGCTCTAGAGGAGATCTGCATGGAGGAATGGGCCAACATACCAACAACAGTGTGTGGCAACCTTGTGAAGACTTACAGAAAACGTTTGACCTCTGTCATTGCCAACAAAGGATATATTACAAAGTATTGAGATGAAATTTTGTTTCTGACCAAATACTTATTTTCCACCATAATATGCAAATAAAATGTTAAAAAAACAGACAATGTGATTTTCTGGATTTTTTAGTTCTCAGTTTGTCTCCCATAGTTGAGGTCTACCTATGATGTAAATTACAGACGCCTCTCATCTTTTTAAGTAGTGGAACTTGCACTATTGCTGACTGACTAAATACTTTTTTGCCCCACTGTATATACTATATACAGGAGGAGATGACACACAGGTATATACTATAAACAGGAGCAGATGACACACATGTATATACTATATACAGGAGGAGATGACACACTGGTATATATTATACTAGCTATTGAACCCGTTCTACGCCCGGGTGGCGAGCATTTATATTGGTATATGGTCTCCATCATGTGCTGCTGCCATCCTGCGCCCGTTCTGTCATGTGCTGCTGCCATCCTGCGCCCGTTCTGTCATGTGCTGCTGCCATACTGCGCCCGTTCTGTCATGCGCTGCTGTCATCCTGCGTCCGTTCTGTCATGTGCTGCTCCCATCCTGCGCCACTATTGTATTATATGCCCCCGTATGCTGCCATATAAGAAAAAAAAATACCATACTCACCTATCGTCCGGCTCCACTGCAGGTGTGTCTTCAAGAAAATGGCGCCGGAAAGCGCGGACTGCGCAGGCGCCGATTCCGGCAGCAGGAATCGGCGCCTGCGCAGTCCGCGCTTTCCGGCGCCATTTTCTTGAACACACACTCCGGCTCCTCTGCCTGTGACTGGACTCTGTCACAGCAGAGGAGCCGGAGACGGAGCCGCACGCAGCGCTGGAACGGAGCACAGGTGAATATACTTACCCTCCTTCCTGGCGCGTCCACGGTCCCTGACTCTCCGGTGGAGATCGCGGTATGCGTTCAGTGCTTACGCATACCGCGATCTCCTGGGAGCCAGACTGCGCCAGTGCTTGCGCCTGCGCAGTCTATAAAGGCTTCGGACGGAGTGACGCTCCCAGCGTTATATTATAGATACAGGAGGAGATGGCATACAAGTATATACTACATACAGGAGGAGATGACACACAGATATATATATACAGGAGCAGATGTGTCATGATCCCAATGGCAGGGGATCACAAAAGGACAAGCACAAAAACAAAACAAGCTCTAGGGTGATGGAACCTGAGCTGACCGCGATCCTGAACCTAAACACACAACTAGCAGTAGCCGGGGAACGTGCCTACGATGATTCCTAGACGTCTCGCGCCAGCCGAAGGATTAACTTCCCCTATTAGAAGAAACACAGACCTCACTTGCCTCCAGAGAAACACCCCACAGAAATAGCAGCCCCCCACATGTAATAACGGTGAAATGAGAGGAAAGCGCATACGTAGTTAAGAAAATAGAATCAGCAAAAATGAGGCCCGCTAAAGCTAGATAGCAGAGGATACAAAAGTGAACTGCGCGGTCAGCGAAAAACCCTTCAAAAAACCATCCTGAAATTACTTGAACTCATGTGCCAACTCATGGAACATGAGGAGTAATTTCAGCCCACTAGAGCAACCAGCAGCAAGGAATCACATATCTGCAAGCTGGACTAAGACAAAAATAAAGCAAAACGTGGAACAGGAAAATCAAAACTTAGCTTGTCCTGAAGATAACAGACGCAGGGAGCAGAGGTAAAAAGACACGCTGATTACATTGATAGCCGGCGAGGAAATGACAAAAAAGCCAGGTTAAATAGGAAACTCCCATAACCTGATGGAACAGGTGGACACCAGAGACCGCAGAGAACACAAGTCACCCAGTACCATCAGTAACCACCAGAGGGAGCCCAAAAACAGAACTCACAACACAGATGACACACAGGTATATACTATATACAGGGGTGATGACACACACACATATATACTATATACAGGGGAGATGACACACTGGTATATAATATATACAGGAGGAGATGACACACAGGTATATACTATATACAGGGGAGATGACACACAGGTATATATATATATATATATATATATATATATATATATATATATATATATATATATATATATATATATATATATATATATATATATATATAATTTGTCTAAGGGTTTTTCCGTCTGTCTCCGTCTGTCTGTCTGTCCTGGAAATCCCGGCTCTCTGATTGGTCGAGGCCGCCAGGCTTCGACCAATCAGCAACGGGCACAGCGACGATGATGTCATAAAGGACGTAGAAATCCCACGTTTCTGATTCAGCGACGGGCACAGTATCGACATAGATGTCATAATGGTTGCCATGGCGACGATGATGTCATAAAGGTTGCCTCGACCAATCAGCGACGGGCACAGTCTGCCGCGAATTCTGGAATCATCATTGTCCATATACTACGGGGACATGCATATTCTAGCATCGGGTATTCTAGAATATGCATGTCCCCGTAGTATATGGACAATGATGATTCCAGAATTCGCGGCAGACTGTGCCCGTCGCTGATTGGTCGAGGCAACCTTTATGACATCATCGTCGCCATGGCAACCATTATGACATCTACGTCGATAGTGTGCCCGTCGCTGAATCAGAAACGTCACATGTCTACGTCCTTTATGACATCATCGTCACTGTGCCCGTTGCTGATTGGTCGAGGCCTGGCGGCCTCGACCAATCAGAGACGCGGGATTTCTACGTCGATGCTGTTGCAATCAGCAACGGGCACAGCGACGATCTATATATATAATTGTCTAAGGGTTTTTCCGTCTGTCTGTCTTTCTGTCTGTCTGTCTGTCCTGGAAATCCCACGTCTCTGATCTAATCAGAGACCGGCACAGCATCGACGTAGAAATCCCGCGTCTCTGATTGGTCGAGGCCGCCAGGCCTCGACCAATCAGCAACGGGCACAGCGACGATGATGTCATAAAGGACGTAGACATCCCGCGTCTGATTGGTCGATGCCGCCAGGCCTCGACCAATCAGCAACGGGCACAGTATCGACGTAGATGTCATAATGGTTGCCATGGCGACGATGATGTCATAAAGGTTGCCTCGACCAATCGGCGACGGGCACAGTCTGCCGCGAATTCTGGAATCATCATTGTCCATATACTACGGGGACATGCATATTCTAGAATACCCGATGCGTTAGAATCGGGCCACAATCTAGTATATATATAATTGTCTAAGGGTTTTTCTGTCTCTCTGTCTGTCCTGGAAATCCCGGCTCTCTGATTGGTCGAGGCCGCCAGGCCTCGACCAATCAGAGACCGGCACAGCATCGACGTAGAAATCCCGCGTCTCTGATTGACACTTCTGTATTGATCAGTCCTCCTGACACTTCTGTATTGATCAGTCCTCCTGACACTTCTATATTGATCAGTCCTCCTGATACCTCTATATTGATCAGTCCTCCTGACACTTCTATATTGATCAGTCCTCCTGACACTTCTATATTGATCAGTCCTCCTGATACTTCTATATTGATCAGTCCTCCTTACACTTCTATATTGATCATTCCTCCTTACACTTCTATATTGATCATTCCTCCTTACACTTCTATATTGATCAATCCTCCTGACACTTCTATATTGATCAGTCCTCCTGACACTTCTATATTGATCAGTCCTCCTGATACCTCTATATTGATCAGTCCTCCTGACATTCTATATTGATCAGTCCTCCTGACACCTCTATATTGATCAATCCTCCTGACACTTCTATATTGATCATTCCTCCTGACACTTCTGTATTGATCAGTCCTCCTGACACTTCTATATTGATCAGTCCTCCTGATACCTCTATATTGATCAGTCCTCCTGACACTTCTATATTGATCAGTCCTCCTGACACTTCTATATTGATCAGTCCTCCTGACACTTCTATATTGATCAGTCCTCCTGACACTTCTATATTGATCAGTCCTCCTGACACTTCAATATTGATCAGTCCTCCTGACACTTCAATATTGATCAGTCCTCCTGACACTTCAATATTGATCAGTCCTCCTGACACTTCTATATTGATCAGTCCTCCTGACACTTCTATATTGATCAGTCCTCCTGACACTTCTATATTGATCAGTCCTCCTGATCTATATATATAATTGTCTAAGGGTTTTTCCGTCTGTCTGTCTGTCTGTCTGTCCAGGAAATCCCGCGTCTCTGATTGGTCGAGGCCGCCAGGCCTCGACCAATCAGCGACGGGCACAGCGACGATGATGTCATAAAGGACGTAGAAATCCCACGTTTCTGATTCAGCGACGGGCACAGTATCGACGTAGATGTCATAATGGTTGCCATGGCGACGATGATGTCATAAAGGTTGCTTCGACCAATCAGGGACGGGAACAGTCTGACGCGAATTCTAGAATCATCATTGTCCATATACTACGGGGACATGCATATTCTGGAATACCCGATGCGTTAGAATCGGGCCAGAATCTAGTATACAATATACAGGGGAGATGACACACAGGTATATACTATATACAGGAGGAGATGACACACAGGTATATACTATATACAGGAGGAGATGACACATTGGTATATAGAGGAGGAGATGACATACAGCAGGTATATACTATATACAGGGGAGATGACATACAGGTATATACTATATACAGGAGATGACATACAGGTATATACTATATACAGGAGGAGATGACACATAGGTATATACAATATACAGGAGGAGATGACATACAGCAGGTATATACTATTTACAGGGGAGATGACATTCAGGTATATACTATATACAGGAGATGACATACAGGTGTATACTATATATAAGGGAGATGACAAACATGTATATACTGAGGGGAAAATGTGAGGTGAAAATGAGGGGTGTGAGTGCAAAATGAGAGGAGTGATCGGAAAATGACAGATGTGAGGTCGAAATGACAAGTGTTAGGGGGGAATGAGAGGAGTGAGGGGGGAAATAAGAGGAGTGAGGGGGAAAATGAGAGGTGTAAGGGAGAAAATGAGAGGCGTGATGGGAAAATAAGAGAAGTGAGGTGCTATAACTAACCACAGATATTTACAATGCCCAGGCAACGCCGGGCTCTTCAGCTAGTATATATATATATATATTTTCTATATCCTTATTATATAATGTTGTTTTTTTTCAGGCACTGAAATATTCACACCGATCATATGCCTCACAGCGATCTTTAAATGTAAGTGTTGTCTGTGTAGATGTCTCTAGGCGAAAAGCACTATAACTAATGCAGGACAGTCGTTTTCTATGGCCGCCATTTAGATCTTCTTTATTTTTCTTGCAAAATGAAGGTTAACCCCCCCCCCCTTCCTTTTTTTGCATCAGTTTTTTATGCATCTGCCCCAAGTGTTAATATTTTGACACCAGAATGTGTGCAACATTGGCTTGTGCAAAATTTGTGTAATATCATAGTCCATCCAACAGCAAAGAGGGACCTTAAGGCTAGAGATGGGCGAACCTCTGGATGTTCAGGTACTAGAACAGGACCTGGACCTCATTCACTTTAATGGGGGCCCGAGCATCCTGTGTTTGCCACGCTGTCATGTTCATAACAGCCCGGCAAACACTGCTTCTGATCAGCGAAAAACTCGCTACTGCTGGTCAGCCAACCGTGGTTCCCATGCTGTAAAATGACAGCGTTAACTTGGAGCTGTGGTCGGAGGTAAAAAGTTTACCTCCACTCACTGGTATCGGCTGATGGGACTACTGCTGCCGCTAATCACAGCGAGAGCAGGTGGTGGCTGATAAGAGTATTCATCAGCCCGCTTAATTGTATAGTGCTACGTAATATGTTATAAAATATTATTAATAATAATAATAATAATAATAATAATTAATTTAAATTCGGGGTGAGATCCCCTGTATTTTTGATAACAAGCAAGGCAAAACTCACAGCTGGGGACTGGTATTCTCAGGCTGGTAAGGGACCTTGGATATTGGCCCCCACCCAGCCTAAATGTAGCAGCCCACAATCACTCAGTAAAGGCACATCTATCAGATTCACCAATTCTAGTGCTTTGCCCAGCTCTTCCACTTGCCCTGTAGCGGTGGCAAGTGGGGTTCATATTTGTGGAGTTGATGTCACCGGACGATACAAAGGTGACATCAAGCACACAGATTAGTAATGGAGAAGCGTCTATAAGACACCTATCCATTACTAATCCTATAGTTGTAGTGTAAATAAAGACACAGCCAGAATAAAGTATTTTATTTCAAATAAAACAAAACACACTTCTACTCACCTAATGCCCATTCCAGTGGGGACCCCTCTGTTTTTGATAACCAACCTTGCTGACAGCTGAGTGTTGCAGCCCCCTGCTGTGAGTTTTGCCTGGCTGGTTATCAAAAATACAGGGGAACCCATGCCGATTTAATTAATTTTTTTTTTAATTTACAGTATAGGCGCCGGCTCATGAATTCTCCGCTGCCTGCTCTCACTGTTATTAGCTGCAGGAGGCGTAGGCTGATGGGAGCAGTAGTCCCATCAGGTGACGACAGTGACCAGAGGTAAATGTTTTACCTCTGATCACAGCTGTGGGCTCAGTCATTTGACAGTGTGGGACCCGCGGCTGTCTGACCGGCGGTGATGATTTTACTGCCGTGCTATCCTGCACACAACACTGCGACAAACACCCATTGTTCCGGGAGCCGAACCCAAACAGTAACACGGACTTCCTGAACAGTAGCTGCTCGGTACGGACGCTGAATTTTACTCTTCGGGTTTGCCTATCTCTACTTGAGCCAGCCCTCTTCACATTGCTGCCTCTGCAGGCTTCACCATGGGGTCCGTCTGCCTGGAATCCTGGTGAGCGGCAGACGTTGCTGGAGAATATATGACATTTCCTATATGACATCCATGTGGCAAAATACGGCTTTAGAGGGGACATTGGAAATTCCACAGATGTTGCACGGCTCTCCCAACAGAAACCTATATTTACCATTGACATTTTTTTTTCCAGGAGGTGGTGATCGCAAGTGCAGTAAGAACACCGGTGGGTTCATTCCAGGGGTCTCTGTCCTCTTTTCCGGCCACAAAGCTTGGCTCCATTGCCATTAAAGCTGCAGTTGAGCGAGCCGGTACGTGCGGTGCTGCCTTCTTGTAGCCCAGTGCCGTCTGGTTGAGTAGACAGGGGTTCACGTTATTTTTCTCCTATATTTGTAGGTATTCCTGCAGAGGAGGTCAATGAGGTGTATATGGGCAATGTCCTGCAGGCGGGGCAGGGACAGGCACCCACCCGACAGGCAGCGCTCGGTGCAGGTACAGATTTTGGGCATGCTTAGTCTCTTATTACCATCATATGGAATTATTTGCTTACGTCTTTTTTTTTCCCCTTTGTTCGTGGTGGAGCTTAGGTCTGCCGATCTCTACACCCACCACCACCGTGAACAAAGTCTGCGCCTCAGGGATGAAGTCTGTTATGTTGGCTGCACAGGGCCTGATGTGTGGACACCAGGTGAGACAATGCCGGACAATGGCGCAGTCCTCTGTTTGAGCAATAGTCCCATGACGCCGCTCTATGTAAAGTTTGCATGGCTGACTGAGGTCTTGGAGTACAGTGGGGCCCCAGCGATAAGACACTTAAAAGGGGTATTCCCGTCTCCAAGATCCTATCCCAATAGGTAGTAAGGTGTAATAATAACCTCCAATTAGAGATGTAGTGTAGTTATTCTGATTAGCTATGTTGCTTACTTCATGTGCAGGGCTTTTCAGTAGCTTAGGTATCAATGGTTACAACCACAAACTAACTGTTACCTACTGTATATGAGTGGTCGTAACTATGGATACCTAAGCAACTGCAATTCTGTACACTTGGTTAAGCGACATAGCGAATCAGAAGAACTATACTACAGTTCTAATTGGAGGCATTTGCTAATATTCTTCCGCCATCTACATATTGGGATAGAATCTTGGAGATAGGAATATCCCTTTAAGTTCTGATTAAACGATAACTCCTTTAAAAGGTGAGTTCACAGTAAAATAAAAATAAAGATTATATCAGAAAACATTTTTGTTTTTATATGCGTTTTAAAAAAACAAACAAAACTCTTCTCATTTGGTGGACTAGCTCATACGTCGGTGCTTGAATGTTTCTGAACACTTCAGAATCGTCTTTATTTCTAGATAAATTGGACCTAAAACTGTATCAGATTTTCACACGACTCCTAAAAGTAGATATAGGGAACCAAATCATTGAAATCGGTAAAATTTACTATTTTTTCTTATTTTAATTTCTGTTGAGGAAAACAATCAAATATCACATGTCTGTGAGTGGCAAAAGTATGTGAACCTTTAGTAGAATTAATTTCACCTTCAAATTATAGTCGTGTGTTTTTTTTTTTTTTGTTTTGTTTTGTTTTGTTTTTTTATCAATGGGATGACAATCAGTTGTGAGCGGGCGACCTGTTATATTAAAGTCTGATCTTAACACGTGTATGGAAGTGCATTATAGCACAAACAGATTTCTGAGGACCTCAGGGTCAAGAAAAGGTTACTAAACCATTTCTAAATTATTTGCACCCCACCAATCCACAGGCAGACAAATTGGGTACAAATGGAGGAAATTCAAGACTATTATTACCCTAAGGCATGGTAGACCAACAAATATCAATCCAAGAGCAAGATGTATGATCATCTGTGAGACCACAAAGGAACCCAAGGTAACATCTAAGCAACTAAAGGCCTCTCTGATATAAGTTAATAATCATGAATCCACCATCTGGTGGACACTGAACAGCAATGGTGGACATCGCAGGATTGCAAGAAGGAAGCCATTGCTCTCCAAAAAAGAACATTGCTGTTTATTTTCAACTTTGCTAAAGATCACCTGGACAACCCATAAGGCTATTGGAATGATGTTTTGTGACAGATGAGATCAAACAGAACTTCTATTTTGGGGACAAAAAACCATCTGTAAAACATTCTGATTGCAGTATCATGGTTTGGGCCTGTTTTGCTGCATCTTTGCTGTTACGGCTCCTATCATTGAAAGAATTCTGAATTATACCAGCAAATTCTCAATAAAAATGGCAGGACGTTTGTCATGAACTGAATCTGAAGACAATGTGGGTCATACAGCAAGACAGCAACTCAAAGTAACACAAGTCGTTCTACAAAAGAATGGTTTAAAAGGAGAGGAAAATTTGTGTCAAAGTCCTGGCCCCAATCCAATAGAAATTTTGTGGAAGGACCTGAAACGATTAGTTCATGGGAGAAAAACCACCAACCTAACAGGGTTGAAGCTGTTTTGTAGAGAGTAATGGCGTAAAACTCCTCTAAGCCGATATGCAGGACTAATCAACAATTATCAGATATGTTTGGCTGCAGTTATTGCTGCATAGGGGAATCATACCAGATAATGAAAGCAAAGGTTCACATATTTTTCTCACTGACATACACGTGATATTGAATAATTATTATCATTGTCATAGTTTAAAAATGGCAAAAAAAGAAAAAAAATGTTTAGCTTAAAATACCATTTAAGCTGTCTTTAATGCAGGTAACGAGTTGATTAGAAGCATCTAACTGGTCTGTAGGTGCCAGAACTCTTAATGGTTGGTGAGGGAACAAATACTTATTTCTCACTGCAAAATGCAAATTTATATAATATTTGTTTATTTTATTTTTTTTTTTGGGGGGGGGGAGGATTTTATTTTTGATATTCTATCTCTCAATATTAAAATTAACCTACCCTTAAAATTTTAGACTGTTCATGTCTTTGTCAGTGGGTAAAATTAGAAAAATCAGCAAGGGATCAAATACTTATTTCCTTCACTGTATACATCACACAACAACTATACATATGGTTTATCCACAGAATAATAATCTGAAACAAACGTTTTAATCCGGATTAAAGGGAACCTGTCACCTGAATTTGGCGGGACTGGTTTTGGGTCATATGGGCGGAGTTTTCGGGTGTTTGATTCACCCTTTCCTTACCCGCTGGCTGCATGCTGGCTGCAATATTGGATTGAAGTTCATTCTCTGTCCTCCATAGTACACGCCTGCACAAGGAAAGATTGCCTTCCCAACTAAGTAACTTGGCAGCCTGCAGTGTGCTGCTTCATCATGTGCTTGGAGGTTACTAAGGATGGATTTAGTGAGTCCTATGAGTGTAATCGGTGCAGTAATCTCTTCTAGTTGAAGGAAACTAAAATGTTATTTAAGAGTTATCCAAGATTCCTAGTTTTTTTGTTTTTTTTTGTGTAGTCCCCAAACTACCTTCACAAACCTTCCCTCGGTTACTTACTAGCTGCTTTCCTTCTACTTTTATGGCTTCCTCTCTGCTGGTTCTTCATTGAAATCACCTTCTGCACAGCATGTTATCCTGGCTGTTTTATTGTCCTATAGAAAGTAATGGTAGCTGGTGGGATGGAGAGCATGTCCAATGTACCATATTGCATGACACGAGGAGCCACGCCATATGGTGGAGTGAAACTGGAAGATCTAATTTTGAAAGATGGACTTACTGACGTCTACAACAAAATCCACATGGTACGTAACAACATGGTGGCTACATTGTGTATTGTCATGTTCCAATACTACACACTAGGTTTTCCTAAATTATCAATATTCCCACATTTGCCTACAGAAATTTTGTATATCGCAATTATCTTTAGGAGAGTCTTATCAGCATTAAATGACTGCCCAAACCAAGCACAAATGCTAGGTGCACCTTGACATGCCGATACCATTCAGTGCACCTGCCCACCTGCTTGTTTTGCTTCTATGTCCACCCTCCTTTTCCTTCATTGACAGATCTAACTTTACAGTAGGTGCGTTCAACGGTTTGGCCAAGGGTGGAGCTGAGCGCCTGTGTTGGTTTGAGCAGTAAATTTTTGCTGAACAGTCTTCATTTAAATATTTTACCCAAATAAACTTTTTTTTTTTTTTTTTTGACTACCTAATCCCACTAAACCTCAAGTTTGTGTGAACCCGCCATGACGGATATATAACCATGTGCCTTGTACTACAGGGAAACTGTGCAGAAAACACCGCAAAGAAGTTAAGCATTGGACGGGAAGAACAAGACAGTTTCGCCATCAATTCTTACACCAGAAGTAAAGCAGCCTGGGAGTCTGGGATCATCGCTAAAGAAATTGCGCCAGTTACTATTCAACAAAAAGGTGCTGATCTGAGCAAAATATTCTTCACAAACTGTATTAAAAAAGAAAATGTATCTGATAATCTGCTACTTATAAATCTAAAAATGCTCCTGTCCTGCAGGGAGACCTGATGTTGTTGTACAAGAAGATGAGGAGTACAAACGGGTAGACTTCAGCAAGTTTCCAAAACTCAAGACTGTTTTCCAAAAAGACAATGGTGAGGAATATGGGGAAACGTGACGCTGGGCGTTTGATGTATTTAAAGTTATAACATTCATGGAAAACTGAAAACATGGCCTCACATCTAATAAAAAAAAAAAAAAAATAATAAAATATATATATATATATATATATATATATATATATATATATATATATATATATTTGTCTAAGGGTCACTTCCGTCCGTCTGTCACGGTTATTCATTCGCTGATTGGTCTCGCCAGCTGCCTGTCATGGCTGCCGCGACCAATCAGCGACGGGCACAGTCCGGAAGAAAATGGCCGCTCCTTACTCCCCGCAGTCAGTGCCTGTCGCCCGCATACTCCCCTCCGGTCACCGCTAACACAGGGTTAATGCCGGAGGTAACGGACCGCGTTATGCCGCGGGTAACGCACTCCATTACCGCCGCTATTAACCCTGTGTGTCCCCAACTTTTTACTATTGACGCTGCCTATGCGGCATCAATAGTAAAAAATGTAATGTTAAAAATAATAAAAACCTGCTATACTCACCCTCCGTAGTCGCTCGCGCCGGCCGCCATCTTCCATTGCAGGTTCCGGTGGCAAAGATGGTATGGGAGAAGGACCTGCCATGACGTCACCGTCATGTGACCGCGACGTCATCACAGGCCCTGCGCTAGAAAGACCTGCCATGACATCACGGTCATGTGACCGCGACGTCATCACAGGTCCTGTGCTCATACCAACCCTGGGACCGGAAGCTGCCGTGGACTACAAGGGGCCCTCGGAAAGGTGAGTATATGTTTATTTTTTAACCTGTGACAAACCTGGCTGTGCAATATACTGTGTGGCTGTGTTATATACTACGTGGGCTGTGCAATATACTACGTGGGCTGTGCAATATACTACGTGGACATGCATATTCTAGAATACCCGATGCGTTAGAATCGGGCCACCATCTAGTGTGTATGTATAAATATGAGATTAAGTCCTTAACAGTTCCAGATAAAGACCGTCTTAATTTGTTAAACTGTACTAAGTTCTTGTAAGAACAGGCACTTGTAAGAACAACATGTTAATGATCAGTCCCATCTTGAGAGCGGAAAGGAACCTTAATTTTCTTTTACATCTCATTTCCTAGCATACCAGCTGCAAAAGGGCAGCCATGGCTGGTCTTCAAGAGAAGGTGTGCAGCGCTTACAAATTCTGTCCAATAGAGCTTGTAAGCGCTGTGCTGAAGCTGGCAGGAACTGCTGGGACACACTGTCCAGTTTCAGCGTCCCTGCGCTCTTCTGATGCTACTTTGCAATATTACAAATAGAGGCAGTTTGGACCAGCTAAAAAAAAAAAAATGGAAGGATTGGGATGCAAGCTTTGTGTAAATCCTGTTGGCTATGTGTTACTGAAGCCTGTTCATAAACTTTCCATAATTGTGTTTTCACCTCTTCTCAGGCACAGTAACTGCAGCCAATGCCAGCTCACTGAATGATGGGGCTGCAGCCTTGGTCCTTATGACGTCTGAAGCAGCCGACAATCTCAATGTCAAGCCTTTGGCACGGATCCTAGGTAAAGCACAATGATTTCTTGTTGATTTACAGTTTGGAGAAGTTGCATGGCTGCTCCGACTTGAACCCTGCAATCATCTGATCATTTATACTATCAGAGCAGTACCAAGAACTGCTGTGTATAGCAGAAATCACGGTCTCCTATGGACGCCAGATGTAGGCTGGATGTCACAGGAGAATCCTCATGACAACCACGGAGGTCTTCAGCTAGGCTGTCATGTCAACCAACCCATCAGTGCCCCACAATCCCATTAGGGGTGCACCGATTGACACACAAACTGACGCACCCCCTGCCGGAGTGCATTAAATACATGCCATTGTAAGAGATCAACATCGGCATTTAACAAGTTAACACCACACAGGCAGAGCTCTGCTGCACCCATGGCTGTTAGAGACAGATGATGGCTGTGTAATTCAGACATCATCTGCTGGGAAAGATACGGGCTCGGCTTGCAAGCCCGCATCTGAGTCAGGAACTCGACATGTGGTGTTGGGAAGAGGTTAATTAAGAGTATTCATAGGATCTGTACTCACACATTCTTATCTGTTTGTTGTTTTCTCCTTTTGTTTAGCTTTTGCTGACTCTGCTGTAGACCCAATTGACTTCCCCATTGCACCTGTCTATGCGATTCCTAAGGTAGGAATTCTAGCGCAAAATTCATGATTTTGTTTGCAAACGTTAAACTAATGTAGATGTAAAGATATATTACAGAAAATAATCCGCACACAATAACTGCCATGGCTCATGCAAAAAAAAAAAAAAACAATTTTAAGAATATGAAGAAAAAAAAAATATCTATATCTATCGCCCCATTCAAAATAAAACAATAAAAAAAAAAAAAAAAAAAATCAAACCTGCACATATTTGGTTATCGACGCGTTCAGAATCGCCCGATCTATCAATACAAAAAAGGATTAACCTGATCGTTAAACAGCGTTATTGCATTTAAAATGCAATAACGGGCGATCAAAAGGACGTATCTGCAACAAAATTATATAATTAAAAGCGTCAGCTCGGCACGCAAAAAAACTAACCCCTCTCCCGACCCCAGATCACAAAAAATGGAGACGCTACGGGTATCGAAAAATTGCGCAATTTTTATTTATTTATGTTTTTTGCAAAGTTTGGAATCTTTTTTTTCACCACTTAGATAAAAATAACCTAGACATGTTTGGTGTCTATGAACTTGTAATGACCTGGAGAATCATAATGGCAGGTTAGTTTTAGCATTTAGTGAACCTAGCAAAAAAGCCAAACAAAAAACAAGTGTGGGATTGCACTGTTATTGCAATTTCACCGCACTTGGAATTTTTTTCCCGTTGTCTAGTACACGACATAGTAAAACCAATGGTGTCGTTCAAAAGTACAACTAGTCCTGCAAAATACAAGCCCGCACATGGCCATATTTATGGAAAAATAAAAAGTTATGGCTCTGGGAAGGAGGAGAGCGAACAATGAAAATACCCCAGGTCATTAACAGGTTAAAAATAAACAAACAAAGCCCACGTTTTAATCTGCTCTGCAGTCACTATTACACGATGTCCAGTTTGACGTGAAAAGTTTGGTGACAGGTCTTCTTTGAGCCAAAATGTATGTTTATCCAGTTAGGTATCCTTCTTTGTATCCCAGTACTATGTATATATTATACCTGAGGAGCCCTCCTTTTTGGATTTATTAGAGAGCCACACAATGTGCCCTTATCTGCTGACTCCATTGTTCTGTACAGGTCCTGAGTGCCGCTGTACTAAAGAAAGAAGATATTGCCATGTGGGAGATCAATGAAGCCTTCAGTGTTGTTGTGTTGGCCAATATAAAAATGTTGGCTATTGACCCTGCGAAAGTCAATGTCCATGGTGGAGCGGTGTCTCTCGGACATCCCATTGGGTATGTGCAGCAAATATCACTATAAATTACCTGCTGGGTGACGGCCTGCGCAGCCAGATCACGTGTCCCCTACTCATGGCATGTATACAGGATATGCCGCCATTTGCGAATGGCTGGAGTGTCCCTGGAGGAATATGGTGATTGCCTCAAACAAAGTGCCCCTTCTCCGGTATCTTTCTCTGCACAGTGCTGCTGATGTCTGGGTGTAAGCAAGTAGTACAGATGACGCCATGGGGTGCATTACGCTGGGTTGCAGTCCATACTCTTAATTGACATTTATTTAAAGGAAACCTCTCAGGTCCGTTAATGCCATTAACAGCAGGTATAGGGTTAAATCAGCAGGCTAATGTCCTTATTATGGAGGTGCTTGGCCGCTACAGGGAATGTGACTATTGCAATCAATGTTTGGGCTCAGCAGTCCCATGCCCAGCGATGAGCAGTCCCATGCACTTTAGTACTGATGTCACCGCTGCTGCCTGTCAATAAGGATGAGAGCAGCGGCAGAGGGGCAACATTAGGCCTGGGGGGAAGGTGGAATGATTAATAAAAATTTTTTAAAAAAATCCACATACATGGAAAATCCTTTTAATTCTGCTATTTTGCCGAATGACATATCTTTATGTTTCCACTTGTAGAATGTCGGGAGCTCGAATTGTTGGCCACATGGCCCACGCATTGAAGAAAGGACAGTTCGGTGTTGCTAGCATCTGTAATGGTGGCGGAGGAGCCTCAGCGATCTTGATTGAGAAGTTATAAAAGCACAATCCCGATATCAGTCAGGAAATTGGAACATCTGCAATCCACGCACTTCGTACTCTTTACAGTTTTTGGTTTATATTACCACTTGTCTTCCCGGGAAAAGACTCTTTTCATAAAGTATCAACATGGACCTGTAAGCCTGAGGGCCATTGGTCCATCAGGGCTTGAGGTGAACTCTGATTTCCTTTTACAATTTTCTTGTATTGTTATAAATATCTAATAATCCAGTATGGACACAACTGAATGTATAAGGTTTCTAGAATCTTTACCATGGCTGCCATGTATACTTAATTTGTGATTTGTTCCATCTTAACAGCGCCTCTCCAATCTGTAGGTTGGATCCGGTATTGCAACTTCACATTTACGTAAATACCAGACACCACTGGTTTTATGAGATTGGCAATGTTTCTAGGTTAGAGTATAGAAAACAGGATTGCTCCACTAAATCTCTTTGATCATTTCACGTCTGTCTCTATAACTATCATTTTTACAGTCTAATTCAAAACGTTGCATATTTATCTTAGATTTTCAGTTTAGAATAACAAAAAAAAACCATCAGCTCACCTGCCCCTAGCTCCCGTCAAAGGACTAAACAATATACAACCAAGTGGAATATAAGACAAGCAGTCTACTGAGCGAGCTCCAAGCTGGGAACAGAAGTCCGGCTGATCCAAACTCTGAGCTTTGTTTAATAAAACAATTTTGACTAGACTCGGTTTCCAGTTATTTATTACTAAAATGCTCATGAGATGTCTTACCCTTTGCACGGTTTGGCCATTCCAAAAAACAACTCCACCAGAACAGAGGCCAGAATGGCAGGAGTTCTGTCTGAATTGTTCTCTGCAGATTTAAATGTGAAGTGCCTTGAAAAAGTATTCAAGTTCCCCCCCCCCTTCCCCATGAACTTTTCCATATTACACCCACAAACATAAGTGTATTTTATAGGGATTTTATGTGATGTATTATTACATAGTTGCATAGTTACATAGTTATTAAGGTTGAAGGAAGACTATATGTCCATCTAGTTCAACTCATAGCCTAACCTAACATGCCCTAACATGTTGATCCAGAGGAAGGCAAAAAAAACCCATGTGGCAAAGAGTAAGCTCCACATTGGGGAAAAAAAATTCCTTCCCGACTCCACATACGGCAATCAGACTAGTTCCCTGGATCAACGCCCTATCAAGGAATCTAGTGTATATACCCTGTAACATTATACTTTTCCAGAAAGGTATCCAGTCCCCTCTTAAATTTAAGTAATGAATCACTCATTACAACATCATACGGCAGAGAGTTCCATAGTCTCACTGCTCTTACAGTAAAGAATCCGCGTCTGTTATTATGCTTAAACCTTTTTTCCTCCAACCGCAGAGGATGCCCCCTTGTCCCTGTTTCAGGTCTATGATTAAAAAGATCATCAGAAAGGTCTTTGTACTGTCCCCTCATATATTTATACATTAAAATAAAATCACCCCTTAGTCTTCGCTTTTCCAAACTAAATAGCCCCAAGTGTAATAACCTATCTTGGTATTGCAGACCCCCCAGTCCTCTAATAACCTTGGTCGCTCTTCTCTGCACCCGCTCCAGTTCAGCTATGTCTTTCTTAAACACCGGAGACCAGAACTGTGCACAGTATTCTAAGTGTGGTCGAACTAGTGACTTGTATAGAGGTAAAATTATATTCTCCTCATGAGCATCTATGCCTCTTTTAATGCATCCCATTATTTTATTTGCCTTTGCAGCCGCTGCCTGACACTGGCCACTGAATTTAAGTTTGTCATCCACCCATACACCCAGGTCTTTTTCATTGACGGTTTTGCCCAGAGTTTTAGAATTAAGCACATAATTATACATCTTATTACTTCTACCCAAGTGCATAACCTTACATTTATCCCCATTAAAGCTCATTTGCCATTTATCAGCCCAAGCTTCTAGTTTACATAAATCATCCTGTAATATAAAATTGTCCTCCTCTGTATTGATTACCCTGCAGAGTTTAGTGTCATCTGCAAATATTGAAATTCTACTCTGAATGCCCCCTACAAGGTCATTAATAAATATGTTAAAAAGTAGAGGGCCCAATACTGACCCCTGTGGTACCCCACTGCTAACCGCTACCCAGTCCGAGTGTGCTCCATTAATAACCACCCTTTGTTTCCTATCCCTGAGCCAGCTCTCAACCCACTTGCACATATTTTCCCCTATCCCCATTATTCTCATTTTATGTATCAACCTTTTGTGTGGCACCGTATCAAAAGCTTTTTAAAAGTCCATATACACTACATCCACTGGGTTCCCTTGGTCCAATCCGGAACTTACCTCTTCATAGAAACTGATCAAATTAGTCTGACATGAACGGTCCCTAGTAAACCCGTGCTGATACTGGGTCATGAGGTTATTCCTCTTCAGATACTCCAGTATAGCGTCCCTTAGAATGCCCTCCAGGATTTTACCCACAGTAGAGGTTAAGCTTACTGGCCTATAATTTCCGAGTTCAGTTTTTGTTCCCTTTTTGAATATTGGCACCACATTTGCTATACGCCAGTCCTGCGGCACAGACCCTGTTATTATGGAGTCTTTAAAGATTAAAAATAATGGTCTATCAATGACTGTACTTAATTCCTGCAGTACTCGAGGGTGTATCCCATCCGGGCCCGGAGATTTGTCAATTTTAGTGATTTTTAGACGCCGCCGCACTTCCTGCTGGGTTAAGCAGGTGACATTTAATTGGGAATTTTTATCACTAGACATTTTGTCTGCCATGGGATTTTCTTGTGTAAATACTGATGAAAAAAAGTCATTTAGCATATTGGCTTTTTCCTCATCCTCATCCACCATCTCACCCAGACTATTTTTAAGGGGGCCAACACTATCATTTTTTAGTTTCTTACTATTTATGTAGTTAAAGAATATTTTAGGATTATTTTTACTCTCTCTGGCAATGAGTCTCTCTGCCTCAATCTTTGCTGCCTTGATTTGCTTTTTACAGAATTTATTTAATTTTCTGTATTTATTTAATGCCTCCTCACTACCTACTTCCTTTAATTCTCTAAATGCTTTCTTTTTGTCACTTATTGCGCCCCTTACAGCTCTATTTAGCCATATTGGTTTCCTCCTATTTCTAGTATGTTTATTCCCATACGGTATATACTGTGCACAGGTCCTATCCAGGATGCTAATAAACGTCTCCCATTTTCTTTGTGTATTTTTGTGTCTCAGGATATCGTCCCAGTTAATTGCACCAAGATCCTCTCTCATCCGTTGGAAATTTGCCCTCCTGAAGTTTAGTGTCCTTGTAACCCCTCTACTACACATCTTTTTAAAGGATACATGAAAACTTATTATTTTGTGATCGCTATTTCCCAAGTGACCCCCAACCCTTATATTTGATATGCGGTCTGGCCTGTTGGTTAATATTAGGTCTAGCAGTGCCCCCCTTCTTGTTGGGTCCTGAACCAGTTGTGAAAGGTAATTGTCTCTCATAATTGTCAAAAACTGATTACCTTTGCTGGAACTGCAGGTTTCTGTTCCCCAATCTATTTCAGGGTAGTTGAAGTCCCCCATAATAATGACTTCTCCTTGAGTCGCAGCTTCATCTATTTGCTTTACGAGGATATTCTCCATTGCTTCCATTACTTTTGGAGATTTATAACAAACCCCTATCAGTAATTTATTATTTTTTTCCCCCTCCCCTTATCTCCACCCACAGGGATTCTACATTTTCATTAAATTCACCTATATTATCGCGCAGGATGGGTTTTAAGGATGATTTTACATATAGACACACCCCTCCCCCTCGCTTATCTGTACGGTCATTTCTGAACAGGCTATAGCCCTGCAAGTTAACAGCCCAGTCATGGCTCTCATCCAGCCACGTTTCAGATATCCCCACCATGTCATAATTATGCTCCAACAACATTCGTTCTAATTCGTCCATTTTGTTGGCGAGGCTTCTGGCATTAGTATACATGCACTTTATGTTCCTCTCTGTACTTCTATTTCTTAAATTATTAACTGTTCTGACCCCACCCCCCATGCCACCGCCACCCCCAACTTCCTTATTTGTGCCCAGGTCTCTGTTTGCACTATCTTCCCCTCCTATAAATTGAATACCCTCCCCCCCAATTCCTAGTTTAAACACTCCTCCAACCTTCTAGCCATTCTCTCCCCCAGCACAGCTGCACCCTCCCCATTGAGGTGCAGCCCGTCCCTAGCGTAGAGCCTGTAGCCAACTGAGAAGTCGGCCCAGTTCTGCAGGAACCCAAACCCCTCTTTCCTACACCAATTCTTGAGCCACTTATTAACCTCCCTAATCTCCCGTTGCCTCTCTGGCGTGGCACGTGGTACCGGCAGTATTTCGGAAAATACCACGTTGGAGGTCCTTGCTTTCAGCTTGCAGCCTAATTCCCTGAAATCATCTTTAAGGACCTTCCACCTACCTCTAACTTTGTCATTAGTGCCAATGTGCACCATGACCGCTGGGTCCTCACCAGCCCCTCCCAATAATCTGTCCACCCGATCAGCGATGTGTCGGACTCGAGCGCCAGGTAGGCAGCACACCGTTCGACGATCCCTGTCTTTGTGACAGATTGCCCTATCTGTTCCCCTAATAATTGAATCGCCCACTACCAGCACCTGTCTGGCCTGCCCTGCTCTCCTATTTCCCTCCTTACTGGAGCAGTCACTCCTCCGGCTTTCAGAGGACATGCCTGGCTGCAGCAGTGCTACCCCTGTACTGGCACCCCCCTCATCTGCCAACTTAGCAAACTTATTGGGGTGTTCCAGATCAGGACTAGCCTCCCTGGCACTCTTCCCTCTACCCCGCTTCCTAACTGTCACCCAGCTAGCTACTTCATTGTCCTGCAGCTCCATCCCACCATCCCCCCCCTCATCTGTCCCATTGAGTGTCTGCTCCGTGAGCAGAAGACTCCTCTCCATATTGTCTATGGATCTCAGTGTTGCCAGCTGCACATTTAGGCTATATTCACACTTTGCGGATTTTGCTGCGGATCCGCAGCGGATTTGACCGCTGCGGATCCGCAGCAGTTTCCCATGAGTTTACATTTCAATGTAAACCTATGGGAAACAAAAAACGCTGTGCACATGCTGCAGAAAAATCCGCGCGGAAACGCTGCGGATTACATTCCGCAGCATGTCACTTCTTTTCTGCGGATTTTCAGCTGCTCCAATAGAAAACTGCAGTTGAAAATCCGCAGAAGAAAACGCAGTAAAAACCGCGATAAATCCGCAGTGAAAACGCGCTGCGGTTTTCACTGCGGATTTTGGAATTCTGCTGCGGAAAAATCCGCAGTGGAATCTGCAAAGTGTGAACATAGCTTTAGAGTCAGAATCTGGGTTTCCAAATGCACAACGTGCTCACATCTCGCACAGCAGTATGTACCCTCGATCGGCTGCTCAAGGACTGCATACATGTACAAAGTAGTAAGTATTTGTGAAGGAAATGATACATGGTTTTCTACACAGGTCTACAAAAATATTTTTTGGAATCATCCCAGGTGACTTTGTACTTTTCTGAATCATCTTTTTGTCCTGATTTCAAAAATGTATATAGTTTTTCTGTAGCACGTACAGTTTCCATGGAGCAGCATCATTATTATAAGGTGTAGGAAATATACTGGCGACATTATCAGAAAAAAAATCTTCACCTTACAAAAGTTTTTAGTGAACCAAAATAACTTCACATGCAAAATAGAAACCAAAATATGACAGAAATGAAGTGCTTGACATTAGACTGTCGTTGATACGATTTTTCAGGGTTGTCCCTATATAACATCCAACAGTAATCTGCCAGCATTGAGTCTTTCCAAAAACCATGGTAGCGGTGTTCCACTACTTTAATGTCCTGGTGTAACTGCTCGCCTTGTTCATCGCTTATATCCCCAAGATTTTGAGGGAAGAAATCTAAATGTGAATGCAAAAAGTGCATTTTCAGAGACCTGTGACATCCAAGACACTGGTATGCATTTTTCAGTTTCTCAACACCTTCAACATAATCTGGAGATTTTTTTTTCACAGATCCACTTGAAGCTTTTCCAAGATCTCAATTCCTTATCATTTAGAGTTCCTTCAAGCACATCATCTCTCATACACTCTCTGATCTGAGGACCAACAAATAACCCTTCCTTCAGGATTGCTGGTGAAATGCTGGAGAATTTCTGTAAAGTGTACTGGAACCCTTGTGAATTTCTTTGCCATGGCTTTCACAAAGTCCTTAATCAATCCCAACTTTATATGTAGTGGAGGAAGAAAGATTTTTGTTGGAGCAACTAAAGGATTATGCTGAACATTGTCTCTACCTGGAGCATAGATGTTTCTCTGTCCCAATCACGACGAACATAATGCTCTACTGTGTTTCTACTGCCCCATAAACACAAGAAACAACAATATTTTGTGAAACCTCCTTGCATTCCCATTAGCAGACCAATCACTTTCAAATCTCCATTGATGATGCTTATATTGTATAGCATCCAAAACAACTGACAGATTTTCATAACTTTCCTTTAGATGACATGAGTGAGCAATAGGAATTGATGGTTTCATATTTCCATTATGAAGCAACACTGCTTTCAAACTTCTCTGGGATGAGTCAAACAATTGCCAATCTACAACAAAATACTCTTTATTCAGTTCTTCAAAGAGGCCATTCACATTGTAACAGTACACCATTGGTCCATCAACTGTGAAAAATTGTGTTAAAGTGTTACTTCTGTTTCGGTAATAACACTCTTTGAAATCGTGAAGAAGATACATCTGTTTCAGCCTAGATGCAAGAAGCTCAGCTTTATCTTTTAACAATGAAAGGTCTCTGATGAGTTCACTTAATTCATATTCATGTTGAGTAAAGCGTCCTGGCTGCTCCATCAGGTACATACTCGATTTGAGGTTTCCATGTCTTCGCCAGTAGCTTCAGCTTCATAGTCTTCATATTCTACTTCATTTTAATCCAATCCAGACAACGGTGGTACAGGAACTGGCAAGGTACCATCATGTGGAACTGGCCTAATCGCAGATTCAAGTTCAGGGTAATTAGTCTTATGTTTGTTCTTTGTAGAAAAACCCTTCAGTTTGACAAAACAAAAGTAACAGTCATCACTATGATTTTTGGGTTCTCTTCAAATCATGGGAACAACAGATGGCCACTTTCCTCATATTGAACCAGTCACAAAGACCATTTGAACAAATTGAGCATATCACACCAGGGGCCCAGCTTTTGTCTTGATCACCAAGTAGACACTTAAAGTACCTCTGGTCCATCTTTTTAATATCATGAGTGATTGAACGTACTTGCCCTTTTAGTGTAAAAGAAACACACACAGCAGAATCTGTTCGGATGATTGATACACTGTCGGGGCATTTTTCTCCTTTAAATCAGATGAAACAGTAGAGTAAGTTCAGTTCAATGGTGGTGACAAACTCCAAAAAAAATGCGATGAGCCGACCGTCTATATGTAGATATTTCCCCAGAGATGAGAGAGGCTGCTTGTATTTTATTTTTAATTGATTTTACTGAAGGTAATCTGGTAGATAACTATATACAGTTGTGAGGTAAACGGGTCAGCCTATTCCTTACAGATGAACATTTGCAGACAGGCAGTTTCCCAGTGTGATATTGGCTTCTTTCAGGTTCTCTCTCTCTGTGGAGACCCTCACTCAGTTACACCTCAGTGGCTGAGTTGTTTTCTTCCCTCTGAGGCGACTTTCCCTCCCAGAAATGCAGTGAAAATCCTCTCACAATGGCGGCTGTCCGCTGCCTTCCCTTCTGTCTCCCTGTGGCAGGGCTCAGATCCCTGTAGAGGCCTGTCTCCTGTCAGAGTCTCGCATACCAGTCCTTGCTGCCATCACCATCCTTTTCTGACTGACTCAAATCTTACTGCCTCATAACAGTTAGCTCCTCCCCATAACGTGACTTTCCGAGAAGCAGTCATTGGTTGACTGTACTGTCAATACTCCTTCCATAAAACTCACTAAAACCTAAAATTCACAATTAAGTAAGACAAGCAAAGAAATGGGAATAACATAGGAAAAACTGCATACATTGAAAATGCAGAAATAACGTAATAACAAAAATACTCCTCTCAGAAACTTTATGTGATAGAGCAAAACTATGCATATGTTTGGAATCAGCACATCAAACTCCATAAAACAGACATATTACCTTTGCTGATGATTTTTTTGTGTTTCACTGCAATTACTGCTGCAGTCTTTTGGGGTCTGTCTCTATCAGCTTTGGGCAGTTAGAGGTTGAAATTTTTGCCCATTGTTCTTTGCAAACTAGCTTTCTGTCTCAGTGACATTAGATGGCGGTGTCCGTGAACAGCAATTTTCAAGTCTTACCACAGATTCTGAATGGGATTTACGACTGGATTGTGACTGGGCCATTCACATACGGGAATATGCTTTGATCTAAACCATCCACTATAGGTCTGGCAGTATGTTCAGGATCATTTTCCTGCTGGAAGGTGAATTTATGCCTCAGTCTTGGGTCTTTTGCTGCATCCAAGAGGGTTTCCTCCAGGATTGCTCTGGGCTTCGGTCTCATCTGATGAAAGCACCTTCTTCCACCTGCTACCTGTCCCTATATTGCTTTTGGCAAAATGCAAATGGGACTTCTCATGGCTTTCTTTGAAAAATGGCTTTCTTCTCGCCACTCTTCCATAAATTCCAGATTTGTGAAATATACAACTCAATAGTTGCCCTGTAGACATTTCTACAGCTCCTCCAGAGTGACCATGGACTTCTTGGCTGCTTCTTTAATTAGTGCTCTCCTTGCTTGGGATCCCGTGTTAGGTTGACAGCTATGTCTTGATAGGTTTGCAGTTGTGCCATACTTTTTACATTTATTGATGATGTTTTTAATAGTGCTCCATGAGATGTTCAGCGCTTGGGCTATTTTTTTTTTTTTTTTTTTTTTATATATAACCTAACCTTTACTCTTCACAACTTTATCCCTGACCTGTCTGATGTGTTCAGTGGTTTTCATGATGCTGTTTGATCCCTAATGTTCTCAAACAAATCTCTGAGACCTCTACATGACAGCTGTAGTTATACTGAGAAAAAATTATGCACAGGTGGACTCAATTTACTAATTATGTGACTGCTGATGGCGATTGGTAACTCAAGATTTCCATTAGGGTATGTGTCCACATGCAGGAAACGCTGCGTGTCTGACGCTGCATAGAGCCGCAGCGTCAGACACGCAGCGTCCAGATGTTACAGCATAGTGGAGGGGATTGAATGAAATCCCATCTCCACTATGCGTGGTAACACGCACGCGGCGGCCCTGCGAGTCCGGACATGCTGCGCGTCTTTTCAGATCGCAGCATGTCCGTATATCTTGCGGCGACGCTGCGTCGCCGCAAGATATAGCACAGGGCCCTATGGTGGGGAGCGATGATGCCGGATGTGTGCTGTGAACACATCCGGCATCATCGCGTCCCAGAAAGGGGGCGGGGCTTACCGCAGAGCAGCTAAGCCGCTCCGGCGATACCGCCGGCCATCCTGAAAGTGGACACATACCCTTAAGGGTATCCGATGATGGGAGGACTGAATATAAATGCACTTCAGATTTATATTTTCAAAATAATTAGAAAACTATGTTTAAAACGACAATAAAATACATTTAGATTTCTTTTAGGTGTACCTTGAAAAAATGTGGAAGAGTTCAAGAGGTTTAAATAGTTTTTTCAAGACACTGTAAGCCTTAATAGAACTGATCAACATAGGACACAGGATAATCATGAACCAGGCTTAAAACACAATACATAAAAAAAAATCCCCCAACACTACCTTTTCCACTCAAATTGGTTTTGATATAAACTTTACTCAAGAAAAAAAGAATCAACTCCCTACCTGAGTCTGCCAGTGGAAAAAAAGGGGGTCTCCATGTCACTAGTGGCACAAAGGCACTAGAAAAGACACATGGCTCCTGAAGAATAAGGCTGGGTTCCCATTGCGTTTTGGGACCGCGTTTAACGGACAGCGTTGCACGGCAAAATTAACGCCGTGCAACGCGTCCGTTAACGCGCCCATTGAAGGCGCCATGTTCGGCACGCGCTAGCGACGCGCCGGTGATTCCTGGCGCGCCGCGGACGCTGCTTGCAGCGTCCGAGGCGCGCCCGCGGTCCGTTCCCCACTCTCGCAGATCGGGGACGTTACCGCGACCCCGACCGCAGCCCCATAGAAAACATTGCGTTAGCGCAATCCGCTAGCGCTAAACAGATTGCACTAATGCAATGTGACCCTAGCCTAAACATTAAGCATAATCCATACTCCCGAAGCCAAATGGTCCTGCGCTCTTCTGAAACTAACTGGGTGTCCAAACAGCAGATATCATCCAAATGTTTGGCATTACTGAAGTGATGAGTGGAGAGAAACTACGTAGACTACTTTCACACTTCCGTTGGTACGGGGCAGTCGCAACCGTCGGCCTGACGTACTGACAGACAGCTAAATGTAGCACAACGTGGGCAGCGGATGCATTTTTACAACGCATCCACTGCCCATTGTGATGAGCGCGGAGGAGGGGGCGGAGTTCCGGCCGCGCATGCGCGATCGGAAATGGCGGACACGTTGCACAAAATGCAAGTCTATGGAGAAAAAACGCATCCTGCGGGCAACTTTGCAGGATGTGTTTTTTCTCCAAAATGATGCATTGCGACGTAGCCCAAACGACGGAAGTGTGAAAGTAGCCTTAATTTACAGGGTGCATCTCCAGAAGCACAAGTTGGGGACAATGTATTGAGCACCAGAATGGCATTTTTGCAAGTTTCTTTCAGCAACATCCACTGAGAGGTTTTTTTTTCGAGACAACACCTATAGGCGACTTTCCTGAGATGTGTAATTTCAAAAATAGGGGTGATCTGTGGGAAAAATCTACAGTTATTGGCCACCAGGGTTTCTGCAAATGGCACCTGCCAACTAGTTTAGGAAATTCTGCACTACAAAAGTCTAATAGTGCCCCTTCCCATCTGAGCCCGGCTTTGTGGGCAAACAGACCTTTCTGACCACATGTAGGGTATTGCTATGTTCATGACAAATTTGGTAAAAAATATTGTGGTACACTTTCTTCACTCGTAAATAGTGATGAGCAAATATACTTGTTACTCGAGTTTTCTCGAGCACGCTCAGGGGTCCTCCGAGTATTTTTTAATGCTCGGAGTTTTAGTTTTCTTGCCACAGCTGCATGATTTACATCTGATAGCCAGCGTAAGTACATGTGGGGGTTGCCTGGTTGCTAGGGAATCCCCACATGTACTTATGCTGGCTAACAGATGTAAATCATTCAGCTGCGGGAAGAAAAACTAAATCTCCGAGCACTAAAAAATACTTGGAGGACCCACGAGTGTGAGCGAGAAATCTCGAGTAACAAGTATATTCGCTCATCACTACTATTGTAAACCATTCCAGCAAAATCTGCACTTAAAAATTGTGCTTCTTCCATTCTGAGCTAAACCATGTATCAAAACACATATGCGACCACATATGCAGTATTGGGCACTCAGGAGAAAATAGGTCCCAGTCCCAAAATTTGTTCCACAATTTTTCTGTTATCCATGTAAAAAGTAAAAATTTGAGGGATAAAACAATTTAGTAGGAAAAAAATAAAGTAATTGTCATTCTAACTAATTGCGTTTATTTCCTTGAAGGAAAATTAAGCATCTAAAATGCACTTTTTAATGGTTCTGATTTTAAAGTCTGGTTCCGTTTGATTTTTGTATCTCATGGAAACTCGAAAGTGAAGTGGATGCTTAAAAAAAAAAGGTTTTGTAAATTTTACCTTATCCCATCAATCTTACTCTAATCTGACACTTCACTAGTCTCGCACTCCACACCACCACCTCAAGTGTGAAAAACGCAAGTCTTGATGAATCAGGGCCATTGTGCCTGAAATCCATTTTTTTAATAGTTATTTTTGTTACTCACTGTAAAAACCTTTTAGCATCACATTCAACAGGGGACGTAGATACCTTGGGTTATAGCTGACTAGGACTCAAAGCCGACAAGTTCAGCTCAGTTGAATCAGTTTGTAGCGAGAAGTAGCAGCAGAGAAATACTGAGATGGTTAAGAAAATAAAAATGAAGAAATCCTCATTTTCCTCTACTTTTCATCAGGACAGTTGACACTGCAACTAACAGATAAAAGTTGGGTGGGGGCGGTGTTCCTCAATGAACTTCATGACAAAAGGATTTTATGGTAATAAAAATTAGTTTTTCTCATCTGTGCTATTGGAGGATGCAAACATTGGCGTGCTCAAAAGTAGGGAAAAGAAATCTGATCATACAGCAAACTTCTGTCTCCAAATGAGCTGTAGAGATATTGCTGGCCACAAGGTATACAGCATATGGAACTCTGAAGAGGATTGGCTGCATTCTGTATGGAGCAAGTGCTGTTAAATCTGGGTACAGAAAAAAATTGTGCTTCAAAAGAATGGGCCATTCTGGGGAGAAGCTGTCTTCCCTGCGAATATCATTCTGTCGCGACCAAATGTGAAAGGAACCCATCTTGACAGAACAAAAAGAGACATGTTTTTGCTATGGCAGCATAAGGTTGCAAAAAGAAGCTGATAGTGTGGAGAAAAACCAAAAACGGCTCTTAGGCGACTCTTGTATAAATCATTTTATTGGTCACAGCAATAAAGAATAAAGGTAAATAATACAAACTGGTAAATCTGTGCAATGATAGGCAGTAGTTACAAGTTAATCAAGTGAAGCATTGTTACAACATTTAAATCTTATAATTCAACTTTCTGATTAATAATGCTGTTGGTTATCCCGATATTATGAAGTGTTAACAATAAAGAACAGCCGGGATAGTTGGTAGCCATTGTTAAATTCCTTTGTAATCATTTGAAAGTACAATATACAATCAAACTGGATATGAGGAAGACAAACATAGAAAGTAAGATAGGGGAAAGAAAGGGGGTAGAAAGAAGAAGAGAGGAATGGATGAGGGTGTGGGGAAATCAGGGAAGGAGTGTGGCTGCCTCCACGCCCCAGCGGACAGAGCGCAGGCCGAGGAACGGCCCGGAATTACACAAAAATAAGCTACATAATGCGTCTGGAAACCCAGAGATCTAGTTCAGGAGTTTCCCTAAAAGCAATCCAGGGAGCCCATATGTTGTAGGTTTTTTCTACATTACCTGGTGACTGATTTATCAGCTTCTACATTCTATAAATGTTATTAAGTTCTGCCACAAATTCTGTATGGGAAGGAAATTTTTCTTGTTTCCAAAACCGTGGGATTAGATTCCTGACTGCGGTAAGAAAGTGTCTGAGGATTCCCCTCTTGAACCTAGATATCGACAAGTCACATAAAGACAGCAGTGCTAGACTTGCTAAAGCTCAAAGACGGCCAACCACAAATCCTTTATGGGGGGCAGTCCCACCAAATATGCATGTAAGAGCCTATTTCCTTTAAGCATCTCCAACAGGTGTCAGGAGTCGTGGGGAACACCGCATGCACCATGGAGGGGCATCTATACCATCTTGCTAGAATATTATAGCTCCTCTCCTGTGATACCACGCATAATGACGATCTGGACGAGAAGAGAAGAATTTTTCCCCTGTCTTCGGATGACAAGGGCCTTTCCAGATCGCCCTCCCATTTCGAGAAAAACCTTGGCCAACCCTGCAGCGGAGCCCTCCCCTCTTGGAAGATTTTATATAGCAGCGAGACAGTATGATCCGGGGGGCTTGCTGATATGCAAAGCATCTCAAAGGGAGTTAGCGGCCTGTAGATATTGGTTTGTTTAGAGATTGAGTGGATATAACTTTTTAGTTGTTCATAGAAGAACCAATCAACAGAGTGTGTTTCCTCCTCTGGGAATAATTCCCGAAGGGACTTCATCCCAGTTTCTTTCAAATAGTCGTGGATGATGGGTTTGGAATCTTTTCTCTTGTTTAGATATAGCTCTCTATTCAGCCCCGCCCGAAAAGCAGGATTGTCATAGATTGGAATCAAGGGACCCGGGAGAGTTGTGATCTGAAGGTCTTTGTTTCGGTTTTTAATAAGAAGCAATATGTTTCGTGTGAGGAAGGGTATGTAGACGCCTGGCCCCACCCCCTTGCCTCCAGTCCAAAGAACAACTTGGGAGTCGCATCCATTAAGATCGTTTTCTAGGTTTACCCACTTTTTACTATTTTTACTGTGATAAAGGTCCAGGATACATGTTCCCATTGATGCATAACTATATATCGCAAGATCCGGGAGACCCAATCCGCCTGTCAATTTAGAGCTACTTAACGATGTATATGAAATACGTGCCCGACTATGAGACCAAACAAAACAAGTAATCATTTGTTTGAGGTGGAAAAAGAAGGAAGCTGGTAGGTATAGGGGAATTGTTTGAAAAAAATATAAGAGGCGAGGCAGGAGGTCCATTTTGACCGCATTGATCCTACCCAGCCAAGACAATTGGAGCCTGTGCCATTTCTCTAAGTCTGAGTTTGTTTTCTGTAGAATTGGCGCAAAGTTGGTTTCAAACAGTTTAGACGTTTTGCTTGTAATTTTGATACCCAGATAAGTGAGGGAGTCAAAGCACCATTTAAATGGGAAGGTCGTCCTTAATTGATCAGCCAAGGGAAGTTGGAGTGAGATGTTTAGGATTTCGGATTTATGGGAGTTTATTTTAAAGTTACTTAGGAGACCAAATTTATGTAGTTCCGAAATAATGTTTGGTAGGCTCGTAGAGGGGGACGTGATATATAGGAGAATGTCATCTGCAAAAAAGTGCTCGCTTATGTTCTTCAGAACGTAGTTTTATACCATTAATTGAGGGGTTATTTCTCAAGACCACAGCCAAATGCTCCATTGTTAGGATATATAAGAGGGGAGAAAGTGGGCACCCCTGCCTTGTACCATTTCTGATCGGGAACATATCCGATAATGCGCCGTTTACCTTGACCTGAGCACTAGGAGAAGAGTACAAAGCGGAGATCCTACGCAGCATATTTTCTTTTAGGCCAATTTTCTCTAGGGTCTGAGAAATAAATTCCCAATGGACCCGGTCAAAGGCCTTCTTAGGCGACTCTTTTAATAATTCTTTTCATTCCTCTGTCTGAAATCTTGCGGGGAACACCTGATCGAGGTCAATTTAAGGGTTAAATTATGTTCTTTCCACTTCTGGATTATGGCTCAAACAGTGCTCACTGGACCCTTCAGTAGTTTAGAAATTCTTCTGTAACCAATGTCATCAGTATGTTATGCAACAATAATGTTGCAAAGGTCTTGAGACAGCTCACTGGTTTTACCTATCATGAGGTGTGTCTTATGTGGTGCCTTGATAGTGAGACAACATTTATATAGTAGTGTTCAAAATAATAGCAGTGTCTTTAAAAACATATAGAATCCTTTTTGGTCCCTGATGAACTTTGACACATCAGGTGTCTATCATGTCTATTTGGCTCCAAGATTAGAACTATTATTACTATAAATGTAACTGCATTGTGGTGTGAGCTATGCTTTTCTTGTCCTGAAGAAGTCTGTATTACTTTGAAACGTGTAGACTAAATAAATAAAAAATGCATGTACTTTCTGTCTGGATTTTGATTTATTACATGGGATACCAGCCGTGCAGATTATCCACAAATCCTCTTTACCTGTCACAGTGCTCACAGGTAACTTGAAACTGTGTGTGATCATCCTGGAGCTGATCATTGGCTGAGCTTTTGCCATTCTGGCTATTCTTCCATCCATTCGAATGGTAATTTCCATTTTCTTGCACGTCTCTCTGGCTTGGCTTTCCATTTGAAAGCATTGGAGATCATTTTATCTGAACAGCCTATAATTGTCTGTGTTAAATATGCTTATTTCACACATTGATTTAATCAGGACTCTTTACCAGATGTGTTACTCTTAAAGAAAAATGTCATGATATTTTCATAAAAAAATGTAGTGGTTTATTGGATTGTCCACAGAAAAAAAAAACATTGCAGTAAAACATAATTAAAATAGTTACAAATAGATTGTCCATTTGTCCATATAAGCATTTGTTACACACCTTTCCCAAAGTTCTGAATGGAAAATGGCATCTGTCCCTGACATGGAGTATGGTATTAGTCATCCTTGTTAACTCACATACAAGCTGTTCATTTCTTCTGTGTGTCGTCTGCAGGCCATGGAGAATGAAGAAGAGGCCCAAGGTGACAGCCCCACGTGACAGCCCCTCCACCTCCTAAGAGACGTGATTATATATATGTCCCACAGAGCACGTGTTCTCTCTATATGGTGTTAACTTACTCTGAGCTACAGTACAGACCAAAAGTTTGGACACACCCTCTAATTTAAAGATTTTGCTATATTTTCATGACTATGAAAATTGTACATTCACACTGAAGGCATCAAAACTATGAATTAACACATGTAAAATTATATACTTAACAAAAAAAGTGTGAAACAACTGAAAATATGTCTTATATTCTAGGTTCTTCAAAGTATCCACCTTTTGCTTTGATGACTGCTTTGCACACTCTTGGCATTCTCTTGATGAGCTTCAAGAGGTAGTCACCGGGAATGGTCTTCCAACAATCTTGAAGGAGTCCCCAGAGATGCTTAGCATTTGTTGGCCCTTTTGCCTTCACTCTGCGGTCCAGCTCACCCCAAACCATCTCGATTGGGTTCAGGTCTGGTGACTGTGGAGGTCAGGTCATCTGGCATAGCACCTCATCACTCTCCTTCTTGATCAAATGGCCCTTACACAGCCTGGATGTGTGCTTGGGGTCAATGTCCTGCTGAAAAATAAGTGATGGTCCACCTAAACGCAAACCGGATGGAATAGAATGCCGCCGCAAGATGCTGTGGTAGCCATGCTGGTTCAGTATGCCTTCAATTTTGAATAAGTCACCAGCAAAGCACCCTCACACCATCACACCACCTCCTCCATGCTTCACGGTGGGAACCAGGCATGTAGAGTCCATCCGTGTCGCACAAAGTCACGGTGGTTGGAACCAAAGGTCTCAGATTTGGACTCATCAGACCAAAGCACAGATTTACACTGGTCTAATGTCCATTCCTTGTGTTCTTTAGCCCAAACAAGTCTCTTCTGTTTGTTGCCTGTCCTTAGCAGTGGTTTCCTAGCAGCTATTTTACCATGAAGGCCTGCTGCACAAAGTCTCCTCTTAACAGTTGTTGTAGAGATGTGTCTGCTGCTAGAACTCTGTGTGGCATTGACCTGGTCTCTAATCTGAGCTGTTGTTAACCTGCGATTTCTGAGGCTGGTGACTCGGATAAACTTATCCTCAGAAGCAGAGGTGACTCTTGGTCTTCCTTTCCTGGGGCGGTCCTCATGTGAGCCAGTAGTGGTTGATGATTTTTGCCACTGCACTTGGGGACACTTTCAAAGTTTTCCCAATTTTTCAGACTGCCTGACCTTCATTTCTTAAAGTAATGATGGCCACTCGTTTTTCTTTACTTAGCTGCTTTTTTCTTGTCATAATACAAATTCTAACAGTCTATTCAGTAGGACAATTATTATTATTTATTATTATAGTGCCATTTATTCCATGGCGCTTTACATGTGAGACTATCAGCTGTGTATCCACCAGACTTCTGCAGAACACAACTGATGGTCCCAACCTCTTTTATAAGGCGAGAAATTCCACTTATTAAACCTGACAGGGCACACCTGTGAAGTAAAAACCATTCTCGGTGACTATCTCTTGAAGCTCATCAAGAGAATGTCAAGAGTGTGCAAAGCAGTCATCAAAGCAAAAGGTGGCTACTTTGAAGAACCTAGAACATAAGACATAATTTCAGTTGTTTCACACTTTTTTGTTAAGTATATAATTCCACATGTTAATTCGTAGTTTTGATGCCGTCAGTGTGAATGTACAATTTTCAGTCATGAAAATACAGAAAAATCTTTAACCCCTTCATGACCTTGGGATTTTTCATTTTTCCGTGTTCGTTTTTCACTCCCCTCCTTCCCAGAGCCATAACTTTTTTATTTTTCCGTCAATTTGGCCATGTGAGGGCTTATTTTTTGCGGTACGAGTGGTACTTTTGAACGACATCATTGGTTTTAGCATGTCGTGTACTAGAAAACGGGAAAAAAATTCCAAGTGCGGTGAAATTGCAAAAAAAGTGCAATCCCACACTTGTTTTTTGTTTGGCTTTTTTGCTAGGTTCACTAAATGCTAAAACTGACCTGACATTATGATTCTCCAGGTCAGTACGAGTTCATAGACACCTAACATGACTCGGTTATTTTTTATCTAAGTGGTGAAAAAAAATTCCAAACTTTGCTAAAAAAAATAAAAAATATAAAAAAAATTGCGCCATTTTCTGATACTCGTAGCGTCTCCATTTTTCGTGATCTGGGGTCGGTTGAGGGCTTATTTTTTGCGCGCCAAGCTGGCGTTTTTAATGATAGCATTTTGGTGCAGATACGTTCTTTTGATCGCCCGTTATTGCATTTTAATGCAATGTCGCGGCGACCTAAAAAACGTAATTCTGGCGTTTCAAATTTTTTTCTCGCTACGCCGTTTAGCGATCAGGTTAATGCTTTTTTTTAATTGATAGATCGGGCGATTCTGAGCGCGGCGATACCAAATATGTGTAGATTTGATTTTTTTTTATTGATTTATTTTGATTGGGGCGAAAGGGGGGTGATTTAAACTTTTATATTTTTTTTATTTTTTTCACATTTTTTTTAACTTTTTTTTTTTTACTTTTGCCATGCTTCAATAGCCTCCATGGGAGGCTAGAAGCAGGCACAACACGATCGGCTCTGCTACATAGCAGCGATCTGTTGATCGCTGCTATGTAGCAGAAATGGAGGTGTGCTGTGAGCGCCGACCACAGGGTGGCGTTCACAGCCACCGGTCATCAGTAACCATAGAGGTCTCTAGGATCTCTATGGTTACCATCCAGACGCATCGCCGACCCCCGATCATGTGATGGGGGTCGGCGATGACGTCATTTCCGGCTGCCCGGCCGGAAGCAGTAGTTAAATGCCGCTGTCTGCGTTTGACAGCGGCATTTAACTAGTTAATAGGTGCGGGCAGATCACGATTCTGCCCGCGCCTATTACGGGCACATGTCAGCTGTTAAAAACAGCTGACATGTCCCGGCTTTGATGCGGGCTCACCGCGGAGCCCTGCATCAAAGCAGGGGATCTGACCTCGGACGTACTATCCCGTCCGAGGTCAGATAGGGGTTAAATGAGAAGGTGTGTCCAAACTTTTGGTCTGTACTGTATATATACAGGAATAGCTTTTGTATTGTCAGCGAGAGGCAATGTGCTCAGTACAGAATTGAGAATAATTCAATTAATAATTAATATTTAACAATTCCCCCTTTTGAGGGTGACAGACATTGGAACCCTCAAAGTAAATATATTAATAAGATCTTCTTTGGCAAAATAGTTTAATGTCCATAGTAATAATAATAATAATACATTGTTATACGTACTCAATAACATGATATGTAAATTCATGCTATGGTAAGCTGTGACTAATATTCATATAAAATATCTATATACATAATTGTCTAAGGGGTACTTCGTCTGTCTGTCTGCAATGGAAATCCCAATTCGCTGATCGGTCGAGGCTCGGAAGGGAAGGCGCGCCATTTGACTTTTGAATGAAAAATTAGCTCCAATCATTAGCGGACACCATGTCGCATTTGGAGAGCCCCTGCGTGCCTAAACATTGGAGCTCCCCCACATGTGACCCCATTTTCGAAACTAGACCCTCCAAGGAACTTATCTAGATGTATAGTGAACACTTTGAACCTCCAGGTGCTTCACAAATTTATCCGAAAAAATGAAAAAGTACTTTTTTTTCACAAAAAATTTCATTTAGCCTCAATTTGTTCAATTCCACATGGGCAACAGGATAAAATGGATCCGAAAATTTATTGGGCAATTTCTCCTGAGTACACTGATACTTCACATGTGGGGGTAAACCACTTTTTGGGGATGCGGCAGGGCTCGGAAGGGAAAAATTAGCTCCAATCGTTAGCGGACACCATGTCGCGTTTGGAGAGGCCCTGTGTGCCTAAACATTGGAGCTCCCCCACATGTGACCCCATTTTGGAAACCAGACCTCCCATGGAACTAATCTAAATGTGCGGTGACCACTTTAAACCCCCAAGTGCTTCATAGAAGTTTATAACGCAGAGCCGTGAATATAAAAAATAATTTTTCTTTCCTCAAAAATTATTTTTTAGCCTGCAATTTTGTTATTTTCACAAGAGTAACAGGAGAAATTGGACCCCAAAAGTTGTTGTCCAGTTTGTCCTGAGTATGCTGATGCCCCATATGTGGGGGGGAACCACTGGGCACACCTCGGGGCTCAGAAGGGAAGTAGTGACTTTTGAAATGCAGACTTTGATGGAATGGTCTGCGGGCGTCACGTTGCGTTTGCAGAGCCCCTGATGTGCCTAAACAGTAGAAACCCCCCACAAGTGACCACATTTTGGAAACTAGACCCCCCAAGGAACTTATCTAGATACAGTGGGGCAAAAAAGTATTTAGTCAGTCAGCAATAGTGCAAGTTCCACCACTTAAAAAGATGAGAGGCGTCTGTAATTTACATCATAGGTAGACCTCAACTATGGGAGACAAACTGAGAAAAAAAATCCAGAAAATCACATTGTCTGTTTTTTTAACATTTTATTTGCATATTATGGTGGAAAATAAGTATTTGGTCAGAAACAAAATTTCATCTCAGTACTTTGTAATATATCCTTTGTTGGCAATGACAGAGGTCAAACGTTTTCTGTAAGTCTTCACAAGGTTGCCACACACTGTTGTTGGTATGTTGGCCCATTCCTCCATGCAGATCTCCTCTAGAGCAGTGATGTTTTTGGCTTTTCGCTTGGCAACACGGACTTTCAACTCCCTCCAAAGGTTTTCTATAGGGTTGAGATCTGGAGACTGGCTAGGCCACTCCAGGACCTTGAAATGCTTCTTACGAAGCCACTCCTTCGTTGCCCTGGCGGTGTGCTTTGGATCATTGTCATGTTGAAAGACCCAGCCACGTTTCATCTTCAATGCCCTTGCTGATGGAAGGAGGTTTGCACTCAAAATCTCACGATACATGGCCCCATTCATTCTTTCATGTACCCGGATTAGTCGTCCTGGCCCCTTTGCAGAGAAACAGCCCCAAAGCATGATGTTTCCACCACCATGCTTTACAGTAGGTATGGTGTTTGATGGATGCAACTCAGTATTCTTTTTCCTCCAAACACGACAAGTTGTGTTTCTACCAAACAGTTCCAGTTTGGTTTCATCAGACCATAGGACAATCTGCCAAAACTCCCCTGGATCATCCAAATGCTCTCTATCAAACTTCAGACGGGCCTGGACATGTACTGGCTTAAGCAGTGGGACACGTCTGGCACTGCATGATCTGAGTCCATGGTGGCGTAGTGTGTTACTTATGGTAGGCCTTGTTACATTGGTCCCAGCTCTCTGCAGTTCATTCACTAGGTCCCCCCGCGTGGTTCTGGGATTTTTGCTCACCGTTCTTGTGATCATTCTGACCCCACGGGGTGGGATTTTGCGTGGAGCCCCAAATCGAGGGAGATTATCAGTGGTCTTGTATGTCTTCCATTTTCTAATTATTGCTCCCACTGTTGATTTCTTCACTCCAAGCTGGTTGGCTATTGCAGATTCAGTCTTCCCAGCCTGGTGCAGGGCTACAATTTTGTTTCTGGTGTCCTTTGACAGCTCTTTGGTCTTCACCATAGTGGAGTTTGGAGTCAGACTGTTTGAGGGTGTGCACAGGTGTCTTTTTATACTGATAAAAAGTTTAAACAGGTGCCATTACTACAGGTAATGAGTGGAGGAAAGAGGAGACTCTTAAAGAAGAAGTTACAGGTCTGTGAGAGCCAGAAATCTTGATTGTTTGTTTCTGACCAAATACTTATTTTCCACCATAATATGCAAATAAAATGTTAAAAAAAACAGACAATGTGATTTTCTGGATTTTTTTTTCTCAGTTTGTCTCCCACAGTTGAGGTCTACCTATTATGTAAATTACAGACGCCTCTCATCTTTTTAAGTGGTGGAACTTGCACTATTGCTGACTGACTAAATACTTTTTTGCCCCACTGTATGTGGTGAGCACTTTGAACCCCCAAGTGCTTCACAGAAGTTTACAACGCAGAGCCGTGAAAATAAAAAATCATTTTTCTTTCCTTAAAAAAGATGTTATAGCAAGCAATTTTTTATTTTCACAAGGGTAACAGGAGACATTGGACCCCAATATTTGTTGCCCAGTTTGTCGTGAGTACGCTGATACCCCATATGTGGGGGTAAACCACTGTTTGGGCGCACGTCAGGGCTCGGAAGGGAAGTAGTGACGTTTTGAAATGCAGACTTTGATGGAATGGTCTGCGGGCGTCACGTTGCATTTGCAGAGCGCCTGATGTGCCTAAACAGTAGAAACCCAACACAAGTGACCCCATTTTGGAAACTAGACCCCCAAGGAACTTATCTAGATATGTGGTGAGCACTTTCAACCCCCAAGTGCTTCACAGAAGTTTATAACGTAGAGCCGTGAAAATAAAAAATAATTTTTCTTTCCTCAAAAATTATGTTTTAGCAAGCAATTTTTTATTTTCACAAGGGTAACAGGAGAAATTGGACCCCAATAGTTGTTGCCCAGTTTGTCCTGAGTACGCTGGTACCCCATATGTGGGGGTAAACCACTGTTTGGGCGGACGTCGGGGCTCGGAAGGGAGGGAGCATCATTTGACGTTTTGAATGCAAGATTGGCTGGAATCAATGGTGGCGCCATGTTGCGTTTGGAGACCCCTGATGTGCCTAAACAGTGGAAACCCCTCAATTCTAACTTCAACACTAACCCCAACACACCCCTAACCCTTATCCCAACTGTAGCCATAACCCTAATCACAACCCTAACCCCAACACACCCCTAACCACAACCCTAACCCCAACACACCCGTACCCCTAATCCCAACCCTAACCCTAATCCCAACCCTAACCACAACTTTAACCCCAGCACACCCTTAACCCTATCCATAACCCTAACCACAAGCCTAATCTTAACCCTATTTCCAACCCTAGCCCTAATTCCAACCCTAACTCTAATTCCAACCCTAACCCTAAGGCTATGTGCTCACGTTGCGGATTCATGTGAGATTTTTCCGCACGATTTTTGAAAAATCCGCAGGTAAAAGGCACTGCGTTTTACCTGCGGATTTACAGCGGATTTCCAGTGTTTTTTGTGCGGATTTCACCTGCGGATTCCTATTGAGGAGCAGGTATAAAACGCTGCGGAATCCGCACAAAATTGACATGCTGCGGAAAATACAACGCACCGTTTCCGCACGGTATTTTCCGCACGGTATTTTCCGCACCATGGGCACAGCGGATTTAGTTTTCCATAGGTTTACATGGTACTGTAAACTTGATGGAAAACTGCTACAAATTCGCAGTGGCCAATCCGCTGCGGATCCCCGGCCAATCCGCTGCGGATCCGCGGCCAATCCGCTGCGGATCCGCAGCCAAATCTGCACCGTGTGCAAATACCCTAAACCTAACCCTAACCCTAGTTCTAACCCTAACCCTAGTGGAAAAAGAAAAAATATATATTTTCTGTATTTTATTATTGGCCCTACCCTATGGGGGTGATAAAGGGGGGGAGAGGGTCATTTACTATTTTTTTTATTTTGATCACTGTGATAGGTTATATCACAGTGATCAAAATGTACCTGGAACGAATCTGCGCCCACCATTTTGGAAGATGGCGGCGCCCAGGGAGAAGATGGACGGACACCGGGAGACCCGTTAAGTATAAGGGGGGAGATCTGAGCATGGGGAGTGGATCAGAGGATGGGGGGCATTGGAGCATGGGGAGCTGGCAGAAGGACAGGGGTGCAGACAGGGCGGCGGAGGGGAGCGGAGCACCGGACGGAGGACCAGGGAGGAGATCGGTGGGGGGGTACACTAGTGTTTCCAGCCATGGCTGATGATACTGCAGCATCGGCAATGGCTTGATTGTAATATTTCACCAGTTTTTTAGGTGAAATATTACAAATCGCTCTTATTGGCAGTTTCACTTTCAACAGCCAATCAGAGCGATCGTAGCCACCCCCCTGGGCTAAAGTACCACTCCCCCTGTCCCTGCAGATTGGGTGAAATTGGAGTTAACCCTTTCACCCGATCTGCAGGGACACGATCTTTCCATGACGCCACATAGGCGTCATAGGTCAGATTGTCACCGACTTTCATGACGCCTACGTGGCGTCATGGGTCGGGAAGGGGTTAATAAAGTTTTAGTAATAAACATTTGTTACATAAAAGACACACTGTCATCTATGGGTTCAATAAGAAATGACACCTATAACATAAAAATGTTCTATCACATGAAGAATATGTTTAATAATGTATTATTTTATTTTTCCAAATATAAATTCCATATTAATATTCTGATAATTATATGGATATTATAGATTGCTGTGGTACACTGTGATATTATAGGTTAGGAAAATAAACAGATTTGGTATAGAAAAGGGAACGAAGACTTCAATCAAGATACTGAAGTTCTCGTGAGACCGCTAAGTCTTCTGGGTAATTTCGCAATGCATCTCTGGGAACGGAAGCTGTCGGCAGCCGCGCGCACATCGGCGGACGACGGAAGGTGAGAATAGCAGGTTTTTTGATTTTTTATTATTTTTAAAATTAGATCTGTTTACTATTGATGCTACACAGGCAGCATCAATAGTAAAAAGTTGGTCACACAGGGTTAATAGCAGCGTTAATGGAGTGCGTTACCCGTGGCATAACACGGTCCGTTAACGCTGCCATGAACCCTGTGTCAGCGCTGACTGGAGGGGAGTATGGAGCGGGCGCCGGGCACTGACTGGACGGGAGTAGGGAGGGACTAATTCTCGGCTGGACTGTGCAGGCATGTACTGCAGAGGACAGAGAATGAACTTCAATCCAATATTGCAGCCAGCATGCAGCCAGCGGGTAAGGAAAGGGTGGATCAAACACCCGAAAACCCCGCCCCTTTGGCTGAAGATTGTTCCCTCCAAATTCCGGTGACAGTGTCCCTTTAAGGTTAAAATAGGCTGGGTCATGAAGGGGTTAATAAACTATATTTATTAGACCAATAATATGTAAGAATGTATAGCCATTAACTAAAATAATAATATATATATGAATGAATGAAAGATTTGTTTTATTTAACTCAGGATTGAAACATTTCTCTTATAATGAAATCATATGATCACTATATTTAATGAAGCAATATTCTTGTACTAGACATTACTTTATTAAATATTGATTCTTTTCTTCTTAATAAAAAATAAAAATTAAGAATAAAAATGAAGTAAGAATAAAAATTAGAAATGAAAAATAAAAATTTGAATAAAAATAAAAATAAGGCCTTTATATGTGTTGATGATAAATGCAGAGGTTATGTCTCAATAACACATTCCCTTTTAATATTTCCATTATCTAGATGTTTTTGTATTTGTCATAACTTTGGATTACCAAAACATTGAAGTTATGCAACTTTGGATATAATACCCTTCATTAGAGTAAAAAAAAGACTTTTATAATACTTAATGTTATTATATCCAATAGTACCTTATTAATATTTCTTCTTTATTAAAATGTGTGAAGAAGAGGTATTGATGAAATGTGATGATGTAATCAGGAATTGAAACATTTCCCCCTTATTACCAAAAATTATTATTTTATGAAAAAAAAAAATTCATTTGTAAAAGCCAAAATTAAAAATAGTTAATTTTATCTGTCATATCAGCTTTATGCCATATATTTATCTGAAGATGTGTACCCATCTATGTAACCATTAAAAAGATTGAATACCATAAAATTATCATTTAAAAAAAATGTTCTAAATGTAGATTTTCTTGATAAACCATATTGATGTGTGATTGCACTTATTCACTATTAACTAAATCAAGAAATAATAAATACTAAAGAAATATATGTTGAGTAGATATTTAAATATATCTTAATATTCTAATAATTTAACTGAATCGCGTTATTTCCCATAAACACAAGTTTTTCTAGCATACCATGAATCATGAGGCCTCCAATACATACACATTCCACGTTATTCTTACGTTAAATTCACTCTTAGCAGCTGCTCATGCGCTCATCTGTCACTCAGACTGTGACACACATATAAGTTGAAACGACATATTTCACATACAAAGAATAAGAATACATGTGTATTAACCCAAACTATTGTATCCTAAGTATCAATGCGCATTGTAAACTATTAAATTTAATGTTTTAATATTTCTTTGAATATTCCCCAAATACACATTACCTAACACTTTGTAAACCATTCTATAGATAGAAAGACTCATCCATAAGAAACTTGAGCCTTAGTTCTAACCCTATATTTGGTGCAGGGCCTGCAACTGAATCCATTTGACTTACAAAGGCTGAGGGCTACTCAAAAGTTCTTCATACTGAGATTACCAGCTTTAAACTGAAACGAGTGTATGGTATCCTTATTATTAGCCCACAGTTCAGATGTGTTCGAGTCACGGTGGGCGGCAGGGTTGGCGGGTGAGGGGGAGAGGGTGCTGAGGCATACTTACCTAGTCCCGGCGATCCTGACGCTCCCCCTGCCCGTCACACTGTCTTCGGGTGCCGCAGCTCTTCCCCTGTACAGCGGTCACGTGGGACCGCTCATTAAACTTATGAATATGGACTCCACTCCCATAGGGGTGGAGCCACATATTCATTCCTCTAATGAGCGGTAACGGTGACCGCTGATAGAGGAAGAGGCTGCGGCACCCGAAGACAGTGTGACGGGCAGGGGGAGCGTCAGGATCGCCGGGAGCAGGTAAGAATTACATATTTACCTGTCCACGATCCACACACCGGGCGCCGCTCCATCTTCCCGGCGTCTCCGCTCTGACTGTGCAGGTCAGAGGGCGCGATGACGCATATAGTGTGCGCGGCGCCATCTGCCTGATCAGTCAGTGCGGAGAGACGCCGGGACCGGACGCTGGGGAGCTGCAAGCAAGAAAGGTGAGTATGTTTTTTTTTTTTTTATTGCAGCGGCAGCAGCAGCAGCGTTATATATGGCACGGCTTTATGTGGAGCATCTATAGGGCCAAACTGAACGGTGCAGAGCATATAGGGCACAGCTTTATAAGGAGCATCTATGGGGCAGTAATGAACGGTGCAGAGCATTATATAGGGCACAGTTTTATGTGGAGCATCTATGGGGCAATAATGAACGGTGCTGAGCATATAGGGCACAGCTTTATGTGGAGCATCTATGGGGCCATAATGAACGGTGCAGAGCATTCTACATGGCACAGCTTTATAAGGAGCATCTATGGGGCCATAATGAACGGTGCTGAGCATATAGGGCACAGCTTTATGTGGAGCATCTATGGGGCCATAATGAACGGTGCAGAGCATATATGGCACAGCTTTATATGGAGCATCTATGGGGCCATAATGAACGGTGCAGAGCATATATGGCACAGCTTTATAAGGAGCATCTATGGGGCCATAATGAATGGTATGGAGCATTATATATGGCACAGCTTTATATGGAGCATCTATGGGGCAATAATGAATGGTATGGAGCATTATATATGGGGCACAGCTTTATATGGAGCATCTATGGGGCCATAATGAACGGTGCTGAGCATATAGGGCACAGCTTTATGTGGAGCATCTATGGGGCCATAATGAACAGTGCAGAGCATATATGGCACAGCTTTATATGGAGCATCTATGGGGCCATAATGAACGGTGCAGAGCATATATGGCACAGCTTTATAAGGAGCATCTATGGGGCCATAATGAATGGTATGGAGCATTATATATGGCACAGCTTTATATGGAGCATCTATGGGGCAATAATGAACGGTATGGAGCATTATATATGGGGCACAGCTTTATATGGAGCATCTATGGGGCAATAATGAACGGTATGGAGCATCTATTTTTATTTTTGAAATTTACCGGTAGCTGCTGCATTTTCCACCCTAGGCTTATACTCGAGTCAATAAGTTTTCCCAGTTTTTTTGTGGCAAAATTAGGGGGGTCGGCTTATACTCGGGTCGGCTTAAACTCAAGTATATACGGGTATATATTTTTTTACCATGCAAAGAAAACAAATTCTAGATTACTAGTTATGTATTTCTTTTAAGTGTTAAATATATAAAATCATGCAATTATTATAACTTCCTGTGCAAATAAAGACATAAATCCATGTAAGAAGTTTTTGATCAATTCCTGCTTTGAAATGAAAATTCTACGGAAAAATAAAAGATAAAGGTTAATTTAATATTTATTCATAAACAAAATAACTTAAATATCTTATACATATGTATATATTTAAAATATATATTTAATATAGTTCTAAATATTACTTTAGTAAATTGTAATTATTTCACTACACATATAAAAATACAGTTATACAATCTATATATCTACAAAACTATAGAACTACAGAATTATACTGTTTAAAACAATTACCAATTACTAAATAATACATTGTATAACACATTTACACAACATATAATATAATTACATTTTTAGCCAATTTCTAAACAAATTTTATCTCCCTGTCAATAATGTATTGAAAAGCTTTATTTAAAACTAGCTGAAGAGCCCGGCGTTGCCTGGACATAGTAAATATCTGTGGTTAGTTATAGCACCTCACGTCTATTATTTTCTCATCATGCCACTCATTTTCTCCCTTACACCTCTCATTTTGCCCCTCACACCTCTTATTTTCCCCCTCACTCCTCTCATTCCCCCCTAACATTTGTCATTTCGACCTCACATCTGTCATTTTCCGATCACTCCACTATTTTCCCTCACTCCTCTCATTTTGCACTTACACCTTTTCATTTTCACCTCACACCCCTCATTTTCACCTCAGTATATACATGTTTGTCATCTCCCTTATATATACAGTGGAGCAAAAAAGTATTTAGTCAGTCAGCAATAGTGCAAGTTCCACCACTTAAAAAGATGAGAGGCGTCTGTAATTTACATCATAGGTAGACCTCAACTATGGGAGACAAACTGAGAAAAAAAAATCCAGAAAATCACATTGTCTGTTTTTTTATAATTTTTTTTGCATTTTATGGTGGAAAATAAGTATTTGGTCAGAAACAAACAATCAAGATTTCTGGCTCTCACAGACCTGTAACTTATTCTTTAAGAGTCTCCTCTTTCCTCCACTCATTACCTGTAGTAATGGCACCTGTTTAAACTTGTTATCAGTATAAAAAGACACCTGTGCACACCCTCAAACAGTCTGACTCCAAACTCCACTATGGTGAAGACCAAAGAGCTGTCAAAGGACACCAGAAACAAAATTGTAGCCCTGCACCAGGCTGGGAAGACTGAATCTGCAATAGCCAACCAGCTTGGAGTGAAGAAATCAACAGTGGGAGCAATAATTAGAAAATGGAAGACATACAAGACCACTGATAATCTCCCTCGATCTGGGGCTCCACGCAAAATCCCACCCCGTGGGGTCAGAATGATCACAAGAACGGTGAGCAAAAATCCCAGAACCACGCGGGGGGACCTAGTGAATGAACTGCAGAGAGCTGGGACCAATGTAACAAGGCCTACCATAAGTAACACACTACGCCACCATGGACTCAGATCCTGCAGTGCCAGACGTGTCCCACTGCTTAAGCCAGTACATGTCCGGGCCCGTCTGAAGTTTGCTAGAGAGCATTTGGATGATTCAGAGGAGTTTTGGGAGAATGTCCTATGGTCTGATGAAACCAAACTGGAACTGTTTGGTAGAAACACAACTTGTCGTGTTTGGAGGAAAAAGAATACGGAGTTGCATCCATCAAACACCATACCTACTGTAAAGCATGGTGGTGGAAACATCATGCTTTGGGGCTGTTTCTCTGCAAAGGGGCCAGGACGACTGATCCGGGTACATGAAAGAATGAATGGGGCCATGTATCGTGAGATTTTGAGTGCAAATCTCCTTCCATCAGCAAGGGCATTGAAGATGAAACGTGGCTGGGTCTTTCAACATGACAATGATCCAAAGCACACCGCCAGGGCAACGAAGGAGTGGCTTCGTAAGAAGCATTTCAAGGTCCTGGAGTGGCCTAGCCAGTCTCCAGATCTCAACCCTATAGAAAACCTTTGGAGGGAGTTGAAAGTCCGTGTTGCCAAGCGAAAAGCCAAAAACATCACTGCTCTAGAGGAGATCTGCATGGAGGAATGGGCCAACATACCAACAACAGTGTGTGGCAACCTTGTGAAGACTTACAGAAAACATTTGACCTCTGTCATTGCCAACAAAGGATATATTACAAAGTATTGAGATGAAATTTTGTTTCTGACCAAATACTTATTTTCCACCATAATATGCAAATAAAATGTTAAAAAAACAGACAATGTGATTTTCTGGATTTTTTTTTCTCCGTTTGTCTCCCATACTTGAGGTCTACCTATGATGTAAATTACAGACGCCTCTCATCTTTTTAAGTGGTGGAACTTGCACTATTGCTGACTGACTAAATACTTTTTTGCCCCACTGTAGTATACACCTGTATGTCTTCTCTTGTATATAGTATATATCTGTATGTCATCTCCCCTGTAAATAGTATATACCTGCTGTATGTCATCTCCTCCTGTATATATTATATACCTGTGTCATCTCCTCCTATATATAGTATATACCTGTATGTCATCTCCTGTATATAGTATATACCTGTATGCAATCTCTCCTGTATATAGTATACACCTGCTGTATTTCATCTCCTCCTCTATATACCTGTGTCATCTCCTCTTTTATATAGTATATACCTGTATGTTATCTCCTCCTGTATATAGTATATATGTGTCATCTCCTCCTGTATATAGTATGTACCTGTAAGTCATCTCCTCCTGTATATAGTATATACCTGTGTATCATCTGCTCCTGTATATAGTATATACCTGTATGTCATCTCCCGTATATAGTATATACCTGTGTGTTATCTCCACTGTATATAGTATATACCTGTGTGTCATCGCCCCTGTATATAGTATGTACCTGTATGTCATCTCCCCTGTATATAATATATACCAGGTTGTCATCTCCTCCTGTATATAGTATATACCTGTATGTCATCTCCTCCTGTATATAGTATATAACTGTGTGTCATGTCCTCCTGTATATAGTATGTACCTTTATGTCATCTCTTCCTGTATATAGTATATACCTGTGTGTCATCTCCCCTGTATATAGTATATACCTGTATGTCATCTCCTCCTGTATATAGTATATAACTGTGTGTCATGTCCTCCTGTATATAGTATGTACCTGTATGTCATCTCCTCCTGTATATACCTGTGTCATCTCCCCTGTATATAGTATATACGTGTGTCATCTCCTCCTGTATATAGTATGTACCTGTGTGTCACCTCCTCCTGTATATAGTATATACCTGTGTGTCATCTCCTCCTGTATATAGTATATACGTGTCATCTCCTCCTTTATATAGTATATACCTGTAAGTCATCTGCTCCTGTATATATTATATACCTGTGTGTCATCTCCTCCTGTATATAGTATATATCTGTGTGTCATCTCCTCCTGTATATAGTATACAGTCATGGCCAAAAGTATTGCAGTAAATAGTAATAACGGTCCTAGGAGCGCTGGAAATGAGACCAAAACAAGGATTTTAGTGTTGAACCACAACGCGTTTCAACGATTAAACCGTCTTCATCAGGTGGAAGTTTATTAAAGGAGAACAGGAAGGTCTCATTTCCAGCGCTCCTAGGACCGTTATTACTATTTACTGCATTTTGTATCCTCCTAGAAGGTTAACGGCTGGAGCTGCGGTGGACCTTTTGCTTTCAATTGTAACTCTAACCCTCACAGCGCTCCCTAGTGACCGCTTTCTTTTCCCTTGAATTTCATGGCCAAAAGTATTGACACCCCTGCAATTCTGTCAGACAATACTCATTTTCTTCCTGAAAATGATTGCAAACACAAATTATTTGGTAATATTATCTTCATTTAATTTGTCTTAAATTAAAAAACACAAAAAGAATTGTCCTAAAGCCAAATTGGATATAATTCCACACCAAACATAAAAAAGGGGGTGGACAAAAGTATTGGCACTGTTCGAAAAATCATGTGATGCTTCTCTAATTTGTGTAATTAACAGCACCTGTAACTTACCGGTGGCACCTAACAGGTGTTGGCAATAACTAAATTACACTTACAGCCAGTTGACATGGATTAAAGTTGACTCAACCTCTGTCCTGTGTCCTTGTGTGTACCACATTGAGCATGGAGAAAAGAAAGAAGACCAAAGAACTGTCTGAGGACTTGAGAAACCAAATTGTGAGGAAGCATGAGCAATCTCAAGGCTACAAGTCCATCTCCAAAGACCTGAATGTTCCTGTGTCTACCGTGCGCAGTGTCATCAAGAAGTTTAAAGCCCATGGCACTGTGGCTAACCTCCCTAGATGTGGACGGAAAAGAAAAATTGACAAGAGATTTCAACACAAGATTGTGCGGATGTTGGATAAAGAACCTCGACTAACATCCAAACAAGTTCAAGCTGCCCTGCAGTCCGAGGGTGCAACAGTGTCAACCCGTACTATCCGTCGGCATCTGAATGAAAGGGACTGTATGATAGGAGACCCAGGAAGACCCCACTTCTTACTCCGAGACATAAAAAAGCCAAGCTGGAGTTTGCCAAAACTTACCTGAAAAAGCCTAAAACGTTTTGGAAGAATGTTCTCTTGTCAGATGAGACAAAAGTAGAGATTTTTGGGCAAAGGCATGAACATAGAGTTTACAGGAGAAAAAAAGTGGCATTCAAAGAAAAGAACATGGTCCCTACAGTCAAACATGGCGGAGGTTCCCTGATGTTTTGGGGTTTCTTTGCTGCCTCTGGCACTGGACTGCTTGACCGGGTGCATGACATTATGAAGTCTGAAGACTACCAACAAATTTTGCAGCATAATGTAGGGCCCAGTGTGAGAAAGCTGGGACTCCCTCAGAGGTCATGGGTCTTCCAGCAGGACAATGACCCAAAACACATCTCAAAAAGCACTTAAAAATGGTTTGAGATAAAGCACTGGAGACTTCTAAAGTGGCCAGCAATGAGTCTAGACCTGAATCCCATAGAACACCCGTGGAGAGATCTAAAAATGTCAGTTTGGAAAGGCACCCTTCAAATATCAGGGACTTGGAGCAGTTTGCCAAAGAAGAATGGTCTAAAATTCCAGCAGAGCATTGTAAGAAACTTATTGATGGTTACCGGAAGTGGTTGGTCGCAGTTATTTTGGCTAAAGGTTGTGCAACCAAGTATTGGGCTGAGGGTGCCAATACTTTTGTCTGGCCCATTTTTGGAGTTTTGTGTGAAATGATCAATGTTTTGCTTTTTGCTTCATTCTCTTTTGTGTTTTTTCATTCAAGACAAATTAAATGAAGATAATAATACCAAAGAATTTGTGTTTGCAATCATTTTCAGGAAGAAAATGAGTATTATCTGACAGAATTGCAGGGGTGTCAATACTTTTGGCCATGACTGTATATCTGTGTCATCTCCTCCTGTATTAGACCGCGTTCACACATTATTTGGTCAGTATTTTTACCTCAGTATTTGTAAGCTAAATTGGCAGCCTGATAAATCCCCAGCCAACAGGAAGCCCTCCCCCCTGGCAGTATATATTAACTCACACATACACATAATAGACAGGTCATGTGACTGACAGCTGCCATATTTCCTATATGGTACATTTGTTGCTCTTGTAGTTTGTCTGCTTATTAATCAGATTTTTATTTTTGAAGGATAATACCAGACTTGTGTGTGTTTTAGGGCGAGTTTCATGTGTCAAGTTGTGTGTGTTGAGTTGCATGTGGCGACATGCATGTAGCGACTTTTGTGAGATGAGTTTTGTGTGGCGACATGCATGTAGCAACTTTTTGTGTGTCGAGTTGCATGTGACAGGTTAGTGTAGCAAGTTGTGTGCAGCAAGTTTTGCGCATGGCGAGTTTTATGTGTGGTGCGTTTTGAGTATGTGCAAGTTTTGTGTGAGGCAACTTTTGCATGTGTTGCAACTTTTGTGCATGTGGCAATTTTACAGCGTGTCCAAGTTTTGCGTGTGGCGAGTTTTCCATGAGGTGAGTTTTACACGTGTGGCGAGTTTTGCATGAGCCTAGTTTTGCATGTGGCGAGTTTTGAGCGGCAACTTTTGTTTCAACTTTTATGTGGCGAGGTTGGTGTATGTGTGGTGAAATGTGTGCTGAGGGTGGTATGTGTTCAAGCACGTGGTAGTTTGTGGCGCCTTTTGTGTGTGTTCATATCCCCGTGTGTGGTGAGTATCCCATGTCGGGGCCCCACCTTAGCAGCTGTACGGCGCCATCGCTCTCACTCTTTAAGTCCCCCGTGTTCACATCTGGCAGCTGTCAATTTGCCTCCAACACTTTTCCTTTCACTTTTTCCCCATTATGTAGATAGGGGCAAACTTGTTTGGTGAATTGGAAAGCGCGGGGTTAAAATGTCACCTCACAACATAGCCTATGACGCTCTCGGCGTCCAGACGTGTGACTGTGCAAAATTTTGTGGCTGTAGCTGCGACGCCTCCAACACTTTTCCCCATTATGTAGATGGGGCAAAATTGTTTGGTGAATTGGAAAGCGCGGGGTTAAAATTTCGCCTCACAACGTAGCCTATGATGCTCTCGGGGTCGAGACGTGTGACTGTGCAAAATTTTGTGGCTGTAGCTGCGATGGTGCAGATGCCAATCCCGGACATACACACATACATTCAGCTTTATATATTAGATTGTCATTTTTTTGACTTATGGGTTTTTTGAAAAGCTTTGATAATGGAGTCTTCAGCTTTCCTTCCATAATGTGGCTTTGTGAAGACACCTGTTCCAGTTTGTCAATTTCTGCCATTTGTCACTTTACAGAGAGATCTAAACCTTGAATTTTTAACTCTTTCAATGCAACTTCTTTGCTTTGGCAGGGCTTGTAATAAATGTGTAATTTTCTTCGTACATCATAGATTTGATTTTGGAGATAACTCAGTTTGGAGATTTTGATTTTGGCTTCTGATAAGATTTAATTCTGTCTGATTTCAAAAGCTTAGTATTATTTATTTTCCTTTCAAGATTCTCATGTTTTCTAGAAAAATCAAGGGATTGCGCATTCAAACAAAGAATCTTTTTGTGATGCAATAACATGAGATACAGAATTTAGGAATCCAAATTTGTTTACAAAACAATTTATCATTGATTCTGTATTGAAACTTGTAATGACAGTTTTGTACAACCTTTCAAATATGGACATGAATGTAAAAGTACATTCTTTCCGGCCAATCCTTAATTTTAGAAGAATATCAAATATCTGGATAATTTTCTTTTGATCCACAGAATATCAAAATTTTTAATCTTTCTATATTGGTTATTTCTTCATGGAACTCATCATTCTGAATTTTCAATAATAACCTTCTGGAAAAAGTTACTGGAAGCCACATTTTAAACAACTGATTTTTCTCCTCAGCCAAATCAAACTTATCAGCAAAACTCTCAAATATCTCTGAATTTCTCCACACATGGATTTTGTTATCATATGCAGGAATGATTTTGCATAATTTTAACAAGTTTTTCCTAGATTTTAGTTTGGAGGAGTTGGGCCTCCGAGTCGTCTTCTATTATTTTTTTTTTTATCAGATAGATTTTTATTATCCGCAAAGAATAAACAATCAGAATATTTCTCATGACAATGTTACATTAAACATTTACAGATATCTTTTTAACCCCGACCCAGAGCCCCCCACCCCTCCCAACCCCCAGAGACCTCAGCCAGAGCCACCCCAATTCCCATCATAATACAAACATTTGAATAACCATCCGTTATATTTCCATTGAATACTAGGCTCCCTATATTCTCATTTATCATCCTAATTCAAGTCCATCCACGGTTGCCACAGCTTGTGGAAGATGTCCAGCTTATTCCTTTTAGTGTAGATACTTTTCTCCAAAGTAAGTATATGCTCCGTTTGCTTAACCCTGCTGTTTTGTTCGCATTTACTATACACTTGTAGTGTTCCGGGTCACTATGACCCGGCTTATTAAACCTTGATTTTAGACACTCTAACTCCATTTTTTTAAATACTTTTTGCTTACTAGACTGTTTGTGAACATGTTTGGTAGTAAAAAAAAAAAAAAGAAAAATGAATTAGAAATCTTTTTTTTTTTTTTTTATTCTGAAAAAACAGATCCATCCAATGAGCAAAACGAAAATAGAAAACTACACATATTTTGTGAAAAAAACAAAACAATCAAATCAAACATTTTGTGATAAAAAATTAAAGATAATAAACATTACAATGTGAATATATTCACATGATCATATAAATTTACGGATTCTTGCATGAAAAACAATACACATGATTTTTGCATAGAAATGTTTTACAGCCAGAACATGTTATACTCGTCTTGTTGTCACAAGTAGAAGGGCAATAGCTGCATCTTTTTATTTTGATGCCGGAAGAGGCCATGGGGGTAGAAGCACACAGCTGCTCTCCAAAGAAACTGAAAGGTAACATGTCTGGGCTAGCATATGTGTACTGATAAGAGCAGAGAAGATAAGAACCCTTCTGAAAACAAGCAGATAAGCCAGGAAGACAGACTGACTTAGCAAAAAAAAAAATATTTGCAAGACATTACAGCTCAGCTTTACAAAAAAAACGTCTTAGACAGCGCGTTCTGAGCAGTCCGTTCTGCGCATAATATACACATGTAGTGCACACCTAGTGATCTCTCCGGATGCACTCTACATTTTAGAATAGACTGCGCACCAAAAATAATCAATATAAAGCCATTTTTATGGTGCGCAGATCTCAATGCATACCCCCGGTAGAGCGCGTGTACGACCCCATTGAAATAATTTAGGAAATAAATCAATTGATATACAATAGTAGATGCAATAAATAGACCCAACTGAGGTTATAACTCCTTTATTTCACTGAAAATATGGCCTCACAGCTGTAAAAAACGATGTCGGGTCACTATGACCCGAACACAACAAGTGTAACTTTTTGCGTGTAGCAAAAAGTAAACGAAAAAAAAATAAAAAAAAAAAATACTCATAGGTAGGTCCCCCCAAATGAGGAAAAGTCAAGGAGTCTCAAGTTTTAGAGACTTACAGAAAAAAAATCTACAGGGCCGCAAAAAGTCTGTTCGGGTCACTATGACCCGAACAGAACAGCAGGGTTACGAAAGTCTCTTCTTGTTGGAGGTTCCTCTCTAATCCAAAATTTGGCGATCAATTTCCTAGCAATGAATAACAATCGTGCAATAGCTATTTTAAACATGTTGTCCGTAACAATTTCCTCCACATATCCCAATATGCAAGTCAGTGGAACCCTAGGGACAGAACATCCATATACCAGTTCAATACGATTTAAAACAACTATCCAGAAGGAGGACAGTCTAGGGCACTGCCACATCATATGCAATATCCCCGCCTGGGATTGTGAGAACCGAGGGCATTCAGAGTTTTGCCTAAGCCCAGCCTTGAACAACCTGTCAGGGGTTCTATAGGCCCTATGGATTACGAATAACTGTGATAGCCTGCCAGGTTCACTCATGGATATCTTGGGCACATATTCTAGGACCGACTCCCATCTATCATTGTCAATTATTCCCATTTCAGCTTCCCATTTCCCTTTGGCTCGGATGGGATATTTTTCCAGGAAAGAAAAAAGCAGAAACCCATATATTTCTGAAATCGCCCCCTTCGTGCAGCTATTCTTAAGGATGTAGTCGAGCATGAGATCAATCTGTACCACTATGGCTCCCCTTTTATTCTGTGCCTGATAAGCATGAGATACGATTATACTGGAACAATTCAGACCGTGGCAACTGAAATTCTTCCTGCAACTCCTCAAATGTTTTAAGTCTGCCCTGACTTATCAGCTGCCCCAGCCGTTTAATACCTGCTGCAGACCAAAAGTGAAATCCATCCCTCTGCCTAAATTCCGGTAGATAAATAGGCGAGAATCTGGTGAACCCACTCACTTTCCTAATGAGGTTGACTTACCCAGACTAGGTAGAGAGGAAAGGGAGTGGATGGATAGACCGCTTGGGGAGGAAGAATTGAAGGCGGCTTTGGCGGATATAGCAGGGGGTAAGGCTCCGGGAACGGATGGTATCCCAGTAGAGGTTTATAACATTCTTAATGCAGTTAATGCCCAAATTAGAGCGAGTGTTCTCTGAGTCGTTGGAGAGGGGAGTGCTGCCCCCATCAATGAGAGAGGCCATTGTGGTGGTTATTCCTAAAGCTGATAAAGATCTTCAACAGCCGGAGTCGTATAGACCAATTTCACTTCTAACTGCTGACAAAGATTTTGGCGAAGGCCCTGGCGAACAGGCTGTCCCAAGTGATCGATAAATTGATTCACCCAGACCAGTCTGGCTTTATGACCAATCAATCCACGGCAATTAACTTGAGGCTATTTTTAAATATGCAAATTCCTGCAGACAATGCTGGAAAAAGAGTTGTGGTGTCTTTAGATGCCTACAAGTCTTTTGATTGTGTGGAGTGGAGTTACTTGTGGTCGGTACTGGATCGCCTGGGGTTTGGTCCAAAATTCATCTCCTGGGTTAAGTTGTTGTACTCGTTCCCAACGGCAAAAATTAGAGTTAATAATAATTTGTCAGAGTTTCCCGCTGTTTAGGGGTACTAGACAGGGGTGTCCACTGTCCCCATTGCTCTTCGCTCTGGCCGTGGAGCCGTTCGTAGCTAAAATAAGAGGTGCTCAGGAGGTTAGAGGTTACATCTATGGTAGGAGGAAAGACAAAATTGCATTATATGCTGACGATATTGTTGTTGTTCCTGGAGGACCCTGAAAGGTCCCTGTGCAATGCGGTTGCTTTGATTATGGTCAGTTTTCCGGACTCACGATAAACTGGGATAAGTCCTGTATGTTGTTGATTGAGGAGAACAGTATGGGCAGTGGAGAGAGGGCAATAACCACAAAATTAAAGATTGTTCAAAAATTCAAATATTTGGGTATTCAGATTGCTCTTCCTCTGACTACCTTTGAGGAACTGGATTTAAGTCCGTTAATGCAGAAAATTCGTACCAAGATTGCGGCATGGAACAAACTACATTTATCGGTGGTTGGTAGGGTGAACCTCTTTCAGATAACTATTCATTTCCTCAGGACTTTTATCCACCCTAGAGGAATATAATTGACTATAAAATCTCCAAAAAACATCTAAAATTCCCCCCCCCCCCCTTCCGAGTAACCATTTTACCTTCCTCTGTTCTTATGGAGTATACATGTGAAGAATCCCGCTGCGCAGAAACCACCACCGAGAGCAAATGTCCCACCTTCTCTCCCTCAGAATAAAATGTTTCCTTTTGAAAGGCTCTCAACCTATCTGCCCTACGCATATGAAGTTGATTGACCGCTACCTGAGCCGCCCTCATGCGAAGTTGCGCTTCTCTTGTATTCTGAGAGGCCAGTGACTCTTCCGCCAACCTCAGCTCCTCCATCACTGCAATGTCTTGAATTTTAGACTTAGTTTTATGTCTCGAGATGTCCCGGAATAAAATTCCTCTCAGGTACGCCTTCATGGTGTCCCACACTACAAGATTCCCCGCACTCCCTTCATTAATCCTGAAAAACTTCCCAAGTTCAGTTTCCACCTGTTCCACATCCAAATACTGTAGCCAGGAGGGGTGAAATTTCCATCCCAACCCCGCCAGACCTCTCTTCCCTGTCATTTTTACCGAGACCAGTACTGGGCTATGGTCCGATATTACTCTAGGCCTATACTTGACCTCATGTAATAGATTATTCACCCCCCGTTTCCCAAAGCCACATCAATGCGAGATAAAGTTCCGTATATTGCTGAATAACATGAGTAGGCATATGTCCTAGGATTACGCACCCGCCACAAATCTATCCATCCTATTTCTCTTAATTTCCAAAGGGAGTAGAGTTCCCTTCACTTCTCAACTCCGCATGTCTACCCTTGTCCCAGTGATCATTAGATATATTGTTAACATCCCCCACTATAAGGAGGGGCACCCAATCCCACTTACCCGTAATTTCCAGAATCTCCTGTATCTTTTTTTTGAATATGGTGGTGGAATATAAATTGACACAATGCAAATTAACCTATTAAATATCTTGCAAACTAAAAACACAAATTGGCCATCTTTATCTGTGGTTACCTCAATCTCTTCAAATGGAACACTAACGTGTATCAAAATGGACACACGTCTGGCATAATTTGAGAACGTTTAGTGATACGCCTTTCTCACCCATCTATTCTGTAGAATAGCAACCTTTTCCTTCACTAGGTGAGTTTCCTGCAGACATATCACTGAAGGCCTCTGTTTCAGTACATATTGGAAAATAGCTGTTCGTTTAGTAGCATTTGCAAGGCCCCTAACATTCCAACTTAGGATTTTAACCTCCCCACCCATTGTAGCTTATAGAAACAATGAATGAGTTCAAGCTCCCTAAGGTCTCAACCCCAACTCCACCCCTCTCCCTCCTTCCCACCCATCCCCAATTGAAATAACTCTCTATCTCTCCCCTCTCTTAAGCCCAACCAACTCCTCTCTACTCTTAGAGTATCAAAATAAACTCTCCCTCTCAATTTGAGATCTGGGAACGCTGTTTCGCAGCCTAACGATACAAACTCTGCGTTCCTTCAGCTCCCCCGCCCACCATAGCCAAATTCAAAATCCGTTGCGCCGCCGAACACAACCTGATATCAATATACCATAAAGTCACAGTATAAGTACCAGTTAACTATCAAACCAAACATAACAGTGAAGGGTTAACAATTGCCTCAGTAGCACTTAAATCAGTTTCAGGTCTGCCCCGTTCTGATATGCTTAGTATTAAGATCCAGCCATTGTGACGCCTCCTCTGGATTTTGGAAAAAATGCCCCCGATCCAGAGCCACCACCCTTAATTTAGCTGGGTAAATCATTGAATGACGTCTCGCAACCTCCTCTTGACCTCTCCAAACTTCATCCGAAGCTTTTGGACTGCTGCAGAGTAATCCGGATAAAGGGAGACCCGATTACCATCAATGCTCAGCTCATCACAATTCCTGGCTTTCCTCAACAAAATGTCTCGGACCTGATTGTTCAGAATTTTAGCCAAGATAACTCTTGGGGCTGAGCCGGGGGGAGGGGTCTGGTGGGCACACGGTGCGCTCTTTCAACGGCAAACATCTTAGTGAGGCCATCTCCACCCACAGCGTTTTTTAGCCATGCTTCAATATAAGCTGTGGGGTTGCTTCCTTCCGCCTTTTCTGGGACCCCCACAATCCTTAGGTTGTTCCTGCGGGATCAGTTTTCAAGGTCATCAGTCTTAAACTCCAGATCAGAAATACGTTGAATATACTTTTTTCCCTGTTTAACAATTCACCAATCCGATCTTCTGCACTCCCAACCCTTTCTTCCACCACTTCCACTCTTTTCAACTTTACGCATAGCAGAGTTTAAAGCGACCATCTCTCCCTTTAATTCATCCGCTCGAAGGTTTAGAGCCCCCAGGGCAGACTTACAGTACATCACCACTGAAAATATGTCCTTCAGAGTCGGCTCTTCCGTTTCTGGCATGTCAGACAGTGCAGACAGAACAGCTCCTGCGGCCGTGGTAGGAGATCCCTGGTCTGACCCACTGCACTGTAGCTGAGCCCCTCCTTCCTGCTGTTCTCTGGGGGAACCAGCTGCTCCAGACTCCACATTTCCAGCCTCTGACTGCAGATTTACAGCCTTCTCTGACCTGGCAAATCGCTCCAACTTAACGAGCACATCCATCCTCCTGATAAGCAGCATTTGTCCTCGCCGCCTCCTCTGCAGCCTTGGCGCCATCTTGGGCCTGTGAGCTTCCCGCCGCTGCCGGCTCCTTCTGTCTCTGGCGCGTCATCCTCAGATAAGATTCCGTTCCTTCGGGTCGCACCTCGCTCCCCTCGACTCTGTGCACTCCTGAGAGTATGATTGGCGTTCGGCGGCGCCTCTATGGGGTTAATGCAGAGATAATGAAGCGGGAGAGCTCTGCTGCACGTCTGTTCGCATCGCCTGCTAGGCCACGCCCCCGTCGTCTTCTATTATTAATGGTCTTTGTACATCTGTTCCTTGTACGTCATCTTCGTCCGTTCTCATGTCTCCTACGTTTCCTCCATCTTGTTTAACATCATGAGACACAAGGTCACCTTGAGTGGCCATTACTGACACGTGCCTCACATCTTGTTCATTCTCCACATTACAGTCTATCTTGGGAACATCACTAGTATCATCTGATACTATTTTTACAGTCTTTTTTGGATTTCTCTGAAACAAACTTATGAAATACATCAACCAAATGTAAAATATTTTTCAATTTCTTTTTCTCTGGATATTAGCTTAGAATCTATCTTTAGATTTGCTATCTTGCATTCAGCATATAAACTCAGCCAAAATACTTCTAAATTACTTTTCATTTAAAGGGACTGTCACCCGAATTTGGAGGGAACAATCTTCAGCCATAGGGGCGGGGTTTTTGGGTGTTTGATTCACCCTTTCCTTACCCGCTGGCTGCAATATTGGATTGAAGTTCATTCTCTGTCCTCCGTAGAACATGCCTGCACAATCTACTGACATATCAATGTTCATCTGTACCTGGATAAATTAGCTGCAAATTATATTTACATACCACTGTCTCTCTTTCCCATTTGCACATGAATGATTTTAGTGCTTTTATAATTATTTATTCTTGATGTGCACCCCCTTTTTTGTTTGTATGCCTACTTTATTTGTAATCAAAATAAAAGTGTTTATTTTCTACACACTTGTTTTCCTTCTGACTGGTATTGTTGCAATTACTGTCCAGTAGTATGTATGCATTTTTCCCCCCCTTTTCTTACGTCTCATAATTTATTGGTTATTCTTGATTAATCGGCCTCTATAGGTATATACACTACTTTTCCTTTGTGCTTTATTGTTTAGGGCAACAATTCAGCAAACACAGGAATCCCACATGGTCTTTGTTCAAATTTTCTGGAAAAAATGGTGACATTACTTCACAGATTGAGAAAATATTTCTCCGTTATTCCTCCATCACGAACAAAACAATTCAACCCCAATCTGGTTTTAGTCAAGCAAGCTCTTGAAAAAAAACAAAAAACGATTTGAATCGATAAGGTCACTTTTGTACATGATGGTGGAAATAAATCTATATAATCGTCTAAGGGTCACTTCCGTCTGTTTGTCTGTCTGTAACGGAAATCCCACGTTAATGATTGGTCAATCAGCGACGGGCACAGTCCGGCCGCGAATTGGTCCCTTCCTATTCTCCGTCAGTGCCCCCTCCACACTCCCCTCCAGTCAGCGCTCACAGGGTTAATGGCTGCGTTACACCGCGGTGTAACGCACTCCGTTAACGCTGCTATTAACCCTGTGTGACCAACTTTTTACTATTGGTGCTGCCTATGCAGCATCAATAGTAAAAATATCTAATGTTAAAAATAATAATAATAATAAAAAAAATCATTATATACTCACCTTCCGGCGCCTTTCCCGCTCCTCGCCATGCATTGCGGTCTCGCGAGATGATGACAGTGGTCTCACGAGACCGCTACGTCTTCATCTCGCGAGACCGCAATGCATTCTTGGGACCAGAGCGTCGCAAGGAGCATCGCTAAATGCCTCGCCTGGATCTGGGGGCCGCCGGAAGGTGAGTATATAACTATTTTTTTTTTTTTTTTAACAGGGATATGGTGCCCACATTGCTATATACTAAGTGGGCTGTGCTATACGCTGCGTGGGCTGTGCAATACGCTGCGTGGGCTGTGCTATACGCTGCGTGGGCTGTTATATGCTACGTGGCTGTGCTATATGCTACGTGGGCGAAACTCTTTTGCACGGGGCCCTCAAAAACCTGGAGCAGGCCCTGGCTTCACTGATTGGTCACGCCCGGCCACGAACAATCAGCGACTGGCGCAGTCCGGCCGTGAATTGGCGCGGAATTTGAACTACGCTTCGCTGGTCGAATCCTGTGTATAAATTGCATTATTCTGAAAACTACATAAATAAACTAGATACATATTCTAGAATACCCGATGTGTTAGAATCGGGCCACCATCTAGTGAGTAATATTCTTCTGCGGAGCGCTGTCACTGTTATTTTCTTTCTATACAGATAAGGTTCCTTTTAAGAGCCTGAGCTGAAACATGCAACAAGAAGCTGGAATAAGATGACCATCTTTTCCAAGTGGTGATATGAAGCTATTGTTATTCTTTACTAACTTTTAAGATGGATCCACTACACAAGAATGATAATCACAGGCACCCATTAACAGACTTGTCTTTTATTATAAGATGTTACCAAAACTGAACTGCCATAAAAGAACATGGAAAAAATGCATCAAAAATATATAAAATTTACAACAGTACTGGGGGTGTAGGTCAAAGCTGCCGTAATTACAAACTTTAGCCAAGCATTCAATTATTTACAGCTTGGAAAAGCAACACAACAAGTGCTATAATATAATAATAATAAAACAAACAAAAAGACCGTAACCTCTCCAGCCTATTATTTACACATTATTTGTACATCTTTACATATAATTGCTATAAGGTACATTGTGCACTTTTGCTCTAAATTCACATCATTCGTCATAACGAAGGGACATTAAAAATTTCTCCACGTCCATTCCAGCCGGGAAACTGTCCGTGCTCTTCTTACGATGCTTCTGTAAGAGGTTAAAAGACACCAAACACTGAATTAACTAAGGTGAAAAGTTAAGCATGGGTTTAGATCACATTTCCGCAAGTTACCTCTGCTTGTTCAGGCTCTTGCTATACTATAGTGACATTGGTGATCACTAGTGATGAGCGAATATACTCGTTACTCGAGATTTCCCGAGCACGCTAGGGAATTCTCGAGTAACAAGTATTATTCGCTCATCACTAGTGATCACTCCACAGGGTGATAAAACACACGTTCCTCTCTCCAGTACCTGTCGAAGTTGGTAACAGGTGGTCAATAGGACTGACAGATCCCCACCAAGAAGGATACTGATGGCCTATCTCATCAATATCATAGAAGTGCAAAACCTTATTGTGACGACACATCATTTAATCTTAATTATCCAGACATCTATTTTCAGTAAGCTTGAAAGCACTGACTTATCTAGATGTTGACTGGTAGAAGTGATATTTGTAAATTGATAAACGTTATTTACCTCTTATTTTAGCTCCCACAGTTTATTATACTGTTATCTTTGCAAGTCAACAAACTGCATGGCTTGGTATAATGTGTAATCAACATACCAGCAAAAATCATTGTTCTGTGACCCTGCATCCGTGTTTTGCAAAGATAACAGTACAATAAAATGTAGGAGCTGACATAAGAGGTAAATAACATTCATCAATTTACAAATATCAATTCAATCTATAAGAAGTCATCATAAAGATAACAGTCTATGCCTCCTGGCTTACTGAAAACAGAAGTCTGGATAATTAAAATTAACCCCTTAGTAAGAGCCAATTTTGTACTTAATGACCAAGCCAATTTTTACAGTTCTGACCACTGTCAATTTATGAGGTTATAGCTCTGGAATGCTTCAATGGATCCCACTGATTCTGAGACTTTTTTCGTGACATATTGTACTTCATGTTAGCGGTAAAATTTATTCAATATGACTTGCGCTTATTTATGAAAAAAGCGGAAATATGGAGAAAATTTTGAAATTTTGAATTTTTATGCCTTTAAATCAGAGTGGTGTCAGAGTGGTGTCACACAAAATACTTAATAAATAATATTTCCCACATGTTTACTTCACATCAGCACAATTTTGTAAACAATTTTTGTTTGTTAGGAAGTTATAAGGGTTAAAAGTTGACCAGCGATTTCTCATTTTTTCCAACAAAATTTACAAAACCATTTTTTTTAGGGACCACTTCTCATTTGAAGTGAGTTTGGGGGGTCAATATAACAGAAATTACCCAAAAGTGACACCATTCTAAAAACTGCACCCCTCAAGGTACGCAAAACCACATTCAAGTAGTTTATTAACCCTTAACGATAGTTAAAGCAATGTGAAAGGAAAAAATGAACATTTTACTTTTCCACAAAAAATTTACTTTGGAACCAATTTATTTTTTATTTTTACAAGGGCATCAGGAGAAAATGGACCACAAAACTTGTTGAGCAATTTCTCCTGAGTACACCGATACCCCGTATGTGGGGAAAAAACACTGTTTGGGTGCATGGTAGGACTCAGAAGGGAGGGAGCACCATTTGACTTTTTGAATGCAAAATTGGCTGGAATCAATGGTGGTCCAATGTCGCGTTTGGAGACCCCCTGATGTACCTAAACAGTGGAACCCCCCCAATTCTAACTACAACCCTAACACAGCCCTTACCCCAACCCTAAACCCCCAACACACCCCTAACCATAACACACCTCTAACCCTAACCCCAAACTTCTAACCCTAACACACCTCTTACCACCCCTAACCCCAAAACCTTAACCCACAACCTTAACACCAAAACCCACAACCCTAACCCCAAAACCCTAATGGAAAAAACATTTATTTTATTTTTTTTACTTAATTAAGGGGGTGATAAAGGGGAAGGGGGGGTGATTTACAATTTTTTTTTATTTTGATCACTGTGATAGACCCCATCACAGTGATCAAAATGAACCAATAAGACAAATCTCCAATGTTTGCCAGGTGCCGGCCAGCCGATCTCGGCGGGTGCACTGCACATGCACCAACTATTTTTTTCCCGGAAGAAGACGCCGAGGGCTGGGTGAAAGGACCAGGGGATGCATGGCAGGGCTCAGAAGGGAGGGAACACCATTTGACTTTTTGAATGCAAAATTGGCTGGAATCAATGGTGGCGCCTGATGTACCTAAACAATGGAAACTCCCCAATTCTAACTACAACCCTAACACAGCCCTTATCCCAACCATAACCCCAATACATCCTTAACCCTAACACACCTCTAACCCTAACACACCTATAACCACCCCTAACCCCACCACCACAATCCAAACCCTAGCCCCAACCTTAACCCTAGGTCTAACCCCAACCCTAATGGAAAAACATTTATTTTATTATTTTTATCTAAGGGGGTGTGTGATTTACTATTTTTCTATTTTGATCACGGTGATAGGGTCTATCACGGTGATCAAAATGATCAAATAGGAAAAATCTCCAAATGTTGCCAGGTGCCGGCCAGCCGATCTCGGCAGGCGCACTGCACATGCGCCCGCTATTTTCTTCCTGGAAGAAGACGCCAGGGGACAGGACCAGGGGATGAAGGAGGTGCATGGCAGGGCTCAGAAGGGAGGGAGCACCACTTGACTTTTTGAACGCAAAATTGGCTGGAATCAATGGCGGGTGCAATGCCGCGTTTGTAGACCCCCTGATGTACCTAAATACTGGAAACTCCCCAATTCTAACCCCAACCCTAACACCAACACACCCCTAACCCTAGCCAACTCTAACCCTAGCCAAACCCTAACCCCAACTCTAAACCCAATTTTAGCCTAAACTAAGGGGGTGATAAAGGGAGGTTTGATTTACTTTTTTTTTTTTTATCACTGTGATAGACTATCACAGTGATCAAAATGAACCAATAGGAGAAATCTCCTATTGTTGCCGGGTGCCGACTGGCAGATCTCATCGGGCGCACTGCACATACGCCCACCATTTTCTTCCCAGAAATGCCGCGGACTGGGGGACACAGAAGGAGGGATAGGGGGACATCGCAGGTACAGGGGCGGCTCGGGGGAACCCATTTCTCTATTCTGATGTGCTAGATCATATCAGAGGAGAAATAAACAGGAAATCAGACATTTTATTTTGCAGTCGCCGTTATTTGGTGAATAACAGCGATTGCAACACTAGGGACGGTAAAAACCGACCCAAATCATGTTCTTCAGGGTCTCAGCTTTCCCCAGTAGAAGAGACCCCAGAGATTTTCCGATGCTGGAGGGCGCTATACCCTTATTTCTCAGCACCATTAAAAAGCCACTATAAGATTTCCAATGACAAAGAAGCATATTGTCTCTTCAGAGAGGAAGAGGACTAGAACTCTAGTGCCACCTATTGGAAGTAGCAATCCTAACAGTCAATGTCGACCCTTTAACGAGCCTTGTCACATGACTTAGGATAATAGCCAAACCAGAATCTCAATTTGCAGACACTGTGTTTCGGGGTACAATGACAAAGAAGCTAATCCACACAGCTTCGCAGGTCATCCCATTCGCTTGTTGGGCCAGTATGGAGGAGCCACTGCATCAGTGTGAACAGTAAAAATTAGACATATGTTCACAGAGGTCAGATCCCACCAACTCGCCTATCCTACGGCATCAATTTTGATAACCCCATAAAACTTTTGGTTGCAAGAAACACACTGTAAAAAAGGCTAAATGAGGCAGTACCCTTGCTTTCTTCTTTTTCTGTAAATCAGACAGGCTTAGGTGGTCTCTTTTATGTGACTGTCTCTCCAGTCCTTCGGGTTCATCACGCTTTCTCTTTTTAGAAGTGCTCTTGGAAGATTTTACTTGTTGAGAATTGTCCTTTAGAGGAGTGTTTGACCCAGATTTTGCAAGGGAGGCACGTGACAGTATCATTAGTGTGTGGGCAGCCATATTGACACTGTTCTCGCTACCAGCCTCACTGGCAGGGCTGCAAGTGGGCAGATCAGGAGTAGCAGGTGGAAGCATGGGTTTTGGCGTGCCACCTTCTTCATTGTAACGCTTGCTTGTTGGGGTTCTTGTTTGATCTACATGGTTATCCAATTGCCTGTCTTCCAATCCAGAGCCTGGGGTAGGTGGAAAGGACAAATCTTCCTGAGAGGATTTCTTTGGACTTTGAAACTGCATGCCCTGTAATAATTGGCTGGCTTGTTTCACTAGAGGACTAGTGGGGCAGACCCTTTTTTCTTGGGGCACCTTTTGGGGTGTCCTCCTAAGAATATTTGGCAGAGAAGTTTGTTTCCTACTGGTTTCCTGGGGTTGTCTGACATTCTTTTCACTTTCCTGAGTATTGCTCCTCTTATCAACTTGTACCGCTCCAGTCTCTACCTGCAGAACATTCTCTTTGTTGCCGAGCATGCTGCCGCATGGAGCAACAGGTCTCTTCTCTGTGCCTTGATCCTTTGTGGTAGAAGAAGTAGTTGTGGAAGCTCTTGGTTTCCCTACTACAGACGGGACAGTGCTTTCAGCCTTTTTACTTTCTTTTGAACTAGATGTAGAGACATTTCCTGTACTCTGGACAGAGTCACTCTGATCAGCTTTCTGACTTTTGGAACTTGTTGAGGACGAAGACCCCAACTTGACTTTGGCTGAAGTTTTCCCATCAAAGAAGAGCACCCTCCGATGAGCTTCTCCTTCTTTGTCAGCAGCATTGGTGCCGTCGGGATGAGTGATGTCATTTCCTAATCTGTTAAAAGAATAACAATGCTGTTAATAAATACAAGCCTATCAAATGTCATCATGAACTTGTCCACATTTACCCAAGTACTCACCTTTGCACAAAAGAACTGGACAAACCACCTGAATCGACTGTAGAATTGGATAATGATTTGCCTAGACAGGGATAAGCAGCACAAATATATCTTAAACATAAAAGGATGTACAACTAATGCAAAACAATGTTAATGCCTGGACAATGTAGAGAGAAAGTAGGCCAAGAGCCCAAAAATTATATATATACACACATACACATACACACACACGATGTAGGATCAGAGCGATGTGTCAGTTTACAGGGTGCAGCAGTTGTGAAGGAAAGAAATAGAGTTCTCCGTGCTGAAGATCAAGTAGAGCTTAGAATGCTGAGCTGTGTATAACCCTGCGCACACCACTGATCTGTGTATATTATAGTGACAGAAAGCTGCTAATCAGTGTTGGGAGCAGGGTTGGAGAAAGAAAGAGTCATGAGGCCAGTTGTCATGTAGAGAATCTCCTGCTGATAAAAACAGGATTTTTGGTTGCTTACCGTAAAATCTGTTTCTCGGAGCCTTCATTGGGGGACACAGTAACCATGGGTGTATGCTGCTGCCACTAGGAGGCTGACACTATGCACATAAAAAGTTAGCTCCTCCTCTGCAGTGTACACCCCATAAACTGGCATTATATGAACTTCAGTTAGTGAGAAAGCAGTAGGAGAAAAAAAACAATAAGGTTGAAATAACCACAAAGATGAGAACTGTAAACATGAGAACAGTCATAGAACATAGAACCACAGAAAACAGCACAACATGGGACGTGTCCCCCAATGAAAGCTCCAAGAAACAGATTTTACGGTAAGTAACCAAAAATCCTGTTTTCTCCATCACCTCTCATTGGGGGACACAGGAGTCATGGGACATCCCAAAACAGTCCCTGGGGTGGGAAAAAAACAGACTTCCATCAGGTCAGAGGACTCACCACTGCCGTCTGCAGGATCCTACTGCCCAGGCTGGCGTCCGCCAAAGCATAGGTATTGACCTTGTAAAATTTGGCAAACGTGTGGATGGAAGACCAGGGTCGAAGCCCTGTGGCGTACTGCCCAGGAAGCGCCGACTGCCCGGGTAGAGTGAGCCTTTATCCCAGGAGGCATGACTCACGACTAGACCCCAGCCCGATTCCAGGCTGGGCAGCAGTCTCCTCTTCCTCAGGGACGTCTGGGACTCCTCAGTAGAGGACGCATGGGTCAGGGAACTTGTATCCTCTGGATACAAAATAGATTCATTTCACGGCCCTGGGATCGTTTCTTCAAATTCTGACCTCCAAGAGACCACCCCGCTCTACTCCCGGGTTTCTTTGCAGCCATTGTTTCCCTCCTTAAATCAAGGGTAATCGTTTCCGTCCCAGAACAGGAATGATTCACCGGCTTCTCTTCGAATCTCTTTGTACCGAAAAAGGACGACACGGTTCGCCCCAGTCTGGATCTCAAATTGCTGAAGAAGAAGTTTCGTCTGGGACACCTCAGGATGGAATCCCCTCGTTCAGTAATCGCTTCCATAGAGGCTCAGAAATTTCAGTTTCGGGCTTCCGAAAGTCTATCCATCGTCCCCGACACCCGTTTCGGGTGGCTCGTCAATAGGAAGAAGTCCTGTCTTTTTCCTTCTCAGCGCCTCGTATTTCTGGGCATGTTCGACATTTGTCGGACCAGAGTCTTCCTTCCCGAAGACAAGATATCACTCCGTCGGGAAGTTTGCTTGCTCCAGGGTTCTCGGCTTCCCTCCTTTCCAATGGGCCATGAAGGTCCTGGGGAGGTTGGTTGTAACATCGGAACCAATTTCCCTTCGCCATTTTATTCAAGACCTCTTCAGCAGGCTATTCTGTCACAGGGAGACAGGTCTGTCTTCTCCCTGCATCATCAGATCCGGCTTTCTTCCCGGGTCAAACGGTTCCTTGACTGGTGGCAGAGGTCACCTCTCATATCCCAGAGTAGATCCTTCAGAGCAGATCCTTCCTTCTAGTTCTCTGGCAGGTGGTGATGACGGACGCCAGCCTGCTCGGCTGAGGCGCGGGGCTTTGTCACCTGATTTTTTTTTCAGGGTCGTTGGTCGGCGCAGGAGTCCTCTCTGCCAATCAATGTCCTCGAATTCCGGATCATCTTTCTGTCTTTTCTTCACTGGGTAAGGATTCTCAGGAGTCTGCCAATTAGAATCCAGTCAGACAATGCCACAGCAGTGGCATATGTCAACCACCAGGGGTGGACTCGGAGTTCTCTGACCTCGGCCGAGGCTTCCAGGATCCTCCTTTGGGCAGAGGCAACAGTCCTGGTGAGTTCCGCAGTGCATGTCCCCGGCGTGGACATTTAGGCCGCCAATTTCCTCAGCCGCTAGAGCCTCGCGGCAGGGGAATGGTCCTTACTTCAGGAGGTCTCCCATTGGATTTCTCTTCGATGGGGGACTCCGGAAGTGGACCTCACGGCGTCCCGATTGAACAGGAAGGTCCCTCGGGTCGTCCCAAGGTCCTGCGATCCTTTTGCACTGGTGTTGACGCTCTGGCCATTCCTTGGTCGCAGTTCGTGCTCCCCTATCTGTTCCCACCCCTTCCCTTGCTTTCCAAGCTGTTGAAAAAGATCAAGGCGGAAGGGGTGCCGGTCATTCTGATCGCCCCGGATTGGCCCAGGAGTTCTTGGTTTGCGGAGATCGTCAATCTTCTCGCGAACGCCCCCTGGCGCCTTCCAGACAGACCCGATGTGTCTCAGGGTCCCATCTGCCACCCGAATTCTCGGTCGCTCAGTTTAACGGCGTGGCTGTGGAGACCGCAGTTCTAAGAGCGTCCGGCCTTTCGGTCCGGATGATTCACACTATTATCCAGGCTAGGAAGCCTTCGTCTTCCAGGATCTACTATCGTACCTGGAAGGCTTACTTCCGTTGGTGCGAGTCCAACCGCTTTTCACCTATGTCCTTTTCCCTGCCTTCAATTTTGGCTTTCCTTCAGGCAGGACTGGATTCGGGCTTTGCTCTTCGTTCCCTAAAGGGCCAGGTTTCTGCACTCTTCTTCCCTTTCAGTAGATGTTATCTCAGCCACAGGTTAAGACCTTCCTTCAAGGAGTAGCTCACGCTGTCCCTCCGTACAGGGCCCCTGTGGATTCATGGGATTTAAAGCTTGTGCTGGACGTTCTGAGGGGTTCCCCCCTTTGAGCCTCTCAGGGAGTTTTCCCTGTCAGTTTCTATCTTGGAAGGTCGCTTTTCTTGTGGCCATCACTTTGATCCGCCGCGTTTCCGAGTTGTCGGCCATTTCTTGCCGACCTCCTTTCTTGGTTATCCACCAGGACAAGGTGGTCCTCAGGCCTCCGCCTTCCTTCCTTCCCAAGGTGGTTTTCACCTTCCACCTCAGTGAGGACATCGTTCTACCTTCCTTTTGTCCAGCTCCAACTCATCCTCTGGAGCGATCGTTGAACAAGCTGGACCTTGTCAGGGCAGTGAGGATCTCCCTGGCTAGCACGGCCGCTTTCCGGAAGACTGATTCTCTTTTCGCCATCCCTGATGTCATGCATAGAGGCCTGCCGGCTTCCAAGGCGACTATTGCTCGCTGGATGAGAAAGGCAATTTTGGAGCCTTACCGGGTCAAGAACAGAGTGCCCCCTAGGTGGATCTTCCAGTCCTAGACCTGGAGGAGTAGCGGGAATGCCAGGAAGGAGCGAGTCCGAAGGATACCTTCTTCTCTTAACGTGCCTGTGGCCTCTGCTGTTGGGAAGAGGAATCTGATGTCGCGAAACGACGAAAAAGGCCGAAAAGACCGAAGTTGCCGCCTAAGGGGATGTAGGCAAGGTCTGGAGAAGGGAACTGGTGCCGCTCGTGGCGTCCTTAATAATTTGGTCCAGCTTGGAACCGAAAAGACGTGATCCTTGAAAAGGCAGGCTGGTAAGGGACTTTGATGACAAATCCGCCTGCCAGGTCTTGAGCCAAACGGTGCGACGGCTGGCAACATTACTGGGCGCCTGAGCGGCAGAAGACGCGGCGTCCAGGGAAGCGGAACCAATTATTCCACGGCGTGAGTAATCTGGGTGGCAAGTTCCGCCAGCCAGTCTGGTGGAGCTCCGGCTTGAATGCCCCAACGGAGTTGTTTAGCCCATTCGGATACAGACTTCGAAACCCAAGTGGAAGCAAAGGCCGGGAATAGGGAAGATGCGGCAGCTTCGAAAGCCGACTTCGCAAAGGATTCCATGATCCTATTGATGGAATCTTTCAGAGGCGCCCCACCGGACAGCGTGATTACCGTGTTGGAGGTAAGTCTAGTAGCCGGCGGATCCACAGAGGGAGAAGTCGTTCTCTATCGCCTCTCATTCCAGTTGGCGATGAGATCCGGAGGAAAGAGGTATGAGACTCCAAGACGCTTGCCTCTGAGAACGTCTGGTTGAGTTCTCTCTTTCTCTGGCCAGAAGCTCCTCGAATTCAGGATGAGGAGCGAATACCTTGGGAAGTAGTTTAGACCGTCTAAACGAAACCGCCTGATCTGCGGGTTCCATAGAGGAATCTTTGATGCCACAGGTCTGATTGGTCGCTCCAATGAGGCTTTGAACCATATCACTCATGCTAACAATTTGGTTCGAATCCGGCCCCAAATTATCCTCCGAAGGCGCATCAGAGAAAGTCTCACCTGACTCCGGAAGGGGGGGGAGGACCAGGGGGAAGTCGACCACAGAGAAGGACCGTGGGGCGAGATGGACTGAGAAGAGAACACAGACCGGCAATCCTGTCTGGATCTTTCGCGGCCTGTATTGGAAGTCTCGGACGGAGCTTCTTGTGACCTGCTGGCTACTACGCAAGTCTGCAGGGGCAACCAATCAAGCACGGACACAAGGGTCTGGGACACCCGTGTGAGATCCACTACTGATAGAGACAGAGAGGAGGCCCAGCCTGGGGTGGGGACTTCGCTCTCAGGTGGAACAGCAGGGGGGGGGCGTCCTGGGCGGTGAGCATGTGGGTTGCTGCAAGCCTTCCTGAGGGAAGCTTACAAGACGAACACGGAAAGTATTTCACTAAGGCACAGGAAGTAGGGAAAAAGTAGGAGGCCGGGAGCGACCTCCCTTAAAATTAGACCGAATGGGCCCCTGAGGAAAATGTCAGAAGGTTAGGGGGCAGCGGGGCAGGGGAGAGTGTCAGTCTGCGGTGCAGAGCTACTCACGGCAGATGCTGCGGTTTCCAGATGGAAGGCTGCACGGCTTGGAAGATGCACCTCAGGAACGATAGCACCTAGAACAGGCAGTCACATCTGGGGCAATCTCTTGTCCGAAACTTGCTGCAGGCCTGAAGGACAGCAGTGGGGAGATGTGAGGATGCTAGAAATTCACGCTCATAAGATGGGCGAAGAAAAACGTTCCTGGCGCTGAAATAAGTAACTGCGGCTGCACGGGGAGTGGTGGGCGGGGCTAACGCCAGGCCAGGAGCACCAAGATGGCGCCGGTGGGCGGAGCTCGCTGATGAAAGTCAGGCGGGAGAAAAGCCCGCCCGAGGGAAAGAAAGTGGGAGGAGTCGCGGCGCCAGAAGTAGGCCCTGGTAGAGGCCGGGGCCTAAATTTGAGGCCGCGGCGGTGGGAGAAGTGCGGACGCCGGGAAAAGCGGCGCGGTTGCCTGCAAGGCTGCCGCGCCGGCGCGTGTCAGAAAGGCACAGTGCGGCCGGAGGAGAAAGCGGCGCGGTTGCCTGCAAGGCCGCCGCGCCGGAACAGAAAACAGTGCGCCGGCAGGCAGCCGCGCCATGTCAGAAAGGAACAGTGCGGCAAGAGGAAAGCGGCGCGGCTACCTGTAAGGGAAAGAAACAGTGCGGCCGCAGGGGGAAGCGGCGCGGCAGCTTGCATGGCCACCGCACCGGGTCAGAACACAGTGCGGCCGGGGGAAAAAGGCAGCGCACTCGCCTGTAAGGCCACCGCGTCGGAGAACAGCGCGGCCGCCGAAGGAAGAACCACGGCTGCCACGTGAACAGAGCGATGACCCCCACTCTATGTGTCCCCTGCGGCCAATATATAATGGAAGGGATGGGAAAACGTCAACCAGGCCAAGGAAGCCTGGAAAAAAAAATCCCAAGGGACCCCCAGACGACCACCCCGGAACTGAGGAGGGACCTAGAGGCACTTTGAGGGTAGGAATACTCACCTAAAACTTCCCACGCCGTCCTTAGTAACCTCAATCCGGGGAAAATATCAGACGTCCAGGGAGCTGATGGACGTCCTCGTCTCCTCCAACCGACAGGCTCTGGTGGGCGAGTGGGTGGGGGACGGATGAAGTACTGGACTTCTAAGCACGCTTGTGTGCTAGGATCTTGGTCCTGCTGTGGGATCTATGAGGATACGGGGTGGCAGTACACGCCGTACTCATAGTCCGTATTGTGGTATTGGAGGTGTGACTGTTCACCCAGTATCCCTCTGGAAAATCTGAAAAGGAAGGACGCACAATGAGGTAGATAAGGGTCTAATGAAAGACCCATGTCCACCTCCTACAGACACTAAGCTAAACTGAAGTTCATAATGCCAGTTGGTGGAGTGTACACTGCAGAGGAGGAGCTAACTTTTTTGTGCATAGTGTCAGCCTCCTAGTGGCAGCAGCATACACCCGTGGTTCCTGTGTCCCCCAATGAGAGGCGACAGAGAAACACTGATTGTATTGAAATAGCAAAACACAATGCAGTGACACCGGGATTTCTGCTGCCACATTATGGTGCTCTCAGATTACATAGCAAAAAACCTGCTGACAAATTTAATTTAAGGTGGTATTCCAGTTTCCCAGGTTGACATAGATCTAGGATGTGTTATAACTTTATGATTGGTGCAAGAAAGAGCTTTAAAGATGCCCTCACCCCATCAGCCCTAAAATGTAGAGATTGAACCTTCAAGTACTTACACACTCGGAATCAACAATGTGGCAGCAAAAGCTAAGGAAGAGGAATGCAGTACAACAGCAGGATTGTGGCCGCCTAACACTCAGAATCCCGGGGGGCTAATGACATACCATCACTTAAGTTTTGGGTGACGAGCTGAGGATATGGTTACACCAAATAATAAAATTTTTTTCAAATTACTTTATTTTTAATTGGGGAATACGGGGCGACATTTTAAAGTTGTGGAGTCGGTGTCAATTTTGGTGGAGCCGTTATAAAATGAACCTACTCCTAAAATATATAATACGTTGGGTACAGTAGTACAATGCAGGATGTGCTGTAAATGTTTTCATAATTTGGGAAAGTTATGAAATGTCCTATAAATGTTTGTTCTGTTCCTGATCGAAGGATCTCGCTTTTATTTGAGATGAATCTGTGTTGCACTTTATGTACATGCTCAGTAGTGTCCAGTGCTGTGGAGTCGGAGTCAGGGAAATTGAAGAGTCTAATGTACACACATAATACACACTAATATATATACCGTATATACTCGAGTATAAGCCGACCCAAGTATAAGCCGAGGCCCCTAATTTTGCCACAAACTGGGATAACTTATTGACTCGAGTATAAGCCTAGGGTGGGAAATGCAGCAGCGACCGGTAAATTTCAAAAATAAAAATAGATACCAATAAAAGTCAAATTAATTGAGACATCAGTAGGTTAAGTGTTTTTAAATATCCATATTGAATCAGGAGCCCCATAAGATGCTCCCTACAAAGTACGCCCCATATAATGCTCCATAAAGTTCATGATGGGCCCCATAATATGCTCCATAAAATTCTTAATGGGCCCCATAAGATGCTCCATAAAAAATATGCCCCATATAATGCTGCATAAAGGTTAATGAAAGGGACAGGGGAGCCATGCATACCACGATAGGGATGAGGGGACAATGCATACCAGGCTTATACTCAAGTCAATAAGCTTACCTAGTTTTTCGTGGCAAAAGTAGGTGCCTCAGCTTATACTCGAGTATATACGGTATATATTTCAAACAAGCCATATGAATACCTGCATTTGCACTAGTTCTCGGTGGCTCAGGCTTCTTTGACCTTGGAGGCAATGGCAGTTTCGGGACTATAGGCTTGGATACAGGAACATGCAGGATCTACAAAAGAAAAAGAAAATCTGTTTCCGCTATTCTTAAGTAAAAAGAGGGATTTTTGGTACTCACCGTAAAATCTTTCTTGGAGCCTTCATTGGGGTACACAGGTAACCATGGGTGTATGCTGCTGTCGCTAGGAGGCTGACACTATGCAAAAAAAGTAAAATAGCTCCTCCTCCGCAGTATACACCCACCGACAGGCACAGAGTACCTCAGTTAGTGTGAAAGCAGTAGGAGAAGCAACCAAAAACAACATATGTACCAACCCAACAACGAAGGCACACAGGTCCAATGATGGTACAAACAATTAGGGAGGGTGCTGTGTCCCCCAATGAAGGCTCCAAGAGAGATTTTACGGTGAGTACCAAAAATCCCTCTTCCTTTATCACTTCATTGGGGGACACAGGTAACCATGGGACGTCCCAAACCAGTCCCTAGGGTGGGAACAGAAAAGATGCAAAGAAAAAACAGACTCAGGTCGGCCGCTGCATAACCGCCGCCTGCAGCACCTTTCTTCCCAGGCCTGCCTCAGACGAGGCATCGCTATGAACCCTGTAAAAACGACCAGGTCACGGCCTTACAATCTGGAAATCCAAGGCCTGGTAACAGACAGTCCAGGAGGCCCCACCGCCGAGAGGAGTGAGCCTTCATCCCCGAAGGAGCCTGTTTGTTCCGAACGCAATATGCCTCCAATATTGCTGAACGAACCCAAAGGCAATAGTGAACGTAGAAGCTGGGAGCCCATTACGACGACATTCAGAGATGACAAACAGGGCATCAGATTGGCAAAAGGGATCAGTCCTTGAAAAGTAGAGGAAAAAAAAAAAACCACGATGTTCCAGCTCCAAAAAGGTAAAATAAACAAACTTTATTGGGAAAATATAAAAACATGAAAAATCATGAGCTCCATGAAGACAACACCATGACCTGCGTGAGTTTGGCTACGCGTTTCGACCAGAAAGGTCTTTGTCAAAGCACAAAAGTAGAAAAGTAGACTCGGATAGCTCTGACGGGATCCAGCTTGTGGAGGAACTTCTCCAGGGGATGGACCAGAAAGAGACACAGAAGGAAGAACAATGTCTTCATTAATGTGAAATGAAAAGACCACCTAAGGTAGGAAGAGAGGAACAGGCCTGAGAACTACCTTGTCCTGATGTAGAATCAGGAAGGAGGGACGGCAGGACAATGCCGCTAACTCGGGAACTCTCCTGATGGACGTAATGCAACTAAGACGACAACTTTCCATAGCAGGAGAGAAAGACGTGATGTGTTGAATGGGCTCAGCAGGAGGACGCCAAAGACCAGGTTAAAATCCCATGGATCTATCAGAAGATAAGGAGGTGCCAGGTGGGCGACTCCTTGAATTAAGGTTTTTACCTAGGAACGAAAAGCCAGATTTAGTTGGAAAAGAATTGACAGAACAATAGACCAGAGTCAAGACCCACTTGTAGAAGACCAAGAATGGGAAAAAAAGAGAACAGGTCATAGGGACCAAACCCTTGTCCTCACTCTCACCAGAAGAAAGCCTTTTAGTATCTGTAGTGGATGGAAAAAAACAGCCTCCCTGAGGACTACGGCATAAACGGCCATGCTCTTAAACTCAGACTGTGAACTCTGGTGGAAGAGGGGGCTTTGAGAGAAAGGATCTGGATGGCCTGGAAGCTTCCAGGGGGCGTCCATGAGTAAGTTCACCAGGCACTTCTAGGCCAGTTGAGCTATCAGGATTACAGGGATCCAGTCTGCCTTAATTCCTTCTACGACTCTCGGGTCAAAGGGAGAGGCGGAAAAATATAAGGCAGTTGTAATTGTGACCACGATATTACTCGAGCCTCGTAGCAGATGGCTAGCAGATCCTGGGACCTGGCAATGAACCAAGAAACCTTGTGGCAGGGCTGAACGACCACTCACCCGAAGCGAGGACCTGATGGCTCAGAAAATCAGCTGCCCGATTTTCTACCCCCAGAATGTGCACGGTTGATATGGCGTAAACTTGACGTTCTGCCCATCACAGAATCCTTGTTACCTCTATTACAACCTGGTTGTTGCAAGTTCCACCTCGACGATTTATGCGAGCCACGGCCGTGGCGTTGTCCGATTGTATGCAGACCGGCTGGCTCGGAAGGAGGGTATGCCAGTGGCGAATAGCAAAAGATATTGCCCTGATCCCCGGGAGATTGATGGGAGAAAGCGGCCTCTTGGGCGGTCAGGCGGCACTGCGCTGTGTGACGAAGAAAAAACAGCTCCCCAACTGAGGAGACTGGCGTCGGTGGTGAAGATCTGCCACCGGAGAGGAAGGAAGAACTTTCTTCATAAGACTGATGCCGATGGCGTCACCAGGTGAGGGACTGCCTCACGAAGAGAGGTAGAAGCACGGGACCGTCCGTGGACACGGACCACTTGTTTGAAGATGACCAGAAGGTCAGCAGGAAATGGGCAAAAGGAAAGGCTTCAACGGCGGCAATCCTTTTCCCTAGAACGCTCCTGCAAGAGCGAAGGGGGAGAGAAGGTGGTCGCTTTAGAGTACGGGTCCCCTGGAAGAGGGATGAAAACCTCTCCTTTGGAAGGAAGACACGGGCTTGGGTCGTGTCGAACCTTAAACCTAGAAACACCAGATGCTGGGCAAGGGTGAGGGAGAACCTCTCTCTGTTGATAACCCAGCCGAGATGGACCATAGCGTCCAGAGAAAACTGGAGTTAACGCTGGTCGCAGTCTCGGCGGGGCGGTTCCTTGATCAGAAGATCGTTCAAGTAGGGAAATATGAGAATCCCCTTGGAATGAAGGATGTCCATGACCGGTGTCATGACGTGAATAGTCTGGAAGCAGAGGCTAGGTCGAAAGGGAGGGCCGTGAACTGATAAAGATCCTCATGGATCGCAAACCATAGGGACCTCTGATGCTGAACACAAACAAGAAAGTGAAGAAATTGTCCCGGTTCCATGGAAGTGATTACCGAACATAGGGACTCGGTCCTGAAAGGCAGATCCGAACGTGATATTTAAATCGCTTGAGGTCAAAAACCGGAAGGGGCGGTCCGTCTTTCTTCAGGACTATGAAAAGAATAGAGTAGAACCCCGAAAAACCGTTGATTCCTGGGGACGGGTATGATCACTACTGTGCATAGTAGGGAAAAAGATGGCCTGAAGAACCCCTGGGGCCGGCGATGTATGTCTTGGTGGGCGAGACAGAAGGGAACGTCTTCCTGGAGGAGAAGTAGTGTCGATTTTGTAGCCAGAAGTCACTATTTCTCTCGAGATTGAGGCAACCCTTTCCTATTAGGCTGCTGTCACACTTGCAGTATTTGGTCAGTATTTTGCACCACTTCTGCATTTATCACCCACTCCTGGTTTTGGCTTACAAATACTGATGTAAAATACTGACCAAATACTGCTAGTGTGACGGCAGCCTTAAAAGTAACTTTAGACTTGGACCGGGGAAGCGAAGTGCTTTTCCCGCCGGGAAATCCAAAATTATTTGATCCAGCTTGGATCCAAAAAGGTCTAGGGCCTTGGAAGGTAAAGCCAGAGAGACCAGAGAATGTGGCGTATAGCAGCGATGTTGCTGGTAGCCGTGGCGGATCAACCAGCCACATCTAAAGGAAGCGGTCACGAGATATTTGCCAGCATAGGCAGTCTGATGTACCAGATTTGGCATCTCATCCGAAGAAGCCTAGAATACTCTAATGAAGCATTCATGCCCAGGCAGACATGGATTTTGATACCTAGGTGGAGGCAAATATGGGACAGACAAGAGGCGCCAGCTAATTGAAAGGCTGACTTAGCCAAGGATTCAATCTGTGTATCCGTAGAATCCTTAAGAGATGCACTGTTCAGCAGAGATAAGACTGTCTCATAAGACACATTAGGGAATTCTGCCTATTTATCAACAAGATGTTGGCTAAAGGGATAGAGAATGAATAGCCTCTTCCTTCCTGGGAAGAGCTTTTCAGGGTGTTCCCAGTGTTTAGACATAATCATAACACATTCCCTGTGATTAGGGAAACGCCGGGAAGAACATCTTACCCGTCTGAAGACAACGGAGTGCTCCAGAACAGGTGCCTCGTCCTCCCTTAGGTTCAGAATTTGGGCAATTTCCCAAGATGAGGCTATTGAGCATATCTTGCATCTTTTAGGTCTGGTCAGTATAGGACTCAGACTGGGAATCCACATACGACACCAAAAACCAGCTCCGAGGAGGGGGCATGGGGAGGAGCCCGCTTCTTTTGCTTTGTACCCGATTTGTCCCTGGTAATGTCGGGGTCAGGTGCGTGCGAATCACCGTGAGGAGTTCGTAGCACTGGTGGCAGAAGACCGAGGAGGGGGCATGGTAAGGAGCCCGCTTCTTTGCTTTGTACCCGATTTGACCCGGTTACGGTCGTGGTCAGGTGCATGCGAATCACCGTGAGAGGTGTCCGGAGCACTGGTGGCAGAAGACAAATGTGGAAGTCGCTCCAGGACCTGGACCAGGGACTGTGAAACTTTTGTCAGGTCTGAGACCGACTGCGACATGGCAACGACCCACTCCGGAGGGGAGTGCTCTCATCCCGGGCGTTAGAGGGCTTCTGTGTGGAGGAGCTGCAGAACAGCCAGAAAAAAACGATGACTGATCTGAATGCCACTTCTCTTTAACAGATGGCACAGGCGTCGTGGATTATAGGGAAAGGAATGGGCCTCCCTGAGATGGGGCAAGCGTGAGGGACTAGGGCTACTGCTGGGGAGAGACAAGCCCTTGTGAAGAGAAAAAATAACCAGTCTGGGCTGGTCCTACCCGATAACAGAGGAGGCGCTGTGACTGCTCAGGCTGCAGAATCCCCGAGATCCAGTGCAGGTTAGTGATGGACGCCTGCTGTGCCCTTTGGAGCCAGAAGTCGATGGTGACAGACACTGCAAAAATCTTCACACGCCTTGCAGACAGAGACACACTATGCCGGAGGCGCGTCTCAGGTGACCGGGAGATAGGGATAGAAAAAAAAACAAAAAACACACTCTCTCATTATGCCAAGAAAACGCGCTTATCGAAAGGGGGGCTAAGCGTGCGGCATGCCCTGATTGGCCGAGGGTCCAGTAAGGGAGCGTGGCTAAGTGGAAGGCGACCGCTGAGTGACCGTGGCCCGTAAGAGGGCGTGGCTACACAAGAGTCCGGAGAAGGCCCAAAATCGGGGGCTAAATTAACAGAGGACATGGCATTATGCGAATGCTGAGCACCTGCAGAGACAGAACCGGAAAAGAGGCATTAACAAAAGTTCTAGTCCGGGCTTGAAAATTGGCCACGTCTCACAGTACAAGGGAGTAGGGGCCCCTTCTATTGGTTATGCCGCCGGAGTAGCGCACTGGGCAGGGAGAGGAGATCCCGTGATGGGGGAGAAAGCACGCAAAAAATACACGCGCTGAGTGCGGGGGCATGGCTCTGACCTGGAGAGAAAGAAGGGAATGAAGAAAAAATGTCCGCTGTCGTTCAGCGACGCCATATTCTGTGCGGGTCCTGACGCGGGTAAACAGTGTGACAAAGAAAGAGAAGGTTTCAGGCAGCGATATACCGTGAAGGGAACACGCCGTGTGAAAACAAAAAAGCACGGATGCCTCAGACCCAGTGTGGGAACGGAGCGCATAATCGCGACAAACTGCTGGTACCATGAGAGATGTCCGGCTTCTGAGGTGAGGATCGTCCAGGGGTCCTTGTGGAGACGGTCCCACAGTGTCCTTCTTCCCACAGTGTCTCTGAACAGTCTAGAAAACGGCATCAACCCCTTCAGAAAAGGGGGGAAGGTCACCACTGGTGATCACCGTGTTCCTCTCCGCCCTCTACGAGGAGAGGGGTGAGGAGGAAAATGGCAAGGACCAGCCACCGGAATCAGCCCTGGAGCACCCATGAAGGTGACAGGGGATAGTGTTCAGCCTGCGGGCCTGAGAGTTGCGATGTGGGTGACACCAAACTGCTCGCTCAGCCGCATAATTTGGGAAGGCAGAGTGAGAAATTACACCCTGTTTCCCTGAACCTGTATCTGAAAGACAAAGGGAAAATGTTAATAAAACACAACAATACCTGTAAGGAAAAAAGGATTAGCTGCGGATCAGGGAACAGATCCAGGTCCGCCTCCTACAGACACTAAGCACAAACTGAGGTACTCTGTGCCAGTCGGCGGGTGTATACTGCGGAGGAGGAGCCATTTTCCTTTTTTTTGCATAGTCTCAGCCTCCTAGCGGCAGCAGCATACACCCATGGTTACCTGTGTCCCCCAATGAAGCGATAAAGAAATGATCGATATCATAACTGTTTTGGATTCGTAACGGTGATTTCCTATTACCTGATGAGATGGTGCTGTGAAAGTGCTACTATTCTGGCCAACAAGAGACACAGGAAACATCCCCACAACACCCTGCAAAACAGGGGGCACAGGAGAGGCGAGTATAATGGTGGAGCCTGGAAGTAAAAAAAAAAAAAAAAAAAAAAAAAAAAAAAAAAAGCTTATATTAACAATACATGTCAAAGATGTGAATAAAAAAAAAAATAATAGTATAGGTCTATAAGATACATTTTACATTGTATACAAGCCTGTGGAATGGCTTCAAAGGGGACGGTGATTTCCGCTATATGCAGTGATATTGCTGTATATAGCACGTGTGATCAGACGATCACAACTTTAACCCCTTAAGCCCCGAGGGTGGTTTGCACGTTAATGACCGGGCCAATTTTTACAATTCTGACCACTGTCCCTTTATGAGGTTATAACTCTGGAACGCTTTAACGGATCTTGACGATTCTGACATTGTTTTCTCGTGACATATTGTACTTCATGGTAGTGGTAAAATTTATTCGATATAACTTGCGTTTATTTGTGAAAAAAATGGAAATTTGGCGAAAATTTTGAAAATTTCGCAATTTTCCAACTTTAAATTTTTATGCCCTTAAATCAGATAGATATGTCACGAAAAATAGTTAATAAATAACATTTCCCACATGTCTACTTTACATTAGCACAATTTTGGAAACAAAATTTTTTTTTGTTAGGGAGTTATAAGGGTTAAAAGTTGACCAGCAATTTCTCATTTTTACAACACCATTTTTTTTTTAGGGACCACATCACATTTGAAGTCATTTTGAGGGGTCTATATGATAGACAATAACGAAGTGTGACACCATTCTAAAAACTACACCCCTCAAGGTGCTCAAAACCACATTCAAGAAGTTTATTAACCCTTTACGTGCTTCACAGGAACTGAAACAATGTGGAAGGAAAAATGAACATTTAACTTTTTTTTGCAAACATCTTAATTCAGAACCATTTTTTTTATTTTCACAAGTGTAAAAACAGAAATGTAACCATAAATTTTGTTATGCAATTTCTCCTGAATACGCCAATACCCCATATGTGGGGGTAAACCACTGTTTGGGCGCACCGCAGAGCTTGGAAGGGAAGGAGTGCCGTTTTACTTTTTCAATGTAGAATTGTCAGGAATTGAGATCGGACGCCATGTTGCGTTTGTAGAGCCCCTGGTGTGCCTAAACAGTGGAAACCCCCCACAAGTGACACCATTTTGGAAACTAGACCCCTTAAGGAACTTATCTAGATGTGTGGTGAGAACTTTGAACCCCCATGTACTTCACAGACGTTTATAACGTAGAGCAGTTAAAAAAAAAAAAAAAAAAAAAAAAAAAAAAATCACATTTTTTCTACAAAAATGATCTTTTTGCCCACAAATTTTTATTTTCACAAGGGTAACAGGAGAAATTAGACCACAAAAGTTGTTGTGCGATTTCTCCTGAATACGTCGATACCCCATATGTGGGGGTAAACCACTGTTTGGGCACATCGCAGAGCTTGGAAGAGAAGGAGTGCCGTTTTACTTTTTCAATGTAGAATTGGCTGGAATTGAGATCGGACGCCATGTCGCGTTTGGAGAGGCCCTGATGTGCCTAAACAGTAGAAATCCCCCACAAGTGACCCCATTTTGGAAACTAGACCCCCCATGGAACTTATCTAGATGTGTGGTGAGAACTTTGAATGCCCAAGTGCTTCACAGAAGTTTAGAATGCAGAGTCGTGAAAATAAAAAATATTTTTTTTTTCCACAAAAAAGATTTTTTAGCCCCCAAGTTTTTATTTTCACAAGGGTAACAGGAGAAATTGAACCACTAAAGTTGTTGTTCAATTTATCCTGAGTACGCTGATGCCCCATATGTGGGGGTAAACCACTGTTTGGGCGCACGGCAGAGCTCAGAAGGGAGGGAGCACCAGTTGACTTTTTGAGCGCAAAATTGGCTGTCGTGTTTAGAGACCCCCTGATGTACCTAAACAGTGGAAACCCCCCAATTCTAGCTCCAACCCTAACCCCAACACACCCCTAACCCTAATCCCAACCCGATCCATAATCCTAATCACTAACCCTAACAATAATCACAACCCTTACCCCAAAACAACCCTGTCAACCCTAACCATAACCCTAATCAAAACCCTAAATCCAACACACCCCTAATCCTAATCTCAACCCTAACCTCAAACCTAACCCTAATCCCAATACACCCCTAATCACAACCCTAACCTTAACCTTAATCCCAAACCTACCTTAACCCTAATCCCAAACCTAACCCTAATCCCAAGCGTAACCCTAATGCCAACCCTAACCCTAATCCAAAGCCTAACCCTAATCCCAACTCTAACCCTAACTTTAGCCCCAACCCTAACCCTAAGGCTACTTTCACACTTGCGTCGTTTGGCATCCGTCGCAATCCGTCGTTTTGGACAAGAAACGGATCCTGCAAATGTACCCGCTGGATGCGTTTTTTGCCCATAGACTTGTATTGCCGACGGATCGTGACGGATGGCCACACGTCGCGTCCGTCGTGCACTGGATCAGTGTTTTGGCGGACCGTCAGCACAAAAAAAGTTCAATGTAACGTTTTTTTGTACGTCGCATCTGCCATTTCTGACCGCGCATGCGTGGCCGTAACTCCGCCCCCTCCTCCCCAGGACAAAGATTGGGCAGCGGATGCGATGAAAAACTACATCCGCTGCCCACGTTGTGCACAATTTTCACAATGTGCGTCGGTATGTCGGGCCGATGCATTGCGACGGCCCCGTACCGACGTAAGTGTGAAAGAAGCCTAACCCTAAATTAAGCGCCAACCCTAACCCTAAATTTAGCCCCAACCCTAAATTTAGCCCTAACCCTAATTTTAGCCCCAAATGCTCTTCTCCTGCCGGCCGGCAGATGGAGACAGATGGCGGGCGCACTGCGCATGCGCCCGCCATTTTCTTTTCCCCGGCGGCCAGGAGGAGCAGCAGGAGGAGCAGCAGGAGGACCCAGGGACACCGGTGAGTATGATAGGGTCCCCGAATCCCCCCATTTCTCTGTCCTCTGATGTGCGATCACATCAGAGGACAGAGTATTACACTTTGCTTTTTTTTTTTTTTTTGCGGTCGCCGGTAAACAGTTAATTACCGGCGATCGCAAAACAGGGGTCGGTAAAACCGACCCCGATCATGCTCTTTGGGGTCTCGGCTACCCCCGGTAGCCGAGACCCCAAAGATTCTCCCGGGGCCGGCCGGCGGGCGCACTGCGCCCGCCATTTTGAAGATGGCACCGCGGATATCACCGGAACCGTTGCCTCTGCCCAGAGGAGGATCTTGGATACCTCGGCAAGGGCCAAGGAGCTCCGGTTTCCCCCCTGATGGTTGACATATGCCACAGCCGTTGGGTTATCCATCTGGATCCGGACTGGAAGGCCCCTGAGGATCCTTTCCCAGTGGCGGAGGGACAGAAAGATGGCCCGAATTTCGAGGACATTGATTGGCAGAGATGACTCCTGCGACGACCAACAGCCCTGAACCGTCAGGTGGCGAAAAACCGCACCCCAGCCGAACAGGCTGGCGTCCGTTGTCACCACCTGCCAGTGAACTGGAAGGAAGGACCTGCCCTGGGAGATGAGAGGTGACGTCAGCCACCAGTTGAGGGACCGCTTGACCCGAGAAGAGAGTCTGATCGGCCGATCCAGGGAGAAGACAGACCTGTCCCACTGAGACAGAATGGCTTGCTGAAGGGGTCACGAATGAAATTGGGCGAAGGGAATCGCATCCAATGTAGCTACCATCCTCCCCAGAACCTTCATGGCCGATCGGAGGGAGGGAGGCCGAGGACCCTGGAGCAAGCGTATTTCCCGACAAAGAGTGGACCTCTTATCTTTGGGAAGGAAGACTCTGGTCTGACGAGTGTCGAAAAGCATGCCCAGAAAGATGATGCGCTGAGAAGGAATAAGGCAGGACTTCTTCCGGTTGACCAGCCACCCGAAACGGGCTAAGGTGTCGAGAACAATGGACAGGCTTTCGTGAGCCTGGGCAAAGGACGGAGCCTTGATGAGGATGTCGTCGAGGTATGGAAATAGGACCAAGCCTCTGACTCTCAAGATGGCCATCAGCGCCGCCATGATCTTCGTGAACACCCGTGGCGCTGTTGCGAGACCGAACGGCAAGGCGACGAATTGAAAGTGTTCTCGTTGCACTGTGAAGCGCAGGAAACGGTAATGTTCGGGAAATATCGGGACATGTAGGTAGGCGTCCTGGATATCTATTGAGCATAGAAATTCCTGGGCCTCCATGGAAGCAATTATCGAAAGAAGGGATTCCATCCTGAAGTGTCTCAGGCGACCTCTCCTGTTCAGCAATTTGAGGTCCAGAATGGGGCGAACCTTGCCGTCTTTTTTCGGTACCACAAAAAGGTTCGAGTAGAAACCCGAGAACCGTTCTTTCTCTGGGACGGGAACGATTACCCCGGATTTGAGCAGAGAAGCGATGGCTGCGAAGAAGCCCGGAACTAGAGCGGGATCTCTTGGAGGACGGGATTGGAAGAAACGATCCCTGGGTTGGGAGGCGAACTCTATCTTGTATCCCGAGGATACAACTTCAATGACCCATGCGTCCTCTACTGCGGAAATCCAGACGTCCCTGAAAAGGAGAAGACGGCCGCCCAACCTGGAAGTTGGGCTGGAGTCTTGCCAAGAGTCATGCGGAGGTGGATCTTCCAGTCCTGGGCCTCGAGGATCTACCCTGGGAGTAGCGAGGACGCCAGGACGGAGTGGGCCTAAAGGCCACCGCATTCTTCTCTTGACGTGCCTGTGGCCTCTGTTGCTGCTGGGAAAGGGAGCCGAAAAGAGCGAAACTGAAGTCTAGGAGGAGGGCGACGAGGCTTAGCCTGGGGGAGAAGAGAACTTGTACCTCCGGTGGCGTCCTTAATGATTTGGTCCAGCTGGGAACCAAAGAGACGAGAGCCCTGGAAGGGCAGACTAGTGAGGGACTTTTGGAAGACAAGTCCGCCTGCCAGGCCTTGAGCCAAACGGTCCGGCGGATGGCAACGGCATTGCTGGAAGCCTGAGCCGCACAAGACGCGACATCCAGGGAGGCGGAGACCAGGTATTCACCAGCGTGGGAAATCTGGTTGGCAAGTTCCGCTAATTGCGCGGGAGGCGCCCCGTCCAGGATACCTCGCCGTAGATCCTTGGCTCATTTTGAGATGGATTTTGAGGCCCAAGTGGAAGCAAAAGCTGGACATAGAGCCGCTGAAGCCGCTTCCAAGGCAGATTTCGCAAAGGATTCTATAACTCTATCGTTCAGAGATGCTCCGCCGGACAGTGGAAGCACCGTGTTTGTGAACACCCTGGAAACCGGGGGATCCACCGAGACCGTCCAATTGGCGGTAGGTTCTGGAGAAAAAGGATACAAAACACCAAAGGCGTTTTCCACTCTGAAAACGACTGGTCGGGTTCGCTCTTTCTCTGTTCATGATTTTCTCGAATTCAGGATGAGGAGCAAAAAACTTGGAAGGTGGTTTAGCCCGTCTAAACGAAACCGCCTGATCTGCGGGTTCCGTAGAGGGATCCTTGATGCCACAGGTTTGGTTTATAGCTCCAATGATTCTGAACCATATCCCTTATGGTGGCGATTTGGTTAGAATCCAGCTCCGAAATATCATCCGAGGGCGCATCAGAGAACGCCTTGCCTGACTCAAGGGAGGAGGACGCCTACCGCAGAGGAGGACCGTGTGGCGAGATGGAGCGAGAAGAGGACTCAGACCGACGTTCCTGTCTGGACCTTTTGTGGCTTATCAAGAAGGGCTCGGACGGAGGCTCCTGTGACCCGCTGGCTACTGCGGGGGTCTGCAGAGGTAATCGATCCAGCACGGACACCAAAATTTGAGACACCCGTGTTAGATAGGCCACCGATTGTGACAGAGAGGAGGCCCAGTCTGGGATGGGGGTATCACTCTCGGACGGTGGGAATAATTGTGTTGCTGCAGGCCTGACAGAGCTGAGATCTGAAGAAATGCCAGAGGGTTAGGGGACAGCGGAGGAGAGGGGGGTGTCAGTCTGCAGTGCAGATACTCACGGCAGATGAGAAAACGGATACCAGGTAGAGGAAGCTGTCCAGCTGCGGTGGATCTCCGGAGAGAAGACGAGCCCCTGCTGCAATTCGCGCAGATTGTGACCGCTGGAAGGGCGGGCATGATGTGCGCTCAGGAAGATGTGGATCAGCGGCGTAGAGGAAGGGGAGGAGTCAGGTGAGATGGCGCCGGACAGATTGTCGGGCGGGAGAAAGTCCGCCCGATTAAAACGGAAGTGGGCGGAGCGCGGCACCGGAGGTAGGCCCCGGGAAACGCCGGGGCCTAAATTATAAGCCGGCGACCGCCGGAAGTAATCAGCGGTGCAGGCGCAGCCCGGCTAAGAGGCGCGGCAGCCGCCGCATAGAAAGGGGAGCGCTGCCACCGGAAGCAGGCCCCGGAAAAGCCGGGGCCTAGATTAGAAGCCGGCGGCCGCTGGAGGTAACGAGCAGAGCGGGCGCTGCCCGGCTAAGAGGCACGGCAGCCGCTGCATAGAAAGGAGAGCGCTGCCGCCGGGGTCTATATTAGAAGGCGGCGGCCGCTGGAGAGAAAGGCGGGCCGCGAGCAAGCTCCTAAAAGGTACGACCCCCCCAGGTAGCCGCGCCGCAGGGTGAAAGGATGCGGCCGCAGACAAGGCAGTGTGACTGCCTGTAAAAGTGCGGCCGCCGAGGGGAAGCTGCCGGTCATCAGGGCAAACGATTGCCAGAAAAAGTGCCCGCAGAAATAGAAGTGCGGCCGCAGAAATAGCAGCGCGGCTGCCTGTAAGGCGCCGCACCGTACAGTAAAGATGCAGCCGCAGGAAAGGAGGGAATCCGCTGCCTGTAAGGCGCCGTGGGAGAGCTGATAGGGGGAAAAAAATACTCACCTAAAATCCCACGCCGTCCGGTACTAACCTTAAAGCGTGGAAAGTATTAGACGTCCGTGGAGCTGGAGATGGACGTCCTCGTCTCCTCCAACCGACAGGCTCTGGAAGGCGAGTGGGTGGGGGACGGAGCCAGGACCGGACTTCTAAGCACGCTTGTGTGCTAGGCTCTTGGTCCTGGAGAGGGATCTATGAGGATACGGGGTGGCAGTACACGCCGTACTCATAGTCCGCATTGTGGGACTACAGGTGTGACTGCTCACCCTGTATCCCCCCGGAAACCTGAAAGAAACGACGCACATTGAGGTAGATAAGGGTCTAATGAAAGACCCGTGTCCACCTCCTACTGACACTAAGCTAAACTGAAGAGTATAATGCCAGTCGGTGGGGTGTACACTGCAGAGGAGGAGCTAACTTTTTTTATTTGCATAGTGTCAGCCTCCTAGTGGCAGCAGCATACACCCATGGTTCCTGTGTCCCCCAATGAGAGGCGATAAAGAACCCCCCCCCCCCCCCCCGAATCATGTTCTCTGGGGTCTCTGCTACCCCCGGCAGCCGAGAGCCCGGAGAAAATCCGACTCTGGGGGGCGCTATTTACTTTTTCTACAGCGCCGTTAATTATCGGCGCTGTGGTTTAAGTACCCTTAGCGGCCGCCGTTAAAAGGCGTATCGGCGGTAGCTAAGGGGTTAAGCAATCTATTTTAGTAAATTGACCTGAAACCCAGGAAGCACACTTTAAAAAGGGGAATGCAAGTTAAAATGTTAGGACATGTCTTAAGATCACAGTCTGTGAACCCATCACTCTTTAAAGGGAACCTGTCTTCCCCCCCCCCCCCATGGCGTTTTTAAGTAAAAGAGCCACCTTCTGCAGCACTAAGGCTGCATTCTGTGGAGGTGGCTCTTATGTTTTTGCTCCCTGAAAAATGCGGAAATATTCAGTTTTATAAATTGCGCGCCATACTTGTATTGTGTCCAGGGGGTACGTTTTTTCCGCCCGGACTCAATCGCCTCCCAGCCGTCAATCATCCCCTCAGTGCACCTGGCGCCGCCTCCTCTGTTAGTATTCATGTAACCGGCGCCTGCGCTGTGCTCTTGTTTTTTGGGCATGCGCTGTGCGCGCTGCCCTGGACCTCACATCAGCTGATCCACTGATATCGCGCCTGTGCACAGCAAATGCCCGAGATCTCGCCCCGCAGTGTGTTATGATTTATTCACACTGTTGGGCTGGGAATCTGGCGCATGTGCAGTTAGTCTCTGCGGCTGTCCCCATCTCCCTCTTTCCTTCAGCGCTATACGACTCGTCTGCGGCTTGTGATCACTCTGACACATGCTCCCGATTCCCAGCCCCGACCCGAATCATGTTCTCCGGGGTCTCGGCTACCCCAGGTAGGGGGCGCTAAACCATTATTTCTCAGCGCCGTTAAAAAGCGGCGCTGACAAATAAGTACCCTTAACTGCCACCATTAAAAGGCATATCAGCGGTCGTTAACCCTTTTACCCACAAGGGTGGTTTGCAGGTTAATGACCGGGCCAATTCTTACAATTCTGACCACTGTCCCTTTATGAAGTTATAACTCTGGAACTCTTCAACGGATCCCGCTGATTCTGACATTGTTTTCTCGTGACATATTGTACTTCATGATAGTGGTAAAATTTCTTTGATATTACCTGCGTTTATTTGTGAAAAAAATGGAAATTTGGCAAAAATTTCGAAAATTTAGCATTTTTCCAACTTTGAATTTTCATGCCCTTAAGGCCTCTTTCACACTTCAGTTTGGCGTCAGTCTAAAACCGCCATTTTCCTCAAATAACGGATCCGTCAATTTTTTTTTGACGGATGCGTTATTTTCCCATAGACTTGCATTAGCGACGGATTGTGACGGATGGTCGTCCGTTCCATCCGCCATGCGACGGATCCGTCGAGTCCGCCATTCCATAGAATGGCCGCCTATGGGCGACGGTTCCGTCGCAACCGTCATTTCGGCGGATCAGTCGCCCCAATCCGTTTTTTCAATTGCGCATGCTCCAAAAAGTAGATACTTTTCCCAGACCACCCCCAAGTAACGGATCCGTCAAAAAACCGGATCCGTTAGAACCGTTTTCTCAACAATTGTGACGGATCCGTCACTATGTCGGTAGTGACTGATGCCAAACAACTGAAGTGTGAAAGAGGCCTAAATCACAGAGATATGTCACACAAAATACTTAATAAGTAACATTTCCCACATGTCTACATTACATCAGCACAATTTTGGAACCAAATTTTTTTTTTGTTATGGAGTTATAAGGGTTAAAAGTTGACCAGCAATTTCTCATTTTTACACCACCATTTTTTTTTAGGGACCACATCACATTTGAAGTCATTTTGAGGGGTCTATATGATAGAAAATACCCAAGTGTGACACCATTCTAAAAACTGCACCCCTCAAGGTGCTCAAAACCACATTTAAGAAGTTTATTAACCCTTCAGGTGCTTCACAGGACTTTTTGAAAAACATGTTTTTTTTAAATGAACATTTAAGTTTGTTTCACAAAAAAATTACTTCAGATCCAATTTGTTTTATTTTACCAATGGTAACAACAAATTGCACAACTACTTTTGGGGTCCAATTTGTCCTGAGTACACGGATACCCCATATGTGGGAGAAAACCACTGTTTGGGCGCATGGCAGAGCTTGGAAGGGAAGGAGCGCCATTTGACTTTTTCAACGCAGAATTGGCTGGAATTGAGATCGGACGTCATGTTGCGTTTGCAGAGCCCCCGATGTGCCTAAACAGTGCAAACCCCCCAATTCTAACCCCAACCCAACACACCCCTAACCCTAATCCCAACCCTAACCAACACACGCCTAACCCTAATCCCAACCCTAACCATAAATCTAACCACATCACTAACTCTGCACTAACTCTGACACACCCCTAACCCAACCATAAACGTAATCCAAACCCTAACCCCAACCCTAACTTTAGCCCCAACCCTAACGGGAAAAATGGAAATACATATTTTTTATTTTATCATTTTTCCCTAAGGGGGTGATGAAGGGGGGTTTGAATTACTATTTATATCGGGTGTTTATGTTTGGCAGCTGTTAAACACTAAAAGACGCTTTTTATTGCAAAAAATAGTTTTGGCGTCACCACATCTTGAGAGCTATAATTTTTTCCATATTTTGGTCCACAGAGTCATGTGAGGTCTTGATTTTTTGCGGGACGAGTGGATGTTTTTATTGGTACCATTTTCGGGCACATGGCTTTTTATTCCGATTTTTGTTAGGCAGAATGAACAAAAACCAGCAATTCCTGAATTTCTTTTGGGGGTGTTAATACAGTTCTGCGTTTGGTAAAATTGCTAAAGCAGTTTTATTCTTCGGGTCAGTACTATTACAGCGATACCTCATTTATATCATTTTTTTTTTGTTTTGGCGCTTTTATACAATAAAAAATAATTGTTTTTGCGTCGCTTTATTCTGAGAGCTATAACTTTTTTATTTTTTCGCTGATGGTGCTGTATGGTGGCTCAATTTTTGCGGGACAAGATTTTCAGCAGTACCATGTTTTTTGTTTTTTTTTTTTCCCTAATGGTGTTCACTGAAGTGGTTAACTAGTGGGACAGTTTTATAGGTCGGGTCGTTACAGACGGGACGATACTAAATATGTGTACTTTTGCTTGTTTGTTATTTTATTTACATAAAAAAATGTATTTATTAGAATAATATTTTTTTATTTAGGAAACTTTTTTTTTACAGTTTTTTTTTAACCATGGGGGGACATCTTGGATCCGGGGGCCTGAAGTGAGGAGAACTTAGGACACCCTCTGAACAAAGCGATCACATCGCGTTGTTCTGAGGGTCTCAGGGAAGCACATAGGGAGCCCCCTCCCTGCGTGATGCTTCCCTATGCCGTCGGAACACTGCGATCACGTTTGATCGCAGTGTTCCGGGGGTTAATGTGCCGGGAGCAGTCCGTGACCGCTCCTGGCACACAGAGCCGGATATCAGCTGTGATAATCAGCTGACACCCGGCCGTGATCAGCCACGATCCCCCCGTGAGCGCGACTGATCGCCCATGACATACTATCCCGTTAGTGGTCAGATAGGCCCAGGTCACCTCAACGGGATAGTACGTCTAAGGTCACAGAGGGGTTAAGGGGTGAAAAAAAAAGAAATAAAAAAAGAAAAAAGTAATACATATTTTAACACGCCTGCATTGATAAAGCACAATCAATCACACACCTTGAGGAAGTTTTGGCGACATGGTCTGTCCGATGGAGTAAATGCTGCCAGGTCTGGGAGGAGTCTGAAAAAGACTTGGTTGCTTTTGGTTGGAAGCAGAACTTTTGGACATCATCACAACATTAGGAGGCATGGTCGGACCACAACTGTTAAAGTAAATGTTACCAGTTGGTGTGAACGAGGAGCTTGTTGCTGGCATTAGCTGTATAACATTGTTTTCCCCTGTGCCATTAGACGCCCCAGAAATTGAATAAATGGCGCAGTCACCACTTAATGTATTGACGCTTACGGTGGCATCATTTGACTGAGTCACCAGCTGAGTTTGCTCTCCGGCAAGGGGCGAGTCTGTAAGATCGATGATGGCATTATCCTGGGATGGAACGACTCTCACCAGATCTTGACTTTTCACTAGAGGTGATAATATAATAGCAGCATAATTCTTTTCATTTATACTTTTCACAGCGTCATGTATTTCTGGATCTTCGGGCAAACACTCTGTGCTGAAGTTGAGTGTTATATTGCTGGAGTCGTCTAAATCTGATTGACTGGTACTTGGCAGAGAACTACAGGGGGCTGAAGCATCAGGTGCCGCGCTGCTTTGCCCAGGACACGCTGAAAAATCTGTATTTTGCACTGGTTGCTCCTTTACAGCAGATGATATGGATTCAGCTACATTTAATTGTAGGTTTATTGCAACATTACAGGGTTTATTCAAAGGACTTTGTTTTGAGCTCTTTGTTGCTCGATCATCCTTTTCCATTTGTGGAGACTTTGATGGAATTACTGGGTCATTTTTACTGGTTTCCAGTTGCACTACATGTGAAGGAGTCCCACTGATGGCCACCTCATTACCATTCCTTATAATGGATTTATCTGTAACCGCTATGCTCGGTAGTGAACTATCCTCTGCCATGTGAGAACCATATGCTGCTTCTTCCTTAGAAGGAGACGTGTTCTGCATTTCAATATTTTGTGCATCGAGCACCGCATCACCACCTGATAAATCTGTGCTCGTCTCCCCATCGGTAACTATTACAGCAGAGTTGCAGTGGCTGTCACCTGAGCTGTGATCTACTGAATTCGACTTTTCGTTTGCACAACCTTGTTGGGAAGTACTGGGAAGTGGAGAGGTTTGGTCCATAGAGAATTTTCCATTATGGTGGCCTGCTAAGTTGTCGCTGTCAATTCCCTTTGAGCAGACATCGATTTTCTTTGGAGATTGTGTGGGACCTGCTGCGAGAAACCTTTCAGTTAATATAAGGTAAAGATGCAATATAAAACATAAAAGGCCCAAGATTCATCTAAGTGATTTGGACAAAAATCAGGAGTAAAACACTTTAAACGGAATCTGTCACCCCTGGGATTCTTTTCAGTCATTACTATGGGCATATAGGTAGTAGAATGGTTAGATTAGGCTGCTTTCACACATCCGCCGAATTTTGTAAAAACACATCCGGCATATGTTGCCGCCGGATCCGTTTTTTTTTTCTCCCATAGACTTGCATTAGCGCTGGATGGTCTTACGTTTCATCAGTTTTTTTTTTTGCCAGATCCGACAAAAACAGCTGATCCGGCGGCCGGAGAAAACGGACAGAGGTACGTTATTTGTATCCGGCAAAAAACCGGACAGCGCCTGATCCAGCGCTGTTCGACTTTTGCTGTAATGGAAGCCTATGGCGCCAGACTCCATTTTTTTTCAACTGCACATGCCCAGAATGTGTATTCTCTCTCCCTGCGTAGAACAACAATGAAGACACTGCCGAGAGAAGGGCGGATAAGGCACCCATAACCACGAGAGTGACTGGATTCTGTCGCCACAACTGCACGTCACAAGGCAGTGTGATGCGGACGGGAGGGGGGTGGTATGATAATGAAGTCAGGAGGAAGAGACTTCTTGTAGGCACCGCAAGCCCTGGAAGAAATCATTAACATGAAAGATTAAAACTATATCTCAACAACCAGACCACAGCTGTGAAGCATGTCAAGCTGCGGCGCCGCCACCATTTGAAGCCCACCGCTGGGAGATCAATGGCTCCTTCCTCCTTCTGGTATGTAAATCTGAAAGTCATTATATATGTACATACAGTATGCACAATAAGCTGCCTAAACGGCAATCACACAACACGAACTGCACAAAAAACACTCAAACTTATTTTTGACACGACTTACACACCACCTACATATCGGAAGTAAGCGGCACGTGGCACACACACTCTCACACAAGAGATGTTGCACAGAAGTCACTCACATAATAACAGGCTGCATGCATGCCATGCACATCGCGTGAATTAAGATCATTCTGCGCACACAAGACGTGCAATGTCTAAAAACATGCTGGAAAGATGCATTTCATACATTAGAGCGCATACTGTCACACTCCACACACGTTACTAATACAAGTCGGTCTATGAAAGGCCGGACTTCCCAATGAACTCCATGGTAGATACTAAAGTATTCACAACATTTCTACCCCTATGTGATTCGTAGTGCCCAAACTGTGCAAAAACAGACTCACCGCTATCCACGTCCAGCAATCTTTCCACAACATCTTGTTTTTTCCCTTTTTCACTCACAGCCTTAGGATCGTTATTACTGGCTGAAGAGTCCCGGGGCGATACTTTTGGAGCCTTGGATGAAACTGCAAAGCATTTATTAGACAAAATATTAAGTCAGCGAGACTCCAATAAAAGACAACTACCTTTTTACATATGCTGAAAATTTAGAAGCAGGTGTAAAGCCATCAAGACATGCTGCACTTATGGCACGAATGGATACTAGGAAAACTTACCACATGCAAATAAATCATACAGCTCCTGGAAGTCGGGGTCCAATTCGGTTTGTGTTAAGATGTCATGGATGGCCTCCTCAGACATATGTATCTCCCCTCCCTGGAAGAATAAGCATTTGGTTTATATTTATAATACACCTTTTCGCTAGACCTCTATACACTAACTGCTCAACATGCCTGCGCTCGGTCCCGACGATTCATTTCCTGGGCAATGTCTTGATAGGGCCATGTCTGAAACGCTAAATCCCAGCGGACTAATGACATACTTGTGGTTTACGGTTAGGTTCCCTTTTAAAACAAAGGGCCCGATTCATCGAGTTCGGCAATTTTCTTGCTGGTCTTGTTGAGGGGGTGTGTGGATTAATCAGAAGATTCTGATTCTTTAACCCCTTCATGACCTTCAACAGGAAGATCCTATGACGTAAACCTATGTAATGGCGATCAAAGGAGCTGTGCACGATATATGCCAGGAGAAATGCCAGTATCATCCGGGCCATTTAACCCCTTAAATGCTGAAGGAGACCGCTGAACAGAGGCCAGATGGAGTCCAGAGTAACTCTACTGCCTCATTATATTCAGTGCCTCCCTCTGGGTTTTCATCTGAATTACATCATTTGGAGATTTAGATGGAACCCCAAAAGTGCTCAGCGTAGAGCGCAGGATAAATGTGATCCCAAACAATACACTGCGTGCAGAATTATTAGGCAAGTTGTTTTTTGGATCACATGCTACTTTTTATACATGTTGTCCTACTCCAAGCTGTTCAGGCTTGAGAGCCAACTACCAATTAAGTAAATCAGGTGATGTGCATCTCTGTAATGAGGAGGGGTGTTGTCTAATGACATCAACACCCTATATAAGGTGTGCTTAACTATTAGGCAGCTTCCTTTCCTTTGGCAAAATGGGTCAGAAGAGAGATTTGACGGGCTCTGAAAAGTCCAAAATTGTGAGATGTCTTGCAGAGGGATGCAGCAGTCTTGAAATTGCCAAACATTTGAAGCGTGATCACCGAACAATCAAGCGTTTCATTGCAAATAGCCAACAGGGTCGCAAGAAGTGTGTTGGGCAAAAAAGGCGCAAAATAACTGCCCAAGTATTGAGGAAAATCAAGCGTGAACCTGTCAATATGCCATTTGCCACCAGTTTTGCCATATTTCAGAGCTGCAATGTTACTGGAGTAACAAAAAGCACAAGGTGTGCGATACTCAGGGACATGGCCAAGGTAAGGAAGGCTGAAAAATGACCACCTTTGAACCAGAAACATAAGATAAAACGTCAAGACTGGGCCAAGAAATATCTTAAGACTGACTTTTCAATGGTTTTATGGACTGATGAATTAGAGTGACTCTTGATGGGCCAGATGGATGGGCCAGAGGCTGGATCAGTAAAGGGCAGAGAGCTCCACTCCGACGCCAGCAAGGTGGAGGTGGGGTACTGGTATGGGCTGGTATCATCAAAGATGAACTTGTGGGACCTTTTCAGGTTGAGGATGGAGTGAAGCTCAACTCCCAGACCTACTGCCAGTTTCTGGAAGACAACTTCTTCAAGCAGTGGTACAGGAAGAAGTTGGTATCGTTCAAGAAAAACATGATTTTCATGCAGGACAATGCTCCATCACATGCCTCCAACTACTCCACAGCGTAGCTGGCCAGTTAGGCTATGTGCACATGTAGGAAATGTGGTGCAGAATTTTCTGCACTAAATCTGCATCTGCAGATTTGATGCAGTTTCTGTGCAGTTTCTATGCAGTTTCTATGCAGTTTCTGTGCAGTTTCTATGCAGTTTCTGTGCAGTTTCTATGCAGTTTCTATGCAGTTTCTGTGCAGTTTCTATGCAGTTTCTGTGCAGTACAATGTAAATCAATGTGAAAAGAAAAAAGCTGTGCACATGGTGCAGAAAAATCTGCTGCAGAAACGCTGCAGAACTGCACAAAAGAAGCGACGTGCACTTCTTTGAAATCTGCAGCGTTTCTGCGCAGATTTTTCTGCACCATGTGCACAGCTTTTTTCTTTTTACACGTTCAGGATTTCCATCCTTTTTTTTTCAGGACAGTTTTTTTTAAAAAACTGCAGCTCTTGGCAGAAAACGCAGGTCCTTTTTTTGTCCGTTTTTGATGCGTTTTTGATGCGTTTTTGGATCCTTTTTTTACTGTGTGTTTCCTAGGAAGCTTTTTAGGGCTAAAATGGCTGAAAATACCTAACCCTACCCCTAACCCTACCCCTAACCCTACCCCTAACCCTACCCCTAACCCTACCCCTAACCCTATTCTAACCTTAGTGAAAAAAAAAAAAAAAATTCTTAATTTTTTTTATTGTCCCTACCAATGGGGGTGACAAAGTGGGGGGGTGTCATTTACTATTTTTTTATTTTGATCACTGAGATATAACCTATCTCAGTGATCAAAATGCACTTTGGAGCGAATCTGCCGGCCGGCAGATTCGGCGGGCGCACTGCGCATGCGCCCGCCATTTTGCAAGATGGCGGCGCCCAGGGAGAAGACGGCCGGACGGACACCGGGACGCCGGGTAAGTATAAGGGGGGGAGATTAGGGCACGGGGGGGGCATCGGAGCACTGGGGGGGCATCGGAGCACGGAGGGGGGGGGGCATCGGAGCACGGGGGGGCAGCCACACTCCGCCCACGCACTTCCGCCCGCTCCCCCGCACTTCCTGCTGCAGCGGTTCTGCACATCAAATCGCAGTAAAACCCGCAGATATATTTTTGATCTGCGGGTTTTACTGCGATTTTGACCTCACAATGGAGGTCTATGGGTGCAGAACCGCTGCGGTTCAGGAAGAAGAATTGACATGCTCCTTCTTTTTTCCGGGAGCTATTCAGCGCGTCTTTTTTTTTACAATTTCCGGACCATGTGCACAGTGTGTCCTGTTTTCCATAGGGTACAGTGTACTGTACCCTGCATGGAAAACAGCTGCGGAACCGCAGCGGCAAAACCGCCGCGGTTCCGCGGTAAAAAACGCACTGTGTGAACATGGCCTTACATTGATTTACATTGTACTGTAAATCACAGTGCAGTTCTGCAGCGTTTCTGCAGCAGAAAAATCTGCTGCAGTTCTGCACCAATTCTGCACTAAATCTGCATCGTGTGCACATACCCTAAGGGTATGTGCACACGATGCAGATTTAGTGCAGAATTGGTGCAGAACTGCAGCAGATTTTTCTGCTGCAGAAAGGGTATGTTCACACGTTCAGGATTTCCATCCTTTTTTTTTCAGGACAGTTTTTTTAAAAAACTGCAGCTCTTGGCAGAAAACGCAGGTCCTTTTTTTGGTCCTTTTTTTGTCCTTTTTTGATGCGTTTTTTTATGCGTTTTTTTATCCTTTTTTTATGCAGTTTTCTATGCAGAGACTGTGTTTCCTAGGAAGCTTTTTAGGGCTAAAATGGCTGAAAATACCCTACCCCTACCCCTACCCATATTCTAACCTTAGTGAAAAAAAAAAAAAAAAAAATTCTTAATTTTTTTATTGTCCCTACCAATGGGGGTGACAAAGTGGGGGGGGTGTCATTTACTATTTTTTTATTTTGATCACTGAGATAGGTTATATCTCAGTGATCAAAATGCACTTTGGAGCGAATCTGCCGGCCGGCAGATTCGGCGGGCGCACTGCGCATGCGCCCGCCATTTTGCAAGATGGCGGCGCCCAGGGAGAAGACGGCCGGACGGACACCGGGACGCCGGGTAAGTATAAGGGGGGGAGATTAGGGCACGGAGGGGGGGGCATCGGAGCACGGGGGGGGGGCGGCATCGGAGCACGGGGGGGCGGGATCGGAGCACGGGGGGGCAGCCACACTCCGCCCACGCACTTCCGCCCGCTCCCCCGCACTTCCTGCTGCAGCGGTTCTGCACATCAAATCGCAGTAAAACCCGCAGATATATTTTTGATCTGCGTGTTTTACTGCGATTTTGACCTCACAATGGAGGTCTATGGGTGCAGAACCGCTGCGGTTCAGGAAGAAGAATTGACATGCTCCTTCTTTTTTCCGGGAGCTATTCAGCGCGGCTTTTTTTTTACAATTTCCGGACCATGTGCACAGTGTGTCCTGTTTTCCATAGGGTACAGTGTACTGTACCCTGCATGGAAAACAGCTGCGGAACCGCAGCGGCAAAACCGCCGCGGTTCCGCGGTAAAAAACGCACTGTGTGAACATGGCCAAACGCTGCAGAACTGCACTGTGATTTACAGTACAATGTAATTCAATGAGAAAAGAAAAAAGCTGTGCACATGGTGCAGAAAAATCTGCGCAGAAACGCTGCAGATTTCAAAGAAGTGCACGTCGCTTCTTTTGTGCAGTTCTGCAGCGTTTCTGCGCAGATTTTTCTGCACCATGTGCACAGCGTTTTTCTTTTCTCATTGATTTACATTGTACTGCACAGAAACTGCATAGAATCTGCACAGAAACTGCATAGAAACTGCACAGAAACTGCATAGAAACTGCACAGAAACTGCACAGAAACTGCACAGAAACTGCACAGAAACTGCACAGAAACTGCACAGAAACTGCACAGAAACTGCATCAAATCTGCAGATGCAGATTTAGTGCAGAAAATTCTGCACCACATTTCCTACGTGTGCACATAGCCTAAAGGTCTCAAAGAAGAAAAAGTAATGACATGGCCTCCTTGTTCACCTGATCTGGACTCCATAGAGAACCTGTGGTCCCTCAAAGTGCACGCAATGTTGGTCGTAAACAGATCAAGCAACTGACAGAATGTATGGATGGAGGCTGCTGAGTGTCATCATAAAGAAAGGTGGCTGTATTGGCAACTAATTTTTGAAGGGTTTGTTTTTGCATATCAGAAAGGTTTATTTCTAAATTTTGTGCAGTCATATTGGTTTACCTGGTGAAAATAAACAAGTGAGATGAGAATATATTTGGTTTTTATTAAGTTGCCTAATAATTCTGCACAGTAATAGTTACCTGCACAAACAGATATCCTCCTAAGATAGCCAAATCTAAAAATAACCCACTCCAACTTCCAAAAATATTAAGATTTGATATTTCTGAGTCTTTTGAGTTGATTGAGAATATAGTTGTTGATCAATAATAAAAAAATAATCCTCTAAAATACAACTTGCCTAATAATTCTGCACACAGTGTATATAAAATGTTCCCAATAAAAGCTTCAACTCAGTCCACAAAAAAAGCAAGTCCCCACTCAGGTCCGTCATCAGTTAACGGAAATATAGGGGGCTTCCACGTTACTGGTAGTACAAAGGCTCTGGAAAAGCGAAATGGCTCTTCGCCCACCCCCTTTGGTGCACCCAAATAAAATGCAACCCTCCCTTTTGAGCCCTAGCATGCCTAAACCACATATAGCGTCTAAATATTAGACATTTCTGTAGTTATGAGAGCCCGCCTAATTTAAGGGTGCATGTCTCCTGAAGCATGAGCTAGGCATAATACACTGGTCACTACAGCTGCAGATTTGCAATTTTCACTCAGCAACATCCACTGCTGCTTGCTTCTGGAAAACACCCATGGAGTCAAAACGGTCACTACACCTGTAGATATATTCCCAGAAGGGCATACCGTATATACTCGCGTTAAAGCCGACTCGAGTATAAGCCCACCCCCCTAATTTTGCCACAAAAAACTGGGAAAACGTAATGCCTCCCTTGAGGAAGGTTTATCCGAAACGCGTCGGGAGGGTCAGGGGACGACGTGGCTCGCAGCTCAGCGTACATCACTATATGGTATGTTTCCATTTCTTTATTAACTTGCTCTGTAAGCCTGGTTATGGTTCTCTCAGTGCCACTGTTTTGCCCTATGTGCTATATATGGAGCGTTTGTTAACTCTGATGGAGTACTAGACTACATTTGATTTGTATTTCTGTTATGTGATGCCACTTTGTCCCCCTATTCTGTAGGTACGGATGTGCTGCCGATGTTTAACTCTTTACTGCCTCTGTTTGACCTTTGATTTTGCATTCTAAATAAAGTTTACATTTTATACTATTCCTTGGACTAGTACACCGCTTTCTTTGTGGTATTTCATGACTCGAGTATAAGCCTAGGGTGGGAAATGCAGCAGCTACCGGTAAATGTCAAAAGTAAAACTAGATACCAATAAAAGTAAAATTAATTGAGACATCAGTAGGTTAAGTGTTTTTGAATATCCATATTGAATCAGGAGCCCCATATAATGCTCCATACTGTTCATTATGGCCCCATATAATGCTCCATATTAAAACATGTCCCTTATAATCCCGCATAAAGGTTAATAATGGCCCCATAAGATGCTCCATAGACACATTTGCCCAATATAATGCTGCACAAACGTTAATTATGGCCCCTTAAGATGCTCCATAGAGACATTTGCCCCATATAATGCTGCACATGGCCCCTTAAGATGCTCCATAGAGACATTTGCCCCATATAATGCTGCACATGGCCCCATAAGATGCTCCATAGAGACATTTGCCCCTTATAGTGCTGCACAAACGTTATGGCCCCATAAGATGCTCCATACAAACACTTGCCCCATTTGCTGTTGCTGCGATAAAAAAAATAATCACATACTCACCTCTCCGTCGCTCAGGCCCTCGGCACTTTCAATATTCACCTGACTTCGTTCCGGCGCCGCTCCATCTTCAGTGTCTTCTGCGCGGACGTTCAGGCAGAGGGCGTGCACTAACCACGTCACCGCGCCCTCTGACCTGAGCGTCACTGCAGAAGACGCTAAAGGAGCAGGTAAGTATAATTACACAGCCCCCACTCCCCCTCCCCTGCCGACCCCTGGGTATGACTCGAGTATAAGCCGAGAGGGGACTTTCAGCCCCCAAAAATGGGCTGAAAATCTCGGCTTATACTCGAGTATATACGGTAATTTCCCAAATGGGGTCACTTGAGGGGTCACTTCTGCTCTTCTGGCACTTAGGAGATCTGTATATGGAGTCTGCAAACTATTCCATGATAGAGTTTGTTCTTCAAGAGTCAAATAGCGCTCCATCCCTTCCCGGTCTCAAAGTATGGTTAAGCAGTACTGTTCAGCCACATATGGGGTATTTCTAAGTTCAGCAGAAACTGTGGGACAAATTTTGGTGCAATTTTTACCCATTTCCCTGTATGATAAAGCAAAATATGGGGCTAAAACAAATTTTGGGGGTAAAAATGTAATTACTTTTTCTTCAATGCCCAACGGTGTAAAATTCTGTGGCACATCTATGGTGTCAATATGATTGATTTTCTTTTACACCCTTGGAAAAAAAAAAAAAGTTCTGTACTTTACAGAACCCGCAAAGAATATTTCTGAAATATCATGCACATGTGGCATATTTTTTCCTTGTGGATTGAACCAGTGTGTCACTATTTTAATGTTTTTCACCAGTCCAACTGAATGGGAAAAAATGCATATTTTAAGCAGCATTTTTCATGTTAACACTCGGGTTTTTGGTGCAGAAGCATTTGCTGCAAACACTCGGCATGTGCACACACCCGGTGGTACACTATTAGTAATAAGTGGCAAGTAAAATGAACCAGCCGCAGACCGGCAGTATGCACCCTTTACAGGGGTAACCCAGCTCCGCTGACTTCCATATTGTGAGGCGAGTGGAGCAGATGACGTCACATGTACACATCTGATGGGCCGTGTGCGCGAGCGGCAGATGTTGTGCATCGCAGAACAATACCAGCCTCATTACCACTGGACACGACATATCTGTAGACGTGACGTCACCGGCCCCGTTAATCCCCTAATGCAGGAATGGAGATGGATTACCCCTTTAAAAGAGAATAGATGCTAGCTATAATTACCTGGAGGCCAAGAATCTCATCAATGGAAGCATCTTGCTCTGCAATTGTTCCATCTGTGTGTTTTGAGCTCTGTGCAGCCGATTCACTTAGAAAGAGAAATAAGATGGTTAATTACAGCCATCGCCAGATGTTTATATGAAAAATCTTAATTATACTAACATATTAGACATTTTATAGGATTAAACTTAAAAAGGTGGTCCACTACATTGTATAATGCCCCCATCGATTTAAACCTTGTAAAACAGGATTTTTGGTTGCTTACCGTAAAATCTGTTTCTTGGAGCCTCCATTGGGGGACACAGGAACCATGGGTGTATGCTGCTGCCACTAGGAGGCTGACACTATGCAAATAAAGTTAGCTCCTCCTCTGCAGTATACACCCCACCGACTGGCATCATGCTCTTCAGTTAGTGAGAAAGCAGTAGGAGATAAGTAGCAAGGTTGAAAAATCATAACCACAAACTTGAGAACTGTAAACGTGAGAACAGTCATAGAACAGATAACAGAAACATTGGGAGGGAGCTGTGTCCCCCAATGGAGGCTCCAAGAAACAGATTTTACGGTAAGCAACCAAAAATCCTGTTTTCTTTATCGCCTCTCATTGGGGGACACAGGAACCATGGGACGTCCCAAAGCAGTCCCAAGGGCGGGAAAAACAGACTTCCATCAGGTCAGAGGACTCACCACTGCCACCTGCAAGATCCTTCTGCCTAGGCTGGCATCCGCCGAAGCGTAGTTACGGATCTTGTAAAATTTGGCGAACGTGTGGATGGAAGACCAAGTTGCCGCTTTGCAAAGCTGTAGGGCGGAAGCCCTGTGGTGCACCGCCCAGGAGGCGCCGACTGCCCGGGTAGAGTGAACCTTAATCCCAGGAGGGGGCACTCTGTTCTTGACCCGGTAAGCCTCCAAAATTGCCATTCTGATCCAGCGAGCAATAGTCGCTTTAGAAGTCGGCTGGCCTCTACGCGTGCCATCAGGAATGACGAGAAAGGAATCCGTCTTCCGGAAAGTGGACGTTCTATCCCGGTAGATCCTCACTGCCCTGACGAGGTCCAGCCTGTTCAACGATCACTCCAGGGGGATGAGCCGGAGCTGGACAAAAGGAAGGTAGAACGATGTCCTCGTTGAGGTGGAAAACCACCTTAGGAAGGCAGGAAGGCAGAGGCCTGAGGACCGCCTTGTCCTGGTGAATGTCCAAGTACGGAGGTCGGCAGGACAGGGCCGCCAACTCGGAAAAACGGTAGATAAAGGTGATGGCCACAAGAAAGGCCACCCTCAAAGATAGAACTGACAGGGGAATCTCCTTGAGAGGCTCAAAGGGGGAAACCCTCAGAACGTCCAGAACCAGGTTTAAATCCCATGAATCCACGGGGGCCCTGTACAGAGGGACAGCGTGGGCTACTCCTTGAAGGAAGGTTTTAACCTGTGGCCGAGAAGCTAAAGTCTTCTGAAAGAGGATGGAAAGCGCAGAGACCAGGCCCTTCAGGGAACTAAGAGCCAGGCCCGAATCCAGTCCTGCCTGAAGGAAGGCCAAAATGGAAGGAAGGGATAAGGACATAGGTGAAACGCAGTTGGACTAGCACCAACGAAAGTAAGCATTCCAGGTACGATAGTAGATCCTGGAAGATGAAGGCTTCCGAGCCTGAATCACGGTGTGAATCACCCGGTCCGAAAGGCCGGACGCTCTGAGAACTGCGGTCTCAACAGCCACGCCGTTAAACTGAGCGACCGAGAATTTGGGTGGCAGATCGGATCCTGAGACAGCAGATCGGGCCTGTCTGGAAGGCGCCAGGGAGCGTCCGCAAGAAGATTGACGAGCTCCGCAAACCAAGCTCTCCTGGGCCAATCCGGGGCGATCAGAATGACCGGCACCTTTTCCGCTTTGCTCTTTTTCAACAGTTTGGGAAGTAATGGAAGGGGTGGGAACAGGAAGGGCAGCATGAACTGTGACCAAGGAATGGCCAAAGCATTGACGCCCACTGCAAGAGGATCGCGAGACCTGAAGATGAACTGCAGAATCTTCCTGTTCATTCAAGACGACGAGAGATCCACGTCCGGAGTCCCCCATCGAAGAAAAATCTTGCTGGAAGACCTCCGGATGCAAGGACCATTCCCCTGCCGCGAGGCCCTCGCGGCTGAGGAAGTCGGAGGCCCAATTGTCCACACCGGGGATATACCCCGTGGATATCACCGGGGCCGTTGTCTCCGCCCAAAGTAGGATCTTGGATACCTCAGCAAGGGCCAAGTAGCTCAGAGTCCCCCACTTGAAGATTGACATATGCCACAGCCGTGGCGTTGTCAGTCTGGATCCGGATTGGCAGATCCCTGAGAATCCTTTCCCAGTGGCGGAGGGACAGTAAAGGTGGCCCGAATCTCGAGGACATTGATCGGCAGAGCCGACTCCTGCGCCGACCAACGGCCCTGAACCGTGAGGTGGTGAAAAACCGCACCCCAGCCGAGGAGGCTGGCGTCCGTCGTCACCACTTACCAGAGAACTGGAAAGAAGGACCTGCCCTGGGAGATGAGAGGTGACATCAGCCACCAGTTGAGAGACCGTTTGACCCGAGAAAAGAATCGGATCGGACGAACCAGGGAGAAGACAGACCTGTCACACTGAGACAGAATGGCTTGCTGAAGGGGTCGCGAATGAAATTGGGCGAAGGGAATCGCTTCCAATGTTGATACCATCCTCCCCAGAACGTTCATGGCCGGTCGGAGGGAGGGAAGCCGAGGACCCTGGAGCAAGCGTATGTCCCGACAAAGAGTGGATCTCTTGTCTTTGGGAAGGAAGACTTTGGTCTGACAAGTGTCGAAGAGCATGCCCAGAAAGAGGATGCGCTGAGAAGGAATAAGGAAGGACTTCTTCCGGTTGACCAGCCACCCGAAACGGCTAGGGTGTCGAGAACGACGGACAGACTTTCGAGAGCCTGAGAAAATGACGGAGCCTTGATGAGGATGTCGTCGAGGTATGGAAATAGGACCAGGCCTCTGACTCTCAAGATGGCCAACAGCGCCGCCATGATCTTCGTGAATACCCTTGGAGCGGTAGTGAGACCGAACGGCAGGGCGACGGATTGAAAATGTACCGGGAGCACCGCAAAGCGCAGGAATCGGTGACGTCCGGGTAATATCGGGACATGGAGGTAGGCGTCCTGAATATCTATGGAACACAGAAATTCTTGAGCCTCCATGGGAGCAATTACTGAACGAAGGGATCCCATCCCGAAGTGCCTCAGACGAACTCAGACGAACTCTCCTGTTCAGTAATCTGAGGTCCAGAATGGGGCGAACCTTGCCGTCTTTTTTCGGTACCACAAAAAGGTTCGAGTAGAAACCTGTGAACCGTTCTTTTTCTGGGACGGGAACGATTTCCCCGGCTTTGAGAAGAGAAGCGATGGCTGCGAAGAAACCCGGAACTAGAGCGGGATCTCTGGGAGGTCGGGATTCGAAGAAACGATCCCGGGGTCGTGAAAACGAACTCTATCTTGTATCCCGAGGATACAACTTCCCTGACCCATGCATCCTCTACTGCGGAGGTGCAGACGTCCCTGAAAAAGAGAAGACGGCCACCCAACCTGGGAGGTGGGTTGGGGTCTTGTCAGAGTCATGCTGAGGTGGATCTTCCAGTCCTGGCCTGGAGGATCTACCCGGAGAGTAGCGAGGACGCCAGGACAGAGTGGGCCAAAAGGGCACCGCTTTCTTCTCCTGACGTGCCTGTGGACTCTGGTGCTGCTGAGAAAGGGAGGTTGGTGCCGTGAGGCGATGAAAAAAAGGCCGAAAGGACCGAAACTGCCGTCTTGCCGCGAGGCCCTAGGAGGAGGGCTACGAGGATTAGCCTGGGGGAGAGGAGACTTGTACCCCCGGTGGCGTCCTTAATGATTTGGTCCAGCATGGAACCAAAGAGACGTGAGCCCTGAAACAGGTGCGGGACTTTTTGGAACATAAGTCTGCCTGACAGGCCTTGAGCCAAACGGTCCGGCGGATGGTAACGGCATTGCTGGATGCCTGAGCCGCACAAGACGCGGCATCCAGAGAGACGGAGACCAGGTATTCACCCGCGTGGGAAATCTGGATGGCAAGCTCCGCCAGTTGCACAGGAGGCGCTCTGTCCAGGATATCTCGACGGAGTTCTTTGGCCCATTTGTAAGGGATTTCGAAACCCAGGTGGAAGCGAAAACTGGGCATTTGAAGCGGCTGCTGCTGCCTCAAAGGCTGACTTCGCAAAGGATTCTATAACTATCGTTAGAGTCCTTCAGAGATGCTCCGCTGGACAGTGGAAGCACCGTGTTGGTGGAGAGCCTGGAAACGGGGATCCACCAAGGGGGAGACCGTCCAATTGGCAGTAAGTTCTGGAGAAAAACTTAGAAGGTGGTTTAGCCCGTCTAAACGAAACCGCCTGATCTGCGGGTTCCGTAGAGGGATCCATAATGCCACAGGTTTGGTTTATAGCTCCAATGAGATACTGGACCATATCCCTCATGGTGGCGATTTGGTTAGAATCCAGCTCCGAGATGTCCTCCGAGGGCGCATCAGATAACGCCTCGCCTGATTCAGGGCAGAAGGATCGGGAGGACGCCGACCGCAGAGGGGGACCGTGTGGCGAGATGGAGCGAGAAGAGGACTCAGACCGACGTTCCTGTCTGGACCTTTTGCGGCTTATCAAGGAGGGCTCGGGCGGAGGCTCCTGCGACCCGCTGGCCACTGTGGGGGGGGGGGGGGGGGGGGCTGCGGAGGTAATCGATCCAGCACGGATACCAGAAATTTTGAGACACCCGCGTTAGATCGGCCACCGAATGAGACAGAGAAAACCCAGCCTGGGATGGGCGTATCACTCTCGGGCGGACCGGCCGGAGGATCCTGGGCGGTAGGAACAATCGGGTCAGAAGAGGATGAAGTAGGAGGACGAGAGCGGCCCCCTTTAGAGTTAGACATTTTAGAGAGGTCCGTGAAGAAAAAGAGGGTTAGGGGACAGAGGGGAGTGTCAGTCTGCAATTGCAGAGCTACTCACGGCAGACGGATTGCGGAGTGAAGCTGTCCAGCTTGATGCATGGACCTCTGGCGAGGAGTGGTCCCTTAAGGCAGGAGGGTGGAATGGCCTCCTGGCGCAATTTGGATCTGCGGCTGTCATGTATCCTGTGTGGAGGAGAGGGCTCATGGCTCGGGAGTCCCAAGATGGCGCCGGCGGGCAGGGAAAAGAGGCGGTACCTCAGTGCAATTGTTGGGCGGGAGAAAAGCCCGCCCGATGAAAGAGGGAAGGGGGCGGAGTCTGCCACCGGAAGTAGGCCCGGGCAGAAGCCGGGGCCTAAATTAGGAATAGGAGACCGGCGGAGAAGGGCCGCGGCGTAGGCACAAAGCGCCGCATGAAGGAAGCGACGCGGTAGGTAAGCGACCGCAAACAGCGGCTGCATGCCCAAGCGGTGTGGCAGGCCGCCACGCTGAGGGAGAAGGAATGGCCGCTACAGTGGACGGAGCTGCAGGGCGCACATTGAGGTAGATAAGGGTCTAATGAAAGACCCATGTCCACCTCCTACTGACACTAAGCTAAACTGGAGAGCATGATGCCAGTCGGTGGGGTGTATACTGCAGAGGAGGAGCTAACTTTTTTATTTGCATAGTGTCAGCCTCCTAGTGGCAGCAGCATACACCCATGGTTCCTGTGTCCCCCAATGAGAGGCGATAAAGAAATAAGTCTTTTTGTAAATACCTTCTGCTGTCATATGTGCCTGCGAGCGGTGCCATCGCTGACCGATCAGTTCGCATCACGTTCACCCGGCTGCAGCAACCGCTGAAGTCACGTAAACTTTCCTGGATTCCCCCAGGTGTGACCCCGTCACATGCACCCCCCTGACTATCACAAGTCACAGCGACATCTTCGCTGCCTTCATTTACAGCATGCGTGAGAGACCCCAACAACAAATAATAAGACGCGGTATCTTTCTTAGGCCTCTTTCACACTTCAGTCTTTCACCTCCCGTCACAATCCGTTGTTTTTTGAGAATGCAGGATCCTGCATTTTCTCATAGACTTGTATTAGCGATGGATTGTGACAGATGGCCATCCGTCTTTCACTGGATCCTGCATAAAAAAACGGTCCGTCGGGCAGAGAAAACGTTCAGAGGATGTGGTTGTGTTACCGTCTTGCGTCCAGCATACCACATCTTTATGCTGCATTCCATTCAGCCTCTTGACTCAGGTAATCTTTGATCACGGTTTATCAGCTCCATTTAATCATGCTTGTCTCCGAATCCTATAGTTCCTATATATTGCATATTATCCCATACATGCACATTATTCTATACACATCTGCCATCTAGTGGCTGTTTATGTAACTACAATCCTCAGGATATGTCTATGCTTCAATATAGATTGTGATTCGTTTCAGCTTTTTCACTTTTTTTTACCTTTTTGTGAGCTGTCTTCAGCAATTTTTATTCCATACCTGTGGTGTTAGGCTAATACCTGTGACTCTAGGTTTTTCCTGGTTCTTGTTGTCCCGTGGGATAGAGGACTATAAGGTGAAAATTTTTTAGACGCCTTGGCGTCCATTATATTTTTAAGATATACCCTTTTTACTTCCCTCGGGGATCACTTTCCAGGAGCAGACATATTATTGAAAAACTACCATCTTTTTGGGTCACATCCTGTATGAGTTTTTTTGGAGGTCCTACAATTTATTTTTCATCTCCAGGTCTTTTTATACTAAATTAGTTGTTTTAAACATTCTTTGTTAATAAAATATTGTTTTATTTTACTATTTCTTGCGTCACTTCATACCCTTATTAGGTAAACTTTGGTGATCTCGCAAAAATTAGGCCTAATTAGTGACACTGTGTAAGCCAAGCAGAAGTTTCACTATCAAGCCCATAAAAACATTTATAACCTTAAAAAAAATAAAAATAAAAATAATTTATATACACACACACACACACACACACACACACTGTGCACAATTATTAGGCAAGTTGTATTTTAGAGGATTATTTTTATTATTGAACAACAACTATGTTCTCTATCAACCCAAAAGACTCATAAATATCAAAGCTAAATATTTTTGGAAGTTGGAGTGTTTTTTTTTTTTTAGATTTGGCTATCTTAGGAGGATATCGGTTTGTGCAAGTAATTATTACTGTGCAGAATTATTAGGCAACTTAATAAAAACCAAATATATTCCCATCTCACTGGTTTATTTTCACCAGGTAAACCAATATAACAGCACAAAATTTAGAAAAACATTTCTGACATGCAAAAACAAAACCCCCCAAAATTAGTGACCAATATACCGTATTTTTCGGATTATAAGACGCACTTTTGTTCCCCCAAATTTTGGGGGAAAGTGGGGGGGTGCATCTTATAATCCAAATCTGTGTGATGTGCTGTGCTGTAGAGGAGGGGGGCGGCTCTGGAGTGGTGTCAGGGGGCTGGGGTGGGCTGGCTGCAGAGACAGCAGGAGGTCCTGTGCTCCCGCTCATTAGCCTCATGTAATATTCACTGCACCTGCTGTCCATCACCTCAGTGCTGAAGCTGCAGGAGTTGATTCACAGGGGAGCAGCGAATATTACATGTGCCTGCATCTCCCCCCTCCCATCATGGATATGGCCCCCCGTGCTACTGGCAGGCACATGATAAAATAAACACTTAACTCACTTTCTGATGACAGAGCCAGCAGGAGGGTGTATACTGCAGGGGAGGAGCTAACTTTTTTTTTTTTTGTATTACTTAGTGTCAGCCGCCTATTGGCAGCAGCATACACCCACGGTCTGTGTCCCCCAATGAGGCGAAGGAGAAATAAACACAACTCACTTTCTGATGATGGCTCCATTGCTCACAGCTCCTCGGTTGTGCTTCCTGTGGCTGTGATGACATCACTGTGTGCCCAGGTCACATGACCCGACGCCTGGGAAATAGGAAGCACAACCGAGGAGCTGTGAGCACGGAGCCATCATCAGAAGGTGAGTTAAATGTTTGTTATTTTATCATGTGTCTGCCAGCAGCACTGGGGGGCATATAGTGACCAGGGGGCATGTGCCTGACAGCAGCACAGGGGGGCATGTGCCAGCACAAGGATGGGGGTTACATAGATACCAGGATGAGGGACATATGATTTGTAAGACAGACACTGGAATTATAAGACAGACTTCCATTTAACATAAAAAAATTTTTTCTCTTTTTCTTCACCAAATTTGGGGGTGCGTCATAATCAGGTGCGTCTTATAAACAGAAAAATACGCTAGCCACCTTTCTTTATGATGACACTCAGCAGCCTTCCATCCATAGATTCTGTCAGCTGCTTGATCTGTTTACGATCAACATTGCGTGCAGCAGCCACCACAGCCTCCAGACACTGTTCCGAGAGGTGGACTGTTTTCCCTCCCTGTAGATCTCACATTTTATGAGGGACCACAGTTTCTCTATGGGGTTCAGATCAGGTGAACAAGGGGGCCATGTCATTATTTTTCTTCTTTGAGACCTTTACTGGCCAGCCACGCTGTGGAGTAGTTGGAGGCATCTGATGGAGCATTGTCCTGCATGAAAATCATGTTTTTCTTGAACGATACCAACTTCTTCCTGTACCACTGATTGAAGAAGTTGTCTTCCAGAAACTGGCAGTAGGTCTGGGTGTTGAGCTTCACTCCATCCTCAACCCGAAAAGGTCCCACAAGTTCATCTTTGATGATACCAGCCCATACCAGTACCCCACCTCCACCTTGCTGGCGTCGGAGTGGAGCTCTCTGCCCTTTACTGATCCAGCCTCTGGCCCATCAAGTGTCACTCTCATTTCATCAGTCCATAAAACCATTGAAAAGTCAGTCTTAAGATATTTCTTGGCCCAGTCTTGACGTTTTATCTTATGTTTTTTGTTCAAAGGTGGTCGTTTTTCAGCCTTCCTTACCTTGGCCATGTCCCTGAGTATTGCACACCTTGTGCTTATTGTTACTCCAGTAAGGTTGCAGCTCTGAAATATGGCAAAACTGGTGACAAATGGCATCTTGGCAGCTTCACGCTTGATTTTCCTCAATTCATGGGCATTTATTTTGCGCCTTTTTTGCCCAACACGCTTCTTGCGACCATGTTGGCTATTTGCCGTGAAATGCTTGATTGTTCGGTGATCACGCTTCAAAAGTTTGGCAATTTCAAGACTGGTGCATCCCTCTGCAAGACATCTCGCAAGACATCTCAATTTTGGACTTTTCAGAGCCCGTCAAATCTCACTTCTGACCCATTTTGCCAAAGGAAAGGAAGTTGCCTAATAATTAAGCACGCCTTATATAGGGTTTTGATGTCATTAGACAACACCCCTCCTCATTACAGAGATGCACATCACCTGATTTACTTAATTGGTAGATGGCTCTCAAGCCTGAACTGCTTGGAGTAGGACAACATGTATAAAAAGTATCATGTGATCAAAATACAACCTGCCTAATAATTCTGCACACAGTGTATATATCTACTAGCACTGCTACTGGGAGCTGCCAATCACCTAATCCCCTTGTATTGGAATCAAGAAGTGCATCCATTCTGAGAGAGGAGGCAAAAAAAACAAAAAACAAAAACACAGGATTTTGGTTGCTTACCATAAAATCTGTTTCTTGGAGCCTTCATTGGGGAACACAGGAACCATGGGTGTATGCTGCTGCCACTAGGAGGCTGACACTTTGCAAATAAAAAGTTAGCTCCTCCTCTGCAGTGTACACCCTACCGACAGGAAGTAGGATATTCAATTAGTGAGAAAGCAGTAGGAGAAGCAACGTGTAAGAGAGAACTCAAACTAACAATATAACACAATAAAACAGAGCTGTTCAACTTGGGAGGGTGCTGTGTCCCCCAATGAAGGCTCCGAGAAACAGATTTTACGGTAAGCAACCAAAAATCCTGTTTTCTCTATCGCCTCATTGGGGGACACAGGAAACCATGGGACGTCCCAAAGCAGTCCCTGGGGTGGGAACAGCAGAAAAACTCCATTCAGGTCGGAGGACTCACCACTGCCGCCTGCAAGATCCTTCCGCCTAGGCTGGCAACTGCCGAAGCGTAGGTATGGAGCTTATAACATTTGGCAAATGAGTGAATGGAACACCAGATTGCCGCCTAGCAAGGTTGTAGGGCGGATGCCCCATGGTGTACCACCCAGGAGGTGCCCACTGCCCGGGGCAGAGTGAGTCTTAATCCCAGGAGGAGTCACTCTGTTCTTGACCCGGTAAGTCCCCAGAATAGTAGTTCTAATCCAGAGAGCAATCGTAACCTTGGAGGCCTTCTGGAATGACAAATAGATGGTCCGTCTTCCTAAAGAAGGCTGCCTAGACAAATAGATCCTCAGTGCCCTGACCAGGTCTAGCCTGTTCAGCGAGCGCCCCAGAGAATAGGTTGGAGCAGGACAAAAGGTGGGAAGGACGATCTTATTCAAGTAAAAGGAGGACACCACCCTGGGAAGAAAAGGCGATGAAGGCCGTAAAACTACCTTATTCTGGTGAAGAACCAAAAAAATGGGGCGACAGGAGAGAGCCACCATCTCCGAGGCGCGCCTAATGGAGGTGATGGCCACCAGAAACGCCACCTTGCAGGACAGGACAGACAGTGAGGCCTCATGGGGAGGTTCAAGGGGGGAACCCCACTGAGCCTCCAGAACAAGATTGAGGTCCCAGGGATCCATGGGAGTCTGGTACGGGAGAGCCGCATGCGCTACTCCTTGAAGGAAAGTTCTGATCTGAGAACGGGACGGATATAAATCTTTGTACCGTGATAGCCAGTAGCTAAGGACTTCTGAAAGGGACTTCAGAAAGAGCATGGAAAGGGTTGCTACCTGACCCTTTAGAGAACTAAGGGCAAGGCCAGCATCAAGTCCCACCTTGAGAAAACTGCCAACATGGAAGGTTTCAACAGCAAAGCTGTTAAATTGAGCAACCAAGAACTCTGTGGCAGATCGGTCCTTGGTACAGAAGATCTGGTCTGTCTGGGGCCTCCAGTGGGAGTCCGTAAGGAGATTGGCGATCTCAACGAACCAGAACCATCTGAGCCAATCTGGTGCTGTCAGAATGACCGGCACCCCCTCCGCATTGATCTTCAACAGCCTGGGAAGAAAGGGAAGGGGAGGAATCAGATAGGGAAGTACAAATTGCGACCCAGGAATGGCCAAAGCATCGGTATCCACAACAAGAGGATCACGGACCTGGAAACAAACGGTGGAACCTTCCTGAGCAGTTGGGACGCCAAGAGATCCGCGTCCGGAGTTCCCCCATCAAAGGCAAATTTGAAGGAAGACCTCCTGATGCAGGGACCATTCTCCTGCCGCAAGGCCCTTGTGGCAGAGAAAAACACTGCGGCCTAGTTGTCCACACAGGGGATATGCACTGCGAATAGTGCCGAAACCGTCGCCTCTGACCGGAGGTGGATCTTGGATACCTCCGCCATTGCCAAGAGACTCTGATTCCCTCCCTGGTGATTGACATATGCCACAGCAGAGGCATTGGACGTCTGGATTCTGACTGGCAGACCTCTGAGAAGCCTTTACCAGGGACTCAGGGACAGAAGAATGGCCCCTATCTCAAGGATGTCGATCAGTAGAGAGGACTCTTGCTCCGACCAACGCCCCCTTCACTGACGGATGGCGAGAAACCGCGCCCCAGCCGAGAAGGCTGGTGACCGTCATCACAACCTGCCATTGGCGAGAAGGGAGGACCGGACCTGGGGAATGAGAGGGGATGACAGCCACCAGTTGAGAGACTATTAGAATCGGACAGAAAGCCGAATCGGACGATCCAGAGACAGAACAGGCCTGTCCCACTGAGAAAGGATGGCCTGCTGAAGTGGTCTTAAGTGGAACAGCGCAGAAGGGAACACTTCCGATGCGGTCACCATGCATCACAGGACCTTCATTGCTGAACGGAAGGAAGGCAGCCGAGGGCCATGTAGAGAGCGAACTCCGTTCTGCAGAATTGCCCGCTTCTCCTCGAGAAGAAAAAGCCTCGACTGACGGTGTCGAACAGCATGCTTAAGAGGATGATGCGCTGACTCGGAACAAGACAAGACTTTGTTTTGTTGATCAGCCACCAGAAACGGGACAGGAAGTCGAGGACGATGGTCAGACTCTCCAGGGCCTGAGAGAGGGGCAGAGCCTTGATGAGGATGTCTTCGAGGTATGGAATGAGAACTAGGCCCCTGATCCTCAAAATGGCCATAAATGCAGCCATGATCTTTATGAAGACACTGGGAGCGGTCGCAAGACCGAGCAACAAACTGGAAATTACTCCTCTGCGCCGTGAAACGCAGGAAACTCAGGTGTGCTGGGAAAATCAGAACATGGAGATAGGCGTCTTGGATATATATGGAGCACAGGAATTCCTGTGGTTCCATAGAAGCCAGAACTGAACAGAGGAACCTCATCCTGAAATGCCGCAGGCGGAACCTTCTGTTTACTAACTTCAGAGCCAGGATGGGTAAAACTGCGCTGCTCTTCTTCGGCACTATAAGCAGGTTTGAATAGAAACCTGTGAAGCGTTCCTGCTGTGGGACGGAAACGATAACCTCTGAACAAAGGAAGAAGGTAATGGACGCAAAGAAAACTGGGATCAGAGTAGGATTTTTTTTTTTAGAGGGCGGGATTCGAAGAAACGATTTCGGGGCCGCGAAGCGAATCCTATCCTACCACCTCCTTGATCTAAGCGTCCTCCACTGAGGCCAGCCAAACATCCCTGAAAAAAAAAAAAAAAAAAAAAAACAGGAGACGCCCGCCCAACTGGGAGAAACGCTGGGCCCTTAGCACGAGTTACGCCGAGGAAGATCTGCCAGGTCTAGGCCTGGTGGACCTACCATGGGAGTTGCGGGAACGCCGGGAAGAGGTAGGCTTGAAGGAAGCCTTTCCTGTAGCCAGATGAGACCGCGGTCTGTGTTAGCTAGAGGAATCTTCCGACGCTGCGAAACAGCGAAGAGACAAAAGAGAGCTGAACTGCCATTTCAGGGGAGGCCGGCGAGGCTTGGAGGGAACTCGTGCCTCCCGTGGCATCCTTAATAATTTGTTCCAGCATGTAGTCAAAGAGACGGGCCCCCCTGGAAGGGGAGGCTGGTAAGGGACTTCTTTGAAGGCAAGTCCGCCTGCCGTGTGTAGAGCCGAATATTCCGTTGGATGGCCACCATATTGCTGGATGCCTGAGCTGCACAAGCCGCGCATCTAGGGAGGCAGATACCAAATATTTCCCTGCATAGGAAATCTGGTCTGTCAGATCAGCTAGCTCCCCCGGAGGAGCTCCAGCCGGGGTGCCCTTACAAGGCTGTTTGGTCCATCTAGCTATGGTCTCTGAGACCCAGGTAGAGGCAATGGCTGAGGCACAAAGGAGAAGCAGCCGCTTCAAAGGCTGATTTATCCAATGATTCTACAATTGTATCCTTGGAATCCATGAGGGATGCTGCATTGGAAAGTGGAAGGACCAAGTTGGTAGACAGTCTGGGGACTGATGAGTCCAGAATTGCCTGCTTCCTGCTGAGGAATCAGTCCAGTTAGCGACGAGCTCAAGGGAGAAGGAATATAGGATGCCTAGACGCTTCCCTGTTTGAAAGCATCTGGTATGGTTCACCTTTCCCCTGGCAAGTACCACCACAAACTCAGTGTGTGGGGCAAAGACCTTGGAAGTTGGTGTTAACCGTCTAAACCAGTGTTCCCTAAGTCCGGTCCTCAAGAGCCACCAACAGATCATGTTTTGAGGATTTCCTTAGTATTGAACAGGTGATAATTGCATCACCTGGACAAGCAAGAATTCAATCACCTGTGCAATACTAAGGAAATCCTCAAAACATGACCTGTTGGTGGCTCTTGACGACCGGACTTGGGGAACACTGGTCTAAACGAAACCGCCTATTCTGCGGGTTCAGTAGAGGTATCTTTGATGCCACAGGCCTGATTTATCGCTCCAATGAGATTCTGAAGCATATCCCTCATGGTAGTGATTTGGTTAGAATCCAGCTCCAAAATATCCTCCGAGGGCGCATCAGAGAACGCCACGCCTAACTCAGAGGAGGAGGACCGGGAGGAAACCGTCCGCAGAGGAGGACCGTGTGGCGAGATGGAGCTAGAAGAGGACTCAGACCAGAGTTCCTGTCTGGTCCTTTTACAGCTTAGATTGGAGGGCTCGGACGGAGGCTCCTGCGACCCGCTGGCCACTGTGGGGGTCTGCAGAGGTAATCGATCCAGCAGGGACACCAGAGTTTGAGACACCCATGTTAGATCCGCTACGGATTGTGACAGAGAGGAAGCCCAGTATGGGGTGGAGGTATCACTCAAGCGGAGCGTCGGGGGGATCCTGGGCGGTGGGAACAATCGGGTTGCTGCAGGCCTGAGAGTGGAGAGGACTGACCTGAGGGAAGTTTGCAGCTACAAGACGAACATGCAAAGTATTTGACTAAGGCAGAAGAAGTAGAGGAAGAAGTAGGGGGACGAGAGCGGCCTCCCTTAGAGGTAGACATCTTGAAGGGTCTCTGAAGAAAATGCAAGAGGGTTAGGGGACAGGGGCACAGGGGAGTGTCAGTCTGCAGTGCAGAGCTACTCACGGCAGACGAAAAACGGATTCCAAATGGAGGAAGTTGTTGGCTTGCGGTGGACCTCCGGAGAAGTATCCCCTTTAGGCAGGAAGGCTGTATAGAAGGACGCCCGGACGGCAGAAAGCGCGCTCTGTAAGGGGCGGAGCGGCGAAGTGTGGCGCCAAGATGGCGCTGGTAGGCAGAGACTGCAGGAGGGAAGATTGTCGGGCGGAAGAAAAGCCCGCCCGAGCAAACCGGAAGTGGGCGGAGTCGGAAGTAGGCTCGGGCAGAAGCCGGGGCCTAAATTAGAGGCCGCGACCGCCGGTGAGGGCCGCTGCGCTGAGGAACGAGCAGTGCGGCCGGCGGGGAGATGGGGACAGCTGAGGGAAAACAGCGCGGCTGCCTGCTACGGCCACCGCGCCACAGAGGAACGTGGCCGCCGGGGAAAGTAGGCAGCGGAGCTGCCTGTAGAAACCGCCGGAGCAGGAGAGAGCTGGGAGAATAAAAAGGCAGCGCAGCTGAAAAAGACGCCGCGCTGGAGGAAGATAGAACAGCCCCCCCATGGAACAAGGAGGGGAAGCGATCAGCAAGGCCGCTGCAGTGCAGCGACGATCCCTGCCTTGTGGGACCCACCAAACAAGTACTGCAGTCCTTAATAAAATAAAGAGGCCCAGAGGGATCCCCAATTCCTAACTGGGACGGGTGGGGAAATACCTCAAAAAACTCCCACGCCGTCTGTTACTAACCTTAGAGAAAGGTGTCAGACGTCCATGGAGCTGATGGTGGACGTCCTCATCTCCTCCAACCGACAGGCACTGGTGGGCGAGTGGGTGGGGGACGGAGCTAGGACCGAACTTCTAAGCACGCTTGTGTGCTAGGATCATGGTACTGCTGAGGGATCGATGAGGACACGGGGTGGCAGTACACGCCGTACTCATAGTCCGCATAGTGGGACTACAGGTGTGACTGTTCACCCTGTATCCCTCCGGAAAACCTGTAAGAAAACGACGCACATTGAGGTAGATAAGGGTCTAATGAAAGACCCATGTCCACCTCCTACTGACACAAAGCTAAACTGAATATCCTACTTCCTGTCGGTAGGGTGTATACTGCAGAGGAGGAGCTAACTTTTATTTGCATAGTGTCAGCCTCCTAGTGGCAGCAGCAGCATACACCCATGGTTCCTGTGTCCCCCCAATGAGGCGATAGAGAAATTTATTTGATCCGCCGATTTGAGGAACTCACTAGTTGGGAATCTCATACCCACTGACAGCTCCTCAAGATATGGAATCTTTGGGCAAGTGATACCCCTACCCAACGTATTTGCCTGATAGCCATTTCATAGGGTGATCTATCCGTTTTCACCTATAGTCATCAACTACCAATATCTTATTGCATACCAATACACACCAGATCCTCTTCCAATCCCTCAACACACTTCAGATATCCCAGCCTGAATTAAGTTAATTTCTGATCAACCTATGATGTCTAGGTACCAAGTTGTTATTCTGTTTTTGATGTATTTAGTGACATCACGATGTAAGATCTTCTAATATTTCAAGCAGGTTTTGGTCACCGTGTTGTATAACATGTACGGCTTTAAAAATAAAGAATTGTTAAATAATAATAGATATCCAGGAATTATCTACATAGCAATGAGCCAAGTGTCTACCATTATATATAATATATATTACACACTCAATCTTACCCTCCAAGAAACTTGTTGATATTCTCTGCCAGCTTCTCTTGAAGACTCTTATTGCTTAAAATCTTTTCCCTGGCATTTTCAATCACCATTTGCTAAAAAGTAAAAATAAGCAGGTCACAAATCTGTGACAAGTGAAAGGAGTCATTCACATGTCAGTATTTAATGAACATGCTTTATTCGCTGATATAAAGAATGGCGCACAGATATAGAGACGGCTATATACCACAATGGAGAAAAAAAATAAAATATATATATATACACACACACACACACACACACACAGTTAAGTCCATATATATTTGGACAGAGACGTTTTTCTAATTTTGGTTATAGACATTACAACAATGAATTTTAAACAAAACAATTCAGATGCAGTTGAAGTTCAGACTTTCAGCTTTCATTTGAGGATATCCACATTAAAATTGGATGAAGGGTTTAGGAGTTTCAGCTCCTTAACATGTGCCACCCTGTTTTTAAAGACTATTTCATGGACAGGTGTGGGCAATCCCTTCGTTATGTCATTCTCAATTAAGCAGATAAAAGGCCTGGTTGATTTGAGGTGTGGTGCTGCATTTGGAAGGTGATGGCTGAGCGGAGGAACTCCATCCAAAGAAGGAGGACCATGTCAAAGGTTGTTAGAAGTTTGAGGTCCAGGGTCGATCTTACTTTTCGTTCCCCTGTTTGGAACCAAGATCCCTTAGATCTAGACTGTGCTGGACAATCCTTATACAATCCTTTGTCAGTCTCCCGCTCAAAGGATTTGATTGGCCAGTTGTTGCTGGTGTGAATCAAGGTAGTTAAGGTCTCCAGCCAGGAGACCATTGCTCTAGCAATCCATACGGCCGCTAGGGAGGATAGAGCACTGGACCCGAAGCCGCAAGACGGAACGAACCAGATTTGCTATCTGACAGTCCGTGGTATTCATAATTGATGACCCATCGGGTAGCGATACTGGTAGGTATACCACAGGAGATTCTACCCGGATAATCTGCCCCATGGCAGAATGTGCGGCTGCATCCAGCAGGTCATAGTCTCTTGCCATCTCCTCTTTTCACGGTGCAGAGATAAAAATTAGGAACCCTCGATCCATCAACCTCTTAACAGGGAAGTGGAGAGGAATTGTCCGCCCTCTTGCATCATCCGCTAAATAGTGGTGATGCAGAGGGGGGAGCTCGTACCCCAAAAAGGGTGCCTCTATATGTCCACAGAGTTCAGGTCTCCAGGTAAACAGGACAGGTTGTCTGGCGTTAGGCCTGGATGCAGAAGAGGAAACATGGAGACGACACTCCGTGTGATCGTCTGTTGATGGTGTGGGGAGATCGGTGCCCTTTAAAGGACCCGTCGCCCTTAAAAAACAGGCCAGGCATGGCCTCTCACGTAGAGGCTCCTGTCCAGTGAATCGCTTATCCGAATTGAATGGCAAATGCTCTCGAGGGAGTTTAGTCTCTGAAGCTCTGGCAAGCTCAGGCAATATCCAATCCATATTCAGAGCCTTGTTGTCATCAAATCATTGGTGAGGGAGCAGGAAACGAAAAACTTCCGTTTTCCAGATGCCTGTATGTTTCTAGACGCCTGCACGTTTCTAGAATACTTGCGGCCCTTGCTAGCCGACGGCTCCCATGTAGGATAGGGACCATGTATATTGGTCCTGCGAGCACTCCAAACACAGAGGGTACACAGAGGGATTCAATCTCTTGGTCAGAGAACCATGGATTGGTCAGTGAAGAAGTCCACTGAGGGGAACTAGAGGATAAAGCTGGGGTCGGCGGCGGAGGGCTCCTTGGACTGATCAAGCGCCTTTAAGACCAGGGAATACTGGTCATGCACCTTTAAGACCAGGAAATACTGGTCATACGCCTTTAAGACCGGGGAATACTGGTCATGCGCCTTTAAGACCGGGGAATACTGGTCATGCGCCTTTAAGACCGGGGAATACTGGTCATGCGCCTTTAGGACCAGGGAATACTGGTCATGCGCCTTTAGGATAAGGGAATACTGGTCATGCACCTTTAAGACCAGAGAATACTGGTCATGCACCTTTAAGACCAGAGAATACTGGTCATGCACCTTTAAGACCAGGGAATACTGGTCATGCACCTTTAAGACCAGGGAATACTGGTCATGTGCCTTTAAGACCAGGTACTTCTTTACCCGGGTATACTGTCACCCCAGTGTGAGCTGGCCGGGTGGACCAAGATGGCCACCGAGAGTTGCAGAGTTGATAAAATCTCGCAGAGAGCGAGAAGCGCCAATTTGGGGGGCGGAGCCACAGACACGATGTTGAATAGGCCTAAGCCGGGGCCTAAATTTCTGTAGCCGGCGGACGTCACCAGTGGGTCGTTCCAGGCAAGACTTCCAGGATGCGGCCTACAAATCGGCCGAAGCCGGGGACTAAATTTTTGCAGCCGGCCGGAGCGTTACCTCAGAGAGGTGGGCCACAGGGAAGTGGCTGAGGCTGCCTGTCAGCATGTGAATATCCCTCTGAAGATGGATCCACTCACCATTGGTGCGCGTCCCGGCATGGAGCCGCCGCGGATGTGGGTTTCAGCGCGGTTCTGTGCAGCGTGGACGGTGCAGGGATAAGCCTCAATCCATCATCCGTTTGTTAGGGAGGTGGAGAGGAACCGTCCGCCTCCTTGTGCCATCCGCTATCACAGTGGTAGGGCAGTGGGGGCTGCTCGGACGCCATAGAGAGGGGCCTCTGTACAGCCACGGAGTTCAGTCCGGGTGGACAGGGCCAGTTGTCCGGCATTAGGCCTGGCTCCAGGAGAGGATACATGGAGGCGACACTCCATGTGGTCGCCCGTTGCTGGTGTGGGGAGATCGGGACCGTGAAGGAACCGTCGCCCCTGAAGTGAGCTCAGGCATGGCTTCCCACATCGCAGGAGAGGGTACGGGGAGGTATACTCGCCGTGCTCGCCTGTTGATGGTTCGGGGGAGATCGGAACCTTGAAAGGAACCGTCGCCCCCTTCACTCCGTTAATTAAAAAATAAAAATTTACAGAAAAGTAAACAATAAAATAAAAACGTTGGGGTCTGAAACAGACCCATGTGCCTCCTACAGACGCTAAGCAAGAACTGGTTAGCTGAGAGCCAGCAGGAGGGTGTATACTGCAGGGGAGGAGCCGAGAGCCAGCAGGAGGGTGTATACTGCAGGGGAGGAGCCGAGAGCCAGCAGGAGGGTGTATACTGCAGGGGAGGAGCTGAGAGCCAGCAGGAGGGTGTATACTGCAGGGGAGGAGCTGAGAGCCAGCAGGAGGGTGTATACTGCAGGGGAGGAGCTGAGAGCCAGCAGGAGGGTGTATACTGCAGGGGAGGAGCTGAGAGCCAGCAGGAGGGTGTATACTGCAGGGGAGGAGCTGAGAGCCAGCAGGAGGGTGTATACTGCAGGGGAGGAGCTAACTTTTTTTGTATCACTTAGTGTCAGCCTCCTATTGGCAGCAGCTACACCCACAGTCTGTGTCCCCCAATGAGGCGAAGGAGAAAAGTATTTTTTCAGGTTCAGGATGGGAATGACCAGACCGTCATTTTTGGGTACTTTGTACAGGTTGTAGCGCCACCCTAGGAACAATGATTCCTTGCAGCTGAAGGTTGTGGATGGTTCAGAAGAAAGCAAACGAGAGAGGCTGAGACTTTAGAGGGGACTAAAGAACCTTTTAGGGAGGCAGAGAAGCAAATTTGATTTTGTAACCCAAGTAACCACCTCCTTGACTCAAGTGTAGTCTATGTGAGCCATCCAAACCTCTTTAAAAAGGAGAGGAGATGTTCCCCCACCCAAAAAGTGAGTTGAGTGGAAGAAGATTTTCAGAAAGTGGAAAGCCTTGCAGCGGAGAGCCTTGTGATGGGTATGCCATAAAGTTTAGGTTTGAAAGAGTGCTGCCTGTAACTGGAGGAACGGGAGACTTTCTGTTGCCCCTCACGGGAGGGAGTCATGAAAGGAGCAAAACGTCTGGGAGTAGCTAGAAAGCAGAGATCGTCAATGATTTGGGGGCAGCAGAGCAATCTAGCCCCAAGTAGCACCCTTGATTATCTAAACGCTTCCTGTCTAAGAGCTTGCTACAGAGAATAGAAGCCCCGTAAGGACCTTTTAGACCCCGGTCAGCAGATCAGGAACTAAGCCAAACAGCATGCCAAAAAAAAAGCCAAAGTTTTGTCACAGGCCTCCAATTGTGTTGACACGAGGGAATAGAATTTGATGTGTGTAGTAATCAAGAGAGAAGATAGAGAAGTTTCTCGAGGGGACACAGATGATAAACCCTGGGGAAGCTGTTTGGCTAAGAACATACAGGCACTTGCTATCCCACTATCACAGGACAATGTAAAAGCAAGTCATAACCTGGTGTCGAAAAAAAATACTCGAGAGGGAACCAATATTCTTATCAAGCAGATCAATGAGTGCTATGCCAGACAGAGGCACGGTATTGGCCATGCAAAGGCTAACTACTAGGAGGTCCACACAAGGAGATGTCGATCATTTGGCAACCAATTCCAAGACAAACAATAAGGCGGCTTCAAGCCTCCTTGAAAAAGTATGCGCCTATTAAGGCGTTATTCTATACGCAAAAGTCTTTATGGTTAAGAAAGGCAACCTGTTGATTGCGGTGCCGACAAAAGGAAACTGCTTTCTGGGAAGTGATGACTGACTCGTCCTTAACCCCTTTCTGACCTCGGACGGGATAGTACGTCCGAGGTCAGAACCCCCTCTTTGATGTGGGCTCCGGCGGTGAGCCCACATCAAAGCTGGGACACGTCAGCTGTTTTGTACAGCTGACATGTGCCCGCAATAGCGGCGGGTGAAATCGCTTTTCACCCACCGCTATTAACTAGTTAAATGCCACTGTCAAACGCTGACAGCGGCATTAAACCGGCGCTTCCGGCCGGAAATGAGCGCATCGCTGACCCCCGTCACATGATAGGGGGTCAGCGATGCTTCTGTATAGTAACCAATAGAGGTCCTTGAGACCTCTATGGTTACTGATCCCGGATAGCTGTGAGCGCCACCCTGTGGTCGGCCCTCATAGCACACCTGCAATTCTGCTGCATAGCAGCGATCTGATGATCGCTGCTATGTAGCAATGGCGATCGCGTTGTGCCAGCTTCTAGCCTCCCATGGAGGCTATAGAAGCATGGCAAAAGTAAAAAAAAAAAAAAAAAAAGTGAAAAAAAAAAATTAAGTTTTAATCACCCTTCTTTCGCCCCATTCAAAATAAATCAATAATAAAAAAATCAAACCTACACATATTTGGTATCGCCGTGTTCAGAATCGCCCGATCAATAAAAAAAAGCATTAACCTGATCGCTAAACAGCGTAGCGAGAAAAAAAATTTGAAACACCAAAATTATGCTTTTTTGGTCGCCGCGACATTGCATTAAAATGCAATAATGGGCGATCAAAAGAATAATGGAGACGCTACGGGTATCGGGAAATGGCGCAATTTTTTTTTTTTTTTTTTTTTTAGCAAGTTTGGAATTTGTTTTTTTTTTTTGAAACATAAATTTTATTTATTTACAAATTGTGTCAAGCATTACATCTTATTGACATTAAATTCTTAATAATTAACACAACGTTATGGGGATTAGGGAAGGGAAGAGGATAGGGGATATGGTGACATTACAATAACTATCCAATCATAATCTCTATATGCGAATCTGCAAAGTTATTTAAGAACGGTATTTAAACGGAAAGATAACCAATTGTTCCATTTTTTATGAAATTGAGCTATATTATTATTAGATGTAGCGATTATTTTTTCTGATAGGCAATTTTCGTTGATCAGTGATACGATCTCGAGCAGTGAGGGGCATTTGGAGTTTTTCCAGTAACTAGCAATTTTGATTCTTGTTGCTACAATAATATGTACAATCACTGTACGGAACTCATAGGGAAACGAGTCCAAATCAATAGCGAGTAACGCCTGCTGTGCATTAAGAGTCACCGGTATACCACAAATCTGGAACATCAGATGATCTATGGCTTCTGTCACAACTCCACCATATATGTAGCATGTCTGCACAGGGGTCTCCACACCTCCAGCACGTGTCTGGGGAATTGCGGACCATCCTAGACAATCTACTGGGAGTGAAATACCACCAATATAACAATTTCCTGGCGTTTTCTATGTGGTTAGTACATTTAGATTGGCTTCCAATAACTAAGAAGGATGCCCTCCACTGATCCGGTGTGAATGTGCAGTTTAGGTCTTTTTCCCACTTTTGCAGGTATGTAGTTAGAGAGGGCAGAGTATTCTCCAACATACAGTCGTAGCTTGTGGACAGCGCCCTAATCTGTGATGTCGGGTTCATCAGCATAGAGTAAAGTTTAGATGGCGGTGCAGGCATCTGTTTTTTCCTTATTTCCTTTAGGAAATGCCGGATCTGCAAATATTTGTAAAAATCCCTTTGAGGAACATTGTATTTATCTCGTAATGATGTAACATAGTAACATAGTTAGTAAGGCCGAAAAAAGACAATTGTCCATCCAGTTCAGCCTATATTCCATCATAATAAATCCCCAGATCTACGTCCTTCTACAGAACCTAATAATTGTATGATACAATATTGTTCTGCTCCAGGAAGACATCCAGGCCTCTCTTGAACCCCTCGACTGAGTTCGCCATCACCACCTCCTCAGGCAAGCAATTCCAGATTCTCACTGCCCTAACAGTAAAGAATCCTCTTCTATGTTGGTGGAAAAACCTTCTCTCCTCCAGACGCAAAGAATGCCCCCTTGTGCCCGTCACCTTCCTTGGTATAAACAGATCCTCAGCGAGATATTTGTATTGTCCCCTTATATACTTATACATGGTTATTAGATCGCCCCTCAGTCGTCTTTTTTCTAGACTAAATAATCCTAATTTCGCTAATCTATCTGGGTATTGTAGTTCTCCCATCCCCTTTATTAATTTTGTTGCCCTCCTTTGTACTCTCTCTAGTTCCATTATATCCTTCCTGAGCACCGGTGCCCAAAACTGGACACAGTACTCCATGTGCGGTCTAACTAGGGATTTGTACAGAGGCAGTATAATGCTCTCATCATGTGTATCCAGACCTCTTTTAATGCACCCCATTAATGTTCCCAATTGAGGTGGTTTTGGGTAAATTCCAATTTTTAAGTTTGAGGTCCGGGATACAATGCTCCAGTGTCTCTATAGGAGCTTTGAGGAATGCGGTTTGTATAAGGCCTAATTTATTAGTCAACACTCTCCATAGCTCCAGAGCCGCGTCTATTGTTGGGGACATTTTTAGGTTTCTATTAGGGACTTTAGTTTGATGTGCATGGTAAAAAGCTGAGACATTGGAGGTTCTCATCAGATGTTTTTCAATTGCTATCCAGTGCCGATCATCATCATTATTCCACATGAATCGTAACTGTTCGAATAATGCGGCCCTGTAGTACCGGACCACTGAGGGGCACCCTAGGCCACCCTTACTCATAGGGATGTAAAGCGTGTCCGCTTGGACCCTGGGTTTTCTCTCTTGCCAAATGTATTTTAAAATCATTGCTTGAATCTCTTTTAATATTTTCATTGGGAATATGACGGGGAGATTGCGGAACAAATACAGTATTTGTGGGAGAATGAACATTTTTACCGATGCAATCCTGCCCAGCCATGATAGTTCGTGTTTCTTCATACGTAACATGTCAGTTTGGATTTTCTTCCTCAGAGACTCATAATTCAATGATAGCATTTTATCTGCCGAGAGTGTCAGCCGAATACCTAAATACTCAATATGGTCATTTTCCCACTTAAAAGGGTACTTATTCTCAAAGCTTTTGGGGTGTTTTGTGAGAGGGGTCAGGTTTAATACCTGGCATTTAGACACGTTCAGCTTATAATATGATATTTTAGTATATGAATCGATTACTTGCATTGCTGCCGGTAATGATTCTGTCGGGTTTGTTAACGCTAGAATGATGTCGTCAGCAAATAAACCTATTTTGTGTTCCGTTTTATTCACCTGAATTCCTGATATCATCGAGTGTGATCTAATTTTCTGCGCTAGAGGCTCAATCACCAAAGCGAATATAAGGGGTGATAGCGGACACCCCTGTCTCGTCCCGTTAGTAATAGTAAACCTGTCCGACATCATTCCAGAGACAGAAACCGACGCTGATGGGTGAGAATATAGCAGAGTGATTGCTTTAGCAATATTACCCGCAAATCCGAATCTGGCCAGAACCTCAAACAGGTATCCCCAATGCACCCGATCGAACGCCTTCTCCGCGTCCAGGGATAGAAGCAAAGATGGCATCCGGTCCCTCCCCGCCACATGGATGAGGTCAATCATTCGTCTGGTGCCGTCCAATGTCTGTCTAGATTTGATAAATCCAACCTGGTCTCTGTGCACCAGGGAAGGGATCACATCGGAGAGTCTATTTGCTAGGATTTTTGAGTACAGCTTGAGGTCAGTATTTAGTAGGGATATTGGCCTGAAATTACTTGGATGATCGGGAGTTTTTCCTGGCTTGGGGAGGGGGATTATAGTCGCTTGTAACATTTCTTCTCGTATTTTGCCCGTTTCAAATATATTTTGGAGGACTAATAATAGATGTGGGGACAATATTTGGTTGAATAACTTCAAGTATTCATTAGTTATACCATCCGGTCCTGGGGATTTATTATTTTTTGTTGCCTGAATGGTTTGTTGGATTTCTTTTTGGCTTATAGGTTGATTTATTGCCATCAATTTATCCTCTGGGATTTGGGGTAAAGATATGCTATTCAGGAAATTATTAATTAGCTCAGCATTGGGTTGTGGGATAAGGTTATCGGTCTTGAGATTATAGAGTGAGGAGTAATATCTTGCGAAAGTATTCGCAATTTCTTTAGGGTTGTATATTTTGTTCTTTTGATCATCTTGTATGTGAGCTATTTTTTGCTTTGTTAATCTCGCTTTAATCTTATTGGCAAGTATTTTACTCGCCTTATTCCCCTGCCAATAATATTTCGCTTTATTCCACCTCAAATTATGCTCATATTTATATTGGAATAGCTGATATAGTTCGTATCTTGCCTTTTGTAGTTTTCTATATACCGTGGGTGATGGGCTATGTTTATGGATGTTTTCCAATGTTGCTATATTTTTATTGAGCTCTTCTATTTGTCGCATTCTCCATTTTTTGTGTTGCGCTGCTATCTGTATTAGCCGCCCTCTTATATAGGTCTTGTGGGCGCACCACACTGTGGTCGGGGATATGTCAGGGGTACTATTGATATCAAAAAATATCTGGAGAAGGTCGTTAAGTTGGGATTTAATATTATCTGAGGCTATTAAGAAGTTATTAATTCTCCACGGAGAATAAGTTAAATTATTGTACGTCTCTTTAATTTGGCATGTTACAGGAGCGTGGTCCGACCAGGTTATGTTACCAATTTTTGCTGATTGTATATTTTGAAGGAGCCATTTATCCACTACTATTAGATCTATTCTTGAATATACTTTGTGTGGGTTGGAATTTGTTTTCACCACTTAGATAAACAATAACCTAGTCATGTTAGGTGTCTATGAACTCGTAATGACCTGGAGAATCAATGTCAGCTTTAGCATTTAGTGAACCTAGTAAAAAAGCCAATCAAAAAACAAGTGTGCGAGTGCACTTTTTTTGCAATTTCATCGCACTTGGAATTTATTTCCCGTTTTCCAGTACACGAAATGCTAAAACCAATGATGTCGTTCAAAAGTACAACTTGTTTCGCAAAAAATAAGCCGTCGCATGGCCATATTGACAGAAAAATAAAAAAAAGTTATGGCTCTGGGAAGGAGGGGAGCGAAAAACGAAAACGCAAAAATGGAAAATCCCAAGGTCATGATGGGGTTAACTTGGAGATAGTCCATCACTGCCCACATAAGGGTACCGTCACATTTAGCGATGCTGCAGCGATCTGGACAACGATCCCGATCGCTGCAGCGTCGCTGTGTGGTCGCTGGAGAGCTGTCACACAGACAGCTCTCCAGCGACCAACTATGCGAAATCCCCTGGTAACCAGGGTAAACATCGGGTTACTAAGCGCAGGGCCGCGCTTAGTAACCCGATGTTTACCCTGGTTACCAGCGTAAACGTAAAAAAACAAACAAACACTACATACTTACATTCCGGTGTCTGTCCCCCGGCGCTCTGCTTCTCTGCACCGACTGTGAGCGCCAGCCGGATAGCACAGCGTTGACGTCACCGCTGTGCTCTGCTTTCCGGCCGGCGCTTACACAGTGCAGAGAAGCAGAACGCCGGGCGACAGACACCGGAATATAAGTATGTAGTGTTTGGTTTTTTTTTTACGTTTACGCTGGTAACCAGGGTAAACATCGGGTTACTAAGCGCGGCCCTGCGCTTAGTAACCCGATGTTTACCCTGGTTACTAGTGAAGACATCGCTGAATCGGCGTCACATACACCGATTCAGCGATGTCTGCGGGAGATCCAGCGACGAATTGAAGTTCTGGACTTTCTGCTCCGACCAACGATGGCACAGCAGGATCCTGATCGCTGCTGCGTGTCAAACACAACGATATCGCTATCCAGGATGCTGCAACGTCACGGATCGCTAGCGATATCGTTCAGTGTGAAGGTACCTTTAGATCCTGCTTGGCTGAAGCCAGCTTGTAAACCTGCTTGGACTCAGAAGTGTCCCCCAGGGATTTAGACTGAGCAGGGGGGAGAAATGGTCTCATGCACTGTGGATCGATCAGTCCTAGGAGTGACCTGACATGCAATCCTATGTCGCTTGTGAGAGCACATGAGAAGGTGTGGGTCAGGATCCTCAGGTTCTGTGTCACAGAGGGGAGCGGGAGCCGATTGGGTAAAATGGGCTTGCAAGTGCTGCAGAGGATCCACCATAGATTAGGTGAAGGTGGCCATGTTAACTATTGCCAGAGGAAAAGACCAGACAAATAAAGGGGGAGTTTGGTTCCTTAGAGGAGTCCGAGAGGTCTAGAGCAGACCCCCTCCTGCACAAGTAGCACAGCGGACTGCATGTCAAGAGTTTGTCGCAGCACAAACAAAATAGGGATAAGACATGGCTCCTGGAGAAAAAGTGAAAAGCCGCCCAATAGAGCGACGAACATGCTTGACAGGAAAAATCAAGGCGTTGTTCTCTTAGGGTATGTGCACATGCTGCGGATTTTGCTGTGGAAAGAAAAAAAAAAAAAAAAAAAAAAAAAAATCGGCAGTGCGGTTTACCTGCGGATTTACCAAAATCAGTACTGAAAAATCCGCAGGACTTTCCGCAACATGTGCACGTAGCCTTACCCTACTTGTAGCAGAAAGAAGACTGGTGCTACAGACTGGAGGCTTCTGAGATGCAGGGCCAGCAGGAGCCTGAAAAGGGGGCAGAATAGTCCCCAGAGGAAGTAGAGCCAGGCCGGGGGAGGATGACAATTTAGTCGTGCCTTTAACAGCTGTGGGTGGATTGGAGCTCCACTGGCGGCTGCTAACCAGTAAAATCCTGCTGTCAATCACCGACAGTGCAATTTAACATGTGCTGGCCGGAAGTACGTCAATCATTGTTGTGGGGCGTCAATGGGTTGTTTTGACAGCAAGGGTCTGTTGATGACCCTCACCATGCCTGTCATTACCATACTCCTGTGAACGCCGGTGATAGACTACTAATAGCACAGGTGATCGGACAATCACACCTTCAGGTCTCCTAAGGGGACTAGACTTTACTGCATGCATGCATACTGACGATATGTGACTAGAATTTGCTGCTTCTTATTATTGGAGTTATTCAAAAACACAACTTGTTCTGCAAAAATCAACCAACACTCATACTGCTATGTTAAAGTTAAAATAAAAAAAAAGTTAAAACGTTTTGAAAAAAGGGAAGGTAACACAAACGAGTAAAGATAAAAATTGTGTGCAGAAGGAAAAACATGCAGAGGCTGGACAGACGTCTGTCTGAGATGGTTTAGCGAATCCTGTATTGAGCAGGGGGTTGGACATGATGACCCTGGAGGTCACTTACAACTCTACCATTCTATGATTCTATGCAATTTAATAATACAAAGAGCATTAATCTATTCCAATCCACTTACAGGAAAGTCATTATCGATGATGGCCTGAAGATTGTCACCATTTTCACCCAGGTCTCCATCGGACGCTGCTGTAACAGAGCTCAGCTGAGCCGCCCGTCTCCTCCTCTGAACATCTCTGCAAAAATTAAACGTTATAATGAGCAGCTACTATTTTATTCCATCGAAAAGTAAATGTAGTGTTATCAAAGAAACGTAGGATAGAACTCACTGTTTACGTCTCACAGGAGAAGCGGTGGCTGTGGGCGGAGGTTTTTTATGTGCGGCTTCGACAGCTAAGCCAAAAAGACAGATCATTAGTGATACTATTTACTGATTAAGGTTAATGCTCTGCAGGTTTTAACAGTTTAAAGGGAACCTGTCACCTGAATTTGGCGGGACAAGTTTTTGGTAATATGGGTGGAGTTTTCGGAGTGTTTGATTCACCCGCTGGCTGCATGCTGGCCGCAATATTGGATTGAAGTTCATTCTATGTCCTCCGTAGTACACGCCTGCGGAAGGCAAGATTGCCTTGCACAGGCGTGTACTACGGAGGACATAGAATGAACTTCAATCCAAAATTGCGGCCAGCATGCAGCCAGCGGGTAAGGAAAGGGTGAATCAAACACCCGAAAACTCCGCCCATATGACCGACAACCGGTCCCGCCAAATTCAGGTGACAGGTTCCCTTTAATTTTGTAGAAGTTGGCAAACTTACTAGAAGATCATACTGTCAGGGGATGTGACTGTACATTTACCATGTGTGCGTACAACAGGCAAAACGTATAGATTATTCACATGGATGTGAAAGGGGAAAATAAGCGGAGCCCCTGACGCAGCGGCGGAGCCCCTGACGCAGCCAGCTTTCCGCTTTATAAATCTATGATACAAGGCTGGGAGCGTCACTCTGTCCGAAGCCTTTATAGACTGCGCAAGAGCCAGCGCAGTCTGGACCCCACAGAGTGACGCAGCCCAGGAGATCGCGGTATGCGTAAGCACTGAACGCACACCGCGATCTCCAACGGAGAAGCAGGGACGTGCCAGGAGGGTGAGTATGCTATATTCACCTGTCCCGTTCCAGCGCTGCACGCCGCTCCATCTTTCGGGCCTTCTGCATGTGACGTTCACAGTTCAGAGGGCGCGATGACGCACTTAATGCGCGCCCCCCTCTGAACAGTCACAGCCAGAGGAGCCGGAAGACGGAGCGGCACGCAGCGCTGGAACGGGACAGGTGAATTTAGCAAGTGTCGGGGGCCTGAGCTAGCGGCGACTCCTGCACCTGACCCCCCACAGCGCGCCTGTGTCCCCGCCTGCTCAGGTCCCCCAGCACTCGGCGCCCAGCGACGATAGGTGAGTATGATAGATTATATATATATATATTTTGCAGCAGCATATGGGGCATATACTATGGAGCATCTTATGGGGGCCATAAACCTTTATGGAGCAGCATACGGGGCATGTACAATGGAGCATCTTATGGGGGCCATCAACCATAATGCAGCAGCATATGGGGCATATACTATGGAGCATCTTATGGGGGCCATCAACCATAATGCAACAGCATACAGGGCATATACTATGGAGCATCTTATGGGGGCCATCAACCATAATGCAGCAGCATACGGGGCATATACTATGGAGCATCTTATGGGGGCCATCAACCATAATGCAACAGCATACAGGGCATATACTATGGAGCATCTTATGGGGGCCATCAACCATAATGCAACAGCATACGGGGCATATACTATGGAGAATCAACCTTTATAGAGCAGTGTATGGGTTATATGGATGGGAGCAGCAAATTACAGAACGGGGGTGCAGGATGGAGGCAGCACATGACAGAATGGGGCGCAGGATGGGTGCAGCACATGACAGGATGGGGCGCAGGATGGAGCAGCACATGACAGGATGGGGGCGCAGGATGGGTGCAGCACATGTCAGAATGGGGCGCAGGATGGGTGCAGCACATGTCAGAATGGGGCGCAGGATGGGTGCAGCACATGTCAGAATGGGGCGCAGGATGGGTGCAGCACATGACAGGATGGGGGCGTAGGATGGAGCAGCTCATGACAGGATGGGGACGCAGGATGGAGCAGCACATGTCAGAATGGGGGCGCAGGATGGGTGCAGCACATGTCAGAATGGGGCGCAGGATGGGTGCAGCACATGACAGGATGGGGGCGTAGGATGGGTGCAGCACATGACAGGATGGGGGCGCAGGATGGAGCAGCTCATGACAGGATGGGGACGCAGGATGGAGCAGCACATGACAGGATGGGGGCGCAGGATGGAGCAGCTCATGACAGGATGGGGACGCAGGATGGAGCAGCTCATGACAGGATGGGGACGCAGGATGGAGCAGCACATGACAGGATGGGGGCGCAGGATGGAGCAGCACATGACAGGATGGGGGCGCAGGATGGAGCAGCTCATGACAGGATGGGGACGCAGGATGGAGCAGCTCATGACAGGATGGGGACGCAGGATGGAGCAGCACACGACAGGATGGGGACGCAGGATAGAGCAGCTCATGACCGGATGGGGGAGCAAGATGGGAGCAGCACATACCAGGATGGAGACCATATACTAATATAAATGCTCGGGTTCAATAGCTAGTCAAGTATATTGGAATTTGTTCACATTTGCATCAATGTTGACATATTGTAGGGGATTCCACTGACGTTAATGAAATCTGTGATGAGATTTATGAAATTTTATAGAGTATTAATAGGGTTGTCTGGAACTTTAACACTGATGGCCTATTGTTAGGACAGGTCAACAATATCTGATTGGTATTACACCAATAGAATTCCTCAATCTTATATTAGGATCCCCTCAAAAAATGTAGACAACAAGCTATTGAAGAATAAAGGAGTACTGATCCAATGTATAATAAAAAATTTCAACAACACATTTTATTAATTAATAAGGTACATATCATAATAATAAATTCAAAAGATATGGATAATTTACAGATAGGACAAAGTACATGAACCAATGAATGCACAGAACATGACTGTCACCACATTAGAAAAAGGATAGTGGTATATAATGACTCCCTATGAAGCATGCGTACCATAACCATATCAAGACAGAATATCAATAAATACCACCCATTGCTCCAAAAGATATTCCTATAACCTACTGTCAACACATATAATAATAATTTAGGTATAGTGGGCTAAATGCGTGACTGCCGCCATATGACATTAGTTTTACAATCTATAAATAGTTAGCCAGCCACAAATATAAATAGACATAATCAATACCCCTGAACAGATCTTAGACTATACCTGTTATCATGGTGTAAGAGACGTTCGTGCACGAAACACCTTAGGTCAACAATATCTGATTGGTGGAGGTGCAACATGCGGCACCCCCGATCAGCTGTTCCTGTTGTGGGTTACTGTACATCCAACACCTATTCAAATCAATAAGGGGTGGATGTTCAGTACCTAGGAGCGGCCATTATTCCGTCGACTGAACTGTGTCATGCCACAGACACCAGGAACTGCTGATTCACGGGGGTGCCGCGTGTCACACCAGCACCAACCAGATATTGATGACCCATCTTAAAGGGAATCGGTCAGCAAATTTTGCCGCCATCAAAGTACTGCAGTGCGCAGGCACTGGGAAAGGTCAGAGAGGAACACTGCAGTACTCTACTCAGCCCTCAACAGGGCAGAGAAGGACGCCTGCGCAGGAGCGCCGATGCCGGGGAGCGATGAAGAAGCAGGAGGGTGTCATCGCAAGAAGATGGGAGGTGCCGGACCCTGAACTGCGACACCCATCGGACTGGCATTACAGAATGCTGTAGATAAGCCCTGAAAGACAGTGGCTGCAGATTATAGCGGCAAAATCTGCTGACAGGTTCCCTTTAAGGATACGCCACCAATGTTACAGTCCTAGACAACCCCTTTAAATTCAGGAGTAATACATCAATCACGTTTACTGTAAAGACATAGCTATACTTACTGATGGAGGTAGAGTTATTGCTTTGTGCAGATGTCTCTGCTACGAAAGTAGAGCTGGTGATAGGTTGTAAGGCACCTGGTGTGTGTAGAGGTCGTAAAACATACTGAGTAGCCAATATTGGGGTAGAGGTCTGCTGTATCGCAGGATGTGGATTCAGGGAACCTGAAACAGCCAGAGGGGAGGTCAGCATTCTCTGCCGTAATCGGTCATTTATCCCCTTTCTTGTGCGTGCTGTGGAGTCATTAAAAAAAAAAAAAAGTTTCTTTTAATCTATTTGAAAAGTCTAAAAACAATTCACGTAAAATAATGATAAAGCTAGGGTCACATTGCGTTAGGGCAGTCCGTTTAGCGCATAGCGCTACAGACTGCGCTAATGCAATGTCCCAAAAGGGATTGCGTTAGCCGATCCCGTTAGCGCAGATCCCCGATCCACTCAAATGACGGCACATCGCTAGCGCACGCCCAATGTGGGTGTGCGCTAGCGATGCGTTCCCCATAGACAGTAATGGCGGCGTTAACGGACTACGTTACACCGCGTTATGCTGCGGTGTAATGTAGTCCGTTAAACGTACCGCCATAACGCAGTGTGACCCTAGCCTAAGAAAGTCAGTGTGCTCTATGGAGAACAGAAAAGAAAAAAATAAATAAAAATAAAAACATAGCTGAAATAAACGACAAAAGCTTAAACGGTCAATTTGTCACATGCAATAGAGCAGAATAATTGCACTGCAGTAAACACACTGATCATACAATCCTAATCCAGATTTCCTCTTTGTCCATAATGTAGTGTAAAGGCAGATCAATGGCAATCAATTTATAAGTGTATTCCTACCTCAGAAAGTTGATGGTCATCTCTTAAAAGGGAATCTGTCACTAGGTCTTTGCTACCTCATCCGAGAGCAGCATAATGTAGGAAGAGAGACCCTGATTCCAGCAATGTGTCACTTAGTTTACTGGATGCAGCAGTTATGACAGATATTTATTAGATGTAGCAGAGCTCAGAAAGCTGCTCCCACCCACAGCACAGCTCTCTGAGTGCATGGTATAGTGACTGTAAGCTGCCAACCAGTGCTGGGGACGGAGTTGGACCAGGGCTCATGAGCGCTGTAGTCCAGGTAGAGGTGATCATACTCATTGTATTGAAACAGTCTCGGACCCTACCTCATGCTGCCTTCAGATTACACAGTAAAAGCCTGCTGCCAGATTCTCTTTTAAGTTTTTTTTCTCATTATTTTAAATGTAAAGCGCTTGGAAAAACAAGAACGTTTTCAACATGCTTATTATTAAAAATCCTCTTTGCTATCAAGAATAGAGTGATTTTTAATTTACATCTTGTTCCTCAGGTTACCGACCACCTCTCTCTGCACTCTCACTCTCTAGAGATTGTAAGCGCTGTTCTGAAGCTGGCCGGATTATTGGATCTGAATATCCTAAGTCCCCCTGCTCTCCTCTGCTGGAGGAAGTATTGGAAAGTGAACAATCCAGGCCCGAAAAGTAAAGCACTCATCCAGACCGAAGATGACGACAACCCTTTAATAATAACAGAAATCAGATCACTCAGATTCCAGAAGATCTTCATAATTAAGTGGCTGCAGCAAAACTTCCCCTTCACGCTTTTTCACGGTCAGCAGCACTCCCTGCCAACAATTGAGCAGGGAACTGCTGCCGGCACCATTCACACAAATGGAGCTGCTGGATAACATAAGGCAGACGGCATCCTTGTAAATAAAGGTGGGAAACATTAAGGGAACAAGCTGCAAATCCTTTGGACTCCTAGTGATCATTAAAAGGGCTGGTCTGGCACCTAAAATGTATTTTCTACGTATCTAACCTTACACCCTAGCCACTTTTGTAATTTGCTTGATTACAAAACACCCTATACTTTTCACTATCCTGCTAATCCTTAAATGTGTTTTTCTTTATTACTATACTTCCTATGTTTCCGAAACATGCTGTCACAAGAGTGGGTGCTCCCTGCAGTGTCCATCGCCCCTTCTGAAACAGGACATCACCAGGGGACAGCTATGCAGCTACTTACTAACTTCATGCATGATCACCCTCTGAAGATGCATTGCATCCTAAGTGATGGACATAGTATGTGGGAGAGGCAAGTGCAAGGCCAGCACTCTGCTTCTCTCTCGGCCGCCGAAGTAGCTTCTGTGAAAGAGGTCATCAAGGTGCGGAAATAGAAGCAGTGAGACACCAGAGCTACGGTACAGCTTCTAGCACTGCCCTCAAATCTTCAGCAGGGAGTAGAGCTAGAAGCAGTGAGAACACGAGCCACCCACTGAAGATGATGTGTTTGAGGGCCGTGTTAGAAGCTGTGGGGCAGTGCCGATGTCACTGCTTCTATCGCCGTCCCCAGCTAAGGCCTTTCACAGAAGCTACGGCAGATAGAAGCAGAGTGCCAGCGCTGCTCTCACATCTGCCACAGAGTCCATCACCCAGGACATCTTCAGAGGGGAAGGCAATGCAATAAACTAGTAAGCAACTGCAGCGCTGTCCCCTGCGAATCCTTACCAGGAGGGTTGATGGATGCTGGAATGCCTCCTGTGACGTTACATTTGAGACTCCTCTCAAAACACACTAAGTTTATAAAAATAAAAAAAATAGGGATTTTTGTGTACTAACCGTAAAATCCTTTTCTCCGAGCCATTCATTGGGGGGACACAGACCGTGGGTGTATGCTGCTGTCACTAGGAGACTGACACTAAGTGATACAAAGAAAGTTAGCTCCTCCTCTGCAATATACATCCTCCTGCTGGCTCTCCGCTAACCAGTTTGGGGCAAAAGCAGTAGGAGATCAATAACATATGAGCGTATAGCATGTGAAATTATGACAGTATAGCATGTCAGATTATAAAACAAAGCATAAGCTAATAACAGGGTGGGAGCTGTGTCCCCCAATGAATGGCTCGGAGAAAAGGATTTTGTGAGTACACAAAAATCCCCATTTCTCCTTCGCCTCATTGGGGGACACAGACCATGGGACGTCCCAAAGCAGTCCCTGGGTGGGGACAACATCAGATCAGGCCCTGTGTAACCGCTACTTACAAGTGCGCCACCGCGGCCTGCAGAAACCGCCTGCCCACACACACCTGTGGAAGTGTGGGAATTATAGTGCTTCAAGAATGCATTCGGACTGGACGAATCCGCAAGCTTGCAGGCATGCTTTGCCGACGCCTGGTGCCTAGAACCCTCGATGGGCTCACATCTAACACGGAAGGACTCCTGGATGGTGTAACGAATCCACCAGGCTAACTTGGCCGACAAAACGGCTAAAACCTTCATGTAAACGTCAGGAAGCCTTCCTCTTACTGTCAGGAAACCCAAATAAAGCGTCCAACCTTCGGGAGAACGCCGTCCTCGAGACGTACCTACTCAGAGTACTCACTTCGTCCAGAATAAGGGGAACTCATTCCATTTTGTGAACTGGTGCCGAAAGAGATGAGAGAAGAACGATGCCCTCATAACAGTGGTAATACAATACCACCTTGGTAACAAGGGACGAGGATGGCTTGAGGACAACCTTGCCTTGAAGGTAATAAGGGAAAAAAGTCTGAAAGAAAAGAGCAGCTAGCTCCGAAGACTCGTCAGGATGAGGATATCGCAGAGAAAAAAGGGCGACCTTCACTGTTAGTAAAGTCTGTCCGGATCAAAAGGAGTGTACTGTAAGACTCCCAGGATCATTAAGGTCCCAATGATCTAACGGTATGCGATAGGGAAGAACTGCGTGTGAAAACTCCCTGCGAGAAAGTCCCTACTTGCAGTTTTGTTGCAATAAGGCGGAAAGATACTAGCACCACCTACAAAAAAACTGACGTGATCAGTGCGGATCTTCGAGGATCACTGGGGCCCTTTCTGCTTCCAAAAGGCTTTGAGTTATGGAAACTGGTACCACGGAAGAACCAGTGCATGCAGTGCGATGGATCTTGGATCTCGAGGCCGAACCACGAACTCAAGTACATTGGCGTTCAGTCTGGACGCCATCCGATCTACAACTGGAGAGCTCCAGTGAAGGCAGATCTGATGGAAGACTTCCGGGTTCCCACTCACTTGCGGCGGAATCCTGACGGCTGAATATGTTTGCCGCCCAAAGTTCTACTCCTTGGATATGTACTGCCGAGATCACCGAATGACAGATCTCGGCCCATCAGAGAATGCGAGGTACCTCGGCCATGGCACCTGACGGTGGGTACCTGCTAGATGATTGACGTATAGCACTGCTCCTAATAGCCAGATTCCTACTCCACACTGATGAGGGGCAAACACCCCGAAACAGCTGTCTGTGGATGGATACCATGCTTGGCATAGGTGGCTTTCCTTCATAGGATGCTGCCCTTCCCGTGGTTGTTCCTTCCCAGGGAAAGGCCTGGCTATTCACTGCTTGCGTCGAGAAACACGTGATGGTGTCTCCGCAGCTTCTATACCTGCATCTGCATATTTCCCATAAGGGATGGGGGCAGTGTTCTGGAATCACTGAGTTGAGAAACACGTGATGGTGTCTCCGCAGTGTTGGATGTTTTGGTCTCCCCGAGGCCAATCATCTGTGCCTTTATAGCCTTTTTACTAGGCACTGCTCCTAATAGCCAGATTCCTACTCCACACTGATGAGGGGCAAACACCCCGAAACAGCTGTCTGTGGATGGATACCATGCTTGGCATAGGTGGCTTTCCTTCATAGGATGCTGCCCTTCCCGTGGTTGTTCCTTCCCGGGGAAAGGCCTGGCTATTCACTGCTTGCGTCGAGAAACACGTGATGGTGTCTCCGCAGCTTCTATACCTGCATCTGCATATTTCCCATAAGGGATGGGGGCAGTGTTCTGGAATCACTGCGTTGAGAAACACGTGATGGTGTCTCCGCAGTGTTGGATGTTTTGGTCTCCCCGAGGCCAATCATCTGTGCCTTTATAGCACACCCGTGGCATTATCCAATTGAACTCGGATGGGGTGACCCGCCAGAAGGCAGTGGACCTGCTGTAGGACTACAGTTCGGATCTTCAGAGCAATGATCGGGAGAAGAAGACTGGCATTGATAGTTACTAATAACCATTGAACCGGGAGAAAGGCCCTGGATGAAGGAGCTCAGAGAGTACAGTCTGAAAGCCTGTTTGACTTGCTGAAAACGAGCGGAGTGAAGGAAACTGCTTCCATTGTCGTCACCATTTTTCCTCAGAACCCTCTTAGCAAATCGAATGAAATGAGGGGGATGAGTGATCAAGTGCACAAGCTCCCTGTTGAAGGGCCATGACTTTGTCTGGAGGGATAATTACCATCCTTCTGGAAGTGTGCAGGATCATCCTCAAAAAGATGACCTTGTGAAAGGTTGTTAGAAGTTTGAGGTCCAGGATCGGTCTTACTTTTCGTTCCCTTTTTTTGGAACCAAGATCCCTTAGATCTAGACTGTCCTGGACAACCTTTCCACTGCTGGTTTGGTCTGTAGGAAACATACGATCCTTTGTTAGTCTCCCGCTCAAAAGATTTGATTGGCCAGTTGTAATGTCTTCGGGAAAAGGTTACTGGTGTGGATCAAAGTACTTAAGGTCTCCGACCAGGAGACCATTGCTCAAGCAACCCATGTGGCGGCTACGGAAGTGTAGAGCGCTGAACCCGAAGGCACAAGATGGAACGAACCAGATTAGCAGTGGCAGAATGCGCGGCTGCATCCAGCAGGTCATAGTCTCTTGTCATCGCCGCTCTCTTTTGACGGTGCAGAGTTAAAAATTAGGAACCCTCGATCCACCATCCTCTTAACAGGGAAGTGGAGAGGGATCATCCGCCTTCTTGCATCATCTGCTTAATAGTGGTGATGCAGAGGGGGGGGGGGGGGGGTAGTGCTCAGACGCCAAAAAGGGTGCCTCTGTACATCCACAGAGTTCAGGTCTCCAGGTGGACAGGACAGGTTGTCCGGCGTTGGGCATGGATGCAACAGAGGATACATGGAGGCGACACTCTGTGTGCTTGTCTGTTGATGGTGTGGGGAGATCGGTGCCCTAGGACCCGTCGCCCTTAAAAATCAGACGAGGCATGGCATCCCACATAGAGGCTTTTGTCCAGTGAGTCGCTTTTCCGGACTGAATAGCAAATGCTCTACGAGGGAGTTTTGTCTCCTTATGAGGGACACTGCGTAGTCTAGAGCAGAGTCGTTGTGCCCCTTTATTGCAAAGTCGTCGCCCCTGTGTGAGCTGGCCGGGTAGACCAAGATGGCCACCGGGAGTTGCAGAGGTGATAAAATCTCGCAGACAGCGAGAAGCGCGAATTCGGGGGTGGGGGTGGGGCGGAGCCTCGAGACTTCCATGAATAGGCCCAAGCCGGAGCCTAAATTTCTGCAGCCAGCAGGAGCGATACCAGCGGTAGAAGTGAGGGACGTTGTAGTGGCCGAGAAAACAGAGCGTTTCCGTGCCAGGCGAGGAGCGCCAGAAAAGCGGGCAGAGCCGCTCTAGGGCGCCATAGTGCAGGCGCGGCTTCCGGGGTGCGACCTACACATCGGTCGAACACGGGGGCTAAATTTTTGCAGCCGGCCGGAGCTTTACCTCAGGGAGGTGGGCCACAGGGAAGCCTGAGGCTGCCTGTCAGCATGTGAATATCCCGCTGCAGAGGCCACCGCTGACTGGATCCACTCACTCGGTGCGCGTCCCGGCATGGAGCCGCCGCGGATGACTGTAGGTCGGGTATTGCAGAGTGGACGGTGCAGGGATAGAGGGATAAACCTCAATCCATAATCCCTTTGTTAGGGAGGTGGAGAGGAACCGTCTGCCTCCTTGTGCCATCCGCTTTCATAGTGGTGGGACAGTGGGGGCTGCTCGGACACTATAGAGAGGGGCCTCTGTACATCCACGGAGTTCAGCCCTCGGGTGGACAGGGCCAGTTGTCCGGCTATAGGCCTGGCTGGGGAAGAGGGTACGTGGAGGTGACACTCCGTGTGCTCGTCCATTCAGGGTGTGGGGAGATTGGTGCCCTTGAAGGGACCCGTCGCCCCTAAGAATCAGCCCAGGCTTGGCACGTCGCAGAAGAGGATACAGAGAGGCGACACTCTCCATTCTTGCCTGTTGATGGTTTGGGGAGATCGGAACCTTGATAGGATCCCCATTCGTCCGTGAAAAAAAAAAAAAAAAAAAAAAAGAGTTTTGGGTCTGAATAGCAGACCCGTCCGTGTGCCTCCTACGGACACTAAGCAAGACCTGGTTAGCTGAGAGCCAGCAGGAGGGTGTATACTGCAGGGGAGGGGAGAACTTTCTTTGTATCACTTAGTGTCAGCCTCCTAGTGACAGCAGCATACACCACAGGCTGTGTCCCCCAAATGGGGCGAAGGAGAAAAACGAAAAACATTCAGGGATTAGATAGATAGGGAGAAGTGTACGATATTGTGTAATAAAGCAAATTACAAAAGCAATATCTTTAAAAAGAAAGTGTCATCAGAAAATTTGTTGCATGCTTTCCATATCACAATCTGTAGTTAAAAATCATAAATAAAAATTATTAATATTGCAATTTTCGAACTGGTCATTGTGGATATGTTAGACTCACTTCCAGTTTTTTCAGAAGCCTCATTATCAACAGAGGCAGGATTACAATGACAGGAAACACCTCAGTACACAGCTGATCAGACAGGATCCACAATGACCTTTGCACAGGCTCATTAGATGCTTTACTATAAGGCCGGCGTCACACTAGCGAGTTTTACGGAAGATCTGTAACGTCCAACGATGTAAATCCATCTGAAGGGGTTAAAATATTTTGCAGCCACGAACTCTGCTAATGCAGCGTTGTTCCTGGCTGCAAAACCCTGGGGAATGAAGGTAAAATAGGTCAATGACCTATATTTACCTTCATTTGCGGTGAGGCGCCCTCTGCTGGTTGTTCCTGGAGCGTGGGAACTTTCCTAGAAAGCTCCCAGGCTCGAGTTCATAAGAGGACAACCAGCAGTTGGACGTTACAGATCTTCGGAAGGTAAGGATATTGTTGGTTTATTATTTTTTTTTTGTTACAGAGCGAGGGTCTTCAGTGATTGGATTGAGCGTAGAATAAATTACTACAACAACCTTTGTTTTTATTTCATTAAAATAATTTTTAATAATGTGTTTGTGTTTTTTTTAACCCTTTACTAGTATTGGATTATTAATGGATAGGTGTCATAATTGACGCCTCTCCATTATTAATTTGGCTTAATGTCACCTTACAATAGCAAGGTGGCATTAACCCTTCATTACCCCATATCCCACCGCTACACGGGAATGGGAAGAGAGTGGCCAAGTGCCAGAATAGGCGCATCTTCCAGATGTGCCTTTTCTGGGGTGGCTGGGTGCAGGTGTTTTTAGCCAGGGGGGGGGGGGGGGGGGGGGGGGGGGTTGGGGGGGGGGGGGGGGGGGGGCAATAACCATGGACCCTCTCCAGGCTATTAACCCCTTTCTGCCATTGGTCGTAATATTCCGTCCATGTGGGGTGGGCCTTAATTCCCAAGGACGGAATATTACGTCCAGCGCGATCGGCCGCGCTCACGGGGGGAGCGCCGCCGATCGCGGCCGGGTGTCAGCTGCTTATCGCAGCTGACATCCGGCACTATGTGCCAGGAGCGGTCACGGACCGCCCCCGGCACATTAACCCCCGGCACACCGCGATCAAAGATGATCGCGATGTGCCGGCGGTGCAGGGAAGCATCGCGCAGGGAGGGGGCTCCCTGCGGGCTTCCCTGAGACCCCCGCAGCAACGCGATGTGATCGCGTTGCTCCGGGGGTCTCCTACCTCCCTCCCTGCAGTAAGTCCCGGATCCAAAATGGCCGCGGATCCGGGTCCTGCAGGGAGGGAGGTGGCTTACCAAGTGCCTGCTCAGAGCAGGCACTTGGTAACGCTGCACTGCTCTCAGACAGATCGGTGATCTGTCAGAGTGCTGTGCAAACTGGCAGATCACCGATCTGTATTGTCCCCCCCTGGGGCAAAGTAAAAAAAAAAATTTCCAAGTGTGTAAAAAAAAAAAAAAAAAAAAAAAAAATCCTAAATAATGAAAAAAAAAAATATATATTATTCCCATAAATACATTTCTTTATCTAAATAAAAAAAACAAAACAATAAAAGTACACATATTTAGTATCTCCGCGTCCGTAACGACCCGACCTATAAAACTGGCCCACTAGTTAACCCCTTCAGTAAACACCGTAAGAAAAAAAAAAAAAAAAAACGAGGCAAAAAACCGCTTTATTATCATACCGCCAAACATAAAGTGGAATAACACGCGATCAAAAAGACGGATATAAATAACCATGGTACCGCTGAAAGCGTCATCTTGTCCCGCAAAAAACGAGCCACCATACAGCGACAACAGCAAAAAAATAAAAAAGTTATAGTCCTCAGAATAAAGCGATGCAAAAATAATTATTTTTTTCTATAAAATAGTTTTTATCGTATAAAAGCGCCAAAACATAAAAAAATGATATAAATGAGGTGTCGCTGTAATCGTACTGAACCGAAGATTAAAACTGCTTTATCAATTTTACCAAACGCGGAACGGTATAAACGCCTCCCCCAAAAGAAATTCATGAATAGCTGGTTTTTGGTCATTCTGCCTCACAAAAATCGGAATAAAAAGCGATCAAAAAATGTCACGTGCCCGAAAATGTTACCAATAAAAACGTCAACTCGTCCCGCAAAAAACAAGACCTCACATGACTCTGTGGACTCAAATATGGAAAAATTATAGCTCTCAAAATGTGGTAACGCAAAAAATATTTTTTGCAATAAAAAGCGTCTTTCAGTGTGTGACGGCTGCCAATCATAAAAATCCGCTAAAAAACCCGCTATAAAAGTAAATGAAAAAAATGTATTTATTTCCATTTTCCCATTAGGGTTAGGGCTAGGGTTAGGGCTAGGGTTAGGGCTAGGGTTAGGGCTAGGGTTAGGGTTGGGACTAGGGTTAGGGCTAGGGTTGGGGCTAGGGTTAGGGCTAGGGTAAGGGCTAGGGTTAGGGTTAAGGCTACAGTTAGGGTTGGGGCTAAAGTTAGGGTTAGGGTTTGGATTACATTTGCGATTGGGATTAGGATTAGGGGTGTGTCTGGGTTAGAGGTGTGGTTAGGGTTACCGTTGGGATTAGGGTTAGGGGTGTGTTTGGATTAGGGTTTCAGTTATAATTGGGGGGTTTCCACTATTTAGGCACATCAGGGGGATCTCCAAACGCGACATGGCGACCGATCTCAATTCCATCCAATTCTGCATTGAAAAAGTAAAACAGTGCTCCTTCCCTTCCGAGCTCTCCCGTGTGCCCAAACAGGAGTTTACCCCAACATATGGGGTATCAGCGTACTCAGGACAAATTGGACAATAACTTTTGGGGTCCAATTTCTCCTGTTACCCTTGGGAAAATACAAAACTGGGGGCTAAAAAATAATTTTTGTGGGAAAAAAAGAGATTTTTTATTTTCACGGCTCTGCGTTATAAACTGTAGTGAAACACTTGGGGGCTCAAAGTTCTCACAACACATCTAGATAAGTTCGTGGGGGGGGTCTAGTTTCCAACATGGGGTCACTTGTGGGGGTTTCTACTGTTTAGGTATATTAGGGGCTCTGCAAACGCAATGTGACGCCTGCAGACCATTCCATTTAAGTCTGCATTCCAAATGGCGCTCCTTCCCTTCCGAGCCCTCCCATGCGCCCAAACGCTGGTTCACCCCACATATGGGGTATCAACGCACTCAGGACAAATTGGACAACAACTTTTGGGGTCCAATTTCTCCTTTTACCCTCGAGAAAATACAAAACTGGGGGCTAAAAAATAATTTTGAGGGGAAATTTTTTATTTTATTTTCACGGCTCTGCGTTATAAACTGTAGTGAAATACTTGGGGGCTCAAAGTTCTCACAACACATCTAAATAAGTTCCTTGGGGGGGTCTAGTTTCCAATATGGGGTCACTTGTGGGGGGTTTCTACTGTTTAGGTACATTAGGGGCTCTGCAAACACAATGTGACGCCTGCAGACCATTCCATCTAAGTCTGTATTCCAAATGGCTCTCCTTCCCTTCCGAGCCCTCCTGTTGTGAATTCTGTGGCTGAATTCACTTCTGTGGTCACAAGTGGTATTGCAGTCTCTGAGCTTCCTCCCTCAGGTGTTTTGGTGAGCTCGTTGGCTGCCTTGCTATTTAGCTCCACCTGAGTCTGTCTTCCTTGCTCCTTGTCAATGTTCCAGTGTTGGATCTGAGCTACTGCATCTTTCCTTGGGCCTGCTGCTCTGCTAGATAAGTGCTTCTAGTTTGTTTTCTGTTTTTTTCTGTCCAGCTTGCTATTAACTTTTGCTGGAAGCTCTGAGAGGCAAAGGGGTGCACCGCCGTGCTGTTAGTTCGGCACGGTGGGTCTTTTTGCCCCTTTGCGTGGTTTTCGTTTTAGGGTTTTTTGTAGACTGCATAGTTCTCTTTGCTATCCTCGCTCTGTCTAGAATATCGGGCCTCACTTTGCTGAATCTATTTCATTCCTACGTTTGTCTTTTCATCTTGCTAACAGTCATTATATGTGGGGGGCTGCCTATTCCTTTGGGGTATTTCTCTGAGGTAAGTCAGGCTTGTATTTCTATCTTCAGGCTAGTCAGCTCCTCAGGCAGTGCCGAGTTGCATAGGTAGTGATAGGCGCAATCCACTGCTGCTTATAGTTGTGTGAGGATAGATCAGGTACTGCAGTCTACAGAGATTCCACGTCTCAGAGCTCGTCCTATTGTTTTTGGTTATTGCCAGATCTCTGTATGTGCGCTGATTACTGCACGCTGTGTTGCCTGATTGCCAGCCATAACAGTACAAGGAGCCCTACCAATGATTCCCAATAGAGGGAAAAAAGAAATCCTGACAGCATTTTTTTTTCTTAGCTCTGTCTTCAGTCTTTTTTTTCCCCTAGACATTAGAGTGCTTCAGGACACAGCTGTGGACATGGATATTCAGGCTCTGTGCTCCTCAATGGATAATCTCGTTGTAAATGTACAAAAGATTCAGGATACTATTGATCAGAAATCGATGCTAGAACCAAGAATTCCGATTCCTGATTTGTTTTTTGGTGACAGAACTAAGTTCCTGAGCTTCAGAAATAATTGTAAGCTATTTTTGGCCTTGAAACCTCATTCTTCTGGTAATCCTATTCAACAGGTTTTGATTATTATTTCTTTTTTGCGCGGCGACCCACAGGACTGGGCGTTTTCTCTTGCACCAGGAGATTCTGCATTGAGTAATGTTGATGCATTTTTCCTGGCGCTGGGATTGCTTTACGATGAGCCTAATTCAGTGGATCAGGCTGAGAAAAATCTGCTGGCTTTATGCCAGGGTCAGGATGATGTAGAAGTATATTGTCAGAAATTTAGGAAGTGGTCAGTACTCACTCTGTGGAATGAATCTGCACTAGCGGCTTTGTTCAGAAAGGGTCTCTCTGAAGCTCTTAAGGATGTAATGGTGGGATTTCCTATGCCTGCTGGTTTGAATGAGTCTATGTCCTTGGCCATTCAGATCGGTCGTCGCTTGCGCGAGCGTAAATCTGTGCACCATCTGGCGGTATTGTCTGAGAGTAAACCTGAGCCTATGCAGTGCGACAGGACTATGACTAAAGTAGAACGGCAAGAACACAGACGTCTGAACAGACTGTGTTTCTATTGTGGTGATTCTACTCATGCTATTTCTAATTGTCCTAAACGCACTAGGCGGTTCGATAGCTCTGCCGTTATTGGTACTGTACAGTCCAAATTCCTTTTGTCCATTACCTTAATGTGCTCTTTGTCATCGTATTCTGTCATGGCGTTTGTGGATTCAGGCGCTGCCCTGAATCTGATGGATTTGGATTATGCTAAACGTTGTGGATTTTTCTTGGAGCCTTTGCAGTGTCCTATTCCGTTGAGAGGAATTGATGCTACACCTTTGGCCAAGAATAAGCCTCAGTACTGGGCCCAGCTGACCATGTGCATTGCTCCTGCACATCAGGAGGTTATTCGCTTTCTGGTACTGCATAATTTGCATGATGTGGTCGTGTTGGGGTTGCCATAGCTACAAACCCATAATCCAGTATTGGATTGGAACTCTGTGTCGGTAACCAGCTGGGGTTGTCAGGGGGTACATGGTGATGTTCCATTTTTGTCTGTTTCGTCATCCATTCCTTGTGACATCCCAGAGTTCTTGTCGGACTTTCAGGATGTATTTGAAGAGTCCAAGTCTGATGCCCTACCTCCGCATGGGAATTGTGATTGTGCTATCGATTTGATTCCTGGTAGTAAATTCCCTAAGGGTCGTTTATTTAATTTGTCTGTACCTGAACACACCGCTATGCGCAGTTATGTGAAGGAGTCCCTGGAGAAGGGACATATTCGCCCATCGTCGTCACCATTGGGAGCAGGGTTCTTTTTTGTAGCCAAGAAGGATGGTTCGCTAAGACCGTGTATTGATTACCGCCTTCTTAATAAGATCACTGTTAAGTTTCAGTATCCCTTGCCATTGATTTCTGACTTGTTTGCTCGGATTAAGGGGGCTAGTTGGTTTACTAAGATTGATCTTCGTGGTGCGTATAATCTGGTGAGAATCAGGCAGGGAGATGAATGGAAAACGGCATTTAATACGCCCGAGGGTCATTTTGAGTATCTGGTGATGCCGTTCGGACTTGCCAATGCTCCATCTGTTTTTCAGTCTTTTATGCATGACATTTTCCGTGAGTATCTGGATAAATTCTTGATTGTTTACTTGGATGACATTTTGATCTTCTCAGATGATTGGGAGTCTCATGTGAAGCAAGTCAGAATGGTTTTCCAGGTACTGCGTGCTAATTCCTTGTTCGTGAAGGGATCAAAGTGTCTCTTCGGTGTGCAGAAAGTTTCATTTTTGGGGTTCATCTTTTCCCCTTCTACTATCGAGATGGATCCGGTTAAGGTTCAGGCCATCCAGGATTGGACTCAGCCGACATCTCTAAAAAGTCTGCAGAAATTCCTGGGCTTTGCTAATTTTTATCGTCGCTTCATCTGTAATTTTTCTAGCATTGCCAGACCATTGACCGATTTGACCAAGAAGGGTGCTGATTTGGTTAATTGGTCTTCTGCTGCCGTGGAAGCTTTTCAGGAGTTGAAGCGTCGTTTTTGCTGTGCCCCTGTGTTGTGTCAACCTGATGTTTCTCTTCCGTTCCAGGTCGAGGTTGATGCTTCTGAGATTGGTGCAGGGGCGGTTTTGTCACAGAGAGGTTCTGGTTGCTCAGTGTTCAAACCATGTGCTTTCTTTTCCAGGAAATTTTCTGCTGCTGAGCGTAATTATGATGTGGGCAACCGAGAGTTGCTGGCCATGAAGTGGGCATTCGAGGAGTGGCGTCATTGGCTTGAGGGTGCTAAGCATCGCGTGGTGGTTTTGACTGATCATAAGAACCTTACTTATCTTGAGTCTGCCAAGCGCTTGAATCCTAGACAGGCCCGTTGGTCGTTATTTTTTGCTTGTTTTGATTTTGTGATTTCATACCTTCCGGGCTCTAAAAATGTGAAGGCGGATGCTCTGTCTAGGAGTTTTGTGCCCGACTCTCCGGGGTTATCTGAGCCGGCGAGTATCCTCAAGGAAGGAGTCAGTGTCTGCCATCTCCCCTGATTTGCGGAGAGTGTTGCAGAAATTTCAGGCTAATAAACCTGATCGTTGTCCGGCCGAGAAACTGTTCGTCCCTGATAGGTGGACTAGTAAAGTTATCTCTGAACTTCATTGTTCGGTGCTGGTCGGTCATCCTGGAATCTTTGGTACCAGGGAGTTGGTTGCTAGATCCTTCTGGTGGCCATCTCTGTCGCGGGATGTGCGTGCTTTTGTGCAGTCCTGTGGAATTTGTGCTAGGGCTAAGCCCTGCTGTTCACGTGCCAGTGGGTTGCTTTTGCCCTTGCCGGTCCCGAAGAGGCCTTGGACACATATTTCTATGGATTTCATTTCTGACCTTCCCGTTTCTCAAAAAATGTCGGTCATTTGGGTGGTCTGTGATCGCTTTTCTAAAATGGTCCATCTGGTGCCCTTGGTTAAATTGCCTTCCTCCTCTGATTTGGTGCCTTTGTTCTTCCAGCATGTGGTTCGTTTACATGGCATTCCTGAGAATATTGTTTCTGACAGAGGTTCCCAGTTTGTCTCGAGGTTCTGGCGAGCCTTTTGTGGTAGGATGGGCATTGACCTATCTTTCTCCTCGGCCTTCCATCCTCAGACTAATGGCCAGACCGAACGAACCAATCAGACCTTGGAAACATATCTGAGATGTTTTGTTTCCGCTGACCAGGATGATTGGGTGTCATTTTTGCCGTTGGCTGAGTTCGCCCTTAATAATCGGGCCAGCTCGGCTACCTTGGTCTCTCCATTTTTCTGCAATTCTGGGTTCCATCCTCGTTTCTCTTCAGGACAGGTTGAGTCTTCGGACTGTCCTGGTGTGGATTCTGTGGTGGACAGGTTGCAGCAGATCTGGACTCAGGTAGTGGACAATTTGACCTTGTCCCAGGAGAAGGCTCAGCTTTTCGCTAATCGCAGACGCCGTGTGGGACCCCGACTTCGTGTTGGGGATCTGGTTTGGTTATCTTCTCGTCATATTCCTATGAAGGTTTCCTCTCCTAAATTTAAACCTCGTTTTATTGGTCCGTATAGGATTTCTGAGATTCTCAATCCGGTGTCTTTTCGTCTGATCCTCCCAGACTCCTTTTCCATACATAATGTATTCCATAGGTCGTTGTTGAGGAGATACGTGGCACCTATGGTTCCATCTGTGGAGCCTCCTGCCCCTGTTTTGGTGGAGGGGGAATTGGAGTATATTGTGGAGAAGATTTTGGATTCTCGTGTCTCTAGACGGAAACTCCAGTATCTGGTCAAATGGAAGGGTTATGCTCAGGAAGATAATTCCTGGGTTTTTGCCTCTGATGTCCATGCCCCAGATCTTGTTCGTGCCTTTCATGTGGCTCATCCTGGTCGGCCTGGGGGTTCTGGTGAGGGTTCGGTGACCCCTCCTTAAGGGGGGGGTACTGTTGTGAATTCTGTGGCTGAATTCACTTCTGTGGTCACAAGTGGTATTGCAGTCTCTGGGCTTCCTCCCTCAGGTGTTTTGGTGAGCTCGTTGGCTGCCTTGCTATTTAGCTCCACCTGAGTCTGTCTTCCTTGCTCCTTGTCAATGTTCCAGTGTTGGATCTGAGCTACTGCATCTTTCCTTGGGCCTGCTGCTCTGCTAGATAAGTGCTTCTAGTTTGTTTTCTGTTTTTTCTGTCCAGCTTGCTATTAACTTTTGCTGGAAGCTCTGAGAGGCAAAGGGGTGCACCGCCGTGCTGTTAGTTCGGCACGGTGGGTCTTTTTGCCCCTTTGCGTGGTTTTCGTTTTAGGGTTTTTTGTAGACTGCATAGTTCTCTTTGCTATCCTCGCTCTGTCTAGAATATCGGGCCTCACTTTGCTGAATCTATTTCATTCCTACGTTTGTCTTTTCATCTTGCTAACAGTCATTATATGTGGGGGGCTGCCTATTCCTTTGGGGTATTTCTCTGAGGTAAGTCAGGCTTGTATTTCTATCTTCAGGCTAGTCAGCTCCTCAGGCAGTGCCGAGTTGCATAGGTAGTGATAGGCGCAATCCACTGCTGCTTATAGTTGTGTGAGGATAGATCAGGTACTGCAGTCTACAGAGATTCCACGTCTCAGAGCTCGTCCTATTGTTTTTGGTTATTGCCAGATCTCTGTATGTGCGCTGATTACTGCACGCTGTGTTGCCTGATTGCCAGCCATAACACCCTCCCATGCGCCCAAACGCTGGTTCTCCCCCACATATAGGGTATCAGCGCACTCAGGACAAATTGCACAACAACTTTTGGGGTCCAATTTCTCCTGTTACCCTCAGGAAAATACAAAACTGGGGGCTAAAAAATTATTTTTGTGGGAAAAAAATTTTGTTTTATTTTTACGGCTCTGCATTATAAACTTCTGTGAAGCTCTTATTGGGTCAAAGTGCTCACCACACATCTAGATAAGTTCCTTAGGGGGTCTACTTTCCAAAATGGTGTCACTTGTGGGGGGTTTCAATGTTTAGGTACATCAGTGGCTCTCCAAACGCAACATGGCGTCCAATCTCAATTCCTGTCAATTTTGCATTGAAAGGTCAAACGGCGCTCCTTCCCTTCCGAGCTCTCCCATGCGCCCAAACAATGGTTTACCCCCACATATGGGGTATCAGAGTACTCAGGACAAATTGTGCCACAACTTTTGTGGTCCAATTTCTTCTCTTACCATTGGGAAAATAAAAAATTGGGGGCGAAAAGATAATTTTTGTGAAAAAAAAAATGATTTTTTATTTTTACGGTTCTGCATTATAAACTTCTGTGAAGCACTTGGTGGGTCAAAGTGCTCACCACACCTCTAGATAAGTTCCTTAGGGGGTCTACTTTCCAAAATGGTGTCACTTGTGGGGGGTTTCAATGTTTAGGCACATCAGTGGCTCTCCAAACGCAACATGGCGTCATCTCAATTCCTGTCAATTTTGCATTGAAAGGTCAAATGGCGCTCCTTCCCTTCCGAGCTCTGCCATGCGCACAAACTGTGGTTAACCCCCACATATGGGGTATCAGCGTACTCAGGACAAATTGTACAACAACTTTTGGGGTCCATTTTCTCCTGTTACCCTTGGCAAAATAAAACAAATTGGAGCTGAAGTAAATTTTTTGTGAAAAAAAGTTAAATGTTCATTTTTATTTAAACATTCCAAAAATTCCTGTGAAGCACCAGAAGGGTTAATAAACTTCTTGAATGTGGTTTTGAGCACCTTGAGGGGTGCAGTTTTTAGAATGGTGTCACACTTGGGTATTTTCTATCATATAGACCCCTCAAAATGACTTCAAATGAGATGTGGTCCCTAAAATAAAATGGTGTTGTAAAAATGAGAAATTGCTGGTCAACTTTTAACCCTTATAACTCCCTAACAAAAAAAAATTTTTGGTTCCAAAATTGTGCTGATGTAAAGTAGACATGTGGGAAATGTTACTTATTAAGTATTTTGTGTGACATATCTCTGTGATTTAATTGCATAAAAATTCAAAGTTGGAAAATTGCGAAATTTTCAAAATTTTCGCCAAATTTCCGTTTTTTTCACAAATAAACGCAGGTAATATCAAAGAAATTTTACCACTATCATGAAGTACAATATGTCACGAGAAAACAATGTCAGAATCACCGGGATCCGTTGAAGCGTTCCAGAGTTATAACCTCATAAAGGGACAGTGGTCAGAATTGTAAAAATTGACCCAGTCCATAACGTGCAAACCACCCTTGGGGGTAAAGGGGTTAATATCTGCCCCAAGTCACTGGCTTTACTACTCTGGCGGAGAAAATTGTGCGGGAGCCCATGCCAATTTTTTTCCGCCATTTAACCCTTTAATTTAATAGATAGAACGGCCAAATTTTGCTCATACACACTACTAACATTGGTAGTGTGGAATATGCAAAAAAAAAATGGGGATATGAGATAGTTTACTGTATGTAAACCATGTCTCATATCATGTCGGGTTTAGGAAGGAGACAGCAAAAGCCGGTAATTGAATTACCGGCTTTAAAGCTACCTAGCGCTGTATGAAGTAATAATATATATACATATATGTGTCTACTGCTATATATATATATATATATATATATATATATATATATATATATATATATATATATATATTTACACATGGATGCCTTGTATTGCCGTATGTCGGTTTTGCAAGCCTGCGAGAAAAACACGCAGTACGGATGCCATACGGATTACATACGGAGGATGCCATGCGCAAAATACGCTGATACACCCTACCTACGGAGGAGCTACGGACCACTATTTTGGGGACTTTTCAGCGTATTACGGCCGCAATATACGGACCGTATTGTCTTACACCGAGTGTGACTCCAGCCTAAGACATAGGGTCAGTCAGGCACGTGGCTAATGTGCATGTGCGGTTTCCTGAAACAGACATGAGGTGACGTTGCCCTGCCTACAGAGCTACTGGGCCTGTTCCTGTGTCTCACTGGTATCCAGGAAAGCTGAGAAATCTGTGCTGCCGAGCAGAGGATTGTGGAAAACATTAACAAAGCCGATAATTAGCACTGCTCACTTACATCTTTGATGGCTGTTAAAAGCTGCCGATTCTTGCATGGACCTGGCAGGTAAAGAGATCAGATTAAATTATAATTTATTACATAGGACCACATATAATACAGTGAGATACTGCACTATCTGTATGAGATAAGTATGATGTATAAGTATACCTGATCTGGGATAACGTGAGGTCCAGCTTCTTCCACAGAGACGACATCATGAATGGGACTTCTGCTTGATTCTCTGAACAAGAGGTTTCAAGTAAGTTCCATGTGATTTATTAGGATGCATAATTAGGTATAAACCAGTCAGATTGGAACATTTTAGGGCAGGTGCAGACTATCGTGTTTTTGGTCGGAATGCGATAGAACCAGACATCGGTTCACACCTGAACTAATGTTATGCTACAGGGCCGTGCATATGTTCGATTTTTTTCCTCGGAGAGTGACGGTTAGAAGAAAAATCATTGCATGCTTCAGTTTGATCTGATTTGGATCGCACTCAGCCATGCAAGTCAACGAGTGCATGGGAAACATCGTAAAACACTCAGATGACATCTGAGTGCAGTCCGATTTCCTCAGACTCACAGAATGGAGAACATGGGAGACATTTTTCTTCTCCATCTCATCTTCTCCTCATCCGACAGAATCGGATCACACTGTGCTCCCACACTGATCAGAGTGGATTTTCATAATCATCTCGATTGTCTCATCTGAGAGAAATCTACAGTCGTCTGCACCTGGACATAGGCCACGATCAGTATTTGTAAGCCAAAATTAGGAGTGGAACAATCAGAGGAAAAGTATAATAGAAACACGTCACCACTTCTGTATTTATCACCCACTCCTGGTTTAGGCTTACAAATAACGATGCAAATTACTGAATGTGTCCTCATAGTGACTTGTACAATTGTTTCCCAGTAATAGATTCATCAGGCCACCAGGTACAGCAGTGTAAGGCTATGTGTACACGTATTCTTGGCCACTGCGGATTTTTCCGCAGCAGATTTGATAAATCTGCAGGGCAAAAACGCTGCGTTTTTGCTGCAGATTTATTGCGGATTTACCGCCCCATAGGGGCAGTTGTTAAACCGCTGCGGAATCCGCAGAAAGAAGTGACATGCTGCGGAATGTAAGCCGCTGTGTTTCCGTGCGTTTTTTTCCGCAGCATGTGCACAGCATTTTTGGTTTCCCATAGATTTACATAGAACTGTAAACTCATGGGAAACTGCTGCGGATCCGCAGCAAAATCCGCATCGTGTGCACATAGCCTTAGTGGTTACCCAGCTGGTGTTAGCAGCACTTTTGTGTATAACCTGAACACGGAGTCTTAATCTTGTGGCCAGAACATGGGTGCAAGATGTTATGAAATAAAGAAATAGACAATATTTAATCAGTAGACTCCTCCATCACTTTGGTAGTGCTGCAGTGATCATATGTTGTCCATCATTCACGTGATCGCAGCAGCCTTTCATTAAAGGGAACCTGTCACCCCGTTTTTTCAGATTGAGCTATCAATACTGTTAAATAGGGCCTGCGCTGTGCGTTACTATAGTGTATGTAGTGTACCCTGATTCCCCACCGAGTTTGCATCTCGGCTTTGGGAAAATGGCCGCCGCGATCTCTAATGCGCATGAACGGCATCCCGCGGCCATTTTCCTGAAGCCCCGTGCAGCAGAGCACTCCATCTGCGCACGCGCGGCCCCAGGAAGATGGCCGCCCCCACCGATGCAAGGGATTACAGCGCAGATCGCGCGCTGTGTCTTCACGTGGGCGCAGGGAATTCGGACCTTGGACATGCGCACACCACTACGCCACCAACGGAAAGCTGGGGAAGAAAAGAGCGCTGTGAACACGCCCACCTGACCAGACCAGCCTGATTGACAGGCGAAAACGGCGACTTTGGTAATGTATTTCTCAGCATACATGGGGAATCAGGGTACACTACATACACTATAGTAACGCACAGCGCAGGCCCTATTTAACAGTATTTATAGCTCAATCTGAAAAAACGGGGTGACAGGTTCCCTTTAACCTCAAGACTGACAGTTGTTAGTACAGGACACGACCACTCAGACCACCAATTGCCTGCAGCGGTTATATGAAAAATGGGCAGCACAAGATCACTGCAGGGTCCGCTGGAGACGTGATACTAAAGTAGGAGGGGTTTCAATAAGTAATATTTCTTTATTTTAAAACATTCCCAGTATTTGGGCAAGTTTTGTAATAGCCCCAATATCCCCTTTAAATGTAAACTGGTGAATCAGGAATCCTAATGGTACAAAATGGCATCTTTCATGTAAATGCTTCAGCAAATCAAGAGTCCTAATATTCCCAGAGTCTACAAGAGGAAAAGCTTCAACCACACACTCACCCTTTGCCTTCATGGTAATATATTCATTTAAGATTGTCGTCAGGTTTTTTCCGAATAGGGACTGAAAAGGAGAAAATATTACACACTGATAAATGAGCTTCATATTAATCAATTCCAGCCTAGACTCCCTTTTACCATTAGCTAAAAGTATTAAGGCTGCACTCACACATGGAGATTCAGGAGCTAAACACAACAGTGGATGCAAAGCAGAGGCAAAGTATTAGTCCATCCTTTATCTCTTTCCTTCTTTTTGGATCCACTCCTGGTTTTGACGCAAAAAACTACATGTATGCTTTACTGCCTGCACTTTATGCTTTTACAGTCAATATCCGGCTCCACCTGACTCGGCGGCAGAGGCGACGCCAGACCTCTGTGGCAGAGCAGTTTTACGAAGCACTGTGTGCCCTTGCCTTGTGTGCCCTCGCCTTGTGTGTCTCTCTGCTGGGAGACAAACACACTTGTGTTCCTTATGGAGATGTTATTATTCAGACTGCTGTCTATGAAGCTCAACAAGCAGTTTAAAAAGGGACAAAATGTTTGTTCACACCAAGCACAGTCATGCCCTGCACCCTTGGCATCGCCAAGCAGTTACCCCGTGCCCAACTGTTTTCCATCTATGGCCTCCTGTAAAAACTAAGAGCTATCAATTGACGAAAACTAGGGTGGAGATAAATGGAAAACAAGTGGTTAAAAACAAGTGCACTGAAATGCTAGTCCACATTATGGGGGCACTGAGAGAGAGGATGGGCTTGGTTTGAACAGTAATTATAGACTCCATTATAAAAACGATTAAAATAATTCTTACCAGCAAGCATCCTGGGATGGTGCCGTCTTCTGTATGATGCTCGGCATACTCTTTGAGATTCGGACTTTCTGCGACAAAGGATTGGCAGGTAGACAGGAGCTTTTCTTGCTGCAAGTAACCTAAAATAAAAGCCACGTGACATTGTAAGTCAAAAAAGCAAAAGCAGTCTGCGACCGAGGGTGCTAGCAATGGATGGACCACCAAATAGGAGTGCATCATGCTGAACAGGCAGAAGCATCAATACTGAGAATAAAGAAACGAATTCAGTGAGGACAGAACATCCATTCTGCAGCAAAGCACTAGATTTATTTACTGCATACAAAGGGTATTGTCTCTATGCATGTAAAAGGGGAAAAAAGCGAGTATGTGGATGAAAAAGCAGTGGATCGCTGCTGCTACTTTCTGAGTTAAGACATTTGCCTGCCTGTTTTATCACAGGAGCGACTGTTTCTGCCACATCTCCGGTTTCCTGAACTCATAAATCAAGCCAGTGAGGTGGGAGCTCCTGTGGCTGCTGAGCTTTAACGTCACTGACAATTTACGATGAAATCAGGGAACTGGAGACGTGGCACAGGGCAATGTATTACATTAGAAAATAACAGCTGTGAGCCCTGCTGTTTCGTCTGTATACTCGCTTATCAAGTTACTTAGGCTTCCTCCCCTGGCCAGTAGATGTGGTATATGAACTGGAGCAGCTCTGCATTGTCAGACACAGACATTACAAGGCATTTACAAAATCATCTGAGCAGAGGTTTTTTTTTTTTTTGTTTTTTTTTCTAAGCATCCAAATATTCCAAGATCTACTGATTAAAACGTTTGTTTGTGGGACAGCCCCATTTAATAAGCCTGTTTCCTATCTCTTCCCCAATTCATGTGAGGCCAGTCATGGAGATTAGGAACCATCCATATGAGGTCACCCTGTCACCGGTGAATGGCTTCTACGCTTTTTGATCAAACAACTGAGTACTTCATGATTTTTTTTTTACATGCATAGAAATAGTGAAGTTCATGTATTCATTAGCCCACTTCTCTCTGCAGCCAATTTTTGTATTTTCATTTCTTTCTCCAACTTTTTTTTTTTCTTCAATAACTATGACTTTTTTTTTTTTTTTCATTCTTGCACTGACATACATATGAGGGTTTTTTTTTGTGCGGAACAAGATATAGTTTTGAATGACATCATTCATTTTATCATATACAGCAAAGGGAAATGTAAAAAAAAAAAAAAATATAGGTGCAGTAAAATGGTGGAGAAAAGAAAAAAACAAAACATAACTGTCAATGTATTTTTGGATTCTATTTTTTACGGCATTATAGAGTAAAAATTACCTGGACACATGATTACAGAGATACCAAATATGTATACTTTTATCTATTTCATACTTTATTTTTAACTGGATTTTTGTTAAAAAAAAAAAAAAAAAAATTGTTGTCACACCATTTTTTGAGACCTGTAACTTTTTTTTTTATAATACAATCCATGGATTTTTACAGGCTTTTTTATGGCGTGATGAGCTGGTGTTTTTATGTAACGTATATACTGTAATTCTTGGGGTATATACTATGCTTTGATCGCTTCTTATTGAATTTTTTTTATCGTTATTGCAGTGACCAAGAAAAAAAAAATATTCTGGAGTTTCGCGATTTTTTTTTTTCTCCTTACAGCATTGAGGCTATGTGCACACGTTCAGGATTTTTTTTTTTTTCCCCCCGGGGGAAAAAAAACACTAACAAAAACCCTTACATAAGCATCCCAACATTTTTAATGCATTCTGCAATTTTTGTGCAAATGATGTGTTTTTTTCGGTGAAGCATGCTCATTAATTTTGTGGTTTTTTCGCGCTTTTGCCGCTATATTATTGCATTGGGAAGCTCCAAGGTAAAAACTGCAGAGATTCCTGAACATGTGCACATAGCCTCAGCCATTCAGCATAATTAATTCTATATATCAATAGATCAATAGATCGGACTCTTCTTCACACAGTGATAGCAGATATATATATATATATATATATATATATGGGCAGCATGGTGGCGCAGTGGTTAGCACTGCAGCCTTGCAGCGCTGGGGTCCTGGGTTCTAATCCCACCCAGGACAACATCTGCAAAGAGTTTGTATGTTCTCTCCGTGTTTGCGTGGGTTTCCTCCGGGTTCTCCGGTTTCCTCCCACATTCCAAAGACATACTGATAGGGAATCTAGATTGTGAGCCCCATCGGGGACAGAGATGATAATGTGTGCAAACTGTGAAGCGCTGCGGAATATGTTAGCGCTATATAAAAATAAAGATTATTATTATTATTATTAATATATATTTATTTATTTTTTTACATTTCTTTATTGTTAACTGGGACAAAGGTGAGCAATTCACATTTTATATTTTTTCTTTTACATTTTGAAAATTAATTTTACACTTTGTTAGTCTCCCTTAGGGGACTTGAACTTGTTATCTGTACCATATAGTTCAGTACTGCGGCACTTAGATGCTTCTCTCAGTGACTGACGGCGGCATTTAACTGGTTAACTGCAATCGTTATTGGAGGGAGATGCCAATTTTAATACAGATCTGCCCTTTGTGGAGAGGCTTCTACTTCTCATCCCCCCTCCAGAGTCCTTGACGTACTCTGTGACATGTAGAACATGAAGGGGTTAATCGCAGTGTGCTGACACTCAATGACTTACTTCCCCTATGATTTCAGATTAACTCTATTTTTAAAATAATTTCTGTTATTCTATGTGACAGAATCAATATCTATGTGGCTGATCAATATTTTTTTTTCTTCTACAGACCGGATTGCGGCATACGATGAGGGGCTCCACAAATCGAAGCACGCGCCCCCATTAAAGTCTATGTCTGAGTGTCATTTACATAATTGATCCGGATCTCTTGCATGAGAGAATCTACGCTCGTGTGAGCCGTAAACCTCATTCAAACCTCCGCTTTTTGTATAGAGGCGCTACCCATGTGTTTTTTTTTTTCACGGATAGGACTCGTGCCTTGGAGTCACATGTCCGGAGATTTTTCACGGTCCACGCAATGTCACGGTGACACGTCTGGTATTGGTAAAAAGTGTCGGATCAAAAATCGGCAATGCAAGTCTAAGGATCCGTGAAAAATAACTGGCCAGCACCTAAATCACAACCTGATCAGGAGAAGAGAATTTTTTTCTTCTCTCATCTGAGAAAATCGGATGAAACTCGGCCCAAATTTTGATGAAACTCGATAAAAAGGACGCGATGTGAGAAAATTCATGACATCTGAATTAACCCTTACACGGATTAGAAAGTGGCATTACAGACCACTTTTTTTTTTTTCAAGTTACAAAAAGTTAAGCCATTAAAATAATAATACTAAAAAAAAAAAAAAAAATTAGAGCCGCACTGGCATTGCTGTAATGGTACTGATCCAAATAATTATGTTTCCAGATGATTGCTACAAGAAAAAAAAAAAAAAACACAACAAAATCAGAATTGTATATTTTTTAACCATTTCACCCTAATAGGTTTTTTTTTTTTTGTACATTGAATAGTAAACTACAATTCGTCCCACAAAAAAAAAAAAAGCCTCCATACGGATCGGGTGAAGAAAATGTTATGGGTCTTAGGCAAAAAAAAAGAAGAAAGAAGCACAAAAATATGAAAATTAGGCACTTTGCTAATAAAAAATCTTAACTAAGGCGAGGAGTGTTAGGAATGTCCATGACACGGGAGGAGGGGGGTGCGGAGCCCTGGGGGGATCTGCTGGGAGTTGTAGTGGCCCACGGTGGTCACCACGTACACGGGGAGGTGACAGGTGTCCGTATATAAACAGACATGATGGCGGAGGAGGCCGCCGGGCACTGACATGCACAGCGCAGTATGTGGCCCGTGCGGCGGGCACTCACCCAGAACCAGCCGGGCCACATCGGAAGGAAGCAGCATGGCGACCCCTCCTGCGGGGCATCCGAGACGTCAGCCTCTGCCCGGAGCCGCTCCCCGAACTCACAGCCACGTCCCGTCACTCAGTGACCTGCTTCTCCCGCGCTGCTGTGCGGTGTCACACTGTAAACCGTCCCCAGCGAGAGCAGCGCCCGGAGTTCCGGATGAGGGCAGCCCGCTCACAGTTCCGCTCAGATTATAATAATGACTGGAAAATATCATCATTGATGACAACTAGTGACGCCCACCTTACAGTGTATGGCCGCTCCAGCAGACAAATAATGGAGAACTGCATAAATGGCAATCCCTTCATATAGAGTAATGCTAATGTCACAGTATAATGGTCCCGTCAGCGCTTCCTCTTTCCATAATTCTGCTCTCAACTAAGTAAACCATATTTTTTTCCAATCGTCTCAATGAACACTAAAGTGACAAGCAAATGGCAGCCACGGCCATGTGAGCAGCCCCACAGACTTTAAGGCCACGTGCACACGTTCAGTATTTGGTCAGTATTTTACCTCAGTATTTGTAAGACAAAACCAGCAGAGGAACAATAGGAACACGTCACGTCACCACTTCTGTATTTATCACCCATTCCTGGTTTTGGCTTACAAATACTGAGGTAAAAAACTGACCAAATACTGATAGTGTGAACGTAGCCTTAGGGTATGTTTCCACGTTCAGGAAACGTTGCGTTTTTGACGCTGCGTTGAGCCACAGCGTAAAAAAAACGCAGCGTCCAGATGTTACAGCATAGTGGAGGGGATTTCATGAAATCCCGTCTCCACTATGCACGTCTTTTAGGCGCGTCTTTTAAGAACGCAGCATGTCCTTACATTGCAGAAACAACACCAGGACAGCGCAGGTGACCTGTCGGTGACCTCAGGTGCAGATTTGGTCAGGATTTTACCTGCAGAAAATCCTGACCAAATCCTCATGCAATCCTGAAGGTGGACACATACCCTTAGGCTATGTGCACACGTTGCGGTTTTTACCGCGGATCCACAGCGTTTTTGACGCTGTGGATCCGTAGCAGTTTTCCATGCGGTGTACAGTACCATGTTAACCTATAGAAAACAAAAAACCGCTGTGCACATGCTGCAGAAAATACCGCGCGGAAACTCTGCGGTTTATTTTCCGCAGCATGTCAATTCTTTGTGCGGAATCCGCAGCGGTTTAACACCTGCTCCATATTAAAAAAACGCAGGAGTAAAACCGCAGTAGAATCCGCACAACAACCGTGGAAAATCTGCAGGAAAAACGCAGTGATTTTGCCCTGCGGATTTATCAAAATCAGTGCGGAAAAATCCGCACACCAGGACGCAGCGTGGCCACATACCTTATAGTCTGTGGGGCTGCTCACACATCTGTATATTTTTGCAGACCGTGTGTCCGCACCGAATACATATCCATTTTCGATCAAGTAACAGGTCAAACTTTCCAATACAAGTCTGTGGAGGAATCAGACAACGCTCAGGCGCCACCTTTGCGCTGTCCGATTTTCACAGTCTGTTTGATATGAGAAACCTCCACCATTTTTTTTTTACAAGAAAGACTGATTAAAGTCTGAAGGTAAAAAACAATCACAGTTGGACCATTTTTTTATTTTTTGTACACGTGAAAAATCACCGACATCTGAATGTGGCCTAAGACTAAGTCCATAAGCGCATACGAAAAATTGTCTTTTTTTTTAGTCTGAAACTGACCTTTTTTTTTCATCTGTACGCTGTTCTTTATATCCATTTTTAATAAAAATCGGGCCACCATCTAGTTTTTAATAAAAAGAAACCCTAGAGCAGTTTCTTCTGTAATTTTTGCAATGGATTTTGCTTAAGAATGGATGCAATATTGGCGTGGTTTGCCAAGGGACAGGAGTGGATGTGCCTGTGCAGGGCTCCTGCTAATCCCTTAATTGCTACTAATTTAGCCTACATATATCTGGACTATTCTATTCCTCAACACCTATAAACATGCCAGGATCAAGAGGGAAGAGGAAAATCGCTGGCACACCTAAGAATTCTCCCTCATTTGGGCAGAGAAGTACCCGGGAGAAAAACAATGGCGGCAGCAGCAGGCTTCCCCCTGGTGGGAAAGAAAGAAGTCCCGGGAGCCTAAGCAGTGGAACTAACAGCCGAAAACCAGCGGTCCTGCGGCACCAAAGTGCACAGAAAATCACCCAGACTGCAGCTCCGAGGTCCCCTGCCCCTGCACCAACTCTGACAAAGACTGCAGGTACATCGGTGGGAGGCAGAGGGACCGCTGAGATTTACAATGCAGCGACGCGGCGGAGGGATACGCTGGACGGCGCAGAGGTGCCGGCTTTGGGGATCCCGACGCCTGTCAAACCAGCGGCGCCGGGCAAATCAGAGACGCCGGGCGGTGAGGAGAGGAGAGGGAGCCGTGGATCCATATCAGCGACGCAAGCCACCGCGTCGCTATGGGAGCCAGGAGCGGAGAACGGGACGGAGCGACAGACCGGCGGCGGAGTGATCCCGCCGATGCAGCGCAGCTCATTGAGGTACGATGCGAAGGAGTTCGTACCCAGAAGTGACAGGAGATGCCAGACGCCGGGAGCTGCAGCAGGGGACAGCGAATATACAGAGAAGCGGCGGGTCTCGCCTGCCGCATTGGCTTTCGAGGGAGAGTGCTTGGGGAAGCGATCGCCCCCCCAGAGTAGGGGGGGGGGGAGGTTGATCCCCAATAAAAGCAACGCTATTAAAGGTGAGACTGAGAGAGATAATCAAAGAGGGGGCAGGTTTGTGAGAGTTGGGGCGGAGCCATATTCACAGCAGGGACTCAGCCTTGGTTGTGGCTCCCTCTCACCCCCACTACGGACTTTTGATAGGAAGGAGGCATTAGAAATAAAATCGAGTAACCAAATGAACACCACCAATGAGTGCCTATATGATAAGGAATACACCTCATTTGGTAAAATGGCTAAACATGCTGCTTTGCTGCCCAAATCACTTATTAAATCTTTCGCCATTGGGCTTGAAGAAAAACTTAAAGAACAGTCTATTTTTGATAACCCTTACTTGACCCCTGACCTCTCTATGACATCTTTGGTGGGGAGGGAGGCGCAATCAATCAGTCACACAGCGTCTTCAGCTTCCTCCGAACGTGATTATAAAGATCTTATGGATGACTGTGACAATGAGGGGTTAACAGATTTAGAGGGGTGCTCAGAGGAGTCCAGCGATATGGAGGACTTAAGTGGCTCAGATGACACATCAAAAACCTCATATGTGAGCGACATGGAGCAGGAGCAGCCTTGTACTGAGGTCCCTAATTATTCCCCAATTGATAAAATTGTGGCCTCTGACGAGTATCCCTCTATGAAATTCATGGTCAACCTGTGTAGGGCTCTTTTGTCATCTATGGAGCTAAAAGGAACTAGGTTATCTGAAAAAATATTCAAAAAACTATTCAGAGAAGTTTTCTCGCATTTTGGCGGTGCCCCATTCTCTATCGCCAACACGACCTCTGATGATTCCCCTAACATCCCGAATAAATCCTACTCTCCAAGCAAACACCAAGGGTTGGCGTCTTGCAATAATGCGGAGGGCGAGCCTGCACGTCCAGATCCCCTGGTCAATCTAAAAAACGATATAGACTCCTTCAGAGCCAAATTAACTGATTTTGAAAATTACAAAAGAAAAAACAACTTGAAAGTCCGCGGTATCCCGGAATCGGTGGGGAAATCCCAGCTAGAAAAATATATTTCCTCTATGATATCTTACATGCTCCCCGAAACTAAAGGTAAAAACCTAATAGTAAAAGCATTCAGGATACGGAGACCTCCCTTTCTCCCGCCTAATACTGCCGCGGATGTTATCGTCTCACTATACCCCAATTGGCTTAGAGACTCGTTGCTCGTCGCCGCAAGGGAGCCAAGGTTCCTCTCGTCTCACTATGGACACTTGACATTGTACAGGGATCTGTGCAAGGACACTATGCAAAAACGTAAAATGTTTCAGCTCGCCACCAATAGACTGCACCAGGCTGGAATGCAATATAACTGGCACCAGTTCTCTAACCTGAGATTCCTCTTCGCGGCAAAATGGCGTACTTTTACTTCTCCAGCAGAGGCGATGAACTTCCTAGATCGTGCGGGTATAGGACATCCCGGATCTTCTTCTGACCCTACTTCCAAAACCAAAATTAACTCCTGAATGTTTCTCTTCTCTTTGTATAGTCCAGGTCACAACATGTGATTGAACCGATCTTGTTGCCCAATTAGTATTGGACCATTATCGATGGTCCTACCTTGACAGGCTGTCATTTTTTCCCATCAGTTACGCTAATTCTGGTTACTAAATTTTTGCAATATTGATTAAGTGAGGCTACTTATTTTATTATGCAGCTTTATACATAATCTCAGCCGCTGGCCTACACTATTTTTAGTTAACCCGTATCCTACTGCTCCTTTAAAGTTGATATATTCATCTGTTATTACATAGTTTAGAGAGATACATATACTATTCTTGTCTATGCATATTTCATCTAACCTACTCTTAAGTGGTTCTCTTATGATACAGCTACCATGTTTAATTCTACTGAACTAATGTCTGCTTGTCTCCCCTATTGTATAGGGGTCCTTCCCTGGTCTCGTGTCCCTTCCCTCCCTTCCTCCCCTCCCTAGTTTACCCTTCTCGGTTAAATATAATTGTTAAAATCCAATAAAAATTATTTTGAAAACAAAAAAAAAAAAAAAGAATGGATGCAATATTGATGGTGTCTATAAGGCATCTATTTTTTTTTCTCTCTCATTAAAATTGACGGCAAAGTCTCTTCTGAAATAAAATGAATGAAACTGGTGCCTGAGACAATCAAAATAGCGGCGTAGGCGTTCATCCATCAAGTTGCCATGGGTTGAAAGGCCATTATTATTATTATTACTATTATTAGTATAATATTATTGTTATTGCTATTATTTCTTTATTATTATATTAGTATTATTATATTATTATTATTCCTATTTTTTTATTGTTGTTATTATTGTTATTTATTGTTGCGTTTTACCTGCGGATTACCCGCGGATTTACTGCGGATTTGCAGCGTTTTTTCACCTGTGGTTTTACACCTGCGGATTCCTGTTGAGGAGCAGGTGTAAAACGCTGCGGAATCCGCGCAAAGAACTGACATGCTGTGGAAAATAAACCGCTGATTGGCCGCTGCGGATTCACAGCAATTTTCCAACCGGTTTACTGCTGCGGCAAATCCGTAACGTGCGGACATACCCTAAGGTTGGGTTCAGACCAGTGTACTGTATGAAAAATTTAAAAAAACCGTTTTCATCCATATTGTCATCGTGTATCTGTTTTTGACATCCATTGCGGTGTCCGTTTTTTTAATAATATGATGTAGAAGACCAAATACAGGGTCCTATGTTAATAATAATCTATCAGCAGGAATCAGGTGCTATACGGATGATCCATATGGGATACCATTTTTTGGCGCACCCGTAGACTTCAATGGGTGAGTCTCAACCGACATACAGAAGAGAATAGCGCACGCTGCCATTTTCTTCATACAGACCAAGTGTCCGTGTTACAAAGCATAATCTGAACAGCCCTATAGGCAGTCCGTGTGATCTCCGATTATAATACATACCGCCAGGGGAGAAGCTATAGGAGGTGCAGGGGTTACAATCACACTGGGCCCTGCAGCCAAGAGGGGCCAAAACGTCCCTTGTCCATATCAAAAGATTATTAATGTTAAAGACCAGTAACAGTTTGGAGATTTTGCATATGGGCCCACGATCTTAAAATTACGCCATTGCATACAGAACACGTACGTGTAATATACTCGTCTCTATGAGCCCTAAGGTTAAAGCGGTATTCCCAGCTCCAAGGTCCTATCCCAATATATGTATTCGGCCATGTTTTTATACGTTCAGTATTTGGTCAGTATTTTACCTCAGTATTTGTAAGCCAAAACCAGGAGTGGAACAAATAGAGGAAAAGTATAATAGAAACATATGCACCACTTCTGCATTTATCACCCACTCCTGGTTTTGGCTTACAAATACTGAGGTAAAATACTGACCAAATACTGAACATGTGAATGTGGCCTTAGGTGTAATAATAATAATATTAGCAAATCCCTCCAATTAGTACTAATGTAGTCTAGTTCTTCTGATTCGCTATGTCACTTACCCCATGTGCAGGGCATTGCAGTAGCTTAGGTATCCATGGTTGCGATTACTGTCACTATATGAGTGGTCGTATCCATGGATACCTAAGTTACTGCGATGCCTGCACATGAGGTAAGTGACATAGTGAATCAGAAGAACTGCACTACATTTGTAATTGGAGTTTTTTGTTAATATCATTATTCCTACATATTGGAATACGATCTTGGAGATGGGAATACTCATTTAAATTGCCACAATAAGTTTCTCATTCTGCATGTTTTCGCTGTCCAACAACCTCAGCTCAGTTCCATCAATGTGGATAGGATTTATAGAAATCTCACATCCACTGCACTGTTATTTACACAAAATGTTTCTGACATCCGCAACTTCTCCATTCCTCTTGCTGTAAATATGTGGGTTTTTTTTTTGCAATATATTTAGGATCCAATTAGCCAGTGGATCCGTCGAATCAATGAATCCGTCGCATCAGTTTTTCACAATGTGTAACAGATCCGGTGATCCGTCGAGCCAACGGATTGTGACTGACGGCAGAAAACTGATGTGTGAAAGGGGCCTAACTAGAACTTTAGTGCTGCGCTCCGCACATATGGAGGAAATGTCTTGCGATTTTTTTTTTACAGTTTTCATGGGTGCTCGGTGTGTTGTGGGTGTACAGGCCTCATCTCGGGACATATTGAGGCACATTTATCTGAAGGGTCTACAAGGAAACAGATTTGTTGCCCATAACAACCAATCATAGCACAGCTTTCATTTTACCAGAGCTGGTCGTAGTATGTAAGCTGGGATCTGATTGGTTGCTTTGAGCAGCAAGGACAGTTTTTGTTTCCTTAGGGACATTTTCGATAGGTCTGGATGAGGCTGTGTATATGGTTATCAGTGTAGGTATGGATGTGTACTCAGGCTGTGCGCCACCTGCTGGTCAGAGGGAAAAGTGAAAGTGGCGGAAGGCTTTGAGTGTGACACCGAGGCTGGCAGCGTGGAGGAGACGGGCAGCAGTGGAGAGGTAATGCTGGGGCTGCCGGCCGGGGAGTGGGGTGTCTGTCCCAGGGGGGACCAAGCCCTGAGCACTGTGAGCAGACCCCCGTCCTGCGCAGTTACACACAGCAGTGCCAGTGTCCGCAGGGAGGGAAGTTTCCATTACAAGTGGCTGTTTACTCCTCAGCGATGTGTTACATTGTAGACGCGTGTTTGCTTCTTGTTCAGAAGAACTGTCATGGGGATTTCCCATGAAAAGCCTGACTGGCAGGCTGTAATGTGTGATTAGTGGGGGTCCTGCTGATGCAGCCCCTCTTCTTACACATTGATGGCTCGTCTGCTCATGTTTGTCATAGGGAATACAAGTAAGAGAGTCGTTTTTGTGTATTGATTTTTTTTTTTTGCATAAAACCTTCCATCATTGCGCTGGATCCAGTTTTCATCTTGTGTCCGTTTTTACAATCAGGGTGGCATCCATGTGTCCTAAGAAAAAACGGAATCCACACTAAGGCTACTTTCACACTAGCGTCGAATTCGGCCCGTCGCATTGCGTCGGGCCGAGATTCCGACGCTAGCGTTTCTTGTGCCGCACAACGGGTGCAGCGGATGCATTTCTCCAGCGCATCCGCTGCCCTATTGTGAGGTGCGGAGGTGGGGGCGGAGTTCCGGCCGCGCATGCGCGGTCGGAAAAAGCGGTCCGTCGGCAGCAAAAAAGCGTTACATTTAACGTTTTTTGCTCCCGGCGGTCCGCCACAACACAGCGCAACCGTCGCACGATGGTTGCGGCGTGTGTCAATACGTCGCAATGCGTCGGTAATGTTACTCTATGGGGCAAAAACGCATCCTGCAAACAACTTTGCAGGATGCGTTTTTTCCCCTAAACGACGTATTCCAAAAAACGCCAGTGTGAAAGTAGCCTTATTCACCCTCACTAGATGGATTCTCCAGGATTTGAACATCACTGTCTGATCAGTGGGGGTGCGACATACTGCACCCCGTGGCCGATCAGTATCAGTAGCGGCTAGAACTGCACAGCATTGCCCCGGCGAGTGTATAGCGGCCGGCTGCTCCACATCCGCCACCTATTCAAATCAATGTGCAGTTCCCAGTCGCAGCCATTATTCTGCCGAGGGCGCTGTGCTGCTCCGCAGCTGAGCAGTTCTGACCTCCAACCACAAGACGGATTTCATCACCAGGTACCACTGTAACCAGTGTAACGGCGCCGACCTGACCCTGCCTGTAGTTACTGTGCACAATCCTGCTGACAGTTTCCCTTTAAGCTGCATTATAAGAAGCGTCAGCAGGATGCGTGGGCTGCCCTCGCCGCAGTACTTGACTGTCTCGGTTTCTGTTGGTGGAGTGGGAATTTTGTTGGGAACCTTCCAAGGGGGAGAAGATCTGACTTTTGCTGCCGTCTCCTTGTTTGCACCGTGACTCATATTTATATAGAGATTTTGTCGGACAAGAAAAGGGGTAACCAAGGGCAGATAGTGTCTATAACCTAGCATCTGGGAAAATTGTAACAATAGTACATTACAAGAGTGATATCTGTATAAGAATATTCCCAGTAGACCTAACTCTGTTGACCCCCTGACGAAGGTGTTCCGAAACGCGCGTTGGGGCGGACACCGAGGCGCTGCGCTGGTTCTGGATCGGTCTCACTTTGGGGTGATGTATTTATATTTACTATCGCTTTATATAGCTTATGGTGGTACTGTGATACTATATGGTGTGTTTAAGACTATGGTCGATTACATTGCGACTGGTGAGCACCTTAATCTGATATGACATCTTATTTTGCCCCATATTGACCAGGTTATCCTGATTTGTTGCACTAGTGTGGTGCACTAATTTGTTACTATGGATCAGTAGGCAGTGTCCTGGTGTCTCGTATGCACTATTTGTTTTTAATACTGTTGGATGACTCTGTTGTCATCACTGACCCCTTGCCTTACACTTGATAATAAAGCAATTTTATTCATGACATAAAGTTATCGTTTTGGATTCATTTCCTCTTTCCCCCCTTTCTATAGATATTTTGTCGTAGACTTGAGCCTGGAGGCCTTGGCTTTAGGAGAATGCGTTTTCCTGTCCCGGTGCCATACAATGTGACAATTATTATAAAGCTTATAGACTTTCGGACGGCACCGAACCTTATAATCATGCATTGTGTTGCCTGAGATGTTGTCCTGCAATATTTCATTTATAAGGTGCTCATTTATTCATTTGGTCTGGCCTAGAATAAATGTGTTTCTATGGTGAGATGGAAGTAAGCTGCTGAGTGCCATATCTGCCATAAAGACAAAAGGATCAGGCGGTCAAATTTATCATACCTGATCCTCCTCCCCCCCAAACCAAACCCCCCCTCCCCCCCTCCGACATCATCTGGATAAGGGTCGAGTTAGGAGATTCCCCTTAAACATAAGAAGATTGGATGCTCGCTAATAGTGGGATCGGCAGACTTTAAAGGATTGTTCACAAAATAGCAAGATATCCCCGATCCAAAAGATAGCGGATCACTTGTTAATCCCCCAACGATCCTGAAAATGGAGTGCCAGAACCCTGAGAATGGGGCTTGCAGAGACCCATCCTCACTGGAGCAGAGGTGCCCATGTTTGACCACAGCTCCCTTCATTGTGGATTGTGTATAGGACTGTTGGAGAAATCCGAGTACAGGACTAAAGGCTTGTGCAGATACACTCATCCCCATGATATTCTATGGGGACGTGCACATAGTCAATTTTTCCTTTTCCTCAGACCGAGGAAAACAATTGCACCATGTACGAGTTGCATCTGGTTATTGGATCGCATTCAGTCATTCATGCCTGTGGGTCCTTGGAAAATATCAGACCGCACTCAGATGACATTCGAGTGGAGTCCGCTTTTCACGGACAGTCTGAACGGAGAAAGTGGAGATTTTTTTTCTATTCTCCGACGAGAAAATCAGATCTCACAGTGATCAGAGTGTGATTAGCATCATCAGACTGATTTTTCGCAGGTATATAAACATGGTCGTGTATCTTGGCATAGGGCTACCGTCAGACAATCAGTATTTGGTCAGTATGATACATCAGTATTTGTTCGCCAAAACCAGGTGAGGAACAATCGGAGGAACAGTATAATAGAAAAAGGTAACCACTTCTGTATTTATCACCCACTCCTGGTTTTGGCTTACAAATACTGATGTGAAATACTGACCAAATACTGTTAGTGTGCATGTAGCGTAAGACTTGGCCTCTGCATTGCCCTGTTTTCTGGATTGTCAGCGGTTCCAGCGTTTGGACACCCAACAATCAGTGCGTTATCCCTTATCTTGTGGTCACCTTAGCATATAGTATCCAACGCGAGAGCATCGGATATTGTAATGATAGGCTGCTCAAACTCTGATCACTGACATTCGGCTCCCGCTTGCAGCAGACTGTCTCGCATGACAGGATCTCAGAGGAGACGGAAACAGTAATTTCTCCATTGCTGACATCTGCGGTAATGGGACTGCTCTTGGGTGACATCTGAGTGCAGTCTGATGTTTCACACGCACCCATAGACTTGTATGGGTGAGAGTAATCCAATTCTCAGACACACTCGCTGCATGCTCCGAATCGGCATGATAAAGTAATCGCAGGTCTGAGCTGCCCCGTAAAATAACACTGGGCCGAGTCCAATACGATGTTTTATAGCATAGCCCTCGGCCGTGTTATACGCTCCTCTGACTCCGGCCTATCCCCTTTAATGCAGCAACGTGAAGCAAGGACCTTTGATTGGTTAGGCTCCCAGTGCTGAGATCTCCACCGATTGCTAGAAAGCCAGGGGACAAGCATTTGCGGCTTACGCTATTACAGACACTTTTCCATGTGCTGTCCTTGAAAAACGGATATCGCGAAGACCAATCTTATTCAATGGGGCAGTGCAGATGAAATGTTCTTTTCACAGATTGAATCTGTGCGTGAAAAAAAGTTATAGCACTCACTAGTTTATTCTGTGTGGCGAATGAGACTCACCCTTTCAAGTCAATTCATAAAAAAAAATATTCTGCTGGCATTGGCAATCACCTCTCCCGCTCGGACCAACACCCACACGGGCCCGGTTGTGACCTCTGCAACTGCGATTGTTACACCTCTGTTGAAAAGGTTAAAAGAAGTGACCGGTCCGTACTGGCTCACTGGTTTATTCAATACAACGTAAAAAAAAAAGTGCCCTGTAAAGTGTCTAGCTCCTGAAAAAGTCACCAGGTTTGAGATGTCTAAAAGACTCCATGTGTACATACCCTTAGTTATTTGTGAATCTGCCGGAAAAGCAATGTGTTGAGTAGGGTGCTTTGATTTTTTTTTTTGCTGTAGTGAATGAACACTAACACTGTTTTCTCTTTCTTAGTCGGTGTTTGTCCTCCTGGCTGCGCCAAAGGAGTTGAATTCCCAGCACCATGAGTCTTGCTTTACATGAGCTGCTGCTCTGCTGCCGTCAGCTGGAAACTGACAAGGCCACAGAAAGACGGGTATGGCGTCCTGATATGGTGTCCTTAATGCGTCCTTATATGGTGTCCTTAATGCTTCCTTATATGGTGTTCTTATTGTGTCCTTATATGGTGTTTTTATTGTGTCCTTATATGGTGTCTTTATTGTGTCCGTAGTGCGTCCTTATATGGTGTCTTTGTGTCATTAATGTGTCCTTATATGGTGTCTTTGTGTCATTAATGTGTCCTTATATGGTGTCTTTATTGTGTTCGTAGTGCGTCCTTATATGGTGTCATGCGTCCTTATATGGTGTTCTTATTGTGTCCTTATATGGTGTTTTCATTGTGTCCTTATATGGTGTCTTTATTGTGTCCGTAGTGCTTCCTTATATGGTGTCCTTATTGTGTCCTTATATGGTGTCTTTATTGTGTCCGTAGTGCGTCCTTATATGGTGTCTTTATTGTGTCCGTAGTGCGTCCTTATATGGTGTCCTTATTGTGTCATTATGGGGTCCTTATGTTTCACTATTGCAGTGTTTCCCAACCAATCTTCAGTGTAGCCCTATACTGGTGGTGCTGTTACATACCTGTCATGGCGCCCCCTGCTGTAATTTCCCTCTCTAAACAACTACCTAGTGTGTCCAGTGTCAGTGAGAAAAAGCTACTTCTGCTGCTCCGATTCTTATTGACCCTTGTTTTTGTGTTCTGGATGACTTTTTATTTTTAAACATTGTCTTTATTGAAATTATAAACAGAAAAAGGAGGATATTCTAAACAAAAAACAATCACTGAGCGGTGGGGAATAACAAAGTTATCAACTTGTGACTCAGATCCTGAAAGCAATGTAGGACAAAAACATCATGTGAATACAAAGAAACCAGGATGAGAAAACAAACAACCATAATTACCCAAACTGATTGGAATAAAACATGCAAAAGAGAATACATAGGAGATGGAGGAAAACAGAGGAGTAAGAAAAAGGGGAAAGCAGAAAGAGATGACACAATTGTTAACCTGTTAAATGCTGCTGTCAATCTCTGATCGCAGGTCGCTTATGGGTTGTCATGGCAACCAGGGGTCTGCTGATGACCCCCGTGCCTGCCATTACGGAGGTTATTTTAAATCCTACCTGTGACCGGCCTTCAGAGGAGACCGTGATTTCTCCTATATGCAGCAGCACTGTGACATCCTTGTATATAGCACAAGCGATCAAATGATCGCAAGTTCAAGTCCCCTGCGGGGGATAACAAGAACAGTGAAAAGTAGAACATGTTTTAAAAAATCTAAAAAAAACTCCATAAGGTTCCCCTTCCCCCATTGAAAATAAAGATATTAAAAAATACACACATACGGCATCGCCGCATTTAGAAAAGTCTGACCTCTCGAAATGTAAAAATAATTATCGTATATACTCTAGTATAAGCCGAGGCATCTACTTTTGCCACGGAAAACTGGGTAAGCTTATTGACTCGAGTATAAGCCTGGTATACATTGTCCCCTCATCCCTGTCCTGGTATGTGGCTCCCCCCCGTCCTGTCCTGGTATGTGGTTCCCCCCCCCCCCCCCCGTCCTGTCCTGGTATGTGGCTCCCCCCCGTCCTGTCCTGGTATGTGGTTCAACCCCCCCCCCCCCCCCCGTCCTGTCCTGGTATGTGGCTCCCCCCCGTCCTGTCCTGGTATGTGGTTCCCCCCCCCCCCCCCGTCCTGTCCTGGTATGTGGCTCCCCCCCGTCCTGTCCTGGTATGTGGCTCCCCCCCCGTCCTGTCCTGGTATGTGGCTCCCCCCCCGTCCTGTCCTGGTATGTGGCTCTCCCCGTCCTGTCCTGGTATGTGGCTCCCCCCCGTCCTGTCCTGGTATGTGGCTCTCCCCGTCCTGTCCTGGTATGTGGCTCTCCCCGTCCTGTCCTGGTATGTGGCTCCCCCGTCCTGTCCTGGTATGTGGCTCCCCCCCGTCCTGTCCTGGTATGTGGCTCCCCCCCCGTCCTGTCCTGGTATGTGGCTCCCCCCCCGTCCTGTCCTGGTATGTGGCTCCCCAGTCCTGTCCTTGTATGTGGCTCCCCCCGTCCTGTCCTGGTATGTGGCTCTCCCCGTCCTGTCCTGGTATGTGGCTCCCCGATCCTGTCCTGGTATGTGGCTCCCCCCCGTCCTGTCCTGGTATGTGGCTCCCCCCCGTCCTGTCCTGGTATGTGGCTCCCCCCCCCGTCCTGTCCTGGTATGTGGCTCCCCCCTTCCTGTCCTGGTATGTGGCTCCCCCCGTCCTGTCCTGGTATGTGGCTCTCCCCGTCCTGTCCTGGTATGTGGCTCCCCCCCTTCCTGTCCTGGTATGTGGCTCCCCCCTTCCTGTCCTGGTATGTGGCTCCCCCCTTCCTGTCCTGGTATGTGGCTCCCCAGTCCTGTCTTGGTATGTGGCTCCCCTTGTCCTGTCCTGTCCTGGTATGTGGCTCCCCCCGTCCTGTCCTGTCTTGGTATGTGGCTCCCCGTCCTTTCCTGGTATGTGGCTCCTCAGTCCTGTCCTGGTATGTGGCTCCCCCCTTCCTGTCCTGCTGTGTGTGGCTCCCACCCGTCCTGTCCTGGTATGTGTCTCCCCTCGTCCTGTCCTTGTATGTGGCTCCCCTCGTCCTGTCTTGGTATGTGGCTCCCCCATCCTGTCCTGGTATGTGGCTCCCCCATCCTGTCCTGGTATGTGGCTCCCCTGGTCCTGTCCTTGTATGTGGCTCCTCCTGTCCTGGTATGTGGCTCCCCCCGTCCTGTCCTGATATGTGTGGCTCCCCCTGTCCTGTCCTGTCCTGGTATGTGTGGCTTCCCATATTGTATGCATGGCTCCCCCAGTCCCGCATTGCTCAGGTCCCCCGGTCCCGCATTGCTCAGCTCTCCCACTTACCCTGGTTGTATGCATGGCTCACATTGCCTCCGCTCCCCGTCATACTCTCGCCCTCTTTGCACCTGCATCTCCGTTGTCCCTGCGCTGGCGGCTCTCCTCTCCTCTGCGGTCACGTCACTAAGGTAATGAATATGCGCTCCACGCCTATGGGAGTGGAGATGTGACCACAACTTTCTCACATTCTCATCCCTCTCCACTCCATGTCTACAATCCCCACCCCACAAACTTTCACACCCTCGCAGAAATCTTAAACATCTTGACCTACATTCATTCTCTGAATCCCTCCTCCCCCTCACAAACATAAGTTCCATACACAATGCGGATGACGCTGCTGCTCTATATAACACCACAATAGCTGTAGCTTTGGAATCTGCTGCCCCACTTACACATACCAAAGCTCGCAAAATCAACAGACAGCCCTGGCACACCAGCCTGACCAAAGAACTGAGGCGAGCTTCCAGGGCTGCTGAGCGCAGATGGAAAAGATCCCACTCTAACGAGCACTTCATCGCATTCAAACAGTCCCTCACTACTTTCAAGACCACACTCGCCACAGCTAAACAAACCTACTTCTCATCTCTCATATCCTCTCTCTCTCACAACCCTAAACAGTTATTCAACACCTTCAATTCTCTCCTCCGTCCCCCAGCACCTCCTCCCTCCCCACTTATCTCCGCTGAAGATTTTGCCTCATTTTTCAAGCAGAAGATTGATAGCATTAGAGATAGTTTTGGTCAACAACCCCCAGAGCCCTTCCTCCCGATTTCCCAGCCCTCCACCTCCAAAACCAACTTCTCCACCATTACAGATGATCAACTCTCCACTCTACTCTCAAGATCACATCTCACCACCTGTGCACTTGACCCACTCCCATCCCACCTCATCCCAAACCTCACCACAATCTTCATCCCAACCCTAACCCATCTCTTCAACCTATCACTAACAACTGGTGTTTTCCCCTGAAGCTTTAAACATGCCTCCATCACACCTATCCTCAAAAAGCCCTCTCTTGACCCATCCTCTGTATCTAGCTATCGCCCTATATCACTTCTCCCCTATGCCTCCAAACTACTTGAACAACACATTTACCTTGAACTGTCCTCCCATCTCTCTTCTTGCTCCCTCTTTGACCGCCTACAATCTGGCTTCCGGTCACACCATTCCACTGAAACTGCCCTAACTAAAGTCACCAATGACCTCTTAACCGCCAAGAGCAAGCGACACTACTCTGTCCTCCTCCTCCTCGACCTGTCGGCTGCCTTTGACACAGTGGACCATTCCCTATTATTACAAACCCTCTCATCCCTTGGCATTGCAGACTTGGCCCTATCCTGGATCTCATCATACCTAACAGACCGGACATTCAGCGTCTCCCACTCTCACACCACCTCCTCACCTCGCCCTCTATCTGTCGGAGTCCCGCAAGGTTCAGTCCTTGGGCCCTTGCTCTTCTCCATTTACACCTTTGGCCTGGGGCAGCTCATAGAATCTCATGGCTTTCAATATCACCTCTATGCTGATGACACACAGATCTACATCTCTGGACCAGATATCACCTCCCTTCTAACCAGAATCCCTCAATGTCTGTCCACTATTTCATTTTTCTTCTCCGCTAGATTTCTGAAACTTAACATGGACAAAACAGAATTCATAATCTTTCCCCCATCTCACGCGACCCCCCCAACGAACCTATCCATTACAGTAAATGGCTGCCCACTCTCCCCAGTCCCACAAGCTCGCTGCCTCGGGGTAATCCTTGACGCTGATCTCTCCTTCAAACCACATATCCAAGCCCTTTCCACTTCCTGCCGACTTCAACTCAAAAAAATTTCACGAATCCGTTCATTCCTCAACCATGAATCTGCAAAAACCCTAGTCCATGCCCTCATCATCTCTCGCCTTGACTACTGCAACCTCCTGCTCTGTGGCCTCCCCTCTAACACTCTCGCACCCCTCCAATCTATTCTAAACTCTGCTGCCCGACTAATCCACCTGTCCCCCCGCTATTCCCCGGCCTCTCCCCTCTGTCAATCCCTTCACTGGCTCCCCATTGCCCAGAGACTCCACTACAAAACCCTAACCATAACATACAAAGCCATCCACAACCGGTCTCCTCCATACATCTGTGACATCGTCTCCCGATACTCTCCTGCACGCAACCTCCGATCCTCACAAGATCTCCTTCTCTACTCCCCTCTTATCTCCTCTTCCCACAATCGTATACAAGATTTCTCTCGCGTATCACCCCTACTCTGGAACCCTCTACCACAGCACATCAGACTCTCACCTACCATCGAAACCTTCAAAAAGAGCCTGAAGACCCACCTCTTCCGACAAGCCTACAACCTGCAGTAACCACCGATCGACCAAACCGCTGCCTGACCATCTCTACCCTCACCTACTGTATCCTCACCCATCCCTTGTAGATTGTGAGCCTTCGCGGGCAGGGTCCTCATTCCTCCTGTACCAGTTATGACTTGTATTGTTTAAGATTATTGTACTTGTTTTTATGTATACCCCTCCTCACATGTAAAGCGCCATGGAATAAATGGCGCTATAACCATAAATAATAATAATAATAATATTCATTAACTTAACGAACGGCACCACGTGACCGCACAGCACAGGAGAGGAGAGCAGCCAGGACAACGGAGATGCAGCGCGACAGAGGGTGAGTATGATGTCTTCTGTTAGCCGGCAGCTGCAGCTGTCACTGTGCCACAGCCGCCGGCTCCTGCCTCTGCTACGCCGCTCCCCCTCCCCCGCCAGCGTTCTGGACAATTGACTTGTGTATAAGCTGAAGGGGGGTGTTTTCAGCACAAAAAAATTGTGCTGAAAATCTCGGCTTATACACGAGTATATACGGTAACCTGATTGGTAAACATCGTAAATGAGGAAAATTCAAGAATGCCAAAATTAGTTTTTTTGGGGGTCACCGCAATTCTACCAAAAATGTTGTAACATGTGACCAAAAAAATCACATCTTTCTTAAAAAGGTACTAATAAAAACATCGTCTCACCTCGCAAAAATAAGCCATCATATGCTCCATCAGCCCAAAATGAAAATGTTACAGATCTCAGAATACAAATGCAAACTTCTGATTTTTTAATTCACCTCTACAATAATAGAAAAAAAAAACTGGACATGTTTTGGTATCGCCATAATCATATTGATGAGGAGAATCATATTTTACTACAAAATATACACTGTAAAAACAATTCCACAATTTCTCCCTACTTGGAATTTTTTTTTCTGATTTTCCACTACACTATGTGGTAAAATCAACGGTGTAATTAAAAACTACAACTTTTCCCGCAAAAAAACAAGCCCTGATATGTCTATGAGGATAGGAAAATAAAGATAATTATGGCTCTGCGAAGAAGGGGAGGAAAAAAATGCATATTGGCTGTGGTGTGAAGGGGTTAAAGGGATATCACAGTGATGTAGAAGGAAGGGTGCTGTGTCCAGTTCTGTGATGAGGTCTGTGATTTTTCATATCACTTGCGGCACCTTTTCCCAAAAAGGACCAGTAAATGTGTAACAGACCTTAGAGTGTCTCATTTTTGCGCAGGTCAAGAATGGCCTTCAAAAGGAACACCTTTATGGCGTCTCTGCTCCCTCTCCCCTGGGAACCTGGAGATTGGTCAGCTTTCTCACTTTTTCCAATCACTGCCTTCTAGACCATTTGACGACAACATCCCCTAGTTAGCCAGGTATGGAAGACTTTGTCTTCTAACCCTGGTAGAAAAAGTGGATTTCCTAGAATGAGCAAAAAAGGAAGATAGCGGTAAGATAGGAGCCTGGACCAAGGACAACAGGCAAGGGTAGCTCCAATCCTGGGATGGGTTTAAGGCTAGGGTCACATTGCGTTAGTGCAATCCGTTTAGCGCTAGCGGATTGCGCTAACGCAATGTTTTCTATGGGGCTGCGGTCGGGGTCGTGGTAACGTCCCCGCTCTCGCAGATCCCCGATCTGCGAGAGCGGGGAACGGACCGCGGGCGCGCCTCGGACGCTGCTTGCAGCGTCCGCGGCGCGCCAGGAAACACTGGCACATCGCTAGCGCGTGCCGAACATGGCACGCGCTAGTGAAGCGCGTTCCCATTGCCTTCAATGGGCACGTTAACGGACGCGTTGCACGGCGTTAATTTCGCCGTGCAACGCTGTCCGTTAAACGCGGTCCCATAACGCAATGGGAACCCAGCCTTAGTCAATGTAATCAAGGACAAGTCCAGCCAAGGAATAACAGTCAAGGGGATATTTGTAAAGCTTTGCTCTGTCCCGACCCAAGAATTCCTCTTCCCATTCATACACCAGTCCAGATCTCTAGAGGTGAGTAGCAATATAATAAGATCTGAAATCAGGCAATGCTATGCGTCCTGATGACTCATATCGATAAAGGATGGTTTTACCGATGCGGGGAAGTTTTCCAGACCAAACAAAGCTGGTATGGACCGAGGCAAAGGTCCTGAAGAAGGACAAGAGAATCTCAATCAGAAGAGCTTGAAAAACATACAAAATCCTCACGAGAATGTTCATTTTGAAGATTGCGCTTTTACCGAACAATGTAAAAGCGTTCCTTGTCCATCTTGAGCAGATCTTCTGCACTGATTGTAGAACTCTATTAATTAAGAGAAAGTAAGAAATTAAAACTTGGGGACAGAATATGGCCTGTAGTACAGCGGGTCTGCCCGCACAGGTCAGTGTCTTTTACAACACACACAATGGAGGTCACCACACCTCCAGCCACAGACACTGAATTTTATTCAGCAAAACACACCCCTGCGGTGGGATATGTGAGCCGTCATTCCCACCCATCTCTTATGAACGCTCGTTAAACCCGGCCCTGGAATGGCCCAAACAATCCTTTCAGCCAGGTAGGAGGCTAAAATTCAGTCCTGGCATTTGAAATCACACAGGCCCATGCTGTCCCCATCCCCATGAACCAGATGGGATATATTACTAATATTACCCTGGATGGAGGAAAGAAAGATTTTTCCACAAGACCAATATTTCTAATGATACCGGTGGCCTGCTGGGGTAAGTGACGGAGTCAGCAACTTTGTGCTCCATCACAGATCTTAACAGTATGAGTGTATCGAGAACACCGATTCTGCTAACAACGTAGCAGACAAGGCAGCCGCGATAGATAATAGCCGCGATTACACATATCTCCCCTTAAGGACTTGTCCGGCAGCCATCTTACAGGCCACAAGAGAAGTCTCAAAAGGTTCCTCCTGCCCTGTAGGTATTGAGGAAGGTGCTCCCAAAGGTGGATGGGGTTTCTCCTGTACGGATTGAGTGGATTTTATGCTCTGAGGTCGGAGCTCACTCACTTGTGATGGCACTTCTTAGCTTTTGCCCACGCCACCAACATTCTGTTTTTATACTATTTTGTGGATACATGTAACTTTTCAGTCCCTTTTTTATTGCATTTTTAGATGTGGATGTAGTGAATGAAAATAAAATAAAAGGCAATTCTGATCTTTGGATTTTTGTATCTAATTATATATAAATATATTTTTTAGTTGCATTCTGATTGCTTGTTCTGTTTTTTTTTTTTTTTGCAATTCCATCACGTAGAAGAAATGACAAGATCACAGTAGTACAAAGATGATCGCGAAAGGGGCTTTCATGGGTACATGTTATTATTCCGCAATTGAGTTGGTACAATATTTGTGGTATGTCCTGATGAAGGGGTCACCTGAACTCTGAAACGCGTAGAATAAACCACGTTGAAACATCTACTATTTTTGGAATTCTTCTTGCGGCACCGCGGGGATGATCCTTTTTTCCTACCTAAGTGTATGCAATTGAGTCGCGTCAGGAGAGCTTTCCATAACGGTCATCTGATGAATGTGCTCTACCCAGTTCCCTCTGTTAAAAATAAATAAATTAGAAAAATCATCAGTAATATTTTGCTCTCCTATGACATTGTCTCTACATATTTTTTTCTGTGTTTTTAGAAAGAAATTGATAAGTTTAAGCGGCTTCTTCAAGACCAGGAGACGGTCCAGCAGTTAGATCGCAACTCTGATGCACGCCATGGTAAACAGCTGAACTGGGATACAGTGTTCAGGTTTGTGACAGCGATGTTTTCCAGAACAGTAATTAGAGTATACTGTGTGCAGAATTATTAGGTAATTTGTATTTTTGATTAATTTTATTACTAAACAAATACTGTAAGACGGTTTCTATGAGGGTCCAAAAAGACATATTGGAGGACTTGGGGGAACAAAAGGGGTTATGTCAGGTATTTATAAGGACTTAATGCACACCTTTTTAATCAATTACCCAATTAAGGCTAAAGAGAAGTGGGAAAATGAATTGGGACCGATAGAAGAGGATAAGTGGGAGGCAATTATGGAATACCCCAATTGTCATTGAGTGAGCCAGGTAGACTCTCACAAATATACGTGTTCCATAGAGTATACAGCAGAGGTGTCAAACTGCATTCCTCGAGGGCCGCAAACAGGTCATGTTTTCAGGATTTCCTTGTATTGCACAGGTGATAATTTAATCACCTGCACAGAACGATTCCAGCACCTTGTGCAATACAAGGAAATCCTGAAAACATGACCTGATTGCGGCCCTCGAGGAATGCAGTTTGACACCTCTGGTATACAGGACCCCTGAAAGACTATATGGGGCAGGACTGAGACAGACTTCTGGATGCCCTCATTGTCAGGCTGATGGGGCCGGGATCTTACATATGTTGTGGCTCCAGACTGGACTCATACTGGAATGTGGTTATTAACACTATAGAGGGAGTGTATGACTGTAGAATTGAGAGGGATCCTGTGGTTTGTATTTTAGGTTATGTGGAGGAGATTCAGATTCAACATCCGTTCAAATTGGCGATAGCTAGGTTGTTATACGTTGCACGTAAATTAATAGCTAGGCATTGGATAAATGAAGAACCGCCGACGATAAAAGAATTTTTTTTTAGACAATCAGACTTTAGTGTCAATATGGAAAAAGGTATTTATGCCAAAAGAAAAATGGAAAAAACGTTCAATGCATTGTGGGTGGAGAGACAATGATCCCGAAAGGAGGATGTACTTCTAAGTATTTGTTGCTGATGTTTCTATAATGGGGGGAGGGAGGGGATGCGCTGTAATTGAAAATATGTGACCTTGTTGGACATTGTAATGTCTGGACTCTGTATCTTTGTTTGAATTTCGTTAATAAAAATCTATCTGATTAAAAAAAAAAAAGTAAAAATTAGATTTTTTCTTTCTTAGAGTTTGATTGTTTGGTCGTCAAGATTGTTAGTCCTTTAGCGTTACCCAGGGTGCACCGTATCTACTTCTGTTGAAAATGACATCCATGAAGCGGTGATTAAAGTTGGTGATATCACAATTGTTAATATTTCCAAGCCTCCTGCAGTACAATGGCCTACTAAAGTTATCCATGTCCATCCACATCCTACCGTGTACATAGGAGATTTCAACAGTCACCATGAGCTCTGGCAATATGCTAGTAATGACGACGATGGTGAGCACCTGGTAAACTGGTCAGACGTGCACAACACATTCTTGGTTTTTGATGATGTACAATAACAAATTGTATTGTGGTACCGTGTTGGCCAGAAAAATCGATGTGAATATTTTTCTGCACAATGATGACAGAAGTATTCTAGGAGTGATACCTTTAAAGGTATCACTCCTAGAATACTTCTGTCATCATTGGGCAGAAAAATATTCACATTGGTTTTTAATGCAAAGGATTTTCCAACCTTTCAATCAGCAGCCTGGCAGAGAGGATACAACCCTGATTTATGTTTCGTATCACGCAATAGAAACAATCAACCTTTATCTACATCTCGGAGTGTTGTCAAACATTTCCCTCATAGTCAGCATCGCCTTGTCATCATCACTGTTGGAGTATCCATTCCTCTTGTAACTTCGTACCCACGTCCTCGATGGAATTTTGTTAAAGCCAACTGGAAAAAGTTTGCAGATCATCTTGACAAGTGTATTGGTTGGATACCTCCAATCAGTAAAAACTATGAGCGGTTCTGTAAAGATGTTATTAAAGCTACAAAGAAATCAATACCACGTGGCTTCCGCAAATAGTACATTCCAGGCTGGACTGATGAATGTGAACAACTATACAGACAATTTCTTGAGAGTGAAGATGGTGAAATCGGTGATGAGTTGCTGAACAAACTGAATGCAGCACGTTGTGTCAAATGGATGGAAACAGTTGAGAACTTGGACTTTAAAAGGTCCAGTAGAAAAGCGTTGTCTCTTTTAAGAAAACTAGAAGGAAACCGTAAAGCAAAACAGAAAACGAATGCTGTAACTCCAAATCAAATTGCTGCACACATTGTGAACCCCTCAAGAACCCCTAAAGACCGAGCTCATACCATAGAAGTTAAAAATAAGTTTAAGCTACTAAAATCATCTGTGGCATCAACTGAAGAATATTCCCGTCCTTTTACAACTTGTGACATTGAAATTGCCCTTGTTGATACTAAAAGTAACAAAGCTCCTGGATTTGACGGGATTCATCCCGAATTTCTCAAAAATTATGGACCTTTTGCGAAAAAATGGCTGGCAAAGTTCTTCTCAGATATCATGGAGAATGCTCAAGTCCCCAGTAAATTAAAACACGCCAAGATCATTGCATTGTTAAAACCTGTGAAGCCTGAAGATAATCCATCAAGCTATAGACCCATTGCTTTATTGAGCTGCCTTTACAAGCTGTTAGAACGCTTAATCTATAACAAGATCAATTTAAAGATTTTTGACTCAATACCTATAGAGCAAGTCGGCTTTAGACCTGCTCAAACCTGCAGTGACCAAGTTTTAGCCTTGACAACTTTAATTGAAGCTGAATTTCAAAAGAACAAGAAGGTTTCAGTGGTGTTCATCGGTCTTTCTGTCGCATATGACACTGTGTGGAGGGAAGGACTTCTATATAAGTTTCTGAAGGTGATTCCATGTAAGAAAATTATGTACCTCTTGAATAATATGATTGCAAATTGAACCTTTCAACTTATCATGGGTGATTCAACCAGTTGTAAGAAAACCTTAAACAATGGTTTGGCCCAGGGAGCAGTGCTGGCACCTCTCCTATTTGCTTTGTACCTAGCTGACATTCCTGACACAATACCACGGAAATTTGGATACGCCGATGACTGGGCACTTGCTACAGTGAGCAAAACAATGGAGGAAGCAGAGGAGGTTCTAACAGAAGATCTTAGTGTAATGGGAAAGTATTTTCGACAATGGAGACTAAAGCCCAATCCATCAAAAACGGAAGTATGTTGCTTTCATTTACACAACGCAAGTGCTAAGACTGAACTCAAAGTACGTTTTGAAGGTCAACTTGTCAAACACAACTTCAATCCCAAGTATTTAGGCATAATCCTTGATAGAAGCCTAACCTTCAAATCTCACTTGGAAAAGACAGCACAGAAACTGAAAGCACGCAATAATATTATTCAGAAACTCTGCGGATCCTCCTGGGGTTCCTCTACACCTGTCTTGCGAACGTCTACCCTTGTCGTGGTGTACCCTGCCGCAGAATATTGTGCTCCAGTATGGCTGAATAGTTGTCATGTGAATGTAATCGACAATCAGTTGAACAACTCTATGCGCATAATTTCTGGTGCAATCAGACCTACGCCCGTGCACTGGTTACCTGTCTTGACCCATATCGCACCTGCAAATCTGAGAAGACAAAAGCTCCTACTTAAAGGGAACCTATCACCCAGAAAATCGCGGGTGAGGTAAGCCCAACGGCATCAGGGGCTTATCTACAGCATTCTGTAATGCTGTAGATAAGCCCCCGATGTTACCTGAAAGAGGAGAAAAAGACGTTATATTATACTCACCCAGGGGCGGTCCCGCTGCTGGTCAGGTCAAACGGGCGTCTCCGGTCCGCTGCGGCGCCTCCCATCTTCATTACAAGACGTCCTCTTCTGATTTTCAGCCACGGCTCCGGCGCAGGCGTACTTTGCTCTGCCCTGTTGAGGGCAGAGGATAGTACTGCAGTGCGCAGGCGCCGGAAAGGTAAGAGGCCCGGCGCCTGCGCACTGCAGTACTTTGTCTGCCCTCAACAGGGCAGAGCAAAGTACGCCTGCGCCGGAGCCGTGGCTGAAGATCAGAAGAGGACGTCTTGTAATGAAGATGGGAGGCGCCACAGCGGACCGGAGACGCCCGTTTGACCTGACCAGCAGCGGGACCGCCCCTGGGTGAGTATAATATAACGTCTTTTTCTCCTCTTTCAGGTAACATCGGGGGCTTATCTACAGCATTACAGAATGCTGTAGATAAGCCCCTGATGCTGGTGGGCTTACCTCACCCGCGAATTTCGGGTTGACAGGTTCCCTTTAAAGAATACACCAAAGTAGTAAATAATGAAAATCTCCCAATGCATCAAAATATCCAAGATGTTCAAATACAGCGACTAAAATCAAGACATCCACCCATCCGAGCCGCAAGAAATGGCGTGAACTTTGGGTGAGTGCAATAGACGGTGAGCCTCAGGCTATGTGCACACGTTGCAGATTATTTGCGGTTTTTTAGCGTTTTTGCGCTATAAAAACGCAAATCTGCATACATTAAGCATCCTATCATTTTTAATGAAATCCGCAACTTCTGTGCACATGATGTGCGTTTTTCCGCATGAAACACGCATTGCGGAAAAATAATGAACCTGCTCATTAATTTTGCGTTTTTTTCGCGGTTTTCCCACTGTCTAATGCATTGGGAAATGTCCGGAAAAAAACGCGCAAAAAACGTGCAAAAAAAAAAACGCATACGGATTTCATGCGCAAATCTGGCAGAAATGTCCGGATTTTCACAGGAATTTTCTGCATGAATTCCTGAACGTGTGCACATAGCCTCAAACGTTTCCTCACTTTCCAAATCCACCACCAGTGTATCGTGTCTGTGCAGATCTTATGCATAAGCGGGGAAAATCTGACTCTCCTGCCTGTGACTGTGGAGCTGACCATCAAACAATTCAGCACATTGTAGAGGAGTGTCCCCTCAGATCTTATACTGGTGACAAGAATGATTTCTATACTGGAAATAACAAGGTTATTGCATACATAGAAAATCTCAATATTAGACTCTGATTTCTGTTCCTTTGTTCTTTTCAATCACTGTTTATCATTTATGTATTCTTATATGATGTTTAAACATATGTTCATACGATTAAATAAATTTTTTTCTTAGAAGAATATACTGTATGTGTGCAGAATTATTATGCAGCTAAATAAAAAACTTAAATTTTCCATCTCGGTTGTTTATTTTCGTCTTTTAAAGTGAGAATAATAACCAAATAACTCAAAATGAACAAAATACATTTCTGACATCTGAAAAAAAAACCCCAAAAAACAGTGACCAATATAGTAATATAGCCATCCTTCTTTTCAATAACAAAGGCTGGTGTAATTTTTATTTAATCTTTAAGGCCTTTACTGGCAGCTGGGCAGTGGAGACTTCGATGCTGCGATGGAACATTGTCCTGTAGAAAATCATGGGTTTTCTTGAAAGATACAGACATTTTCCTGTACTACTGCTTGAAGAAAGTGTCCTCTTAAAAACTGGCATTAGGTTTGGGACTTGATTTTGAGTCTTTCTTCAACTTGAAAAGGTCCAAGTAGCTCAACTTTAATATTACCAGCCCATAGCAGTACCCATATTCACCTTGCTTTTGTCTGAGTGGAAGTGGAGGTACACCTCTGTCCCCTCCAGCACGCTCTGCTGGATGCATGGGATGGGAGTCCATTTTCCCTCGACCGACTGTGTCCTCTCTCTCCTCAGGTCAAGCAGACACTCCAATGGTGGATGCTCCGATCTTTTCTCCTCCAAGGTAGGTCCTCGGTTATATCGGCCGTTCACATTCCAGGAGTGGAGAATTGGGCCGTGGATTTCCTGAGCCGGCAAGGTCTTGCCTCAGGAGAGTGGTCTCTCCATCAGGACATATTCCAACAGATTTGCCTTCGTTGGGGTTCTCCGGACGTAGACTTGATGGCTTCCTGGTTCAATGACAAGGTACCTCAGTTCGTGGCCCGGGACCCCAGAGCGATCGGGGCGGATGCGCTAGTCCTTCCTTGGAGTCAGTTTCGCCTCCCTTATCTGTTTCCCCCCCTGCCCCTGCTTCCCAGAGTCATCAGGAAGATCAGAGCAGAGGGTGTCCCGATGATTCTCATCACCCCGGATTGGCCTTGCAGGGCGTGGTATGCAGAGCTAGTCCAGCTCATCGCAAACGTTGCTTGGTGCCTACCAGATCGTCCAGATCTACTCTCTCAGGGCCCGTTCTACCACCAGACCTCAGGGGCCCTGTGTTTGACGGCATGGCTGTTGAATCCTGGGTTCTGACTCAAGCAGGTTTTATCCCGTGAGGTAGTTTCCACCTTGATCAATGCCCGGAAGCCGGTGTCATCGCGCATCTACCATCAGACCTGGAGGATCTTCTTTGATTGGTGCAGAAGCAGAGGTTGCCCTCTGATGGTTTTCAACATCCCTACCATACTGGATTTCCTACAATTCGGTCTGGACTTGGGGCTTTCGCCGAGTTCCCTTAAAGGGCAGGTCTCGGCTTTGTCAGTCCTTTTTCAACAAAAAATTGCTTCTAAACCTCAGGTCGGAACGTTCTTTCAGAGAGTCTCTCACGTGGCGCCTCTCTACAGAGCGCCTCTAGAGGCTTGGGACCTTAATCTGGTCCTGGGTGTCCTGCAGGAATCTCCCTTCGAGCATTTGCAGGACATCCCTTTATCTCTTCTTTCATGGAAGGTGACCTTTCTCGTCGATATTACCTCAATCAGACGATTCTCGGAGTTGGCACTTTCCTGTCGGACGCCATTCCTTACGTTCCACCGAGACAAGGTGGTCCTCAGACCGTCCCTTACTTTCCTCCTGAAGGTGGTGTCTTCCTTCCACCTCAATGAGGATATCGTACTTCCGTCTCTTTGCCCTACTCCAACGCACCGCATGGAGAAGGCGCTCTTCACTCCTTGGATCTTGTCAGAGCTCTCAGGAAGTACGTGTCCAGGACGGCATCTTTTCGTCAGACTGATGCTCTGTTCGTGCTCCCGGCGGGACACCAGAAGGGACTGGCCGCTTCTAAGTCGACAATCGCTAGATGGATTCGGTCGACCATTCAAGAGGTTTACCGCGTCAGAGGCAAGCCTATCTCTGCGGGCCTCAGATCACACTTCACTCGGTCGGTGGGTGCTTCCTGGGCCATTTGGAATCAAGCGTCCGCAGAGCAGGTTTGCAAAGCTGCGACCTGGTCTAGCCTGCACACCTTTTCAAAGCATTACAATGTCCATACTCAGGCGTCCTCAGATGCAAGCCTGGGTAGGCGTATTCTGCAGGCAGTGATAGCGCACCTGTAGACAGCAGGTGCCATAAGTTTACACTGTTGGGTTGTTAATTCCCACCCAGGGACTGCTTTTGGACATCCCACGGTCCTGTGTCCCCCAATGTGGCGATGGAGAAATAGGGATTTTTGTGTACTCACTGTAAAATCCTTTTCTCCGAGCCACTCATTGGGGGAAACGGCACCCACCCTTGTTTTTGGCTTGTTGCCTATGATAAATATTTTAGTCTCTGACATGTTGTTCCTACGGTTAAATCTTGTTAATTTCCTACTGCTTTGCTACGAACTGGTATTATCTGGAGCCAGTGGGCGGTGTATACTGCAGAGGAGTAGCTAACCCTTTTTGTATTTATTTAGTGTCAGCCTCCTAGTGGCAGCAGCATACAGCCACGGTCCTGTGTACCCCAGTGAGTGGCTCGGAGAAAAGGATTTTACGGTGAGTACACAAAAATCCCTATTTGTGACCCTGTTGACTATTTACAACAAAACCTTTGATGATTGTGATCGCCTCAATATCTTAGCAATTTCAGGAGCTTGATTCCTTTGAAAGAATCAGGTAAATCTCTTTTTTGCCCCATTTTGCCTGTCTAATACAAGCTGCCTTATAATTCTGCATACTTTGATGAAGGGTGTTATATCCTTAGGCCTCACCCCCCTCATTACACAAATACACATCACCTGATCTGCTTCATTCAATAACCTTTCAAAGTTACATAGCGTGACTCAAGGTGACATTTTCATGGCAGTCTATTCTTTTTCGGAGATTCCATGTGCTCACGCTCACCTAATCAGCATACCTCCTTTTCCTTTTGATTGAGGGTCTCCGGATCCAGATTGCGATTGCTTGGCAGCACATATCTACTATATAATTGTCTAAGGGTCACTTCCGTTTGTCTGTCTGTCCTTCTGTCTGTCACGGATATTCATTGGTCGCGGCCTCTGTCTGTCATGGAATCCAAGTCGCTAATTGGTCGCGGCAAAACAGCCACGACCAATCAGCGACGGGCACAGTCCGGAAGAAAATGGCCGCTCCTTACTTTCCGCAGTCACTGCCCGGCGCCCGCATACTCCACTCCGGTCACCGATCACACAGGGTTAATGCCGGCGGTAACGGACCGCAACCGCATTCAGTTACCTCGGCTATTAACCCTGTGTGTCCCCAACTATGCAGCATCAATAGTAAAAAAATGTAATGTTAAAAATAATAAAAAAATAAAAAACCTGCTATACTCACCCTCCGTAGTCCGCCGAGCCGCTCGCGCCTGCCGCCATCTTCTGTTCCCAGCGATGCATTGCAAAATTACCCAGAAGACTTAGCGGTCTCGTGAGACCGCTAAGTCATCTGGGTAATTTCGCAGTGCATCCTGGGAACGGAAGATGGCGGCAGCCGCGTGCGCATCGGGACAGCTTCACTGGATTGGATCCCGGAGGGTGAGTATAGAACTATTTTTTATTTTTTTTAAACAGGGATATGGTGCCCACAACTGCTATATACTACGTGGGTTGTATTATATACCGCGTGGGTTGTATTATATACCGCGTGGCTCTGTGCTGTATACTACCTGGCCAGTGTTACATACCATGTGGGATGTGTTATGTACTGCGTGGGCTGGGTTAGATATTACGTGGTCAGTGTTATATACTGCGTGGGCAGTGTTATATACTACGTGACTGGACAATATACTACGTGGCTCTGTGCTGTATACTACGTGGCTCTGTGCTGTATACTACGTGGCTCTGCTGTTTACTACTTTGCTCTGTGCTGTATACTACGTGGCTCTGTGCTGTATACTACGTGGCTCTGTGCTGTATACTACGTTGCTGGGCAATATACTACGTGGCTCTGTGCTGTATACTACGTTGCTGGGCAATATACTACGTGGCTGGGTAATATACTATGTGGCTCTGTGCTGTACACTACGTGGCTCTGCTGTATACTACGTCACTGGGCAATATACTACGTGGCTCTGTGTTGTATACTACGTCGCTGGGCAATATACTATGCGACTGGGCAATATACTACGTGACTGGGCAATATACTACATGACTGGGCAATATACTACGTGTCTGTACTGTATACTACGTGGCTCTGTGCTGTATACTACGTGACTGGGCAATATACTAGGTGGCTGGGCAATATACTACGTGACTGGGCAATATACTACGTGACTGGGCAATATACTACGTAGCTGGGCAATATGCTATGTGGCTGGGCAATATACTACGTGTCTGTACTGTATACTACGTGGCTCTGTGCTGTATACTACGTGACTGGGCAATATACTATGTGGCTGGGCAATATACTACGTGACTGGGCAATATACTACGTAATTGGGCAATATACTACGTGACTGGGCAATATACTACGTGACTGGGCAATATACTAAGTGGGCTGTGCAATATACTACATGGACATACATATTCTAGAATATCCGATGCGTTAGAATCGGGCCACCATCTAGTATCATATAAAAGGGAACCTCTAATGTTCCGATAAGCTATTAACCTACAGATATGGAGCTGATCTGCAAAAAATAAATAGAGTTCCAGTGCTGCCTGACCTGGGGGAGAAAATGAATTTTATTCCTCCTGGGAGTTGCTGGCTTTGTCATAGAGGCTGGCCGTCGCGGCTACATTCACCACTCAGTATACAGTGAGCAGCGACTGTAAGCACGCCCCAGCACATTGATTGACAGCTTGCTTTGTACAGATGCAGAGTGAGGAGTCAATCAAAGTGCTGGGTCGTGGTTCTTGTCGCAGCTCACTATGTATTGAGTGGTGACTGTAGCAGCGCCAGCACGCCTCTATGACTGAAGGCCTGCGACTCCCTGGAGGAACAAAGATCATTTTTTCCCATTAGACTCTTTCACTGTGGCAGCCAGACATCTTTGTGACCTGCAGATTAAGTCTATACCTGGCTGGTTAATTGCGTTTCATGACATGTCTTGTTACCTTTAAATAAAAAGTTAAAGGGAACCTGTCATCCCCAAAATCGAAGGTGAGCTAAGCCCACCGGCATCAGGGCTTATCTACAGCATTCTGTAATGCTGTAGATAAGCCCCCGATGTATCCTGAAAGATGAGAAAAAGAGGTTAGATTATACTCACCTGGGCGGGCGGTCCGATCTGATGGGTGTCACGGTCCGATCCGGGGCCTCCCATCTTCTTACGATGACGTCCTCTTCTTGTCTTCACGCTCCGGCGCAGGCGTACTTTGTCTGCCCTTTTGAGCGCAGAGCTAAGTACAGCAGTGCGCAGGTGCTTGACCTCTTTGACCTTTCCTGGGGCCTGCGCACTGCAGTACTTTGCTCTGCCCTCAACAGGGCAGACAAAGTACGCCTGCGCAGCAGCATGAAGGCAAGAAGAGGACGTCATAGTAAGAAGATGGGAGGCCCCGGTCCGGACCGCGACGCCCATCGCACCCGGACCGCAGCGGGACCGCCCCTGAGTATGTTGTAACCTCTTTTTCTCATCTTTCAGGATACATCGGGGCCTATCTGCAGCATTACAGAATGCTGTAGACAAGCCCCTGATGCCGGTGGGCAAGGTTCACCTTCGATTTTGGGGGTGACAGGTTCCCTTTAAAGTGTAGGTATAAATTAAACAATGCCCTGTTGGTATGTGGGAGCGACTTTCTTTCATCCACCTAAAACATGGACACATGCTAGGTCCTCCAGAGTGAGAATGGGCCCCTTTTTACCATTTTTCATAGACTAGAGTTTTTTTTTTTATATACAAATGCCAAGAAAATTTCCCTTACATCAAGATATTAAATTTGGATACATGGATTTACCATATGTGGTTTGCTCCAAATCAATCAGAACCGCATTTTATATAAATCTGCTTAATGATAATCGGTGAATATTAACATGAACATTACATGCAATGTGTATTTCACAGGTTCCTGCAGAAATATATATTTAAAGAGACGGAAAGCCTTAAATCAGCAAAAACAAATGTCTCAATATCCACCCAATCAGCTCGACAGAAGAAAATGCAAGAGATCAGCAGCCTGATTAAGTATTTTATTCGGTGTGCAAATAAAAGTGAGTGATCTATACCTTATTTCTATTTTCTTGCTTTGCTTTTGTTGTTTCTCTGCTATACATTGTAGATGCAGAGGTAATTTTTCACTAAAGGGAAATAGTTGGAATTTCTAAATTGATGACTTATCCTTTAAGGAGTAAAATTGGAAACTGATAGTTAAAACTAGTTACCTCTTATTAAAAATCCTCTCCAGTTGCAAAAATGGAGGTATTTTTAATTCTGTTGCTCGTTGCCTAGGTTGCCCGCTATTTCTGCAGTATATAAGTGGTGGCTGGCTTCCTAGGTAAAGAGTGCAGCGCTTACAAGCTGTATGATATATAGCTCGTAAGTGCTGTTCTAGAGCCAGCTGGATCCGGCCATCTTCAGTTCACTTGCTGTCCTCCGATGCTTCAAGGTAAAGTTGTCGCTCTGGAGAACGCACCGTTTAGACCAGCAAGGCAACCATTTTGGTGGGCTGAACCATCAACCATAAGGAGCATGGTGCCTCCTGGCAATATAGTGCTGCACTACAAAAACACTATTTTGAGACAAGATAAAATGTTAGTATACCACCCCAATTATAAAAAAAAATAAAAAAAATAAAAAAAATGTTGGGATGCTTAAAAGAGAAAGAATTTAATGATTTGGAAATCTCTATTTTATTCACAGCAGAACATAGATCACAGATCAGAAGGTGAACGTTGGCCATTTTTCCATTTCTTCTGTGAAAATTAACATATTCACAAATTGATAGCAGGAACAAATCATAAAAAACTTGTGTTCGGGCTAAGTCCACCATTCTGCAGCGTGTCCTCTTGTTTTTACAGCTGTCAGTAAACATCTGTGAAGTGAGGACACAATCACTGGAGTTTTGGGAAAGGAACGTTCTCCCTTTCTTGTGTGATATCGGATTCTCACTGCTCCACAGTTCGGGATCTTTGCCGGGTTTTTGTTTTCATTACGTGCCAAATGATTTCTGTTGATGAAAGGACCGGACTGCAGGTGGCCGTTCATCAATCAAACTCCTCTTTTACGGAGCTGTGCTGCTGTGATGGATGCAGTATGTGGTTTACCATTGTCCTGCTGAAATATACAAGGTCTTCCCTTGTGCTCGTGGAATTCTTGAGAATCTCTGACTCTTTGAATGATATAATGTACTGTACATGGTGGAATATTCAAAGTGTTCGCAATTTTATGTTGAAAAACATTTTTCTGAGATTGTTCTACAATTTTTAGACACAGTTGTTTACAGGTTGTTGAAACTCTGACCATATTTTCTTCTGAGAGACTCTGCCTCTCTAACATGCTCTTTTTTTCAACAGTCATGAGGCTTAGTTAAAAATTGACCCTTCAGTTGTTTTTAATTAGTACTACTTGCTTTTTTCAGCGTTTTTCTTAACCCTGTTCCAACTTTTTTTGTGTTGCTGCTATTTTCTAAATGAATTTTTACAAAATGAATGGAAAAATGTCTAATGTTCTACTTCTGATCTTTGTTCTTTTGTGATGAAAATATATATAAGATATATTATAAGATATTTCAGAATTCTTGCATTCTCGTTTTCTTTACATTTTACGCGGATACCCAACTTTTTCTGGAAAAGGGTTCATAAGGTGAATAGGGGTCCGACTCTCTTACCCCTTACCCATCAGATGTTTGATGTAGCGTCTCCGCCTCATTTTACTAATATAAATGAATGCAAGTAAGCTGTAATACCAGGCACAGCCAAGCCTCATCATAAAGGGGTTGTGGTTCTCCCTGGAGCCCCGGGGACACTAATTCGCTGATTTGTGGGGATGTCGAAAGTCTGACCCCTACTGATCTAGTATTGAAGAACCACCCTATGATACAAGTCTGAATGAATCTGTATTTGCAGAGGTGTAAAATTGCCATGTGCATGGGGATTAATACCTGTAATGAAAGAGAGTTAGCTATTCTAAATTATACCGCCATTGAGTCTAACACGTTACTCTGTCTCATATCTGCAGGATCCCCAAGGTTAAAATGCTCTGAGCTTTTACTTCATGTGACCGACACTGTGAAAGACCCCACAAAATGTGCTGCATATGGAGCGGATTACAGCAGTATTTTGCTGAAAGATATTCTGACGGTGCGGAAATACTGGTGTGAGATTACACCCCAGCAGTGGGCAGGTATGGTGTTATTAAAGGAATAAGTGAATATAGATAGTTAACAAAATTAAAGTAGCCCTCGGATGACCTTTTTTCTTTTTCCTAAACCTGTGGATGTAGTGCGTGTGTTCATATACTCACTTATCACCTCCATCTTTAGTATCCATCGGTGTTCTGCTCCTCTTCTCAGTGACGTCACCGGTCTGCAGACTCACACTGCTCTATGCCTGACCCAGAAGTGACTTTTATATTGTAAGCCTATGGAGCGTCAGAACGAGGATTCGTAGTCTTACATGGCAAAAGAGACTTTCGGTTCACGCATAGAGTGACCTGGATTGTCTGAATTACCATCATGTGAATGAGAAGAGAAGCAGAGCGGCCTGGATATTGGAAGACAGTGGTATGTGAGTGTATTAACACACTGATAGTGGAGTACATATACACAGGTATAGAAACCTGAAAAACAATAATGTGAGTTCTTCTTTAAAGATGATGTCCACTACTTTAGAATTGATGGCCTACCCTTATAATAGGTCATCAATGTCTCATCCGTTGGGGTCCAATTTCCTGCATCCCCGACTATCAGCTGTTATCATTGGTGGCGAAGGCCAGAAATACTCCCTTGCGGAGCTGGCAGTCTTTTGGTAATGGCCGAGGCAGGGTAGTACAAATCCTCCTCCTATTCAAATCAATTGGAGGCAGATGTGCAGTACCCTGTGGCGGTCACTAACAGAAGATGGAGCAGCTCCACAAGTGACCATTTTTGGCCAGTGGCCACCGACACCGTTATCAGATGATAGGCGGAGGTGCTGGGTGTTGGACCCCGAGCAGTCAGACATTGATGACCTATCGTAAGGATAGGTCATCAGTGCTAAAGTAGTCGCTTCGAATTTTTACAAAATATCTTTTGGATTTTTTTTTCCTTCCAAAGAAATATAAAATGTGTAGCGATAGTATTGCTGAAATCGAAGAATAGACTTCCTCCCATTACTTCCATTTCTTGGTAGTTCACTAAACTGAGCTGTTTTTCTTATGCTAGGTTTAAAGGGGTTTTCCAAGTTTGGAAAAAAATGGCTAAAAGTGGGAAACTCCATGAGAGAATAATGAAAATGACTGAAGTTTACCTCCCGCTGTGGAGTGAAGCCTCTCTGCTTTACCTATTATACTGCAGCGATAACATGTCGACCTTCCCCTGTCAATCACTGGCCTCACTAGTCCTCTGGCATCACTGCTGAGATAAGTGATTGGCTGCAGTGGTCACATGGGTAGATCGTCATGTTGTCATTGCTGCTTTAGAATAAACAAAGGTGGAAGATTAGATTTCTGTTGGAAAAAGCTTTGAAAAGTCGCTTTTTTTTGTGTGTAAATGTGATTTTTACCCCAGCTCTGACACAGTGAGCGGAGCAGGGACACGGGAGGGCCGTGGGGTCTCCCGCTCGTCAAATTCATGATGAGCGGCGGCATTTGCTGCTCCACAAATCTTAATCGATCTGCCTTGTAAGTGCCCCAAAATGGCTGCAATAAAAATGTCGTCTCATCACGGAAAGAACAAGCCTTCATAAACTTGATTGATGGAAAAATAAAAATGTTTGTCCTGGCGAATATTTAGCGACATAAAATCATGATTCAGTGTTATTTTTTTACCTCAGAACGGGCTCAATTAAACCAAAACCCCCCAAAACATGGTGTAATTGCATTTTTTTTTTCATTTACAATTTCCAGTACTTGATATGTTAAAATTTAACAATTTTTTTCAACTCGTTCTTTGAAAAACAAATCCTGTAGCTATGTCAACAGACAAAAAAAAAAAAAAGAGGAAGAGAAGATTAAAAACAATATGCAATGCATAAGGAAAGATTAGACATGCTTAAAGTCATCATGCACAATCATTTTTTTTTCCTGAGATGTTGCTATAGAGTGAGAATTGGAAGGCCCCATATACATAAGCTTGTTAGCCAATTTCACCAAATAGCTGGCCATCTTAAAGATTTGTTTATTGAACTCGTGAAATACTTGTAGTGCAGTGATTTATTTCTCATGCACTTTTACTTTTACGTTGCAGAGTTATTGAGTATATACTTCAACCTGTACTTGAAACCAAACTGTGCAATAAACCGTCTACTGGCGGCTCGTATAATCCAGACGCTTACCAGGGGCTGCTGCCTCCAGACCGAGGTGATGCACTCCAAGTTCTTCAGCTTCTTTTCTGCGGTGATGCATCGGCTCAGGTGACTGTCTTTTTTCTAATATCTATCTTTGCAAAGTTCTAGTTCGTGATCATCCTGCTTTTCTTGCTAGTTTTGCGGCATCTTTAGGGGTTAGAGAGGTTTAACCACCGCTGAATTTTGGACCCTCATATACATTTGTAGGCTGTTGGCTAAACAGTGCTTCAGCCGATTGTTCAACCAACAGCCATCTCGGCTAGCTCTCTCTATGAGAAAACATCTCCACACACCTTTGCCAGCGGCTTATCTCAGAGAGAGCAAAGTAATCGACAATCCAACATCAGACATGGCTGATCAACATCTTCCCCAACAATCAGTTGGCCGGCATCCATACACATTAGCGTATTGGACGAACCCATCAATATCTGAGGGTGTAGTCAATATTAATCTTTGAAGATCGTCATTAAAGTGTCTTGGAGGAGATCTCCTACACACTGTCACATCATTCATTACTTCCACAGACCTTACAAAGGACCAGGGAACATTCATTGCTTGTGGAAGAAAGGCGATTCCGGCAGCTAAACAGGCAAGGGTTCTTTACAGTTAGAGCAGTCAGACTGTGGTATGTCCGACCACAAGAGGTAGTAATGGCAGACACTATAACAACGTTTATAGAAGGGATAGAAGCTTTTCTTGCAACAAATGGTTTTGTGGGTTATAATTCGCGACAGAGAATTTATAACTGGGGGAGAAAGGTTGAACTTGATGGACCTGTGTCTTTTTTCAACATATGAAAGTATGTTTATAAGAAAGGTTAGGAGTAAATTTTTTAAAAGCCGGAATCTCCATTTAAAAATGTAGAAAAAGCGTTGTATTGGACAGCAAGTTTAGGTGAAACTCCGAGTGACAAGTCATTTCCCATGGTAATGAATTTGCTGTCCTAGTGCAGGGCTTATCACGTAGTTATTGGGTTTCATCGGCCGACTATAAGAAGTAGATAAGTTGATTGTTTGGGATGACTTATAAGGATGAAGAGATGGTAAAGAAGCTGCCTTCATGACTTCTGCTTATGAACTTTGCAAAACTGGGTGTCCACCAGGTTCTGGGAGTTTTAGGGTAGTAAAGTTTAACCCCTTCATGACCGGGGGATTTTTAGTTTTTCCCGTGTTCGTTTTTCGCTCCCCTCCTTCCCAGAGCCATAACTTTTTTATTTTTCTGTCAATTTGGCCATGTGAGGGCTTATTTTTTGCGGGACGAGTTGTACTTTTGAACGACATCATTGGTTTTACCATGTCGTGTACTAGAAAACGGGAAAAAAATTCCAAGTGCGGTGAAATTGCAAAAAAAGTGCAATCCCACCCTTGTTTTTTGTTTGGCTTTTTTGCTAGGTTCACTAAATGCTAAAAATGACCTGCCATTATGATTCTCCAGGTTATTTTTTATCTAAGTGGTGAAAAAAAATTCCAAACTTTGCTAAAAAAAAAAAATAAAAAAAAATTGCGCCATTTTCCGATACTCGTAGCGTCTCCATTTTTCATCATCTGGGGTCGGTTGAGGGCTTATTTTTTGCATGCCGAGATGACGTTTTTAATGATAGCATTTCGGTGCAGATACGTTCTTTTGATCGCCCGTTATTGCATTTTAATGCAATGTCGCGGCGACCAAAAAAACGTAATTCTGGCATTTCGAATTTTTTTCCCGCTACGCTGTTTAGCGATCAGGTTAATACTTTTTTTTAATTGATAGATCGGGCGATTCTGAGCGCGGCGATACCAAATATGCGTAGATTTGATATTTTTTTTATTGATTTATTTTGATTGGGGCGAAAGGGGGGTGATTTAAACTTTTATGTTTTTTTTATTTTTTTCACATTTTTTTAAACTTTTTTTTTTAACTTTTGCCATGCTTCAATAGCCTCCATGGGAGGCTAGAAGCAGGTATAGCACGATCGGCTCTGCTACATAGCAGCGATCTGCTGATCGCTGCTATGTAGCAGAATTGCACGTGTGCTGTGAGCGCCGACCACAGGGTGGCGCTCACAGCGACGGGCAATCAGTAACCATAGAGGTCTTTAGGACCTCTATGGTTACAATGGAGACGCATCGCCGATCCCCGATCATGTGACGGGGGTCGGCGATGACGTCATTTCTGCCGCCCGGCCGGAAGCGGTAGTTAAATGCCGCTGTCTGCGTTTGACAGCGGCATTTAACTAGTTAATAGGTGCGGGCAGATCGCGATTCTGCCCGCACCTATTACGGGCACATGTCAGCTGTTCAAAACAGCTGACATGTCCCGGCTTTGATGCGGGCTCACCGCGGAGCCCTGCATCAAAGCAGGGGAGCCGGCATCGGACGGTATAGTACGTCCGATGCCGGTAAGGGGTTAAATGTCTCTGTTTTTCAGACCACTTGATCTCATGTGGTATCTTAGCCTAGAAAAATCACTCAAAAGTGCTGGCCACTAGGTTTCTTCCTTCTATCTAAATAGTTGTCTACTGTCTGTTGTCAAGTGAAATCCATCACTAATCAACAGAGACGTTGGGATGGATTACAGGAAGTAGGTGCAGGTCTTAAATTTTTTACAGGAAGGGGGGCTGGTCTTTGTCTCTGTAGGAAGTGTGGGTGGGTCTTTGTCTTTCTAGAGGAAGTGTGGGCGGGTCTTTGTCACTACAGGAAATGTGGGCGTGTCTTCGTAGCTCTACAGGAAGTGTGGGCGGGGCATCGTCACTCTAAAGGAAGTGTGGGCAGGTCTTTGTCACTACAGGAACAGGAAGTGTGGGCGGGTCTTTGTCACTATACCGGAAGTGTGGGCGGGTCTTGTTGCTATACAGGAAGTTAAGACAGGTCTTTGACACTCTACAAGAAGTGTGTGTAGGTCTTTGAGGCTCTGCAGATAGTGGGGGTGTATTTTTGTCCCCACAGGAAGCGGGAGTTGGTCTTTGTTCCTGCTCTGCTTCATCTCAATACATGTATATAGGCATAATCGCGAGGTGGGCATTCAGTTCAGAATTGGCAGACTATTTGGACAAGTAGCAGTGCGGTGCCTGTCGGAAAGAGAATGAAAAGAAGTTCCAGCACCTATAGTCCTGTTAGAATGTTTATTACCGTAACTTAAATAGTGCTGATTAATCATTGTCTGAAACCGATGCAGAGCATGATGCATTGGGACAGTTCCTGGACACATTAGACTGGTATGTGTACCACCATTTAGGTTGATACAAGTCATTCTTTATGCCATTACAATGTCTATGTTGGAGCATTTCATAGTATTTATTCTGTAACTAACTGTAAAAAAACCCTTTCAATATGTTTGCCTGAATTTTGTTTCCTCCACACAATTAATCTTCCCCGGTTATCTGAGTAGAGATTTTCTTTGGATGACATAGCAACATGAATGTCATAAGGAACAATAAACAATATAGATGCACAGCCAAAATAAATATAAAAGGGTGCAACCAATGTAAAAAAGCGATAATATTAAATCAAGAAACAGGAAAATGCAATACAAAAACGGGTGATTACCTATAAATACAAGAATAAGTATCTGGACACAATGTTACTTTTTCATGTAAACTTTGCGATATTAATTATACCAGTGCCTGCGATCTCCTATATGTACGTTGATTTATTGTACTTCATGCTGATGGGGAGACTATGGTTTTAATTATTTTTTACTTTGGAATAAAATTGTGTCCAATAAAAGTATTCTTGTATTTATAGGTGTGCACCTGTATTTGTATTGCTTTTTCAGTTTCTCGATTTAATAGCATGTCATTAGGTGACACAATATAAAGTTATCATAATGATGCTTCATATGTACATAATATTTCTTCTCAGGGAGGAGAGAAATCTGTCTGGCTTGGACCAGATCTTTGCTGCTCTGAATATATTCCTCACCAAAGTGTCTTTAAATTACCGCATGAGAGTGTGTAAATTGGGGGAAGATGTTTTCCCCATAGTGCTACGTGTATGGACCCAGAATAGACCCAAGGACGCCTTAAAAGAAGAAATTGTGGAGTTTTTTCGATTAATGCTACGTGTTCACCATCCAAGGGGAGCCAAGACTGCAGAAGAAGGTGAATTACATCACACTATTGATGTTGAAAATAAATGTTGCTTTTGTCTGTCTTATAGCCCAATGCAATGACAGTGCACTCTGTTGCTAGCTCGTTACTTCTGATGAGAGTCGACGAGAGAGCGCACTGTCACTGTGCACTGAGAAGAACAGCATGCACTGGGGATTCACAAATGAAGCGTCATCAAAGAGGAAGTAAAAGAACAACAAAATATAGCAGTTACATAGTGTAGTGCGGAAAGGATAAGGAATTTTAATTAACCCTGCTGTTCTGTTCGGTCTGGGGAGACCTATTTTGAACTTTGGTATCTTTTGGGGTGTTCAAGATGCGGTTCTGAAACTTGTGGTTGATTGACTTAAATGAGGATGGGTCGGTCGGCCACGGGTTTCAGAGCCGCATCTTGAATATTTTAAAGAATATTGAAGTTCAAAGTCGGTCATTTTTGACCAACAGAACAGCAGGGTTAAAGTATATTACATGAAAAAAAAGATTGGATTATGACATTAGAGATTTAGAATGAAAATAAAATGTAGTTTTTGACCACTCCTTTATTAGCCTATGTAAACAGACAGATCGCAGTAAACGACTGCCGATCAGTAATGGCTTATCAATTGGTGGCCGTTTAGTCCCCATGCTCACTGTAAAACTACCCCTATGCAATACTCCTATACAGAAAAAATATCTACTGCCAGTAATTCACTGCTGAACTGCTGATTACAGTTTTTTACTTTTCCATCTTGTGCAACCTTCATGTCGATGTCCTCATGCCGGGACTCGGTTATGTAAACTTTTCTGCACTGATCACTGCGCCCCTGAAAAAGTAAAAGGTCACATATATGTACACATTTGTTTCCTGAATACGAAAACCACACTCTGTTCCGCTGAATACAGAAAAAAAAGTCCCCGCCATTAATATATAATTAGCTATTATTCAACCCACCATTACAAATGTAAATTGATAATCCACCACTGTACTCCATGTTAACTTTTTAATTAGCCACCCCTGTCACATGATCGCTGGGTGCCGATGACCCCTGTGGTTGTCATTGCCGATTTGCTGTGAGTGCCACCCCATGGCCGGCGTTCATAGCAGATGATCATTTCTGCTACACATAGCATGTGTAGCACAAGTGATCAGAAGATTGCAGCTTCATGTCTCCTAAGGAGACTATTGAAGCAAGTAAAAAGTAGAAAAAAAGTAAAAAAAATAAAAATAAAACAATTATAATAATAAATAAAGAAGAACATGTTTGGCATCACCGCATTCAGAAATGTCTGATGTATCAAAATAAGAAAATAATTAATCCGAGAAAAAAAACGAGAAAAAAAAAATCTAAACTCCAGAATTACGTTTTTGATCAATGCAACATTGCAATAAAATCCAAAATGGTATCAATTAAAACGTTTTATCAGCGCACAAAAAATTAAGCCTTCACTCAGACCCAGATACCTAAAAATGAAGTTACAGGTTTTGGCAAATGGCACCATTTTTTTTTTTTTCACAAACTTTGAATTCTCTTTTCACCACTTTAAAAAAGAGAATCTATACATGTTTTGAGTCTGCGGACTCGTAATGACCTGGAGAATCATAATGGCAGGTCAGTTTTAGCATTTAGTGAGCATGGTAAGACACCCCCCCTCTCAAAAAAAAAAAAAATAATTGTGGAATTGTTTTTTTTTGGAATTTTATTGCACTTGGAATTGTTGTGCCCGTTTTCCAGTACACTATATAGTAAAATCAATGGTGCCGTTCAAAAGTACAACTTGTTCCTCAAAAATAAGCCCTCACATGGCCATATTGACAGAAAACTATATATACCATATATACTCAAGTATAAGCCGACCCGAGTATAAGCCGAGGCACCTAATTTTGCCACAGAAAAGTGGGTAAGCTTATTGGCTCGAGTATAAGCCGGGTATGTATTGTTCCCTCATCCCTATCCCGAAATGCGTGGTTCCCCATCCTGTCTTGCTCTGTGTGGCTCCCCCTGTTGTATGCATGGCTCCCCCGGTCCCCTTGTCGTATGCATGGCTCCCCGGTCCCATCCTTGTATGCATGGCTCTCCCGGTCCTATCCTTGTAAGCATGGCTCCCCCTGGTCCCATCCTTGTATGCGTGGCTCCCCCGGTCCCATCATTGTATGTGTGGCTCCCCCGGTCCCATCCTTGTATGCGTGGCTTCCCCGGTCCCATCCTTGTATGTGTGGCTCCCCCGGTCCCATCCTTGTATGCGTTGCTCCCCCAGTCCCATCCTTGCACGCGTGGCTCCCCCGGTCCCATCCTTGTATACGTGGCTCTACTCAGTCCCATCCTTGTATGCGTGGCTCCCCCGGTCCAATCCTTGCATGCATGGCTCCCCCAGTCCCATCCTTGTATGTGTGGCTCCCCCGTCCCATGTTGTATGCATGGCTGGGCTCCCCAGTCCTCCCTCATCGTACTCACCCTCCTTGCGCCGTCGCTGAACGGCCCTGTATCTCTGTTGTACCAGCGCGGCAGCTTCTTCCTGTGCTGAGCGGTCACGTGGTAACGCTCATTAAGGTCATGAATATGCGCTCCACGCCTATGGGAGTGGAGTCGCGTACATATTCATTTTCTTAATGATCGGTACCATGTGACCGCTGAGCACAGGAACAGGAAAGAGCTGCCGGGACGGAGATGCAGCAACGGAGGGTGAGTATTGATGGCTTCTGGAAGCCGGTTGCTGCAGCTGTCACTGTGCTACAGCCACTGGCTCCCCCTCCCCCGCCGGCTTTCTGGACCATGACTCGCCGACTTTCTGGACCATGACTTGTATACAGTACAGACCAAAAGTTTGGACACACCTTCTCATTTAAAGATTTTTCTGTATTTTCATGACTATGAAAATTGTACATTCACACTGAAGGCATCAAAACTATGAATTAACATATGTGGAATTACTGTATATACTTAACAAAAAAGTGTGAAACAACTGAAACTAAGTCTAGGTTCTTCAAAGTAGCCACCTTTTGCTTTGATGACTGCTTTGCACACTCTTGGCATTCTCTTGATGACCTTCAAGAGGTAGTCACCGGGAATGGTTTTCACTTTGCAGGTTTAATGAGTGGGATTTCTCCTTCGCTACATTGGGGGACACAGAACCATGGGTGTTATGCTGCTGTCACTAGGAGGCTGACACTAAGTTGAGACAAAAAAAGTTAGCTCCTCCCCTGCAGTATACACCCTCATGCTGGCTTCCAGAGATCCAGTTCAAGCTTAGTGTCCGTAGGAGGCACACTGGGTCTGCTATTCAGACCAGAACTTTTCGGATTTTCTACTTTTTTATTCCTTTTGGATGAAAGGGCGAAGGAACCTTTTAAGGCTCCGATCTCCCCAAACCAACAACAGGCGAGCACGGGAGTATTACCTCTCCGTATCCTCTCCTGCGACGTGGGATGCCACTGCCTGGGCTGATTTTAGGGCCGGCGGGCCCCTTCAAGGTCACCGATCTCCCCACCCTCTCTATCAGAAGAGCACTGGAGTGGTACCTCCAGTATCCTCTTCTGCAGCCAGGCCATATTGCCGGACATTTTGCCCTGCCCACCAGGTTTTACCCTCAGTTTTTCAGAGGCACTTTTCCATCGTGGCGTCCGTGCAGCCCCCACTACATCACAACTGTAAAAGCGGATGATGGAAGGAGGCGGACGGTTCCTCTCCACCCCCCTTTCAGGGGATGGTGGATGGAGGCTCCCCAACCCTGCACCGTCCTAACTACCCTGGGCACAGCTCTGACCTGCTGACTTCATATCGGGGTAAGTGCACCGGGAGGGGTCGTTTTTTCGGAAGCATACAAGGGCTCCATAGCGGCATGGTCCCCACAGAGCTCCGCGGCACATTTCCCGGCGGTCCGCGGGTGCACGCCAGCCGTAGCCATAAATTTAAGCCCCCAGCCCTGGCGCTTCTCGCTCCTTGCGAGACTACCTCCCAGCTCTCGGCAGCCATCTTTTTTCTCACTACAAGCAGCTCTGCCGCCCTCTGCACGTGTCACCCTGGATGCCGGTTTACTCAGCGCCATCACCTTCAGATTACGGGACACAGGACCTGGGTAAGGAGACGGCACTAGGTGCTTCCCTGCAGCTTTACCCCACATCGCTTCCATAGCAGTGTTTTTTACTTATATTGGGGTACATCATGTCGCAATCAAAGGCTAAAAAGACTACAAAGGTACATACTACCTTTTTCACAGCATGTACCACCTGCCAGGCTCCTCTCCCTCGGCCTCAAAGCTCCCCTCTCTGCTCAGCCTGTGATACCCAATGTGCCCAAGAGTCCTCCGTCGCTACCAACCCCAGTGTATCTAGCCCCCCTGAGTGGGCCGCGACACTGTCACAATCCATGGCTTCGCTGGCCAAAGCGATTGAATCCCTCCATGACCCCTCTGGGGAGCGGTGCACTCGTCTACCTGGGTTAATAGACCCCTCCATTATAGGGGAATCATCGGCCAGCAGGGACCACTCTCACCTGAAGGAGGTACGGACATCCAAAAAACGGATCCGCACTACCTCTCCTGAGCATTCACCACGCCGTTCAGCTTCTGGTAGCTCCACTTCTCGCTCTTCTTCTCCAGGGGTTCGCAGCGATCATGACTCTGAGTACGAGTCTGAGGCATCCTTTGTCTCGGATTCTCCGGAGTTTCAAGCGACTGTGGATTCCCTCATTGAAGCTGTCAATCATGCGCTAAAGGTTGATGATGACCCTAAATCGGCTCCGGATCATGCGGTTTCTTTTACAAGAACCAAGCGATCCCATAAGGTGTTCGCCTCTCATCCGGACTTTTTGGAGATAGTCAGGCGACACAGGGAGCTACTGGATAAGCGCTTTACGGGTAAAAAGACCCTGGGTGCGAAGTATCCCTTTTCCACAGATCTTGTCAAAGATTGGACGGAACCTCCACTAGTAGATCCTCCGGTATAGCGTTTGGCTACCAAAACGCTTTTGTCTGTACCTGATGGTGCTTCAGTTAAAAATCCCACAGAACGCCAAATAGGTTCGCCCAGTGTATGAGGCCTCAGGTTCCTCGCTATTCCCTTCCTTCGCTGCAGCATGGGTCCCAAAAGCAATGGTTTTCTGGGCAGATGCCCTTGCAAAATCCATTCAGGACCAGGCTCTTCCGTCCGAGGCGGCGGATCTCGCCAAACAAATCTCTATGGCTGGAGACTGTGATGTACGCGTCTTTAGACGCAGCAGACTGTGCGGCAATTTCTGCCTCTAACGCCGTCACCATTAGAAGAGCACTATGGCTTAGAGAGTGGCGCACGGATTCTTCTTCTAAAAAGTCTCTGATTTCTCTGTCTTTTCAGAGCGGACATCTGTTTGGAGAAAAACTAGACCAGCTTATTTCCGATGCTACTGGAGGGAAAAGCAAATACCTCCCGCAGCACAGGCCTAAAACTGCTTTTCATCGTCAGCAACATTTTCGCTTTCGGCCCTTTCGCAGTAGCCCTTTCTGGTCCTCCTCCACAGCCTCATCCAGATCAGAACATTCTCCCTGTACAGACAGAGACTCTCGGCTCTCATACAGGCCAAATCAGTCCTGGCGAGGTAAGCCTAGGCAACCCTAGAACTAGGGGATCCAGGCCCTCCAGATTTCCTTCACAATGACTCGGGGAGTCTTCCGGTCGACACCACCAAAGTAGGCGGACGCCTGCTTCTCTTTAAACATGTCTGGCTTTCCATCATTCACGACGAATGGGTCAGAGACCTGGTGTCTTCCGGTTACAAAATAGAATTCATCACCTCCCCTACAGCTCGGTTTTTTCCCTCTCGTCTTCCAAGTTCAGGAGCTCAGTCTCGCGCGCTTTACCGCGCCATCGACTCTCTCCGCCAAAGCGGGGTCATTGTTCCGGTTCCAGAACATGAGAGATTCAGAGGTTTTTACTCAAACCTCTTAGTCGTTACAAAAAAGGACGGGACGGTGCACCCTATTTTGGATCTAAAGCTCCTAAACAAATATGTAAAGGTCTGGCATTTCAGGATGGATTCCCTCTGGTCAGTCATCTCATCAATGGACAGAGGAGAATTTTTAGCATCAATAGACATCAAAGATGCTTATCTCCATATCCCAATCTTCTTGCCACATCAAATGTTCCTGCGTTTTGCCATCCAAGAGGACCATTTTCAATTCACGGCCTTACCCTTCGGCCTTGCCACCGCACCCAGGGTATTCACAAAGGTCATGGCGGCGGTTATGGCCATTCTTCATTCCCGAGGAGTGGTCATGTTACCATACTTAGACGATCTCCTGGTCAAAGGTCCGTCCTATCAAGCCTGCGAAGCAAGCATCCGCATTACCTTGGATACCCTTTCACGCCTGTGCTGGCTCATCAACTTAGACAAGTCCTCCCCCATTCCATGCCGACGAATCTCCTTCCTAGGCATGATCCTGGACACGTCCAAGGGGCTCGTCCTACTTCCTCGGTTCAAGGCCCAAGCGCTTCAGCAGGGAACCCAGACACTCTGTCGTCCCTTCCCTCATTCCATTCGTTTTGCCATGAGGATCCTGGGGAAAATGGTGGCCGCAATGGAAGCGGCTCCCTTCGCCCAGCTGCATCTCCGTCCCATACAACAGGCTCTACTGGACAATTGGGACAGGAGTCCTTTATCCCTCGATCGGCCATGTCCTCTGCCCCTGCGGATCAGGCAAGCGCTCAAATGGTGGACTTTGGAGTCATCTCTCAGCCAGGGAAGGTCTTTTCTCCCAATTCACTGGCTGGTGGTAACCTCCGATGCCAGTCTCCTCGGTTGGGGAGCGGTATTTCGCCACCACACTGCCCAGGGACGTTGGACGATTCGAGAGTCGAGATTTCCGATAAACATCTTGGAGATTCGAGCGATCAGATTTGCCCTGAGACATTTCCACTTCCTCCTTGCAGGTCACCCAATTTGGATTCAATCAGACAACGCCACAGCTGTGGCGTACATAAACCATCAGGGGAGTACCCGCAGCAGGGCGGCGATGAGGGAAGTCTCTCACATTCTCCGCTGGGCCGAGCACAACCGCTCCACCATTTCTTCAGTGCACATTCCAGGCGTCGAGAACTGGTGGCGGACTTTCTCAGCCATCAGGGTCTCGCCTCGGGGGAGTGGGAACTCCACCCGGAGGTCTTCCAGCAGATTTGTCTGGGGGGACTCCGGACGTGGATCTAATGGCGTTCAGACTGAACGCAAAGGTTCCCAACTTCATAGCGCGTTCTCGGGATCCTCAAGCCATCGGGGTTGGAAGCACTGATATTCCCATGGCATCAGTTCCATCTCCCGTACGTGTTTCCTACGCTTCGTTTACTACCGAAGGTACCGTATATACTCGAGTATAAGTCGAGATTTTCAGCCCATTTTTTTGGGCTGAAAGTCCCCCTCTCGGCTTATACTCGAGTCATATACCGGGAGGTCGGCAGGGGAAGGGGAGTGGGGGCTGAGTAATTATACTTACCTGCTCCCGGCGCGGTCCCTGCAGTCCCTGGCTTCCTCGGCGTTGCAGATTCTTCCTGTACTGAGTGGTCACATGGCACCGCTCATTACAGAAATGAATATGCGGCTCCACCTCCCATAGGGGAGGAGCCACATATTCATTGCTGTAAATGATCGGTAACTGTGACTGCTCAATTACAGGAAGAAGCTGCAGCGCCGGGGAAGCCAGGGACTGCAGGGACCGCGCCAGGAGCAGGTAAGTATACGGGGAGCGCAGCGCTGCTCTATATTTTCCTGCTCCTCGCTCCGGTGCGGCTCTGTCTGCAGCGCCCTCTAGCAGTGACGCTCAGGTTAGGGCGCGGTGACGTAGTCAGTGCGCGCCCTCTGCTGAGCGTCAGTGCTGGAGACGGAGCCGCACGAGGAGCAGGTAAATATTGAAAGCGCTGGCATCCTGAGCAAGAGAGGGGAGTATGTGATTTTTTTTTTTTAATTGCAGCACCAGCAGCATTCTATATGGCACAGCTTTATAAAGAGCATCTATGGGGCCATAATGAACGGTGCAGAGCAATATATATGGGGCACAGCTTTATAAGGAGCATCTGTGGGGCCAAAATCAACGGTGCAGAGCAATATATATGGGGCACAGCTTTATAAGGAGCATCTATGGGGCCATAATCAACGGTGCAGAGCAATATATATATGGCACAGCTTTATAAGGAGCATCTATGGGGCCATAATCAACGGTGCAGAGCAATATATATGGGGCACAGCTTTATAAGGAGCATCTATGGGGCCATAATCAACGGTGCAGAGCAATATATATATGGCACAGCTTTCTATGGAGCATCTACGGGGTCATAATGAACGGTGCATTCCATATGACACAGCTTTATGTGGAGCATCTATGGGGCCATAATGAACGGTGCAGAGCATTCTATATAGCACAGTTGTATATGGAGCATCTATGGGGCAATAATGAACGGTATGGAGCATCTATTTTTATTTTTGAAATTTACCAGTAGCTGCTGCATTTCCTACCCTAGGCTTATACTCGAGTCAATAAGTTTTCCCAGTTTTTTGTGGCAAAATTAGGGGGGGTCAGCTTATACTCGGGTCGGCTTGTACTCAAGTATATACGGTAATCCAAAAAATCAAGATGGAGGGGGTTCCTTTGATCCTAGTCGCCCCAGATTGGCACGTCGCGCGTGGTACGCAGAGCTCGTTTAACTCGTATCCGACGTTCCCTGGCGGCTACCAGATCGCCCAGATCTGCTTCACCAAGGGCCGATCTACCACCAGAACTCAGGGGCCCTACGTTTAATGGCGTGGCTGTTGAAACCTGGATCCTAACTCAAGCTAGTTTCTCCCAGCAAGTCATTGCCACCATGATTAGCGCTCGCAAGACGTCTTCCGCTCGCATTTATCACCGCACCAGGAAAGCCTTCTACTCATGGTGCAGGCTCCGTGGATGTCCTCCTCTCGCCTTTTCTATTCCCTCCATTCTGGAATTTCTCCAGTTCGGCTTGGATTCCGGTCTGGCGCTTAGTACTCTCAAGGGTCACATCTCTGCATTATCCGTGTTGTTCCAACGTAGGATTGCTGCTAACCTGCAGGTCAGGACTTTCGTTCAGGGGGTCTCTCACGTGGTACCCCCCTATAGAATGCCATTAGTGACTTGGGATCTCAATTTGGTCCTGAATGTTCTTCAGGAGTCCTTTTTTGAACCTGTGTAGGACGTCTCGCTGGTTGTCCTCTCCTGGAAGGTCGCCTTCCTTGTGGCAGTAACCTCTATCAGGCGAGTCTCAGACTTGGCCGCCCTCTCTTGCCGGGCGCCCTTCCTTTCCTTCCACCTAGATAAAGTAGTCCTACGTCCATCTCCATCTTTTCTTCCCAAGGTGGTTTCATCCTTCCACCTTAATGAAGATACCGTTCTTCCCTCCTTTCGCCCACACCCAAGACATAGGGTTGAAAATGCCCTTTACACCTTGGACGTGGTAAGGACCCTCAGGAGGTACGTTTCTAGGACTGCCCCCTTCCGCAATTCTGATTCCCTCTTTGTGCTCCTAGAGGGTCACAGAAAGGGTTTAGCCACTTCTAAAGCCACGATAGCCAGATGGATCCGATCAGCTATTCAAGAATCTTATCGGATCAGGGGCAGATCTATCCCGGCGGGGATTAGGGCACACTCAAGTCGGTCAGTGGGTGCTTCCTGGGCCATTCGGCACCAGGCATCGGCAGAGCAGGTTTGCAAGGCCGCAACATGGTCCAGCCTGCATACCTTCACGAAGCACTACAATGTCCACACTCAATCTTCTGCGGATGCGGCCCTTGGCAGACGTGTTCTGCAAGCGGCTGTTGCGTATTTATAGTCAGTTGGTACACGGAGTTATTAGGTTATGTTGTTCCCCACCCAGGGACTGCTTTGGGACGTCCCATGGTTCTGTGTCCCCCAATGTGGTGAAGGAGAAATAGGGATTTTTGTGTACTCACCGTAAAATCCTTTTCTCCGAGCCACTCATTGGGGGACACAGCTCCCACCCTGTTAGCCTTATAGATTGTTTTTTTTTTTTGGCTCTTTGCTTACTCTGTCATGTTGTACTCTAATATTATGTTATATGTTGTTAATAATCTCCTACTGCATTTACACTGAACTGGATCTCTGGAAGCCAGCACGAGGGTGTATACTGTAGGGGAGGAGCTAACTTTTTTTGTCTAAACTTAGTGTCAGCCTCCTAGTGACAGCAGCATAACACCCATGGTTCTGTGTCCCCTGTTGTGAATTCTGTGGCAGAGCTCCCTCCTGTGGTCACAAGTGGTACTTCGGCTGATTCTCTCTGTAAGCTTCCATTGGTGGAGGGAAGTGGTACTGCGGCTTCTGAGTTTCCTCCCTCAGGTGATGTGGTGAGGTCGTTAGGTGCTGCTCTACTTAACTCCACCTAGTGCTTTGATCCTGGCTTCCTGTCAATGTTCCAGTATTGGACTTGTTTTCCTCCTGGATCGTTCCTGTGGCCTGCTGCTCTGCATAGCTAAGTTTTCCTTTGCTATTTTGTTTGCTTTTCTTCTGTCCAGCTTATCTATTTGTTTGCTGGAAGCTCTGGGACGCAGAGGGTGTACCTCCGTGCCGTTAGTTCGGTATGGAGGGTCTTTTTGCCCCCTTTGCGTGGTTTTTAGGGTTTTGTGTTGACCGCAAAGTTACCTTTCCTATCCTCGCTCTGTTCAGAAAGTCGGGCCTCACTTTGCTAAATCTATTTCATCTCTACGTTTGTCTTTTCATCTTACTCACAGTCATTATATGTGGGGGGCTGCCTTTTCCTTTGGGGTATTTCTCTGAGGCAAGGTAGGCTTATTTTCTATCTTCAGGCTAGCTAGTTTCTCAGGCTGTGCCGAGTTGCATAGGTAGCGTTAGGCGCAATCCACGGCTGCCTCTAGTGTTGTTGGATAGGATTAGGGATTGCGGTCAACAGAGTTCCCACGTCTCAGAGCTCGTTCTATGTTTTTGGATTATTGTCAGATCACTGTTTGTGCTCTGACCTCTATGTTCACTGTGGTACTGAATTGCCTAATCATAACAGTACAGGAAGCCCAAGTACTAATGATTCTCAATAGAGGGAAAAAAGAAGTTCTGAGACCATTTTTTTTCCCTCTGCACTGTGTTTTGCCTTTTTTTTCCTCTAGACATTTGGGTGGTTCAGGACACAGGTGTAGCAATGGACATTAGAAGTCTGTCTTCCTGTGTGGATCAGCTCTCGGCAAGAGTACAAAAGATTCAAGACACTATTGATCAGAAATCTATGTTAGAACCAAGAATTCCTATTCCTGATTTGTTTTTTGGTGATAGAACTAAGTTTCTGAGTTTCAAAAATAATTGTAAACTATTTCTGGCCTTGAAACCTCGCTCCTCTGGTGATCCAGTTCAACAGGTTTTGATCATTATTTCTTTTTTGCGTGGCGACCCTCAGGACTGGGCATTTTCTCTTGCGCCAGGAGATCCTGCATTAAGTAATATCGATGCGTTTTTCCTGGCGCTCGGATTGCTGTACGATGAGCCTAATTCTGTGGATCAGGCAGAAAAAAATTTGCTGGCTCTTTGTCAGGGTCAGGATGAGATCGAGGTATATTGTCAGAAATTTAGAAAGTGGTCCGTGCTCACTCAATGGAATGAATCTGAGCTGGCAGCTATGTTCAGAAAGGGTCTCTCTGAAGCCCTTAAGGATGTCATGGTGGGATTTCCTATGCCTGCTGGTTTGAATGAGTCTATGTCTTTGGCCATTCAGATTGGTCGACGCTTGCGTGAGCGTAAATCTGTGCACCATTTGGCGGTATTACCTGAGCTTAAACCTGAGCCTATGCAGTGCGATAGGACTTTGACCAGAGTTGAACGGCAAGAACACAGACGTCTGAATGGGCTGTGTTTCTACTGTGGTGATTCCACTCATGCTATCTCTGATTGTCCTAAGCGCACTAAGCGGTTCGCTAGGTTTGCCACCATTGGTACAGTACAGTCAAAATTTCTTCTGTCCGTTACCTTGATCTGCTCTTTGTCATCGTATTCTGTCATGGCATTTGTGGATTCAGGTGCTGCCCTGAATTTGATGGACTTGGAGTATGCTAAGCATTGTGGGTTTTTCTTGGAGCCCTTGCAGTGTCCTATTCCATTGAGAGGAATTGATGCTACGCCTTTGGCCAAGAATAAGCCTCAGTACTGGACCCAGCTGACCATGTGCATGGCTCCTGCACATCAGGAGGTTATTCGCTTTCTGGTGTTGCATAATCTGCATGATGTGGTCGTGTTGGGGTTTCCATGGCTACAAGTCCATAATCCAGTATTAGATTGGAAATCCATGTCGGTGTCCAGCTGGGGTTGTCAGGGGGTACATGGTGATGTTCCATTTCTGTCAATTTCGTCATCCACCCCTTCTTAGGTTCCAGAGTTCTTGTCTGATTACCGGGATGTATTTGATGAGCCCAAGTCCGATGCCCTACCTCCGCATAGGGATTGTGATTGTGCTATCAATTTGATTCCTGGTAGTAAGTTCCCAAAAGGCCGATTGTTTAATTTATCTGTGCCTGAGCACGCCGCTATGCGCAGTTATGTGAAGGAGTCCCTGGAGAAGGGGCATATTCGCCCGTCATCATCGCCATTAGGAGCAGGGTTCTTTTTTGTAGCCAAGAAGGATGGTTCGCTGAGACCTTGTATAGATTACCGCCTTCTAAATAAGATCACGGTTAAATTTCAGTACCCCTTGCCGTTGTTATCTGATTTGTTTGCTCGGATTAAGGGGGCTAGTTGGTTCACCAAGATAGATCTTCGTGGTGCGTATAATCTTGTGCGAATTAAGCGAGGTGATGAATGGAAAACTGCATTTAATACGCCCGAGGGTCATTTTGAGTATCTAGTAATGCCATTCGGACTTGCCAATGCTCCATCAGTGTTTCAGTCCTTTATGCATGACATCTTCCGAGAGTACCTGGATAAATTCCTGATTGTGTACTTGGATGACATTTTGATCTTCTCGGATGATTGGGAGTCTCATGTGAAGCAGGTCAGAACGGTTTTTCAGGTCCTGCGTGCTAATTCTTTGTTTGTGAAGGGATCAAAGTGTCTCTTTGGTGTGCAGAAGGTTTCATTTTTGGGGTTCATCTTTTCCCCTTCTACTATCGAGATGGATCCTGTTAAGGTCCAAGCCATCCATGATTGGACTCAGCCGACATCTCTGAAAAGTCTGCAAAAGTTCCTGGGCTTTGCTAATTTTTATCGTCGCTTCATCTGCAATTTTTCTAGTATTGCTAAACCATTGACCGATTTGACCAAGAAGGGTGCTGATGTGGTCAATTGGTCTTCTGCTGCTGTGGAAGCTTTTCAAGAGTTGAAGCGTCGTTTTTCTTCTGCCCCTGTGTTGTGTCAACCAGATGTTTCGCTTCCATTCCATGTCGAGGTTGATGCTTCTGAGATTGGAGCAGGGGCTGTTTTGTCGCAGAGAGGTTCTGATTGCTCAGTGATGAAACCGTGCGCCTTCTTTTCCAGGAAGTTTTCGCCTGCTGAGCGAAATTATGATGTGGGCAACCGAGAGTTGCTGGCCATGAAGTGGGCATTCGAGGAGTGGCGTCATTGGCTTGAAGGAGCTAAGCATCGCGTGGTGGTCTTGACTGATCATAAGAACTTGACTTATCTCGAGTCCGCCAAGCGGTTGAATCCTAGACAAGCTCGTTGGTCGTTGTTTTTTGCCCGTTTTGACTTTGTGATTTCATACCTTCCGGGCTCTAAAAATGTGAAGGCGGATGCTCTGTCTAGGAGTTTTGTGCCCGACTCTCCGGGTGTATCTGAGCCGGTGGGTATCCTCAAAGAGGGAGTAATTGTGTCTGCCATCTCCCCTGATTTGCGGCGAGTGCTGCAAAAATTTCAGGCTAATAAACCTGATCGTTGCCCAGCGGAGAAACTGTTTGTCCCTGATAGGTGGACGAATAAAGTTATCTCTGAGGTTCATTGTTCGGTCTTGGCTGGTCATCCTGGAATCTTTGGTACCAGAGAGTTAATGGCTAGATCCTTTTGGTGGCCATCTCTGTCACGGGATGTGCGTACTTTTGTGCAGTCCTGTGGGATTTGTGCTCGGGCTAAGCCCTGCTGTTCTCGTGCCAGTGGGTTGCTTTTGCCCTTGCCAGTTCCGAAGAGGCCTTGGACACATATCTCTATGGATTTTATTTCAGATCTTCCCGTTTCTCAAAAGATGTCAGTCATTTGGGTGGTCTGTGATCGCTTTTCTAAGATGGTCCATTTGGTACCCTTGTCTAAATTGCTTTCCTCCTCTGATTTGGTGCCATTGTTCTTCCAGCATGTGGTTCGTTTACATGGCATTCCAGAGAACATCGTTTCTGACAGAGGTTCCCAGTTTGTTTCGAGGTTTTGGCGAGCTTTTTGTGGTAGGATGGGCATTGACTTGTCTTTTTCCTCGGCTTTCCATCCTCAGACTAATGGCCAGACCGAACGAACCAATCAGACCTTGGAAACATATCTGAGATGTTTTGTTTCTGCTGATCAGGATGACTGGGTGTCCTTTTTGCCTTTGGCTGAGTTCGCCCTTAATAATCGGGCTAGCTCGGCTACCTTGGTTTCGCCATTTTTCTGCAACTCTGGGTTCCATCCTCGTTTCTCGTCAGGACAGGTTGAGTCTTCGGACTGTCCTGGTGTGGATACTGTGGTGGACAGGTTGCAGCAGATTTGGACTCAGGTAGTGGACAATTTGACCTTGTCCCAGGAGAAGGCTCAACGTTTTGCTAATCGCAGACACTGTGTGGGTCCCCGACTTCGTGTTGGGGATCTGGTTTGGTTATCTTCTCGTCATATTCCTATGAAGGTTTCCTCTCCTAAGTTTAAACCTCGTTTCATTGGTCCGTATAGGATTTCTGAGGTTCTTAATCCTTTGTCTTTTCGTCTGACCCTTCCAGATTCTTTTTCCATACATAACGTATTCCATAGGTCATTGTTGCGGAGATACGTGGCACCTATGGTTCCTTCTGTTGACCCTCCTGCCCCGGTTTTGGTGGAGGGGGAGTTGGAGTATATTGTGGAGAAGATTTTGGATTCTCGTGTTTCAAGACGGAAACTCCAGTATCTGGTTAAATGGAAGGGTTATGCTCAGGAAGATAATTCCTGGGTCTTTGCCTCTGATGTCCATGCTCCCGATCTTGTTCGTGCCTTTCATGTGGCTCATCCTGGTCGGCCTGGGGACTCTGGTGAGGGTTCGGTGACCCCTCCTCAAGGGGGGGGTACTGTTGTGAATTCTGTGGCAGAGCTCCCTCCTGTGGTCACAAGTGGTACTTCGGCTGATTCTCTCTGTAAGCTTCCGTTGGTGGAGGGAAGTGGTACTGCGGCTTCTGAGTTTCCTCCCTCAGGTGATGTGGTGAGGTCGTTAGGTGCTGCTCTACTTAACTCCACCTAGTGCTTTGATCCTGGCTTCCTGTCAATGTTCCAGTATTGGACTTGTTTTCCTCCTGGATCGTTCCTGTGGCCTGCTGCTCTGCATAGCTAAGTTTTCCTTTGCTATTTTGTTTGCTTTTCTTCTGTCCAGCTTATCTATTTGTTTGCTGGAAGCTCTGTGTACCTCCGTGCCGTTAGTTCGGTACGGAGGGTCTTTTTGCCCCCTTTGCGTGGTTTTTAGGGTTTTGTGTTGACCGCAAAGTTACCTTTCCTATCCTCGCTCTGTTCAGAAAGTCGGGCCTCACTTTGCTAAATCTATTTCATCTCTACGTTTGTCTTTTCATCTTACTCACAGTCATTATATGTGGGGGACTGCCTTTTCCTTTGGGGTATTTCTCTGAGGCAAGGTAGGCTTATTTTCTATCTTCAGGCTAGCTAGTTTCTCAGGCTGTGCCGAGTTGCATAGGTAGCGTTAGGTGCAATCCACGGCTGCCTCTAGTGTTGTTGGAAAGGATTAGGGATTGCGGTCAACAGAGTTCCCACGTCTCAGAGCTCGTTCTATGTTTTTGGATTATTGTCAGATCACTGTATGTGCTCTGACCTCTATGTTCACTGTGGTACTGAATTGCCTAATCATAACAGTCCCCCAATGAGTGGCTCGGAGAAAAGGATTTTACGGTGAGTACACAAAAATCCCTATTTCTTGCCGTATAAATGGTGTTGGGACCATCAGTTGTGTTGAGCAGAAGTCTGGTGGATACACAGCTGATAGTCCTACTGAGTAGACTGTTAGCTGCTTTTTTCTTGCCATAATACAAATTCTAAGTAAAGAAAAAGGAGTGGCCATCATTACTTTAAGAAATGAAAGTCAGTCAGTCCGAAAAATTGGGAAAACTTTGAAAGTGTCCCCAAGTGCAGTGGCAAAAACCATCAAGCGCTACAAAGAAACTGGCTCACATGAGGACCACACCAGGAAAGGAAGACCAAGAGTCACCTCTGCTTCTGAGGATAAGTTTATCAGAGTCACCAGCCTCAGAAATCGCAGGTTAACAACAGCTCAGATTAGAGACCAGGTCAATGCCACACAGAGTTCTAGCAGCAGACACATCTCTACAACATCTGTTAAGAGGAGACTTTGTGCAGCAGGCCTTCATGGTAAAATAGCTGCTAGGAAACCACTGCTAAGGACAGGCAACAAGCAGAAGAGACTTGTTTGGGCTAAAGAACACAAGGAATGGACATTAGACCAGTGGAAATCTGTGCTTTGGTCTGAGGAGTCCACATTTGAGATCTTTGGTTCCAACCACCGTCTCTTTGTGTAACGCAGAAAAGGTGAACAGATGGACACTATGTGCCTGGTTCCCACCATGAAGCATGGAGGAGGAGGTGTAATGGTGTGGGGGTACTTAGCTGGTGACACTGTTGGGGATTTATTCAAAATTGAAGGCATACTGGCCAGCATGGCCACCACAGCATCTTGCAGCGGCATGCTATTCCATCTCGTCTGTGTTTTAGTTGGACCATCATTTATTTTTCAACAGGACAATGACCCCAAACACACCTCCAGGCTGTGTAAGGGCTATTTGACCAAGAAGGAGAGTGATGGGGTGCTACGCCAGATGACCTGGCCTCCACAGTCACCAGACCTGAACCCAATCGAGATGGTTTGGGGTGAGCTGGACCGCAGAGTGAAAAGGGCCAACAAGTGCTAAGCATCTCTGGTAACTCCTTCAAGATTGTTGGAAGACCTTTCCCTGTGACTACCTCTTGAAGTTCATCAAGAGAATGCCAAGAGTGTGCAAATCAGTCATCAAAGCAGAAGGCGGCTACTTTGAAGGACCTAGAACATAAGACATAATTTCAGTTGTTTCACACTTTTTTGTTTAGTATATAATTCCACATGTGTTACTTCATAGTTTTGATGCCTTCATTGTGAATGCACAATTTTCATGGTCATGAAAATACAGAAAAATCTTTAACCCCTTCCCGACCTTTGACGCATATGCTGCGTCATGAAAGTCGGTGCTAATCCGACCTGTGACGCAGCGTATGCGTCATGGCGGAATCGCGTTCCTGCAGGCCGGGTGAAAGGGTTAACTGTAATTTCACCCGGCCTGCAGGGACAGGAGGAGTTGTACTTTAGCCCAGGGGGGGTGGCTTCACCCCCCCGTGGCTACGATCGCTCTGATTGGCTGTTGAAAGTGAAACTGCCAATCAGAGCGATTTGTAATATTTCACCTAAAAAACTTGTGAAATATTACAATCCAGCCATGGCCGATGCTGCAATATCATCGGCCATGGCTTGAAACACTGATGTGCCCCCACCCCACCCCACCGATCGCCCCCCCAGCCCCCCGATCTGTGGTCCGCTCCCCTCCGTCCTGTGCTCCGCTCCCCTCCGTCCTGTGCTCCGCTCCCCCGTCCTCCTGTCCGCTCCCCCCGTGCTCCATTCCCACCCCCGTGCTCCATTCCCACCCCCCTGCACTCCGATCCACCCCCCGCACTGCGATCCACCCCCCCGCACTCCGATCCGCCCCCCGTGTTACGATCCACCCCCCATGCTCCGATCCACCCCCCGTGCTCCGACGCCCCCCCCCCCCCCGTGCCCTGATCTCCCCCCCCCTTATACTTAACTAGCCTCCCGGGGTCCGTCCGTCTTCTTTCCTGGGCGCCGCCATCTTCCAAAATGGCGGGCGCATGCGCAGTGCGCCCGCTGAATCTGCCGGCCGTCAGATTCGTTCCAGAGTGAATTTTGATCACGGTGATAGGTTTTATCACAGTGATCAAAATAAAAAAAACAGTAAATAACCCCCCCCCCCCCCCCTTTGTCACCCCCATAGGTAGGGACAAAAATAAAATAAAGAATTTTTTTTTTTCCCCACTAGGGTTAGGGTTAGGGGTAGGGTTAGGGTTAGGATTGTGCACACGTATTCTGGTCCTCTGCGGATTTTTCCGCAGCGGATTTCATAAATCTGCAGTGCTAAACCGCTGTGGATTTATCGCGGATTTACCGCGGTTTTTCTGCGCATTTCACTGCGGTTTTACAACTGCGATTTTCTATTGGAGCAGTTGTAAAACCGCTGCGGAATCCGCAGAAAGAAGTGACATGCTGCGGAATGTAAACCTCTGCGTTTCTGTGCAGTTTTTCTGCAGCATGTGTACAGCGATTTTTGTTTCCCATAGGTTTACATTGAACTGTAAACTCATGGGAAACTGCTGCGGATCCGCAGCGTTTTCCGCAGCGTGTGCACATACCTTTAGAATTAGGCTATGTGCACACGGTGTGGATTTGGCTGCGGATCCGCAGCAGTGTTCCATCAGGTTTACAGTCCATGTAAACATATGGAAAACCAAATCCGCTGTGCCCATGGTGCGGAAAATACCACGCGGAAACGCTGCGTTGTATTTTCCGCAGCATGTCAATTCTTTGTGCGGATTCCGCAGCGTTTTACTCCTATTCCTCAATAGGAATCCGCATGTGAAATCCGCACAAAAAACACTGGCTATCCGCGGTAAATCCGCAGGTAAAACGCAGTGCCTTTTACCCGCGGATTTTTCAAAAATGGTGCTGAAAAATCTCACACGAAACCGCAACGTGGGCACATAGCCTTAGGGTTGGAATTAGGGTTGTGGTTAGGGTTGTGATTAGGGTTAGGGGTGTGTTGGGGTTAGGGTTGTGGTTAGGGGTGTGTTGGGGTTAGGGTTGTGATTAGGGTTACGGCTACAGTTGGGATAAGGGTTAGGGGTGTGTTGGGGTTAGTGTTGGAGGTAGAATTGAGGGGTTTCCACTGTTTAGGCACATCAGGGGGTCTCCAAACGCAACATGGCGCCACCATTGATTCCAGCCAATCTTGTATTCAAAAAGTCAAATGGTGCTCCCTCACTTCCGAGCCCCGACGTGTGCCCAAACAGTGGTTTACCCCCACATATGGGGTACCAGCATACTCAGGACAAACTGCGCAACAATTACTGGGGTCCAATTTCTCCTGTTACCCTTGAGAAAATAAAAAATTGCTTGCTAAAACATCATTTTTGAGGAAAGAAAAATGATTTTTTATTTTCACGGCTCTGCGTTGTAAACGTCTGTGAAGCACTTGGGGGTTCAAAGTGCTCACCACATATCTAGATAAGTTCCTTGGGGGGTCTAGTTTACAAAATGGGGTCACTTGTGGGGGTTTCTACTGTTTAGGCACACCAGGGGCTCTGCAAACGCAACGTGATGTCCGCAGACCATTCCATCAAAGTCTGCATTTCAAAAGTCACTACTTCCCTTCTGAGCCCCGACGTGTGCCCAAACAGTGGTTTGCCCCCACACTTGGGGTATCAGCGTACTCAGGAGAAACTGGACAACAACTTTGGGGTCCAATTTCTCCTGTAACCCTTGGGAAAATAAAACATTCTGGGCTAAAAAATTATTTTTGAGGAAAGAAAACGTATTTATTTTCACGGCTCTGCGTTATAAACTTCTGTGAAGTACTTGGGGGTTGAAAGTGCTCACCACATATCTAGAAAAGTTCCTTTCGGGGTCTAGTTTCCAAAATGGGGTCACTTGTGGGGGGTTTCTACTGTTTAGCCACATCAGAGGCTCTGCACACGCAACGTGACGCCCGCAGAGCATTCCATCAAAGTCTGCATTTCAGAACATCACTACTTCACTTCCGAGCCCCAGCATGTGCCCAAACAGTGGTTTACCCCCACACTTGGGGTATCAGTGTACTCAGGAGAAACTGGACAACAACTTTTGGGGTCAAATTTCTCCTGTTACCCTTGGGAAAATAAAAATTGCGGGCTAAAAAAATCATTTTTGAGAAAAGAAATTTTTTTTTTATTTTCATGGCTCTGCGTTATAAACTTCTGTGAAGCACTTGAGGGTTCAAAGTGCTCAACACACATCTAGATTAGTTCCTTTGGGGGTCTAGTTTCCAAAATGGGGTCATTTGTGGGGGATCTCCAATGTTTAGGCACACGGGCTCTCCAAACGCGACATGGTGTCCGCTAATGATTGGAACTAATTTTCCATTTAAAAAGCCAAATGGCGTGCCTTCCCTACTGAGCCCTGCCGTGCGCCCAAACAGTGGTTTACCCCCACATATGGGGTATCTGCGTACTCGGGACAAACGGGACAACAAAATTTGTGGTCCAATTTCTCTTATTACCGTTGGCAAAATAGGAAATTCCATGCTAAAAAATCATTTTTGAGGAAAGAAAAATTTATTTTTTATTTTCATGGCTCTGCGTTATAAACTTCTGTGAAGCACCTGGGGGTTTAAAGTGCTCAGTATGCATCTAGATAAGTTCCTTGGGGGGTCTAGTTTCCAAAATGGGGTCACTTGTGGGGGAGCTCCAATGCATAGGCACACAGGGGCTCTCCAAACGCGACATGGTGTCCGCTAACAATTGGAGCTAATTTTCCATTCAAAAAGTCAAAAGGCGCGCCTTCCCTTCCGAGCCCTGCCGTGTGCCCAAACAGTGGTTTACCCCCACATGTGAGGTATCGGTGTACTCGGGAGAAATTGCCCAACAAATTTTAGGATCCATTTTATCCTGTTGCCCATGTGAAAATGAAAAAATTGAGGCTAAAAGAATTTTTTTGTGAAAAAAAAGTACTTTTTCATTTTTACGGATCAATTTGTGAAGCACCTGGGGGTTTAAAATGCTCACTATGCATCTAGATAAGTTCCTTGGGGCGTCTAGTTTCCAAAATGGGGTCACTTGTGGGGGACCTCCAATTTTTAGGCACACGGGGGCTCTCCAAACGTGACATGGTGTCCGCTAAAGAGTGCAGCCAATTTTTCATTCAAAAAGTCAAATGGCGCTCCTTCCCTTCCAAGCCCTGCCGTGCACCCAAACAGTGGTTTACCCCCACATATGAGGTATCAGCGTACTGAGGACAAATTGGACAACAACTTTCGTGGTTCAGTTTCTCCTTTTACCATTGGGAAAATAAAAAAATTGTTGCTGAAAAATCATTTTTGTGACTAAAAAGTAAAATGTTCATTTTTTCCTTCCATGTTGCTTCTGCTGCTGTGAAGCACCTGAAGGGTTAATAAACTTCTGGAATGTGGTTTTGTGCACCTTGAGGGGTGCAGTTTTTAGAATGGTGTCACTTTTGGGTATTTTCAGCCATATAGACCCCTCAAACTGACTTCAAATGTGAGGTGGTCCCTAAAAAAAATGGTTTTGTAAATTTCGTTGTAAAAATGAGAAATCGCTGGTCAAATTTTAACCCTTATAACTTCCTAGCAAAAAAAAATTTTGTTTCCAAAATTGTGCTGATGTAAAGTAGACGTGTGGGAAATGTTATTTTTCTCTATCCCCATGATGGCACCACGGAGAGAGGGGTCCGCCCCCAGGGACAGGAAACCTACAGATGAAAAAGGGCGTACCTCTCTCCCACATCAGTTGGTTTCCTGTCCCTGACGGGGAACCTACAGCGACGTACCTGAAGATTCTTCGTGGGATTCCAGGGTGCTGGCCGGTCGGTTCCTGACAGGGTATAAAGAAAAAGAACCCAGCACTCAACTGATGCTTTAGTGCAATTTTAATCGTAGTAGTACCCAATAAACGTTTCGGTCCTTGAATGGACCTTCGTCAGTAACTACATGTGAAAACCAAAAACAAGTGTAAACAAAAATTACAGAAAATAAAGTTGCATACAAAATAAAGTATATACAAGGTATTTTGGAAAAGGACAATAGCATCGATACAAAACTCTGGTCAATCTATACATAGAGTATATGCTGGGGAGAAAATAACCCGAATATCTAGGCTGAATTATGTTCCACTCAGGATGAAATAAGGAGAGATACACCAGAAAGATGATAGTGGGAGAGGAGGTACATACCGTACTGTAGAATAATAGAATAGACTGTATGGTCATAGGGTACAAAAAAGCAGCGTCTGTAAGTGTAAGAAAGTCCCATAAAATTCCCATGGACCGGTAAGCACAGGGTGTCAGGGGATATAAGGTAAAACATACCTAATGTGTGAGTCAGATAGGAGCGGTACTGTGGGTGGATAATGAAAAAGAAATTACATACCGAAAAAAAAAAAAAAAAAAAAAAAAAAAAAATTTTACATACAGCAAAAACCGGCCGATCAGAGAAACGCTCTAGTGCAGGGGATTTACCTGAGGAGACCGAGCTGGATGGTGGTGCTGTCAGACGCGGTGTCCACCGCTAGTCTGATCAGAAGTAAGTGCGGCCGCCATCTTATAAGAAAGGGGCGGGACAAGCCAGCTCCAACAGCCAATCAGCGGCTGGGTGGCAGACAGGAAGTGACGGCGCGCTGTGAGGACTACCTCAGTGTGCAGCTCAATGAGAGTTCCTGTGTATGGTGACCGGAAGTGACATCACGTTGTCATAGGGATAGGGCAATACAATGGAAAAAAAAAAAAAAAAAACACGAGCGCTGCAGAAAGCGCGGCAAGGAGAAAGTAGAAAAGGAATGAAAATACAGGCAACATAGGACAAGTGATATGGAGCTGAAGTGCCTATACGGAGATGATATGCTGGGTGAACAATCTCCATGGTGATAGGTGCTCCTATGGTCTATAGGTCTGATTAGTGATATGATCAGCTAGGTGAGGATAACCAGCTTGGTCCAGTGAGGTGTGCGGGTAGACCGAAGTGATCAGTACAGACGACTCTAGAGGTAAAAGAAAGGAAGAATTAGACAATGGTAAAGATTGCATCAATGACTTACAATGGTAAAAATAACAAAACCAGTAAGATAAGAAGAAGTCCGTAATGACCTGTGGGAAAATAACATGATACCACATTGCAGGGCAAATCACCCGATAGTACCATACAGTCTCAGAGAAAAGAGGCTAAATCATAGTCTCTATTGAGTCCCAATGGGTGGAGGGTCTCCAATGTGTGGATCCAAAACGCTTCCCTCCGCTTTAGGCGAGCAACCCGATCACCACCCTGCCGGATGGGGGGGATATGTTCTATTACCTATTATTTTTTTTTTTTTCCATTGTATTGCCCTATCCCTATGACAACGTGATGTCACTTCCGGTCACCATACACAGGAACTCTCATTGAGCTGCACACTGAGGTAGTCCTCACAGCGCGCCGTCACTTCCTGTCTGCCACCCAGCCGCTGATTGGCTGTTGGAGCTGGCTTGTCCCGCCCCTTTCTTATAAGATGGCGGCCGCACTTACTTCTGATCAGACTAGCGGTGGACACCGCGTCTGACAGCACCACCATCCAGCTCGGTCTCCTCAGGTAAATCCCCTGCACTAGAGCGTTTCTCTGATCGGCCGGTTTTTGCTGTATGTAAAATTTTTTTTTTTTTTTTTCTTTTTTTTTTTTTTCGGTATGTAATTTCTTTTTCATTATCCACCCACAGTACCGCTCCTATCTGACTCACACATTAGGTATGTTTTACCTTATATCCCCTGACACCCTGTGCTTACCGGTCCATGGGAATTTTATGGGACTTTCTTACACTTACAGACGCTGCTTTTTTGTACCCTATGACCATACAGTCTATTCTATTATTCTACAGTACGGTATGTACCTCCTCTCCCACTATCATCTTTCTGGTGTATCTCTCCTTATTTCATCCTGAGTGGAACATAATTCAGCCTAGATATTCGGGTTATTTTCTCCCCAGCATATACTCTATGTATAGATTGACCAGAGTTTTGTATCGATGCTATTGTCCTTTTCCAAAATACCTTGTATATACTTTATTTTGTATGCAACTTTATTTTCTGTAATTTTTGTTTACACTTGTTTTTGGTTTTCACATGTAGTTACTGACGAAGGTCCATTCAAGGACCGAAACGTTTATTGGGTACTACTACGATTAAAATTGCACTAAAGCATCAGTTGAGTGCTGGGTTCTTTTTCTTTATAGTCTATGAAGGTGTGGGAACCTAACCTAGCACCATTCTTCTCCAGTAGTGCACACGGTTTTTGTATCTGGTTCCTGACAGGGGGCGCCCTGTCACGGCTGTGTCCAGCCGGTTTTCTCCCCCCTTTTCTCCGACCCTGAGGCACCACCACGGGGGTCGGCGGGCCCTACGGGTGAGTGTTGCAGGGGAAGGCAGTGAAGAGGATCGAGCCTGCCTTCCCCAAGGAAAAAAGAAAAAAAAAAAAAGGGGGGAGGAAAGAGGCAGGTGACGGCGGTCACCATTACAGCCTCTGCACCGCTAATAGGTGCGTGGGGGTAGCGGCGGCTACGCTACGAATATCAGGAGCCTGGAGGCTAGAGGCAAAGCGCCGCACACACCGCTGAACCGCCGCCCAAACCGGAAGTACGGGCTTGGGCGGAACGTTAGAACGCGCGCACAGGCGTCCCCAATAATATCTTCCCTATAGGACGCCTGTGCCGCGAACCGGAAGTGACGCTCGCGCATGCGCAGATGACCACTTCTGCCGGCGGCAAGTTTAAAAAGCAGCGTCCTCGGTTGAAGAAACGTGGAAAACCCTCTCTTTTGGCAAACGCAGTGCGGAGCCATTATGAGCGGTAAAGAACCACAAGAGGCACAGGAATGTGCACAATCATCACCTGAGGAAGTACTGCGTCCGCGCTCACAACATCAGCGCAAGGGGAACGCTTCATCCCAGCAACGCAGTAGCAGCGGACGCTCAGGGTCACAACGCAGCCGAGTCTCTGGGGGAAATACACGGCCGGCGACGAATCCAGTGGATACAGTCCCGAGGCCAGAGACGGTATCTCTTAGTCGTAAGGGGTGAGTGATCTACGTGAAAGTAATAATGTAATACGAGATTACTTTTTTCTCCTAGGGAAGGAAATGTACAGGCAAATCAAAGCACAAAGTGTGTGCGATATGTTCGGAAGAACTTCCTTCCTCATGGGAAAAAAAGCTATGCGGGCCCTGCATAGAAAAAACCATCCAGGAGGAATCTCCGGCGTTCGCGTCAGACCTGAAAACTCTAATAAAAAATCAAGTGGAAAGTGCCCTCAAAGGCATTAAAATTCCGAGGAAAAAACATAGATCAGGTCATAAGTCTCCCGAGTCCAGTATAGACGAATCAGAAAACGAGACATCTGACTCTAATGATTCATCGACATCCGAGACCTCCTCACTATCATCGGAGGGGGGACGCAGTTGCTTCCCCATCGAGGAGACAGACGCATTGGTAAAGGCCATCAGAACAACTATGGGTCTGATAGACGAACGCCCTAAAAGAACAGCACAGGACATAATGTTCAGCGGACTAGAACAAAAGAAAAGAAGAGTATTTCCAATAAATGAGAAAATTCATTTTTTGATTAAGAAAGAATGGAAGAAACCGGATAAAAAAGTTCTCTTGACCCCTAAGAGAAAGTA